>NC_090923.1:1177193064-1178443064 GCF_040938575.1 Ambystoma mexicanum
ATATGATTGGTTGGCACCTTACTAACCAAACTTGGACATTTGACAGGTTGTCAGGATATGCACCAAACTGGTAGGACGGGGAGAGAGATCCATTGACTGTCTTCTATTCATTAAAGAAGCTGCCACCTTATTCCTAGGATCTGAGCCCATACAATTTCTTTGTACATGGTCTTGTGTGGCAGTTTGTATTCCATG
This sequence comes from Ambystoma mexicanum, assembly GCF_040938575.1. Taxonomy (NCBI): domain Eukaryota; kingdom Metazoa; phylum Chordata; class Amphibia; order Caudata; family Ambystomatidae; genus Ambystoma; species Ambystoma mexicanum. The sequence continues at coordinate 1,177,193,260 of NC_090923.1, forward strand.
TGTACTTTTAGGGAGTACCACAGGTGTCCTTATCTATTGGCTCCTAATGAATAGACAGTGTTCTCAATTGTAAATCACGTGTTAGGGGACTGTGTATGAAGTGTAATTAACTCCTACCTTGTTGGCTTCCTATTCTCATGCACCTGGCAAACAAAGGATGATTGTCTTCATATAAAATATGTAATGACGTTGGGAGTATCCTGCATGAGTCTGGGGAACTGCTATCTCCTGCCTTTGTTCTGCTGTTCTCATCCTCACTATCTTTCTGTAAACCTTGGATCTAATTGCTAACTACCACCTGAGATCTGCACAGCTCTGTGTTTCTGTGGATTCAGCGTTTCGAGGTCTTTCGAAGTCTTGAGGCCTGGGTCTATTTAAAAGCATGTTGCAGCATCCGTTTTAAAGAAGATGGCTACTTCATTACTCTCTAGTTTCTATGTTAGTGAGCTATACTCACGTGTCATTCGTATTCCAGTGTGGAGTGCATATTTGCTTTGTGTCTAATGCATGCACGTTACTTGGTGCAATGTTGACTAGACTGCGTTTGTCATCTTTAGCCTAGATTGTCTCTATGTCTTGTTGTACCTCCATGGGATAAGAGTGGTACAGTTTTCTTGGAGAGTAACGCTTCTCACCTGTGCAATGCTTGATCGAGGGTGGGACAGAAGCTCTGGATGATAAACATTTGCCTCCCATAAAGGGACAGGTGGCAGAGCGTAGGCCTCCATTTTGCTTTAGAGGCTATGTTTGTGTGTTTTGTCCTTGCTCATTGCGGTGTCTGCAGTGGGGCTCATCGAGCACCAGCCCTGGCCGGAGCCCAACAAAAGGGGTGCAGAAGGCATTTGACCACTGTTAGGGTCTCACCAAAGGTTAGCTTCACCTTATCCTCTGTACCTTGAAGCTGTGGCAACACTTCTTGCCCCTCGGGACTCTCACACGCCAGGGGAGAGGAGGAATCAGCACAGCTCTCTCTCAGGACCAAACAGAAGTCTCTGTGTCTGCCACCAGAGCTCGCTCGTTGCGGTCGACAGGATGTAGCCCTCTCAGGTAGCCAAGTATCAGTAGCACCTAGGCTCTGTACGTGGGCGCAAGACTGGCGGGGAGAGGCAGATGTGTTCCATTCGTTCCTGTCCCTGTTTGGCTGTGTTCTTCATTGCTGCATCCTCGGGCTCCAGCGTCCGCCTGCACATGGTACGTAGCGAGGGGGATCTGAGCGGCACACCACCAGTAGAGTGATACAAATAGTCTGTGCAGAGCACAGCGCTCCTCAGGATCTGATGACACTCATCCACCGCAGGCACACCACAACCAGCACGCTCGATCACACAACACTGCTGCAGTTGCCTGTCCACAGGCCCTTGGTGGGAACACCGTCCCACAGCACCCAATTGCCTGCCTGTTCGGTGTGTCAGGTGCTGGTCGCCTTCCCACCGCTTTAGCAACTTCAACTTCAGCCGAAGTCTCAGGCAGGATGGATACAAACCAGGATAGTAGCAGGAGAAACAAAGAGCTGCTAGGAACTAGGTCTGCATCACGCCGCTGCACTCTAGCACGCCAGGACCGGTTTGATGATCCTGCATTTGCCACCTGCCGATAGAAAAGGTCCAGTTTTCCAATCTTCTTACATGTGAGAAATTGGTAAGGCAATTAAGCCATAACTAACCTGCAAAGTCATAACCATTTCAAATAGAGTGACCGTCCCCATAAAGGTAAGTTGCAATATTTTCTCCCAAATCCTATCAAATAGTTTGAGGTTAGGATTCAACTATATCTCTATGAATCAATATCTAAATATTGTAGGAAATCTGTTCACAGGGGCCCTACATTATTCAGTAATTCTGTGTTTACTGGGTTGGAGGTCACATTAAGTAGTTTGGTTTTACTCCAGTTAATCTTGCACCCTGACAAGGGACCATATTGTTCAGCTAAAGTTAGTATATTGCGAAGGTCATATTCACGATGTTTCTGGGTAAATGGTATGCCTTCTGTATAAAGCATAGCTTTCCATAGCTTTGAGCCCATTGGAATACCCCCACACTGTAAGTGTGATCGATCTTCCATGCAAAAGGCTCCAAAACCACTGCAGAGATAAAAGGGGACAAATGGCACCCCTGCTTAGTCCTCCTAGACAAGAAAACAGATTGTTACCTCATCTGTTCATTAGCCACCTGTACACTTGGAGATCAATAAAAGGCTTCCATCAATCAGATAAAAGTATCTGAAAAACAAATTCCATCATGGTGCAAAACAAGAAAGGCCATTCTACCCTATCAAGTGTCTTTTTGGCATTGATTGAAACAAGAGAAGCCTAACTAACTAGTGCTGATTTGTATTATATGCACTACTCTTTTCATACTGTCTGCAGAAGGTTGTCCAACAATAAATCAACATAGTCCTTCTGTACTCTATTCTTGATAATCTCCTGAACCATGTTGGCAAAAATGTGTGTTAACATGTTCGTCTGTGTTCAGGACTGATAGAGGGCAGGAGTTACTACACAGCATATGACCCCTTCCCTGTTTTGAAATCCAAACAATGTTGGGCTGTTGCATAGTAACCAGCATGGAGCCAGTGGTCAGTACGTGATCATTATCTATAATCTAGTCAGGTGGGGTGGACAATATGTTTATGTTTCGTTTTTAATATTCTGATGGATAACCATTTGGTTCCAGTGCCTTATTTGTAATTAGACCACTAATCAGCCTCCTTAACGCCTCCTCCGAGATAAGGACCACCTTGTTGGCTGCCACTTTAGAAGATAACTGTGGTAATATTAGATCACAGAATTAATCTGTCATTACTGGCTTCATCTTGGTGACATTCAGACATGTACAAGGATCTGTAATACCGAACAAAGGCATTATTGATCTATTTTTGATCCAGAGGTGTACGAATCACAGAGATGTTCTTTTGCTTAATTAAACTGGCTAACAACTTGCCAGTCTTACTGGCTTGCTGATAAAATGTTCACAAAACCCTCTCATGAGCAAACATACCATTCACAGTATATATCTTGTTAAGTTCATAAATGGCATTGCTTAAGTTTTGTAAAAGAGCAGACAAAAGGGGACAGAGCATACTGACATTTTAGTTCCACAAGGCATTCCGTCAGATGCAAGTGTAAATCGCTATCTGATTTCTAGTTCCTTTAGCAGTGAAAAGGCTTCTCATCAGTGCCTTTGATGCCTCCTAACTCATATGCCATGAGATTTCTGGAAATTATTTGTTTTAAAGATTCCTACGGATCCCTTGGAAAGGATTCAGTTTTCACCATTCTGAGCTTTAAGTGTGAGCTGTACATCAATACCTAATACTACAGGAGTGTGCTCAGAAATACCACTAAGTATCTGTGCATCTAAAATACAGCTAAAAAACTGGGCAGTGCCAAAGATAAAATCAATTATTGTAAAATGTCTTCTGTCCGGCTGATAAAAGTATACACTACCTGTGGGATTATACCAAGTATTTATTAGCTGGCTTCTAGAAGGGAAATTATGAAGATCCAGTCTACTCAGTCTTTAAATTGCACTGCCTAGGGTTGATTATAATACTTTGTTCCAGGGACCAACCAGAATAAGATTGCCGTCTATCCTCGAAATAGCTTTGTCATCAACAAATACTTTATCTCTTTGATTCAGGCCATCAACTGCGATAAAGTTGATGTGGACCAAAGTGATCTGACCAGAAACCTTTTCCCATCCCGCAGACATTTCATGTGAGTAGTGTTTTTGAACAAAAGGTATATAGTCCCTTATAAGAACGGCTGCCCCTATTTTATTTTCTAACAAAAAGCTATACAAAATGTGCCCTATTTATTGTTTCCCAAGTTTGAGATGGTTAATGCCTGGCAAAAGGGTTCCTTGTAACAAAACCATATCCACTGTGGGTTTTCACATATTATTCAGTAGCTTGGCTCTCTCTATCAGCCTTTCTCCTTGTTAGAACGCACAGCCTGTGAATTATATTAAAAAGTGGTAGCAAAAATTCACCCATCTTTTGAATAGTACAGTGAATGTTCAGGAGTGTCTTATATAGATTGTGAGATGTAATCATTCTATCTATCCAACTGCAACTAAATCTCCTAAATGTAATATATCTCAAAGGATTGAAGAGTTTTCCTCTGTATGGCCTTGCTCCTCATTAGATTAATGGACGAAATCTCACAGGGATCTTGACCTCTTCCGGTCACTCAGCTCGTCAAGAATCTTCAGCATTTTCTTTGGCTCAGCAATAGCCAAGAACTTATATTGGAAGCATAAGGGTATTGAGATAGATGCAAATCCACAGGCCCAAATCCTGTACGTTTTTGAAGCTGTATCTGAAGAGATTTGTTTAATATGCAAAGAACCAGTCGTTTCATAGTCCCCGATTCCAGCCACTCCTGCAGACCCAGCATCCTTCAGTTGTTTCTTCGCACCAGCAGTTCCAAATCATCCAATTTATCCGACAAGGTTTGTGTATTCTTCAGTACCTGAGGCAGACCCTTTCCTTGTGCAGAGACTGTCATTTAGGTGTGAGATACCATTTCCAGCTTCATCAATTCTGTGCACGACCCCCGCTAATTGTGATCTGTTTTCTTTTATTTCACCTGCATTAGAAGTAATGTCTTGTGCCTCATTGTGAAGTAACGTGTACATCTGTGAAGGGGATGGTTCAGATCTAATAGATTCACCTGATTTATTATAATGCTCACTATCAGTTGAAGGTGACTTGGTTTGTTTATTTTGGTTTTTCTGATTGCCACACATCTTTACACACCACTGCACTGTCCCTGAGCTGTTGTCAAATACAATGGAAATGGTCACTTCGGTTGGAGGTGGTTGTGGTACCAAGGCACAGGGTATTGTCCTCAATCTGCAGAGGGCAAAGCACTAGAACACCCCTTAAATCAATGGTATGAAATTAGGCAGTGTCGTCAGATTAAAGAGTATATTAAAAAGTACCACATTGCCTTCTTGTAATGGCCGTTCACCTTGCTCTACTGTTATGTAAATGGTCTATGGCAAAGAGGAAACTCCATAGGCATGGGTAGCACACTCTTTGTTTGAGAAATGATGGGTGTTCACCAATCATTAGGTCAGTACATTGATGGGCCACTGGATCTTTACTCGCTTAAAGCCCACGGAAGTGGCTCTACATTCCCTGCTTATCCGCTGCTAAAATCTTTAACAATGGTATTTCCAGAGCACTGTCTTCACCAGCCTGCATTATGTGGTTGTCCGGAAACCTTGGCTCCAGTGTGATACTCTGACCAGTCGAGAACCCCTCAGACAGTCTTAAGTATTGTGATGAGTCAGGAATAAAACATGGACACAAGTGAGTCATGTTTTTAGTCAAAGACTTTTATTGAAAACAATAAGCGGTTGGGAACATACCTCTCTGACCCTGCTCTAAGAGGAGTTTCCCTACCTAAACCAAAAACTAAGGATCTGTCTGTGCCAGAATGTCTTAAAAAAAACTGTCCCATGTCTAAGGTGAAAAATGATAATGTCTTTGGCCTTGGATGCTTTAGAAATGTGTTAAAAAAGGAAGAATAAATAACTCCAACACAAAAGTTCTTTAAGGATAAGGATCCTTGCTCCAGAGGGTGGCTCCATTCTCCTGGATTCCTCTTTACTATTGGATATTTTCACAAGCAGCAGTTTCCGGCGCCTTTCTTATCCAGCAACAACAATAATGCATAAAACTGCCTGCTTTTCTTTTGGGATACCTGGTATACACTCCTGCCAGGGTTTTGCTCCTGCTCTCCTAGTTAACACAATCCTTTTTTTAGTCCTGATATATTTTTCTCAGGACCTCTTTAATTTTTGTAATTTCTTGTTAATGCCTGATATACTCTCCTGCCAGGGCTGCTTGTAATCGCACACCTATTACTGCCTGGTATACTCTCGTGCCACGGCTGTCTTGTAAACACACACTGTAACTGCCTGATATAATCTCCTGCCAGGGCTTCTTGTAATCACACACTTGCAACTGTCTAGTATACTATCCTGCTAGGGCTTCTTGTAATCACACACTTGCAACTGCCTTGTATACTATCCTGCCAGGGCTTCTTGTAATCACACACTTTCAACTGCCTGGTATACTCTCCTTCCATGGCTGTTTGTAATTGCACACGTATAACTGCCTGGTATGCTCTCCTGTCAGGGCTGTCTTGTAACCACACACTTCTAACTGCCTGATGTACGCACCTGCCAGGGCTTCTTGTAATCACACACTTGCAACCGCCTGGTATACCCTCCTGACAGGGTTTCTGCTCATAAAGGCTCTGTGCCCTCTTCCAGACTTGCACATTTACTTTGTTTGATAATGTATCTGTTTGATACATTACCCTGTCTGGGTTTCTCATATACTTGCACTGTGTATATTGGCAAACTTGTAAGGTTTTCACTCACAGTTAAACAATACAATAAGCTATCTTGCTCTTTCTCTCTCAGCTTCTTTATTTACTACTACTACTTTAATTCAGCGTGGCCGCCAGTGGCCGCCGATATGCCCTGGTGTCCCCGCTGTCTCTGTGTTATGTATGGGCACTCGTTCCTCGCTAAACCACGGGCTCGTTTCCCTTTAAGGAAGGCGAAACCTGGTATCTGGAAATTGGCATGGCAACGCTGGCGTCCACTCTACTCCTCCCTCGGACCACGTCGAGTAGTGCGCCGGATTGTCACGTGAATTGCTTCTTTATTAGCACCTCCTCCTACTGGTTCGGTGCTTCTGATCACAGATTAGTGGCGTTTGGAAGTTTACCCATATCTGGTTCTTGTTCTCCCCGTTCCTGTCCTTGTTACCCTGTTCTTTCCTCCACAGTGATTGATCACCTTGGCTCCTCGACGCGGACTGTTTATTGGATTGCCTTTTTCTTGTCGCCTTGCCTGGAATTGCCTCGTCTGGTTTCTTGATCTCGGATTGCTATTGGACATCTCTTGCCTGCTCCTTGGATACCTCGTTTTCTTCAGGTCAGACCTCATCCTCTTCAGTATTTTGTTCTTGGGATTTCCGGAACTTTGAACTGTAGTAGTGGTACACGGACTAGAGACTTCCTGTGTGTACTAGCGTCCTCGTGCCGTCGGGTCAGGGTGTGCAAATGAGCCGTTCCAAGGTCGCTGCTATTTTGGACTGGCCGCAACCCAATACATTGAAAGCCTTGCAGTCTTTCCTTGGTTTCGCAAATTTTTATCGGCGGTTTATTCAAGATTATTCTGCCCTAGCTTCTCCACTAATGGCTCTCACCAGCACTAAACATCCGTTTAAGTGGAATGCACAGGCACAAACCGCATTTGAAGCCCTGAAATCCGCTTTCACTTCCGCTCCTGTTCTTCAGCATCCAGATCTGAACACACCATTTGTTGTTGAAGCCGATGCCAGGGGTATACAAAGGAGCCGAGGAGCGTCGTGCATCCGCATATTTCTTTGAACGCTTCTGGGCCAGAACCAGTTGATTCTTTACTAAGGCATGAGTGTCTGAGTGTCTCTTAAAACAATTTAAGGCAGCGGGATGGTGCAAGGGTGGCTCAGCATCAAGAGGCAAGGACCGTGGATGTCGACCATACATAGCGTAAAACGGGGACATGTGGGTCGCGGAGTGGAGGGAATTATTGTAGGCAAATTCCGCCAACGGCAATACGGAGACCCAGGTACCTTGACGTTGAAGAGTAAGGCAACGGAGGTACTGCTCCATGGTGGCATTAAGCCTCTCCGTTTGGCCATCTGTTTGAGGGTGATAGGCGCTGGAGTATCTGCCATCGATACCTAAGGTTGTGGTCAAAGACCTCCAAAAGCGAGAAGTAAACTGCGGACCCCGATCCGTAATGATCATAGTGGGTAGGCCGAACCTTTTAAACACATTTTTCAGGAATAGATCCGCCAGTACCGGAGCAGTAGGGACACCATGGCACGGTACAAACATAGCCATCTTGGTAAAGTAGTCAATCACTACCCAGATGGTGTTGTAACCTTCCACCAAAGGAAGCTCCACGACAAAATCCATGGAAAGCATCTTCCACGGGGCTTCAGGTATAGGCATGGGTTGTAGTAGACCCACAGGTTTACCACGTTGATGTTTGCACTGGGCGCAAACGGCACAAACAGCTATGTATTCCCTCACATCCTTGTTCATAGAAGGCCACCAGCACCACCTTCCCAAGAGGTCCAAGGTCTTACCAATCCCCGGATGGGCCGCTATAGCAGCATCATGACACCATTGCATGGCGGTACGCCGAGTATCAACATCTGGCAGAAATATCTTGCCCTGTTTATAGGGTAGTGAATGAACCAGCTCCAGATCAAGGCTTGCCAACTCGGAGGGATGGTTATTCACCCAGTCCTTGATTGCCAAGTTTAATGGAGGACGTAACGTGCAACCACACACTACTTGAGTAGGCAGTAACATAGAGCCGTGAAGGTTAGAGGGAGTCGGAGGTCCATGAAGCCGCGAAAGGGCATCTGCTTTAGAATTCAAGGAACCGGGACGGTAGGTAATGGTGAAATTGAACATTGAAAAGAATTCATGCCACCTAGAATGGCGAGCCGTGGTGCATTTCACCGACTGCAGGGCTAAGAGATTCCTGTGATCCGTAAAGACTTGTACCGGTTCGGGAGAACCCAACAGATGGTGCCTCCATACCAAGAATGCGTCTCTGACAGCCAATAACTCACGCTCCGTGATAGTGTAATTTCTTTCATAGGGCGTAAGTTTCCTGGAGTGATAAGCCACTGGATGGAGAGACTTGGTATCTGGACAATGTTGGGATAAAACAGCGCCCAAGGCTATATCCGAGGCACGGCTTCAACAACAAATGGTGTGTTCAGATCTGGATGCTGAAGAACAGGAGCGGAAGTGAAAGCGGATTTCAGGACTTCAAATGCGGTTTGTGCCTGTGCATTCCACTTAAACGGATGTTTAGTGCTGGTGAGAGCCGTTAGTGGAGAAGCTAGGGCAGAATAATCTTGAATAAACCGCCGATAAAAATTTGCGAAACCAAGGAAAGACTGCAAGGCTTTCAATGTATTGGGTTGCGGCCAGTCCAAAATAGCAGCGACCTTGGAACGGCTCATTTGCACACCCTGACCCGACGGCACGAGGACGCTAGTACACACAGGAAGTCTCTAGTCCGTGTACCACTACTACAGTTCAAAGTTCCGGAAATCCCAAGAACAAAATACTGAAGAGGATGAGGTCTGACCTGAAGAAAACGAGGTATCCAAGGAGCAGGCAAGAGATGTCCAATAGCAATCCGAGATCAAGAAACCAGACGAGGCAATTCCAGGCAAGGCGACAAGAAAAAGGCAATCCAATAAACAGTCCGCGTCGAGGAGCCAAGGTGATCAATCACTGTGGAGGAAAGAACAGGGTAACAAGGACAGGAACGGGGAGAACAAGAACCAGATATGGGTAAACTTCCAAACGCCACTAATCTGTGATCAGAAGCACCGAACCAGTAGGAGGAGGTGCTAATAAGGAAGCAATTCACGTGACAATCCGGCGCACTACTCGACGTGGTCCGAGGGAGGAGTAGAGTGGACGCCAGCGTTGCCATGCCAATTTCCAGATACCAGGTTTCGCCTTCCTTAAAGGGAAACGAGCCCGTGGTTTAGCGAGGAACGAGTGCCCATACATAACACTCTGGGTGTACTCACTGGTTCTTGTTGGCGTTCCTAGTATCTACCACAGCCAGGCGGTAACATTCTTTCAGTGCTTTCTTTTTCAGGAACGCTTTCTCTGGGCTTTTCCATCTCTCGTGTCTTCTGTTGGGCTTGTTTGCTTCGTCGCAGGCTCTGGTGAGTTAGATGCTGCTTTCGAACACCTGTGAACGCCCAGGAGTCTATCATTGGCTCCTGGCATTCCCGAAGCATGTCCTCTTCCCATGGCAGCTTCTTTCTTCTTGGCTCTCAAACCGGTCGGCTCCACCACACTGACCCCAGCCCTTCAGTCTCTCGATTCGCACAGAGAGGTGCAGCTAATTCCCGCCAGCAGCACCCCTTGACTCTCTACTTCTGCTCTTTAAATTTCCCGGTCACAGGTGTGTGTGTACAACAACTAGAGCACTCCTTGTGCTTGTAGCCTTTTTCGCTCTGCAGTGCTCGGTTCCTCTTCCTAGTCCCAGTATTTTGGTAGTTATGGGAAAGGAAGTCCATTCTTGATAATTTGCATGATAAACCTCTATAAATATTCCTAATGGTTTTCAAGGGCAAGTCATTCCTGGATGATTTCTATGTGGAACCTGAGAATGCGTTTTCATACGTTTCACAAGGCAGATCAGAGTTTGATGATTGGCTATGGGTCTTGGGAAAAGGTTTTCAATACCCTTCTTAGATGGATGAGCAGGCATATGACAATATTCCATGAGGGTATCAGGTATGGGAGGGTTATCCTCAAGGGAAAATGGAGAAACACCATGTCTCATCCAATGAAGGCATGATATCTTCCCAGAGGTTGTTTCCCCCCATGTGATCCGGCCCCATATAGCCGCCCCCGGGTCAGGGCGGAGGTCACCGCCAGTAAAACAGTGATGACACCATTGAATTCATCACAGTATGTTCACTCTTCATGTTCGTTTATCTTCCATGGCGATCTTTCTGGTGCTCCTTCCCGCTCACTGCTCTTGACCCACTTCGCAGGGCTCCTCCTTTCACCAGATGGATGAAGCAGATGCTCTCAGCTTAGACCGCCATCATAACCACAGCTAAACAGCACCCGCTATCATTTATTTTTTAAGTAGATTCTCTTTTGCCGAGCAAACACAGCATTTTGTCTCTCAATATACCTCTCGTTCTTAGAAAGGGTTTCACTCAGATGAAACCAATGATCAGTTTCTTCTGTAGGCACCAAGGCAATGTTCAACTTTGCCTGCTTGCCACTGATTGTACAAACACTAATAACAAGTAGAACATATACAGTTGTAGACCCTGCTGACGATTCCTCTAGTCCCTTACAAGGTCTCTCAGAACTGTTAAGTGACCTATTTAGAAAGACCACTCGGAGACCGCTCTAAACAGTCTTTCTAAATCGAACTGTCAGCCCTACGACACACACGAGTGCGGCAGGGGCTGGCAGGCACAACGGAGTCGGAAGAGGGAAGTCGCTGGGCCAAGGTAAGTGTTGGTGTGTGTTTTTGTGCATCTGTGAGAAATGTTTGGGGAGGGGAAAGATAGGGGGGGGTGTGTTTGTGTGTCCGTGGTGAGGGTGGGTAGAGGAGGGAGGATTTGGGGGGGGGGGAAGGGAGATGGTGGTGGAGGAAAAGGGGTTTGGTGGGTTAAACCGCCTGATTTTCATGCCATTGGCCAGCGCAGGAGCGGGTGGAGGCGGGTGGGGAATCAGATTCGGAGGGGGTGGTGGTAATTGAAGTGTGATATTTCTGCATATTAAAGTCTGCACAAATACGGCCGAAAGAAATTGGGCTTTTTGTCTTCACTCTTTAATATGTGGAAATGTCACATAGAACTTTCCAAACTTCAGCAACTTATGCAGAGTCCTAACCAAATCCCCTTCGCCTTCCTCCATATAGGTAATGCGCCCTTCAGGCGATGGCGGCATTCCTGTGGGACACACTCAATGAGAACGTATACCCACCTTGTGGGATGTGCCTGTCGCTGCTGCTCCCATTTACTATTAAGCATAAAAAACATAGCATCCTCTCCATCCTCCCCCTTTAAAATATCTGCGTGCTTTTTCTCTGGTTGCGCCGCTGTCAGTAACTGCTGGGGTGGAGCTAGCAAACAGCTCTCACCCCCAGCGAGAGAGAGAGAGACATAGGACCCAGGCGGTAAGGGGTTTACGGCAGCGTAAACAGCGCCGACCCTTACCGCCTGATTCCGAGGTCCCTTAGCGCGATGGAGGTTTTAACACCTGCTTTAAGAAGGTGTTAAAATCCATGGCACTAAGGGACCTTGGCCCTCATTACGACCCTGGCGCAAAGCGAAAAACGATGGCGGTAAACGATTACCGCCATCGTCTTCCGCTAGGGCCGATTACGACCCGTGACCGTAAACTACGATGTCATTAGCGGCATCGTAGCTAACGCTGCCGCTGACTGCGCCAAGGGCGCGCGCACGCGAACATCCACACCGTACTTAGCGCCATGGCGGAAAGGTACGCGAATGCCGACCTAAGCGGACATGCCCCTAACGCCATCACCCAGCCCGTTAAGTACCTTACCGCCATGGTGCTAATTACGCCATCGCGAACCAACCGTAAAGGGCCATGTAAAGTGAATGCAGCTGCCACAGGTGCACAGAAACAGCACAGGTGAAGGCAATACAGACTCAGGAAGTACAAAAAGAGCACACCCCACCCCTTCCCACACCCAGTCACACTCCACAATGATACCAATAGGACTAGCAATGTTGGGGCTGGAGGACCTGATAGCAATGCGAGTGCTACAACAGCAACTACAACAACAACAACAACAACAACAGGCTGCACAGAGGAGACGCAGGAGGAGAAGGAGGGCAAGGCAGGCCCAGCAAGCCCCACCAGCACAGCCAGTGCCACCACGCAGGCAGCCCCCAATCCCACGCATCAGAGCCAGCCCATTCAACCTCACCGCTGAGCAGATCCACACCCTGTACCGACTGGACCGGGACACCATCACCACCATTGTGGACATGATACACAACGACATCGTCAGCATGATTGAAACACCCACTGCCACCCCCCCCCTACTGAAGGAAGTGTCCGTGCTCCACTTCCTGGCCACAGGCACCTACCAGCACACAGTGGGGCACTTGCATGGCATATCACAACCATTATTCTCGCGTACACTGATGCAAGTGCTCGATGCCCTCCTCAAGCACACAGATGACCACATCTCATTACCACGGTCTGCCCAGGAGATTGCCAACACCAAAGTGGGTTTCCATGCACTGGCCGGCATACCTGGTTGCATTGGTGCCATTGACTGCACCCATGTTGAATTGGTGGTCCCACATGCCATGGAGGTACCGTACCGCAACCGTAAACATTTCCACTCAATCAACGTGCAAATGGTCTGTGACTCCAACAGGATCATCACACATTGTTGTGCCAGATTCCCCGGATCAACCCATGATTCTATGGTCCTTCGGAACTCCATAATACCACGCTACATGGAGCGACATGCAGGCCCAAGATCCTACCTACTCGGTGAGTCTAATGTCATGAGCATGGAAATGCATAGTGGGTGTTGAATGACGTAACAATGCATATTTCATCTGGCAGATACAGGGGGGTGATGCATACGTCACATGGGTGCAACTAGCAGTAGCCAGATCATTCCCTGTGGCAGCACTGACGTCAACAGAGTAGTGTACACATCATGCCTGACCTAATCATCCCAACATGTGAATGAAAGTGCATCCCAAAAACGACACAACCATCTGCAAGTGCATTGTGCAAATTGTGACCGCATTGACCCTAAAGAAAACCACAAACATGCACGTCACCATGCACCAACTACTGAAAGGCCTGTCCCCCACAACTGCGCACAAAGGAGGCACATGACAGACAGGAACATCAATGCACCACTACAAGACCCACAAACTGTCCCCATTGACACCAGTAATGCTCACTGGGGTCATAATGAGCCAGACATCAATGTTGCTATCATGTGAGCTTCAAGCTCAAAGGACACGTGCAAGGTCACATGAATGACGGCCTGAACGGACACAGTGGATGGCCACTCACAAGGCAATCGTCCCCCCTGCATTGTGTTATTGCATGCAAAACAGTACATGAGAGCCATGAACACATACTGGTTGCACAGTGTAAATCCATAACCACAACTCCAATTGGTGCACAGTAACAGTCAGAATCAAGGCATGGTTGTGCGTCATGTTCACATATCAATCTCGTTCCTGACACATTCTTTTCTCACATTTTACAGGTGATGCGGGCTATCCCCTGAAGAGGTGGCTCCTCACACCAGTGCGGAACCCATCGAACCAGCATGAGGAGGACTACAACCATGCCCATGCACGTACCCGTGTGGTGATAGAGCATGCTTTTAGCCTACTGAAGGCACGTTTCCGCTGCCTCAGCAGGTCTGGCGGGGCACTCCTGTACCGCCATGAGAAGGTTGCAAAGATCGTCATGGCATGTGTCATGCTACACAATATGTGCATCAGACGAAACGTGCCTCTGCCCCCTGACGCAGAACCACAACCACCTGATGATGGGGATGATGATGATGGGGATGGGGCAGCACCTCAGGGAGGCAGCGATGCACAGGAGGGGCATATAATGCGTCAGAATGTCATTGACCGATACTTCTAGCACACACAGCGAGTGTGTAACATATGGATGGCACTTGGGGCACTGTGTGTGTCTGGTATGTCAACACTGTGGACTGTAAAACAATAAAGCACACATACGCAATGAGCAATGTCCACACATTTCGTTTGTGAGAAAAGAAAAAGTGTATTGTTCTTCTGAATAGGTATAACAGAACCCCTCCCCCTCCCCCCTGAACACTCCAACACACCCAATTCCCCCCTCCCCCTCCCCCTGAACACTCCAACACACCCAATTCCCCCCTCCCCCTCCCCCCTGAACACTCCAACACACCCAATTCCCCCCTCCCCCCTGAACACTCCAACACACCCAATTCCCCCCTCCCCCTCCCCCCTGAACACCCTGCAAACATGTGACAGTGCCCGTGGTGAAGTGTGTATAGTTTAGCACACTATTGACTGCCCCCTCTCCCGGAACCTGGGTCCCCCCTGCCTGTGCTCCTCAGGGTCCTGGATGACCTGCGGACGGGAGAGGTTTGTGCTGAACTTGCAGCTGAGGATGTACCGGGCTGCTCAGTACGGCATGTGTCCACAATTGTCTGGATGAGCTGGCTCATCATCTGCCGCACTGCAGCAAGTTCGGTGCATATGTCCCTGCTGGCAGTTTGGATGGCAGCCCTGATGCCATCAGCACTCCTCTCCATGGCTGCACTGGCACTTCCACATTCAGCAAAATTCTGCGTGAGGAGTGTGCCCAGTGCATCCTGCCTGTTGGCAATCTGCTCCAGCGACAGCTGGAATTCTGGCCCAATGGAGGGTGCCAATGGGGGACCAATGGGACTACTCCCATCTTCCACAACTCCCACTGGGCTTGGAGTTGCTGGCCATGAATTAGCTGGCGATGGGCCCTGGGTGTCATCTCCATGATGGCTAATTGGGGATAGGTGTGGTGAGTGCAGTTGCGTGTTGTGGTCAAGTCCAGTGTCATCCTCCACATCACTGTCGGAGCAGGCAGCGATGGCTGCAGTCTCCCCAACAGTACTGCTCCCTGCTGACACATTTCCCTCAGTGGGCAACGGTGGGTGTTGTTGGGCTGCAGGCGCTGTCACGACCCCTTCCTCGGGGGACTTTGCTGCCCTGGCCTCTTCAGCCTGGCGTGGTTTCTGCCTGGGTCCAGCAGAGGTGGATGCATGGTTCCCTTCTCCCACTTTCCTGGCCTTCTTGGCTGGGGTGCTGGTGCTGTCGTCCCTGCCAGTGTCCGATTGCGAGCCTGTGGTGGAGCAGAGGAGGGTGACTGTTATTGATGGTTCAGCGGACATTGAGCAGGCATTGTGAAGAGTGTAATGGATAGATGGTGGAGTTAGTAGCCCGTGACATACAGGTTGCCTCCCTTTAGGTTCGGTTTTGCATGCAGGTGTGTGTCTGCCTACTGTACAGTGTACATGCTGCATGTGCGCTGGGTGTGGCTCATCTGCTGATGTGTTGCGTCTGCCACATTGTGATTGTCACGTGCAAGTGTATCAGGGTGTCTTGCAAGGCTGGATATGAGGCACCTACCTGTGTCTCCAGATGTCGGGGCCCCTCTCTCCATCTCGCCGACACCTTCGATGCACTCAATGCCAATCAGAGAGGCACATGTCTCCTCCCATGGCTGCATCTTCAGTGGGGAGTGTGCTCCCCCGCCAGTTCCCAGGGCCAGGTTACGGTTGGCAGACATAATGCCCCGGACCCTGATCCGCAGGTCGTCCCATCTCTTGCGGCACTGTTTGGAGGTGCGTGGGGTGGTTCCAACAGCACTGACACGTTGTGCCACAAGTTCCTACACCTCCTTTTTGCGGCCTATGGCTGTCCGGGTCATCTCAGTGGAGAAGACAACATCGGCCTTCTCCTGGAGCGTGTCTGCAAGCATTTGCAGTTCCTCACGACTGAAGCGCTCCTGCCGCTGCCTGTCACATGCCTTCTTGACAACCTTCGGCATGGTTGGCTGAGGAAATGGGTGGGTTATGGGAATGTCAGGGTTTGAGGGTTGGTTGTGGTGTGGTTGGGTAGGATGGCAATGGATTGTGTTTTTTAAGATGGCCGCTGTGCTGTTTCCCGTTCCGCCGCGATTACGCTATTTCCGGTTCCGCCTAATTGCGGTCACCGCTAATTACGGTGACCGCTGACTACGGTCGGCGCAATGATGGGTGGCGGTAGGTCACCCTGCGCTGTTAACGAGGCCGGTAAGGGCTGTTTACGGCATGGCGTAGTTTACGTTACCGCCATGGCGTAATGCTCGTGCGCGATGGGTCGTAATATGGCGCTCTTATCGCCATCGGACCATGGCGTTAACGCTCATTACGCCATGGCGGTAATTTCGATCCCTTACCGCCTGGGTCGTAATGAGGGCCCTTGTTGTTAATTACGCCACCGTAATTTACGGTGGCGTAATTAACGCCTTCCCCACTCCCATTATGCCCTATGGGGCAAAAATGAGAATGGGGAAGGGTAAATGGGTTAATGGGGACTTACCGCCCCACTCACCTCGGAATGGGGCGGTAAGTCCGCCAACCACCATGGCGTAAACGTAGTTTACGCCATGGTGGTAAAGGTACGACCCAGGCGGTAACTTACCGCCTGGGTCGTAATGAGGATAGAGTGAGTCAGAGGACGGGGAGAGAAAGAGACGAGCGAGAGCACTTGCCATATGATATGCTGGTCACAGCTAGTTATTTGCTGAATAAGACGAGTCGAACGAATCATATGTAATCACGTGCTTCCCTCTAGTGGCCACTTTGGGTTCGTGTTTATTATTGCGGATTTTGTATTTCCAATCTGTATGGTGTGTTTTCACACAGAAATTCTATTTGTAACTCAAGAAAATATGTGAATATTCCCAAGCATTAACAAAGCCAAGGCACAATGATTGAGCATTTCTATAGAAAGAATATTTTCTGGGCACTATTGCTAGTTAGTTCATATAATGTTCTCCTTAGGTGCTGGGTGCTATTGTGGCTTTCATGCCCTGCCAGGAGGACAGACATGGCCTTTAACGGCCCGCCAGCTTGAGCTAAGGCAGGCCCAAGCGAAGCAAGGTCCTCAGCACGGGCTGTGGGCCGTTAAAGGCCATGTCTGCCCTCCTGGCAGAGCATGAAAGACATTCGTACTCGTCCACACTCCTGGCAGAGCAAGAAAGACATTCGTACCCCGGGGTGCCTCCAGGGTGCGAATGGATTTCACAATTTTTCATCGCTAGAGCCGCACTGCTTGCACAGCTGATCTCCTGATGACAAATGAAAAAAAGAAAGAAAAAAAGATGGCCGCCGCCATATGGAAAAGTGACTACATTTCCATGTCTATGGCGGCAGCCAGACGAGGAGCTCCGGCACTGAAGCGCAATGCTCTGCTCCCAAGGGTAAGTGGAGGGTGTGGGGATGGGAATCTGGTCACTTTAGGGGCTGGAGGGCACCAGAGAGATGCTCCCTGTTGCCTCCCTGCATTGAAAAAATGAATAACAAAAAGACACCACCCGTGGAGGGACCTCGGGTGGCTGGGAGAGTGGGTGGAGATTGTGTATTCTCACATGCTGTTCCAGCCACCGGATTGGCTGAGCACCCTTCCTGGGTGCGAATGATTGCTATTCTCAAATGATATGAATAGATGTGGCATTTATAACGCGCCTGTACACAAGTGTTTCTAGGTAAGACAAGGAGGGGGAAACAAAGGGAGGACAAAATAACGATCTTGCTAGGCCTTGTGTCATTAAGATCGCGCAAGTGCGGGGAAAAGGGAAGGGGAGAAATGCCGGGGGAGGGGAGGTTGGAGGGGATGGCCAGGGATTGTAAATGTGTGGAGGTCCTGCAAGTTGTAGATTCAAAATGGGAGAGTGTTTCAGAGCTTGCCAATTTTGACTTGAAAAATAGCACCACCCAGATGGGATTTAGAGAATCAGGATTGGGGTATCAGAATAATGAGCAGTGGGGTTTCAGAGGCTGCTTCATTGCTGCACACTTTGGACTGTAGAGACATGGAGCCGACGTCAAGGCGTTCTGGTGTGAGATTCTGAAGGCCTTAACAGAGATGCTGCAGTGTCCAGTGGCCAATGAGCAGCATCATGGCTCGTGAAATGAGGACCCAGGGTTCAAGATGGACAATGTGGCTGGCCACTGTTTTCTAGACATGCTGGAGTTTGGGGATAGCTATTTCAGGGCAGTGGGCAATGTCTTTTTGTCTGGGGAAAAGATGAGAAGGCTCACAGTGGCCTCAGCATGACGAGGGAAGCCCGAGAATAGGTAATTGCCTATTCCTGTCTCCTTCGGCAGATGGAAGAAAGGGTTAATCTCAAATTGATTTCCGGTGTTAAGGAGAGAATGGATTCTGGAATTAACTTAGGTTTTTCACTAGTTTGGATGACTCTTTGGGGGATTGCCCAGCCTGGCGGGATGAAATACAGTGGGGTGGGCAGGGCCAGAATGTGGAGCCAGTTGGCAATAGTTGTCGGTCTTGTCTGCGTTTTCGTTTCAGGTGTGTCAGGGTCATTCAGTGGTCAGTGTTGACTAAGCAGCCCTTGAGGCTGTTGGTATCAGAGTTGTGGAGTTGAGGATGGTTTGGGTGCCACTGAAGTATTTCTAACAGGTGAGGCTGAAGGAATGAACTAGGAGTGGATTATGGTTTAGAGCAGGGGTCTCCAACCTTTACATTGGCAAGAGCTACTTGTAGTTAATGGCCAATACACAGGAGCTACTGGCAAGAGCTACTGGGGTGGTGATGTCCATGGAGTATGAGAATTTGTACCAAGATTTTTATGGGTGGTTTATTAGCTCTTTATATATATAAAAAAAGAATACCATATGCTTTTAGGATATTAATAACTGAAAAACATCTTTATTTCATTATTTTGTATTAGTAGCTGTCTCCTAAAAATTGTCAGGCATATCCGAATGTAGAACACTAATCGGGACATTCACTGTGAAGCAACCACTGCATGCCATCCACCGTGCCCAGCGATCTGGTGTGTAGTTTGAAACATCAACAACACTGCAATGCCGTCAGACGGGATCAACGTTTTGATTTCAGGTAGTTCATCTGAAAAGGGCAGATTCACAGAGCTAGGCAATCCCATTGGCTGATCCCTCGTTGCCATAGTGCTTGCACCTAACTGCACACCTGGCATGCCAGACATAATTTCAGGACAGGTCTTAAAATCTCTTACAACAGAATCAGCCATGGGCATCATTGCGCCCTTCACAATTGCACCATCTGTAAAAGTCCATTTGTTTTTCATCAAATAATTAGAACCTTTGAAGGGTGCCTTTGGAACAGCATTTTCATTGCAGCGTTTAGTTTATCTACCTTTTAGGATCGCTGAAAGCTTCCTTGTGGAAAATTAATTTCATAATGTGAGTGTATCATTGCAAAATGCCCATCAACGTTACTCTTTCCCCCGCTGTAACTTTGGCACCGGAGATTCAAGATGCACATTTTCTATGTTACGAAGGAAAAAAAATGTGGGTGCCCTCTCTGGATGGAAATGGTACATCATTTGCCTTTTGTTGGCTGCTGTGCCTGCATCAAGAATTTCAACAAGGATGGCAAAGAGCTACTGGGAAGCCTCGGACGAGCGACCAGTACTAGTTGGAGACCCTGGATTTAGAGGATTCCTGGGGTTTCTCCGCCCGCCATTTTAGCAGACGCTTGGTTTCCTGGATGCAGCTTGGGCTCTGCAAGGAAGCACTTTTTATTATTATTATCATTTGTATTATAATTACAATCATTAGGGTTTTGATTGAGCATAGACCTAGCCTCAGGAAGAAACAGAGCACTTTACAATCCAAAGGGGGAAGGAGGAGGCAAGGGAAACAGACCACGAAGAATCAATACAAGGGAGCAGGGAGCTAGCAATGGGGAGCGGGGAGGACGGGCAATTTAGCAGCAACCAGTGGAGGAAACAGGGGGGAGCAAATCGCTAAATTTCAGGTAAGAAGGGGAGTGGAGGATGTTTGGCCCTAGGTTTTAGGGAGGAGCCTTTTTTTAAGAGTGAGTTCTTGAGCTCCTTCCTGAAATGTAAAAGCGATGGGATGAGTCTGGTGTTGATGGGGAGGTGGTTCCAGAGTCTGGAGGCATAGACACACAAGGCCTGTCTTCTAGTTATTTTCTTCCTGCACCTGCAGATTTCAAGTTTGCCCAGTCCTTGTTCTGTTGATCATATGCCTGTGAAGATGCTGAGCCTTTCAGCGAGATAGGTTGAGCACTTGACGCTGACAGGTTTGTAGATGATCCCGCAGAATTTGAATGTGATGCGATTTTGCAGCAGGGGCAAGTGCAGTGTTTTTTAATGAAGGGTTTGCACTGCCCACCCCTTCTCAGATGCAAGGGGCAAACTCACTCCTCTTTCCCCCACTCAACTCCCTCTTCTCATCTGGTGCACACCCCCCTCAATCACCAGCATCCCACTTTCGTCGCTCCCTGGTGTCCCATGACTCCCCCTTCTTTCTCATATCTCCGCCTACCCCACACTCCCCTATACCATTCTTTCCTCCACCCCACCCCCCAACCCACTCCTTACCTTGTCGACCCGCTGCTGCTACCGATTCCGTGATTCTGGGTGCCCTAAAGAATACACAAATTGGGCTGACCCCGACAGGCCGCCATTTGCTAAAGGTGGCCTGTCAGACAGATGTCTTTGCTCAAAGTCGGATGATCTACCTTAGACAGAGGTTGATCAGAGAGTGGATGGCGCCAAGGGAACAGTAGATGTGGTTTAGGGGTGGAGTAGGTGTTATAGGATTTGGGTCACCTCACTGTGGGTCACAGTACAATAGGACACTATTCCATGGAACAGGCTTTCTGTAGCAGTGCCCCGGGCACTTACCTCCCCTCTCTCTTCTTGTTTTGCTTCTCTCTCCTCACTTCTCCTGGCTGCCATGACGAGGCACTTTCCTAAGTCTGTGTCAGCGCTGATCTAGGCCATGTTCTTCTCCCTCAGAGGGGTGTTTATTGTGCCCTCCACCGCTCTCCCTGATGCTTTGGGCTGGGGTGCAAATGTGTGCCACGCTGTTTTATTTACCTCTGGGTGTTGCTAGGTTTATAAAAGATCAGGTGCTAGAGCCCATGCCATGGCAAGTTTAGAGGTCACATAACTATATCATTTGAATGCACACATCGCTTTTGTGCTTTTCAGCATTAATACTGCATACCATACTGCTCATCATACTCATTTGAAAGTACTGCTAACATGTAGCTATACTGCCACTCTAATATGTGAACATTTATCCAATAGTGCTAGGTAATACTTTATGAGATTACATAAGACAAAGAAAAGCCTTTGGACAGGGCAGCCAAAAACTTGTTGTGGATTGAGAAATTGTATTTAAGCAGCAGCTGGAGAGCTACCTGTTTGCCACATTAGCCATACAGTCGCTTGCTGCTGGTTGTTGGGCTGACAAACTGACATGGGGTAGCTAGTGGGCATAAAAGGTGGTGGGACATAATTCATTTAATTATACAATGTAGCAAGCAAGCACAGCGAGTACGCCTGAACTTGACCAGGGGGCTACGCGGGGTTCTCCCGCATGAGAAATGTTTGAAAGAACCCTGTCAAAATCACACATATTTCAGCATGATTTTTCCAAAATAACCAGACAAGTACATATGTTTCTTAGTGATCTAAAGGGATACTAAATACTGTACCGCTAATAAGCTGCAGCAAGCAGGCAGGTTTTAAAGGCGGCTAGCTCAGATGGGAGCAGCAAGTTAAAGGTACAGTGGACAATTCACAACATTCAATAGGGGAATGCGTACATAATATATTACAGAAAATATGTTTTGGGGTGGTCAGGAAAGGTCCCAATGATATAGAGGGGTTCAAGTTGCGGGCGCCATATTTGTGACTGGGGATGCAGCAAAGTTGACGCGATGTTACACTTTTATATGTATTCAGGTGAGTTAAATGTGAATGGGATGTGTTACTTCAAGTGTTACTTTGTGTTCAAGATTGATACATAGTAGATTTGCACGCGCATAGAAAGATAAATACCAAAACCGGCACATGAAATATAAAACACGATCCAGATATGGTGTGCGATGTTGTGCCTAGAGGCTGGGCAGCAAGTCGTTTCATAATGCACGTGCGAGGAAGGTGACTGGTCATGGAGGACCCACTGTAAAGAAGAAACAATATTTATTAAATATGCATGCACACTGATATACATACACAGCGAATGTATACATATATACATAGTGGACTTTATAAATGTATTAACCTCTGCAGTCAGGAGTTTGCAAGGTGAATTTTAAGTGACTGGGAAATCTAGTTCTGCAGGGTTGGAGGCCATAGGAGGGGTAATGATTAACTGAGGAGAAGGACAGCTAGCAAACTAGCCAAGGGGTTATGGCCTGGTAGTTTAACAGAAACCCGATTTAATCTCTTTTAAGTTCATGAGCGCTTACAGAGGGATCCGGCCATTTACTTTTGTGGAGAGAGGTGATGCTCGAGGCCAGGGTGACCGATACTCCCTGTGTTTCGATTGTGTTCTCAGGATGTGGCCAGAGGCCATAAATGTTGAATTGGTAGTCATATAAATTAGAATTGACGCCAGTAAGCAGGGGTGGGTGAGATGGCTATGGACAGTTCAAAGGGAACCTGTTTATTCTTCTCTTCCTCATGTCGTTTGAAGTATCCATGCAAACCATGTGCAAATTACATTTAGGATTAAGAGGTCTCAGACTAGTGGGGACTTGTCATGAATTCTAGTTGTATGTGAATGTGTAATTGTGTGATGATGTCATGGCCTGCCACTGACAAATCCTAAAAGGGGTGTGAAACAGCAGTTCTAAGATGGCAGTTTAATACAAGGAGACAGATGGCGATACCAGAGAGGGTTGCAAACAGGGAAGTACCCATGACCTTTAAAGACTGTTACTTTCGTGAGCCTTAGAAAGTAAGACACCTAAGACCAGGAACTAAGCCTGATTAAACCTGCACAGTGTGTCAGAGGTACCCAGGCCTCTCCTGCATTGATAACCAAGGTGGGGAGGAGCGATTGGCGCTGTGGTACTTTCCTTGGCTCCTACAACAAACCTGCGTCAGTAAAGACAGCACAGCCGGTGAGTCGGAGTGACTGATTCCAAACCAGCTTGTGTTTTGAACCAAGGTTGCAAGCAGCAACATTGTATAAAGAGAACAGTGTGTGAGGCGTTTGTGACGATTGATGCAGATATGATTGGAAACCAAAGGAGTAGTTGAATTTTATAATTGAACTTTGGGTAGCCAAGAAAAGATGCTGAAGACAGAGTGGTCCAGCGCCATGGGGTGGTCATTCGAAAGTCTCTGTTAGGTATCCAACTGATGCCGAGTGTGAGAAACAGGAATATTGAGATCGAAGTGTTCATGCAACGGGTCAAACTCAACCATGTGCACATTCGAAATGCCTTCCTTACAGACCTCTCTCCCTTAAATCCTGTCTGGCTCATGGCTTGACGACCTGTCAGTTGCCCAAGGTTGGTCAGTAAAAAGCCAACCAATCAAAACCCCAATGTTAGGCCCCCCATTATGTATTATGCCAACCAAATGTTTATTGTAGAGATGAAGTCTTTTTACTGTTATCAGTATAGATGTGGTCTCAGTAGGAGCCATCAGACAAGCATTACCCGATCAGAACTTTAACCCTACAGAATGTACTGAGGCTGCCACCTATCCCTGCTGCGATCTTTGTGCTTTTAATACCCCTCTTTTTATTTCAACTTGCATTTCTGCTGGTCCGCCTCATTCCACATTCTCTGCTCTCTCTGTTGATGATGCTGCTACTTCTCTTTCCTCGTCTCTTTCCCCCTCTCTTGATACCCACTATCCTGCTTCTTCCTTTTCTCCCCCTTGTAAACCTCCACAACTCTGGCTCTCTCCCCACCGCCGCTCAATGCAGTGAGTTTTTCATTGTCTCGAGCATCGCTGGTGCAAGTCCTTCTCTGAGCCTGACTCTCCTCCTTTTCATCCTATCACTCGCTCTACAACAAGGCTCTTCTTGCAGCCAAGTGTAATTATTACACTGACCATCTGTATGCCCATTCTGCTCACCCCCAGCATTTGTTTCAATCTCTCTCTCATATTTTAAGACAGCCTCCTCCTGCTCATTCTCTCCACTCTGCTCTTACTGCCTCAGACTTTGCAATGTATTTTTCTACTAAAGTCGCCTTTCTACGTGCTGCTATTGTTCCTTCAACCTCTTCTCCTGTTCCTTCCTCTACCCCACCCTAATCTCTTCCTTTTGCACCATTACTAATCTGGAGACCTCTTCTCTTATCACTCACTCCCATCTTACTGGTTCACCTTCTGATCCTATCCCAACCTCTCTAATTCCTAAAGTCTATCCTTCTCTTGTCTCCTATCTTACCACTCTTCTCAACACCTCTCTTCTCACATCAATCTTTCCTTCCTGCTTTAAGCACACTTTCAGTCTCCCTATTCTTAAGAAGCCATCTCTCGACCCCTCTCTTCCTTCTAATTTCCGTCCAATTTCTCTTCTTCCCTATCTCTCTAAATTACTTGAGAGGCTAGTCTATACTCAGGTTTCCACCTTTGTCAACGATAACTCTATTCTTCCCTCTCTTCAGTCTGGCTTCTGTCCCTGTCACTAAACCGAGAATGCTCTTCTCTCTGTCTGTGACTCTTCCCTCTCTGCTCGCTACATCAAGCACTCCTCTCTTCTCATACTCTTAGATCTGTCTGCTGCTTTCGACACAGTTGATCACACTCTGCTTCTGGCCTCTTTGGCTTCTTTCGGTTTTGCTGATTCTGTTCTTGCTTGGCTTTGCTCTTACCTCTCCAACCACACATATTCTGTCTCCTGGGCTGGTTCCCCTTCTCAAACCCTTCCCCTTTATCATGGCGTCCCCCAGGGCTCTGTTCTTGGTCCCTCCCTCTTCTCGCCTTAAACTGCGTCTCTGGCTGCTATTATCTCATCCTTTGTGATTTCCCACCACGTTTATGCCAATGACACCCAAATCTTTTTCTCTTTCTCCTCAATTAGTCCAGCTGTCCACGACAATCTATCTTTCTGTCTACTTGCTATAAAATCTTGGATGTCAGATCAGTTTCTTGTTCTAAATTCGACAAAAAACTGAAGTTCTCTTCTTCACTGCCACCACCATTCCTCTCCTCTCCCTCCCTCTTTTAACTCCTTCCCTCCCTCCTCTCTACCTCTTTCCAGTTCTGCTCATACTCTCGGTCTCTACCTGGATACTGACTTCTCCTTTTCTCTTCACATTTCTACTATTTACCAGTCTTGTCATTTCCATCTCTTTAATATCCGTAAAGCTTGCTTTTTCCTGACTTTTGGTGCTGCCAAACTCCTGCTTTCATCTCTTATCTTCTCTCATCTTGTTTACTGCTCTACCATTCTCTTTGGTCTTCCTCTTTCTCATTTGGCTCTCCTTAAATCCATTCTGAATGCTTCTATCCACCTTCTCTACCAGGTTTCTCCTCGTGATTCCATCTCGCAATCTCTCTCTTCTCTTGGCTGGCTGTCGTTTTTCTTCCCGGCTCAAATGAAATTTTCCTTGTATTGTGATTAAGTCCCTCTACGGTCTTGCTCCCAATTATTTGTCATCCTTGGTCTCCTTCTACACGTCTACTCAGTACCTTCATTTGCAATCCCAGTTTCTGTTATCGGTCCCTCATCCTCCTTGTGCCCAAACCTGATTCCGTTCATTTTCTCTTCTTGCTCCTTATCACTGGAATTCTCTTCCTTTCTCTCTTCTCTCTACTACTTCCTATCCTTCTTTCTGTACTTTTCTAAAAAACTATCTTCTTCAATCCTCATGTTTCTATGAAACTGTTTTGTAACTGAATCATCCTCATTTTATTGTACTGTAATTTGGTATGTATAGCGCTCTGGAGTAAAGCGCTCAATAAAGGCCAAATAAATACAAACACAAAATATATGTAGTCAATCCCCTTAACCGAATCCTGTAACCTGTAGGTTTTGGTACCTAAGATTACAGTATGATGTCAGCGATGACAAATATTGAGTATAAAACCTGTTGTTTATTGATAAGCACACAGAGAGTGGCAACATGTTATGCTTGTATGCTGTGCCTGCTTTATTTGGATGTTAATAAAGCTGTGTTTTGCCTTCCACCTTGTCTATTTCCGTTATTGAGTCTGAGTTTTTCTGGCTTCTGATTCTTGTGTAAATTGGGGTTTCCGAGGCGGTCTTAACACAGCTTCTTACTGCACTTGTCATCATTTTGGGGGATTTGGAGGAGGAAGGTATTTACCCGATTTCAGTTAATAAAGCAGTATTGATACCGCATTTATTAATGGCAGCAAGAAAAACTGTGACTCGGTTTGAAAAGGCCTCTCATGGCCCATTTATTGCATATTGATGGGTAAGTATAGGACAAATATTGGCCATGGATAAGATTTCAGCTATGCTATCAAACAGTCACTTAATATGTTCCGATTTGGAGCACATTTATTGAATTTGTCAGAGACTGTGAAAGCCAATTTCATAAACCACAGATGTTAAAGAACTTTTCATTGCGTTGACTGTGACGTAGGATCGTAGATCTTTAGACTTTATAGAGAATCTGTGTTTGTGGGTTGGAAATTGTAGGGGAGACTACCAAGAAGGATTGTTTGAATTTTTTTGGTTTCCTAATGGAGGTATACTTGAATAATTCTGAGACAAGATTTGAGCTGGAGGATAAGTGGGCTGTAGAATGCTTAGTATTATGTGCATGAATGCTCAGAACAGATTGCTTTGTTTTGTTTGTTTTATTCATTTGTAGTGCGCGCCAGACCTGAGGGTATCAGGGAACAGGAGCAACAAGGTTATTCTCAGCTTGGTTACAGTGCTGTACAGAAACTTACAGGTGTTTACATGGGTAAGTACAGGCACAGGCTGTGACAGCAATTTACAAAATGTACATAAGGAGGGCAAGCATGGTGAGGTTAGTGGTCATTTTTCTTTATCCACTGGATGTTGTTGAGCCTAAAGTGGGGCTAGGTTTGAGGTGTCCTTAAGGTAGGTGGGAGGGAGTTCCAATGTTGGGCTGCTTTCACCTGGAAGCTATTACCACCAGTTTTGGTTTGTTTAAATCTGGAGACTGTAAGTAAATTGGCGTTGGCAGTTCTGGTAGATCGGTTGGGGGTGTACCTCTTAACTCTGTCGACAAGGTAGCGAGGGGCTGCATTATTGAGACATTTGTGCGTCAGAGAAGCTACCTTGAGCATGATTTTGTCGGTGGTGGTGAGCCAGTTGTGGGCGCTCCTAATGTTGAATGAAGATGTGTTCTTTTTTGGAGATACTCAGAGCTGCTCTAAGAGCATTGTTTTGCAAAATCTGGATTTTGTTTGTAACATATTTATTGGCATCTACATATAGGGCATTACAATAATCCAGTTTTGACAGGATTAGGGCTCTGGCTAAGGTAGTGCAGCTCTGCATCGAAAGGAAGGGTTTAAGTGCTCTTATTAATTTACAGGTGTAGGCTGTAGAGGAGGCCATGGAGCTAACCTGTTTACGGAAGGATAGGGTGGCGTCTAGATAGAACCGTAGCATTTTAACTTCTTTGGCTACATTAATAGGATTGCCATTTATATTAAAGCTGGCATATTTGTGATCCAGTTTATTTAAGTTAGGGGTGGAACCAAGGATGATGAGCTCGGTTTTGTCATCATTCAGGCATAGACCATGAGAGGCCATCCATGCCTGGATGATGAGGTACACCCTGTTCACCAAGGCCAAAACCTTGTCATAATCTCCCGTCAGCGGGATGAGGATCTGGGTATCATCGGCATAGTTAGTGTAGGTGATACCCAAACCATCAAGCTCATTGAACAGGGGCTTTGTGAACACGTTGTGCAAAGTGGGGGAGACGCATGACCCCTGGGGAACCCCGCAGCTGATGGGGATAGGGTCAGCGGAGGCTGAAGTAGAGAAGACATTCATGGACCTGTTGTTAAGGAAAGATTCAATCCAGCTGAAAGCCTCTTGCGAGAAGTGGGCTGCCGAATCTAGGTGGTTGCAGAGAATTTTGTGATCTACTAAATCAAATGCTGCTGAGAGGTCAAGTAGAAGTAATAGAGCAGTTTTCCCTCTTGTCTCTGGGGGTATCAATTTGAGCTTTAAGGTCGATGAGTGCAGTCTCTGTCCCGTGTTGGGATCTAAAACCCGACTGACGGATTCCCAAGAGATGTTTTTTTATAGGTATGGTTGTATTTGTAGATAGGCTGTCTTATCTAATATTTTAAGCAGGAAGGAGACAGTGGTGAGGGGTCTGTAGTTTGTGGGTATTGATGGGTCTAAATAGGGTTTTTTTGAGTAAAGGGAGGACCCATGACTCTTTGAGATTGCTTGGGATGGTCCCTGAGGAGAAGGAGGCGTTGATGAGCTTAGTAATGAAGGGTGAGAGGTCCCTGGCAGCATATTTGATGATTTGTGAAGGGCAGAGGTCGCCTTGGCAGTTGGATGGTTTGAGGCTGAGAATTATTTTTTCCACCTCTAACGTGGAAACCTTGGAGAAGCTGAAGCTAAGGGGTTGTAGGTGTGGAGTTTTGGGGGGGGGGAGTGGTGTTAGATACATGGGCTGTGCAGACGAGAGATTCTTTCTTGTTATTGACTTGTAGGCCTGCAACTTTATTGGAGAGGGCATTTTGGACACTGGTGCACCATTGTTTGTCTTTCACACATGTGTCAAGGACTGGAATGGGTATTTGCAGCTCTTTAATGATAGCAAACAATTATTTTATGCTAGAGTTAGCTTGTGATAGTCTCAAGTTGTAGGACTCTTGTTTGGCGATTATAATTTATTTTTTGTAGAGTGCAGTTATTTTATTGTTATTATCTGAGGGTGATTGTCTCCAAGCCTGTTCACTTTTATGTTTCTCGAGTCTGAGAGATTTCCGATAGGGGGAGAACCATGTGTTCAGGTGTTTTTTAGGTTTGCTTTTTCTAAGTTTTAGCGGTGCAAAGGAGTCTAGAGCTGATCTCATGATTTTGTTGTAGCCATCTACAAGGGGGTGAGGGTTGGAGATTGCTGATAGTGAGTTCAAGGTCGGGAGAATGAGGGGGATACGTTTTTCAGCTGTAATGTTTTTCTTATTTCTCGTTGGGACGGCTCAGGCTAGTGAATTATTAGTGGTAGGGGTTGCGGCCTCGAGGGAGAAGGTAAGGAGATGGTGGTCGGACCACGGCTGAGGCGAGATGGCGGTGATGGAGTCCAAGCAATTATAGTCCGCAACCCAGCCAAGGGTTCTCTCCTTGTTATGGGTGGGGAGGGTCACTCTTTGGATAAATCCTAACTCAGATAGGGTGCTGTCGATAAGGGTGGCCTGAGGGTCTTTTGGGTCTTTAAAGCCTAAGTTAATGTCACCTAGGAGAAGGCTCCGGGATGTGTTCTTTAAGTTGTTAGTGAGGGTGGTTATAAGGTCCTCCTCAAAAGAGCCTAGAGATTATGTTTCATTACAAGTTGGGCAGTAAGTGGAAAAAGTGCCAGTAGCGGATTCACCGCTACTTTAACCACACTGATGAATTACAGACCTGTCACTAATTCCACCGGTGGAATTACTACTGCTGGAATCACCACCAACGGAATTGCCACCGAGATCCTGCATAATTAGCCAGAACCAGAAATGGTATTTCCACTGTATTACACATTGAAAAACAGTTGAATTACCACTGACAATTGGCGGTAACTCAGCCAGTAACACAGTGCAGTTCCCTCTACCAAAAGGGTGGAGGTAAATGCACTGGGCCTGAAGAGCATCCGTCTGTTCTCCCTTGTCTTCACCCACCTAATTCCACTGTTAAAACTGCAGAATGGCCGTCAGGCCGATTTGCTGTCTCCCAAACTGTTTAAATGTATTTTTTACGCACTTACTCTGCTTGTGAAGACTATTATCGTCTCTGAATTTCAAGGACTCTTAGCGACCGTTGTTTTTTCCCCATGTTCCCACCCACCTTGAGCGCTTTGAAAGACTTACCAGTGTATAGGCGCTATATAAATAAACAATACCATACCTACCATACACAGGTGATGGGATTCAAGCCACAGGTGCACCAAATCTACTCAGGAGGAGTATATAAGGTCCACACCTTTCCCAAACACACATCCGAGCAACATGCAGCCACAAGCAGACATCATTATGGGATCCACAACCTGCTACTATTCATCCAGCTACAGCAACATGCAAGTCCCCAGCAGGGAAGGAGACAGGCACCACAAAGGGGCAGGAGACGTGTGCTGCTGAGGGCACACATACCACGTGTTCACCCATCCCCTTGGACACTGACGGACAACCAATTATTGACACTCTATTGCATGGACCTTCGAACCATCACAGACCTGCTCATCCTGATCCAGGCTAATCTTCACAGCGTCAATCATAATCAGAACTGCCAACCCCCTCCCCCTTCCGCTGTTAAAGCTTGTGTCTGTCCTACACTTCTGTGCCACGGGCAGATTCCAAAACACTGTTGGGACGTGGCATGGGATGTCCCAGCCAACTTTCCCAAAGGTGTGGAACAAGTCCTGGATGAGACATGCCCATCAGCACATCTCCATGCCCACCACCCAGGCGCAGGTAAACGCAGTAAAGGCATGTTTCAATGCAATGACCCAGTTCCCCAACACCATAGCGGCAGTGGATTGCACAAATGTGGCATTAGTGCCCCCCCAGGCAATGGAGCAGGCATACCACAACAGCAAACAGTTCCATTCTATGAATGTCCAAATGACAAGTGATGCCGACCTCACAATCAACCACTGCTGTGCCCAATACCCTGGTGCCACACACGATGCCATGATACTGAGTAGCAGCACCCTACCAGCGTACATGGGAACACACACACAGGTCAGTGTACCTGGCTTGTGGGTAAGTAGTAGTGGTCAATCTGACAAAGACATAGCACTGTGACACACATGGAGAACGGAACGAGAAGGAATTCGGGCTAACTATAAGTCCCATGATGCATCACCAATAAAGCAATGAACAGGCGATGAGGCATGACTGACTTACCCCAATACACATTCTGACCTCAGGGGACTCCACAGGACATTCTGGCATGCTAGGTAGCAGAACATAATCAGGGGCAACAAGCAAGCCATTCCCTGCCAATGCATGGTCATCGGGCAGCACATGGCCCACCACCATCTCCATACTGTCAACTGCATGTCAGCGCATAGACAAATACATGATGAATGATGTTCCATACCCTGCGAATGACTGAAAGTGCACTCTGTAGGCCAATGCCCCTCCACCACAATTGATGCAAGGTGCATCATCCACATGCACAGATGTGCGCACATAGGCCTACGTCACAACAGGCCCACGTCACAACAGGCCCATGTACATGTATCTTGACAGACAAATGACCATGTCTACCACTGTACGTTCTATTTCTTGTAGGTGACTCAGGCTATTTGCAGTTACCCTTGCTGATGACACCTGTGAAGAACCCTGGTACACCTCAGGAGGCTACCTATAACGAGGCACACAGGAGGGGCAGCACACGCATTGAGTGCACCATCGGATTGCTGAAGGCCAGATTCGGGAGCATACACCACACAGGTGCTGCCCTCCTGTACAGCCCTGAGAAAGTGGGTATAATCATAGTCATAGGCACAATGCTGCATACGAAGGAAAACAAAAATGCCTCCAGATGAGTACAATTCCCCCCTGGCTCTGATGAGGAAGACATTACAGGGCACCTCAGGACATAAGTGGGTAGGTGAAGGAAGGACAAATGGTCTGCCAGGATCTCATGCACAACTTTTTTCGACTTAGCACATATGCACCTCTGACGCCACTGATCCCTTGTTGGGGGTGGCTAACATGGAACTAACTAGCTCACTGCCGGAGGTGTTGCATGGTTAAATTGATGCCCCTGGCCATGGTCTCATGTGAGGCCGCGTTTTGTTCAGCAAGCTCCCTCACCCTCTGGCTGATGAGGGCGTTGGTTGCATTTGAGTGCACTGTGTTCTGGCACAGCCAGTCAATGGATGTGGCCACCGCCTGGGGGGGGGGGCTGAATCAGGTGGCACATGGCCTGCGAATGGCACAACTGCTCCTGTGCAATGCCATGCATTTCGGCCTGCTGTTCCTCAATTCTGCCCAGCCTCTCCCAAATGGCTTGCAACGTGGGGCCCTACACTGGCTCAGGAGATGGTTGGGGGCCCATACCCTCATTGCCGGATGCCCGGCCTGCCTGCTCTGCATGGTCATCTGTGTCCTCTGAGTGCCCGAAAATGGTGGAGGGCATGGCGAGATGACAAGGGGGAGATGGAGGACCGCATGGATGAGAGGCTGCGCCGGGCGGAGGATTCTGGTGAGAAGTGTCTCACAGGTGGACATGCAGAACTGGAGTTGGAGGAGGTCAGCTCAGATTGCACGGTAGCAATGGATGCAGTGTGAGGCCTAGCACCCTATAACACCATAGTACACACAACACTGCATGACAACACACCTAACACATTTCCATGAAGGTATTGACGCACATTTTCATGTCTCTCAACAAGCACATAAAACACCCAGGAACCTGCGGAAAGGTGCTAGTACCTCTGGCACACCGGCACCAGCAAGTATTACAAAGGCCACGCCTCAAGCAGGAAGGGGCAATATGGATGTTGCTTCTGTATTCTGTAGTACTGTTACCCGAGGGGTGCCCTGCTAGTTGTGGTGGAGTCATGATGACATGAGGTTGGACATTGACTCCATGGGGGCCTTGCAGTTACTGGTAAGTTACAGTGGTTGTTAGTTTGAGACACACGTCCAGTGGCATTCTTTGCTTGATATGCACTTCATGTTTGGTACCATGCTTGCTGTGGTGTCTGTGCATGAGTCGCCGGTGTGTGGGCAAGGGGTGGTTGTGATGTGTAATGTAGATGTGTGACATTCCTTGTTACTTGCAGTTCGATGGTGGTTGTTTGGTTCATCATGCCAAATTTATGGGGGATCACAGCTTCCATAACTTATGATGTAATGGCCTGCAGTGTCACATGGATGGGTCATGCATTTTCGGCGTTGCAGTTGCCTGGATGCATGGCAGTTTGTGAATGTCAACATGCTATTAGGGTTGTTCTGCAATGGGCCCATCATTCACTCATGTACTCAACAGGTTCTCTCTGGCTACTGGCTCTGACTGAATCTTCACCCTGCAGAATTTTCACCCTGCAGGCCCACTATGTGGAGGATTCTGGTGACAATCTCCTCCCATGGGGTCAGCTGTAGAGGGTCTACTGTTCCTCTGCCTGTGGCAACCGTATCCCTGCGCTGGTTGGCAATTAGGGCGTGGACTCGTGCCTTGAGGTGGTTCCACCTCTTTTGTATGTCATCTATGTCTCGTGGGACATGGCCTACAGCAACCACCTTGGCCCTTATGTCTGCCCAGATGGCATTGTTGCGCTGCTGGCAGGTCTTACGTTGCTGTGACCGATAGAGCTCCTCCGAAATTTGCCACCCTCCTGCTCCAGCAGGACTGTTAGCTCTTGATCGTTGAATTTGGGTTCCCGCATATCAGGAACCTTTGACTTGCCTTTCCCCACAGACATGACTGGGCTTGCCTCTGGGGATGGATAGCACTCCTACAGGTTGATTTTCAATGGGTTGTGTTTTTAAAGATGGCTGCCGCAGTTCTTCTTTTTGATTTTATTTCCGCCGGCTGTAATTCTGCTGGCAGATTTATCGCAGATTGACCTGGCGGTAAGGTGAATTCTGCCAAATATGGGTGCATTAATCAAATTTAGTTTTCGGTGGTAATTCCGCCAGACAAAATTACTGTTACTGCCAATGCTGGGTGCATGCTCCCGGCAAGTTGTAATACGGCGGTGATTCCGCCACACACCACGGCAGTAACAGTAATTCCATGGTGGCAGAATTAGCACTGTATTACTGCCAAACTCGTAATAAGCCCCTATGTATTATTTCATTTTTTATTAGCTTCTATTATTTTCGTGGGGTTGTTCATTATTCAGAAGTTTATTTGTATTTTCTATGTAATTTAAATAAAGAAATAATGCTTTGGGATAAAAGAAAACACCTGTGATGTCTTTGCTCAAAATGCTAGAATGTACCCCTGTAAGAACACACCCGTGACGGCTTTAGCCCAATATGCTAGTATTTTCCTCAGTGAGAACACACTGTTGATAGCTTTTCCTCAACATGTGGATATTTTCCTTAATAAGAACATACCTGTGATGGACTTGTCCATACAGGCTACAATTTTCCCCCGCAAGAAGACAGTTATGATGGCTTTGCCCCAAATATGTCTGTATTTGCCCCTATAAGAACACAACTGTTAAGACGTTGTCCAAATATGCCAGGATTAGCCCCCATAATAACACATCTCTGGTGGCTTTACCCCAACATGCCAGTATTTGCCCCTCTAAGAGCACACCTGTGATGGCTTTAACCCAATATACCAGTAGTTACTGCCCCAGTAAGAACACACAAGTGATAGCTTTGTACCAGCATGCTAGTATTTGCCAAGGTAAGAACACAGCTGTGATGGCATTGACCAAATAAGGTAGAATCTACTGAGAGCGGGTCCCCTCCCCCAGTGGAGGGGCCGCAGGGTGAGCGGGACGGGAGGCGCCGGCAAGGCAGCAGATGAGGGGCGGCTGCAGGTGTGGCCGCTGGGAGTTGGCTGGGCGCGGGGCACGCCCTCAGCGGAATCAATGGAGTGAGCCACAGGGGTGCCGGCAATGGCCCCAAATGGCGCCGTTATAAGGGGTCGGCAAAGGGAGTGAGGGCAGCAGCTCCTGTACCTCGCCTTCTTGGACCAGGCCAGACGCCGCCTCATGGTTCTTGCCCTCTGGAAAACATCGGAGGCGCCTGCCTCCCTCTGCCGACCAGACAGAACTATTCGACTCTCCTTACCAAGTTTGCTGGCGAGGTTCTCGGTACTGCCGTCGGACACATTGCCTGAAGAGGGCTGACCTTGTGACCTGTACGGTGGGACTCTGACGAGCTCGTCAGTTGTGCTGTGGATTTTCTTCACCTCCTACCCCGGGCTCGTGGGACTTCTGTACGTGCAGGTAAGGAGGATCAGGCAGTTGGGGAGGGATCTCTCCAGGTGGCAGGGGTGTTTTCTGGGGCTTTGGTTTGCTGACTGGAGTGGGGAGGGGGTGAGCTGTTTGAGGGTGAATTGTCGGAAAAGAGCTGGGAAAGAGGTGGTGTGCGATAGGAGTGACTGTAGCAAGCGTGGAGACTGCGGGACAGCAGGGGGTACAGCACGGAAGGAAATTAATAACCAATGTCTGACTCTAACTAGAAAAGGAACTAAGGATTGTTTTAAAGGATACAATTGTGTGGGTTGTATCAGGATTGGATCGGGCTGCCTGTGTGAAAGCAAAGCAGACGATATAGGAGCGAGCTGCCTGGGGCACAGGGGAAGCAATCACGCAGGCCATATAAACGATGCCGGCCGCACGAGCGTGTAGTAAAGGGAGGTTTTTCTTCTGACTTCTGTTAAGGGTCAACCAAGGGTAACAGGAGATGGACCTGAGCAAGGGAGCAGCGCCGTTTGCCCTGCTCCCGAACCAGGGAATTGACAGAGTGACGGAAAAACGTACTGAATGGAGCTCTCATACGTTAGGGAGACAGTCACAGGGTAACAGTGAGGGCAACAAGGAGAATAGACCACATAGAAAAAATGTGGGCCCACGAGCGGCATTCCTACCTGCAAAAAAACAGAGGGGCAGAAAGGCAGCTAATACAGAGGGGTCAGGATCAGGGGCAGGCCCAATAGCAGCAACAGAAGGCTTGGCACGGATTGTGGGGAAATGAGTGGGCAATCCAACGCCTGAGGGTCCCACGGTAACTGGAGGGGACCCCAAAGGGGTGTTGGAGGCCGTAGGGTCAGCAATTACCCAGTTAAGCAGTGGACTAGTAGGGTCAGGGGCAGTAAACGGATTGGTTGGGGCACCCCTCTCGGAGAGGGAGGGGTAAAACTGCAACACAGTGGATAGGCCAATACAGGGGTGCCCTATTGACCCAGTAACGGCTAACTTGACAAGATGGGAGGACCCTGCCTACAAGGCAAGAAGAGAATGGACCAGCAGCAGGTGTGCCAAGAGGGCCATATGATAGGGGCAGTGGTGTGGGATGGCCCGGGGCAGGTTATGGGATATGGGGGCCCAGGATCTGGGGGCTGGCAGCTGGGTAATGGAGGAGCCAGCAAGAACCATTAAGGGCCCCGGAGGCACACATGGGCCTGGGTCAGGGTGCGCCCATACCAGGGTGATATGTAACATGGTGTCCCGCAGGCATGGGGCCAGGGCAGAGCGCGCCAGCACCAAGGGGTTATGCGACAGGGGGGACCGCAAGTGTAGGACAGGCGGGTACCCATGGGACAAGCCAATAGGAACCAGCAAGGACCACGGGGGTGGCCATGGGCCCGGAACAGAGTGTGCCGGCTCTAGGGTCATTAGGGCCAGGGCCTGGGAACGCAATAGGGCCTCTAGATACAGCGACGAATAACAATGGAGGGGTAGCACAGGTCGGAGGGGTACCAATTGTGCTAGAGGTGACAGGGGGTCAGCAGCCACGTAAGGGGGAGATGTGAGGGCACCAGCAGCCCCCGTCAGTAACCTCCCTGGTTTGGCACCAGCGGCACCCTCCAAGAACCCCGCAGGTATGCACACTTGACACATTTCAATGGAAATCAAAGATAAAATGTGGGAAGATACATTTCTGGACATATTCTCACTATTGAACTGTAATATACTGGATGAGGTGAGGGAGGCCAGAGGGGAAGGAAAGGACAAAAAAGTCCAGGTGGAACGGTCTATTGTGAACTGGATGACAGGGTTTTCAATATTAGCAGCAATAATGGATGAGAGGCATCCCGAACTGAATCAGAAATTAATAACATACTTGCACCTAGTACTGTCAATGTACAGGGAGTGATTGCATTATGATGAGAGATTCAGATCTTCCAAACCAGGGAATGGGCAGTTGGTCTGCGGGACACAGGTGATGTACCTATGGGCCAGCAGCACCATAATATGAAAACTGGGGGGCAGATACCTGGGAAAGTCGATGCAAGGGGCTTGGACACCGAGACAGGGACAGCCCTTTCGGAACACTCCCCCGCATGGGGGAGGCAGGAAAGGGACATGCTGGGCATTCAACACAAAGACATGCACCAGAACAGTGTGCAGGTGCAAACACACATGCTCTGGCTGCGGTTTGCCAGGGCATCCAGAACACAGGTGTAACAAATGGGGGAAAGACAGGGAATACAGAAAGAGCGAATAGGGCGACAGGGTACCGCCCCACTCTGCCGACTCCTATCAGGGTGGACATACTGCGTCTATGGGCCAACAGTTACCCCAGAAAAAGGGAGGCGCAGCTACTAGTGGAGGCATTGGTGGCTAGGTATGAGACCATAATGAGGCAGAAAATCACAAAGGAAATAGATTTGGGAAGAGTGGAGGGGCCATTTGCACACCCTCAATTCCCTGTGTGTGTCTGTTCCCCGGTGGGCATCGTACCCAAGAAAGAGGAAGGGAAGTTCAGGATGATACACAATTTATCCATCCCTAAGGGGGCCTTGGTAAATGATGCGATCAGCGAGGAAGTGTGCTCGGTGCGGTATGTGTCCTTCGATGATGCCCTAGGACAGATTCGGGAACTAGGAAGGGGGGCTCTGCTGGCAAAAGTCAACATTGAGTCGGCATTTAGGTTATTGCCAGTGCACCCAGCAGACTACAGGCTGCTGGGCTTCCAGACAGGGGAGTGTTTTTATTACGACAAATGCATGTCAATGGGGTGTGGATTTCATGCAGTTACTTCGAGACATTTAGCTCATTTTTGGAATGGGCCACAAGGAAGGAGCAGAGGGGGCTAGGGTGGACCACTATTTGAACGATTTCCAGTTCTTGGGCCCGCCACTGTCAGGTCAGTGTGCAAAGGCTTTGAAGACATTTGAGAGAATTACTGAGGAGTTGGGAGTACATTTGGTGAGGGGAAAAGACAGAGGGCTGGGTGCCCACCCTTACATTATTGGGCATTGAGATCGGGTCAGGACTAGGGACATGCTGCCTCCCTGACAAGAAGGTGGTGGAATTTAGGGAATCCGTGTACACCTGTTTACGGGCTAAGAAAGTGACCTTGGCTCAACTCCAGCGTTTAGTGGGACTGCTTAATTTTGTGTTATGGATTATACCAATGGGGCGTTCAGTCTCCCGCGCAATTGCAGGGGCTATGTCAGGGTTCACAGAAAAGCAAAATCACACTAGACTGTCCGCTTCAGTGAAGGAAGAACTCAGGGTGTGAGATTTCTTGGCAAACTTCAATGGGATACAAGTATGACCAGCAAAGGCCCAACCCAACCAAGAGATCGGGCTGCACACAGGTGTGGCAGGGATTGTGGGGTTCAGGCCATTTGGGGTAACAAATGGTGCGGGAAAGAGTGGACAAGAGAATGGGCCGACAGCGGGCTGAGTAGAAAAATTACCTTTTTGGAGTTATTCCGATCATTGTGGCATTGACAATTTGGGGGGACAGACTTGGGGGCAAGCATGGGATATTTTGGTCGGACAGCGTGTCAGTGGTGATGGCTATTAACAATCAGAGGGCATCATGCCCAAAGGTACTCAGGCTTTTGAAATATCTAGTGCTGATCTGCTTAAAGAAGGGAGTGCGTTTCCAGGCAAAACACGTCCCCGGGGTTCTGAATAACGCTGCTGATGCATTGTCTCGTTTTAAGATGCAGGAATTTCGAGGATGGTTGTCACGGGCGGAAGTAGAGATGACTCCATTCCCCGACACACTCTGGAGTTTTGGTGCCCCAGGTTAGCACCACTGATCGCAGGATCTCTTTCCGGGAAGACCAGGGCAGCATACGAGGAAGCCTTCTGGGAATATGGGGACTTCTGCAGGCGCAACGTGTGGCGGGAGTTGTTTCACAGGGACTCAGTGATCGCTTTTTGGGGGCACTTATATGAAACAGGGGCTTCAGCTGGGTCAGCTAAGGGAAAGGTGTCTGCTATTAGATTTATGGCATGGTTGCATGGGGTGGCAAGCCCGACATACGACTTTGCAGTGAAGAAGGCGTTAGCGAGTTGAAGGAGATTGGGGGGCAGGTGCCCTCTTGACCCACAAAAACTGAAAAGAATAGTGATGGCAGTGGGGGGTCTGCTGGGACCAATACAAGGGCACTCTATTTAGGGCTGCATTCGTCATAGCATTTTTTGGGGCTTTTAGATTAGGCGAGATGGTGGGCATGGCCAAGTCAGACACATTGGGTGGGCTGGCCTTTTCAGACATCAGCTTGGAGGGGGATCTGGTTGTACTGGTATACATCAGAAAGTCTAAAACGGACCAAGAAGTTAAGGGAGCGGTGTTTCAAATAGCCAGGAATAGAAACAGGTTAATCTGCCCAGATTGCAGCTCTGAGGGATTTTATCTCTCTTTCGGGGGGGCAGTGGTGGACCCCTGTTCAAACCCCAGACCCCTGACAGTTCTTATACCTCCAAATTTCAATTCAGGTCTGTTTTACAGAAGTACATCAGCATGGCGGGTCTGGTGTGTCTGGGGTTTGCTCCACATTCATTCTGCATGGGGGCAGCCACTACTGGGGCACAGCATGTGCAAGGAGGACATCATGAGGCCGTGGAGATGGAAATCTGGGGCATACAAGGTTTATATCAGGCAGCATCTGGCCTACTGAAAGGCTGGTGGACTGGGGGCTCTGTGGACGGGGCAGAAAAAGGGGTAAGGGGATACGTAAACTCAGCGACACCGTGGGTGAAGGCAGCGGTGTATGTCGCTAGTGCTTAACATGCCGTTTTTTCTTCTGTTATCTGTTATCCATAGAGGATGGCACCGAAACTCGCGGTGTGGATAATCGGGCACTCGTTCATAAGGCAAATGGAGTAAAGAGTGAGAGAGAGAGGAGCACCCGCACAGGGGGAACGGGCAAATGAAGGCTCTGATACACTGGATAGGCAGGGGTGGCCTGACAACGGGGCGCAGCCTCGTGACGGAAAACAAGACAAAACAACACTTGCCTGAACCAGATCTGGTGATCCTCCATGTGGGGGGAAATTACTTGGTCCCAATGGGCTGCAGGGAGCTGAGATTGGTTCTGGTTTCTTTATTCAGATGGTTAGGGAACTTCTGCCCAAAGGCAGAGATTGCATGGTCGCAGATCATCCGAAGGACAAGGTGGAGGGTTGCGGGGTCGGCTAGGCCTCTAAGCACCTCCGCTAGGAAACTGAACAATGAACTGGCACGTTTAGGCGGGGGCAGACTATGGGTGGTAGCCAATGGTTTGGTGCGAGAACGGACAGTATGCACCATGATGGTGTGCATTTATCGGACCACGGAACGGACTTTTAGTTTGAGAACATTCTGGCCATGATAAACATGGCGCAGCCATGGGGGAGTACCCCCGACCGGGTGGTCGAATGTCCTGTGGCATGTGGGGGACCATGTGGTCAGTGATTTGCCCCTCTCATGGGGACCCTGAGGCCAGTTAGGTGCAGTAGTGCGGGCACGGGCTGCCTCCCACTGGGATGGCTTCGGCCCAGCAAGGGGGATCCGATGGGTAGGTGGACGAGAAAAGGGGGGTGTGGGTCCAGGAGGTGGAAGCTGTTGGACAAGAGAAGAGCCCCTCCTGGGATCACCCCTCAACGCAGGGTATGGCGGGGAGGTCTGCGACAGCGTAAGGGAGCCCTCACTGGTGTGCAAATGACAGACGGCGGAGTTAACAGTTCCACCAGGAACTGCCTGTCACATGAAAGAAGTATTGTAAATTGTGTGTTATGATTTATGCTTTAAAATTGCTGTGTAAAAATGATGAGATACTCATGGTTACTAGGGTCGTGTTTATGTCAGTAATGCATTGATTGAATTACGTTAATAATGTTAAAGGATTAAACGTGGCCGGATATTTCCAAAAACAAAGTGTGTGGGTTCTTTCTCTCCGGTCTGGCTGGCAATGCCTCCCTGCTAAGCCCATGAGAGCGGGTCCCCTCCCCCAGTGGAGGGGCCACAGGGTGGGGAGGATGGGTGGCGCTGGTAAGGTGGGAGAGGAGGGGCAGCTGCAGGTATGGCCACTGGGAGTTGGCCGGTGGTGGGGCACACCCTCAGTGGAATCAATGGAGCGAGCCACAGGGGTGCCCAGCAACAGCGCCAAATGGCGCAGTTATAAGGGGTCGGCGAAGGGAGTGAGGGCCGCAGCTTCTCTACTTCGCCTTCTTGGACCCTGCCGGACGCTGCCTCATGGCTCTCGCCCTGGGGAAAACAGCCAACGCGCCTCCCTCCGCCACCCAGACAGGACTTCTCCACTCTCCTCTACCAAGTTTCCACCCCACCCACCCGTTTTGGTAGGAGAGGAGGGGGCCATGTGGCAAGTCGGGGACCATGTAGTCAGTGATTTTCCCCTCCCAGGGGGACCCTGAGGCCAGTTAGGTGCAGTGGTGTGGGCACGGTCTGCCTCCCACCGGTATGGATTCAGCCCAGCAAAGGGGATCCGATGAGAAGGTGGACGAGAAAAGGGCGGGTGGGTCCAGAAGGCGTAAGCTGACGGACAAAAGAAGGGTGCCTCCTGGGATCACCTCTCAATACGGTATGGCGGGTAGGTCCGCGGCGGCCTAAGGGTGAACTCACCGCTGTACAAACACCAGGGGGCGGAGTTAACAGTTCCACCGGGAACTGCCTGTCACAGGAAAGAAGTATTGTACATTCTGTGTTATGATTTATGCTTTAAAATTGCTGTGTAACAATGATGAGATACTCATGGTTACTAGGGTTGTGTTATATGTCAGTAATGCATTGATTGAATTGTGTTAATAATGTTAACGGATTAAACATGGCTGGTTATTTCCCAAAACAAAGTGTGTGGGTTCTTTCTCTCCGGTCTGGCCAGCCATGCCTTTTTCGGCAGCGTTTCGGCATAGAAAAAAATGCAATTAGTACCCCGGTCTAACAGGCCGTGGGTACTAATGGAATAAGCCCCTCGATGGGGCGTATTGCTACAGTAATGTATTGATTGAATTATGTTAATAATGTTAAAGGTTTAAACATGGCTAGATATTTCCAAAAACAAAGTGTGTGGGTTCTTTCTCTCCGGTCTGGCTGGCAATGCCTCCCTGCTAAGCCCATGAGAGCGGGTCCCCTCCCCCAGTGGAGGGGCCACAGGGTGGGGAGGATGGGTGGCGCTGGTAAGGCGGGAGAGGAGGGGCAGCTGCAGGTATGGCCACTGGGAGTTGGCCGGTGGTGGGGCACACCCTCAGTGGAATCAATGGAGCGAGCCACAGGGGTGCCCAGCAACAGCGCCAAATGGCGCAGTTATAAGGGGTCGGCGAAGGGAGTGAGGGCCGCAGCTTCTCTACTTCGCCTTCTTGGACCCTGTCGGACGCTGCCTCATGGCTCTCGCCCTGGGGAAAACAGCCAACGCGCCTGCCTCCCTCCGCCACCCAGACAGGACTTCTCCACTCTCCTCTACCAAGTTTCCACCCCACCCACCCGTTTTGGTAGGAGAGGAGGGGGCCATGTGGCAAGTCGGGGACCATGTAGTCAGTGATTTTCCCCTCCCAGGGGGACCCTGAGGCCAGTTAGGTGCAGTGGTGTGGGCACGGTCTGCCTCCAACCGGTATGGATTCAGCCCAGCAAAGGGGATCCGATGAGAAGGTGGACGAGAAAAGGGCGGGTGGGTCCAG
Source organism: Ambystoma mexicanum (assembly GCF_040938575.1). Taxonomy (NCBI): domain Eukaryota; kingdom Metazoa; phylum Chordata; class Amphibia; order Caudata; family Ambystomatidae; genus Ambystoma; species Ambystoma mexicanum. The sequence continues at coordinate 1,177,236,112 of NC_090923.1, forward strand.
AAGGCGTAAGCTGACGGACAAAAGAAGGGTGCCTCCTGGGATCACCTCTCAATACGGTATGGCGGGTAGGTCCGCGGCGGCCTAAGGGTGAACTCACCGCTGTACAAACACCAGGGGGCGGAGTTAACAGTTCCACCGGGAACTGCCTGTCACAGGAAAGAAGTATTGTACATTCTGTGTTATGATTTATGCTTTAAAATTGCTGTGTAACAATGATGAGATACTCATGGTTACTAGGGTTGTGTTATATGTCAGTAATGCATTGATTGAATTGTGTTAATAATGTTAACGGATTAAACATGGCTGGTTATTTCCCAAAACAAAGTGTGTGGGTTCTTTCTCTCCGGTCTGGCCAGCCATGCCTTTTTCGGCAGCGTTTCGGCATAGAAAAAAATGCAATTAGTACCCCGGTCTAACAGGCCGTGGGTACTAATGGAATAAGCCCCTCGATGGGGCTTATTGCTACAGTAATGTATTGATTGAATTATGTTAATAATGTTAAAGGTTTAAACATGGCTAGATATTTCCAAAAACAAAGTGTGTGGGTTCTTTCGCTCTGGTCTGGCCGGCAATGCCTCCCTGCTAAGCCCACCCTGTAAGAACATACTTGTGATGGCTTTCTCCCAAGGATACCAGTATTTGATCTGTAAGAAAACACAGTTGATGGATGGCTTTGCCCAAACAGCACCAGTGTTTGCCCCTGTAAGATCACATTGTATTGTTTTGCCCCAAAAATGCCTGTGTTTGCCCCGCTAAGAGTATTCATGATTGCATCATCCAATAATGCAGTATCTACAGCATGCAATATTACACCTTGCCCCACCACACACGCGCAGCTCATTTCACCCCACCTCTTCTCTCTCCCCGCTCACACACTATAGTGCACGCACAAGATACGCCATCTTTGTACCCTGCATGTGCATCATGTACACGTAAACACACGCGCCAGACATGTCACCCTACTTGCCCTCTCCCCTGTATGCACACCATGTACAAACACACACACATCCACCCAACACTCACATGCACACTTTTTAATGTTTTTGTTTGGGCTATTACAAGCCGAAACCATTACATTAGAGTACAGATAGGGAGGAATGCCATATAAGGAAGGACACACAGCCTGTATGTGTTGTTTGGTTATTTGCCCACCCATTCACTGCCCATGGCCATGCAAATCGCTATGGCCATTGCCACCCAGTTTTCGGCCCTCCCCGCCCAAAACACCTCCTCATGGAAACTCTTTGAGCTAGCATTATCCAAGCTTTACCATGAAACTTTTCCCTCAAAGTGCCTGCCAGTGTCTTTTCAAAGTGGTCTTCGCAGAGTTAATGACTTTATTGCAGTTGTAAACAGACTGGTGTAATAAAAACTGCCTTCAGACACTCGATTTATGAAGTCCTGTTAAACACAAGCATTGGCAAAGCCAAAAACTTTGGCTTGTGTATAAGTATTAGGCATTTGTTAGGCACTGCTATTAGATGCCCAGGTACTCGCATCAGTTTGCACCTGCTACCTACAATGGGAAGTTCATACCATTATGGCTGTGCCTGGCAAGTGCTTTTCTCATGCCTACACAAAAATGGCCTGGTCCCCTCAGCTTCAAGTCGGCTCTTCTTCTCTGGCAGGATAGGAGCAGGAAGCAGGGGAGGGGGGAGTAGATTGACACTTAACACCCAGAGTCCCGCCTCCAGCAAAGCCATGGAATCCCTCCGCCCCCAGGATTCAATGGTAGGTCTGATTTTTCCATTGAATCCGATCGAAGGGAGGTTTACCACATCAGTGGAGAGAGTGCAGATGATGTAATTAGGCACCAACATTGGTGCTCAAAAATCAAGCTACTAGACTCATGCACTGGACACGTTTTATGTCACTTCTTCGAAAAACATGCCAGGCGAGATCCTATCCAACGTGTAGCTTTCGTAGTGCTGCAGTAGTCATTTATACAGCGCCTGTTACCATTATTATAGCCTCAATGCGCTGGTGGTAGTTCATTCATGCCCCTATGTTACTTTATTGATCCCCTACTTACACGAGATATGAGGGTTACGAGACAATGAGAGAGACAAGTGTACTGCAAATCTTTCTTTTTCCTTTTGTTTTTATTGTCCTGTCATACAAAAAGCGAATCAGTCACACGCACGCGCGGAGTAACATACCCAGGCGGGCTGATACTCCACACTAGTAGTCACAGGGGGATGCACTCGCAGCAAGGCCTCTGACGGCACAGAATGTCTGGCTGCACCCCAGAACACAACGCATCTGGCTGTGGGAAAGAGGACGCACTCCTTCTAAGTCTATGGGCACGAGGCAGTTCAGTGTCACCATTCTGGGGGGTTTCTTTGCTCTTGGGAAGGACGGACAAACTGCATTTCAAACATTGTGGCGCCGGTGTGAGAGACTTTTGCAAAATATCAATGAAGTGTGTGCTAGGAGCGGGGGGAGGGGGGATTCAAGCCTCTGTAGTGTACATCAACAGTTGACACGCATGCCTGACAGCCATTTTGTCCTGTCAATATAAAGGCTGCAGGGGATTACTCCACCATGGATGGCGCGTGTGGTGAAGATCAGCGAAAGGCTCTGCGACATTGGTCCTTGAAGCATGAGGCTGCAATATGGAGAGCGTGGGCCCTCGGATCTGACCAATGGGGACCCCCACAAGTCCCCCAAAGGCAGTCCTCCACCCTTGCTGGAGAAGGCCCACCTGTTGTGCAAGTGGGTCCGAAGGAATGTTTTAGGTGGGGGAGAGGGAAATGCCCATCAGGGTCTGTCCACATTTTAGCTGACTCATCCCTTGACATTCCGATAGAGGGGTACAATCTGATCAAATCTCCTGCTGTTGTGGCGCGACCACGTCAGGAGATCCTTGGCTTCGTGGAGGAAGACCATGAGCAGAGTTTGCACGTCCCCCTCTGCAGAGTGACTGTGCTCGGGCACCTTGCGGTAGAGGCGTTGGTAGATGCCGTCCAGCGTGTAGTAGCCCTTGATGACACGGGGCACAGCCCGCTTACGGATGTCCAGGCCTTTCACCGCACGCCACGCGTCCAGGCAATAAACAGAGCTGGGCAGGTCCTGGGCCTGGTGAAGCAGCTCGGCCTTCAGCAGTGGGAAGTCGTAGCGGTCCCCGCCATGGGCCACTAGGCAGACAGGCTGGGCCTGGCGCTGCAGGAAACCCTCGACAATGGTGGCCATGCAGGCGTTGAAGGCCTGCTTCTCATTTTGCTGCAGCGTGCTGTTGCTCAGGCCAGTGATCTCAGCGGCATGGGAGGTTAGGCTCTTCACTGGGTCCACACATAGGCAAAGTTTGTCCATAATGCGGGGTGGCAATAGGGTGCCGGCCTCGTCCCTGAGGGGTTTTTCTAGCGCAGAGCGGTGCACGGCCACCATGCACAGCTCTGTGATATTGGGCACGGTGTCCATCAGGCCTGTGCCTTCCAGATCCAAGAAGACAAATGTCTTGAAGAGCGTTGCCATCGGAGCACCAAGGGATGCACGTGCACTGAAACAAAAGAAAACACTGTATGAATAAGGTGCATCGATTTACCAAGGTGACGCACAGCCCATCAACTTTAATCCTTTGGCCCATTTGCTACCGGACGCAGACACATGATGCTGTCACCAAATACATGCTGGTGTGTGTACCCAAAAAGCAGGAGATAACATAATGATCTGACAGATGACATAATTTCTGAGCAATTTACATTTTCGTTCGACCGGTGACATCATCTCACGGCATATGTCAAAATCGCATGGACAATGCCATCGGCACATGGCAAATGGTATCTTTGCATTGGCAAATGGCATCATAGCATTGTAAATGACATCATCACACAATCAGATTATATCATTGTATCATTGTTCTACATAAGTCATCTCGACATACTCATTCAGAAAATGGTTGCATTTCTCGACAGACGATGCACTGCTCAGAAATTGGAGAGCTCCTATAATGAGAACAGACAGGGACAGATATCCTACCTGTTCGGTGAGATCGTGTCCACTTAGAAAGGGACTGGGAGTGGGCGGGACACAAACGGTCGACCTGGTGGGTTCACCCTTTTCGGCTTGGAATCTGCAAAGTCAGCCTTTTGGGACCAGCCTTGAGAGCCTGAAACTTTTTATCGCTTATTGCCACATGGAGATCATTACTGACCTCCTCTCCACCAATCAGAATGTTTGGAGTTCAGTCATTAACTCCTGGTATTTACCGCACTACCAGCATTTCAACTTCAAAAGCAGACAGGGGACTAGCCATGATATTTCCTGGAAAGATTTCTTTCAAAAAGACACCCCTTCTCTGTGAGGATCTGTACTTCACTGCAAGGCACCAAAAGGAAAGCTAAAACCGAGAACCCATGTACTTCTGCACGACCCCCTCATGCATGCTCATGTCAAACCTGTTACAGTTCAAACAAGTTTGCAATTAAAATGCTTAACATAAGAAGACCACCTTTTTATGTGACTAGTACAAAACTAGAACTACATTTAATTTACTAGCACAAGGGTCACGTCGGCGCTGGGTGAGCCATTCCTTTAGTGTGAATTAGAAAGGATGTGAAGGAATTGAACCCGACTAGATGTGTGGATCAAAAAAGCGATTTTATCTGCCAGATCTGCTTCCTCTGGACTGTTAAAGTCTGGGAAGCAAATGATCCTGAGACCCCTAGGAATTTTGCCTTGTTCTAGGTAGTTTTGGACAGTGATTTTCTGCCAAAATTGATTTATTTATTTCCCGTTGTACATCCTCATTACGACCCAGGCGGTAGAGGGTTAATGGCGCCGGTAGAGCTGTCGGCGCCATTAATCCTCTACCGCCTCATTACGAGGTCTGCTCATGGGTCCTGCTAAGGACGTCTGGTAAAACCAGGCGTCCTTAGCAGGACCCGCTAGCAGAACAGGATGCTAACAACGGGCCCATCTTTAACAGGCCCGTTGTTAGCATCCTCCCCATTCCCATTGAGCCCTATGGGGGGTCAAATGGGGATGTACCGGGTCCCGGGAAAGGGAATTACCGGGCCCTCCAAGGTCAGAATGGCCTGGTATTTCCCCATTCCAGGAACCCGGGCCCGGTACCCGCTAAAAGCGCCATGGCTACCTCCATACTCGTAATGAGGCCCATAATCTCTCTAATCTGACAAACCTTTGTCTGAGAGTTTCTGGTGCATTGGTTCTTGGGCTAAAAGCATGATGAGTTGATCCTCTCGGAGTACATAGGGATTTGATGACATCATTCCGGGACAATAAGTATTCAGCCATTGCTTGTTGCCAAATATGACCATGAGCTGCAGTGGTCACATTCTAAGTGAGACTGGAAAGAACAACCATGGCTGAATACTTATTGCATTCAGAATAACGCTGTCAGAGTCGCACTACGCATCTCTAAAACAGACCACATCTCCACAGCTAGACGAAATATCCACTGGCTCCCTGTCCAAGAACGCATTATGTTCAAAGCGCTGTTCCTGACCCACAAATGTCTATCAAACCCTGCGCCGACTTACTTGTCTAGAAAATTCTCCATCCATCAGACATACGCGGGCCGCCCACCTACTCGCCCTTCCCAGATACAAACGCCAGAAAGCTGGAGGCAGTAGCTTCACCACGACTGCCGCTAAACACTGGAACACCCCACCCTGCCTCTAGCTCTGAGTTCAGATGCCTCCTTCTGGTCCTTCCACAAGAGCCTCAAAACCTGGCTCTTCACCCGCGACCTCCTAAAGTAATTGAGGTTGCGAAACTCCATGAGCACGTGGCAATAGCTTCTTCCACCTCGACCAGGAACTCAGATCTATGCACCTTTTATGTACCAACTCTGTGTGTAACCTTTTGCAAGCGCTCGATGCCTCCGGACGTGGTGCGCTTAAGAAATGCCAACATAAATAAATAAATAAACCACTCCTTTCATGAACCAGCACCCAGATGCCCCCAGGTTCGGCACGCTTTATAAATGTCAAATTAAATAAATAAATAAAATTGTCCAGGAATGATGACATCACTATTTACTCCTAGAGGATCAACTGATCATGCAAGGCAAAGTTCCTAGGGGTCCCGGGATCATTAGCTATCTCTCACAGAGAGGCAGGAACTTGAATGAAAATCGCTTTTACGATCGACACATCTAGTCTGGGTCAATTTCTTGACATCCTTTCTAATTCACACCAAATGAATTGCTCACCCAGCAAACAAACTCACTGCTACTACTAAAGAGAATAATAACAAGCTCCCTCCTGAAGAACCAACCGTGCTGCAGAGTCAGTCACAGGGGGGTCACTGTGTGCTGCTGTCCACTAACTCGTTATTTCCAAAAAATCTGGGATAGCCTATATACTGTCTGACAGAGAGGGTCACCGTCCGTCAGTGTGCACTCATTTGTACAGCGAGGAAGTGCTGAGGCCACAGCACCCTACAGAATTGCCGCTGAGCAGGTTACAGCAATGGCCATGTTTCTGTGAGTGTACGCATGAGGTTATGGACAATGAGAATGATCCTTGAATTATCTCTGATGCAATGCAGAACCACGAGGTGGAAAACATCCCCATATTTAATTAAACTTTATAGACCAAGCAGAAGGCCGTACCTGGAGTTATGGCCCCCCCTGAAGACAGAATTAAAGGCCTGAGCACAGTGAGGGCGTTTAACAAGGTCTTCAGAGCCCATAACACCCAGTACGGCCAGAGGGTGTGGTCTATAAAGCTATTATGTCCCACAAAAGGGGTGGGGGGTCTAAAAAAAAAGAGTAATCTGCCTGGATTGTTTGCTGGGAACTGCCTAGTTGCCAGCAACCACACACACAACGTGATGAGGAGGGAGGGGCGGTACTTACAAAGGTGCGGGGCGCTGTTAGGTGCTGCCCGGCAAGGTATTGAAATGGCGGTGTGGGTATTGTGCAAGATGCTGGGCAGGGTCTAACTTTGTGCGGCCCAGCATAGATTTTCTTCAGCAAGGGAGGGGTGGAGCCATCCGCCACCATCTCGAAGGAGTGGGTGGCTTTGGTGCCTGGGTCGCATCTGTCAGGTGCGGCCTGGATGAGGAGCACCGCTCCCCTCAGGCATTTTAGTGTGACGCTCCCTCTGATCTCAGGACACCCACTGCACCAAGAACCCTGAGGGAAGCGTTGCTGGCAGCAGGGCTCTCAGCTCTGAGCTACCGGGAGCAGAGAGAGGGCTGTGCCGGGAGCTCTGAGGAGAGTGGTGCTGACAGTAGCGTTCTCAGTGCGTCGGGCCGTGAGACCTGCCAGCAGCGCACTCACAAGGCGGAATCACGCGACATCCATGTGTTGGGAAATTTCGGGGCCATCCAGGATTTCAGAGCCATACCGGCTCGTACGGCCCAGAAATTGGCCAAAGGGGGAGTGCCAAGTGGCTACAATAATTAATAACAAGCATTCGCATTGCCAACAGTTTGGGGTTTCGTGTAGGCATGGGAAAGGCACTTGCCAGGCACTGCCGTAGTGGTATTATATGCAAAATGTTGTGAGTACCTGAGCATGTAATAGCGGTACCTGCCAAATATTACTTCTACTCAATGTTTGTTTTTAACAGGACACGCGTAGTGCTTATAAATCGAGTGGCTGGAGGCAGACCTGGTTAAGACATTTTTATTACACCAGTAGCGCATTTACTTCTCCAATTAAGTCATTAACTCTCAGAAGACTGCTTTGAAATAACACAGGCAGTCACTTCAAGTGCAAAGTTGGATGGTAAGGCTTGATTAAAGTGGGCTCCTGGGTTTCCCATGAGGAGGCGTTTTGTGCATGGTGGGGCAGTAGATGGGTGGGAATGGCCATAGGGATTAGCATGGCCATGGGCAGTCAATGGGCGGCCAAATAACCAAACAACACCTACAAGCTGTGCTCCCCTCCTTATATGCCAGTTCTCCCTATATATACTTTGATAGTCTAAGCTAAAAATACACGGGAGAGACATGCTATCTGAAGACCATTCGGTTTTGACAGTTAGAGCGGGAGTCGCAGGCGGATGCAGTAATACCATTCCGCGCCTCGCCCACCGGCCAAAATCAAGAAATGGCACCAGTGTAGTAAAGTAGTAGTTAAGTCAGCAGTATACCTTCACCACCTATATTTTACACTCGTTTTTCCACTTCGAAAGGGACACCACATTTTTCCGCAAACATCCCAGCCTCTGAGAAAATCTGCTTCTATGGCGACAGCGCAAGGTATAGCCATTTTGATAGTACACTGCTGTGACGTCACATCAGTGAACAGCCAGCCTTGCGTGAAATGACCAACAGTGCAACAAAACACAAAGGGCAACTATAAAACGTAAGATCGATACAAAATAAAAAATAAACGTGTGTTTAAACGTATATCCTCGAGGCGCGTTATACCTACCTGCGTAAAGCCTACTTCAGAGACTAAGTTTCAGTCCCAATCTCAGTATCCGTTTTCAGGCGTTTTGGGAGCTACTGCGTGGCTGTGTGGCAGCGTGGGCTATTTGGATCACAGAGCCCATGTATTGCTATACACGTGTAATCATCGCCCTTGCATTCAATCATTCATTCACTAGGGGGGTGGGGGGACTGCAGAGGTACAGACATGTGGACCTGCACTACGGGATCTGCCACCTCTGCTTCGCCAGATGTTTCGGAATGCAACACCCATGCTAGCGCACCATTGGCTTGCTGGCTAGGGCTGTTGGGAGTGGTAGTCCGAAACATCAGGGCGGGGGCGCACAGTTTACCGAACCCCCTAGCTAACCAAGAGGGTCTCCGTCCAGTTCACACACAGACCTCACCCGTCGGCAGCTGCCAGGAAAGATGTCTTTCTAAGGTCTTACCGCGAAAGAGGTTCGGGTGAAATGGCGCAGCGGCGGAGTTTCGGAAGTTGGAGGTGATATGAGCGGCGCTCTCCGGTGAAGAGTTTCTTGGAAGCAAGCAGCCTGCCTGCGCAGATATATAGGCAGGTGCGGCGGCGGGGCCTCGCCCACCCCCGGGCGGGCAGCCGGTACTCCGCGGGCAGCGCGTCACTGAAAGAAAAGGGAAACCAGGCGAGGTAGCTGCGCGTCACTGCTGGGGAATTCCTCGTGAGGCACGCTTCGTGCAGGGCAAGGGAGGTCCCCCGCGGGCTTCCTTCAGTGGCGAGACACCGTTCAGCTGACCGGCCTCGCCTCACTCCCCTCTCCCACACCCTCAAATGTTGGGCTATGTACCTAGGATGTGCATGGGCCTGGGAGCAAAAGATGTGTGCCCCCCCATCATTTGCATAAATAGTGACACCAGTGATATCACAGACTGAGGCCCCGATTCATGGACTTTTTTGCACGGTGCAAAGTGACTTTGAACTGCCGACACAAACCCTGATTCATGGAACTGTGTAAAATGTATTTTTGCAGTGGAAAGTCATTGTGTACTGCAAAAATGACTTTGCACTGACTTTGCACAGCAAAAATACACTTTGCACAGTTCCATGAATCAGGGTTTGTGTCGGCCCTGCAAAGTGACTTGTCAGCAGTGCAAAGTCGCTGTGAACCGTGCAATCAATTCCATGAGCTGGGCCCTGAGTCTTTAGTATGCAAAGGTATGTGTAAGGTAGTAGACATATACACTCTGACGCCCCGCATATGAATTGTCAATATTAACATTTACCTATGTGGCAATCTCAGGAGTGAGGTATTTTTTTGAATTAGCAGACAGCTGAATACCTAGTTCACACTTCTAATTTTGGCAGATAAGGCCTAGTGTGATAAAAGTTGCAGGAGCACTCACTTTGGCTAAGAGGCGATGGCCGGATTTGTCTGCAATTCAGGAACTTGAGCACGTCTCTTCCCGGATGTAATTGGTAGAACTGTTTGCAAAAGGTCTTTGGAAACTTTGGTTTAAAAGCACTACCTGTGGAAGGCGTTGCAAAAAATACGGTGATTGTGTTTTGCTGACTGAAACCAGCTGCTGTTTTTGCAGAGGTTTCACAATTGTTTTTATTTTTATTGTGTGTATATTTAGGAATATTGTTCAAATGAGCAATAGGCTTTTATTTCAGAAATGACACATAATGATTATTTTGACTGTCAAAAAAAGAATAGCAACTAAGAACTACATTGATCAAGTGCTGCTCACTACAAAATGAGAAGGTAGCCGCGTTAATGTACCCCCCCTGAGCCTTGATTGGAGGGGGTGAGCAAGCCAAAACTGTTCGCCAGGTGTAGAATAGCAGGGGATTCTATAGCAGAAAGTTGCAAAGGCAACTGAGCAGGTTGGGAGACTGTTGCTGAGATGTTATACGTTTATCCCTTACTGTAAATCATGCCTTCTTTCCTATTCCTGCGGCAACATGTTCTGTAAAATGTGGTGTTTCGACATTGGGGATGCATACTGCTACCGCTCTTCACTCGGTGTGGGAACTTTTGCCCCCATAGCAAAAATCAATTGTTGGTACCCACGAATATACGTACAGTAAATGAACATATCACTTCACTTTTCCCCTTAGAAGAAAGTGCACCAGACAAAAGAGCATTGGATTTTCAAAAAAAGTAAGCAACAACAAAGAAAATACCTGGGAGAGGAAATATTTAATTAAATAGTCTAACCAAATAAAGGGTGCTCACCTTTTTAACCCAGCAATTCAGTGAAACATTCCCTAGAAAACAAAATCCCAAATACGAGCTTGTGCTTTGATGATCATTTTATGTGTCTTGTGGGTAAGTGTATGCATTGGAAACATGACAACCTGGGTGAAATCCTGGTAGCCAAATGCTTGAGCAAGCTTGCTGACCACAAAAGCACCCCAGGGGGTTGTGCCCGGTCTCTGAAAAAGTTACACTGTCCACCCACATGTATCCTTTACTTGTGCCCTGAAAAACAGCACATGGCCGTAACCAGGGTAAAAAATAACTGCACTAGTCTCCAGGACTGCACTTTCTTACCACATCCTGGGCAAATATTCAGGACTCGCTTGCAGGGGTGTTGCTAGGTCTGGAAAAGACCCAGGGCTACGCTGATGTCGGAACTGTTGGGACTGGGGGCTAGCTAGTCTTTTGGCTGTAGCTCCTGAGATTCTATCCGGGGCTACAACCAAAAGATCAGGGGCTATAGCCCCCTTAGCCCCTCCCCCCTAGCAACGCCTCTGCTCGCTTGTCCTCTCATCATTCCCCCTCCTCAACCCCAGGTCTGGCTTTCAACAATACTCTGCTTTATAAAGACAACTTGAAAAGTACACATACCATAGTAAGGTGCCCACTCTAATATATAAATCATTACAGAAATATGTTAAGTCGAACGTGAACAACTGTGGCATTATTCCCCATCTTGACTAGGAGACTACAAATACCATAAAGCAATTCAGCAAAATGAAAAAAATGGCAGTTCGGTTTTGAACATATATTTTCAAGACATATAACAACATGTAAAGTGTGAGGAGGTTACTTGTTTATGTGTCAGTGTTTGACAAATGCAGGATTCATATTTTATGAGATGAAAATATCACATTCTACCAAAAATAAACTCTTTTTGGTGCGTTAAATATGAACATCTGAAAATAATGTAGCTAATTTAAAACTTTTAAAAAACATATTGTAATTCACCTGGAGGAGAGCGCTGACTTAGGCAGCTAACTGGTGCTTTGTGTGTGCTTTCAGAATGAAAATGCCTGTTTGCCTTTCTTAACACATAACGTCATGAACATCTCCTCTAAATCAATGGTCTCCTAAATGGGCTATCACTTGCAAAACGCCCCCACTTTAATGTGCTGCTTGAAGAGAGAAAGTGGTAAGCAGTCATTAAGGGGCCTGCAGCATCTGATGGGCTGCTGGGAACGGGTGTCTCTTTCTAGAGAGCCACAGGAGGTTGGGAGGCGACCAGGGTCGGACTGGGCCATACAAGTGTCTCGGGCACCAATGAAAAAGTGGGCCAGAATTACAAATGACAATTAATTCCTTTTGTGACCATGGGCGTAATTTTAGGGGCTTACAGGGGTGTTTGTCCCACCAACTTTTATGGCATACTATTTTGTCCCCATTCATTTGAATGGGTCTCCTTTTCTTCTGAGGTCATGCCCCCCCCAACATTTTCAGCAAAGTTTCTCCACTGTTTGTGACACTGTTTGAATAGTACCCAAAGGGGAGTTTTTTGATAAATTAGATGCAAATTGTGCATTTTAAAGAATATTTCTTCAGCAACATTGGTCCAAACTATTTGCCTCATAGTAAAGTAATTCATCAAGCTGGCCCACATTGGCAAAAAAAGTAGCCAACTTTGACCAAAAAAGCTGGCCCACACCAGCATTTTGTGTTTTTGATTTGGCCATGGACCTATTGCCCTATAGTCTAGTCCAAGCCTGGAGGCGACACTGTGGCCTCACGTGAGCTTCGTGCGTGGAAGCTGCACAGCAGTTAAGACGGACACTGGTGCCTTGTGGGGCCCCTCTCACAGCTTCTGACAGCAGGGACCTGGGCCACCGCACAGAATAATGTTGACTCGACCTGGCTGACCTACAGAACCGTGGCTTGGCAGAGCAGGACACAGATGTTAAACGGCTCCTGGGCTTCACTGTTAACAAAGGCCCTGAGGGGACAGGAGACCTCTTATTCTCACAGCAATCCTTAATTGGGTGCTTTCAGACTTAAAGGTGAGAGATAACTGCTTATAACATTGAAGCTGCACAAGAATAATCTAATTAGAATACGTAAAGAAGTTAGGTGCCCCACACAAATAAGTTTGCCCCTCCCCCACCGTCTCTGAAGTTAGCGACTCTTCCAACATTTGAAGGTGTAATCACCACCTCCCCCCTAATAGTGCTCCCCTGCCTTCTCCCCCTAACTCCCTGCTAAATTAGCATAATAATCAAGAGATGAGACAGCCTTATCACGCTGAAAAAGCACTGAAAGGAAACGACCTTCTCTAAATGACAAAGGAGACGCATTAGGAATATTCATCTCTCTTAACAAGGATACTAACCAACCCCAAAAAACTACAAAAAATCTCTCCACTCCTCACACACCTCTCACACTCTAACCAAACACAACCACAGCTCTTAAAGTGACAGCAACCCGCACACACTTCACCACACTGCAACAACAACCACACCCCCAAACAGCAGCACACAACGGACTCAGAACCGAATAACACACCAATATATGAACCGAACAGTACTTCACAGCTCCCTTGCTCTTCTCCAAACTTTGTCCTACTAACACACCTAACCTACCACCCCCCCTTTGTTTCAGATCCGCCAGAGCACCAGGGGACCACTCCGGTGGTGATAGTGCGTGGTACAAATAGCCTTTAACATTAACATTAATCTCTGAAATGCAGGTTTAGTTGCTCCCGTGCAGGCCAGTGCACACCCCTTGCACTCCTCGATGACTCCAAATTAAAAATGGGACTTGTGGGTTGCAAATTTGGGTATGCTCAAATTCTCCATTAAAACTGGCTAAGCAGGGTGGGTGTTTTAAAAATTAGTCCAGGATGAAAAGTGACTCAAAAGACATCACTGAAGAGGGCGACATAGGAGCTAAGGAGAGGCTGCATGGTTCTTTTGTACCCAACACTGGGCAGTTTAAAAGAGACGCCGTTTGGGTCCCAAAGTGTAAGATGGCGCAATAATCCCTTGAAAGGGAATGATCACAGGTGATTCTTTCAGAAAGAGAAAGGAAGACACTACACGCAATGCGGCCAATACTGCGCTTTCAGAGCGACTGGTCCCATAGAGATGAAAAGACCACCCTTCAGTGCTTTAAGTGGGATAAGAAATCGAGGGGCTCTAATGCGTTGCAGTGCAATATTTGAGGGCAGGGCCTAAAAGGGGTCTCGCGCAGCCTCAAATCCCAAGTAGCTAATAAAGCTTTAAAAGAGGAGTGGCTTGTGTAATTAAAGGAGTGGCCTAACAGAGCCAATCACGTTTACATATGTGCAATGACAGGGCAAACATTCTGGTTTAAAAGATGTATTTAAATATGGTTAATGTTTGTAAATAAATTCATCATAATTAACATATTCAAATATGAAACAGAACATCAAATCAAAAGGGGTCAGTATACTACGCAAGCCCACACTTCTTCTGAAAGAAATCCATTATTCGTACATACGAATTAAAGGAATTCTAATGACCATATTTGAATACATTGTGTGGCTAAAATCAAACAATGTATTCCCTTGTAATTTCCCTTTCCTGTTTGAAAAGTACCTAATTTCACATTTCTTTAACTGATGTTGTGATTCTAAACATTAGGTGACATATACTGCCAAAAAGCTGTATTGTCACTTACATTTTGGAGACATTTGGTGAGGGAGGTCAGTTCGGAGAGCCCTGGCAGAACCCTGGCTCAAAGTCACTATTGGGAGACGGCCAGGACTGAGCCATGGCTAGTCCTGGCTCACTTAAAGCCTTGCCACCTTTTCTGTGGCAGGACAGTGCCTCATATGGCGGTGACAGGTGCAGAAAGGCTGACTGCTCTAAACTCTATGAGCCTAATAGAACGGAATCTCCCTGCCTTGCTGGCTAGTCTGGCAGGTGAACTACTCTTTCCCGGACAGACTGACTAGCATGTTGGATGCACCGTGCGTGCATGTGATCGACCCTTTCCCATCTGAACCGGTATTGTGAGGCAGGACCTTGACAAGTGACTGACTTGACCCAGCCCTGCTGACCTTTTCTATGCCCCACAACCTAACACTCAACAGGCACTGTGCCAGACCTATGGCGTTTCAGAAACACCAGACAGACGACAGACTTAGTCTTGCCAAACTACATGCATATTGACTATTATGTACCGGGGGTGCTGTGTCGCCCATGGAAATAGCCCAGGGTGCGACACAATGTGGAGCAGCCAGTCAGCACCCGTTCCACAGGCCCGCAGCGGCCGTCCTCGTGTCATTAGTGCTGATTTGCTGAGGGCAGGGTGAGCTAGTTTCGATTTCTTGTTTCCAGGCAACTATGTTTTTTACGCAATATTTATCCAGCACACCGCAGCGATCCCTGTACGCAATGCCCCGGATCACGAGCCCGGGCGACTCCCTATTCACTGAGAGCAGGACAATGGCCGCTTGCGTTGGACCTTTGCCACGTGCCCCTTTAAAACATCCACTCTGCCCAATAGGCAGGGCCAGAACCGGTCCTTATTTCCGCCTGTTTGCCAATGCGAAGGTCCTTGACAGGCTGAGTGTTGCGTGCGGGCTATTACCCCGCTTTGGTAGAATAATTCAATAATGCTCCAGACGAGTCTGTTGCAGTTGAGACACAGATGTATTTCCATCGTAATAAGTGCCTCCAAAATAGTGGCTCACTTTGACCCAAAAAACGGACCCAAATAGCATTTTGAGTTCGGGCATTGCCCCATTGCCCTATAGGCCAGTCCGAGCCTGGTTACGGCGCTGCAGGGACATGATAGGGCAGGAGCTTCTTACTTGCCGCGTGTCCATTTCGCTGCGTCGTTTTCCGCTTCCTGCCTAATGACTCACGCTGCACGGCGTGGCTCACGTGCCTTAGCGTCATCACTACACAACTCTCTCTAACGTGCATGTGGGTCAGAAGTCCATATTTAAATATCCCCATATTTGGTGTGGGTGGCATGTTCCAAATTTCGCACTACCAGAGATAGTGCAATACCGCTCCTTTCGCATGTTGTGTCAGCTTGCCTTCATATAGTGAAACACTTGTGTATAGGCGCGTTATAAATGCCATATCATATATCATACTTCCATACGGTATGAAGTCAAAGCGCTTTTTGCCTGTCCGGGAGGCAGAGGAGGTTTATGATAGAAGATTCAGTGGGAGGTAGAAGCCAATTCTGATAGATGGTTGGGATGTGTGCGAGGGATACATGAGAAGGAAAAGGTGGAGGAGCTACGTGCACCATTAGACCGCATTTATCGTGAGACTCAACTGTATTCTATGGGGTGCAGCCCCAAGAAGAGCGATAGCTGGCGATAAGGTGTTTGCTCCGCCAGGGGGTATGTCTGGGATTTACATGTTGAAGCCATGCCCAAGAAAACACAGACGTCAAAGCCCTTATGCTACTTCCCTAGGGCCTCCAACAGCATGTGGGCGGGGTTGTATGTCAGAAACCCGGATTTGCTAAATTTGCAAAAGTTCCCTGAAAAGCAAGTAAAACCCCCCACATTTTGGGGGATTTCTTCATTTATGTCATGGTTGCCAGAACCCTAGGCTTGTGTGCAAAGTGATTAAGGACACAGAGTGTGTCTATGGGCAGATCTTTAAGCCTTCCAGTATCATGGAGAGCCAAGGCATGTAGAACCCATGGCCAAGAAAACACAGTGTGCACAGCCCCTCTACTTCCTCCCCTAAACCATGAACGGCCATGAACTATATAGGGGAACACTGGAAGGAAATATGCGCACAATTAACTGCGGGTGGGTTCTCTGCCGTGGCTTCTGTGGAAGCAGAAGCCCAGTCTGGCCTTCCTAGAGGTCCCAGAGTCCTGCTAGGGCCTTTAAGGTGGTGGTTATATTGGTGTGTGAGGCAGGAATCCTCTTAAACTGAGGCTGAGTGCTTTAGGGAGTTAATTGACATGATCCAGCCTTTGGCTAGCCTTCTCACCCTGGGCTGCAGTTACTGGGTACTGTTAATAGAGGTCATCATGTGAATGTTAAGCCAAAACAGGGGTGTATGGTCACATGTGGAATATGTGTTATGTGTACCCCATCTCACCTGCACTGTGTGTCAGATACGAAAGAAATATTTTATCTTTACAGAATACTATTATGGCGTACAGAGAAGGAGGGTGTAGGGTCCCACTGACTCTGCATGCTGGCACCCAACCCTCTGCCATCTGCCTTCACTACATCTCATTCATCTGCAAAGCCGCAAAAAGAGCAGGTAACCCCATGCTACCATCCTACATCACTCTCAACCTTCACAAACGGCAGTACCTGAAATTCACCTTGCCCCACGATGCAAGGTGTGGTTCCTCCACCAAACGTGCTGGCTGCTCTGGCCTGCTACCCGAGTCATTGGTCGCAATGATGTGTCACATGCTAAACCTATTTGCAAGCGCTAGACGGCACTGACTTGCCTGTTATATGTAAAACGCTTCTATTCTACCAATGAGCTGGGGCACAGAAGGCCAAAAAAACTCTCGCTGACCCCATTAGCGCAAAAAAAACCTGATGGCTCAGCCGGAGTTGCCTACTTCTGAAGTCAGTGTGGTGGTAGAGCGCCAGAAATTATATGGAAGGCTGCAATCCTCCAAGGAGACAATTGGGTACTTTGTGGCAGCCCTGAGAAATTTAGCTGGCACATGTGTGTTGGGCGGCATCAGCAAATAATTCATTAGGGTCCACCTGCTATCTCACCACAGAGATGGCAAAGTTCAGGAGGCAGGACCAGGACGTCATTTCGGGGTTACTAGTGGTCACAGTCGCGACCCCTGTGGTCTCCCTTGCTACGCCTGTAATAAAAAAATATATATATTTTAACAGAAGCTCCTGGGCACTGGAGTAGCAGGTGGTCCTGCTGCCTCCAATGTGCAAGAGTCTACACCCCACCAGGTCTGGGGGCCCTGGCCCAGTCCATCAGGGTGAAGGCTGGGCCCGGGCTTGCAGAGCGAGAAGGCAGCGCCCAGGAGGGGTTGAGCTGACTGTGACATGTGGCATGTGTCACATGCCACGTTCAGCTCCAACCCCTTCCCGTCTGGCTTCCTTGTGGGGTGGGTGGTCATAATTTCGAAAAAAAAAATGTCGACAGACAAAAATGTCGACAAAAAAATGTCGGAAAAAAAAATGTCGACTTTCATTTTTTTTAATTATATATTTATTTTAGGGGTTCGGGAGTTAAAAAAAAGGGAAAAATTAAAAAAAAATTAAAAAAGGGGGGTTGGGAGGGGAACCCCCCCATTTAAAAAAAAAAAAAAATTGAAAAAAAAGTCGACATTTTTTTTTCGACATTTTTTTCTCGATATTTTGACTTTCGACATTTTTGTTGTCGAAATTATCACTGTAAACCTCCTTGTGGCTCATACACAGGAACCATTAAGATCTCCTAGCTTCACGGTTCCTGTTTGTGAACAGCACAGAAGAGCCGAGGGTGGCCTGGAGTGATGGACCGAAGCTGTCAAAACTAGTAAGAAGGCTTTAAAAAAAAAGTGATGTTTATTTTGCATGTGTGAAGTGCGTGTCAGATGTATATATCTGCCTTCGGTCAGTGAGTGGTGGGTGATTTAGAATATGTTATATTTTGTGTGTTGGAATGTTCTGTGTGTGTGTGCCTGTGTAGATAATGCAGTGACAGTGGATATCAGACAAATTGTATGAGTGAGTGACTGGTGGGTGAATGAGTATGAATGTGATAGTGTGCTTTAGTGTTCTGGATGGGTACGTGTCGGTATGGAGGATGCAGTGGGAGAGGATGCAAGAGAAGGTGTATGGGTCAGTGAGTGGTGGATGAATGAGTAGGATTGTGATAGTGTGTGTTTGAATGTTCTGGGTGGGTGCCAGTGTGATTATATCTGAGTGAGGGTATATGGGTGAGTGACTGGTGTGTGAATGGGTATGAATATGATTGTGTGTGAATGTGCTGGGTGGGTGGGTGCATGCCTGTGTGGTGAATGCAGTGTGAATTAATGTGATTGGAGGTGTATGGATGGGTGAAAGGTGATTCCTGCGTGTTTGTGTGTGTGCGCGTGTGAGGCCCTGGGAGACTGCGGATAACTAGAGCATTTTTGACACATCTTTATTCACTTTGCATGTTTTACTCGTATTCTCGGGCAAAGCCAAGTCATGTGTGTCGTTACCTGGTGAGACTGGCATTTTGGTACAGCTAGTCTTGCCATTGCTTACTGTGGCATGACATTTATTACTCAGCATCTTTGATAAAGCAAGCATGATAAATAGTATTACCTCGCTAGACTGATGTTTTGGTGTAGCGCCCTGTATATTTCTGACTGTAGCATGACATTTTATTAACTGAGCATCTGTGATGAAGGATGGATGATAAGTGTACTTATTGGTCGCGACTGGCTTACATTGGAACCAGTTTGGACATGTTTTCTCATTGTAACAAGTCACTTTTTTTCTTCAAATATATTTCATTAGTGAATTAGCACAAACAGAACAGACTTGAACAATGTTTTTTTTCGCAATTTGTGAGATTCACCATGCAGATTTTTTTGTCTCCCCCAACAACATTTTATTCTCCCACTCTCCCCCCACCCTGCCCACTCCCCCCGTTCCCACCTCCTCATTCTTGCACAGCCCCATTGTGGCCACTTCAGTTGTCTCATTGGAGCCTTCTTATTAAGCTCCTTCAATCATTTGTTCCACCGTTTGACTAGAGTATTTCTTCCATATTCACTTGTGGTTTCTGCAATATCCCTCCAGGGTCTGGATTGGGGCTCTTTTGCATTATTCGCTACCCCCTTCCCCCTGTCTCCGGCTCAAATCGCCTCTCTCCGTCACTCCTCACACTAGTTGTGACCGTTGCATTTAGTTTATTCTCTCCCTGTGAGGCTTTCTGTAGTTTCTGGGTCCCAAGTCCTAACATCTAAGGATGGACTCTCCGGATCGTACTTCTCGAGGAAGGCTGCCCACTCAATTTCCCTTGATGGGGTCTGGTCATGTATTAGCCTAGTCAGCTGTTCCATTCTATACATGTCCAAGGCTTTCGAGGCCCATTGTCTTTCACTTGGAAGTTCCTCTCTCTTTCATCCCCCTGCCAAGCAAGCCCTGGCTGGTAACAGCAGGTAGTGGGGCATGTGCGGGAGTTTCACCCAGTCCCCCTCTACGATCTCCATTTCGAACAGTACAAGCAGGGGGTCCAGACGCCTGTCCACCGTGTCCAAGGCCTTTATCCATCCCAGAATCTCCTTCTAGTATTTTTGTACCTTCTCGCACACCCACCACATATGCCAGTAATCTGCTGTTTGCCCACATTTTCTCCGGCAGTGGGGGTCAGCCCCTGGGTACATCTTAGATAGTCTTACTGGATCCCACTGCCACCTATATAAAAGTTTGAACCCATGCAATTTATACTGACAGGCTACTAAGGTGCGGTGCAAGTTCACGCATAACCTTCTCCGCTGGTCTACTTCCATTTCTATTCCCATAGCCCTCTCCCATCTCCTCCTAAATGTTTCGATCCCGCCACCCTGTGCCTCCAGTAGGGCCTGATACCATTTAGATATTAGACCCCTCGTTCCCCTCTCTGTGTTCAGTATCCTTTCTATACCTGTCAGTTCCCTTTGCAATTCTTCCTTCCATTCATCTGACATCAGAACCCCTTTAAGATGCAGGTATTTGAATACAGAGATTTTACCTATGCCCAGATTTTCTTCTAGCTCCCCCACATCTATGAATTCATCTTTCTTGAGGACTTATCCTATTCTTTCCAGCCCTGCCTCAAACCAGTCCTGAAATTTCTCACGTTCGGATGTGATCTCTCACCGGGGGGCGAGGGGGACTCATATGTGACTCAGTGGTGAAGGCCATGTTGTGACTCCTGCCATTTCCCTTTTGATCCTCCACAGACTCCAAAGTGGACCCACAATCTTATGTGCCTTTACACTTATCGGAACTGCTTTCTGCAGCGCTCAAAGCCACTCCCCCAGTGTGACTGGTCTAAATAGGTAATTCTCAATGCCCACCCATTGTTTCTGCTTGTCCACTCGCAGTTGAGGGACCAGGGCCCTATATTGGGCTGCTCTGTAGTAGTGACATGTCACTTTTAATGGCCAAGCCAACAGGAATATTTTCTTACATAGGAGCCCTAGCATGTATTGGCAGAGCAAGCTTTGTGCATAGTGCCAGTAATGATACTATCAAAAACATCTTAAACCGAACATGAGTATGTTCTTATATGGGAATACTAGCATATGTTGGTGGAGCCAGCATAGAAATGTATGGGCACAGTTAGCATGAAAATGTTTTTATACTGGCATATATTGCAGGGAGCGGCAAGACAAGGCATTGGGAAATGCACTGTTGGTGACCTGCATCTATTGTACTTTTTCACGAGTTACCCTACTCCCTACAAAACCGATTGCAAACTGGCCTTTTACCCAAATTTTCACAGAAAGTGTGCTGTATAAGACACCATTTTAACCCATTATTCAAAACATATTCTCATGGGAGAGGGAAGAATCCCCTGAACCCCCCAAACCCGTTCTTGTTAGTGCAGGCCCCCTCACGATGCTCAGTCGCAATCGCATACTTGTGGCAAATATTTACACCCTCCAATAAAACAACTCACCAGCCACCACTGGTGGCTGGTAAATTTGGGGACCAGGCACCGCCCCTTCTTTCTAGGCTAGGTGAAACATTTAAGCTTTGATTAAAAAACATATTTATTCTTTTGAGTAGTGCATGCATAATCTTCACGAACATTGCACACCCGTGTTGGTCCGGGACAGCCTCTGGCGTGGTGTGCCCTGTGCTTTGTTAAGGAGCTTGGGGGGGCCCCCACATTTTGTCCTATGCCACAGGTTGGCAGCTTCATTCACAGGCTGGTCCTGGGGGGTCATTGAATAGCGCACTACTCACATATAGCTCTGAAAACCGCAGATGCATTGAGCCCACTGTGACGAATCACCTTCCGGGGCATCCGTGGTCCAGGGATGAATATCGGATCTCAACCATCAATCAACCCCACACCTCTAGTACACCAGAAAGGATCCGAACAGATTGGAATACAAGTGAATTATAAGACCTCCTTGTCCAATTTTGGTAACGTGGACAGAACGGCAGGCTTATCTCTGCACGGTTGTGGATCATTGGTTAGTTGCAAAACAGCGAAAATACAGTTATTATCCAATAATAAAAGGGACTGTCCAGTCAAGGTTGTATACAGATATCTACTTTATTATTACTACAACAGACAGTTATAGTACACTACAATTACAATCCACACTGTAAAGGAACACAGAGGACAGACAGTTTCACGAAGAAAAGGGATGCACTCTGGATACTGACAGGAGGGTAGTTGGTAAAGTAATCAGTCTTACTGTTCAAGGTTATCTGAATTCAGCACCACTGGGGCAAAGGGTCGTAACTGTCTCTACGGGCCTTCAGAGAAGGACAAGGGAGGCCAGAACGACAATGTACCTGGTGCTGAATAAGTTCTTTGTGCTCAACAGCATCAAGGCGGTAGTGCTTCACAGCCCTTGAGACAGAGTTAGTGGTGGGAGACAGCTGAGGGTACCAAGCGGCAGGCAGTTCGGCAAATGAGGCTGGACGGACGTCTGCAGGCTGTCTAGCTTGGGGCCAAGAATCGTTGTCTCTGTGCTGGTTGGTGGATCTGGAATGCTGTTCGAGGCGTCTCAAATGCTGACTGCGGCATGACAACAGTCAGCGGTGCAGCCGGATGCGGTTCGAGGACTTGACTGTCTCAAAATTGTGCGTAAAAAGATTTACGCTGGATGATTCTTGTGCGGCACTCCTCCTAGCTTCTTCGCAGGGCTTGTGTTCTTTCAAGGCGGATGGCCCAAAGCTCAGGGGGGTGTTAGCGGGCAAAGGCCGTGTCCTTTGTTCAGAGACTCTCCGGCACTTCGCCCCTAGGAAGCTTGATGTCAGAACCTAGCAGAGCACGCTGTGTGCTCACTGGGTGCAGGTTCTGGAGCTGCTGAATGGGTCTTCTGAGTCCGGTATCTCCCTCTGTTCCCTGGTAGATGTTTAGGGGAGGGATCTTGCTTCCGTCTTGGAACTACTGGCCTTCCTTCACTGGGGGAAGATGTAAGGTAGACTGTACCTTCAGCTCGGGTCCAAGCGAGTCCTTCTTCTTACTCCTTTCGAAGTCTTCAGATGATCTGCTAAGTGAGGGGTTCAGCACTCTGTTAAAGCCAAATGGGTCCCAGTGATTGGTGTAGGCTAAGCCTACCTTAATGAACCAATCCTGGGTCCCCACCAACAACCTTCTGTTATGCATGAGGTCAGGACCAGAGTGCTCTGCAACAGGACAGACAAGGGGATGACAACATATACCTAAGTCTCACCCATCTTCCTGTCTTTTGTAGATCAAAGTGTCTCTCTGGTTAACTGATCCCTCTGTGACCCTTGATTAAAGTGCAGGTTTTCCCTTGAAGTATGTTCTGGGAGCAGACTGCCTGTCTCACCCAAACCACATATGTCTCCCCTCTGAAAGGGGTGAGCTCACAGGGGTTGGCTTTGCCTATGGTAAATAGTGGGTCCAGACATGCATTTCACTGCCTTTCATACACAGGTGGGAACTAGTTTCAAGGTGACACATTGCACACCAAAGGGTTGTTAGTCCCGCCTTCCTGTTGTCTCTCCGACAACCAAGCCCACTCAATTATCTCTCATTAGTATGCACTGCCACCAGCCGGAGAGCAAAGGAATGCAGATCCATGGAGCCTTTGATATATTAATTAGGCTGCTCATTGCTGGAGTTACGTGTGCCTTACCCTTTCTTGGAATGCTTTGATGTACCCAGGCGCCTGCAGCCTGTGTCTTCCCAGAGTATAGGTGACAGTGTTTCGTGGGGGAAGCAGGTGAAATTGGTGCGGAATGACCGCACTTATTTCTCAGAAGTTGGTCTCCCTTCATTCATTTTCAGTTATCTAAAAAGCCAAGGCGAGCACACTCTCCCTGTATGGATGGTCAAATTCCTCACACCCACTCTTGAGGGAAGTGTAGCCCCCTCTTCCCACACTTCACCCTGTTAAAAAAGATTGAAGAAGAGTCATGTATTAAAGCCTAGGACATTAAGGTGTTATGTTCGGCTCTGCGTTATGGGGGACAACATGTGGTTGCTAGTCACATAACACAAAGATAAATGCACACAGAGACATTTGGCCTCAGCTTACACCTGCACAATAGGTTTCATCTATTGTAGTGGTAGCTGACTCATAGATACATTTATAACCAGGGAATTTTGTTGATACTAAATCCTGGTCAATGATTTAATTTTCAGGCCTTGCTCGTGCAGCATTTTGTTCCTAGGTGAACAGACAGCGCACCCATCCCCAGGTCAGTGCTTTTTTGGCTTGTCACATCAATGCCATGGATAACGAGTACTTCTGTGTCCATTGCAAAGCCTACTTGTTTGCATTTTGTAATTGGAGCTTTTGGGATTTTGGTTATTCGTCCCCCGCTTGCCATTTAATGTATGCGGGGGACACCCCTGCAACTCCTGCAGCCCATAATACCGAACCAAGGGAGCAGGGGGCACCCCACAACCGCTGCTCCTAATGTTCAGTATTATGGGCTTCTGTCTTTTCTACTTGCCGAATGTGCACTAAATGTGCCTTCTGCCTTTTTTTCCATCAGTATTTTGGGGTAAACCCATTTCATACACTAGCTGTAGCCTGCATTAGAGATTTCGGTTACTCTGTTACAAGTAATGTATTATGTATGTTTTACATATAGGACCCACGTCGAATCTGGAAAATGACACTCCCCAAATGTATGATTGTGTACAAATCATGCCTCCCTTTGTACCTGTGTTCTTATATCTGGCTGAAATGAGAGTGCCTGGAAACACGGCTGTTAGACGCACCTGGAGGTCATGTGTCATCACTTCATATGACGTCACTTGGAGGTGGGGTCAAATGATATCACTTCCTGTGATGTAATCAGAGGTCAAGCGTCATGTGATGTCACTTCCACTACCCCTGCCATTTTGGTGAAATGACATCCCTGAGGCAGGAGACCCTCTGGCTTAGCAGAGGTTCTGTATTGGATGCCAATGGGTGCAAGCACTTCATAAAATATATGAAGGAAACCAAGGAGGAGAGGTCTTAGCTGTGAGAATTTGCTCAGATGGAAAAAGGCAGACGGAGGTGGAGTCCCAGGTGAAGGACAGACCCTCAGTGCAAACCACAATATGGAAATCCCAGAAGAGGCAATGTCAGAGAACGATATAGATAAGAAAGGAGTGGGCACCACTTGGTGAGAAGTTACATTCCTTAAGCTAGATAAGCTATTTTATACTCTAGTGCATGGAGCACTGCAATAATAAGCCATCCGAGGCACTAGGACGGTGTAATCATAAAGCATTCGATAAACCTAAAGTTTCCTCTGGGTGCTGTGTGCTCACCACAAGTTCATAGGCCCCTCGGTAGACATTCTTTGATACGTAATGCATATATCGTATACGTAAAAAGAATTTTACATATGGTGATATGATTTTTTATTTCACACATTAAAATATGCTCCAGCATCTATCCGGGCAGGATGGTTGTGGAAAGCTTTCTTTTCGCTGCAGCTTGCTCGCAACATATCAGGACCACTGCCAATTTTCCTACCGTGTATGATCAGGTGGTGATTTTAGTCCGATGTGCAGGTGGACACATATTTGGACATGAAGCGGGACACAGTCCACAATGCATTGGCCTCATTATGTTGTGACATTGTTTTGATTAAATTGATCAGTTATGGCGGTAAGATAGCCCAGTACGTTAAATGCTCGTTTGTTGTGATCTGTGTTTGATTTGTAGGTCGCAGGTTCGAATCCCGGTAAGGCCAACTCAGTCTTTCATTCTTCAGAGGTCAATAAATCAGTACCAATTTCGATCGAGTAAATATGTCAAGTGCAGTATAGAAAACAAATTATTAATCTCATTTATTTGCACAATTTCATATTTTTTAAAACAAATAATCAAATCACCCGATGTAGAATTGTTTTAACGTATATGAATATAATTATGTATCACAGAATTTCAACTGAGGTTCATATGACCTTGTGGTGAGCACACAGGAACTAGAGGATGCTTTAGGTTTATTGACGCTTAATGCGAGATAATGTTACCAGTGTGGCAGCCAAGCTCACAAGGCTGAAAACAAAGACTGCCCCACCAAATACCAAGAACGTTAGTTCTGCAAAAACGTGCCCGCTTAGCTAAAGTGTGCAAAGACAAGAAGGCCAGGCATGTAAACCTGGTCGGCTCGACAGCAACGAATATTCAGAAGACATCGAAGATGCCATGGAGAAACTGGTGCCAATTCGAAAAGACACAAACAAATAAAGCAAGATGTCCCTCGATATGGTTCTGGTATGTCTCATGCTCGACGCTGGATTGGACCACACCACGGTGCAAATAACCATGTTCAAGAACCTGTTCCAACACTCTCTTCATATACTCCATCCTCTTGCCATAGGTCCAAAGTGACTCTGGTGGTCATAAAGTGGGCATACTGGGGTTCACCATCTGCAATTTATCCATCAAAGGCAGCCTGCGTTCAACAACTAAAGACATTTGCGAGTGCCGGGGCAAAACTAGCACCCATCGCGAATCTAAGATGGCTCACTGGGTTTTTATCAGTTGGCCTTGACCGGTCATGTGACAGGAGCCAGAGAGCAAAGCAGGAAGGAAAAACGGGCTACAATGGGGACCCCAGAGCGAATACAATTATAAAGAAAGGGGAGGGAAATTTGGAAGGAATATAAGAAGAGGAAGATTGCTGGAAGGCGGGGAATTATTGTTTTTGAGCAGGAGGGGGAAGCATCGGGCTGCCATACTGGGAGACTCTTACAGAGAACTTCCGACTCCCAGCCACCTTGCTGCCATGTGGGGACAATGATATCTCAAGACCCTCCTGAGAGCCCTGAAGGGAGCATAGAGACTGAATGGAGCACTAAGGACCTTGACAAAGTGCAGATAATCCCAGATGGATGATAAGAACTCTGCAAAGCACTGTCATTGAGAGGGGCACTGAGAATGTGGAAAAGAACCTATAGCATCAGAGGGGTGCAGGGCACCCCGATAGCCCCTCCAGACCCAAAAAGGAACCGAGAATCCAAAAAAGTTGTTAATAATGGGAAGAGTACTGAGAACCTTGGAAAAGTGCCTAGAGATTGAGAGGGGGTGCACAGACCCGTGAAAAGCCCCGAGACACCCCGAGGGGCACAGAGAACCCTGAAAAGTGGTAAGAGCGTGAGCGGACAACTGAGCACCAGGAAACCCAGAAAAGCACCTAGAGACTGAGAGGGGCAGGGAACCCTCAGAGGAGCATCTAGAACTAGACAGGGGTGGCAACCTCAAGAGAAACACTGAAGATAAGAGACCCTCCCAGACAAACCAGTAACTAAAAATCCAAGGATTTCAATGAAGGTGTGGATACCTGCTCCTAGTGCATGCATCATTTGTGACACCTCTGCCACACCCAGTGTCAGAATTGGGGATCTTTTTGACCTGCTTGTAAGGATCCACCAACCTCTTTTCAAGGAACATACAAAAGGATACATAAAATGCACGTGGAAACAAGCGTGAAAACAAGTGAAAGGAAGAAGAGTCTAGAACTATGACGATTGATGGAACATGATACCCAACCCACTAATGGCTCACATCAGGCTACTGCTTATGCCCTGTACAGTGTGTACAGAGACTATGTTAAGCCTTTAGATAGAACAGTTTCAAAACGGATCTACAAGTATGCGTCCCCACTCGCTACTATGGTTCTGATATCCCATTTGACATTAAAAATCCTCATCGATGTAGAGGCAGGGTTTATTAAGTCAGATAGTGTGGGTAATGTGGGCGTTATTACTTTTCGTTGTTTCAAAAAGAGGAATCTTGTTAAGAATATCTTTATGGTCAGCTGACTGAGGCAGCTTGACAGGCAAAAGGTTCTGGATCCACTGATACCTCAGAGAGATGGCAAGTCAAGAGGAGCCAATCGAAGGGCATGTTGCTCAGAAGAAAAAGGAGCCAATGGAATGGATGTCACCTGAATTCACAGCTGCCCAACAGAAGGGTCAGCTCCTGGGAAATGCCTTTGAACATGTCACTGCAGCCAAAGAGGCAATGTAGAGAGTGGTTTATTCTTCATCGGCAATAGGTTCCATGTGGGCCATGCTGACCTGATAAATAAAACGCAAAGGAAAACCAGGATAGTAACTGTTGGTGCCAAAACCGGTTCAGAAGGTCATCAAAGAAATTGCCCACACTCATTTGACAGCTGCTCGCCTCATTTGGCCAAAACTACATATCATGTGTTCAGCAATTATTTTGGCCTAGAACGTATAGACCTTTAAAACATGCTGTGAAACTGGGGGGGGGGAGGGTCTGTCAGAAAACGTCTGTTAAAAATAC
The DNA here is from genome assembly GCF_040938575.1 of Ambystoma mexicanum. Taxonomy (NCBI): domain Eukaryota; kingdom Metazoa; phylum Chordata; class Amphibia; order Caudata; family Ambystomatidae; genus Ambystoma; species Ambystoma mexicanum. The sequence continues at coordinate 1,177,264,059 of NC_090923.1, forward strand.
TCCTAAGCCACCTCTAGAACTAGGAAGTGTTAATGATTTCGAATTTGAGAATGGCTATGGCTAAGGTGTGACCTCTTGAGACTCATAAGATTGGATTGAAGTACATGACTGTGATAATATGTAAGCACTCTGTTATTCTGAAGCTTTCCCCCTCAGATTCACCACTATCCCTAGCGTCTTAAAAGTGCTTATGCCGGAATCTGAACAGTGGCATTTCCAAAGGATATATAAGCAGACCAGCAAACAGCGTTTTTTTGTCACGGGTTATGATTATTCTAAAAGTGTATGTTACAAATTAAGACCATAAGAGCACTCCTCTACTATGCTCAAAGTGGTGATCTCATACAACACATTAATAAAACCTTTAAAAGACCTTTGCAAACCTACAGTCCTCTAAAAGTTTCTCACTGTTCAAACTAGCATATGTCAGGAATCCTCGTAATGTCCATGACATAAAAAGATTGTGAAGAAGAAAAAAACATGTGTATTTCGCTGAGCTTTTTCAAACTATTCAAGAGCGGATGAGACTTGTAAGAGAACTTGTGAAGAAAAACCTAGGAAAAGTCCATCCTATCAGATTTCTGATGAAAAATACAAACAAAATTAAGATAATTCTGAGTGGGAGACAAAGTGCTAAATTTACTTTCATATAGTGAACAAACATGCTTGGGCCAGTGGTTTGGGCCACAAGAGATAACAGCTGTTGTGGGGTTCATGAATTATAGGTCCCTCAATGAGATATATAAAGAAAAATCAGATTTATCAAGTGAACTGTCGAAAGGCCTGGCAGAAGGAAAAAACAGTGGACTTCATTACTGATCAAGACAAAATGAGGAGGATTCTTCTCGATATAATCAGGGAACCCTAATCTCTCGTCAGTATCAGGATCTACAGCTTTTCCTAAGATTTGAAATCCTTTTTTCTAAAGAGAAGCCTGGAAGAGAGACTGTGTAATTCTATCAGATTAATACAATGTCAGGGTGAATAGTGCGACAAAGACCATATCTCAAATCAGAGGCCGGCAGAGAATATACGTAAATAATGAGAATCAGAAAGTGCTTCAGATGTGAGTGATTGAACTCTCTAAACGTGAAATTGGTCTCATCTATTGTTCTGGCTCAGAAACTGGAGAGAAGCAAAAGGCTCTGCATAGACGCTCATAACATTTTCACAATTCAATGCCTATCTGATTCCATGTATAGATGAGCATATTAAATAAGTTGGATGCTCTTAAACTATATTCACACTAAACCCTAGAAAAGCAGACCAGTATATAGGTGCCTCCGGGGCTATCTAGCACTCAGCCCAATTATCAGCAGAGAACACTTGGGCTCATCAAAGACTCCCCGCCACAAGAACGGAAGACTCAGCAATGGGGCAAACTTACTGTCTTTTATTAGATAACAAAATGACAGGGATCCCACCAGAAAAACAAGTATCCTCCAGAGCTCTTGTCTTCTAAGTATGTGTCACCCGGTTTTATCCCAGTATGACATCACAAAACCAGGTTCCATCCCAGAAACTTATCACACATTTACATTGGTCAGTTTGGGTAGGCTACATATGGGAGCTATACAAGTTAGTTCTACTATTGGATAGCCATATCTAGTTGCTCCTCCTAGGACCACCTCTATTAGTATCAATCTACAATGTTGCAGGGTCACCGAGAGACCATTGGCCCTTGCAACAAATGATATCCCCACATGAAAGGTGAATCTGATTGGGCAGAATGTGTCCTCCCATCCCTGGGACCATGGACAGTTACTAGACTGAGTGTACCTTTTCAAGGCAATGGGAATGAACATGGAGGTGTGAAGTATTCCCTAATTTTGCCATCTCTGATCACCTAAGCCTGGGATAGTGCATTCAGTTGGCAGTTTGTGGGAAACACTTGTAACCTTTCCGGTTTGGTTCGATGGGAACGGGCTTCTCGTCTACCTTGGTTGAATGGGCATTGTCCTGTTCAGCTGGGTCACGTGTGTTGAGACCACATAATGGGGCGGTCCTGCTTGCAATTATGAGGATTTTAGCATGATTTTTTGCAGGTGGCTCATTGTCTTGGTAACTGGAACTTTCCTGTCTCCACTTGTCCTTGGCTGGGTGTCTTGTTTCTGCTCGCCTCTGGCTGCTGCGATCATGTCAGCCTTTCCATGCACCTGAAGCCTGTCTCTCCTCAGTCACTCATTTCAGAGACCTATAGCTTCCATACCTTCGGTTGTCTCTGGAGGATAGCTCAGGGGCAACGCACTTGCCTTAGAAGCAAGATGACATGGAGCAACACAGGTTCGATCCCCAGGTCTGCGCTTAGAAACCTCTGGGTATTAAGCGTGTTATAAATAACCAATTATAATAAATATAATCATTATAATCATTCCATATGGCTTCTCTATGTTAGTGACAGTCAAGCAAGTGCAAGCTAAATATAGGTACTCTTTACATCTTGCAGTGTCAGCTTTGGCAAAAGATATGAATATATAGAAATATGTATGTGTGTCCGTCCTCTACCTACGTGGGTCATAAGCATGTGCTTTGTGCCTATATGCAATAAACTAGTGCATGTTTGTGTAACTTCATGAATGGATGAATATGTACTTCATGCATAAGTGCGGCTACATTGTGATGTCAGGGATGACGTCATTAATCTATGGTTTTGCAGTTAGTTGACTTGCTCGATCAATGTCATTTCCATGTCGTCCAAATCATCGTTTGGGTATGGTCTGAACGGCTGTCTGAGCGAATAACATTTCTCACACCTGCGATACATCGAGGATCGCGGCGATCGGCCTAAGAGTGAGGCACATCTGCCGTTTCTCTCTCTTTGTGTTGAGAGTCATGTGGGGGGAATGAGGGTTAGATTTTCCGCTCCCCTGCCCATCTACACTGGAAAGACCCTTTGCACCAAAATGGAAAGGAAAATAGCCTTCACGGTACATAAAGGCCTGCATCATTTCACAGTTGTACCGTTTGGTTTACATGGCCCCCCAAACATCTTCCAATTACTTACAGACCATAGCAATATCAGAGACAAATAAACATACAATGATACACTAAAGACCAATAAGATATTTCTAGGCCGAGGTCTTCACCCTTTCGCATGCAAGCTTTTTCATATCTTTTGGTTGCCTTGCTTTAATTGATCGCAGGCTTTATTATTGGGCAGCTACTCGTAAGTAAATTAAATCATTCTTTGAGATTGGCCAGTCATTATTTTTTGCCCAGCATGCAGCTGCTTTGGAAAGTAACTTATGAATGTGGCCCATGTAATGTATTTAAAGGTCTATGATCAGTTTAAAAAATCCACCCCATCCTCACAAACAGACCCACCAGAACGCCCTACGCAAACATGCTCACGGTGCCCAAATTCAAGAGTGCCCGAGCTGGCGGCACCAGCTTCCCCTATCCAGCAGCTACAAAATGGAATACACTTCCACCAGCACTCCGTGGTGAACAATCTCACATAACCTTCAGGAAAGCGGCCAAAACATTACTCTTCACATAACAGCGTCATACCACGGCTACTCATACTTCAACGCTTCAACCCCATATACCTGAATGCATACTATAAATGTACTCTCCTGCCCAATGCATTGGTGTATGTCGAATGATGCTTGTATTGTACTGTAACTAAGTTGATCTAGATGTAACAGCGCCGCGATGCCTAGGGCTCCCTGTGCGCTATACAAATGCAAAATAAATAAAAATAAATAAATAAATAAATAACACCCTATTCCGGGATCTGCAACTGCGGTGTGGGGTAAAATATAGCCCTATAGTGAATATAGTGAAGTATATAGTGAAGCTGGCTGGTGCTATCCATTGGAAAATGCAGGCCAGTCTTTTTTCCGACTTAAGACCTAGTCACATAGAAAGAAATGGGCCTATTTAAATTCTACTAAAATTAGCTGACATTAAAATGGAAAGGCCTACTTGGGGTATTAAAGGGGACATCGGTTTCCCAGGGTAACCAATGGCCTATGTGGGGACAATACCGAAGGGATACCCATGTCATTTCAACTGTTCTATTAAAGAAATAAATTGCACATGGACAGATTTACAAACTGCAGCTGTACACATAGGATGAAACAAAATAGTTGTGAATTTGGAAGCTAAAAAGGAGGGATGATGCCTTTCAATTCAGAAATTAAGTCGAATAACAGACTGCTTTTATCCATTAATAAGAGACTTGATTTCATCACATCAAAATGACATTTGTAAGAGAAAGGCCTATTTTGTTTTTCAGAAATGGACACTGATTCTGTGTGCTAACTATGGCCTATTTTGTATGCAGGAGATTGTTTCATTGACCTCTGTTCTAATATTGTATAAAGGAAAGATTATATTGTGAACAGCAGTCCCGGTTGCAGTATTAAAAGTTACGTGTACACGATTAATATGCTAGCCTTCAGAATGGTAAACAGTAACTTGTTTTTCTCTTTGAGCTGAAATCCCCCACTGAACTGTGAGCTGAATAGTGTATCTGGATCTTGACCTCGTAGCCCTTTGTTTGATGCATACCAGGAATGCAGGGCTGGTTTCAATTACATGCTTAAATATACAGAGAAAGAGATCGGAATTGTGGTTAGTTGCTGATAACACAATGAACGGAAACAACCTTTATGGACAGGTTCCCCAATAATGGTGTATTAGCTATGAAAAAAGACCCTTTGAAAATCTGAACTCAAGACCTTTGGGGCTGAGCCCACCAAGAAAACAGGTCTGGCTGTCAATTTAAATGCTAAGACATACAAAGAAGTACATTGAAATTATGGGAGTTGCTGATAACAGGTCCTGCAAAAGTGACCTTAAGGTCAGGCCTTCCCATAAAAAGTTAATTTGCACTGAACAAAGACCTTTTGAAGCCAAGGAGGGCAGAATCACATGGTCTGAATGCCAGATGTCCTGTAAGTGGACTCGGGAAATGGAAACTTAAGAAATGGTTGGAAGAAAAATGAAACATACTGACATGTGTAATGCATTGCCATTGAATGAACATGGAACACATTTTCTTAAATAAAAAGATGCAGCGGGTATCCCAACGAGCTCAATCTGGGTGTATATTTACAGAATAAAAAGCCTATTGAGACCCTGTAAACATTAATTTTTTGTGATGTACACAAACACAGTTATGTCGAAAATTATGATTCTGCCCAGGGAGGGCGTGCTGAAATAAAATTAAAATGTAGAGGTCAAAAATATATATATGCAGGTGGGTATCTGAAAAATTAAGGTAGTTGGTATGTTCATAGATTTTCAGAACACAAAATGTAAAACTCATTGTTGTTTTGAAATTATGTAGCTTTTCTCCTATCTCAGCCTACATCATACACCCCTCTCAATTCATGGTCCTATCAGTAGCCAGGGGCTGTGATAGGGGAGTGGAAGGGAACGAGCTAGCCAATCCTGACCGTGGGAATTATGACAATGTTGGAGTGTCATCAGCACTATAAGAGGGCAGGTTTGCATCAGAACGGGGTTTTTTCACTTGATTCCGGGAGATAGCCTGCTGCTGGGCTCTAGCGAGGAACAACTAGCAGAGAGCCAAGGAGAGCTTCCAAGACCATCATGGTAAAACTTGCCTGGAAATCTGCGAGTCCTATCTGAGAGAGGACTATCTAGAGGGACCTTGCTGTGGGAGAGGCCTGGTGTGAGCTGCCTACCAAAAGAGGGTCCTAAGAATCTGCCTGGCCTCCTGAGCAAAGAGCAAAGAGCAGAGAGCACCCATATAAGTAGATATCCCAAAGCCATTAATTTCATGGGGAGCCATCTGCCTTTATCCCTTTCCATTAGTGGGTAAAGGGGGGGTGTTAAACTGGGTAGGCCCTTCTCATAATTTATTGAATCTAATTAAAATTATTTCCCCATGGAAAACCACCCTCTCTGTTGAAATTGAATTGTGGTGGGAACTGCTTGCCTTAATCCTTTCCATTAAATTGTGGGGGAAAGGGGAGTCACGGGGTACACCCTTAGCACATTTGATTAAAGTAAATCTATTAATTCCCACATAGAAAAATCACGGGATGAGTTTTGTTAGAGTTTGAAACTAACAGAGTTAATGCCCACTGTGTAAAAGCTGGAATAGACCATAAAGACTTGGGTGACTGTCCTTCTGAAACCTCCGACTCCTGTCCCGAAGGGAAGTGTCCATAATCCCAAAATAAGTAATCCTAAATGCTACCTTTCAAGTGAATGTAGAGGGTACAAAACAAAACTTCCCATTTATTCACAGTGATTCCAAAGTCAGAGTTACGAACCCTTACATCTCATGTGTGTGTGTGTTGCAAAACGAAATTTGCCATTTACTACCTCGTATCCCAAACTAGAATTAACAAGCATTGCTTCTCATTGAATGTGCGTTGAAAAATGATTTTTTCCCTTTGAGTTCTTTTTCCCAACTGTGCCTTTGAAATGAAAGCCTAAAAACGATATTTTCCATTGATGCCCTTACCTCCCAAACCAGAATCCCAAAGCACTGCCTGTCCTTTGAATGTGTGTTGCAAAACTATGTTTCTATGGTATTGTGAATGTTTTCTATTGGTTCAATTGAAATTAAATATGTTGTAAGTTGTGACCGCATGTTTCAAAAAGTTACATGTGTTGTTTTAATAACAGAGTTAGTGTTGTGTTATTGGGTGTTGCCACAGTATTGGTGGCTGATATTGGCTGCTAGTCTTCTTTGTCAATGATAAATAAATAAATATTCATACTCTAACTTCCAGTGCTATGCAGATGACATACAACTCTCCTTCAGGCTACCCTCAGCCACCTCCTCTACTTCGCTCATGTCTGACTGTCTGCAATTCAGTCATGGTGTGCTGCAAACAACCTCTGCTGCAACGCCAGTAAGACTGAGATCATTTGCATTGGGACTCCTGCTCTAGCTTTCCTACGGTCCCTCTGGCCGGCCTCCCATGGCCCTGCGCCCGCACCCACCTGCGAGGCAAAAAACCTTGGGGTCATCTTCGACTCCACTCTCTCCTTCTCCACTGACATTTCAGACATCTCCAAAAAGTTAAACTACGATTGCACCTCCTCAGAGGTACTCTTCCTTCCTCACCTTCCCCAGGGTCTCACTCTCTCCAGAGCCTTGGTTCTCTCAAGGTTGGACTATTGCAACAGCCACTTTCTCAACCTCCCTGCCTCTACTCTGCGCTCACTGCAAGCCATCCAGAACAGACTTATCCTTGGCCTCAAGCCCAGGGGCCGTACCTCACTGGCACTGAAATCCCTCCACTGGCTCCCCATGGCTGCAAGGATCAAGTTCAAGACCCTCTGCATTGTCCACAAGGCTGTCTGGGGCCTGGGACCTTCCTATCTGCAACAATGCCTACATAAATATTGTCCTTCCCAAGCCCTAAGCTCATCTACCTCCAACCTTCTGCGTGTGAGCTGGTTCTCCAAGCACAGATTTGGAGGGAGATCTTTACCCTCAGCAGGGGCCTGCTCTGGAATAGCATCCCTGCCACCCTCCACCATGAGCCTGTTCTCCTGAAGTTCAGGAAACTCCTTAAGAGATTTCTCTTCTCCTCCTCTTTCTCTCTCCCTCTACCCTGCTAACCTCCCTCTCCACTCTATTCCTCTCTACCCCCTTTTCCACACAGCTAGCTGACTGGTTGCTGGGTGTACCTCAGAGTCTCACAGGTCCCTGGAACCCTCGCCAGTCCTCTCGCACTGCCTCCGAGCCTGCACTTGACTAATCGCTACTGCACTTGGTCAATGACCAATGAGAGTGGCATCTCTCAGCACTTACCCCAGTTTTCTGACTGACTGGGCGCACGTGGACCCCCCTGCACTTGCCCCCCCTGCACTTGTCTTCCCCCTTCCCTGTGCACTTGCAAGATCTGAACGTACCATGCCTTGAAGATCATCTATCTTCCCTGTCTCCTCTCCTTGCATGGTGGCACCTCAATGCAATTGGAAAAACTGCAGAATCATCGGCAGTCCTATTTGCTGTTATCTACACTGTTAATGGTATTATATGCACTTACTCTGCCTGTGCACACTTGTATCATTCAGAAATTCAAGGGATCCGAATGACTGTTGTTTTCTCCTCTTGTTACCTCCCTCCTTTCGCACTTTGAAACACTTGCCTTGTGTATAGGCGCTCTAAAAATAAACATACCCATACCATACACCGGCCTGGTTCCTAGTCCATTGGTGACTCAGGGTATTTGTTGGGGTGGGTGCTAGACGGGTAGAAGGCCTCACCAAATTTGAATCTGTAAAGCGCGTTATTGTGCGCCACCTTACTTTGGGGGAAAGGAACTACCTGAGATGAGTATGACCGCCTAATAAACTGCAACGACTGCTCGCCAGATGTTTTGGACTATAATGCCCATGACTCTCCCATGATGGTAGTTTAAGTCCAAAATATCCGGAGAGCCACAGGTTGCAGACCCCAGCTCTATACAGTGTGTGGTGATCTATTAGATACCCTCTGGATATTCCATAATGCCATTAATATTCTTGTGATGAAATGACTACTGCTCTGCAGGAGTACAGGGCTGAGTACTGAGCACAACTCTTACTCAGCCCACACTACTACTAAACCAGCAAATCCATTCCCCATCATAACGGTTAACCAAGCCAATAGTTGTACCTCCTGTGGCTGTGAGTGTAGTCCAGTCTGAGCAACACGAGTACTGTGGTCCAAAAATAAAATAATGTCCAACCAAAGTTCTTTAAAAATAGGATACTTTAATTAAACTGGAAAAATACACACAACTAATAAAAACACTAATGACCCACCCTTGCAATGGAAAACACAGAGAATACATACTTTGGAATAAGGGGCACTCACGGTCTTAGACAGGGTTGCATAGGCAATCGTTTCAGCAGCAATTGTCAAAGTTACTAAAGTTTGTAGAGAGCACTTGAAGGATGCTGTAAACGCCAGTGAGCAGATCCCTGGGTACCAATAGTATCAGTTGCAGTAGGCCTTGTCCATCAAGCTGATCATCCCAAATATTCCATGGGGGGGAGCTTACCTCTTCCTTGGACAGCTTGGTCATCTACTCTACGGCAGAGGACATTGGCACAGACTGCCAGTGAGCAGATCCCTGGGTACCAATAGTATCAGTTGCAGTAGGCCTTGTCCATCAAGCTGATCATCCCAAATATTCCATGGGGGTGGGAGCTTACCTCTTCCTTGGACAGCTTGGTCATCTACTCTACGGCAGAGGACATTGGCACAGACTGTACTCACAACTAGGTTCAAGAGGAATGCCTCTTCTGCAAGTATCCAGAGATTAATCAACTAAGGGGGTGGGGGTCTTCTCCCTTATATAGGAAAAATGCCACAGTGGATTGGCTCCCTTCTAGCCATCTAAATGAAGCCCAAACCTTGCTGCTGTAACAAGAGTCCTTTGCCTTCTAATATCATACGTATAGTCCTCTGTAGGAAGTGGGGAGAGGGGCAGAAAGTGTGGGAGTCTTATGAAATCTCAATGTGGTGGAACCCCTCTTACTCTGGGAGTCCTCTCTTGGGTTATTCTGAATCAGCCCCCTTCTCTGCCCCTCTACAGGAAATAGTCTCCAGTAATGAGCACCTGCCTTTTGAAGCACTGGTTCTCAGCTAACCCCCCAGGGAGACCTCGTGTGCCCTGGAGAAGTTGAAAAGCCTTCTCAGTGCGAAGGATCAAAGAGAGGGGTTTTGAGGTGGGAGACAAATTCTTGTCTGGGGTGAAGCCAGCCCAGACAGCTCAATAGACAACAGTCTCTGTTATGAATGAGTCACTGCCCACCAAGCTGATACTGAAATGGTGACAATTGTTTGTGGCTTTCAAATTGTGTAAAGCTAGCATACGCCAGGTCAAAGCCAGACATGGCTTATATTTAGTTATTAATCAAACTGCCGCCAGACTATGGGAACCCACAATTGTATATGTTTTTGTTTCGTTTATAATTTAAACCTTTCACATTGATACAATAATACAATACACCTAGTTATACAAATTTGCGTGTATACACTACTTGCTTCAGATCAGTTAATCAAAGTGACTAATGCTTGTTTTTCTTAAAATCAATTTATATGGGCTCAACTATGCTCTTTTCTCTGTATCTCAATTATGTTAAAATCATTAAAATGCAGAATGCTTATAATACCATTATAAGATCATAGTATGTGCAACATCAAACATTTATACAATTCTCATACTTTATGCTTGAATCTATGCCATCTAGGCTTCTAGTATATGAGACCCTGCATAAGAATCAGTATTTTAAAAACGTATCCTAGATCTCATACCAAAGGAGCTAGGGGATTACCTTATGGAAACAGTGATACTAAACCCACCTCCATCTTTTACCATTAACACAAACCAAGTGCACAGGGCCGCATATATGCCACGATACCGGTGTAACTTCCATCACAAACTATACTTAATAAACCTTTCTCCCCAAAAAAGCAAACATCTCCATTAAAAATGCAACCAGGGCTAAGCACAAAGCACGCTGTGAACTCTGCATTACTCTTGCCCAAAAGGATTCTTCAGCTAGAGAGGCGGGTAATGCACACCTTTCCAAAGAACTGTGTCCTGTTATCTCACAGTGCCTCACATTCTAAAGCCACGTTTCAAAGTTCATTCCCGGTGTAATTTGCATAATCGACAATTGCAAAGTACAGGGTCCATTTTCCTTCTAGTCCCTACAACTTCTAAAGTGCTTAGTACGTTGAATCGGAATCTCGTATATCAATTTCGATGTTGTATCAATTTGATCAGGGCGGCCTAAAGCAAAGACAGCCCCTGTCTGTTGGAACTTTGGGTTCCAGTGGGTTGTGTTCAGGAATTCACATGTGACCTTTGAACCTGCCATGTTGCCACTATAATGCAGCTGGCTCCTGGAGGATATTGGTAGACAGTCACAGAAGAGGTGCATGTGTGCACTATACCTTTTGGCATGGTGCATTATGAACTTGATAAGGAGAGCTCATTTTCAGTGGCAGAATTATCAGCACCATTTTATCACTAAAAAACAAAAAAAAGGCTCAATCTATAGCGTTCTAACAGATTGCATTTTGTCACAGTTCTAAAATGTCTGAAATCAATATTCCTGGTTTGGCAAGGGCCCGGAAATTCAACATATATTTATACTAGGTATCAACTTTTTGGATCAATTATTCAAAGGTCAGTGCAAGGTAGATGGGTACTACATATAATTCAAGTGGTTGAAGGCACACTTGGTTAAGAGATGTTTATTGCACCAGTAACACATTTCCAACTGCAAGTAAGTCATTAACACCCATTACAGTGTTTAGAAAGAAGACAGGCATGCCACAATTTGAGGTTACTGCTTGATAATGCTAGCTGAAAGAGATCCTAGTTTGGTGTGTTTTGGATGGGTGGGAATATCCATAGGATTAGCATGGCCATGGGCAGTCAATGGGTGGGTAAACAAACAACACCCACAAGCTCTCTCCCTCCTCAGATCCCATGTAACTCCTAGCTGTATTCCAATGCAATAGGTTAAGTTTATAGGTGGCGCTAACGTGCCACCTAATAAGAAAAAACTAAAAATGTACTTATGCAGCCCCTAAAACTCTGCTCTGCTCCCCCTCTTCCCCTTTAACACTTTGAAGTGGCCTCTGAGCAGTTCTAAGCACTAAATCAGCAAACTAAAATCATTGTTGCCTGCGTTTCTGTTCCTCTTATCTGCTCTCCCAGTTACCCCGTCCATCCCATCTCTCCTTATTCCCCACAACCCTTTGGAGCAAAGTGCTTGTTACAAAGCTTCCAGTGTGTTTTCCCTCACTCTTACTAAACAGATGTTACACGTTTGCTTGTGGGTGTTTTACTACTTTTAATCACTACATACGGAAAGAAGTGCTTTAAAATGTATCATTTGGACAAGATGTTTCCAAATCTTCTTGGCAGCAACCCCTCAAGCTCTTCTCAGAATGATTGGTCTTGCTCGTTGTGCTTGCTTGCATGTTAGAATGTGGGACCACTTAGAAAAACCTTCCATGGAAACTTTTTCTTCTCAGCCCACTACTGATGACGTTATTGGCTATATGGACATAGCAAACATGGGCGTGTTTTCTTATAATGGCATTACTGGCATTATGGGCAAATTGAACATGATTGTGTTTTTGTTACATGGTTATACTGGTATATATTGGTGCAGCCAACATGGACGTGTTTTCTTACAATGGCATTATGGGGCCCAGCTAGCCCGAAAATATATTCCTACACTGGCAGAATATTGGCATATATTGAGGGCAAACACTTAATGAAATGAAATAAAGGCGAGCTGACTGCTATTAGATTGTTTCATGAGTCGTCCTATAAAACCGTTTGTAAAGTGTATGGCTTTGTATCCAATTTTTCACAAAAGAGCAGGCTGTAAAATGCACCATTTTAACCCAATATTTTCTCAAAAATTTCTCACGGTGAGAAACCGCGTCTCCCACCGAAACCGCGTTGCTTGGTTTGAGCTCCCTGGTTAAATTCAGTCGCTCGCACAGCTTTGTGGGACAAATGTACGCAACCGCCAATAAATACATTCACCAACTGCCACTCATGCTCCGCATGCGCCTTGCCCCACAGAAAGAAAGAAACAGGCACTCGGGTTATCCGAGGCACTTAACAGTGTTATGCCTTGTTATGACTACAGAGGAACGTTGCGGTTCTAATAGGTGCTGGTTTGTTTTGGTTTCTAAAAATACGAACAGTTCTTTTCCCCTAGAGATAAAGTCTGGCATTGAAGCACACAACAATCAAGGTCTTAGACTACAGGAAGTTATAGACCTCATTTAGTGTTGGCTAATAAACTCCTCGATACTACTAAAGAGAATAATAGCGAACTCCCTCCCTAAGAACTAACCCTGCTGCACCAACATGTTCTTGCCATGCAAATAGTGTAACGTGAGACATACGGAAGCTAAACAGAGGCATGTGTAACCCGCTGTACAGGTTTATAAAAAGCGATAACAAAATACAGAGGAAGGGACAAAGGCAGTAAACACGAAGGAGTGGGCTGGGAGTGTAAAGAGTAGGGAAAAGAGTTCCAGTTTACGAGCCGCTCCGTGTTAGTCCAGTGGCAAAATCAGTCAAGAGGCAGGTTCTGATACCTGAATAATAATTCCATTGAGTCCAATAAAAGGTAGCAACACCTGCATGGGATGTGAGTTTAGGAGGCTAAAGGAAGAAAAAACGCAAACAAGACCGAGAAATAGTTAATATTCAGAGAGATGATGGTCAGAGCCTTCAGGTGGTATCGGGAGGATAGCTCAGGGACAACGTGCTCGCCTTGGAATCAAAATGACAAGCGCTTCACAGGTTCGATCACTGTGTCCCCTTAGAAATCTCTGGGTAGTAAGCACGTTATAATTAACTTATCATGGTGTCCAGCCAAAGGATCTAAAACAAAAGGATCGAATGCCTTTTTTTTTTACACCAAAGGGACCGAGAAAAAAAGGGTTGAATGCTTTTTTATTTATTTATATATTTTTTTTCACCTATAACCACTTATATCATACCATGTAGAGGAGAAAGTAGGAGCAGGGCCAATCCCACATGTCAACTCTATGCAAAGGCAGCAAAACTGAAGGGTAGCATGTCTAACTTTAGAGCAAAAACTCCTCGAATTTGTTTGATCAAGTGCACCCCTCAAAATGTAGACGATGAGATGGGGTCAGGCATTATTGCTGGGTGTGGGGAGGAGTTCATGGGCAGTGGAGGGTTGAGGGAGTTGCGCCCCCTGTATTCTGTGACAAAAAATGTTATTAAAGAAATTAGAGCTAATAAAATGTTAGCACTTTTTATCGTTAGACATGCAACCACCTGAAGTCGGGCATAGGAAGAACAGCATTGAAGAGCAAAGTGGGAGAAAGGTGGCAGGGAGCAGAAAAGGGCAATGGGTTGCAGAGATAAAGAGAGTGAAGCAGAGCAAGTGAGACCAAGAAGAAGTGAGGAGCAGTAGCTAAGGGAACGATACATGTGAGGATACGTCTTAGTGGCAGAAACGCAGAGGAAAGCATCGGGTTTATGAATGTTGTCAAGTTGAAAGAAACAGCTGTGGGCAAGAGAGGGTGTGTAGTTAATGAACGAGAGCGAAGGGTCAAAAATACCACCAGGTTGAAGACGGAAAAAAAGAGGGAAAGGGAATGTGGAAGGAATACGATGCAATGAGAGGAAGAGGCAGGAGAGAAGATGAGTGGAGGTGCAGGGAATGGGTAAGTGTCCACAGCATTAAGGTGGAGAGAAAGTCCCAGATAGAAGCGTGAAAGGAGAAAAGGAAAGCCAAATGTGGGAAGCACTAGCGTAGAAATGACGAAAAATAAACTGAAACATAGGCCGGGGTCTGCAACCTTTGGCTTGCCCTATGTTTTGGACTACAACTCCTATCTACCCTAGCTAGCACACTCAGTGGTGAGGAATCATGTGACTTGTGGTCCAAAATGTCTGGAGAGCCGCCGGTTGCAGACATCTGGATGGAGAATATAGGGTTGGGATACAGGGAAAATAGTAAAGGCCCAGGAACAGAGCCTGGAGCAACAGGAAAGTGCAGGGGGAGAAGGAAGGAATCTAGGTGACGCTGGAATAATGCTGGGAGCACTTTATGCCAGTGTTATTACACCCATAGATTCATACCCTCTCTCTCCCCCCATGCGCGAATGCCAATGGATCTTTTTGCCTCCGGGGTGACTGACTTGTTCCTGTGAGATCCCCTTTCAAATGGCACCTCCTTGTACCCTGCTCTGCAATATGTGCCCCTTTCACCGATATTCTCTTCTTTTTTGCGGTTCCCCCACACTGGCCCCTCTTGGAAGCCCTCACTCGGTCCCAGTCCCCCAAAACATTAGCAAAGACGCCTCTATCCCCATACCATACTTACCGGCCCTTGCTTCCTTCCCCTTTCCTGCTTCTGGGAATGGTGCCAGAGGTTATGTGCATGTGCTGTTTTACGCCACCTGCCACTTCTTCCATGTCGCCGCAGGTGTTTGTGCGCGAGCAGCATTTTCTTTTTTATCCGCATTTAGACCGAATATGGTTGCAAAGTCAGGGGTAAAATTAGCAAAGAGCAGAACCCAGGGATACCAAGTGAGGTAAAAGTGAAGCACAGAATAGCGTGATCCACCATCATCCATGCCGAAAGCCACCGATGAATCCAAAAGAATGAGCACAGTGGATTGGCTGGAGTGACGAGCGCAAGTCAGAAAAGGAGTAACATGTGTCAGAGCGGATTTACTTGACTGGATACAACAGGAGTCGAGGGAACTCTACCGTGTTGTAGAGTGTGTTGTGTATGAATGATGTGTTAACGTGAGATGTAAGTATACATTATACAGACAGATCAGCAGGAAGTGAACGGGACACCTTTCCTAGACATCACCCCAACCTTGTTCTGCTGTTTCTAACTTCCCATACCCATTTATCAACTGAACCCTAAGCCTCTATCTCCCTTGGGAGACATGCTTGTCTGTGTTCATACTACCAGAGACACTAAGGGCCCGATTCATGGAATTCTTTGCACGGTTCAAAGTGACATTGCACTCTCGACACAAACCCTGATTCATGGAAATGTGCAAAGTGTATTTTTGCAGTTCAAAGTCCGTCCAAAGTCATTTTGCACTGCAAAAATACACTTTGCACAACTCCGTGAATCGGGGTTTGTGTCGGCAGTGCAAAGTCACTTTGAACTTTGCTAAAAATTCCATGACTCGCCAGGGTCAGGTTCATACTATTTGTACAAACAAGATGAAAGAAGAGACATTCCATAAGGATTGCCTTCATCAATCAGTATCACTTGTTTACTGCCAGTGCAAAAATACTGAATGCAAAAATGCCTCCTTTTTTTCGGATATCGCCGCATTTATACGTGGCGGGCGGGTAAGAGTGATTAATTAAGTACAGGCAGCATTGTGAGGGCTCCGGGGGTCTCCCCTCCCCCCAAATAAGTGTGAAAAACGAGAAAAAAAAATCGTAATTTTTGCTTTCAGTATTCTCTTTCTGCCATATTTACAAAGATCCCCTTCATCCAGTCTGGCCATTTCAGCCAGCATCTCTTTGCATTCTGGGGCTCGTTGTGGAATTATTTTATGTATGAATGTATTATCTTAAATAGTGTCCAAGTTTCTGCTGCCGTGATTACAGAGCCTGTGACAATGATCCCCATCTCCTGAGAAGGATACCTTGAAGGCTGCCTCCAGATAGTCTCACCAAGCCCCACCGTATTAACTGGGCATAATGGGATCTGGCAAGGGCCAGCCTGGCCCTGCTGTGTCCACAAATGGATTGGATTCTAGCCCTGAAGTCTTTCTTAACTGGGAATAATAGATTCTGACTCTTAAATCATAGCTGATCCTAAAAGAATATGATTACACTTTGTTAAATTAGGCAAATGTGAAGTGCCAGAATGCAAAGAAAAAACAGGCGTATACTGCAGGCTTCGGCTGGCCCAAAATGCAATGCTCGACCCAAAAATGCCAAAGGCTTGTGTGGGCCAGTTTTATTGGTCAGAGTGGGCCTCTTTCTAGTTTGATAAGTTACTTCTACATCTACGAAAAAAGGCAACATCTGTGACCCAACAAATTACCGTTCTGTTGCATTGTTGGACCCTATAGGGAAAATCTTCCTCTCTTGAAAAAGCTGCAAGCATGGGTCGGCACCTCCCCTTCTGACGACCAATTCCAGTCGGGTTTCAAACACAACATGGGAACTACAGCTAACATCCTCATGCTAAGCGTCTTCAAAAGTAAGGTGATGGAAGGAGGCCCTCATCTATTCGCTGCCTTCATTGACCTAACCCAGGCATTTGACCGAGTGAATTGAAAACGACTATGGGACAAACTAAACACACAGAACTGCCCGGGAGACATACTTGAAACGATAAAATCTCTATAATCGAGCACAAATATGAGAGTTTGCCTTAGTCAACAAGGTATACTGTCGACTGAGATTCCAACAGCGAGGGGAGTAAAGCAGGGCTGCCCCTTGGCCCAGCTCTTTTCCTGGCCTACCTTAGAGACCTGAAAGCCACTGAAATAACAGTAAGATCCTTCCCACCCAAATTAGGCCAGACGAAAGTCACCCACCTAATGTACGCTGACGACTTAATTTTGTTTGACCATACGCCCATCGGCCTTCAATGACAACTGAACTGTCTACACCAGTAAATGATCGAAAACGACCTGGAAATCAACAAAGAGAAATCCAAAACTATGACAATAGAATCATCTACCAGGAAGCTAGAAAAACGAAATTGGCGATTGTAAGACCAGAAAATTGAAAAAGTGAGAGCCTTCAAGTACTTGGGAGTCACACTGGACAGCTCAAAACAAGACACAGCCATGCAACGGGTCCTCCATGAAAAATCAAGAAAAATGGTAGCTCAAGGTAAAGTAATCGACTGGAAATGTGGTCGCTTTTCTGCGCTCCGGTGATACATTTCTACAAAAGGAAGGTCATTCCAACGCTGACCTACGGGGGCGATGCAATGCCTAACATTCCGGGGTCAATATTGCCAAAACTTGGGGCAAATTTTTGGAGATCTGTGCTGAGCCTGCCCAACTCAACACCGGTTGCGTCTATTAGAGGCAAATTAAGTCTATCATCTCTGCAACACACAGTCAATCGCAACTTTTTGATGCTGTATAGAAAATGTCGGATCACTAATCCACCTGTGATCTACAGCCTGATAAATAAAGAGCTGTCAGCAGCAGGATGCAAAATGCTCACGAGATGGGGGTAGGCCAATACAACACTATTATCTGTTATTGAGAGTAGAGAGGAGGAACTTAACCCGTAGAGGCAGCCGCAACTAACAAATTAACAGCACATCTTCCTAGTAACAGAAAAAAGTAAACGAACTACAAAACTTCATTAAGAGATATCCAAGCAGACCCGTCCGTAACCTTCTCTTGAGAGCACGGCTAAACTTCTTAGAAACGAATGTAATTCTGGCTATGAGAGGCTTCTCCTCTACAAGTAGCTGTCGCTTTTGTAAACAAACGGATAAAAAAAGAGACTGTCCGCCACCTGCTTATGTCATGTCCAGGCACCGCCAGGATAAGAACCCAATAAACACATAATTTTTACAACAGTCCGCTCCTGATGGAAGAAGAGATTTGGTGGCCAAGACTGATAGCCGGTGACAGAAGTTCCTGGCAAATTGCCACATTTAAAATTCTGAAGCATATTACGGCCAGCCCCTCCCTCCCTCCCTCCCTACCTCCCGCCGTCTCTTCAGCCCTCTCAACCCCACTTACCTTCTCTTCTCTGTCTTCTTTCGGAATGGACGCGCCTGGAACACATCTGTTCCTAGCGCGTCCACTCCCGATGGCTGCCATGGAAAGGGAAAACGGACTCTGTTTTCCCTTTCCTTGCGGCCATTTTCTTGGTCATTTTTATTTTATTTTTTTTGTGTCCCGAAACAGAAAAAAATGCTTTTAGTGCCCCGGTCACGCAGATCTTCGCTCAGGACTATAACTACTTGGTAATGCCCCCGCCGCTCGGGTCATATTGCTTAAGTATGTAATTCGTACCCAGGTTTAACTAATGTTACTGGATAAATGTGCTTCAAAATGCCGCATTTTCTTGTAATTTTACCAGGATATTCGTTGTGGACTAGCAGCACTACAATGTGTTTTGCAGTGCCAATTCTGGCATGTATTGTTGGCACATGCCTCATCTTTTCAGTTGGACACACAGAGTTTGAACATTTGTTTTACAGTGCCAGTGCTGGCTTGTATTGTTGAGACAGGGCTCATGATTTTTGTTGGGCACAAGGAGTATGACAATGTGTTTTGCAGTGCCAGTGCTGGCATGTATTTTTGGGACAGGCCTCATGAAGTTGTCAGGCACAAGGAGTATGAAAATGTGTTTTACAGTGCCAATATAGGCTTGCATTGTTGGGATAGGCCTTGTGATTTTTGTTGTGCCCAAGAAGTATGACAATGGGCCTCATTACGACCCTTGCGGAAATCAACAGACCGGACCGCCATAGCGTAAATAGCATTTCCGCCATTGCACGATGGAGCAAAGTGCGGCTAATTACGACCCATCGGGCACGAGCATTACGCCATGGCGGAATCCGAAAGGCTGCGATGGCGGAAATGACCCCAAAACGGCCCTTACCGCCGCCGTACGCTGCACCAGGTGCAATACCGCCACCCATCTTAGCGGTCACCGTAATGAGCGGTCACCGTAATGAGCGGGCACCGCAAATTACGGGCACCGTAAATATACGGAAACGGAAGTAAAAGCATGTGGCCGGAACGGGAAACAGCACGCCGCACAACTATAAAATCCGAATCCCAACACAACCATTAAAAATCCGACCCTGACACACATCCCAACCCGTTAGCAACCCCAGTTAAAAAAATAAATATGGGAAAGGTAGCCAAGAAAGCGTGTGATCGCAAGCGGCAGGTCCACTTCTCCCGAGAGGAACTGACCGTGCTCACCGAGACCCTCCAGGAAAATGCCGCCGTCGTCTTCTCCAGTCAAATGACCAGGACGGCCCTTGCCAACAAGAAGGCCATATGGGCCCTGGTGGCACAGCGCGTAAGTGCGGTGGGGACAACACCCCGCACGCCACAGCAATGTCGCAAGCGGTGGGACGACCTGCGGATCCGCGTACGCAGCATACTTTCTGCGAACAGGAACATCGCCACAGCTACCGGGGGGGGATCAGAGTCGCCCATCAAGTTGACCCCCTGGGAGGATATCTGCGCCTCCACCATAGGAATGGAGAGCATAGAGGGAGTCGGAGGGATGGAGAAAGGAGTGCCGACATCCGGAGAATCAGGTAGGTTGGCCAAGAGAAACAATGCGAAATCCACAAAGCACGAACATGTGCAGTACCATGTGACCCCATAGTGCAATACATACTTTGCCCTGACAGCGCCCTCTAAAAGTCAGAATGAATAAACAAATTAATCAAGATGCCATAAACAACCCCTACATGTGCAGCATGCACCCCCTAACTGCAGGCAGCCAAATGAATGCATCCTCAATCCACACGAAAATGAGACCACCTCCAAGGCCCAGTCCCAAATCACCCTCATGTACCACCCCAATGCATTTGATACGTTGCCATTCCAAATCCCACAGACCCATAACTAACGCTCGCCCCTCTTTACTCCACCACAGGGTCCGATACCAACGACGAGCTGCAGGACACCCCTACCAGCACGCCTGCAAAGAGGGCCAGGACCAACGTCCCAAGAGCCTCCACCTCAGGTGCAAGGATCAAGACACGGCAGCAGCAGGAATCAAGTGGCAGCACACTGGAGGGGACTGCAACAGGCACCCCAGCAGCCAGCAAGTCCACAACCCCAGCACCACAGGTCCCCCCAAAGAACGTATCTGATGGCACTGCCTCTGGTGGTAGCAGCACCATAGGTGACACAGCTGTCATGCCAGCATGCTCCGACACGGAAAACAGTGCTGGCGACGTAGGTACCATCCATGACCTTTCCCAATCCCCCTGCATGTTCCATCCCCTACACCATGACGAAACCACGCAGGGGCACCCTGAAGACGACGACTGGCCAACCCCCACAAGTCCTGTGCCAAGGCAACATGTGTTGAGCAGCCCCCCTGTCACACCACCGCAAATGTCCATGGCCCAGCAGAGGCAACAGTCCCTCGACCTGCTGATCGAGCAACAGCAGGAAGTGTCCACGCTACTCAAGGACCATGCAAATGAATGCGGGGGTTCCAGGGCAGCCATGGAAACATCCACCGAGACACTCAGGGCACAAATAGAGAAAAGTAGTGAGAGCCTCAGGGGAGAAATGGAGAGAAGCACCGAGAGCCTGAGAGCACAAATGGAGAAAAGCACCGAGAGCCTGAGGGGGGAACTGCATGCGACGTCCAAAGACGTTTGTGCTGAACTTGCTGCTGTGCGCCGTGTGCTCTCGGAGCTCTCACAAACCCTCAGAGACATGCATGGACGCGAGCAGGCAGAGACATCATCCGTGGCAAGTTCCGTCCAGGGCAGCCCCCAACGCAGATCTGGCAGGAACCTGCGCTCCACGGGCAGGGGTGCCCCTGATACCCGTAGAGGGGGCTTGCAATAGCGTCTACCCACGGACAGCATGCATATTTGGACACTGGTGTTGGGGGGGGAGGTAGTAGGGTGGAGGGGGTGTGTTGGGCTTCACTGGGTGGCGGGTCCATAGGGTGTATAAATCAAATCACATTAACAATACAGTACTTCATTATCATCCAATGACATGTGTGGACATTGATATTTGCGTACGAGGCCTTCATAGGCGTACAGTCCACAATGTGCCTGTACTACACACACACAGTGCCACAGGTCCCCTTTCCATGTAATAGGCACCATGCGTGGTTGCTAGAAGCATGCATCTATGATGCTCTGTCGGATTGCACGTGCATCCTGTGCCTCATGGACTCCTTGAGGTGCCTCCACATCCCCACCCTCATCATTATCATCTTCAGGTGCATGCAGTACAGCGTCAGGGGGCATGGGCACATTCCTACGTATGCACATGTTGTGCAGCATGACACATGCCATGACCATCTTAGAAACCTTCTCATGGCTGTACATGAGTGCCCCGCCAGACCTGCTGAGGCTGCGGAAACGAGCCTTCAGTAGGCCGAATGCCTGTTCAATGACCACACGGGTACGTGAGTGGGCATGGTTGTAGTCCTCCTCATGCTGGTTCTGTGGGTTCCGGATTGGTGTAAGGAGCCATCTCTTCAGTGGATACCCGGCATCACCTGTATGAGACGAATAAAGGGTGTCAGTGGAATGATAGTGCTAAGTAGCCCCCCCCCCTTCCTGCAAGGTCATTGACGCATCAAATGGGCCACGATGTCATGCATGGAATGAGACTCACCGAGTAGCCAGGATCTGTGCCCTGCGTGTCGCTCCATGTAGCGTGGTATTCTTGTGTTCCTCAGGACCATAGAATCATGGGTAGATCCTGGAAATCTGGCACAACAATGCGTAAAGATCTTGTTGGAGTCACACACCATTTGCACATTGATTGAATGATATTGTTTCCGGTTGCGGTACTGGACCTCCATGGCATGTGGGACAACCAATTCAACATGGGTGCAGTCGATGGCACCAATGCAACCCGGGATGCCGCCAAGTGCATGGAATCCCACTTTTGCGTTGGTAATCTCCTGGTACGTGCGTGGTAGTGTGATGTGGTCGTCGGCGTGCTTCAGGAGGGCATCGTGCACTTGGAAGAGTGTCCGTGAGAACAGTGGCTGTGAAATGCCATGCAACTGTCCGACTGTGTGCTGGTAGGTGCCTGTGGCCAGGAAGTGGAGTACAGACACCACCTTCAGTAGGGGTGGGATGGCGGTTGGGCTATCTATCATGCTCACGAGGTCAGCATGTGTCATGTCCACAATGGCGATTATGGTGTCCCGGTCCAAACGGTAGAGGGTGTGGATCTGCTCAGCAGTGAGGTTGAACGGATCAGCTCGGAGGCGTGGGATTGCGGGCCGCCTGCGTGGTGGTAGTGGCAGTGCTTGTGGGCCTTGCTGACCCTGCCTTGCCCTCCTCCTCCTCCTTCTCCTCCGTCTCCCCTGTGCGCCCGGTTGTTGTACCTGTTGTTGTTCGTCGTCTTCTTGTAGTTGTAGCACTTGCAGTGCTATCTGGTCCCCCAGGCCCAACATCGCTAGTCCTGCCGGTAGCATTTTGGAGTGGGAGTGGTTGTGGGAGGGGTTTGGGTCTGCTATATATGTGCTGTCGGCCTGTATGGCCTCCACCTGTGCTGATTGAATGAATCTGTGGCAGATGCAATCCCTTCTGGCCGAGCACGTCCCGCACGTAAGGCTGCATTTGGCCGCATGGCATCTTGGGATTGGAATCATGTATCAAATCCCGATGGCAGTGTGATGTACTTTGACTGATTTTCATGCTATGCTCCCATTGTTACACATGCTATAATTGCAGCCGCTTACATACCTGTGAAGAGTCAGTGGTATGTAGGGCTCGATCGATGGCCGACCCTCATGCAGCACAGTAACGTACTTCACCGACGGGCGTGGCGTCCCATTTGTGATTGCAGCCAGTTAGCATTATGACACACAGCCGCACTACATTGATGTAATTGTGAATGCAAGCGTTCACAGAAGCCTTTTCGACGTAATGTTGCAAGTGAGGAATTCGAAGGCCAGCATTTTTGGTTTCGAAGTAGCGGTGAGGAGACGCCCACAGGTCTGCCTGGAAATGTAACGTTCTATTGTTGAATGTCCTTGGGACAGGGCCCATAACGAGCAAGCAATGAATGACATGAATTGAATGGGATGCGCAATAGCGTAGTGGACGATAAGGCAGGACGTTCCCAAATCCATCTTGCTTCACAACACTACAGATCCGGCCAGGAGCACAGTGGTTTTTGCAGACTGCATTACGCACAGACGCGATGGAAGTTTCAAATATTATGTGAGTGAATATTCATGCGTTTTCATTGCGGGATGAGGGAATGATGAATGGATGCATGGACAGATGATTCCATTTAGGGTCTGCCATGTACATGGGTTTTTTGAATCAATCCCCTTCCCCTGCGCTATGTGATGCAAGGCTGCCATAGTGGGACTTACGTCTATTTGCCCTTGTCGGATCCTCCCTGTCTCGACGCGCCTTCATACACTTGTGTCTAGGCACGTTACTAATCCCATGTCATGGGTTCTGTCTTGACGGACGCATGCACAGTAACCGACGTTGCCAATGGTGTATTTACCTCGATTGATTTCGTTATGAATCGATACTGATTTAGGGGTGTGTATATTCCTTTGGAGTGGGCTAGCATGCATATGGGTGTGGATTTGGTGTGTTGAATGAAGATTGTAATGCATCATGAGTCCCGTAATGCAATCGGTTAATTTGTGTTTCATTTGGGTGACAGGTATCTCCTGCCCTATTGCAGATGCCATCTGTACGCCACTCCTCCAGATGGGTTTTACTCTCGACACCTGCAGCTTCGGGTGAATCAGTGGAGCACCATTACGATCTTATGGGACGATCGCCAATGGGCCACATGCCCTTACGCTGTACTGGTGGCTAGGTGCAACATTTCGGCCTTTCAGCTGGACTAGTGCCTGCCTCATGGGACGGACCTGCGGTTCTTGCCGCTTCCATGTTGCCTTTTGGAACGTTGATGTAGGCCCTGTGTGCCATGATGGTACAGGGCGTCACACAAGTGGAAGCTGGTCAATTATTGCAGATGCAGCCCTCGGTGATGATGGATGTTTTGGTGTTATTTTGCAAATTGCTGTGTGGCCTTTGTCATTTGGATGTGCATTTAAATTGTATTCCGATATTTGGCGTGTTGCGTTATTCTTTGCAGGTGATGTAGCGATTTTCGATTTGTGGCGGTATGTATTGCGAGATGATCTGCATTGTGTTCCGCCTTCTGAGTTGAGTTGTGTGGTACTGTACTGGCCGCGTTTGCCTACGTAGCACAGTATGGTCACGGATAGGGGCTGCCATTGTGACTGTTTACATGATGTGCTGTTCAGGGGCGGGGGATTGGCTTTTGGCCGACTGGTGCCTGTCAGCCAGGTCGATTGGTGGAATGATGGGATGTTCAGAATGTGGCTGGTCACAGGTGCCTGTGTTTGCGTGCGTTTGTTGGAGGGGGACTGGGGTCATGTCCATTGGAATAGCTTCTGTATTCATGCCATCTGTGCCCTGCAGCTCCCATCGGCCCCTCTTGGGATGAGCCTGGCTGCTCAGTCACTCTGCCAACTTGTGTGGTACATGCTTCTGCTGATGGTTGGTTTGTTTACTGGCAAGAGTACAGGGCTGGTGCAATCCCCCTCAGGATGCTGTTTTGGATGTTGCCTTGCGCTGGTGGCAAGCGATGGGGGACTACTGTTGTTTTGTGTCATGTGTTCTTGATTTTCATTTTGATGTATTGTACCTTCACATGCCTGTGCTGCATCAGTACGGCTATGGTGACATGCCGTACATGGATGCCCACTCACGGGGCGCTTTGAGCCCCTGCATGCATTTCTACGTTGGCATGCATGGGTGAATTGTAGATTTCACTGGTTGCATAGTGTGAGTACATTGCGCCTGCCAGGAGTTGTGCAATGTGGCCAGGGAGTGGAGTACAGGCACTCAGTGGGCCATTTACGGTTGGTTCACGATGCCGTATTTCTCGCCATGGCGGAATGGTACTTTCCGACGTGCTTGATGGCGTTCAGTACATGTCCGCTAGGGTCAGAATTCGCGTACCGTTGCGCCATGGCGGTGATTCCGGTTTTGCAAGGCGCGCGTGCGCGTACTTGGTGCAGTTAGCGTTGCCGTTCACTGCGGTGTCGCTAATGGCATCGTACTTTACGGTGACGGGTCATAATCGCAACGAGCGGTGTTCGATGGCGGTATTGCATTTCCGCCATCATTTTTCCATTTCCGCCAGGGTCGTAATGAGGCCCAATGTGTTTTACAGTGTCAATGGTGGCATGCATTTTTGGGACAGGCCTCATGAAGTTGTCAGGCACAAGGAGTATGAACATTTGTTTTACAGTGCCTTTGCAGGCTTACATTGTTGAGACAAGCCTCATGATTTTTGTTGGACACAAGAAGTATAATAATGTGTTTTACAGTGTCAACTCTGGCAGGAATTTTTGGGACAGGCCTCGTGATTTTGTCATGAACAAGGAGTATGAAAATATGTTTTACAGTGCTACTTTGGATGTTGGGGTGGTCAGGAAGGGTCCCCATGGTTACAAGGGGTTTGTGTTGCGCGAGTCGTATTGATGACTGGGGGTACAGCAAACTAAACGCAATGTTGCAATTTTATATATATCGAGTGTAGTTAATTGTGGATGTGATATATCACTTTCTAGTGTTACTTTTTTTAGAACTGATACATATTAGCTTGCACACGTGCAGAAAGATACAATGTTAAAACCACCAAATGTAACATAAACACGATTCGCACACGGGGTGCTTTGAAGTACATGAAAAATAAGAGATGGGGAAGGGTTTTAGTGTACATGCAAGGAAGAGGACTGGGTATAGAAAACAGGTATTAAACATGCATGCACATTGTTACAAATACGTGGGGAATTCATGAATCTCAATACAGTG
The DNA here is from genome assembly GCF_040938575.1 of Ambystoma mexicanum. Taxonomy (NCBI): domain Eukaryota; kingdom Metazoa; phylum Chordata; class Amphibia; order Caudata; family Ambystomatidae; genus Ambystoma; species Ambystoma mexicanum. The sequence goes on from NC_090923.1 coordinate 1,177,290,087, forward strand.
GACTTTTAACAAATTAATCAAAACACGGTAGTCAGGGCTACTTGCAAAGTGAACTTTGATTTTCACGAAATTGATTCTGTGAGGTTTCAGAGGTCAGGGGACGAAAGAAAAAGTAACTTCACAACCTTCACTGTCAGCCCAGCTGAAGAAACTGGCCATGAGTTTTATGGTCTGATAAATATTGCAGACGGCAGAGGTAATCTCCTGATGCATGGGAGCGTGACAGAAGGGGTTTCAGTATTTGTTTTGGCTAAACTAGCTTTATGTATACAACATGCGCTCATTTTTCAATTGGTGGGCCCGCTTGGGTTGAGGTGAATAAGGGGCCTACCCTTACATGGGCTATATTATGACAGCGCCTCCTGGCTTTCCTTGAGCACGCCCAGCATGAACATATGTTGCTAAATGCTCCCCTGTACCAGTGGTGGTCTATCATCTATTAGAATGCTCTATCAGCCCCCTACAAACTAATAGTACATTCCATAGCTTTCTATCCCCCCATCAAATGCCCCTGTGTTGGTTCCAGACCACTTGCTCGTGCTAAATCTGAAAATAAAAATAAACCGGCCTCTGGCTGACCGTGTTCTGTGTGCAAGGGAAGCTTGCAGTGCTGCTACCCATTGCGTTACTGTTCTATTTGTGAGGGGGGATATTGCTGTGCTGCTGCCCATGCTGTGCCTGTTCTGTATGTACACAAGAAAATTGCAACGTCGAGATCGAATATACAACTTGCAGAATAACCCTGTTGAGAGCCCTAAATTTGAATTTGCTAGAATCCAATTGATACTGAAGAGAGGGTCCCTCGAATGCCCCTCTTCACCCCCATCAACATGACAGACCACAGAGTCAAGAACGCACAAAGCATATCACTGTTTGGACAGCCCCCAGGAGGGCCAGCGACATCCAGATATGCAAACAGATATTCTCTTAGACAGCCATTCAAACATTATCCAGTCAAAGTCTTTATGGATACAGGTGCCGCTACCCTGATCATGCATCCAAACACCTCGATGGATCAGATTGACTAACAACGGAAGACCATTGTGCTGATATCATTAGTGACACCACGACATAGCAAAGTTAGTCATGAAATAAACTCGAAGCCATGCCCGAAGTTACACAAACACACACGTGCTCACACGAAGAACATGCTTACACAGTTCTGTATATAGAGGATATATACATACTGTCAAAAGATGTTATTATTTTTCTCATGCATAAACGCTGAACGCAAGGCAAAAGAAGAGATGCAGAGCAAGCTTGCCGATGCTTATTTCAACTAACCCTATGGAACTACAGGATCGTATAAGAGGCCTGGAAGAACCAAATGCTACTAACCTATAGGAAACATAGCACGGTATAGATATATAGAAATCATAGTATAACTATAATGAGGCTACATTAGGCCACAGGATGAGAGACGAAGAAAAGCAGAACTAGGCTGCACAGAACAGCAGGCCAGGGCTTGCAGCCAAGATCAGAGACAAACAACACATTCTGAAGCTAAGAGACACTGAGCCATCTGCAGAAGAACACAATAAATTCTCATAAATTGCAGATCAGAGAGCTCGATTGCCGTGCCAGAAAATGCTCATTCATCCAGAGGTAGGAAGACGTACAGTTCTCAGCAACACAGACATGAAGTGAAACATGAATTGTTAACAATGTTGCAATGCTGAGGGTACTCTCACAGGCATAATTGGTGGCACTAACGGTTATATTGCGAACACATAGTCTTTCTCATCATCTTGAGAAGGTGCACGGAGCGCTGGGAACAAAGCTGGGTCACAGGCCTGGGGAGACCAGCTCCAGCCAATAAGGGAAGAGAAATCCAGGGGTGGATGGCAGAAGGCAAGGGCCAATGGTAATCCTGTGACCATGCAGAAATGTAATAGATAGTTTCTTGGGGAAGCGGCAGGCAAGCCACCTGACATGTGAGGACCAATAAAGTAATATCTACAGGCGCCGTGCATAGGCACTACCACCCCAACTACCTAATCCTGTCTTCTCGTAGGTTTTTGGGGAAGAGCCCCATGTTGTGACGCAGAAATGAAACAAAATGGGCTGACATGGGCTCAGGAGCTGTGAGTCTGGGAGATTTCGAATGTCCTGTATGATCCCTGTCTGTTTGTGCAATAAACGACAGTTCTAACTTGTCCTTGAATGAGTGCTCCGTCTGTGCACTGGGGGAGGGTTTGTTGGGCCCTGGGACGGGAACAGTGCGCTCATAGTGTGACCCCTAGTCCCTCTGGTATACCTAAGCCAACACGTTGGTAGCAGAGGATGGTGCAGTATGCCCGTTCGGCATGAGCTGCCTATTTTGTTGCAGCGCCTGGAGGGCTGCGGGGCACCTCACGGAAAGTGAGACCAATGGGAGGTGCACCCCCAAGCAGAGGCCGTCAGGGGCCAATTTGGAAAATATCCTGCCCGCAATCTGTGACAAGCCCAGACCAGAAGGGTGAGCCGGTAGTCGAGTAGCATCAGTGGATCACGGAGTGTAAGTACTGACTCAGCCACACGGCAACTAAGGGGTGTGGTAAAATAATTTCGGGTGTGGGGTGGTGACGATTATTGTTGAGTATAATTGAAGTATTGTTAAGTATTTTTTAGTAGTGTCGAGTAGTGTGAACTATAGTAGGAAAAGGAGCGGAAGTAGATGTTATTTTTGTGGCTAGGGAGCATTCCGTCTTGAGGTAAAATGTTCTGGTGAACAATTTAGACCATTGATTTAAGGGTACGGATGATAAAAGTGGTATAGATATTGTATTCCCTGTGGATTGGGCATTTTAGCTCGGGTCATGGATGATGGTATCCCCGTGTAAGGGCTTGAAAAAGGGAGTTAGCTTAGATTGTGAAAGGTGTTCTTCTGGTTAAGTCTCACTGAGGCTTTTTACTTACAAGGCGACGCTGTAGGTACTGATTGAGCATGAAAAATATTGGTTTGCCCTGTTAGGAGGCAGGAAGACAGCTGTGGGTATATGTGGGGTTCGTAAAAATTGTCGGTGTGTTGAAACAATAGCGTCTTGAGCCCTGTTAGTGATTTCTATCTTTCCCCTATGTAGTGAAGCGGTGACATCACCGATAGGGCCTGTGCGTAGGACTAGGATAGCATGAGGAGGTACAGAATTAGGTGTTCGCGATTTGTAATTGACAGATGTTTAGTGGCAGTGCACGAGGTAAATGCGCAAGATTGGTGGGTGTGCCCAAGGTGGCAGAGAGCTGTACAGGGGCGTTGCGCGAAGCATGCCTGAAAGGTTGATTGGGAGCCAGAGAGGCTCGGGAGAATTGACAAGAACAGGTTTTTGTGAAATTGAGAAAAACAGAATCAAAAGTATTTTTGTGTTTGTACAATAACTGAAGTATCGAAAGCCTCGGTTTGAGCTCAAGTAGGTCTAAAACAATGTATCAAGGGAAGTGCAGGGGATACGCCCCTAAAGCACCTATGCAAGGACAAGATTTGTAAATATAGCATGGAATGGAAAAAAGACGCAGAAGATAAATTGACTAAGCCATGGCCACAATGCAGACGTTTCTCCAAATCTGTGCAGCAATGATTACACACACACATACAAGAGGCTAACAAAGGGAAGAAATTAATTAGTCGTATGGCGATATTCGAACTCTGGAAGATGTTTCAGGGGAACGATCAGGAAGTAGCGAGGTGCCAGTGGATACTGAGCCAGCAGGAGACTTTGGGCACAGCGCCTTCGCCCCCGCTTCCCCGCCTCCTCCTGACCATGAGACCGAACGGGGCTACCACAGAAGCACACAGGGATTATCACCATCATCATTGAAACAGTTTATTCTGATCAAAGTCCATAAATCAATGCTCACATACAGGTATGCACAGTCCAATATAAAACATACAATACACACATTTTAAAAGTACACAGTCCATACTGGTGGCCCGCAATGTCCAAAGGCATTCAAAAAAAGTAGCCATGCAGAGTCTGGCATCTACATTGGAGGGAAAATATTAACTTTAGAGAGGAGGCAGTTTATATTAAAATGTTCACAATGTGCTTCCTTCTATTCCCTGCCTTCCTCTAATATTGTGACATGCCCCCGGCAACAATTAATGGTTCTGCACGCAACAAGAACAAAAGTGCGGACGACACTGAGTGAAATTCGCTTCTCTCAGGAGTGGGGTCATGGTTTGTTTCCTAATATCATGATAATGAGAATAAAACAGGACAACATTTAAACGCTCTTTGTTCACACCCCCACAACCCGGACAGGCCACATTCTGCTCTTGTCCCTGCCATTTCTGCGTGATATCCCTCAGCAGGAATAGATTGAAGTGCGCCCTAGTGAATGCTCATCGTTCAGCCTGTGTGTCGCTATACGTCAAATACGGTTGAATAATATACAATTTCTAAATGGATAGATGTAGCCTGTTGGATTGCAGAGCAAGGCCGATGGATTCTAATTTTGTTGTAATAAGCAAGCCGAAGGCCCTCTTGTACACACTCCTCTCTGCTATTGTTAAGATTTGGGCAGAGCCTTGCAAAGATGGGGCATTGACCAGAGAAACACATTAAATATATGATTCAACCATGGTGTTTGTGAGTGCCTCAACAGCTTGCTCAAGGAAAATAGCCAAAACTAAAAAGATGCTGAACAATAATTGGCTCCATTGCCTACCCTTAGCCTTGTTAACACTGCGCAATAAGCCTGGGTCCGACCACCATTTAACCTCAGATTAGGTGGTAACAGGATGGCGCATGAAACTTCCACTGGCTCCTCCCACTAGGTCAATCACAGATGCAGAGAGCGTGTCTGATGTATTGGGTCAGGAAATTTACGAGTATGCTGCTTCCTTGATTGCTAGTGCCTCTTTTTTTTCTCGTCAGCTGCAAAGACAATGGGAGAGGCCTGAAGAGAGCGACAGCACCGAAGCCAATGAGGACCTACTTAGCAGCCACCTTTGTATCCGGGGGACCAAGTCCTCTTGCGCAATTGCTCCAGAAATTGGGATGCACCGCGGTTCACAGAACCGCATGTTGTTGAAATAGTAACTCAGCGGGAAGTTAAACTTGTTGGGAAGAACACTTGGAACCACCTCGGGGACATCAAGCCCTACAAAGCGATGGCCTCTCCTAGCACCAATATTAACAGGGCCAGTGATCCACAAACAGAAGAGCAAAACAACAATTTGGACTCCGCAGAACCCAACAGAGGACACCCGATGGTTACCCACTTACGTGTAGGAGTGATAGATCATGGACTTCCTACACATCCAGAGTGAGGGCACACTATCTGTTTGTCTTTATTGCATTTGTTCCATGATACCCCATCCTGAAAGTTTCCAAGGCCAATTTGTCCAATTTGTTAGGAGGTCCAACAGTATCCGAAGACGTAACCCTAATGTGTATTTCCGTGTCTAAATAGGCAATTTGTCACAAGTATACCCACACTTGGAAAGGAGAAATCCATCTGTACTCTTAGTATTATGTGAACCCAAAATAAAAACTGTGTGTAAACAACTATTCCTTCTTCCTATGGCAGAATATTTAATTCGCAGGCCTTGAACTAATACAATACTAACCCAATAGTGCATGTGTTGCTCATTTCAGGCAGGCAACTGATATCTTCAACTACACAAGGAGCCAAAAGGAGCCTAAGCAATGGAAACGGTTATTAAAAATTGCTTATTTTGTCTTATCTCTTATTTCCAAGTGGTATCTTTGCTTTCCTTTTTTGGCGAATGTTCCATGTTGCTAGCAATACCGCTGCATCCTCTACTAACACAACCCCAACTCTAGCAGGTGGAACAACGATGTCAGGTGGACCAGTAAGCACTGTGAGTACACTAAGGAGAGGTAGAAGCAGTGCAGATGCAGACATGGGGGAGTGGAACTCTATCTCACTGATACGGCTCGAGTATCTAAATTGTGGTACAAGCACAAGACCAAAGTAGGTAAAGAAAACACTGGCGAGATCTGCCAATGTCTACACACGAATCCCCTATGTCATGAGTGCCTCCAGAATGTTTATAACCACTGAAATACAAGCAACAAGAGCACAATGCCTTATTTACCTATCCATGGTTACAACCCAAGGAAGATTCCAAGGGAAAACAGCAACACTGAGATGGATGTCCAATGCAACATTTACCTATGAAGACAATTATATAAAGCTACTTGACATGATTAACAATTACTGGTAGCTAGGCCAGGCCATACAATACATAACTGATGGCCCAGAAAAAGGAGAAATGAAAACAATAATACTCAAGAAATTACCATGCACCAAGAAAGGACCCAAAGAAGTAGGAGGAGTACCAAGATGGTGGGAACGGCCACAAATGCTCGTGTATGACCAAGTATACACAGCAGAAGGATGGAAGGAGGAAGTAGTAGGTAGGAAGGCACACACCCTAGTACAAGCACCGGTAAACACAGTACAAGGAGAGAACGACAAGTGCCTGAAGGAATGGGATGCAAGCACCAACTTACTGACCTGTGTGAACAATGAAGCTGAACTAAGGCCCATAATACCACTGAAGAAACCAGCATTGTGTTTCCAGAACGATGGAGAAGCCAGAACGATGGAGAAGTAAAGGTTGGAGAAAACAGGGAGGGCAGTTACACAGAAAAACATCCAGCAATGAAGACTGGAATGGCAGTACTGATGGATCACTATTTGGCATGCAGATCTACGGCGTATGAGAAGCTGCCACCCAACTAGGCAGGAGTTTGTTCGTTGGTACACATTAATATGCCAGCACTAGTAGTACCGCAGAAAGATATCAAGATAGAGAAATTCCCCAAAATGGACAATACAAAAAGAAAGAAAAGGTCACTAGGAGTGAGTAATTTGAAAAGAGACAACTATTTCTCATCAGCATCAGAAGCATCACTGGATGATGTGCCACCTGACCACTGGTTGTTCAGTGGGACAGAAATGTTTTTGCGTCAGTAGTGCCAGCTGTACAGACATACCCAAATGCAAAATGGTTGCACATAACAAGATGGGAGCTGATGCAGACAATAAACTCAACAGTAAATGGCTTCAATGTGATAAAAGAAGAGCTCCAAGCAGTAAGGTTGATGGCTCTCCAGAACAGATATGTTCTAGACCTTCCTACAGCAATGGAAGGAAGAGTTTGTGCCAAAATCAGGAGTTCCTGTTGCACATTTGCGCCCCTAAATGACCGAGAGATTGCCACTCTGACAGAATCCGTGATAAGATTATCGAAGATGCATGCTATAATGAAGGAGGAAGCAAAAGAAACAGAAAAATACCAGAGCTGGCTATCATATATATGGTCATGGAAGCCAACGTGGATGGCAGATGGACTAAAGGTATTAACAGGAGCACTAATATTAGTACTAGTAGGACTGTGTGTGATTAAGATCTTTATTACACAATGTCGCAAAACGACTGAGAAAATGATAGGGATGAAAGTATTAGTGGATATAAACGTTGAAGAAGAAAAGGACAAGATAGTGGAAGAAAGAAATAACCTCAGGTTAAAGATAAAGGAATGCTCACTGTTCCCGACCGAGATGATAATATTCAACGATGCCTTCGACAACAACAAGTACTGGGTGAAATGGGTATGGTGCAACCCAGAAGGAGACTGCAAATACATGGCATGGAGCTTCGATGACCATGCAAATTACTACCGACACCTTCGAGGAGTAACAAAGATATGTCTGCCAAAAGCAAGGGTGACTACGTATGGTGGTTTGGTTGACAAGTTGACCAGATGGGGGGCTGAATATAGGGTCCCTGGAATGCCCAACTTAACCCCCATCAAATTGACGGCATGCAGAGTCAAGAAAGCCCAGGAGGGCCAGTGACATCCACATATGAAAACAGATATTCTCTTAGACAGCCATTCAAATCTTATCCAGTCAACGTCTTTATGGATACAGGTGCCGCTACCCTGATCATGAATCCAAATGTCTCGATGGATCAGATTGACTAACACCGGAAAACCATTGTGCTGGCATCATTAGTGACACCACGACATAACAACATTAGTCATGAAGTAAACTCGCAGCCATTCACAAAGTTACACAAACACACACGTGCTCACACAAAGAACATGATTAAACAGTTCTGTCAAAAGCTTTTATTATTTTTCTCATTAGCTTAGGATATCCTTAGGATACAAGGAGGAATGTATAAATTGCATGATAGACACTTATAAATTACATGAGCGACACTTGAGAGACACTTTATATACACTACTTTATATATTCCTACTTGTATTCTTCATTCATGCTGGGGATGCACTTTCTGCACTTTCTTACACTTCATACTACCATTGTGTTTTTGGGGATTATGTATGTTGTTGAGTTGTTAGTTAATTTCTTATGCCAAATCCAGCTAAAGGTGGCCATATAAAAATAACCCAGATTGAAATAATAAACAATCTATTGGGCCATACTTCACCTTCATTCCAATTTTCTTGTGTTGTTTCATACATAATTATGCCCATGGATTGAGGGTTTACAGGCATGCCTACCCTTTTGTTATGTAATAAGGTATGCCAACCTCTGTTATAAAAAACAGTTTAAAACATTAAGACTAATGGGGAAGTTGGATGTCACACTAGGCATCTGAGGGGCAGAGCATGCATGTGAAGAGGCAGGGATCATTTATGTCAGGACATGCAATGGTCAGAATATGGGGGGTGGCAATATGACCTTGTGCGGCAGCATTTCTTTTGCTGGCCCTGCCCCCAGACATATTAGCTGGCTATATCCCTGTCTTGAAGTCTGTGCTGTAGGACCTGTGAGTACTTGGCTCTTTAAACTTAAACTGTGAGTACTGAGTGGGGTGTTGTCCTTGGTTCATTGACCATGTGAATACCGATATCCAGTCAGGTTTTCGGGATATCAACAATGAATAATGGATATACATGAGCACAGACCTGCAACAATCTCTAGTTCCCCATTCACATATCAGTAGGTGATACAACCCTGGTATATGCTTTGTATCGTGGAACAAGTAGTCCTGATTTTAAAATGGGAAAAATGAAACTACAAGTCCCAGAGTGCAAAGAACAAAAGCATTATTCAATGACCTAATCACGCATGGCCTGGGGAAACTTGAGTGCTCCGGACCTGCCCAGTCTGCCACAACTCGCGGGAGATTCCAGCAACAACGGGCAGACTCACAGAGTCCCTATTAACTCTCAAACAGTATTTGACTGGCGCTAGGACAGCTTTGGAATACTGTTTGGATCATGTATTTTCAGAGCTCTCAAGTTTCTGGTGCCCATGTGATCATTCAGTCCTGTTTTTGCTTTGTATTCTGGAACTTGTAGTTTTCCTGAATTTCAAATGGGATATAAAAAATAAGAAGTCCCAGAATTCAAAGCAAAAGAAACAGGACTGAGTGGCCTTCTCACGCATGGCCATGGGAAACTTGGCAGGCCAGTATTTTGGCATGGTTTGGCAACCCTCACCTGCACTGCTGATTTGCTCTCAGTGCAGTCTCTGCATATATGTCAAGCCTCCTGATTTAGGTGGGAGACTCACGATTTGTCATTTACAGATATTGCTATTTTTCTCTTTCTCCCGCCTAACATAATTCTAACCCCAATTCAAGACCATTGGAAAATTAATGTCTCCTGCTGTGTCTTTGACAAAATCTCCCTCCCAGGTGCTTGAGAATGTTGGCATGTATGCAGGCATGGCTGAAGATGTTCAGGGGCCCCTTTCCAACATGATGTTTGTGGCCCCCCTGTTTAGAGCCAAAAACAGTCTGAGGCACCCGTGGGGTGCCTACATTATAACGAAGACAAAGAAATACACCCGGTGGTTAATAGCTGTCGATCATCATGAGACTGCCAGCCAGCAGAGAGCTGAAATACTAAATACCCGCTGATTATCAACTCATTGCCATTGACCACTGGTTTCTCCTCATCAGCCACGTGCTGTCAAAGAAGGATTTGTAGCTTTTCTGTAGGCATTTAGGGGTTCAGCTCCCTGCTGGCTGGCTGTCTAGTGATGAATGGCGGATATTAACCATGGGTGTATTTCTTTGTTTTAAACGTGCACTTTGTAGAGCCCGCACTACGAGCTTCATTCGCTGGAGCTTTTAAGGCCGTCACTTCCAAGTGACGGCCTGAAAGGCTCCAGCAAATGAAGGACTCTAGTGACGTATTATAAGAATGCTGATTGGCAACATGGGATAAGTTGCTGGGTGCCCCCATGAGACTTGAGGCCCCTTTAATTTGAAAGGGTTGAACGACCCTGACGCCCTCCCTGCATTTATGCCTCTTGTCTGTTCCTTTCAAGGCAGAGATGAGGCACTTCTGTGCTTGCATCGGCATGAGCGGGCAGAAGTAGACAGAACCAAGTGAAAGAAGAGTAAGTCAAGCAGCTTTTCGTCTGTCAGCCATCTTGCATGAGAATAAAAGAAACCTATTATTTTCTGCATATTTCACACCCATGTTCATGGGGCAAATACAGGATACTGGGGGTCATTCCAAGTTCTGAGGTAACCACGCCGCTATTTGCGGCATGGCTGCTTCCGAACTCGTCCAAACTCCGGCCTGGTGAATGGAGTAATTACCGGTTCATTCCGAGGTCGGAGGGACCGGTAATTCCCCATTCACCAGAGCCATTCCCCATTCCCATTTGAGCCCCCATAGGGCTCAATGGGAAGGGGGAAGGCGGCAATAACGGTACCGTAAATTATGGTACCGTTATTGACCCCGGAGTCCCTTTGCGGGTCCCGTCCTTAACGCCTGCTAAAAGCAGGCGTTAAGGAAGGAACCGCAAAGTGAACTCGTAGCAGGGTGGTAAGGGTTTAATGGCACCGGTCTCGTTACCGGTGACCGTTAACCCTTACCGCCCTACTCGGAATGAGGCCCACTGTCTGTGTTTTGATATAGTGCACAGAACTAAATAGAAGGGTTATTTGAGGTGAAAGAAAGAACTTGCACACATACATTTTGACCTATTCATCCGTTTGTAACTGCTGTGAGTGTTCTCTATGATTTTAAAGTACTCCAGTGTTGACAGGCAGATGAATATGTTATCCATAGCTACTGCCCCTTCCCTACCCTACTATTGCACTGGGGACAAGCGTTATTGACTAAGGCGACCATACCGGCCGTATCCAGGGCAGGTACAGGAGGAAATTTATCTAATGTAACTATATTTGGCGAGAATAAGAAAATTCACTGTTAACTGACACACGCACATGCAATAGACACGAAGCAAATATGCACTCCCATGAAGAAACGCAGACACTAGGTCAAATGTGCATTTAAGCACAAAGAATATCGCTTGCAAGCATACAGGCACGGAAAACATAATGCAAGCAATATCCAAACTGAAATGCAATACAAACGATACACGTATATAATATACTAGTGTAGAAACGCAACAGTAATAGGCAGCCATCTTTTTTTAAATGGAAGTCGCAACACACATTGAAATGAATTAAATGCCTCGAGGCTTCATGAAAGCTCAAACTGCTGAATTTGTTGAAATACAGATTTGTGCAACGCACAGACAGAAGGTGCGTGGACTGAGCCAAGGTTACTGGGAAATTAGGGAGGGTCAGAATGGTCAGAGAAGAACTTAAGATAATAATTCCCATGGCAAGACATATTTCCCTTACAGTAACAAAAAGAACAACCAGCCTTTGAAAGCCAGGTACAGGATAATTATGAGCCTAAAACCTCATAAGGAATGGATCAACTAAGTCTCTAGTGGTCAAGAAAGTAATAACACCCGCACTTGTGTGCTTTAGCACCTTGAAGCATCTCATGTGCTAGATGGAATTACCAATAATGATCTCAGACCCAAATCACCTGGCAGACTTAAAGAATATGGCAAACTACTACTTTATTATTAGCATACAAATAAAGTAGGGCAATCAGGCGAATAACAGGCAGTAATTCACACACTCGCACCCAAATGTGATTATACAAAGGTTATATACCTCGATATGCGTAATCTATGACATCACTCTATGTGGCAAACTAAAACATATTGAAGGGAGGGGTTGGTTAAGGGAACATATGTGAAGGAAAGGAGGAGAGATTTAGGTGCACACCCTATGATTTATGAATAATTCAGTTTTATAAAGTGCCAGCAAGGCTGTTTTTCAAATGTAAGGTGCACGGGAGGAAATAAGGCTATGGCACAAAAGCCCAATATACACATGAAAGCGGAAAGAAGGAACCTAATACGGATTCCTCCTGTCCCATGCAGCACATCGCTTACCGCCCCTACCCTTTCCTTGAGCTCCATTTGCAACGTTTTTGCAGCACACTTATGAATTTCCCTGCAACTGAAATGCGGTCATTCCTGTCTCGGCCACACAACGCAACTGTGGACATCTAACATGTAACATATCTATTCGACCATCGGGATACGGGCATTGTGCCAGGCACTACGATTTGAGCATCATACATGAAAGCTTCTAAAATTGACGTTTTTTACGTGCGGATACACACGAAGTCTGTTTGATTTAATGTAAGTCCCTAGCCATTGAATAAGCAAACAGATGGCTGGACCAGGTCATCCGCTTTAAATTGGTCGGGCAGGCGTTCGTACTGCAGGAAATGTATATATTCTTCAGCTTTCACGTGAACCTCGGCTCTGTGACTTTGGAAGGCATCTTTTTATTTATGCACACCCAATAAAGCACACTCAGCGGTTTAGGCTTCTGAAGAAGGGCACTTATCCTCGAAACGCGTTAAGCCATTAACACTGCATACGATGGATCTGTGCTTTGCCTCATTTTTTTACATCAAATGTTATCTATAATTAAAATAATTGTGTGCTTTTATGAACTGTGTGTAGAAGTGATAACCTGAAAAGCTAATTGAATTACTTGTTCTGATCATACTGCATTGTATTTGTTGGAACTTACTGCTTATATCCCTTTACCACATTTTTTGTGGTCCATAGATATTGTGCATGAGATGGGAGGAATCCGTATTAGGTTCCTTGTTTCCTCTTTTAAGGGAACATATGTACCTATAGCATGCATAAGTGTTACTAACTTCATTGGCTGCCCCTTATTTGGTGGGCAGCCAATGAACCACCTCTAAATACATATAATACTGATTATAACATAAAAATGGCAGGTGATTGGTCTTTGCATCATTGTGTAGCATGTTGCTACATAGACCCTCTGATTGGTTGGCATGCTTTCCAAACCTTGGATTTACGGCTCGTTAGCAGCACGTAAGCAAAATGAAACTCAGGTGCCGCAAGCAATGTCAGACTAGTCCCCACTTTCCCAATCAGTCCATTGTCTCTCATCAGTCAGGCCCCTAGCCAAAGCTTCTCCTTTGTAGTTGACCTCAAAGACTGTTCTCTGTTCTGGGACATTCAAGGGAGTGTAGGCACACCATTACCTTCGCTTGGGCTTAATGAATAGCCCTTGCTTTCAACTTCTGAATAACGGAGACCACAAATGTATCCATTGCAACCTTCTATTTACTGCTATTTGATTCAACTGAGCTGGGTGTCATTACCCTTCTTGGCCTCTGGAGACTGGCTTACTCCATCTTACATCGGTTTTCTGCATCTTTAATTGTCTAATACTTGGCGCTTGCAGATGTTTTCTCCTTTGCTTAATCTAAGAGAAATATGTCTTACGTACATGGCTTATACGCTTGAATCCCCTTGTGCCTTGCAATTATTCCTTGATCCCAGGCCAATAGACCGCTCTTTATTCCTCACGCAAAGATGTTTTTCCAGTGTCTCCTGTCTCTGCAGTCCTAGTCTGTCTCTGAGGTAGCTTGATTGGTTTTAATACAAGTCTGACGTCCATCCTTCCATCATGGCCGCTCTAGCTATGTTATGTTTTCCTCTGCAGCAAGCTTCTATATGTCTCATCTATCTTGCATTTTTGTCTAAATACACTTTTTAGTCAGCAGGTTACTTTATCTTCTTTGCATATAAGATTTCTTCATATCCGATTACATGTTTCTCTTGTTACTTCAGTTGCATCTTTATTCTTTGATTATATGCATATTGTTTCAGTGAGTCTCAGTATATTTCCTCTATGATGTCACTCTGCTCTTGTCAGATTTTACTTATATGTCTATGATGTCCAATGGTGTGTGCAGACATCCTTCCACCCTCTCAGTGCGAGGGTACATTCAATTTGTTTGTCTGAATGCATATCGTCTCTCATACACTCGATGCAGTATTTGGATGATATCTGGTGTCCCAAATAGGGCTCTTCTCCTACTCTTCCAGTGTGACGGAGGTGAGGGGGCGGGAGCTAGGGATGACATGTCCACCTGCTCCTCTACATTCCCCCTCTGGTCGAATCTTCAACCACCTCCACATCTTCAATCTTCTTCATCCTCTTTTCACATCTATGTTTCTTTGGGATCAATATTTTCATCACCCCCCTCAGGTCACCTGCATTCTTTATGTGATCATCCACACTCCAGGTCATGTGACAGCATTCTCCAGTTGGTTGACAGAATACCCAATGTCCTACATATTTCTTCTGATTCTTTCGGGTAGTACAACTTTGTCCCTTGGCGTTCCAGTGGACTTTTCTTTATGTTCTCATGGGCGGTAACTTCAGTCTGTGGTGTAGGGTCTCCATTCACATCAAACAGTATATTCATCCCAGTAGCTTTCTTGGCAGTTTTCTGGTATTGTCCCAAAATGATCCTTATGAGACAGAATCCTAGCAATACCAACACTAGTATTGCTCCAGGTAATTTGAAAGCATTTTCCAGCCAGGCTGAAATCCACAAAAACAGAGATGAAAATCAGTCATCTCCTGCTGTCGCATGAACTTCATCCTCCATCTTCCTATGCAGGGTTGTCAGCAAAGTTATTGTTTCTATTGGGGTTCAATTTTCTCCATAATGGGAAAGTATAAAAGTGCAGCAAGGAGGCCCGACCTTGGCGCACTCGCCTCTATCCATTGCTGTAATTAAGTCCAGGACATACCTGTTCTGGAGGGTCATAAGCCTAATGGCCCTCAGTTCTTCTCTGATTGCATTAAATCCTTTTATAGTTGCGTTGATCGTTTGCAACAATTACCACCTGGTAATCTGCAGCTATTCGACATTCACTACAGTCTGAAGTCCATGCATAAATATAGATGTCATTGTCATCGCCGTCTTGCTGAATAATTTATGCTCATATGGTATATCGTTATAAGTTTCTATTGATTTTAATGAGAAATAGTTCTCTCTCTTCATGAGGGGGAGGTCGAGCAACCTCTTCTTCCTCTGGTTTTCATTCATTTTTGGAACAACATCAATATGAAGGTCACTTTGAGGAATCACTAATGCAGGAACGTGTATGACTAAAATGGAGCACACTCTTCCCCAATGTGCAGGCAACTGCATGTAAGCTGTGGATCCACAGGCCCAATATTGATCCATCAGCACGCCAGTTCCTTCATTCATTCCTGGTACTTCAAGCACCTGCTCACATCCTCTATTTTCTCTAGCCAGAACCATGCCTTCATTCTTGAAGCATATGGTTTCATTTTCTTGTGGTATTATGGATACTAGTCCTGCTTCATTGTCAACCGATGTTGGTAGCTTAGAGTACTTGGCCCATGACTCTAGGGACATGTTATTTACTATTTGCACTATGCTTATTGGTTCCTTTTTCAATAAGTGTGCAGGGCAGGATAACATTCCTTCTTCCCATCCTGTACTGGTGGCAACTCGTCCATACAGCAATATCTGAAGTCTCTCCCGGCATCCTCGTACTCCTGATCTTTCCACTATGTCTGAGCAGTCCATCCTCCTCATTTTGACAACCTTTATTCGTTCTCCAATCTGGGATTGATACATTCATTTTTCCTTTTCTAGCCCATCACTTTTTCCAATATTTCTATTTTCACATAAGTATCTTCATATAGAAATGTTCTTCTTGATCGCCATCGTAGGGTTGCCCATCCCATTTTCCTTCAAATTGCCCTCTGGTTAAGCACGCCGCTAGATGACTTTGGCACTTTGCATCATGTGCAGGCATTTATTTTGCGATAAATGTTCTTGCTGCGTTCATGGCATAGAAGATGAGAGAACATGCATAGCAGCTTTCATCTGAGGTTCTCTCCCCACCTCCTTCATGTGTTGATACCATACATTATTCTTTAAATGAGCCGAATGATCAAGATATGTATTTATAACTTTGTGATCCTCCCCAGCATCTGTTTTAAGTCAAGCAATTTGTTTAGTAAAATCAGGAAAGATGCTGCTCGTGCTTTTGTTAGGGATCATAAACATTTTTTCGTTGTCCCCCACTGTTTCTGAATTTTGGATCATCATGTGTCTAAATGCCATTATAATAAGAAATAATAGACAGGTCATAATACAAAATGACATGGCAATTATTATTCAAGAAAAACTCATCGATTTTCTGGATGGCAATGCATTTCTTATATTCTGGAACCTTCTGATCTTATCTTTAATTCAATATGTATAATTTTTGTTATTTTTTACAACTCACACTTTTATATCAAAAACTGTAAAATTATTGCCACTATGATTCTGAAAATAATAAGATTGTTTTTAGGATTGCCCAACAAATGTATATTGTCCACATGTTGTCTTATCAGAGCTGGGTACGCCTGTAATATATAGGTGAAAACAGCTTATAAGAATGTTCCGGTATATCAACACATTGTTCCTTGTACCTATCTAAAAAGTTCCAGGATAGCTGCAAGTCTATTAATTCCTTACTAGATTTAAGAAATAGTTTTACAACGGTAGCGGGCGCCCCTCTCTCGAAAGAACAGACTTGATAACCTGTTCAGTGGTTATTAACCACTTGAGAGTTTGCAGCCACTGCTTTTACTCACTGTGCCTTTCACAGATGGGAAATATCCATTTGCATATCAGTCTTTGTCCTGCCCAGGGGCAGTCCAGCACCGAAATGCAATGGCAACTCCAATCTGAACGAGAGTACCACCAGCAACCCCATACACGTGTTTCACCCTTGTTGGGGATCATCAGTGAGGTGAAGCTGATGCCTCTCTAAGCACAGTGAGAGGGAGACCACGTCTGGTTGCCCCCAAGAGACCTAGGGTTACCAATCCCAGGTTCCTTAAAAAATAATTTTACAAAGGTAGCGGGCGCCCCTCTCTCGCAAGAACAGACATGATAACCTGTTCAGTGGTTATTAACCACTTGAGAGTTCCCATCTGTGAAAGGCACAGTGAGTAAAAGCAGTGGCTGCGAACTCTCAAGTGGTTAATAACCACTGAACAGGTTATCATGTCTGTTCTTGCGAGAGAGGGGCGCCCGCTACCTTTGTAAAATTATTTTTTAAGGAACCTGGGATTGGTAACCCTAGGTCTCCTGGGGGCAACCAGACATGGTCTCCCTCTCACTGTGCTTAGAGAGGCATCAGCTTCACCTCACTGATGATCCCCAACAAGGGTGAAACACGTGTATGGGGTTGCTGGTGGTACTCTCGTTCAGATTGGAGTTGCCATTGTATTTCGGTGCTGGACTGCCCCTGGGCAGGACAAAGACTGATATGAAAATGGATATTTCCCATCTGTGAAAGGCACAGTGAGTAAAAGCAGTGGCTGCGAACTCTCAAGTGGTTAATAACCACTGAACAGGTTATCATGTCTGTTCTTGCGAGAGAGGGGCGCCCGCTACCTTTGTAAAATTATTTTTTAAGGAACCTGGGATTGGTAACCCTAGGTCTCCTGGGGGCAACCAGACGTGGTCTCCCTCTCACTGTGCTTAGAGAGGCATCAGCTTCACCTCACTGATGATCCCCAACAAGGGTGAAACACGTGTATGGGGTTGCTGGTGGTACTCTCGTTCAGATTGGAGTTGCCATTGTATTTCGGTGCTGGACTGCCCCTGGGCAGGACAAAGACTGATATGCAAATGGATATTTCCCATCTGTGAAAGGCACAGTGAGTAAAAGCAGTGGCTGCGAACTCTCAAGTGGTTAATAACCACTGAACAGGTTATCATGTCTGTTCTTGCGAGAGAGGGGCGCCCGCTACCTTTGTAAAATTATTTTTTAAGGAACCTGGGATTGGTAACCCTAGGTCTCCTGGGGGCAACCAGACGTGGTCTCCCTCTCACTGTGCTTAGAGAGGCATCAGCTTCACCTCACTGATGATCCCCAACAAGGGTGAAACACGTGTATGGGGTTGCTGGTGGTACTCTCGTTCAGATTGGAGTTGCCATTGTATTTCGGTGCTGGACTGCCCCTGGGCAGGACAAAGACTGATATGCAAATGGATATTTCCCATCTGTGAAAGGCACAGTGAGTAAAAGCAGTGGCTGCGAACTCTCAAGTGGTTAATAACCACTGAACAGGTTATCATGTCTGTTCTTGCGAGAGAGGGGCGCCCGCTACCTTTGTAAAAATAGATTTAAGAAATGTCAATCTTTAATTAGAGTTTTGTTATTCCATAGACTCATTTTCTTTGCTCTTTGTTGCTGATCTTGTCTGCATGCACAGAAACTCTTCTCTTGCTTCACTGTCAGTAGATGCAGGATGGGTCGAAGTTTCTCCCTTGTATGGTTTGATGTCATGCAGGTGCAGCCAGGCTCTTCTTCCTTGTATTTTGACAGCTATGGGAGTTAATTCTTCTACCTCATAGTGTCCCGCGACTTGGTTTTCTCCAAGTGTGGACACATTTTTGCACCAGCATCTGGTCACCTGGATATAAACTGGGTTGTTTAAAGAGGCATTATGGATCAGTTGGCTGGCTTTCCTCTTCAATCCTCTTTGACCCCTCCCTCCTGTTCATAATCTGTTGAGAAATAAAAGAAACACTAGCGGTCATAGTTGCCCAATAATCATGCATCTCATCACCTAATATCTTCGCTACACTGTGGGCATCAGGTTCTACCCTGGTTGGAGGAGCAAGGGGTGTTCTCATTCGGCGTCCAGTCACCAACTCATAAGGAGTTAGGTGTTGATCTCAGCCAGGCTGAGTTTGCAGTGAATATAGCGCAATGGCCAAGCAGTGTAACCATCCCTTCTTCAAAGTTATCTTAATCTTTGCTATCTTCTCTTTAAGGAGTCTGTTTAATCTCTCACAAATTCCATTCACCTGTGGGTGATAGACAGAAGAGAACTTGTGTTTTATAACTAATAAAAGTGTTACTTGCTCAAACAGTTAATTTACAAAATGCGGTCCATTGTCAGACCGCAGCACTTCGCAAAAACATCCCATCTTGGGAACACGTCACGCACAAGGAACTTGCTGGTGTATGTGGCATCAGGGTGCATACATGGACCTGCCTCGATCCATCTAGAAAAGAGACATACCACTACCACCATGTACCTATAACCATTGCATGTCTGGAACATATCCACATAATCTATATGTAGATGCTAAAATGGGCCATTGGGTCTAGAGATTGCTCCTCTCACTGTTCGCAAAGTGTGCCCTGCAGTACATTTCTGGCCCACGATGCAATTCACAATAAACTGTGACACATGTTCTAACAAATTTGGTGAAAACCAATCTTCTGCAATTGTAGCAGCAAGACTCTCTCAAGTCGTATGCACTGGGTAGTGAAGCTGCTCCAGCGCTACCCTCAATAATGCTAGAGGCATAACTGGCTTTCCAGTGCTATCCTGCCTCCAGATTGCCTCAGTGGGGGATAAAGAAACACCCCCATTTTCTTCATAAATCTTGCTCCTCCTGTTGCGCTCCACCCTGTATTTCAATTAATTGAACAATAGACAGCATGTTAAAGCTCTCCTTTACCAACATGCATTGTGATATAATTTGCTTAACATTTCATACTTCAAAATCAGAAATATTTGGGAAATATGCTGCCTTTTTGGCTTCTAGGTCTGTGGCTTTATTTCCACAAGAAATTATGTCTGTGTAGTATGCGCTGTGCATTTTACGACTGCGATAGTCAATGGGAGTTTTAATGCCTCAATAAGTTTATCCAATAAGGTTGCATGTTGCAATGGAGAGCCGTCTGCGTGGACAAAGCCCCTCCTTTTCCAGTGTGACAATCCTGCATGTACAGTTGATGTCACATAGGTGGAGTCAGAGTACACTATCACTTCCTCATCCTCGTATCTCGGGGGTGTGGCGATAAGCGCCACTATTTCTGCAGTCTGTGCTGAGCAATGAGAAGGCAATCTTGTACTTGTAACTACTTCAAATTCCCCCTCTCATTTTAGCTTTACTACTGCTGACACAGTATGCCTTTCGCCGGTAGTATGGTCAATTTTTTAAGAACCACCAATAAAGAGAACTCCTCCCCCCCAAGGGCATTTTCTCCAACACAGTGAATGGCATCATAAAATTCAGTATATACATTGAACAGTCAGGTTTATAATCATTCTCCCCTACTTGTTCCGCTATAAATGTTGCTGGACTATTCTGCATCGAACAAATTTGATCGCAGGGTTCAAGATAATTACCTTGTACCGTGATGCTCTTTGTGTTGTCAATGTACTTTTGGGGTTTTCCAGAACGGCAAATAATGTATACTCAGCAAATAATGTTACTGAACAACCCATTGTAATACTTGAAGCCTTTTGAATTGCAAATGTAGCAGTAGTTAAAGCTTGTTTGCAAGGGTAATGCCCTTTCATAACTGGCTCTAAAATCCCACTGTAAAAAGCCAATGGTTTGTGTCCATGTCCTAATGTCGTTTTCTGTGTGAGAACTGCTGTCATGACTTCTCCATTTGAATGAGATAGTAAGTAAACTTCTTCATAATAGTCTGGAATTCCTAACACAGGGGCTATATTAATTGCCTTTTTTAATTCCTCAAATCCTTCAGTCACTTCATCTGTCCATGTTATCTTACTTTTGTCTACCTTTGAAAGTGGTTGAATATATGTGCTGTAATCGAAAACCCAGCCCCTGCAATAGTTACATAGGCCTAAAACTGTTGCATTTCCTTCACTGTTTTATTTTCCTAAGTCTTCATAACTGCTTCTGCTCTTTCAGGTGTCACTTTATTCCCCTCTTGAGAGATTAACTGTCCTATGTACAGGACCTCTTCCTGACAATATTGTAACTTTTTTTTGTCTACCTTGTATCCTTCCTCTGCTAATATGGTCATGAGTCGAACTGAGTGTTCCCTGCACCTTTCCTCTGTCTCATTGCACACCAATATGTCCTATACATACTGAATTACTGCACTCTCGAGTTGTGCATTACCCAGGTGCATCTGATGGACCCTGTTGAAGATTGATGGGGACTCACAGTACCCTTAGGGCAAACGAGTATGTATCAGGCAGATATTGCTATACAAAAAGGAAGTCAAATCGTGTGAGTCCTTATGGAGGGGAATTGAGAAGAACACGTTTTTTAGATCTATAACTGTAAATTATTTAGCCTTAGATGGAATAGTACATAATATCGTGGCAGGATTTGGAACTTTGGAAACTCTGCTTCAACAATATTGTTTAGGGGCGAAGATACTGAATAAATCTCCATGACCCCACAGTTGATTTCTTCACTGGGTACCCAGCAGTGTGTTACATGGGGACTCCAATGGTACCAATATTCCTTGCTTCATGAAAGCAGAAATGGTCTTGAATATACCTTCATCCGCTTCTCAACACATTATTGTTTTGCTCGGGGCAAAATTGCTCCTGGTTTAAGCTTGATTTTAACTGATCCTACTCCTTTCAATAGGCCCATGTCATATGGACTAGTGGTCCATAATATATGGCACTTTCTTCAAATCTTCCTGGAAAAATGACGGTTTCTTTTTTACCATTGCCATTCTCTGCATAATTTCTCTATTCTCCGTTTTTAACACAATATGTCAGACTTATGAAAAATATGAATTCATCATCAGAATAATCATCCCTAAAAAGCTCTTCATCTGTCAAATCTGTCAACCTAGATCCTTCACTGAGGGCTATCACTGCTCTCCAGCCGCTATCCTCATCATCTGCTCCATGGACAACCACTCTTTCCTCTCTGACCACTGCTGCTTTTAACCTGACCTTCTTCATCATCCATGGGTATTTTTGGTCTAAACAAAAACTCTTCAGGTGTTCCCAATATGTTACCTACCAACTTAGGTAACCACGCTAATAAAACAGTCACTCCATACAAAAATACTTCTGGATCTAAAGGCACTCCTTGTAATGTATCCCTGTAGTGTAACACACTATTCCCTCATCAGTAAAAGATATTGGGGCTCATTACGGTTCTGGCAGTAACCGTGCCGGTGCTACCGGTGGGTTGCCGGCGGACCCGTAAATATTTACCCACGTCTGACTTCTTGGTGCCACTGGGAGATTACAACCCCAGCGGCCCGGAAAGTCAGGCGCCGGTAAATTGTAAGTCCCCATTCCCATAGAGTTTGATAGGACTCTATGGGAGTGGGGACCACAGAAGCACAGGCACCGTTGCTAACGGTGCCAGTGTTTCTGTGACAGTCTGCCGACCATGGCCGCTGTGCCCAGCAGGGTCAGACCTGTCGGGCACAACAGCTCTGGCAAGCAGACCTGTAGTATGCCAGTCTGGAAACAATGGTGCTAGTAAGCTTACCAGCACTGTTGTTTCCAGACCAGCATACTTGTAGTGAGCCCCATTGTCATGTTAAGTTTTGTCATCAAATCACATCCTAATATGTTAACTGGTATCTGCCGAGAATATAATAAGGGTATTGGCATGTTGTGTTCTCCTATAGAGATTGGTGATTCCATCTGTGGAAGGTACTAAACTCATAACCCCAGAAAATCCCTGCGCATTCATGGCAATGCCTGACATTGGGTATTTTCCCTCCCGGACACAGGAACGAGTTTCTCCAGTCTCTGCAGGGAACAAAAAATATCGTGCCTCCTATCATTACCTTGACCCTTAGTTCCTCTTGGGGGCCCCTTGTCACTGACAGTACTGAACACATCAGGTTGCTCTGTGGGCTGTCCTATTGTGTATATGGATTCATCCCTGTACCTGTGAAAGGATTTCCTCCTACCACAGTCACACTCCCTAGTTTAGGTGCAGTGTTTGCAGTATTCCTACATTTGTGTTCCATTGTGGTACCATGGCCTGTTGTGTCTGTACTTGCTGGGTCTATATCTGTTGTGCTTGAATAGGCACTTACTGTGGTTGTCCTTGTGGCGATTGCATTTGTAATTGAGCTTGCTGTGTTTGCTGTGGTTGCAGTGCACATGCCTGATTCTGTGTGTGATCTCGGGCATAATACTCCTGTGGTTCTGTATTATATTGTGGAACATAGTCCACCCTGCCCTCTTGGAGCTTGCCAATTTTGCTGCATGCCCCCTCTACATCTACATGCTCTGGCTATATGTCCCATCCTCCCACAATTCCAGCATTGTTGCGGCATAGGGTTCTGAAATCCACCTCCTCTTCCTCCGCTGGGTCCATTCCCTCTACCTCTTGCCCAAAAATTGTACCCACTCTGATTCATTGGGTATACTACATTACTTTACTGCACTGGTTGCGTCTCTTATTTCACCACACCTTCATTGCTTGTCAATACCTCTCCTTCTATGGCTAGTTTTGAAAATAAAATTGGAACTAACTTTGCTTCCTCCTGCTTTCTAGTCTCGGATTTCTTCTTGTTCTTCTCTTGTAACAATCAGCAATGGTGCACGATAGTCAATTGTATTTCTGGCCATGGCTTCGCTTTCATCCCTACCTGTTTCTTCATCTGCCTTTGCACTTTCTCGGGCAGGCCCTGACATAAAATGTAGTAAAATAATGCCACTGTTTTACCCAATGGTTCTCTTGTCTCAAGACGCCATCTCTCTTGAATATCTTGAATAAAGGAAAAAGGATCTTCATCCTCACCCATCTTCCTAGTCATGATCACACACATACCGCACGTATGAGGATATTGTACTCTGGATGCTTGCTATACATCTCTCTCAATTATTAAATGGTGCTCCATTGTGTGTTGTGTTTTGTGCAGTCACATCGGCATATCCTGCTCACTTCCAAATGTCCTCAGTCCTCTCCCCAGCCTTCTCTCCTAGGAAGGATGCTGGCAGGCCTTTTATATCATCTAAAGCTAACGACATTCCTGATGTCATTCTTTCTAACTCATAAATCAATTTTCCTGCACCTGATGTCAAACTAGGTAGTTTACATTTTGAAATATCCTTGTCCATTTGGGGGGCCAGAGAATATATTGTGGCCGTCCTCCCCTTTCTCTAATAATGAGAATTATGAAAACCCTGATCCATAATCATACCCAAATATGCTTCATGTCTTCCAGGTGGGGCTAGTCTCACCCATTTGTCTCCGTCCTGGTATTGATCTTAATCTGCTTACATAAGGCAGGTATACATCCCCTGGACTGTGCGAGCATGCTTGTGGTCGCTCAGTGTATGGTGTTGGTTCTGGTGTTTTTTCTTTAGGGTCCTCTAAGTCTGACCATTTTATCCCTTTCTCTACACTCAAATATTTGGAGAAACAGCATACGCCCTCTCTTCGTGCTTTCTTGTTTTCTTCCCTTTCTTCGCTGAGATCATTATGCCCCATCTTGTATGACTTTCATACATTTCCACATCATCAAGATCTACTCTACTTAAAGACAGCAAGCTATGCTCATCTGTTAATGCATCACCTGACCTTTCTCCTGTTTCACTCGATAAAGATCCTTCAACATCCTCTTGGGCTTTATTCCCATCTTTATCTCTCATTTGCCTACATAAATCTCCAATCCTCTTCCCTATGTTTTCTGCTTCATGCTCATCAGCCCAGGTCTGTATTCTTGGTATTCCTTGCAGCTCCCTGCGGGGCTGTGATCCTCTCTCTTCCTCAAATTGTTCTTGTGCTTCGATCAGCACTATGCTTCTATGAAATAGATAATCTATCTGATCATCTTTTAGTCCCCTACTTTTGTGGATCTCAACTTCCCTTCTTTTCATCTCTCTTTTCTCTTCTTCCTCTTCCCTTTTTTGCAATCTGCGCACTTGCATTCTCTGTATTTCTATCTCCTCTAGCTTCTTCTCCTCTACTCTCTTTTTCTTTCCTTGCCTTGTACCTTCATTGTTCCTTTCACTTCCTGTTTTTCCTTCTCTTCTTCATATGCTCTCTCGTATTTTCTTTCTTTTCCTGCTCTTGTCTTTCTTCCCTTTCTCAAACCCATCAATGCCCTATTCATCTAACTTAAGTAATATCTATCCTTCCATCCATTCATTCTGTACTATTGTTGCTCCCTTCGCCTTATCTTTCACTTCCCTTTGTCTCCTTGCTTCTTCCTCTATCTCCATCTGTCTGTGCTGTCTGGCCTTTCTCTCATCATACTGTCTACTTTCATTGTGTGTTGGAATATATTTGCCTTCTCAACTTTTGCTCTATTCCTCATTATCCTTATAAGTGGGGGGCTCGTATGTCGGATTAACATACCCCGCTGCTGCTTTCAATTCATTTAAATGATAAATTCCCTGTTCCTCAGTATCTCAGTATCTCTGCTCTTGTTTTCAGAAGGGGAAATAGGAGGTTTTTTTTCGGGAGAGGAAATAGGAGCTTAAGGCATTATATCCTCCTCATTGTGCTGATTAAGCATCCACTCCTTCTCAGATGGATCATCTTTCTCACTCTGATACATTTTCCAAGCCTCTAAAATGGCCAATCTTTTCTGTAACTTCTTCCCCTTGTATGGAGCATGCAAACATGTTGTCATATGTTGCAATGCCGTTTTTGACAATTAACCCTCTTGAGGCCACTGCATGAGTGTTTTATCAGTCGTGCCTCTGAACGACTCAGTGTGCTACTTTCTTACCATGGGTGTGTATCTTGGCAGTGTCCTGCATAGGTGTAGAAGAGGAATGTCCCTCATGATGACAAGTTGATCTCAACTGTCATTACTTACCAGATCTTTTATTCAAGTATACCACACTGATTAATTTGAGAAGACACCATTAATTGCTGCTTATTACCAAAAAAACTATTTTAACCACTTTAAAAATCTATGCAATGATGTTCTTGTTGTTCCTTTGTTTACACTTTCTATCAAATTTAGTTGCATTGTTTCATTATTGATGTTTTAAGTCTCTTCTTTATTTATTTATTCCTATTCTTTGATTGTTACCCTCCTGATTGACATCAATCTCTTGATTTAAAAATCTGATGATCAGCTTAATTTTTTACAATCATTTTATATCTCCAAATCTAGACACAATAAAAGTTTTATTCTGACATATTTATAACCCCATACACATGGGTACAATTACATTTTCTGCATACGGCTTCCTTTACTATCTTTATTAAATGTATCTCATCACACTTTTTACCCCATTTTGGAGTTTCGTACGCACTCTTCATTTTTGTTTTTGCCTCAGGAATACTTAAATAATACCCCTATTCGGAGTTTTAGTGCGTACCCTTCCGCCCTTCTTGGAACCAGGAATCGAGGTATTTATTTCTCTTCTTTCTAATCTCCAAAAATACCATTACTTCTATACATATATTTACAATAAATTCCCTTCCACTATTTATGCCACCTTTGATGTTCTACTTACATCGGTGGTTCAGCTCGAGTCCCTCAGCATCGACTCTTCCACAATTGACTAGTTCGCCTTCAGTCCACGGGGCTCCAGCAGGGATCGGACAGGAATTTCATCAAAGGGGCATCTGCCAACTGATTCTTCTCACACGTATGTATTTGCGCGCCGATCTCCACAGGAAGCTCCACAGTCTTCTGGCTAATGGCTGAATCAAACGAGAGTCCGAGGGTCTAGATCTGGGCGTGTCGATTAGACTAGACCCATCCACACCGCTGCTCAAATGTGCTCTTGCACCTTGAAGCGTCTCATGTGATAGATGGAATTACCAACAATGATCTCGGACCCAAGTAACTGGGCAGACTCAAATAATATGGCAAACTACTACTTTATTATTAGCATACATTAAAGTAGAGCAATCTGGCGAATAACAGGCAGTAATTGATGCACTCACACCCAAGTGTGATTATATAAAGGTTTCATACCTCGATATGCGTGATCTATGACATCATTCTATGTGGCAAACTATAACCTATTGAAGGGAGGGATTGGTTAAGGGAACATATGTACCTATAGTATTTATAAGTGTTAAATAACTTAATTGGCTGTCCTTATCTGGTGGGCATGCCTTGAACCACCTCTAAATATGTATAATACTGATTATAGCGGAGAAATGGCAGCTGCTTGGTCTTTGCAACATTGTATAGCATGTTTCTACATAGACCCTCTGATTGGTTGGCATGCTTTCCCAACCTTGGACTTACAGTTCTTTAGCAGTACGTAAGCAAAACGAAACTCAGGTTCCGCAAGCAAAGTCAGACTACTCGCCACTTTCCCAATTAGTTCATCGTCTCTCATCGGTCAGGCCCCAAGCTAAGGCTTCTCCTTTGTAGTTGACTTCAAAGCATATTCTCTGTTGTGGGACATTCAAGGGAGTGTAGGCACACCATTATCTTCGTTAATGAATAGCCCTGGTTTTCAACTTCTGAATCACGTGTGAGGAGACCACAAATGTATCCATCTCGACGTTCTTTTTACTGCTATTTGATTCAATTGAGCTGGGTGTCATTGCCCTTCTTGGCTTCTGGAGACTTGCTCACTCTATCTTAGATAGGTTTTCTGCATCTTTAATTGTCTAATACTTGGCTCTTGCAGATGTTTTCTCGTTTGCTTAATCTAAGAGAAATATGTCTTACATACAAGGCTTATCCTTTTGACTCCCCTTGTGCCTTGCAATTATTCCTTGAAGTAGCTTCCTTGATCCCAGGCCCAGGCAATAGACCCCTCTTTATTCCTCACACAAGGCTGTTGTTCCAGTGTCTCCTGACTCTGCAGCAGCCGTCTGTCTCTGAAGTAGCTTGATTGGTTTTAATACAAGTCCTTTGTTCACCTATTCATCATGGCCGCTCTAGCCATGTTATGTTTTCCTCTGCAGCAAGCTTCTATGTGTCTCATCTACCTTGCATTTCTGCATATATACACTTTTTAGTCATCAGGCTACTTTATCTTCTTTGCATATACAATTTATTCATATTCTAATACATGTTTCTATTGTTGACTCAGTTACATCTTTATTGTTTACGTTTTTGCATATCGTTTCAGTGTGTCTCAGTATCTGTCCTCTATGACTTCACTCTGCTCTTGTCAGATTTCACTTAAAGGTCTATGGTGTCCAATGGTGTGTGCAGACATCCTTCCACCCTGTCAGTGCGAGGGTACATTGGATACTGTTGTCTGAGTGCATATCGTCTCTCATAAACTCAATGCGGTACTGGGATGATACATGGTGTCCCACATAGGGCTCTTCTCCTGCTGTTCCAGTATGACGGAGATGAGGGGGTGGGAGCTAGGGATGACATGTCTACCTGGTCCTCTACACTTGTATTAACTAAAATCTCAATAGATGCAGGGTGAAATAATTCAGAACACGGTCCTCTCACACTAGATCCAGAATTCGAGAACAGTGACTATTCATTAGAGCCAGGCAAAGACAGGCACCTGCTTCGACTCCCCACATATTCTCAGAACCAAGGGGCCTAGCAAGGTCGACTACAATGGGGTTACTCTGGTTGGTGGCCTAGGAATAAAGGATAGTATCTTCTTTTTCTTTTTAACTTTTCTTTATTGGCATAGAGAGAGCACAGATTAACAACACAGTGCACAGAGCAGATAATATCGCAGTTGCATGCATGACATTTCACATTTTGAGGATGTCAGTTAGGGGGGTACGCCCTTGGTTTTACAATTCAGTGCATTTACGGGCTAGCCAAGATTACTTCATCTAGGGGGGGTGATGATGCAAGTTCAATATCCTCTTTACTGTTAAGATAACTACAAAACTCTTTCCATACATTCCTAGGACGGGAGGTCAATGTGAGGGTGTTAATGTAGTCCTCTTTGCACGTTTGAGTCCAAGTAAGGGCCTTTAGCCACATCTTGAATGTTGGGGAGAGCGGCGCGTCCAACACTGCAAGATGCATTTAGCTACCATAGTAGCGAAATTCAAAAATGTAGCCATCTTCCTAGCCTCCGGCTCGTCCCATACTCCAAACAGGACAGCGAGAGGCGCAGGAGAGATCTGGGTCATTGTTATCTCAGATAGGGCCTCCATGACGGCTTCCCGGTATGGGCCCAGTGCCTCACAAGTGTATGTGATCAGCCTCAGTGGATTTACATCTAGGGCATGCATGAGCCTGGCCGGGTGTGAACCTTCCCACCCTGTGTGGCGTGTAGTATAGGCAATTCAGGAGTTTGTATTGCATACATCTATATCTGGCATTTAGGGAGGTTTTACGTGTGTGTATGCACATCTTTTTCCACAATGCATCTGAGAGGGGTACGCTCAGTTCGCCACTCCACATGTCACGTGCCGGCTGCGGTGAATCATCAGTGTTAGCCATCTGCATTTTGTACAACGATGATGTTATGCCCTGGCCCCTGCCGAGTTAGCTATATATTGGATTTCGAGCGAGTCTGGGGGTTCGTTGGGATAGGAGGGCCACCAGGCATGAATTGCTGCCCTTAACCTGAACTACTGCAGCAATTCCAGTGCCAAGCCAGAGTACCCAGGTCGCCATGTCTGCGGGGTAATGAACTTCCCTCCGGGGTATAGGTCGGTCAGTGCTCAGTAGCCCAGGTCATCCCAGTGTCTCATTAGGAGTTTATCGTGAGTAGGGCTGAGGCCCGGGAACTGCCAGATGGGCAGCCATTTGTAGTATGGGTGGTGGCCAGTGTGTGCCTGCAATAATCGTTTCCAAGCTGTGACTGTAGCTGCTACGGGGTTGGCATGGGCATCTGTATGGAATGTGTGATGAGGAATGAGGGAGAGAATGTTGACTTCCTCACCTGCTAGGTTCTCGTGTTTCACATTAGGGGGAGGATCCATGAATGTATACCAGTGTGAGGCATGTTCAGCTTGTGCGGCAGTCCAGTATTTGGCGAAGTCTGGGGCAGTGAAGCCACCCTTCTCGTAAGTAAGAGTCATATTCTGCCACTTCTTATGCACCGCGCCAGAGTGCCACAGAAAGTGGGCGCATGCCATATGTAGGTGCCGGGAGGAGAAATTCGCATTCTGGTTGGGGGGTTGCCGCCATGAGTGGGAAAATGTCGGAGTTAGTATAATTGATTGTGAAGCCCGAGAATGTGCCTTTTTTCGTTATATCGCGTTATATTGCGTAGGACAGGGTCTAGATGAGCAGCCGGGTCTCTGATTTAGAGGAGTACGTCATCCGCATACAATGAGATTATCTCTGGGGTGTCTCGCAGGCGTATGCCTTTTTGTGTGTGTTTGTTCCTGACGCTGTCAGCCATAGGTTCGATAGCAAGCGCAAAAAAGTATTGGGGAGAACGGACAACCTTGGCGAGTGCCTCTGTAGAGCGCGAAGGGAGACGAAACTTTAGAGTTGACAAGGACTCTGGCTACCGGGTCTGTGTATAGTAGCTTGATATATGATATAATTCGCGGGCCGATTCCCATTTTGCGGAGTACCGCCCACATATACTGCCACGACACCATGTAGAATGCCTTCTGGGCATCAAGGGTGACCGCTACTGCATTGGCGTTGGGGTCGATTCTGGATATGACGTTGAACAGCCAGCGGATGTTGAGGGATGTGGACCTACCGGGAACGAAGCCACTCTGATCAGGGTGAACTAAGAGGGTCATTATGGGGAGGAACCTGCTTGCAATGATTTTAGCAAATATTTTCGTGTCGGTGTTGATTAAAGACAGAGGTCTGTAGGACCCGCATTCGTCCAGTGGCTTGCCCGGTTTGTTGAGCACGGTTATAACAGCCTCACGCAAAGACTAGGGCAGAGTAGCCAGTTTGGCGATTCATTCTAGACTTCGAGGAGTCTGGGTGCAAGGATGGCTACATGCTCCTGGTAAAACTCTGAAATGAGACCATCTGGGCCAGGTGCTTTGCCCTTCGGCAACTCGATATAGCTGCGGTTATCTCGTCAAGAGTGACCCGGACCTCTAGCTGATCTCTGTTAGCATGGGAAAGGAGGGTCATGGGGATGTGGTCAAGCAGAAGGTCTGTGTCTTGAAGGTTATGTTCTTGTTGGGGGCTGTGTAGGGCTGTGTAGAATGCTGTAAAAGTTTCAAGGATGTGTTGATCAGACCAGCCCAGCGCACTAGATGCGTCTTTGATGCAGTATATGCGTGTTCTGCCACCCTCTGCGCGGACCAATCTGGCCATCGTCCTCCCGGGTCTGTCCCCTTCACCGTATTTCCGGGCCGCCATGGGACGGGCATGGTATTGTATCTCCCTCCAGGCATGGGCCACGAACGTTTCCAGTTTTGATCTAATTTGTGCCAGTGTGGTCGAGGAGGGGGCAGAGGTGTACTGCTTTTTGAGGGCTTTTAGCTTCACCTCCGACTGCTGTAAGCTATTTCTAATGGCTTTGCGGACCCCAGCTTCCCTGGAGATACACATCCCCCTGATGAAGACCTTGAATGCCTCCCACCGAACCCCATCGGATGTATCCTGTCTGTTATTACATTCAAAGAAGGTGGTGATATCGGTCAGGATTTCAGCTTTGAAAACTATATCTTGGAGGGCCTCTGATTTGAATCGCCAGGATGAAGAGGAAGGCTGGTCATGTCCCAGTGTGTTTCATAGCGTTACTGGAGAGTGGTCCGAAAGTGTGCGTGGCAGTATCTGTGTATCTGTGGCCTTGCCTACCAATTTGCTCGATCTGAGAAACAGGTCTATCCTCGATAGGCTATCATGCACTGAGGAGTAAAAGGTATGCTCTCTCACCTGTGGGTGGAGAACTCTCCATACGTCTCTGAGACCTAAAGCGTCCATGTGTGTGTGTAGTCTATTGGCCGCGTGTGAGATGGCCCTTCGGGCAAAATTGGGGGCATATGTGTTCACAAGGAGGCATTCCTTGTTAGCAAGTAAACAATGGAGTATCACATACCTGCCCTCAGGGTCAATGTGACTGGTGCGCAGCAAGAACTGGACTGATTTGTGGACGGGAGTAAGTACTCCTCTGGACTGAGTAGAGTATTTTGTGGAGTATCTGGTGGCACCCCAACTTGGGGCAAGACATGTCGCTAGTCGCCCAAGGGCATGTGTTTCTTGCAGGAGGAGTATTTTAACTCCGTGCCTCTGGGCATATGCAGTTATTCTATGTGCTTTGGTGAAGTTGCTCAACCCCCGGACATTCCATGTCATGATCTTAAGGGACATAGGGCGGTATTATGGAACATCCCAGCAGCGATAATCATTACTATTCAGTATTGTGCGTTCAGCTGCAGTGCAAGCATATTGTGTTGCAATCATGCACCCTTTTCCCATGCCGTTTTCGTTAAAACAATTCTCCACTTTACTTCCCCCGCCCTCACTGCCCACCCCCAACTTGCAGTGTAGACCCCCCCCCTTCCCCAATACAGGTGCCAACAATTCCCCAAGCCCAGGTGGCACTGGCTAAGCCACGCCATCACTCAAGCAGCGGTCGGTGGGCAGCACCCAACGTGGGTGTGCCTCTTCCGTGGCCCAACCGGGGCCCAAAAACAGTGGCAACCAGGTGAAAATAAACAAGAACATTGCAACTGCAGTGAGGTGCGCTGTTGCCGTGTGGTCGGCATCTTAAACATAGAGACGGACAGCATATGCTTCCCGGGATAGGTTTCTGCGGTGGGCGGATCCAATGTCTGATCCCCGGAACTAGTATGTTTACCAAAAACATAGGATGTGGATGCAGGAGTGGTCAGGGCAAGCGGCCGGCTACCGGCTCTGGGGAGAGGTGATGGTGAGTGCCTCCAGTTTTGAACCAAGGCCGGCAGCCAGGTCGCCTGCAGCAGGGATCTATATTTGCTGAGTAGAGAACGCCGTTGCCATCATCGTGTTGAGAAGAAAGGATCACCAGATAAAGATGGGCATCATCAAGCATTACAGAGCGTGATTATGCGTTGTTGGCGCGGTCCCCTTCGTGATTAGGGAGTGGAATCTGCGCCTCGATAAACCTCACCGCCTCATCAGGGACAGTGAAGAAGAACAGTTTGCCGTTATGGGTGATCTTGAGTCGCGCAGGGAACAAGATGGCATATACGGACATTGCGCTCCCTGAGCAGTTTCTTGATGCCTAGGAATTGTTGTCTCTCTTGCTGCACTCTGACAGAGAAATCAGGGAAGATCCTGATAGTGTGGGCCTCCAAGCGTAAGTCACCCTTCTCGCTTGCCAGGCGAAGGATGAGGTCTCTGTCGCGATAATTGAGGATTCTGGCAATGATGGGCCCAGGAATGTCGCCCGGCCTGGGGCGTGGGGACAAAGTGCGATGAGCTCGTTCAACCGTGTAGTATGGTGACAGGGCCGGGTTTCCCAGAAGATCTTTGAGTAGGCCTTCGACAGCGTCTTTCATGCGCCCCTTGAGGGCGTTTTCAGGAACCCCAATAATGCGCAGGTTGTTCCTGCGGGAGCGCGACTCCAAATCCTCACATTTTGCTTTCACATTTTTCATGTCACGTGACAGAGATGCAACCGTATCCTGTAGCGTGTGTATTGCATCTTCGTTTGTAGAGATCCTATTTTCAGCCTCTGTGATCCTGGTTCCCACCTGGCCCATTCGTGTTCTGAGCGAGGCGACATTGGCGTTAATGTCATTCAACTTTTCATGGAAGGCGGCGACATTTTTTGCCATTGATTCCATCAATGTAGTAAGGTCTGGCAACTGTGCAACATGATGAGGGGCAACCTCGGGATCCTCCTGCAGGGATGTCGTCTGGTCCGCCTCGGCCCTCGGGACGGCCTTGGCAAACTTGTCCATGGCTCCCCCCTTGGCAGCTCCTTTGGATCTGTTCGACATTGCTGGAGTGAGACTGGAAATGTAGGTGGCCTACAGGCAGTGCACACAGGGGGGGACAGCTGGGGAGGGCTGCAAGCACTGGACTGGTCGCCAGGCGATGTTACAGTGCGACCCAGGAGGAGCAGGAGCCGCAGACAGGTATGTGGAGTCAGAGCACCTAGAGTTCAGCTGGAGGGAGCCGTGCAGGGACGGTGCGGCCACAGCGGTCACCGCCCAGGTGCCAAGCAACAGCAGCAGCAGAGGAGGCAAGCCCGCAGGATGACAACGGTGGTTAGAGCTCCGGTGGAGGCAAGTGACCGTCGTTAAATGAAAGTACTGAGTGGCAGGATTGCAATAGTTATGGTACAGTGAGAGACGCCCGTCTAGTGTAAGAAATGTGTCCCTCGTCGATGCAGGCGTGCCCGCTCCCAGGGGAGCAAACCGATGATAGAATGCCGAGGGATGAGGGGCCGCCGCACCGGTTGGGGCCCAGTAGCAGGTCCTGTAGGGCGTTGAGTGGCGGATGGTGTGCACGGGTCCCCCACCAGGCCAGGTGGGCGGGCCCGAAGCAGCTGGGCTCAGTTACTGATGCCGGAGCTAAAGTTGGATCCCGTCTTCCTCCCCGCGAGGATCAGGTGGGTGTTTAACATATATTTGCAGCCGCATAAGCAGGGAGCGGAGATCGCGGCCCCCCACCTCCTCACCTGGTCCGCCGGGGTCAGAAGTGCGCAGCCCTGCGGTCTCCGTTGGCCTGCTGAGACGCGGCCAGAAGTAAGAGCTCTGGTGCAGGAGGCAGAGGGGGGGAATTTGGGGCGCGATCCAGCGCAGGCCCCGGCCACCGCCCCACCGCACAGCGACCCAGCTGATAGATGATAGGAAGGGCGGCTCCACACAGGCGCGCAGGGCCTCCAGCCGCCCGCCGCAGGCCAGCAGCCGGTATGTTCGGGCTTCCCACGCGCAGCCGCACCGCCAGTCACGGGCCGCAGGGAGCCCGCTGCCGGAGGGCAGGAACTCGGTGTACGCCGGTCCAGCACCCCCTCACGGTCAGCCGCGGCCACAGGTAGTCCTCCAATGTACAGATCCAGGCCAAACTCTCAGGATGCAGGGTAGAGACGGCAAGCTGCAACTTCCC
Organism: Ambystoma mexicanum; assembly: GCF_040938575.1. NCBI lineage: Eukaryota > Metazoa > Chordata > Amphibia > Caudata > Ambystomatidae > Ambystoma > Ambystoma mexicanum. The sequence goes on from NC_090923.1 coordinate 1,177,324,879, forward strand.
CAAGTTATAGCCGTCAAGGGCTCAATGAACCGCAGATGTAAGCGGATAACTGCCGAGACCACACAGAGCCAAAGAGCTAGGCAGCCATCTTGGGCTGCTCAACAGCACCACCCCCGGGATAGTATCTTCTTTAATTAAACGGAAAGTGGTTCCTGGACCTCTCTTCCCCCACTCCTGTTTTGGCTCATGTGTTGATGGCCTGTCAGTCGCCCAAGGTTGGTCGGTAAGATGCTCACCAATGGAAACCTCCAATGCTAAGCCACCCATAATATGTTGCATTACCAATCAAGCAATAAAGAAATTACAGTATTCACTGTTATCAATTTAGAGGTGGTCTCAGGTGGAGCCATCAGATAGGATATAACCAATGAAGAGACTAACCCTTATCTCGTCTATATGTATACAATTCCCTCAACCAATCCCAGTACCCCGTCAGCTTTTGTAAACAAGATTGTGGTATGACGTCAGTTAGGACGTATTTCTAACTTATAACCCATTGTCATGCCTGAGAACGGTTAAGAGCTTCAAGATTGAATTGCTTGTATGCTGTCCCTGCTTTATGTGGATTGTCAATAAATCAGGTTTTGCCATTTACTTTGACTATTTCCATTATTGAGTTTGGGATTTCCTGGCCTAGCATGCATTTCTGCTTAAACTGGGGCTATCCAGACCATATTTACACCAGCTGGAGCCTAATATTGAAAGGCATTGGATTGGGTTTATGTTTTGCAGAGCTATCAAGAATCTCCATGTCAGGAGTGGGTATGAAATTCAGCCCTGTTTTGTATTTGCTTTCTGTGACTTACAATTGTGCTGTTGCCATTTTTAAATTCAGGGCTCCAAGTTCCAGAATGCAAAGCAAACTATGGCATGGTATATGTTGTGTGTACATATCACATTAGTGGGCGCGACAATGATCATCATCATACTCGGCCAATAAAGTTGTCTGCTGGTGGGTGAGGTCCGTTTTGTTTAGTAACCCCCAAGACACAGTGTGGCTGTCATTTATACCTATGCCTCCCTCAAATGCACCATCACCGGTATCAGGTCCCCGAACCCTCATTTGGAATGACAACTTTGGTGACAAGGAAGTGGAAGCCTTGTAAGGTCCCCTTTGAACCCAAGTGTTGCCTGTAGACTGTGGCAGGGCTGCTTGCGTCACCACTCCTCTTGGTCCAGCTCACCTGTGGGAGTCTCTGTATGTGGCTGATGCCCACCTGTATATCCCATGCGGTGCTCGTCTTCTGCTGCATCCTGCCTGACTTTCTGAGCTCCAGTGGCGGGGGTGTGCGGCAGGCTTCCCCTACCTGCACTCATTGTGCATGTGGCTGTTGATAGCAGTTGTGGGTCCCATGCTGGTAAAGGGCTGTAGTGCACCTTGGGGGGTTTGTGCTGCATGTGCTAACTGCCTCTGCTGGTTCAGATTCAGTGTCCTTGGCCCTTACATTGTCAGTGGGCAACTTTAACAGTGAGGCTTGCAACTCCCTGGGGAATACTTGTGCAGCCGTTCTGGACTTTATTTTGTTTCATTTTTGTATTTGTGTGGCCCTTACACTATCACTTGTGGCCACTGTGACAACCCCTCTGACTGAGTCTGGGGACATCCAGAGGAGTAACCCAGGGGATTGGGTACTTCCCCAAGCAAGCATATGATGGGCCCAGGTTTTTTTGTGGCGGATCACCAAGCCACCCTCCCTCATGTGGCCGAGGACTGTGACAGGAGCAATGTACATAGAGCCCCTCCACAAGTTAAAGAGCCTGACAGTCACACTGGCAAGACCCAAAGTCCCCTAAAGGAAAACCAAACACAGACTCTTCAACATTGAGGCTTGTATACAAAATACTTTTAAAACCCACACTTTTATGGTTGTCACAACTCCCAGGGTAGTGAATAACTCACTTCAAAGGTCAGAAAAATTCTCTTTGAGCACTGAGTTCCTGTGCGTGATACAGTGACGATAATTCCTGGTTTCTGGCAGATGTTCGCGGGAATGATGCAAGTTTTCCAATCCATTGTCTACTGGCAGGGTTTTCCTTTGTGGGGGATGTAAAGATGCAATTTGATTGAAGACAAGAATTCCTTTCATACTCAGAGACATTAGAGACACTATGAAATGTTTTCCAGCATCAAATTCACAGGCTCTAGAAGAAGGAGAGCAGTGTTCTTCCCAAGCAGTGATAAGCAGTAATCGGAAGCGCTAAGTGGATACCAAGTTGATGGACACACCAGGTCAGATAAAGACGCGGTCCGGCCCATAAAGCACAAAGTAAATTCAGGTGAACCTATCAGGGGCAGCCAATCACAGCCCCTCACTAATTTCAGGACACAGGCTCATACTCTCACAAAGAGCCCAGCTCAGGGGGGAGGGAACATAGTATAAGAAAAGACCACTAGCTCAGCAAGGCAGTGTTGGTGTTTGGAGAAAGGAGGTCAGAGAATGGAGGCAAGCCGGAGAAAGCTGTTGTTAGCAGATAGGCAAACACAGATAATATACAGAGAAGGTTTTAGTAGAGGTTGGAGATAAGAAAGGAGAAGGAGGCGATTGGTGGTTTTGAGGAAGAAGTGTGACAGTACCAGGAGGTTGGTGGAGAGGACCGGGAGCTTGGTAAGAAATACAAGGAGGTTTATGCGAAAGACTAGCTAGTTGGTGTGACAGACTAGGAAGTTGGTGGGAAAGACTGGGGGGTTGGTGAGAAAAAACAGGAGGTTGATGGAAAAGAAAAGAAGGTTGCAGGAAAAAAACAGGAGGCTGGTCGAACAGAGCAGAGGGGTGGTGAAACATAGCAAGAGGTTTGTGGAACAAAACAGGAGGTTGATTGACAAATCAGGTGGTTGGTGGAGGGGACCAGGGGGAGGGTTGCTTGATATCAGGAGGAGATAGTAGAAGAGAGGAAACAACAGTAGGAGGTGGGTGAAGGAGAGAAGGTGGTTTGTGAAGAACAACAGGATGTTGGTCTGGAAGACAGAGAAGCTAGTTATAGACACCATGAGGAAGTGGGAGATCCTCAAGAAGTGGTTAGGAACAGAAGTACCTGGTAGATAGGGGCTGTAAAGTGCCCGGAAAGTTGTTGAGGAGAGTTAGAAGAGGGGATTGAAGACAAAAAGCAGAATGGAGGTGGTCAGAGAAGGTAAAAGGGAGGTCAGAGAATATCAGGTGGTGATGTAGGGGAAGGAGGTCACAAGATATCAGGAAGAGATGCAGCAAGAAACCCTGTTAGAGAAGAAGGTTCCAGCAGGCCTGGTCACAGTCCACCCCTGACATTAGAGGCAGGAGGAGGAACAAGCAACTGGTAAAGAGTGTTTTGTAGAACAAAAGAGGTGGGGAAGGGCAGAGACCAAGACCTGAGAAGGAAGAGAACTCTGACTCTAGGTAGGCAGGGAGATCCTTCTCCATAGCATATTGCGTGACATTTTTCGAACCGCCCAGTTCAGACAACTTGGAGAATTACCTATCATGAGACCTAGGTGTGTGTCAAGGGCTGAATGAGGATGCAATTTGTATTGTAGAATAAACCCTTCACATGGTAACGGCTGCTTTTCAGATATCTATGTCAATTGAGATAATTGATGCAACCACAAAGGATGAGCGTTTCCAGTTAGTCACAGATGCCATTGCGACTGACCGCTGGCACAACCTACTCGAGTCGCAGGGTCAAAGGACTGTAGATTTGAGGCAAACTTTAGAGGTCCACTGGGGCCTGTTCTCAGCATACTTGGTGACCGGAAGGTCTCCTTCTCGGTGACCGGAAGGTCTCCTTCTCCCCAATAGGCAAATTGTGATTCCACTGACACTCACTAATAGGGTGATAGATTGCACTTGCACAGGCCTCCAGGGCATAGCTAAAACTAAATGATGTGGGTTGCAGACGTACATTCAAAAGTAGAGGCAGCGATAAGCAATTGTTTGTGGTGTCAAGCCACTGTGACAGCAAACAAGCCTCTTCCCATTGACACACTGACACGCAGTTCAGTCGCATGGCAATGCATGTGAGCATGGACTTTGAAACAATTCTGGCAGACAAACATTCCCTAGTGAATGTCAAGGAATAGTCCAGATATCCAAAGGTAGAGTTTGTATCTTCAACAACAGCATCAGCTATCATACCAGTCTCAGACACGATTTTCACACTTCATGGCATCCCCAAATTGGTGTGAACAAGCAACGGCCTACTGTTCCCAGGTCAAGATTCTTAGGGCTTCCTGGACTGCTTGCATATTACCCACCGTAAAGTCACTCAGTAGGGCCCTGTGCCAATGGGTATGTGGCACGCTACTAGGGCGCATTAAACACAATATTCTTTATTGCTTTTGGACAAAAAGAAAAGATGGAAATGACCTTAGACAGGTTCTTCTGGGAGTATCATAACATGCCACACTCCTCGGCAGGCCTGCTCCTGCTGAGGCATTGATGGGGCAACATATCAAAGATGTCCTCCCGCCACATCCTTCCAGGAGGGGTGGCGGTCACTAACAATGTGCTAGTTAGGCAAAAACAGAGTGGCGTGAATGACCGTGAAAGCCAAAGGATGTGCAAGGGAACCATGATGAAAAAAAGGGACCAAGCCCCCATCTTGGGACAGACATCATACACACAAGCTCAGTTTAACCTTTCAATGGCAAGCATGGAGATTCCTTGCTCCGAAAGGATCGATGATTGATGTTACCAACTGGTCCCAGCAGGTTTAAATTCCATCTTCTACAAGAAGTCGCCTGGAAATGTGAGTGGCACCATAACACAGACCCCCAACACAGAGGTAGACATTGAGGATGACCTGGTAGAAGCTGAATCTATGCCCCCAGATGTTGTTGGGGGATGCTGCCGGAGTGAACGCTGAACACCAGGAAAGCTTGGATGCATCCCAAACTGCAGAGCATGGTGAACCAGTGAGGAACACCCCTGTGCAGGGCAAAAGGCGACACTCTCGCGTGTAATCCACCTTTTGGCCTACACTTCTGTACTCTGCCGTGCAAAGTATGAACATTTGGTGGAGGGAGCTGTTTACATTGCAGTGCTTTCCGAAACGGCTTCCTTCTGTCAAATTATGAGCTCAATGAACATGAGCTTCAATGAAAGTATTTCCGAAATATTGGTCTACGAAAATATTAACAATCATGGTGCATGCGGACATATCACTTGATCTTCTTACGGTTCTTCCAGAGCAAGCAAAGAAGAAGGTGTATATGATGGACTGGATTGATACTAGAACTCAGTGTCTAACTTATAAAGACTTTGATTCTACAATCTTTGGTCCCAAGCGTTTTAAAAACATTGCCTCTTATCTATGCTTGGCACCATCTGCTGCCTTAAGAACTGCCATTCTTCGCTTGAGGCTTAACATCTGGCCCACCAGTGAGGCTAAAACAAGAAGAAAACAAATCTCCTCAACTGGTGTAGGTTTTGTAAAAATGTACTGATTGTAGAAACTCTTCAACACCTAATATTGGACTGTCCAGCACTTAGCACTTTAAGAAGATTGCACTTTGTTAATCACTTTGCATATTTTGCACAACTTGATCCGAGAAATAGATGGGTCGCCTTGGCAGCCACTGAATGTATGAGTATAAGAATTGCAATGATTAATTTTTTACAGGCCTTGAACTTGGAATGATGGTTTTACAGTATTCTGTGAATTTACATGGTTTTTTCTTATGTGGACTTTATGTTTATGAGCTTTTCTATTCTGTATAAATTGAAAAAGTTGATGTAATTTCAACTATATTCAATAAATAAAAAAAAAAGAAAAAAAAAAGCTTCAATGAAACGTGAATAAAAGGTTTGAAAGCCTTGGGTAAGGTTTTTAGATTTCATTCACGCCACGCCACCTTTTCATTCATTTGTCTAGTGGACAGGAGGTGCAGAACGTAACCTGTGTGCCTGCCTTCTCTCTTCCTCTCCGCCATACAAATGTCCCAGTGTTTGCGCTGTCATGCATTTTCATGCCAGCACAAATACTTGGACCCCTATGGAGCCCGCTAGCTTCATGCATCAGCGTAAAGTAAGCCAACTTCACAGCGTTCACTCATTTGCATGGCGGAGGGCAAAAGGCGGCATACACAGGTGCAAGTGACCAAAATTTGGCGGTGAGATCCAACTACGTGTATGTCTACACCCAGGCCCGTTTCTTGGCCCGGGCGAGGCGGGCAGCTGCCCGGGGCACAAATGCCCCGGTCCCTGCCCCTGGCTGGAGGGGTTCACATGTCTGGGTTTGTGACAGCGATTGCCGAGGACAGAGAGTTTGGCAGCACTGTAGCAGGTGCTGGCACTGCCTCTTCTGACTGTAATGTCACGTAGTACATATGTACTACGTGACATTACGGAAGTCAGAGCAGGCTCCCAGCCCACCCCCTCCCTTGACTTTCGGGCCACTTGCGGTGGGGGTGGGCTGGGGTGGGGCATAAAAAGGCGCCTTTCCTGATGGCTGCCCACCTTTGCTGCTGGCTGTATCCTGTGCTCGGGACAGCAGAAACATTTCTTTGCAGCTTGGATTTGTTTGTGTGCACCACTTCATCAAAAAGAAGGTAGGTGCCATGTTTATTTTATTATGCTTTGTTCTCCTAAGTCCTTGACCCCTTCGTTTGTGTTTTCCCTGTCGGAGCCGTACTATGCATGATTGCTCTTGTGTGCCTGCGCTGAGTGTGTGTTTGTGTCAGCGTGAAAGTATGAGAGTGTGTGTTTTCACTGGTCCCCTTATCCCACTGTGTGCCCCCACTGTGTCCCCGTGTCCCAATGTGTGCCCCCACTGTGTCCCAATGTGTGCCCCCACTGGTCCTCTGCCCCACTGGTCCCCTTTTCATACTGTGTGCCCCCACTGGTCCCTGTGTCCCAATATGTGCCCCCACTGGTCCCCATGTCCTAATGTGTGTCCCCACTGGTCCCCGTGTCCCACTGTGTCCCAATGTGTGCCCCCAGTGGTCCCCATGTCCCAATGCGTGCCCCCACTGGTCCCTGTATCCCAATGTGTGCCCCCACTGGTTCCCATGTCCCACTGTTGTGACCCTACTGGTCCCTGTGTCCCAATGTGTGCCCCCACTGGTCCTTATGTCCCAATGTGTGCCCCCACTGGTCCCCTGAGGATTCCCGTGTCCCAATGTGTGCCCCCACTGGTCCCCATGTCCCAATTTGTGCCCCCACTGGTCCTTGTGTCCCAGTGTGTGCCCCCACTGGTCCCCATGTCCCAATGTGTGCCCCCACTGGTCCTTGTGTCCCAATGCGTACCCCCACTGGTCCTTGTGTACTAGTGTGTGCCCCCACTGGTCCCTGTGTCCCACTGTTGTGACTCTTGGGTCTTACAAATCTTCTCAGAGGATAGAACATGGTAGGAATATCCAACTGTCCTATTGTAGAGGTTAGTTCTACAAAGTTATTAAATCATGATGTAATAAAACCGATTTCATTTGTTTAGCAGTGTTATATTGAGTTTGGGAGTGGCGCGCGGTGGGAGTGGGGCGCCGGGTGGGGGGCGCATTCCTAGTGTTTTGCCCTGGGCACCAAATGGGCTAGAAACTGCCCCCCGCTGACAAATTACAAGTTCATTTAAAATAAGATTCGATTTGTTCAACCGGCATTCAAATTAAGTCACTTAAATAAGGATTATGTGGATGGAGTTGTGTAGTCATACAGATTCAAAATCTCCAGCAAAATCAGCCTTGGCATCGCCGTGAGTATATAAATAATGTTAAATGCAATTGAGTATTTTCTTGGTAACCCTGAAACTCGCTTTTAGAGTTTGGATCGACTTGAACAGTCGTAGTATGTAGTGTCTTAAAATCGGGCATTAGGCAGTGTGTACCCGCCCCTTTAAACCCGAGTGTATGGAAGATGAAAAGAAACAGACTGACACGGGACTGAACCGAGAGTGCACAGGAGGAAGGTTTTACGGTGACTCATGCGTCACGCGACGTGAGGCGGAACACCAGGTTTCGGTTTCAAGTGCCAGATAGGAGCCCGCCCTGCTTTGTTGACAAAGGATTTGCTCGTTTTCGGTTTCGTTTCCCAAGAGGAAACGTCGCCCTAGGTTAACAGATATGGTCCGGTGTGTGTTTCTGGATATCTTGGCATTGGGGATTGCCATGCTAATTAGAAAACATACCTCTCAATTCGCGCGCTGTAGGCGGGTGTTATTCGCTTTGGGATGACTTAATTCACCCTCCTCAATGGGCTCTCACCGCTCAAAACTAAATTCCGCTGCCTTGTTTCTGTTGGCAGATGTTTGGCCTGCGCGGCTGTGCCTCTCTGATCATGAAACGAAACTGAGCTCCTCCAGACAGAAGGACCGGGCTACTTCCCTTCCATGACTGTGCTCCCATATCGCGAGAAGAGACCACTGATCCCACCGCGGGCTACCTGATGCACCCTCTACCCCAGTCACAGCTGCTGGTTTTGTTTCCTCTGCGAACAGTGCACAAGTCTGAAGAACTCTTGTGTTTCAGCCAACTGCTCTCAATTGAAATAATAAAGGAGGGGCATTTATCCCACTATTAGCATGGGGGAAAGAGGGACATTTGTTTTCACACACGCTATTGAGAGAAAAGGGAGACATTTCACCCACCATTAGAAAAGGCGATGTAAGGCAGAAAGTCATCTTGCTAGGCCTCTCCAGTTATGATTGTCCTGGCTGTTTTTCCCCAGCAAAACTCATCTCGTTTTCATTGGGAATTCAACTCTCAGGTGTGTGTGTGGCCCTGTGGTGGTGATCATGGAGTTCAAAGGTGGGGAGTACCGTCAAGGTGTTGCTATATTGGTCAGTGGCAGCCTGAGTCACAGGCTTCCGAAATTGAGCGTCTAGTGTTGTGAAATCTAGTAACCAGGCAGCTGGGTTTTGTTGAAATGGAATGTGATTGTGGAAAGACTGAAAAGGATCATGTAGGATTATTTTGATCTGATCTGCCCTGAGTTTCCCCGGGAGAATGCCTGTAAACGTTTGTGGGGGGGTGGCTAGCACTAGTTGGCAGGGTCCCAACCTTTGAATTTTGCATGTGTTACCATGGCACCCGCAGTGGCAAGCCTGGAAGGTAGAGGGCCCAGGCGCATAAGCCTGGAGGTGACATGTAGGAAGGAAGGGACACCCACCCGACCCCCCCCTCCCAATCCTCCCCCCCCCGGCCTTGATGACAATAAAAAGGGTGGGGTAGTTGGGGGGTTGAGGGGGCAACACCCGGCCCGTTTCCGCTGGTGCACACAAGGGCCAAAGGAACACGGGATGAACAAAAGGGACCCCAGCCTTCTGGCCTCCACTTCTGTCTTAGATAGGGGATGTGAGTTAGCACCTACCTTTCACCAGTTAGGATCACAGGGCTAGCAAAACAAAGACAAAAGGAGGGTCTCCAAAGGAACAGGACATGGTACCGGGTATACAGAAGTAGCACCCGAGGTGCCTGCATGCCCTCGGGCAAAGAATTCACTATAAGAGCAAGCAGGCTCTAGCAACTTCCTTCTCGCTAATGCTGAACGGTGCCACAATACCAAGGAGCTTCCAGAATTTCCCGCCCAAGTTGCCAGAAAATGGTAGGAAAATGTAAGACTTGGGTAAAGGAACGAAAATGGGAACAACGGTGGAATAAAGGAATTGGTTAGCAGCACAGCAATCCCCCCTTCCATCCCCAGGTTGCCAGAAAATGGCCTGGTGCCAATAAACACGCTTGGGAATTGAGGAAAAAATTGGAGGGTGCTATAAAAGGCTGGTCAAAGATGTTTCTTCCCCCCTAAGCAGCAAGGAAATGGCACAATGAAGAACATTTGCTTGGGAGGCCAATAGAGCGGTGGAGGGGTCATAAGTGCCCAGGTACAATTAAAACAAAGGGTGTCTCTTCCCAAGCAGCCAGAAAATGGTACAGATACGCTTGGTGCACCCCCCCCCTTTTTTGGCTCAAGGAGAGACAGTGGGTCTTAAACGGAAGGGAAAAGAAGAGGTGCACAGCTTAACGCAGTGCAAAAGTCGTGAGTTGAACAAATGGCGGCATGGATCAACCCAGAGTTGGCCCTATGAGGGAGCAGGGCTCCCGTGCACCTGAACCCATGATGCCCAAAAGCATATCAGCTATTATTGTGTGTGTTTTTTTTTATTGCTATGGCGGTTATGCGGGTAATAACACATACATCCTTATATTTCCACCCTACTCCACCTCTATGAGTCTTTATTACAATGTATAATGGCACATTTTTGGGTGGGGAGAATGCTATCGCTGTACCAGGCCTTACACTGGACTATGCCACTTCCAGGCTTATGTATGATTGGTGGTTAGCGTTACCATGGACCCCTCCACCCCCGGCCTGGCATTAAAGCTGGAACTGAGGCAAGGATTTAGTAAACTGCTGAAAATCGATCCGGAAGGATCCACGAAAGACAAATGACCAGAGAACGACCATGGAAGCTCTGCATCAGCATCTTTCAGAACTCTAAAAATCTGATGACGGAGCCCTGCCTCTTTACTTACATGAAATGGAGTCCAGTACTCCTTTCCTCTGATCCAGTGGGGACAACTGGATCTGTTCTTCAGGAGGTCTTTTTGCAGCTCTTCGTTTCTTAGGACTCACATCTGTGGCTTGAACTCTGAAACGGAGCACTGCATCCTCCCGTCTTCCCAGCATGGTTGCTGCCTCTGCTGGACCATTTACTTGACAATTCATCTGTGTAGCGGGACACCGCTACTATCCTCCCGATTTAGGGTGGCCAACTCTTTGATAGCATTTTGCGGGACACTTGCCCACAAGGCGGTGATGACGTCACTACGTCATTCAGGTTTGGCCCCCCCCTTTTTAGGCATTTTCTTAATGGCTCCTTTAGAGCCTGCAGGTCGAGCTGTAAGCTCTGACGCCAGGCTTAATTGAAATGCAAATGGTTTGTCCTTGGGAAGTGATGGTCACGTTTTTTAACTGAAAACATGACCATCACGACCCAGGAACAAACCATTAGCATTTGATTGAAGCCAGGTGTCGAGCGTTACAGCTCGACCTGCAGGCTCTAAAGGAGCCGAGGAATGAAAGCAGTAGGCGTCAGCTCCTTGCTGTTTAACTGCACACTTCAATTCGCAGAGTGGCTGTGATGGATGCAGGTTGTCCTGACGAAAGTCGGGACAACCAGCGTCCCGCACAGCCACTCTGCAAACGGCGGGACAGAGTCCCTAATTGCGGGACAATCCCGCTAAAAGCGGGACAGTTGGCCACCCTATCCCGATTTGGAGACTTTCAGTAGAGTGTCCTGCTACATTTGTTCTGAATTGTAACTTGGATCCGTCTCGGGTCAGTGCTGCTAGATCTCCAATCTACAGTCACTGAGTCGCAGTTCCACTGCCCGCACATCTTCACGACGTTAGTATGACCCCTGGTGGGTATCCATGCCCATTCCTCAAAGAGGGCCAGGGTTTTTTATTGCAGCCCTGGCCGCTCCACTGTCAGGCCGCCACTGCCTGATGCTGTTCCATGGTCCTCACTCTGCACGCATTTCTTTGGAACATCTAATTTTATCAGCATTTTTTGTTGGGGGTCATCTGACTCATCTCCAAAGGTTGAAATCATTCCTCATTGGCTGTAGGGTTCCTGTGCTGAGCTAGCCCATCCAGGAACAAACTGCGACCGCTCTGCTAGTGATACCATCACTCACCTCTTCAATCTCCCGTCCTGGGGTTTGGCAAGTGCATCTCTTGAACTGGACTGCCTCTTAGGAGCGCTTTGATCCCTCTTGGGGTCTTCTTTGGGTCCAAACTGCTTTCTGGGCTCTGTGTGCAGGCGCCTTTACTTACCTCTGTAGGATAACATTGGTCCATTCTTTTTCTATGGGCCCATAGATGGCACATTGAGACTTGTGTTTATAAGGCCTGTGTGTGTGTGTTTTTAAAGTCCATTTTAACTGCTATGAACTGTGTGAACATTCTATGGTTTGATTGGACCACTTTGTGTATCCCTATTCTGAAAAAGATATTTACTGTGTACTCGTCATCTGTATATTTTGTAGTTACAACCTATGCACAACGTTATTATAAAGAATATATTTTTACAGATATATTGCGTGGACCATCCCTTTTTAAGTGGTATTAAAAGGAATGTACTGTACCATTTACACCAGTTCACTCCTTCTCGATAGCTGCCTGAGCTAGCTACTGTGACGTTCCACCGGGTAGAGAGTCAGGAGTCTAAAGAAACACACCATGCAAGAAAGGCTGAGTAATTTAACGGGGCTCTAAAAATAGAACTTAAGAAAATCTCTCTAAGAGGTGAAAATAGAGGCATTGCAGAGGGACTTCATCACGCACTTCAACATCGGAGGGCCAGTGAGTACCTAGTAACAGGAAAACAAATTCCTCAGACATCTCTCCATGTTCTTAACATTCCGGATTCAGACAAAGGGCCTCATTACACGGTAGGCGGTAACCATGGCGCTATTAGCGCCATGGTTGCCGCCGGTATTTTACCGTGTCCGCCTTGGCGGATGGCGGGATTACTGCCCTACTCCAAGGTGAGCAAGGGCGGTGATTCCCCATTCACCAAGGCACTTCCCCATTCCCATTTTTGCCTCCATAGAGCTCAATGGGAATGGGGAAGGCGCTAATTTACGGTACCGCAAATTGCGGTACCGTAATTAGCACCAAGGTCCCTTTGCGGGCCCGTTCCTTAACGGCTGGTAAAACCAGCCGTTAAGGTTGGGTCCTGCAAAGGGACCTTGTAGTAAGGCGGTAAGGGTTTACCGGTACCGGTGCCCTTACCGGTACCGGTAAACCCTTACCGCCTACCGTGTAATGAGGCCCAAAGATACACCATGGAAGCGATGGCATTGCCAGTGATGAATGTTGTTCTTACAAGAATGGATGAGGATGGCTCGTACCTCCCACTACAACAGGATCTCACAGCACAGAGTTAGACCTTCTAGGAGTACAGAATCGGCTCTGTGCTCCATCTGGGGTACACTTAAAAACAATGTGGATGAAAACTCACAGTGCACTCATCCTGCTAGACATCTCTGCCGCTTTTGACATCATCAGTCATGAGATTCTCTTAAAACACTGGAAGATATTGGTATTAAAGAAACAGCTCTACAAAGTATCTCCTCCTTCCTCAATGGTATAACAGAAACCACTACCCCAGGCCCCTACAATTTCCGCCGTTGCCACTTACCTGCAGAGTACCCCAATCATCCACACCCTCACCTCTACCTTTGAATGTATTCATGACACCATTTTTAGACATTGTCAATAAATCTGGTACCTCCTGCTACAACTGCGCGGATGACACACAAATAATCTACACATTTGTGAACCCACTCTTCACAAAACGCTTGAGACATTAAAAACCGCCTTGCACAGGTGGATGACAGCAAACAGACTAAAGCTCAACCCTAACAAAACAGAATGGGTGTTCTGTAATCGTACAGGCTGTAGGTCCCCCACAATCCCTTGACCTAACGAGATGAGCCCTTGCCCAAACCGATCAACCACAGTAAGGATCTTGGAACAGCAATGGAAAACTCCTTCACTCCTGAACCACGAATCAAAGTCATTGTCAGAAGCCGTTTCTCCCAGCTGCCAATGCTACGCCACATCTTACCTTACTTAACATTCACCCACAGGACCTTTGCCATAATTTCTCTAATATTATCCAAAGTAGACTATGCAAACAGCCTCTATCGCAGACTGCTGGGTTGCCTAATGAGGAAAATTCAAAGAGTTCAAAATGCAGCGGCACTACTACATCTCAGAATGGAACAATTTGAATATATCACCGGCATTAAGTATTCTACAGTGTCTACCCATCAAAAAAGGGTTAATTTCAAAACCTTATTCAGCGCCTATCAGTCATACCACGGAGGGGGCCCTTCCTCCTTCAGAAGTAAGTTTCAACTTTACACTCATTCCAGAACACTTATGTCCAGCAGTCCTGCACTAGTTCTAGTCCCCAAATTAAACAAGAAACAGCAAGAAGGATCCTCTTTTTTTCAGTTCTGGCCATGAAACTGTGGAACAATCTACCCAAAACTCTTTGCCTGGAAGTGAACAACCTGACCTTCAGGAAACTGCTAAAGACTTGGCTTTTCAAGCACCCACTTTGCACTTTGAAAGAAATGAAAAATAATAGCAACTGACTAAAAACTGTGCACAAGCAATTTTCAAAATTCTTTTCACTAGCATTTGTGGGAAATCAATTTTATTTATGGAACCTCTGCTGCATGACAATGGCCTGTACCTTGACCTTAAACTCAGCGAAATCAACAACCAAGAGCCAGGAAGCAACAACACCTGCATCCCCCACACTCATCCCGCTACGCCCTCCTCATCCCACGACTAATTCCTCACTACTAAAATCTTGCATCCTTACACCTCCCACACTCCTTCAGATGACCTCCCGGTCTAGTGTACTTAACAGATTTAGACCCTGTCCATCTTCTGTTAACAGTTTGTGTGATCACTCTAGCTAAAATGATCGTACTCTGTGCACACTTTTGAGCATAAAACATGCAAAACAAATTACTAAATCTCGTCTGGTACATACATGTTTTTTAATCCAAAAGTAAATAAAAAGTTTCTCAATACTCTAAAACAATATATCTGTTTGATTTCATTAATTTTTCAAAATAAACATTTTAACAACCATTTCAATCGTGCAATCTTGTATTTTCAGATTGTATACAGTTTTTTAACACATAAACGTCTTTTATCAAGTTGTTTTTAAACCAAGGTCACTTGGTATATTTCTTCGATAATTGATTTCCTGTTGGGTCTTTATAGTTCAAATTTTATAGATGATCTTTTTTCTCTTTAAAGCACAACGCGTTTCGGGCTATCTGAGCCCTTCATCAGGTGCGACAAAATTCTATTCTTCAAAAATGTTGTATCTGTAAATAGATATATATTTCTGTTTAGTTCATGTATCCTTATTTTCCGTATATTGTTAATTTGAAAGATTCCCCTATTCAATAAAGTGGGTCATTGTACCTGAAATACTGTGGATAACTCCTGACTTCCAATATCTGATCCTCGTCAGTTTAGCTTCACTGTTGTATCCTCATCAAATTTTTATATCCTCCATGCGTGTTCTGCCCAATCTGCAAGACGAATAGTTCATCCGCTTTTAATCTGAGTTTGTGGATATGCATATGTGGGTTTTGTGCTGGGAACAGTCGCTACATAATAGCGCTGTGCCCCAGACACAAAGCCCTGATTCAATCGCTTACATGCTTTTCTAATGTTCTGCTTCTAGACTTCTCACCTGTGTTGACTGGACTGCTACGTACAACGAATCCTCAACACGCAGTGTGCGCGACCGCGTTGTTTGCAATTTGGTACCGCGGCGAGCCGCCTCGTTTCCTCTTTCGCTTCGCTCGTTATTTTCCACTGGTCCGCTCACACGTCTCCTCTCTCCGGTTCACAGAGATTTAGTCATTTGTTTTGCAGTTTTATGCTCAAAAGTGTGCACAGAGTACGATCATTTTAGCTAGAGTGATCACACAAACCGTTGTACTTTGGATTTTGTAGCCCAGAATCAAACTTTGTATAGCACCTAAGTACTGTTGTAACTATACAAAAAATCACTTGAATCCACATTGAGTCCCAGAGTGCTTCTCTACATCCGTATTCACCATCTTCTGTTAACAACCACGCTGTACATTTTTGCACTCCACAATCTGAGGGCTGCCAGTATGGCTAACCTGCCCAGTCAGTACCAACCACTAACAACATTGAGATTTTCATATCTGCACACAGGGTACTTTCGACCTGCATGTATCAACACGAAAAGTGTATGCATCTGCCTTCCTGTTATCTGACTAACAGACCCTGCCCTCCTTTCTTACAGAGCAATGTGCAGCGAGGCCAACATTATTACATTACATGAGGGTTCCTAGAGGATGGCTGAATTCAACAGTTGGAGACTCCCTTCTGTGGGAATCGATTATATGAATAAACATGCATGCTACTGCATTGCCTTTTAACACTGACAACAAGGCATGCATGGATTGTAAAGCCATTAGCATGTTGGATGTTTCGGAGTCACTGTACTATATTGCAAATGCAGATACCTGGAATAGTATGGGGAGGATTATGGAGGAACGCGTCGCACATGACAATCCTAAGGAATATGGTGGTGCAAAGATTGAAGTTATCGGTTTTGACATCATAGGGTTAGAGTTCAACAGTAGGAACATCAGAGGTAAATTGCATACAGCACGGGAGGAGGAATCCTATTTGGGGTGGTGTCACAAAAAGTATTTTGGTCTCTATAACACCTATGAACCGGATCTGTGTTTTTGGTGGAAGGAAGATTATGGGACAGATATCCAGTGGTATTCATTGACTTGTGGTGAGCCAGACGAAGGACTCCGGCTACAGCGGGCCATGATTCAAGGTAGTTTAATTACATTAAAGGAAAATGCCTATCTGACCCCATCCCTATGAGGGAAGTTCACTACCATCCAAAACAAAAATGAAGAGTGCGTATCTAAGTCCAAAATAAATAGTCCTGAGTCCAAATCCTAATGAACTAACTGGCCCTAGCACTTTAGAAAATCTAACTAAAAGGAAAAATGGAGGCTTGCACAATAGCCTCGGAAAGGGCTTTTGCCTGGCCCAACTCATAGATGACTTATTCTTAGTCTCAAAGTTCCTTTGGAATATAGTGGCACAGTTTACAGTCTTCTTATATAGTTTGTTGGTTAAAACTACAGATATCCTCTGTAGGCTTTTCCCTTACCCTTTGGAAAAGAAGCATTCTTCTTATATTTCTTTTCTCAGAGTTTTACCAGTGGTCAAATCTGTTAGGGAGAATTTTCATTTCTGTGCCAATTCCCTTTAGCCTTAGAGACCCCCAACTCTTTTGCTTTTAATGTTCACTCCTGAGTGAGTGGGACCATTTTCTCAGCCAATCATGTGTTTTCCTGACTATGATATTCTATGCTCCTTACTTTTTTATGGAGTCTGGTAAACTCCATGGGCATCTGCTTTGGCATTGTGACACACAACACCTTTTGTGCAGTGCCACTGAGCAGTCCCTTAGGCTTTTCTTAATGTTTAACTATATTTTCTTGGGCGAACTACTGTTTCCAAGAATAGTAAAATGACCCCTGTCTTACTAACCTTTAGTTAATGGGTCCAGCACACACCACCCTATGTGGAGTGCTAGGGGGTTGCCTAGTAAATCCTTTAACCCATTCCTCATGTAACATTTTGTTACACTAACCTACTTGAATGGCTTGTGGCAGTGGTTTCTTTTTTATACCTAGTGACATGTATCTGCAGGCTGATACCTCAGCTGCAGTGCTGCACACAAGGGTGACCATTTTTCTAAAATGGCCCTGTCTTCTTTTTTCGCCATTTCTTGTTATTAGTTTCTTCTAAGCTTTTACTCTGTTCTTTGCATCAGGTTTGGGTCCTTTGTGTAGTTTGCCTTTGGCGGGCTTCAGCCCTGATGCCCGCCCATGCTCCAGTGTGCCTGGAAAGGCAGGAAGTGAGGGAGGGTCCCAAAACTTCCCTTTTAAGACCACACGTTAAGGACAGGACCCGCTGAGGGACTTCAGTGCAAATAACGGTACCACAAATTGCGGTACCGTTATTTGCACCTTCCCCCTTCCCATTGAGTCCTATGGGGGCTCAAATGGGAATGGGGAATGGTTCCCGGAATGGGGACTTACCGGTCCCGCAAAGGTCAGAATAGGCCGGTAAATCCCTATTCCGGGAACCCGGCCTCCGTCGGCGCTAAGGGGTTAGCCATGGCGCTAATAGCGCCATGGCTACCGCCTTGCGTGTAATGAGGCCCAAAGTCTAGTTGGAACCTGCTTACAATCTTGGACGCGAGCTCCTAGTATAAGCTTCATTGAATTTAGGTTATCTGGGGCTGCATAGGTAAAATTTGCATTGAGGTTGCCCAATGCTGAAAAAGAGTAAAGTTTAAAGAAAGATATTTTACCCTCCAATTGCGCTGACAGCTATTTTGATGTTCGGTATGTCAAATCAAAGAATAATCAGAGATCCATTTGTTGTCTCAGAATTGTTTTACAATTTATTAAATAAAAGATAAGAAGGAAAAGTATAGAAAAAAGCTTATAGTTGCAGTTCAATACAATCAGTTCACTGGTAAGTCCTCTTGACCAGTTGGTTGTTGAATTTTATAGGGTGCCTTATGCTATTTTCACACAAGTTCAGCTTACACTTTGGTGCGTAGATAGCTTTTAAGATTGAATCCTAATGTTTCTGCACATTCGTTTCTTGATTTGCTGTGGTAATACTTGGAGATTATTCCTCTTATTTTGTTCACAAAGGGTGCTCCTTTATTCATGCTAGATATTCAGTTGTTGAGTATTTGGAAAGTTATATCCTATTGTTACTTCACAATGGTATTCCATTTGCATATTAGATTTTCAATGCCACTTAGCTTTTGAGTTTCGCTATTATAAGTAGTTATGAAACTGGATGTTGGTGGTTCTTGATTTAGTAGTATAGTTTTCTTTTGAAGGAATTCTTGTCTATTTCTGCTGTTGGATTTCCATTTTGCTTTGTTAAGCAGTTTCGTTTTGTATTCCACAAGCTTTGCTTTGTGGAGCTTGGGGACCCATGCTCCTTTCCTTTGTCTGGGTTTGGCATCAGTTGCCTGGCACCAGGCCCACCACTGAACAGAACCAGCAGTCGCGCCACCAGGGAAGATGTTTTTTTTCCATCTCTGTCCCAATCCTGACCAGAGCCTCTTGCTCAGTCAGAGCGCCCGCCCCTCAGCCTCCAGCTAGCGGGTCTCGCTTCCTCCACGCCACCGCTGGTTCTGCTGCTTGGCATAGCTCTGCCCTTCTAGCACGTCCTCTCTACAGAGGCACGCTTCTGCGTAACAATGATTCTCTTCCCTCCATAAGAGTCTCTCTGCCATTCACAGTCTGCTGTGCTCTTATGCACGTTATCAGTACAACAAGAATTGTGTCAGTCTTCTTTGATTATGGCATTCAGACAATGTTCAGCATATTACAGTAACAACCTCTTCCTCAACCTGCCTCTTTCTTCGCTCAATCCTCTTCAACTAATCCAGAATAGGGCTGGGGGACTTATATTTGGCCTCAAGCCCTGGGACCGTATTTCTCCAGCCCTATAATCTCTCCAATGGCTATCGGTTGTTGCAAGGATCATTGACAAGGCTGTCTGGGGCCTGGGACCATGCTACCTGCAACTTGCTCTTACTAAATACTCTCCCTCCAGATCCCTCTGATCTTCTGGCACCAACTCTCTGCTCATCAAACGCTTCTCCAAGCAGAGAGCTGGGGGCAGATTTTTCTCAACTGGCTCCCCCCAAAGGAACAGTCTCCCCCTCTCTCCAACTTGAACCGGAGCACATCAAGTTACAAAAACAACTCAAAACCTTTCTCTTCTCCTCCTCCTTCCCTCTCCCTATCCCATGCTAACCATCCCCTTTGCCACAGAGATTGACTGCCTAGTCCCTCAAGAGTCCAATAGGGTCCTGGCCTTCTGCCCAATCACCCCCAGCACCCACCCGCACTTACCTCTTGGGCGGTAGACCTCCCTCTTCCTCTGGGTTGTCTCTGCCCATGCACTTACCTGTTGCCCCCTCAATGGGCACCTATGGCACTTTGTCCCCTAGGGGAACCTAATAGCACTTACCCCCACCCTATGCCCCTATTTTCCATTTCTTTCACTGCACTTGCACGCTCCGAATATCACAAGGCTTAGTAGGACCGCTGTTTGTTTCTATTTATTCGTTGTTATTTACATTGTTTATTTTTCTACCTTGTTTCCTTCCCTTCTGCCTCATGGCACTTTGAAACACTGTCTTGCTGCATAAGTGCCTTATGAATAACTAATAAAATAAATAAATACATACATACAATAAATAAATACATTACCTGAAGCCAACAGAGTGAAAGAAGTATCTCTGTTGGTTATAGTCATAGCGGGAGATGTCAAAGTCTTTCCCACACCCATATAAAGAGGTGTGTGTTTTGGATTTAGAGTTCCTTATCGGAATGGGAATCCTTGTCTCCAAGAGGGCAGTCAC
The DNA here is from genome assembly GCF_040938575.1 of Ambystoma mexicanum. Lineage (NCBI taxonomy): Eukaryota > Metazoa > Chordata > Amphibia > Caudata > Ambystomatidae > Ambystoma > Ambystoma mexicanum. The sequence continues at coordinate 1,177,344,852 of NC_090923.1, forward strand.
TCCCAGTGAGGTACCACTTGTCCAGACCCCTAGGACTCACCTCCGTAGCCTCAAAGAGGGTGGCTCCCTTCTAGGGAGAAGGGACAAATTCTCCAGATTCGTCACAGACTCTGGTTAAACTACGGGAATGCAAGCACGGTATAAATCTTAAAATGAGTGCTGTGACTATGGCGCAAAATATACAACCAGTGTTCATTATATTTAAGGGGCCATTCAAGGAGGAATTTTGGAAATTGTGTGCCAGGGACATCTTTAAAATAGTGGAGGCACCAACAGTCATTCTACAGAAGGAAAATGGTACAATCTGACTCTGCCTTAAATTAAGCTCTCTCAATGAGAAGATATGCATAAATCAGCATCCAATTACCACGGTGCCATAATTGTTGGATGCGTTGGAAAGGGCAAAACAAATTTCAAGCCTTGATTTATCCAGTGCCTGCCACCAGCTTAAACTTGGTCCAGAATTGAGATGACCAACTCCTTCCTAACACCACTTGGTGCAATTAGATTCAAACGGATGTCCTTTGGACTTGCTTCCATTCTGCCAGATTTCAGGGGTTTGATGAGGAGCTATTCAGGAAATTGCCAATGTCATGTGCTTTTAGGATGACTAGACATCCTTATCTTAGCAGGAGGAGTTGAACAGTATGATGCTATTCTGATGCAGTTCCGCCACATACTGAAAGAGGCTGGGATGACAATAAAAAAAGAGAAGCTCAAGGTCAGGGTAACTGAATTGATGCACCTAGGTTACTCAATCAGTGCCAATGGAATCCGGCCTAAGGTGAACTTACAAGAGACAGTCAAGGAAGCACCAGTGGCTAAAGATAGGCAGGGCCTGTAGGCCTTTTTAGGATTATGAGTGTACTGTTCCTCACTACACTTCCCCCACTTCTTCAATAATTCTTTTTTTGCCATATAGTTAGGCATTTCAGAGGGCATAGACCAGCAGGCATGGTGTGAGGACGTGCTGCGTCGACGCTCCCGGTTGATCCTGCTGTAGATGTCCCCCCCCTCCCTGGGACCACAAAGTCTGTCCACAGCACGGGAGGACTGGGTGACCCCAAGATCGGTTACAGGGGAAGATTACAAAGCGTTCTGCAAGATCTAAGAACGCTGGGGAATGGAGTGGCGCTCTGAGATTGCCACAACCAAGATGGTGCTGGGAGCAGTGTAAGTGGAGACGCACTGCTGTCAGGGGCCAGAAATGTGAGGCAGAGATCTTTGCGAAGGTTTTTCAACAAATGCCTTTGTATTAAACAAAAAGGTTGGAGATAAATGCCTCACTATCACTACACAGACGAAAATTTCCATGCCTAAAATAAACTAAAGTAAACACTCAAACAAATGATGTCTGTCCCTCACATACATACAATAAATCAATAAAGTAATATATGGCAGTTCAAAAGTTAACTAGAAGATATTATATATATCTACCCAGAACTGTCTCACAATAGCCAGAGCCACCATTGGGGCCAAACTTGACTATTGCAACATTCTCTTTGCAGGGATTTCTGCAGAAAATCTAAACAGTCTGTAAATCATTCAGAATAATGTGCTCCGAGCAGCCCTGACCATCCCCAAGAGGGAGCACATCTACAATGCTAGGCGCGCTGCTCACTGGCTCCCAGTCAAAAAACGCATCATCTTCAAGACACTAGCCATAATACACAGATGTCTCTTCTTCACAGCCTCCTCCTATATCTCAGGGAAAGTAGTCAGAGCCTGCTCCTGCAGGCCTAAACTATCACACCACTCCAACCAACTGAACATCCTTACCATCAAACCGGTAAAGCGGGCGGCTCAAGCTTCGTCTTTATAGCTCCAAGACAATGGAATGCCCTCCCAACTACCCTAAGGAATGAGACCTCTCACCTTTCCCTCTGCAAAGCCCTCAAATGAGGCTCTTCAACTAGCGCACCCCTCACACTTAGGCTCTCCCCCCATCGATACCTGTGTTTCATGAAAGTATTAGTGGCTACCAGTGCACCTGTAACCGTGAAGCCCCCAGCCTTTGTAACATTATACATTAACCACTACCTGTCTGGTATTAGGGTCCCTGTAACCACGAACCACAGACAGGCTGTCTTTCTCCTATAACTAAGCAAGCCATGCATGCAACAGCGCCACAATGCCCCAGGGCTGCTTTGTGCGCTTAAGGAACACAAAACCCACCACTGGGCAGGTGAACTGCACTCTGGGCCGCGGGATGCCACGGAAATCAAAAATATGGCTGGGAAAAAATAACTTGGGACATATTTATTTGCACAACACAGCAGGCATGGACACTCGGGACAAAGCTACGCGTTACGCGCTTGCAGAGTGCTTGATCACACATATATATATCACAGTTGAATTAGTAATATAACAACAGTCTCTACTTATAATCTAAGTGAATTCGCCTTCCCCAGATTCAAGCAGGGTTCTGCTCCAAAGTTCCAAAAAGAATTGATTAAATCATGGTTTGTAACACAGTTCCAATATAGTTTTTGACAACAGAAAGTTCCAACACTTCAGTGATTCAACAAAGAAAACAGAAGATTCTTTCTCTTTCTTGACCAAGAGCAAACCTCAGAATTATCCTCTTCACATGCACAATGATTTTGTAGTTCATCAAAAGCAACAATTGTCTTTGTCAGGATGATTTGCTAAAACTTGGTATTTCTGAAGAAATGCAATTTCTCTACAACAGTTTTATGCAGTTCTTTCTTCAGCACCACAAACAACATAAATTGTCTCAGTCACGACCACTTCACAGCACTTCATCAACTTCCACCTGTTTTACTTCCATGACAGGCTCACTACTTCAATCACACCTAGTTTACTCCCATGCCAGGCCTTCAAGGGTTTGCCATTTGGGTGTACTCCCTTGCCCGAACAGTGTTTCACAAATACGAAGTGGTTCTGTGGTGAAGAACAACTCAGAATAGCTCTGCAACAGCTTCACAATGTTCAGTATGTTGCAGCATTACACTTTAGGCAACTCTTCAGGGAAAACAACATTCCAAATCGGTGCTCTTCAATACTCCTCTGCAAATTAAGCTCCACTCCTTCTGAATAACCTGTTCCAGAAGGGCAGTCTTTATGCCACTCTCGTTTCCCCACTGCACAAGTAATCAAATACTGACATGGATAGGGGATTATTCTATTTCTTCCTTGGCTTTGGCAACGTGTGCTAATACCAGCGGTGGCTGTATGCTTCTCAAAATATGAGTGACAAACTGTACAACCTTTGGGCCTTTCATTAGTCCCCCTTCATCTTTGACAATGTCTGCTGGGTTTAAATTGCCTTGCTTTTGGTCTTTCTTAGCTTGGGTAATGGTTGTATGTATTAGCTTTTAACAATAGTGCCCCATCGGCTGCTGGGTTTTCCATAAACTCACACGCTTAAAGTTACAGTCATTTGGTTTTAACAAATGTGATGTTTGTTGCTTTCTGATAGTTTGAGATTCAAAAGTACTTCTGATATTACTTTCACTCATATTTGAGTGTTTCTTATTAGTGAAACGCCTGTCTTGAACACATGAGCGGTCGCAGAGCGCTCCGGGGTCACTGTAAGCTGCTCGCAGATGTTCTGCTTCTGTAGCTCCTCGCAACCGGGCAATCATCTCCTTCTGGTCTGCTGCCGCCCGTGCCACTCGAAAACAGAGCTTCCTTCGCTCCTGAGGCTCCCTGGTGCTTGCCAGCCACCGGAGACAGCCTCTTAGAAAGGAAAGCTTCCCTGGCTTTCGCTTCCTACTGTGCAGCCTCTGCACTCTAGACTTCTGAAGGCACTGTCCCTCTCAGGACCCGCTACTATCTACTCCTTTACAATGGTCCCAGCGTCATCTCCCTCCTCCAGCCTCTGCGTCGGCTGCATGCACTGCTCTGCCTGCTTGTTCGGCTTGACCTGCACCTGAGGGGGCCTTTTAAACCTCCCAGCCTCCATCAGGTGTGAGTCATTTCCATTAAAAATCTGACCACTCCTGCAGCATTTTTCCTCTTTAGCCCTCTTCTTCGTCACAGTATTTAGGGGATTATAGAACTTGAAGTCCTTAATGACAAAGTTATTTTACTCACTTCCTCTATTTTGCAATAAGTCATCAGAAGATCAGGGTTTTGGGGGAAAGTTGAATACAGGGATTTCCCATTCCTCCTGACCTGCTTCCCCCCTCATGTGATCCTCCTGCAAAACACCACTCCTAGGGACGGGATTAGAAAGCGTCTGCCTTTCCCGAGAACATGAGGAGGTCCCAGGCCAGGTTTTCTGGGGGAATCATTGTTGATTCATCACAAGAGGGACAAAGAGAAGACCCCGAAGAAGACGGTGGCCACTTTCCTGAGCACAGAGACATGTGGTGGAGGAAGAGTCGAGGAGCAGCGGACAGGGGAGTATCCAGAGAGGGAGACAGATGGGGACCAAGTGTGAACACAGTGAGGAGAGTCAGTAAGCCATGGGGTTTCACAGCTGATGCTCGGTTTAGTTAGGCTAGGCTGGGTGCACAGGGAGAGACCCGTACAAGGCCCGGTGGCAGGAGAACTGCGTGACTGGGTGAGGAGGCAGTTTCACAAGCAGCTGCAGGAAAGTAGGATTTGGCATACCGAGAAGGCTGTCCTCATCGTGACTGGTCCATATAAATAACGGACCATAGAGAGGAAAAATAAGTGCTGTAACCTCTGAAGGAAACCCAGAGGGCTCCCGAGTATGGCAAAAAGCTGATTGGAGGGAGATAACACCCATAGGAGTCAAGGGGAGCCTTACAAGGTCTCATACCAGACAGAAGACCGGGGGGAGGCCAAACAAATGAAAATGTAGGCTTTTGCCCAGAAAAAAAGAGGTGAGGGCCGCCTTCCCCAGGACCCAGGAAGATGACATCCTCTCCACCTGGAGAGAAACATCAAAGACTGGAAACCATAGCGGCTCTACATACATGGATGGAAACCAGGATTGATGAAGAAAAAAAACGATGTAGGCCTGCTTAGGCAGGAGGTGCATTCTCTGGCGGAAAGAGTTGGAGTCATGGAGTAAAACATGGAAGATACAATGAAGGCCACCAGGGAGCTGAACTCAGTAGTGCAAGACATGATCGCTAAGGTGCGGATGCTGGAAAACAGAGCTGAGGATCCTGAGGTAAGAGCAAGGAGGAGTAACATAAGGATCTTGTGTCTGCCACTCAGCTCTCCTTTAGGCTGCCCTCAGTCGCCTCTACCGCTTCTCGAGTTCCTGACTGTCTTGCTGCAATCCAGGAGTGATGTGCCACCAATGATCTCTGTATTGATGCCAGTAAGACTGAGATCCTCCTCAGCGGAACACCATCTCCCTCCTTTCTCTCACTCTCTGGCCGCCCACCCTGGGTCCTCTTCCTTCTCCTACCTGCGAGGCTAAGAACCTCAGGGTCGTCTTCGACTCCACACTGTCCTTCTTTCTTCATGTCTTCAACGTCTCAAAGAAGTCAACCTTCCAGCTGCACCTCCTCAGAGGTATTCTTCCCTTCCTCACTTTCCTCCAGAAGGTCACTGTCTCCAGAGCTCTGGTTCTCTCTAGGCTGGACTACTGCAACAGCCATTTTCTAAATCTCCCTGCGTCTACTCTCGTCCTCTACAACTCATCCAGAACAGGACTGTGAGACTTGTCCTTGGCCCAAGCCCAGGGATTGTATCTCTCCATCCCTGAAATCCCTTAATTGGATCCCAGGATCAAGTCCAAGACCCTTTGCATTGTTCACAAGGCTTACTGGGGCCTGGGACTACACTACCTCCAACTCTCTCTCCCTAAATATCTGCCTTCTCAAGTTCTCCGCTCTTCTACCTCCAACTCTCTGAGGGTCAGTCGCTTTTCCAAGCAAAGAGTTGGGGGAAGATCTCTTTCTTTGGCTGGGGCCTCCCTCTGGAACAGCCTCCCTGCCTCTCTGAAACTTGAGCAGATCCATCTCCGGTTCTGGAAGCAACTTGAGACCTTGCTCTTTGCTTATTCCTTCTTTCTTCCTCTCCCTTGCTGATCACCTGCCTATTCCATGCACTGGTAACCCTCTGAATTCGGGCACAGGTCCCCGCCTGTCCAGCTGCAATCCTGCACTACCTCTTAGCTTTCTTGCACTTGTGGTCTGTATCTTTAACCCTCCAGTCCCCCCTGCACTTATTTGCAACCCTCTTGCTGCACTTATGAGTACCCGCACTTGTCACCTGTTGGCAGCACTCTTGTTTTTTTCTCCTTTGTCCCGCACTTCTGCATCCTTCCCCTACCCTCAGCACTTCTCCCCTTCCCTGCTTTTGCACAATCTGAATGACATGAGGCATAGTAAGATCGTTGTTTTGTCCTCCCTTTTGTTTCTCCCTCTTTGTCTTGTCGCGCCTAGAAACACTTGTGTACAGGAACGTTATAAATGCCATATCATATCATATCATATCAATATCTATATTACATGGAATAGGGTGGGCATATACTCACGTAAGAAACAGGAAGGAATAGCACTGCTGCAGGAAACACACCTAGGCGTGGAAATGTGGTGGGGTCGGATATGGGGTGACATATTCCATGTACGCTACGGGGGTCCTAATATGGTAGCACCTTCTTTACCCTTTTAATCATGAGGGGTGAAAATAGATGATGAAGGGAGGATGGTCCTCATACATGCTGTGTGGAAAATAGAGAGGTGTGCATTATCAATACCTATGCTCTGCATCACAGAATCTAGCAGCCCACTGTAGTAGGCCAATGGCTTGTGACCCATGGAACTTTTTGAGTTAGTACTGCAGTCATCAATTGGCCATTAGAATGGGAAAACAAATGCAATTCTTGTGTATAGTCAGGTGTAGCTAATACTGGGGCAGTAGAAATTACTTCTCTTAGATCGTTGAAACTGGTGAGCATGTCTTCTGTCCATGTAAGCTTCTGGTGTTTCTTCTGACCCTCTTTGAGGCCTTGCAATAAGGGCCTTGTGTATGCAACATAATCTAAAATCCATGCTCTGCAGCAGTTACACAACCCTAGAAATGTCTGCATTTCCTTGACCGTTTTGGGCTGTGGAGTGCTGCGCACTGAGGCACAGCGATCGGATAAGATTCTCTTCCCGTGTACAGATATCAACTGGCCCAAATAGAGCACTTCCTGAAGACAGTGTTGCAACTTTGCCTTATCGACCTTGTACCCTTTGTGTGCCAGCAGCTGCACAAGCATTACAGAATGCTTCCTGCACTGCGGCTCACTGTCGCTGCACACGAGATAATCATCAACATACTGAATAATTGTACTGGGCACTTGGATATTTCCTAAGTCAGCATGGAAGGTCCCGTTAAAGATGCTGGGGGACAAGCAATACCCTTAGGGCAATATTGTGTAATCAAAGCGTATTGCCCCATGAGTGAACGCTGTGAGGTGCTGCAAATAGGGATTCAGGGGTATGGAGAAAAAAGGGTTCTTAAGGTCTGTGAAGTGTGTTGCCTCTTTTGGGATGCTGTACAATATTGTTGCAGGGTTTGGAACTACTGGAAATTCTGGCTGGACAGTATAATTTAGGGGACAAAGGTCCTGGATCATCCTCCAACTCCCCCCTTTTGTATTTTCTATTGGATAGATAGCAGTGTAGCATTGGTAGGTGGAGGGCACTATTATTCCCTGGTTCAAGAGTGCCACGATGGTGTCCCTTATGCCCTATTCCCCCTCTTTGGACAACAGGTACTGCTTAGCTCGCTGTAGAATTGTACCTGGTTTGAGGGTTATTCGAACCGGTGCCACCCCATACAAGAGCTCTACATCATGAGCATTAGTAGTTCATAATGTCTCTGGACTCTGCTCTAGGTCTGTTTCAGTGAAAGGGGCAGGCCAGAAGGGCCATCAAGGAACATTGTTCTGTGATATTGCACCATCATTTCACAGGGGATACATATCGCTAGTATAATTTCTCCATCATCATCCCTGTCTTTGAACAATTCTGCATTTGTCACTTACTTGAGAGGCACTCTAGGGTCCATTCACAGCACCGTCCACCACTCATACCCATGTGTATCCGTCTCGACCACAACAATCCTTTTGGCTGACATGACCCGGCCCTATAACTCTAGGGAGAGTATTGTACCTGCCACAAGCTCTGCGGTCACCACAGGGTGGAAGATGAAATTGGAGGGCACCGACCAACAAGCCTTGCCAAACTGGGGCACTGCATTGAGTAATACCAATATTCCATAGACAAACATGTCTGGGTCTACTGGCATGCCACAGATCACCACATCCTCTCCCTGGTCCTGAATGAGGACCTTTGCCCTCAAGGCACACATGCCAGGGTGGTGCATACCACCACATTGTCCGTAAAGGAGATGGTGATGTTTAGCTTGCTTAAAAAATCTCATCCCAACAGATTTATGGGTGACGCTTCTGAGTATAGCAAGGGGGCACGCACCACTTTCCCTCCTATTTTGATAGCTACCTCTTTGGTGTAGGAAACCATCGCGACAGCTCCAGAGATTCACCTGATAGTGGGAAGTTTCCCTCACTGATGCATAATTTAGTAGCACCTGTGTCGACCATAAAGATTAATTGCTTGTTACCTATCTCAGCACCCACCAAGAATTCCTCATCAGGGTGGATAGTCATGGACAGGACTGGACACGTAAGGGCTTTCTGTGGGCTGTCCTAGTCAAGGTAAGTATTGGTTAGCTGGGAACGTGAAAGGGTTTCCTCCCAGAACGCTGACCCTTCGGTAAGGCACCACAGTTCCATTTGGTACGACATTTGATGTGGGCATTTGTCCCCTATACACTGTATTCTGCTAGGCCGCCTGTGGGTGGGCATTAGGTGGGGCTTGTGCCTGCATATGTTGGGGTTTTGGTGGTAACTGGGTATACGCCTGGTGTATTTCATAGGGGCTTGAGGTGAACAGCGCAGGCTCGGGTGCAGGTGCTGTGGTGGTGTGGGGATGGGTTGGCTATATGGGGTGTATCCTCCTCCCTCCCTGCTTCTGCATTTCCTTGCAAAATGTCCCCACTTCCAACAGCTCCAACACTGAGAAGGTCCCATACCACCCCTTGGACCCATTGCCCAAATCCCCCTCTGCCTCCTCTACCCCCTGAAATCCTCCTCTTCTCTGCTGCTGACCTCTTTGGTGCAATTCAGAGTACTGCCCAAGTGCTCCACCTGGCCAAAACACTACTATCCTCACATCTGCGCGTGCTGCAGCTTTTTCTGCTGACTCTGTCTCTGTACTTGCTACTACCGTACCCGCAAGTACTATTTATGCTAGCTTTTTCTGCACCCGTTTTGCTTCCTCAGCCTGCAATGTCTGAGCTGTTTTCTTTTCTCCTTCCTTGATCCTTTTACAATGATGTAAATTAATAGTCTATATTTTGGTCCACCCCTTCACTTCCATGCCCACTATCTTATCAAGTGCTTTCGGAACTTCCTTTGGTAAGCCCCTCTTAATAACGAAATAAAAAATAGGAACTGATCTTCTCACTAGTCACCCGTCTCTGCTCGCCACATCTCTTGCACTTTTAAAATGTATTGCGCAGGTTCCTCATCGTCCTCCATTGTGTACTGCTATATGGGCTGTAGGTTCGGTGTGTCTGGGTACGCCCACCACAGTGCATCCCACACTTGTACTCTGATGTTGTTAAACGGGGCCCCATTATGTGCATCGTCATCTAACTTTACTCCTGGATACCAAGCCTTAACCCACACGCCCCCCGCCTGGTCTCACACGATTGTAACAAGTAAACTTTTCCTGTCTCCTACTGCTAGTGTTATCCCTGCTGTCTGCTTTTCAAAGGCATAAATCCAGTTTCCGGCCCCGCAGTAAGTGGCAGGAGTGCTTTAATCAAATTATGTCTATCCATCTGAGCGCATGGCACATAATGCACCCTCTCTGGCCCTTTATGCAACAGTGGCAGCTGCGTGCCCACTCCCCTCCTCTTTTTCCGTCACTTCCCCTTTTCCTTGCCAATGCTACCCACCCAAATCTGTTCCTCAATCACGGTCCCTATAAGCTCTCTAATCTGGGTGAAATCACAGGTGCATCCTGGGCGTCCCTGTCGTCGTCTTCAAATTCGTCAACAGTATCCCAATCTCATTCCTGCAGTTCCCTGTTTTCTTCCCTATCCGACCTCACTGTTCCGTATCCTACGCTTTCCTCTCCGCTGTGGTCACCATTTCCTCTCTCCACATGCACATCCTTTATTGCAGTGCTATGCAAAATGTCTCCTGCCCTCCACTCGTCCAACCCAAACCTCTTGTTGCCCTCTCCTTCCTTCACTGCCCTCAGACAGGCCAGCTCTGCTTGTCTCACCTCTAAAGCCTCTTCTAACTCCTTTTGCGACTTACTTTCCTGCAACATAATGCTGTTGGGTGTTGGTTGATATGGAGATGGGGCGGTGCCATGTGCGTGCACATACGTCATGTTAGTATATCCTGTGGCTGGGCAGGTGCTGAGTGGGTAAACCCCCTCCTTAGGCGCATGCTGCAGCCCCTCCTCTGGCGCTGTGGTGGTCACTATATTTAAGGGGGCACTGTCTTTGCATCGGGGCACACACCTGGCGACATCCTCTACATCCTCTACCATCTTCCACAGGCCTAAAATCTCTTTTTGTTTCTGAAACTGTTTGTCTTTGTATTTAGCCACTAGGAACGTGCTCAAATCTTCCAGTATCTCTCTGTATTGGTCCCTTGCTCTGGCCATGGGCGGGGCATCCCCTCTAGAGTCTCCGTTCCCCACTGGCAGTGATATTTCTCAATCTTGTCTTCCTACAATGGAAACGCACTATACATTTACTCCAGTGAAGTCAATCCCCCCCATATCAACACTTTAATCTAAAAAAAACTCTTAATAATTGTCCCACACAATACCTGCACAATTGTCACTACAGTCCTCCAAGCCCACCTCCCAGTCACCCCCTGTTTTGCTCTCCTCTCCTCCCCACACTTCCACAATGATCTCTCCACACACTCACAACACCTCCACCAAATGCACAATAATAATACAATACACAAAAACAACGAACCAAAATAATAGACCAAAACAACAACTGCTAATTTTCCTTCTTCGACAGAAATCCAAGCTCTCTAACTATACCGAGCTCCTACTTTTGTATCCTCCTTATCACAATATAAAATGGCACCACCTTCTTCCCTCACTCTGGAAGGTTCCCACACTCCTGTTTTCCTCCACATTATCTCCTTAATAATAAATATAATAATAAAGAAACAAAACTCTGCCACGTGGTCTTTCGCACTCTCCTTCCACACATAATGCACCCCCACTCACTCTCATACCCCGTTGTCGTCACTCGCAAGAGGTGTACTTACATCATTGTGTTCTCCCGGGCTCCTACGTCACAGGGTCCCAACAACGACCTACACCCTTCTAGGCACAACTCGGCTGAACTCTTTAAAATCTGCAAGGAACTGGCCAATCCTGCCGCAGTCTCTACCTCTCCTGTCCCTTCCAAGGCTCTCTGTGCGCCACTGGCCTCTCATTTCGTCTCAAAAACTCAGGACATCCTGTCCGCACTCTCTCTGCAGCCACCCCTCCTCCCTCCTTCTCTTCCTTTCCCCTTTTCTCCACATATGAGGTTTCTAGACAAGTCCGATCTATGAAAGTCTCATCGAAACAGGTTTACCCCTGTTCTTCCAAAACTATCAAGGACCACATCGACACCCTGGCTCCTGCCCTGGCTGATCTCTGCAACCACTCCTTCGCCACTGGAGTCTTCCCATCCCCCCTGAAGCACTCCCTTGTGCACCCCCTTCTTAAGAAACCCTCTGCTGTTCCCACTTGCCCGGCTAACTATCGCCTGATCTTTATCACTCCCTTCCTGGGCAAGCTCCTGGAGAAACTGGCCATCTCCCAGCTGAATCTCCATACTGAATCTGTTGGTTGTCTTCATGACCCTCAGTCTGGCTTCAGAGCTGCCAGAAGCACGGAAACTGCTTTCCTGAACATCCGTGAAGACCTGCTCTCCAACCTTGATTCTAACACCCCTTGCGTCCTCATCCCGCTTGATCTCTCTTCTGCCTTTGATACTGTCAACCATGCCATCCTGCTCAACGGTCTCTGTGATAACCTGGGTATCACTGGTCAGGCTCTTGTGTGGCTGACCTCTTTCCTCGCTGACCAACCCTCCCAGGTCCAACTTGGGTCCTTCCTCTCCTCTGTCTTCTACTCTACCTGTGGTGTCCCCCAGGGATCTAACCTCTCTCCCTGGCTTTTCAACCAATACCTGGCACTCCTTGCCCACCGCATCGCCACTCTCTGCCCCAACTTCCAGTGCTATGCGGATGACACCCAGATCATTTTCAGGCTACCCTCTGCCTCCTCCTCCCCGTCACTCATCTCTGACTGTCTGTCTGCTATCCAGGAGTGGTGTGCCGCCAATGACCTCTGACTTAATGCCAGCAAAACTGAGATTCTCCTCATCGGCACACCGGCTCCCTCCTTCCCTGTAGCTCTCTGGCCGGCCTGTCTTGGCCCTCCTCCTGCTCCCACCTTTGATGCCAAAAACCTTGGGGTCATCTTCGACTCCACACTCTCCTTCTCTCCTCACATCTCTGACGTCTCTAAGAAGTCCCACTACCAGCTACACCTCATCAGAGGTATTCTTCCCTTCCTCTCCTTCCCCCAGAAGCTCACTGTCTCCAGAGCCCTGGTTCTCTCTAGGCTGGACCCCAGCACCTGGGGACTGTTTTCTGTATCCCTTCAGTCCCCGTACCAGCACTTATGTCTGCACTTACCTTGCACTTGCCACCTCTGGCTGTTTATTATCTTATTTTTTCTACTACCCTTTGTACTGCACTTGCCCCTCTCCCTTCCCCCACACGCTTTTCCCTTTCGCCCTTCCCATGCACTTGCAAGATCTGAATGAAACCTGGCCTTGTAAGATAGTTGTCTGTCTTCCCATTGTTCCCCCTCCCTTGCCTCGTCGTGCCTCGAAACACTTGTGTATAGGCACGTTATAGAAGCCATATCATATCATATCATATCACAGGAGCTGTTCCCCGCTTCAAAGAGCAGACAGGAATTCTGTAAAAACGGCTCCTGTACACCACTGCAGGTTTACGCACCTGGGACTGGTTACATTAGCTGGGTGCGGCCCCTCCAGAGATGCGGCCTGGGAGCCTCTGTCTTCGCGGGGGTCACTGGGATCATATCGGGGTCACCAAAAATATAGAGAAGCCCCTCAACACTCACAGAAATAGTGCAACCGACTAGGGAAAAAACCCAGCACACCTCTTGCAATGAGAATAAAGTTTTATTTCCACAAAAATAGGAATGCACCAGCCGAGTTTCCTACTCAAATTAGTACGAGCAACTTTTTTATAAAGCCACACAGCGTCATCAGTGGCATAATTTACATAGGTACAAATCTGAAATGGGTTGATGGTGCAACCCTATACATTGGCTTCCTGCTCCATATGGGATGCCCGGCCATTGGTCCCAGCCCCGGCTGTCTATCTTCTTCCACGTGGGCTCATCCTCACATGAAATTACACTTAACTGCTCGTTAGGCAACGATAAAACAATACATTCTCTATCTCTGACCTAACATGCACCTGGTACGGCAGACATGGGCTAAGAAGAGACCTTGAGGCCATTGCTTCTAACCACAAATCAATTCCAGACATGTTGCCACCCTCCCAAGTCTTCCCACCCTCATTTTAGCTATGTTGTTTCATCCCTTCCGACACCTCGCAGCACAAATCATGTGACCTATGGTGAAGGCAACTGATCCCTGCTTTCTGATCTTTTCTGATAGATTGTTGGTCTAACACTATTATGGTCGGTGATCTGGGACTGGCTGGTCCTTTGGAATGCTAGGGGTCATGAGATGGGGCATTTGAATGCTATTGCTTAAGAGTTGGAACAGGGAAGGTCGAAGGGTTGTGCCCTTCATGGGGTAGCCTTTTACAGAGAGCTCTCAAACCCCCCATGGCCTTACAGGGCTCATTCTTTCTGGGATACAAATACTAGCAACATTAGACAATGGGAGGTCTATGAATCTCTGCAGCTCTGGCCATTCTCACTGATGCCCATGCTATAACCTATTCACGCATGCAATCACCTACTTCCCCATGTGTGCCTTTGGGCCTGCAGCCCTAACTGTAGTGCAACACTAGGCCTCGATATTAAGATGGCTGCTGCTATCCAAGATGGCGTTTGGTTCCTCATGTATACCAGAGTAGAAAAGTACACTGCCATAACTGTGTAATGGACACACCCCCGCCCCCTGTACCATTACTGAGACCTTACTACACACTCCCAGGCCTCTGCCTCATTGGAAAGCACTGGGGGTGCCTGGGACAACCTCCCTCCTTCCCAACAGTTGCTAACATTTTGATGTGGTGAAAGGTGCTTTTTGAAGCAATTCCTGAAATGCAGGCTACTGAATATCCTTGCAGTCCCACTGGGCAGGAGTCCATGGTTTGTAAAGTTTTCATTCTACTTTTGTCTTTTAGTTTCACATAATGATTGAGGAATTGTCGGCGTACGTTACATATTGAGCTGTATGTCAATTTGTAATCTGGACGGTTTGCTTGGGCGAAAGGAACATTTGGTTGAAAGTTTGTTGGGGCCATTTATTCTTTAAGGGTTTCTTTTGCCATAATGGTGTACCCTATCATTTCATACCCTCAGCCATTACTGTCTATGGCAATTGTTTTTTCCGTTCTTCTTTATAAGCCTCTTAATTGAAATTTGGTTCTGTGCTGCTTGTGTGAATCCATTCACCTTCACAGAAGTTTGAAAAGGTATCTATATTGACATTGCACATGTTTAGAAGTACTTTTTGTAATGTATTGATTAATTTACTTAGTGGTTTCATTCTGTTTAAAATTATTATAAACAACTTTCTCTTTAGTAGAAATGTGCTGTCAATAGAGCTTCGAGGAGTAGTCTTCTGCGGTAGTTTTTAAGGATAGATTGTGACTTTTTAGCTGTCTTTATAGGATTGTGAAGAACTCCACGGTGGAAAATATTTTGTACAATAATTGTTTTTTAATGCTTTACTGTGGGTACGTTAACATTGGTAGATATACTGTTCGCTTCATTAGTAGGTCTACTTTTGTTTGTACATCTTTTTTTACTTTTAGTTTTTGCAAGAGGGGACTTACTTTTTTTTAGTGGTGGGTGGTTTACTTTTGTTGAGTGAGGTTACTAGCTGTTTTGTTTTAATGTTTTCTCTGCATTGTTTTAGAGGTGGGTGACTATATAGCTTGCTTTTATTTTTTTGTGGTCTATTATTTCTTTGTTTTCTACAGAGTTGGCTTTTAGTAGGCCTTCTGTTCTGTCTGTTCGGAAAAAAGAAAGTTTAGGTTTGAAAGTTGTGGAATGTATATGCATGTATTATGCATGGGTGTGTGGGTGTGATTCTAGAGATTACTAGAATGCTGTGTGATTGTGTAGTGGTATGATAGGTGTAGTTGGGAAGGTTGTAAGAGTAGGAGTATGTACAGGTGTGATGGGCTTGGATTATTGAGTAAGAGAGTGGTGGTGTGATTAAATAAGTATGGACATTATGATGTTTTGAGGGAAACAGTGGTTGTTATTATGGTGTGTTTTAGTACCTAGGTATGAGGGATGTGTGGGTTTAATGGGAAAGTAGTAAGGAAGTGTATTTATTTATTTATTTGTATTTTTAAAGCGCACACCAGACCTGGGGCATCGAGGCGTTGTTACAGATAAACATTGCTGGTTACAAAGGAAGGCTTAGTAGTTACATTGATATTTGCATTTACGGTTCATCGTCGAGTTACATAATACATTCAAGATTGCATTTACAGTGCAGCTTATGAATTCACCGGGGGAGGATGGCTTGGACGCTGGGGTGTATTGTGGGTTATATGAATAGCGTGGTTTTGAGAGATTTGTGAAAGGCGAACAAGGAAGGTTCTGCTCTGAGTGCGTTGGGGAGGGCATTCCAGAGTTTAGGTGCTATGTGGGGAAGCCAATGCCTCCGACGTTGGCTCTTTTTCTGGAGGGTACGCAGAGTTTGTTTGCATGGTGGCTCCTTATGAGGCGGGCAGAGATGTTTTTGAATACGGTTTCTGATAGGTAGGATGGGGCAGAGAGATTGATGCATTTGTGCGTAAGGGTGAGAATTTTGAAGTTGATCCTTTCCTTGATAGGGAGCCAGTGGGCTTTGCATCTGGCCTGGGATATATGGTCATTTTTGGGAATGTGTAGGGCTGCACGGAGCGCATTGTTTTGAACTATTTGGAGCCTGTTGATGTTTTTAGTTGAGGTGCCTGCCAGGAGGGCATTGCAGTAATCGAGTCTGGCTCCTATTGTGGCTCTGGCGATGGATAGGCAGTTTTTAATGGTTAGAAAGGGTTTTATGGCTGGCCACCAGGGGGCGCACAGGCAATGGCAGCCTGATTTGCGAGCTCCTCCTAAGGCCGGGTCGGTACGGGGTCTGAGCCCCCCCGAGACCGCCCCACAGAGCGCAAGCGGGTCGATTGGAGCAGTGACCCCCCAGTGCCCCCGCGGAGTGAAACAACAGGGTCTGGAGACCGCCGGACGACGGAGTTCCACGGGCGCGGCGGCTGCAGCGGGACCATCGCAGGAGGCCGTGAGCACAGCCCTGTGGGGAGCCTGGGGAGGAGCGAGCTGACCCGTCGGCGCTGGCCTTCACCTCCCCCTTCAGGAGGCGCGAGCTGCCGGGACGCCTCTGGGTGAGGGGACTCCCGCCCGGAGCGGTCCCCGGAGTGGCCCCCCCGCCACAACAGGAGCGCCGAGGGAAGCCGCAAGGCCGCTCTGGGAGCCGCGGCCTGACAGGTACGAGATACGGAGGGGGGCGGCCGGGCCCGTTTTGAAGCCCCCCCCTTCACCACCAGCGGGACCCTGCGTGGGCCGCGGGCAGGACACCAGAGGCCCCCGCCGTTTCACTGAGGGCTGCGACCCGCCGCCTCGTGGTCGCACAAAGCGCCCCTCCCCCCACTCCAGTGGGCTCCTAAGGGGCCCGCCCGGGGGCAACTTTCAAGGAGCAACTAGAACACCCAGGAGGGGTGGGGAAGGTGCAACCCCGCCAGGAGAGGCCCCCAACGAAATAACATCACCACACCACCCTGCAGAGGCAAAAGCACCCCTCACCCATTCCAGAGGGGAAATATCGTTTTGCAAAAATATAATCGAGGTGTACTGGAGGTATTGCGGTGGCCACCCTGGGTGTGAGGCCCCCGCCTGAGGCTGGAGGGGCGAGTGCCCGCCTGGGGGGCATCAATCAAGGACCAGAAAGACCGCTCGGAAGGGGTGGGGAGGGTATATCTTGCCAGGAGAGACCCCCAACGAAAAGACAACAGCATACCACCCCGCGGAGGCAATAGCACCCCTCCCCCACTCTAGAGGGAAATCAACTTTCTAAAAATAAAATCGAGGTGCCGGGGGGTCAACCTAATGGACTGGCAGCAGAACCTGCAAAAATATCGGTACCGAGACCCGGACCCCCCCGTTACAGGACCACCCCACGGTGAGGGAATGGCCCATCTGGAACCCCCTGCACCCTCCACGGCCGCAATGGAGCGGGGCTTCGCCTCCATATTGCAAGAGATCCGAGATATGCGCGCGGACATTGCCCAAAAGTTTGAAAAAATGGACCACCGGGTCGATAAAGTTGAGGACAGACTCCTTCAGGTCGAATCCAACCAATCTTCAGCGGCCACCCTTGAAGTAGAGGTAAACATGAGGCTAGCTGCCCTGGAAAAAAGGGAGGAGGAGAGGTCAAGACAGATGGACGACTTCGAGAACAGGGAGCGGAGAAACAACCTCAGGATCTTTGGGGTCCCGGAGACGGAGGGGGAGACGGAGAGGGAGCTGACCCGTGTGGTGTGTAACATAATTGCCCTCCTCTTTGAAGAAGAGATGACTACAGAACTCATATTCGATAGGATACATAGAGCGGGAGGTCGAGCAGGGGGCCCCCGGTCGATTCTGGTGCGGTTCCATTACTACCTGGAAAAGACGCGGGTGTTGGAGGCCTCCAGGAGGGTCCAGGAGATCTCATACAACAACTCCCAGATCTCCATTTTCCAGGACCTCTCAGGATACACCCTGGCCAAACTGAGAATGTGCCGCCCCCTCACGCAGTTGCTGAAGGAGAAGGGAGTGCGATACAGATGGGGCTTCCCCTTCTCCCTAACATTCGAGTACCTGGGCCAGAGAACGACATTGATTTCGGAGGAAGATATTAAGGGGGCTATCCAGGACTACGTCTCTGATCCAGCGCCCCGTCGGGAGCCACGGGGGCCGGCCGGGGTCGGAGCTGGAGGCCCGGGCCCACCGGGAGAAAGACGGAAAAAGTCAGGAGCGAGGAAATTCAGGAGAATGAATACACCCTCCCCAGTGAAAGAGGGGCAGCAGAACGACTCTGAGGGGCAGTAGCTGGGCAGTCCCAGTGTGAACGTGGCCTCTGGAGTTCCCAGAGGACACGGGTTTACTTGAGGGTGAGAAGTCCGGCAAAAGAAAGGAGAAGAGGAGGAAACTAGAATCCCCACGCAAAGCAAGTTGGGTGGGTAAAATCGGGGAGGGGATCGAGGGGGGGGGCTCATGATAATGTGCTTGTTAACGATCGCCTGGCCGAGAGGGGCAGGCTGGTGGTCCGGCCAAAGTGCCAGTGATGACTGAACTATCTGGCTGGACGCCGGGGCAGGGGGTGGGGGGACGGAAACAAGTTGGGGGTTGTTTGTTAGGGAAGGGGTTTGGGGGTCAGTTGGGGAAACATGTCAGGAGTGTCCATAAGACAATTTATGGGGAGCTAGAGAGGAGAATTGTTGCGAGGCAGCCATCCGTTAGAATAGAATTCATAGACAATGGCTGATGGTCTGCCGGCCCTGGGAGTGGGCACCCTGAATGTTCGGGGCTTGCAGGGAGTTTAGGAGGGCTAAACTGGACCTTCTGTTTGTGCAGGAAACACACTGGGCAAGGGGAAAGGAGCCCAGGTTGCGGGGGGGGGGGAATCGAGGAGGTCTTTCATGCGTCCCATAGGACCAAAATGAGAGGGGTGGCCATCTTGGTAGCTAGAGATGCAGGGTTTGAGAAGGAAGATATCCTAAAAGACCCGGAGGGAAGATACCTGTTGGTCCGGGGCACCCTATGGGGCTCCCCCCTCACTCTGGCTGTAGTGTATGGCCCCAATGAAGGACAGGCCCTATTTTGGGAAACTGTGAGAGATAGGATCAGACTATTCGTGCAAGGCCCGCTAGTGGTAGGGGGAGACTTCAACATGGTCCTCGACCCGACTATGGATAGGAAAAGGGTAGACCCCCTTACTCCCAGAACTGCAGAAGAAGCCATGGCACAGTCTTTCCAGAGGGTAAATGAGGAACTGGGCCTAACTGATACAATTCCTCTTCCCAGAGGGGGAATCCCTTCCTTCACCTATTATTCAGCCATACACAACTCTTTCTCCCGAATAGACTACGTCCTGGTAGAGGAGACACTCAGTCCATATGTGTCAGGCTACAGAATAGACTCTGTACCCTGGTCAGACCATGATTTGGTTAAAGTTACAATCGCGTTGGGGTGGTGCAGAGGGCGTTGGAAGTGCAACAACGCTCTGTTAAAGGATGGGGTCCTCTCTCAGGAGGTCTTGGACTCCATAACAGAGTTCTTTGACCTAAACGACAACGGGGAGGTCGCCACTCACACGCTCTGGGACGCCTTCAAGGCTACCCTGCGAGGGGTCCTCATAAAACTGGGGGCCCAGAAGAAAAGGGAGAGGGAGATACAGGAGAAGGCTCTGAGAGATAGGATATCCCGCCTCCAACCGGCGAGCTCTCCGGGGCGCCCATTAGCGGGTGACCGGGTGGCCGCCCTCGAAGACTGCAGGCTACATCTTAAAGATCTGCTCCTACATAAAACAGAAAGGTGCCTCCAACTAACTAAACAAAAATACTATGAGAAGGGGGACAGGGCGGACCGGATCCTAGCCTGGAAGTTGAGGGAGGTCCAGAGGAATAGAAGGGTGAGGGAGGTGAGGGACGCTCAGGGGCTCCTTGGCAACGACTCCCCCCATATCGATGAGGCTTTCCGCCAATATTACACAGCTCTCTACTCCTCAGAATATGATGGAGATGTTGGCCAGATAGAAACCTTCCTTGATTCAATACAGATTCCATCCCTCTCAAGGGAAATGGCAGAAGGGATAGAGGGTCCGGTCACTGAGGATGAGGTGGACAAGGAGATCTCTGGGATGAGGGTGGGAACCTCCCCCGGGGAGGATGGCTTCACAGTTTTCTTTTACAAAAAGTTCCGGTCCTCTTTGATCCCATACTTGGTGAGGGTCTTTAACGAAGTGCTGGACGGGGGCATACTCCCCGAGTCTATGATGGGAGCCGTGATAGCAGTCTTGCCCAAGGAGGGGAAGGACCCTTCGGAATGCTCCTCCTATCGGCCCATATCATTGTTAAATGTTGATGTGAAGATCCTGGCCAAGGTGGTGGGGAAAAGGCTGGAAGGCATAATGCCGAAGTTAATCAACGGGGACCAGGTGGGCTTCATAAGCGGGAGGCAGGGCTCGGATAACATCCGCAAGACCCTAGACCTGCTCCACTTTGCCCAAACATCGGAACTTGACGCTTGCGTCCTCTCACTGGACTCGGAGAAGGCCTTCGACCGGGTCGAGTGGCGTTATATGGAGCTTCTCCTTCAAAGAATGGGCTTTGGGACCCACATCATGAGCTGGGTAACTGCACTCTATAGAGCCCCCACAGCGAGGGTACAGGTAAACGGGACACTGTCTGGGTCATTCCCCCTCTCCCGAGGGACAAGGCAGGGGTGTCCACTCTCCCCCCTGATCTATGTCCTCACCATGGAGGCCCTGGAATTGCAGTCAGAGCGCACCCGGACATTAGGGGAATAAGAAGGGGAGAGATCGAGTTCAAGCTTTCCCTGTTTGCGGAAGACATTTTGGCCTACCTAGTAGATCCGGGTTCTTCCCTCCCCCCCTCCTGGCCCTGGTGTCAGCATTTGGTCAATTCTCGGGCCTAAAAATAAACACTGCAAAATCAGTCCTGCTCCCAATGCGAATAATAGACCCGGTGCGCGACCCCCTGAATAGGTTCCACGGGATCAAGGTGGAGAAGGTCGCTATACGGTACTTGGGGGTTCTCCTCACCAGAGATATGTCGAATCTGGGCTCCGCCAACTATGGTCCCACGATGACGGAGATCACTGTAGACTTGAGGAGATGGGGTAAAATGATCCTCTCGTGGTATGGCCGAATGACGGCCCTCAAAATGAATGTCCTGCCACGACTCCTGTACCTATTCACAGCACTCCCGACCAGGGTCCCGGCACAGAACTTCAAAGACCTACAATCGGGGGTCCGTGACTTTGTATGGCAGGGCAAGACCCCGAGAACTGGAAGGGCCGTCCTGACCCTACCTAGGGAGGAGGGGGGATTTGGGCTGCCAGACTTTCATCTCTACTTCTGTGCTGCCCAACTGCGTGTCCTTCTGGAGCACATGAAGGAGGGGCTGAGAACGTACTGGTCCTACCTGGAGGATATGGATGCCCATCCCCACAAAGTCTGCGACCTCCTGTGGACGCCTCGCAGGGAAATCCCAAGGCGCTTACGGGCTCACCCGACCCTGGGAGTCCTATGGGACATTTGGAAGGAAGGCCCTCAGACCGCTCACCTCACCACATGGCCGTCTCCAACGTCATCTCTCTGGGGACACCCCATCAACCTGGGAGGAAGAGGGTTCAGGCACTCCCAGATCTGGTCAGACAAGGGGATGGAATGGGCGGGGCAGATGTTCAGGGACGGTGAATTCTTACCTTATGAGGAGCTCAGGGAGGCACTGGGTCGTGACTCAATATCTATCTTCGAATACCTCCGCCTGAAGGGCATCCTCTGTGACCCATCATGGGGCACCAATCTGCGAAGACAGTTGACCCCCTTTGAGAAGCTCCTCGATTTGGCGGCCTCCAGGAAGGGGGCGGTTTCAAGTTTGTACGGGGTCCTAAACACGTACAACCTTCAAGGCAGGAGGAGTTTTCGCTTGTTCTGGGAAGGCCTGGCAGGTGCCGAAATCTCTGAGGATGATTGGGCCAGAATATTTAAAATTGCATTTCACGGAAATCTTTTCACCGCTGACATGGAACATAACTTTAAGATACTGCAGGGATGGCACAGAGACCCCGCAAAATTGTGCAAGATGTTCCCGGGAGTGTCGTCAAGGTGCCCGAGAGGGTGTGGGGAGACGGGGACCAGAGGCCACATGTGGTGGCACTGTTCAAAGGTTCAAACATATTGGGAGCAAGTGAGGGACTGGATGGAGGAAGTGACTGAGGTCCGTATACCACTTAATCCCCTGACAATGCTGTTGGGCCTCCCCCCAGAGGACACAGAGGTGCACCGATACCCTAGGATGTGGGAAACTATGTTAAGGGCTGGAAGAGTGGCTTTGGCCCAAAAATGGAAAAGTCCGGAGGCTCCCTCGAAGGAGGACTGGCTGAAAAAGGTCAAAAATATGTTTTTGATGGACAAATTGACAGCCATGGTAAATAACAATACTAGCTCATTCCTCACGGACTGGTCGGGTGTCCAGCAATCCTGGGGATGGGACGTGCACTGAACCCACTGAAAGGCCCCCCACCCTGGAGACGACGGGATTGACTCTTTCTTGCAGGTCAGCCAAACTTGGGACCCTAGGACTTGGGGAATGGCAGAAGCCAGCCAACTGATGTCGTGGTTATGCATCGCAACAACTCTGTGACAAGGGAGACGGAGGCATCTCCGTGAGTCTCCCAAGATGAGCACACTGAACTGGACACGGGGAAGGGGGGGGGGGGAATCCAGGGGTGGGGCGGGAGGGGGTTCCACTGTTCTTTTTCCTGGTTTGCTTGTTTGTAAAATTTAAAATGCCAATAAAAACGGAAGTTTAAAAAAAAAGAAAGGGTTTTATGGCATTTATAAGTTTCGTGGTGAGAGCAGAGGCGGAGGAGATGGCGCTGACCTGCCTTGTCCTCGAGAGTGTAGAGTCTATGTAGACTCCAAGGGGGTAATTCATAGAATTCAGCGCACAAGTGGCACGCGCGGCTGGTGCAAAGTGTGGGCGTGCGACTTTCTGCGCCAGCCGCGTGCGCTAAAATCCATTTCCGCGCACAGCGTATTCATGGATTTTAACATCCAAAACCAGCCGTGGCGCAGAGTGGCGCATCGACCCTGCAGAAGCGCCAGTTACGCCCCCAACCCCTCCCCGTGCGCCATGTACAGCGCACAAATCCCGTACATGGCGCACAGGTTTACAACCACGAAAATGCCTGTAAAACTCCCCGCGCACCCCTACGAATACATGTACATTTACATGTATTACTGGGGTTTCCGGGAAGTTTCACACGCGATTGGCTCTGTGCGAGCGGGGTACGTGTATTACTGGGGTTCGTGGGAAGTTTCACACGCGATTGGCCGTGTGCGAGCGGGGTATGTGTATTACTGGGGTTCGCGGGAAGTTTCACACGTGATTGGCCCTATGCGAGCGGGGTACGTGTATTACTGGGGTTCGCGGGAAGTTTCACACGCTATTGACCCTGAGCGAGCCGGGTACGTGTATTACTGGGGTTCACGTGAAGTTTTACACGCGATTGGCCCTGTGCGAGCGGGGTACGTGTATTACTGGGGTTCGCGTGAAGTTTCACACGCGATTGGCCCTGGGCAAGTGGGGTACGTGTATTAATGGGGTTTGCGGGAAGTGACACACGCGATTGGCCCTGTGCGAGCGGGGTACGTGTATTTCTGGGGTGCGTGGGAAGTTTCACACGCGATTTTGCTGTGAGAGCAGGGTACATGTATTTCGGGGGTGCGCGTGAAGTTTCACACGCAATTCTGCTGTCAGAGCGGGGTACGTGTATCCAGTGTGGTGCGCGGGGAGTCCTACACGCACGTGAATTGGCAGTGTGGGCCCTCCCAGGTGTCCCCTCTACCCCCTCCATGGCCCCTGCAGGCAGCCCACACCACAGGGGACTACCCTGCACCCCTGGTCATGTCCCGCAGGCAGCCCATACACAATGGGCATGCCCCCCAGCCAAGCCACATGTCACGTTGCAATATGATCACCAACTCATGTCCCCCAGCACCCCCGACCCCCAGCAGTGAGGGGGAGCTGCCAGCAGGCCCCCATTCATGTCCCACTCATGTCCCCCAGCACCCCCACCCCCCAGCAGTGAGGGGCACCTGCCAGCAGGCCCCCACTCATGTCTCACTCATGTTCCCCAGCACCCCCTCCCCCAGCAGTGAGGGGCACCTGCCAGCAGGACCCCACTCATGTCCCCCAGCGCCCCCACCCCCCAGCAGTGAGGGGCACCTGCCAGCAGGCCCCCACTCATGTCCCCCTGCACCCCCACCCCCCAGCAGTGAGGGGGACCTGCCAGCAGGCCCCCACTCATGTCCCACTCATGTCCCCCAGCACACCCACCCCCCAGCAGTGAGGGGCTCCTGCCAGCAGGCCCCCACTCATGTCCCCCTACACCCTACCCCCCAGCAGTGAGGGCCACCTGCCAGCAGGCCCCCACTCACCCCCCCATCATGTCAACATGACTCACAATCATGGCCCTCATGGCCACCAAAATCCCACGGCATGCCACCCCTGCCCAAATAACCAACCAAGCATAACATACACCCCACATTGAAATGCCCATTACATGAAACTGTTAGCCGTGAACGCTGTGGATGGCTCTTCCCTGGTTTCTGGAATGGTGATCCAGCAAACAGAGGATTTGGCAATGGAGACTGTAATGGGACATTCAGAAATTATTTTCTTTGATCTTATAACTGCACCTCAGTTCAAGCTCATATTGGGGCTTCCGTGGTTACGGTTACACAATCCGTCCATTGATTGGCACTTAGGCAGGATTGAGTTTATGTCAGAATATTGTGAGAATCTGTGTTGGAAGAACAAGCTTCCAGCAAATAGTCCTTGCCATTCTCTATTGGATATTGCCTCTACTGTTGGAGCGGTTATAACCAGTGTTTTGCCTACGGAATATTCTGAATTCGAAGATGTGTTCGATGAAGGAGGTGGTTCGGTTTTGCCCCCGCACAGACCGCACGACTGTCCTATCGATCTGGTTCCTGGGGGTAAGCTACCGTCAGGAAGGATCAATTCCTTAACCCACAAAGAAGATCTCGTTCTAAAAGAATACATAGATCAGTCTCTAAAATCAGGGTTTATACGCCCCTCTCGTTCACCGGCGGCCTCTCCTTTATTTTTCGTGCCCAAAAAGGAGGGGGATCTCCGTCCGTGTATTGATTATAGGGCTCTCAATTCCATCACTGTTAGGAATCAATATCCCATCCCTCTCATCTCTGTGCTCCTGGATCAACTGGGTTCGTCGGTTGTATTCACCAAGTTGGATCTACGCGGTGCTTACAATTTAGTAAGAATCCGTAGCGGAGATGAGTGGAAAACGGCCTTCAAAACCAGGTATGGGTTGTTTGAATACAGAGTCATGCCGTTTGGACTCTGTAATGCCCCCGCTACGTTTCAATATTTCATCAATGATGTTTTTCATGACATGATGGACCAATTTCTGATAGTTTACTTGGACGACATCTTGATCTATTCCACATCCTATGAGTTACATGTAACACACGTTGCTCGCGTGTTGCATAGACTGCGTGAAAACAATCTGTTTGCTAAGTTAGAGAAGTGTATTTTCCATGCTTCAGAAGTGGAATTTCTCGGGTATGAGATAACCAGTAAAGGAATTCAAATGAGTCAATCTAAGGTTAAGGTGGTTTTAGAGTGGCCTCCGCCCATCTCGTTGAAAGCTCTACAATCCTTTTTGGGGTTTGCAAATTTCTACAGGAGGTTTATTAGGGATTTTTCTACTTTGGTCGCCCCATTAACAGCCTTAACAAGCAACAAAAAGGGTTTTTTTTGGAACATGGTTTGTGATCAAGCCTTCCAGAGTCTCAAAGCTGCATTTACTAGCGCTCCGGTGCTTCAACACCCTAATCCTGGTCTACCCTTTGTGGTAGAAGCTGATGCTTCAGACATTGCCCTTGGTGCCATATTGTCTCAGGAATGCCCGGAAACCAAGGGGTTGCATCCGGTGGCATTTCATTCAAGGAAATTGACATCCTATGAACGAAACTATACTATTACTGAAAGGGAATTGTTAGCGGTACGGGACTCCTTCCTGACCTGGCGACATCATTTATTGGGTACGGCATACACAGTTGAGGTTTTCACTGATCACAAAAATTTAGTAGCTTTACAGTCAGTTAAGTGTTCTACTGCCAGGCATGCTAGGTGGCATGAGTTCTTTTCAATGTTCAACTTCACCATAACATACCGCCCCGGTTCTTTACACACGAAGGCCGATGCTCTTTCACGCATCCATGGCGAGTCATCTCCTCCAAGTACGGATGGTCGTCCTTTATTGCCATATCAGGTGATTTGTGCTTGTACCTTACAACCTACCTTGCGGGATGAATTACAGAAATGGGTGAGAGTCAATCCTACGGAAGCAGCTAAACTTAATATTGAAGTCATTAACGGTTTGCCTCATATCAAGGGTGTGCTGTTCCTTCCAGATGGTGGTATTCGTAAGAAGGCCGTCAAGTGGTGCCATGATTCGATGTTAGCAGCACACCCGGGTACGAAGAAGACCCTCGATCTTCTACAACGGTGGTGCTGGTGGCCTTTTCTGGCTAAAGATGTTGCAGAACACATCGCTTGTTGCTATGTATGTGCTCAATGCAAAAGTCCACATTCCAAACCTGTAGGCTTACTTCAGTCTATGCCTGTTCCTGACTATCCGTGGTACATGATTTCCATGGACTTTGTGGTGGACTTGCCCCCGGTTTCTGGTTTCAACACCATCTGGGTGGTCATTGATTATTTTACCAAGCTGGCATTGTTCGTACCTTGTCAGGGTCTCCCTGCCGCCCTGGCCTTGGCGGATCTGTTCCTAAAGAATGTTTTCCGTTTTTTTGGCCTCCCTTGTATTATCATTTCGGATAGGGGCTCGCAAATTACGTCTCGTTTCTGGAAATCCCTTACCGCTTCTTTTGGTATTGATGAAAGGTATTCCAGCTCGTACCATCCTCAAACGGACGGACAGACCGAGCGCCTCAACTCAACTATGGAACAGTATCTTAGGTGCCTTACTCATCAGTATCAGGACACCTGGCTTTCATTACTTTCTTTGGCAGAATTTGCCTATAATAACTCTCTCCATACATCTACACGCTCTTGGCCATTTTTTGCTTTATATGGTAGGCATCCTAGGTCGATGCCTCTCTCTCCGGCTCTTCCTACACGTCACCCCACGGCTTCCACTTGTATTCAGCAGCTTGTTTCAATACAGACGCAGGTCAAACTACATCTCGAAAATGCTCAGTCCAATGCCAAACGTTTTGGTGATGTCCGTCGTTCTCCGGCCCCGACACACGCAGTGGGGGGTAAGGTTTGGCTGTCCACGAAGAATTTGCATATTCCTGGTAGACGGGCACTTCTCCCACGCTACATCGGGCCATTTGTCATCACGGCGGTGATAAATCCTGTTGTTGTACGGCTGTCTCTTCCTGCCAAGTGGAAAGTACACCCTGTCTTCCATGTATCTCTTGTTAAGTTTTTTCATCCTGGTACCACGCTGCCTTCCCGCCCGCCTTCTCTGTCTGTGAAGGGTGAAGATGAGTATGAAGTCCACAAAATACTGGATACCAAGGTTTCCAGGGGTGTCAGGATGTATTATGTGGATTGGAAAGGATACGGTCCGGAAGAGAGAACCTGGGAACCTGTAAGTCATATTCATGCTCCTCGATTGGTATCGGAGTTCTGGTCCTCGAGGGGACGGGACCCGTCTTTAGGGGAGGGTACTGTTATGCGTGCAGGTTTTCGTACCAGGCTACGCACGCTTCGTGCAACCAGGAAATGAGTACTTCAAAACCCGGCTTTCCGAGGCGGCTGGAGGTTGCCATGGAAGTTAGGCAATAAATTGCTAGGGAGACGCAACGTACGTGCTGGGTCACGGCGCTGATCATGTGTTCCTGGTTATTTAACCCTGCCTCCCTGCTTGCTTGGTGCTTCTGATCAAGCATTTTTTTTTTAGCTTTTCGTTCTTGACCTTGTTTCCTGATTCCCTGGTTTCTTGACTCCCTGCTTTTGAACCCGACCTTGATTTTTGGATCTTCCTTGTCTGTTTCGGTACTTCGGTGATACCCTGGTTTTTTCGACCTTCGCCTTCTGTCCCTGGATCTGAAATTGCCTACTCCTTGGTCTATTCTGCCTGTGTGGTTCCGACCCGGTTTGCGTTACTAGTTGACTTCTTGTACTTCTTTGTACTGCAACGGCAACGTGGAAAGCGTTAGCCATCCAGCGACACAGCCTCTGCTGCGCCGTGGGACAGCCTCCGCTGCAACGTGGGAGGCGTTAGCCATCCAGCGACACAGCCTCCGCTGCATCGTGGGACAGCTTCCGCTGCAACGTGGGAGCGTTTTCCATCCAGCGACACAGCCTCCGCTGCTCCGTGGGACAGCATCGGCTGCACCGCGGGAGTGGTAACTTTCGGTTGATGCATTTCGTGTAAACCATACGGAGTTTGGTTTCCTCGTTTATCTAGTCTGTGTCAGTGACTACGTGTGCAACGATATTGGAATTTCTGGTAAGAAGTTATTGTACAGTTAAAGTATTGTTGGCAGCCTTGTACTTAAGGGGTTGTAACCAGAAGGGCGGTTTGTTTTGCAGTATTTACTACGAAATACGACCCATGCTCAGAGATCAGCTCTTTCCTTGATCAGGTTAGTGGGGAAGGAGTGTTAGTAACTGCTTGAAGCCTAAAAGTATACTTGGATACTAATTGTGCTTCTTTCCTTCTACAGCTACGTGGGTCTCGACGGGAATTCCATACATCTTTCAATTAATTGATCCCTCTGTATGTGTGATTGGTACCATTCAAAGGGGTACATTGGTGGGAAGAATTCATCTTCTACACTACGGGGTCAACCAGTGAAGAGGAATTCTGACAGAAACAACACAAATGGCATGTATGTACATCAACACATGCCCATCACACACACACAATGGGTGCCAGTGAATGTGAAAACCCATATCGTGACATACATGAAACCAATGAGAGAATACCACACATTGAAGTACGGGAACAAATGTATTGAACAAAAAATGTGGTGAAAGAAAATCAAGTACCAAACAATGGACATAAGGAAAACAATGCAGAATGACACATAATGATAAAAAAAGGAAATCAGAATCCAAAATATATGAAATCAAAGATGTCTCCAAAGTCTCGTTCCAACAAAGCAAATCCAAACAGAAATGAAAAAGTAAAATCCATTGCTCCATGGAAAAATCAAAAAGAAAATGCCGACAAATCCACACTCCAACTATTTACAAGGATGAAATCCTGGGTCCATGAGCCCAACTGTCCAAATGAAACCTACAAAAATACACTAACTAATGAAGAACAATATACAAAAATGTGGGGTATTGTCCAAGCGCCCCAAAAAAAATGAAAACCAAAATGAAACCTAACACTAACTAACTAACTAACTATTTACAATGGCAGTGGGCTAGTCCGACAGCTCACATTTGCATGTCCCGGGCCAGGGCATCATCGAACTCCCGCTCAGTCTCCTGGAGGCGGTCCTCTTCCATGCCCCCGGGGGTTCGCATGGACAATGACATGTTGGCCTCCAACTCCCTGCGAATTGCCTCAAGGCACTCGGCCCGCCTCAGTGCCCTCCGCATGGAGTTCTCCGCCCTGACCATTGTGAGCCGTGCCTCTTCCACCCGCTGCCGTGGCCCAACCGCTGCCACACGGAAGACACTTGCAATCCTGGGTCCTCCTGCCCTCTGGCCGATGCCTGCCCCTCCGATGTTGAAGGCCCTGAGCCATCATTGCTCCCACCATGTTGCTGCTGCTGCTGTGCCTGTGCCTGCGCCCTGGCTCTTGCTGCCTGCATGTCCTCCTCCGGCTGGGGTGCAGTTGTCGTAGTGGCCACCCCTGCTGGACGTCCGACTCCCGACTGTGGCAGGGATGTGTCCTCCACCAGCCTGGCCGCTGGGTCAGAGGCAGCTGCACAGGGTACCCAGGTGATACATGGGTGGGAAGATGGCATGGAGGACGACTGGTGTGTAGGGGGTTCAGGTGAGGAGGGGGTCGCAAGAAGGTCCAGCACACGGAGGAATCCAGCACTGGTGACCCGTCCCAGTAGGTCAACGTGGTCAAAGAGGCATCCGAGATGACGTGCAGTGTCTTCACGAAAACACCGCAGGTCACCTCGCATGCCCTGTTGACGCAACGCTATCCCAGCCAGGACAGGCTCAACACGGTCCCGGATAGCCACGTCCGCAGGGAGAGGAAGGCCAGTTGTTG
Organism: Ambystoma mexicanum; assembly: GCF_040938575.1. Classification (NCBI taxonomy): domain Eukaryota; kingdom Metazoa; phylum Chordata; class Amphibia; order Caudata; family Ambystomatidae; genus Ambystoma; species Ambystoma mexicanum. Next base: position 1,177,375,154 of record NC_090923.1, read on the forward strand.
TGCGCCCATCCCCTCCCTGAAAACGGGTCTGGACGTAGGCATCCCTGCTGGTGCCGGATGATGCAGTCACAGGATCAGGGACAGGATTACACACAGGCACCTCCATGGTGGCCTGTGCTGCCTCCTGTCCTTGCCCCTGCACTGCACCACTGGCACAGTGGAATCTCCACCTCCAGACCCCGTGTGTGTCCCTTCCACGGCCTCCTCCTCCTCCAAACCCCCAACCAACCTGCATGACTCCATGCCATCTTCCTCCGTCGGACTCTGTGGGGTCTCAGCTGCCCCTTCTGCTGCCGAGGAGTCCATCTCCAACCTCCGCCTCTTGGACCTACCCTCGGCAGCTGCGGCCTGGGACGCGGCACCAGACTCCTCACTCCCCGAAGAGATGACAATCTGGGAGGGGAGCCGGGCCTTGGGTCTCCGGCTGGTGGTGCGATCCCTGCCGCTTTGCTCCACAGCACCCTCTCCGCCCTCTTCATCAGTTGACGCTGCAGACAGGCAGAGATAGAACGCAGGCATCAGGGCACTGTACAATGGACTGATACACACATGACAGTTGTACATGAGTGACAGTGTCAAACTTCAGACATGGCATCACATTCCCTAACACACATGTCATTTCTACTCACACACATGAGCAATTCCACAGCAATATTGCACCAGGCAGCACCATCCATACACATACAACAGCATCAGCATCCGAAGGTGAGCCTGACGTCACATGAAACACGGGGAGTACACAACACATGCAGAAACACCAACACACTTACATGCATGTGTGCATGTCCACCAACTGTCAGTGATGAGATCGCCATCCATGTCACATCTGGCATTCAGCCTTCTACATGTCAGTGCCACATGCATCCATGTTGCATCACAGTTGCACACTTGTCAAATTCACAAACATGCACATGTACACAGTGCAGATACATGCAGCTGGAACCAACATCCATGTGTGACACCACAACCATGCCAACGTACATACACAGTAATTCAAACATGTGTGCTCCCACATCTGCATTTGGCCTGCATGCTTACCCACACATACACCATCCATGTGTCTCACACATGAGAGGACTCGCATGTGTCAGCCTCATGCCCCTGTACATACACATCCATACATGGCCCTACAAAAACACATGTGCAACCTGCACACTACTGGCAAACCACGACACGCACAGCGTCCAATCAGTATGCATGTACACTTACCGCTTGACTCCAGACGGGTCTGCCTCTCAAGGACCTGGATGTGGAGCGCTGGGCATATGCGTTCCAGGACCCTCATTTGGTGGTCAGACAGGTGGCCCCGGCACCCCTTGGCATCCGCTGCCTTCAAGAGGCGCCGGGCCTTGTCGAGGGTCCTGGACCTGAAGTCCTCCCAGCGCTTCTTGACATGTTCGATGCCGCGGACTGCCACCCCCTCCTCATTGATGGCAGTCCTGATGTCCATCCAGATCCTGGTCCGTCCTTCATAGTCGGCGCAAGAACTTCCAAAGAGGGCATCATACTGCCCCTGGACTTGCTCCACCAGGACACCAACTTCCCTGGCACTGAAGCTGGTGGCCCTCAGCCTCTCTGGCTGGGGGTTGCCAGTGGTTTCAGATGGTGGTGTGCCCGACATGGCAACCCCAGAGGCAGGTGTGGGTGGGCAACTGGGTCCTGGGGCTGGGCTGTGGAGCGATGGTATCCCAGTCGGGAGTCTTCAGTTCCATCAGGGGTGGTCACAACAACTGCACCCCTGCAGATGGCTGATGTGCAGGCAGCAAATAGCATGGCACGTGGGCAGTAGGCAGGCAGGCAGGCAGCAGCAGATGGCAGGTGGGAGCGTGCTCGAGGCTCTGGGGGGCAGTAATTCGGCCTTCTGGGCAGGAGCGTGGTCTTCCATGTGTTGTTGCGTGGACAGCTTGATACGGAGTGATTTGGCACGTGAAAATCTTGCACGTCAGTGTGTAATTCGAGGAAAGGCCCTTAGCGCATAAGCGCGTCTGTGATGTTACACGCGCGGGCATTTCCCTCGTGACATGGGCATAGTGGTTCAGCGCACGTGAAAAAACTGCACGTCCACGTGTGAATGCGTGTAATCCGAGGAAAGGGCCTACGCGTAAGTGACGTGACGTGCGCGTGTGTTTCCCTCAGCACGGGTTAAAGGTGAGCGGGGCCAGCAGTTCGCTGTACGTGCCTTTCATGGAGACCGACGCATGTTGCTGCTTCGTGTTGTTTCGCGCGCCATCACATCTTCACAGCAGATCGAGGACGTATCTCTTCTTTTGGTGGGGGTATTGGCTACGCGTGTTTTTCATTATCACGCTAGTCAGACGGTGAGTCGCGCACGCTATTTTTCCCACTGCGGGTGCCCCTGTGTAGCGCACATGTTTTCGAGGTCATAGTAGCCTGCGTGTCCCATGCGTACGCGTTTTTTGTGTTACTGGGTGCCACCGCGTACTGCGGGAGGTTGATTCCACGCACGTTGGCTGCAGGGTTGCGTGCACGGTTTTACTGCAGTTTTGGGGTGCCTGAGCATTGCGTGACCTGTCACTAAATCACTGGGGTCACATACAGCCTTGCAGGTGCAGGGGGGCTGTTAACATCTTGCATCCCACCCCCTTCACCCCAATTGCCCAGGACAATTGTGGTGTACACCTCCCATTGGCACTCCTCCATCTGTGCCGGCACTACTCCATCTGTGCCATGGTTGGGAGGCCACCAAAGGTGAGGGGCGCCTCAGCTGGGCATTCTCCTCGTGGCGGGCGTGGTCAGGGACGTGGCCGGGTTGACCAGGGAGTAGTGGGACTCCAGGGTGTCCAGGGTGGCCGCAGAGGGGGAAGAGGCAGGGGTGCGCCACTTGAGCACGATGTTGTGCCATGTGTCGGTGCAGTCTTGCCAGCACCCCCTGTGGTTCCGGGAGATGCAGCTTCTGCATCTGACACTGGTGCCTGTGTGACCCGGCAGTCTGTTTCATCGACTGCCACGCTCAAGGTTAGTGGTAGCTGCAGGTGCAGCTGTGGACACCACCACCCAGGTTCAGGGTCTGCCAGCGCAGGCTGCGTTGGCACTTGAAGAGCCCTTGGAAGATTTCCAACTTGCCAGGAGGGAAACCGTAGGTGCACGCAGGGCTGCCCTGACCAAGACACGTGTCCCTGGGGCAGTAATGTCATCTGCTGCCCCGACCAGCCAGGTGTTGGCAAGTGCAGGGGCAGATGCAGCCAACAACACCCCGGTTGTGAGTCTGCCAACCAGGACAGTCGCGGTCAATGACCCTGCCCCAGCGGATGTTGCTGCGCAGGGCCTATGAAAGGCCTGCCACTCCCTTGGCTCAATCCACCGGTGCTACTGGCCATAGTGATCAGGGCGGCATTTGCCAGCCAGGGTCTGCACAACAATCCAAGAGGAGAAAGGTTGCACCTGCAGCAAAGGCTGGGACCCCACACACAGCCATGACCTCCAGCACGTCGAGGAAGAAGCCTTTCTGCAACCAGGAACTGGACTGCCTCATGGACTATGTGCTGGGCCACAGCCATGACATGCTAGTGGGTCCTACGACCCAGACTACGGCTGCCCACCGTGATATCCACTGGAAGTAAGTTGCAGAACATGTGAGTGCATTCGGCCATGAGGTGCGCACGGCACAAGAGTGCAAAAAGCGTTGGAATGACCTCAAACGCAGCGCTAAGGCTAAGCGTGCCTCAAATTACAACTTGACTCTGGTGACTGGCAGTGGGCCTGCACCTGAGGAGGAAGACCTCACTCCGCATGAGTCACTCGTTGCAGAGTTCATACCATCTGAATTGGTCGAAGGAGTGGGAGAGATGCCAGACTTTGATGCCCAGTCCAGTGAGTGTTGCTGCGTGTCTGTTGTGGACATGTGTGTTTCACTTGTGTGATGTGTTGCGCATGACTGCCGCTACATGTCACGCGTACATGGTTCTGATGTGCAAGTAATGCAATGCTTCCCTGATGCATGTCTGCTCTGCTGGAGGGTGGACATGTGGAGCGGACGGGGACTGTTCGTATCACCACTATTGCACCCTACTCACATGCTGGTCACCAGGATGCCCCTCAAGTCCATGTTCCAGCTCACTGGCCCTTCAGCATATAGCGTGGGGTGACCTTCCTCTCAGCCCAGGGACTATGTCATAGCATGACTGACGTGCATGTGTCCTGTGCCTGCATGTGGGTACTCCATGTAGGCATGCTCCCTTGCCCCTCCACCCCCCCTCTGCACCCCAATTCCACCTTAACACTGGTATGCTACAATTTTGCCGTTGAGTACTTCCCTGTTCATGCGTCATGTGTACATGCTGACTTCCAGCAGCCAATCTGCCAGACATATGCTGTGTGGTACATCTTTTGTACTTGATGAAGGGTGTCTCACTTGGACTGTGCAGAGGTCAGATGCCCAGCAGGGACATGAGTGCCCATTCATGCTCCATGTGTATTCCACTCATGCCCCTATGTGTCCTTGACTGGATGATCATTGTGGTAGGAGTCCAGGGGGACCTACATTGCATGGCATTTCATCAGCCTTCCCATTTCCACTGTGGCTCAGTCCTGCGTCACACACATGTTTAGGGTGTGATGGTCTGTGTGGGTCACAGGCCTCAGCCTGTTTAATGGCCAATGACTCTGTCCAACTGGTGTAGTGTCTTCTTCACACGTGGGTGTACTCCAAAGGTTTCATCATGTGTCTTGCTTACTGTCCCATCATCATTTGCTGTGTTGTCACTTGACTCACATGATGCAGTTGATGCTAGTCAACACTGTCTGTCAATACACAGGTCTATGTTCAGCCTTTTGATACCATGCTAGGCATCCCTGCATTTGCACTTGGGGGAGGGGTGGTTTACTTGTAGACATGCTACCCATTGAATGCACATTGCACGTGGCGCCTGAAGTTGACCTTGCACTGCCTTCACATTTTCTGACACAAATCATGAAGTTCTTGTACATGTAGATAGTGAGTAACGTACATATTTGCTGCACTGCATCGACCCACTTCAGTGCAAACTGACACCTTTCGACATGCCTAATCACAGAAGCAATTTCAAGTTGACCCAGCATGCATGGCAGGTTCTATTTTGTGTGTGACATATCTGCTTGATGTGTTTGGTGTCTGTGTGTGTGTGTGTTGTGTGCTTCTAACATGTGTAGTGACCTTTTTTCTCTGTACTTTTCAGATGATGACGCAATGGAGCCAGAGGATGGTGTTGTCATGCCAGGCACAGGGTTGTCATCACTACAGCAACCCAGCACAAGTGCGGGTCATGGGGTGTAGGCCATGAAAACCCACATGTGCTACAGTCCATCTTGTCTCTGGCTGGCAATGAGTACAGCCCTGATGACCACTCTGACGTCCATGTCGAGTTGGATGAGCATCAGGTCCATATGTCAGGGGTGAGTGATTCTGATGTGGACACTCCTCTGTCCACGACACCTGCACTGAGGGGTCAGACAGTCTTGGAACCACTGCCTGTGGTGGATCGGGACACAGGGTCACCCTCCACACCAGTCACTGATGTGCCTGGGCCAACACGTCGACGGGGGCATGTAGTCGTGCAGTCGCGGGCGTTGCCAACACAACGAGGACACCCAGACCTTGGGTACCGCAGGGGTCAAGCCCAGCAATGCAGTTGCCGCGCGCAACTGCAGAATACTGAGTGGGAGCAAGACATGACTGCCAATTCTGAATGGAAGGGGGCAGCAATGGAGAACATCGCTGAGAGCATGGAGCGTGTGGCCCAATCCGTGCTCCCCCCTGCTAGGTAGGTGCTTCTCCAGCAGCAGGCGGCACGGTCCACGGCCCGCTCGCTCAGGCTGGGCATGGCGGCCTCAGACAGGGCACGCCAGGCTGAAATGTTTCTGCGTAAAGCAATTGCTGCTCACGCAGAGGCACACATGGAGGCCCTAAGGCATGAGTATGCTTCCCTCAGATCCACTCTGGGTGTCCTTCTGATGTCCCAGAGGGAGCGGGCAGAGAAGAGGTTTGCGCAGCTTGAGCGTACCATCTCGGCTAAGCTACATGCTTGCCGGGAGGTGCAGCAGCTGTCCAGCCAGGCCTTGCAGGATGAACTCTGTGTTACACGTGCTACCTTGCAAGAGGAAGCACGTGTAGCACAGGAGGTTCTGCATGCAGACCTACGTGTGATCGCCGCACAGAACCAGGCTCACCCATCCGGCAGACTTGCTGCCGACGAGGGGCAAGCTGCGGCTAGGCGTGGTCAGGCTCCTGTGCCACGTCCTCCTTTCCAGGAAGAGCCAGACTCGGACAACAATCTATCTCCCACATAGGTCAGGCTGTGCAGGCGTTGAGCCCATGGAGTTTTTTTTTTCCTCAACATTATCGCATGTGGGTGTTGAGCAGCACCCTGAACCTCCCCCCTCCTGGGTGCCTCCCCCCCCGGGTCGTATGTGGCCATTTTTGATTTTTCTTTTAGTTTAGTCAGTTTAGTTTCATTTTGATAGTTAGTTTAAATAGGTAATGTATGTTTTTCATAGTTAGTGTAATTAGTTAATATAGTTTGAAATTGTTTGTTTATTGTGCTTTCACGTGACGGTGTGGTGCTTTGTGGCTTTTGAGAGCATCCACTGTCTGTTCCAGCTGGGCCCTTCAAGCTTGTCTTGTGTATGTGTTTGCAGCTTGGGGTCCTTGACTCACATATGCCACTCCTGCTTCCCTTATCCATGGGCTCGCAAGGATGGTTCGGTGTAACAGCCTATTACACAAGGGCTCTGGACTGTCATATCTGTGGCATGTCTGCTGCTGTGAAACTTGTGTTAACACCCCTAGTGGGGATGATAGGGGTGTTATTGACCACTGTTCTTCATTCGCTAGATGGGGGGGGGTTCATGATTGATGTGTACATTCATTGATATTCATTGTGTAGTATGTTTATTATCTATACTGTACATGTGCTTGTTGCAATTCATGGCGTAGATGGTGTGTTCAACAGTTTGCCTGTGAAAGACGGACTGATGGTGTGATTTGTGTTGTACGTCTCTGACATGGTCCAGTCATGTAATGCCTGAAGAGACACCCACAGATGATTTTAAAGCATTAATCATGTGTTTCATGCCCTTTCTGCAGGGGGATGAGCCTCCAGACCACCTTTGCCAGCAAACATGGGCCATTGGACGTCTGGAAGCTGGACACGTTTGGTGGGGCCGACATGCGCTTGTGTGCGCAAGCAGAGGCCCAGGGATTGCGCTCATACATCCGAAAACAGCTGACATATTTCAAGGGACTCCAGGCATGGTGAGCAGGACAGGGGCGCCACAACGCAGCAGACCTTCCCCCTGGCCAGTTGCACATGCATGCTTAGTAGCAGCACTGGCGGTGAGCTTGGGCAAATATTGGTGTTGAAACGCACAATACAGCTGAGATGCGTTGGTGGACTAATGGCTAGTTGATGGGAAAGTTGTCTGGGGCACCTGCAGGGCCAGTGGCACATACCCTCCAGTCCACCATGGTCCATTGAGGCACTTGTATTAGCCATGTAGCATTCTGAGACATGGAAAGAAGCAGCTCACAGGGAGAGACAGCAAAGGAAAGACTCGTGTGCAGTGCATGTCATTACCATGTAGAATTTGACACATGCGCTACCTACTTATTTTGGGTCATGGTGGAACACGACTTGTTCTGAAGTCATTCCTTGCTATATGCGTCTGGCTGCTTACCCAGGGAACATTGCATGTTGTGTGATTCGTGACACATTGGTCTTCCATTTGCAACGCACCCAACGGCACATGACTTATTGCATTGACTGTGTATGAACCATCACAGGGGTAATGTTACGTATGGGTACGAAGCATCCACACCAGATTGTTTGTTTGTAGAGTATTTTGTTACTTTGGGGCATATATGGTGGTGTGTTTGTGTGTTATAGGCACGCACAGATTAGTAACTGTGGCTCTCTTTGCAGCATTAACTTGCTCCTGTTACCGGACCTGAGAGTGTGCAGGCAGGAGGCCAGCACTCACCCCAGAGATAATTTTCTGTTTGTCTTCCATTTGAGTAATTTGCTACTATGTGCATGATGATCAGGTTTGGTGTACTTGTGTATGTGTTAATGTGAGTGGTACAGTGTTGTGCATTTCCTACTTTCCCATGTGAATCCTACTCCCCTCTCCTGCCCCCTATTCCGGTTATCCAGTATAGCAATGCCGGTCCCGACTGCATATCCCTGACCCTCCTTCCCCACCAGGGTCTCAGAAGCCTGTGTGAGTTTGACCTTGCAGGCACCCAGCCACGGTGGGGGTGGTTGGTTGGTTCGTGCCACTCCTGCACCTGTGCACGGGAGCAGTGACAGTACACATCAGTTCGTGGTGCATTATTCTGTGTTATGTACCACACATGGTACACATCCTGTTGTGAAATTGTTTTACTGTGCTACCTTGGTTGTTGCGTCATGGTGGTAGTACTTTGGCTTTGTGATGTACTGCTACTTCAAGTCATCTACTGGAGGGTCTTCTGGTTTGTTTTGCTGCCTGCAGGCTTTTTGCTTGGCTTCTTTGTTGGCCTGCTTTTGAGTTCTCTTTGATGTGGTGTTTTTGCAAGTCAAGGTGGCCTCTGAGGGTGCTGGACACTTTTTGCACACAAGGTGGGAGATGGTGACAAAGGGGAAGGGTGATCCCGTGGCCAGGTGAACTTCAAGGGTGAAGGCTAGATAACCCAGGTGCAGTTGTTCAGTGGGTCATGGTGATTTGTGAGGGAGGGGGGTGTTTTGTTGTTGACAGTTGCCTTGCCCTACAGTGTGATGCACACCCTGACATTGTAATTGCAGTATCCTATGTACATGATGTATTCTGCTGATCAATGCCTGTTCATGTGTTGTGTTTACGTTTCAAGTGTGAGGGAATAGTTGTGGCTTGACATACTGGGGTGTACACATGGTGAATGTTCACATGTGATGTGTAGAGGAAACTGATGGTCACTTGATTGCACATGCATATATTGAGTGCATGTCCTTACTGACCCACACACTTGCTCTATGATCCACTACATGTAGAACCACCCTTCCATGTCCACATGTACACTCTGTTTGCCTTCTGGTGCCCACTGTGTCCCTGCAGCACATGATCTATGACCAATTGTGGATCCTGTACATGCGTAATTTGCTTTTTGATGTATTTTGTCACTTGGATGTGATGCTCAGGGTGTGCGTCACACACAATGGCTGTTCACTATGCTGTGCGCTGAGCAGTGTGTTGTATGAGGTGGGCACGACACACAGAAGCTGCAGTGTTGATTTTGCAATGCACAATGTGCCTGTAGACAGGCATTCATTGTTATGTTACAACTACAACTGTTGGAATGCATTTGGGTATGACTTCTTTTGGGTGGGAAGTTGTTGGTCAGTCATTTCATCTGATTCCATGTCAGGCATCATTGTGTGATGCCACTTTACATTTTTCACATGTCAATGTGTACCTTATTGGTACTGTGTTGGTGTATAGCTATTGCTTGCCATGTCATGTTGTGGTTTGGGAGGGTTTGGGTGACATAGCAGTGATAGTCAGGGCCTGTTTTGCAGGTCTGTGTGATTCACACCTTGCATGTGTGCCTTTTGGTCACACAGGATTGCTTATGTTTAAGGAGCTGGGGATGCACACAATGTGGCACTTGCATGGCAACATTCTCAGGGTGGTAAGGTTGTGACAGTTGACTGTCTCTTTGTCATCATCGATTGTCACCTGGTATGTGCCAGGCCTGTGTGCACTCCACAGGGGTGGGAGTTTAGGTGAAAAATGTGGCCACAAGCTGGGTCCAGGCTGCCTCGCCACATGCCCTGTCCCCTCCCATGGGCAGCACCTGTGCCTGTGGTTGGGGATGTGGGGGCACCACCATGTCCACCGGTACACCCTGCCGTGTTGCAACATTGTGCAGGACACATGCACATGATCCTGCACACTACTGGGGCTGCATAGAGTAGCTGCCCGCCAGAGCGGTCAAGGGAGCAGAAGTGTGACCTGAGCACTCCGAATGTGCGCTCCACTAGGGCCCTGGTTGCAATATGGGCAGCTTTGTATCTTACCTGGGGTGGTGTTGTGGGGTTCCGGACTGGCGTCATCATGTGGTTGCTCAGAGGGTAGGCTCTGTCCCCTGGAGAGGTGATGATGGTTGTAATTATTGGGCTTTGTATATTTGTGTGTGTGTGTGACATGCATGCATGTGCACAGGCATTTGTACTCACCTAGGAGCCATGTGTTGCCATGCTGCCCAGCTTCCAGGGCCCGGCTCAGGTCGGACATTCTATATATGAAACTGTCATGGGTGGAGCCAGGGTAGTTTGCATAGACAGAGGTGATGATTCCCTTTGCATCGCATACCACCTGCACAATTATGGAATGCCAGTGCTTGCGGTTCCGGTAGATGTGCTCAGTGGCCCTAGGTGGACGTAGGGCCACATGGGTGCAATCTGTGGCACCGAGCACTTTGGGGAAGTGTGCCACCCTGTAAAAGTCCTGGACAACGGCCTGCCTTTCTGCGGGTGTTCTGGGCACGTATATGTGCCTGCGGACTGAGGGGCGCGCTGTCATGATTGCCAAGACCTGGTGTAGGCAGCGTGACTGCGTGGCCTGTGAGACCCCCCCCACAATGGCAGTAGTCCGCTGAAATGACCCAGTGGCCAAAAAATGCAGGACATTGAGCACCTTCTCCAAGGGGCTCAATGCTTGGGAGCAGAGGGTGGGGGGTGTAAGGTCATCTTCCCACTCCCTGACCAGGTCTAGGATGATACGAGGTGGAAACCTATACCTGCCGTAGACCTGGTCGTCAGGCATACCAAAAAGGCTTGTCCGGGGTGAAAAAATGCATGCCCTGGCTATTCTCCTCCTCCTGCGGCATCCCACGATCAGTGCTGCGACAAATGGGGCATTAATTGCAGCGGTATATACGTGTTTGTTGTTTGCGCGCACTTTTATACTGTGCGCAGGGACGCTTCCGCCTGCCTTCCTGTGGCAGACGCGTTGACGCCTATGCGCGTCTTTTGCAGTGCGCAGGTTTCCCGTATTCGGATCCATGAATACGGGTTGTTCGCGTGAGTGTGGGCGTTCCGTGTAGTTCCCTGCAGTACGTCCTCAGTTACGCCTTCTTTTTCACACGTTATTCCCCATTCCGCGTGTTACGCCCACTGTTCCGCCCACTTTTGTTGTGTGCGCCGCGCTATGTGTGCTTTCGCTGTGCGCATAGCGCACGCCGGTTGATGACGTGTGCGCCTGTGTGCGCCACGCACGGATTTGGCGCACAACCAGTGGTATACACGCGCAGCGCCTTCCTTGAATCGCACGCGTGCACGTGCACTTGCTTTCTCATGTTTTCGCCACCTTGCGCTTGCGCTGGGATTTTCACCCTACGTTTGTTCCATGAATGGGCCCCAAGGGTCTTTACTGATGTAGAGACTGATATGTTAGTGTGTTCGATGGTGAAGTGAGTGTATTTAGCGTTGAGTTTGGAAAGAATTTCCTTGGGTCCCAGGATGATGATCTCAGTTTTATCCCCATTTAATCAGTGACCATAGATTGCCATCCAAGTTTGTATGGTGGCATAATCTGGAGGAGAGCTTCTGCGTCACGATCGTATTCTCCAGTGAGGGGGAGGAGGACTTGGGTGTCGTCGGCATAGTTCGTGTATGCTATGCCGAGTGCATCCAGCATGTCAAAGAGAGGTTTGGTGAACAGGTTATAGAGGGTAGGTGCCATGCAAGAGCCCGGGGGGACTCCACAGTTGATGGTATTGGGGGCTGCATTGGCTTGGTCAGAGTAGACCTTCATGGCCATTCCTTCTAGGAAGGAGGTTATCCTGGAGGTGGCTTTGTAAGAAAAGTGGGCCTCATTGAATAGGTGTGTGGTGAGGATGTCATGGTCAACAAGATCAAACGCGGCTGAGAGATCGAGGAGGAGCAGGAGGGCAGGTTTGCCTTTATCCATTATTTTGGTGATTTGGTTCTTAAGATCTAGGAGGGCAGTTTCTATGCCATGGCCTTTGCGTAAACCTGATTGCCATCTGCCTAGGATGGCATTGGATTCCAAATATTGTTGGTATTTGGTTGTGGGCGGCTTTATCCAAGATTTTGAGTAGGAAGGGAATGGTGGTGATGGGGCGGTAGTTGTTTGGGCAAGCGGGGTCTAGGGTGAGTTTTTTTATGAGTGGGCGAACCCAGACATCTTTTAGGCTTTGTGGTACGATTCCAGAGGAGAAGGAAGCATTAATGAATGCTGTGATGATGGGGATCAGAGAGTCTGCACATTCTTTGATGGTGGTAGGGGGACAGTTGTCCCCTTTACAAATGGATGGTTTGATGTGTTTGAGAAGGTCGGTAACTTCCGTCTCAGTGACGAATTTGCAAATCGAAGAGGGGTACTTGAGAGAGAGGTTTAGGTGGGCGGGGGTGGATGTGGACTGTCCTGATTGGGAAGACCTTTGCGTTGAGCTATTATTTTTTCTTGGAGCACTTTGACTTTGTTGATGAGAGCATCGGGAATGCTGGAGCACCAAGCTTTGTCTTTGATGATTTCATCTGGGGTAGTGGTGGGGGTGGTGAGATCTTTGAAGACAGAGAAAATGTCTCTATAATTTGAGTTGCCTTTGGAGATTTTTTGGAGTGTGTGTATGTGTGTTAATGTTTGATAGTGATTTGGAATGTAATGAGTGTGAAAGTTGTTGGGTTAGAATTAGGACCTAATTAGGATAGGGATGGGGAATAGTAAGGAAGTAAAATGGTGGTATAGAAGTTGATGAGAGATGGATGTGTTGTTAGCCATTAAGGAATGGGTAGTGTATTGAATAAAGAGCTATCTTTAGATGGGAATGGAAAGAGTGTCAATATTGCAATGTAAGGAGTAAGAGTGAAATACGTTTTTGACTCGAAAAGAATACTCTAGGCTAATATATAGTGAAAGTACATTGTTACAATTAGAGAAATATACATGTTATATTGATGTACTTACTTTGTAGGATGTGAAGAGTGTTCTTTCTTCGGTACCTGTATTCGCCAATCTTCTTTTTTCCTGTAATTGTAAAAGAAAGATAGTGGATATATGTGGTAATGGTGAAGTACCTTTAGTAAGAGAGGTTGTTATTTATAAAGGTAGGAGGAGTTGGTGAGAAAAAGAGTTAATAAAGTTGTGTTGTGGGTGGTGTAGTAAAGCGTGTTAACTATGTTGTTAGAACAATTGGAGTATGGGTAGTGCTGTTTGGGACATTACACGGAGCAGGGCAAAAATGGGTGTATAAAAAAAGATACATATCTAGGTTATTTTTGGGCCGGTGATTTTAATAAGAGAAGTGCTGTGTTTGTGGCGCAATGTATTTGTAATGTGTTGCAGTGTTTTTAACGAATAGGGAAACTGTGGCGTATTGGTGATGCAATTTCAGATTGCAGTTGCAGAAGTGTTTGGTGTCTTATTGCATTGGTTGGGAAAAAACAATAATTTAAATGTAAGGTGAAGTGTTGTATCTAGACACTTTGGCAATATACACAAATCTGAGGAGGTGGAGAATAATGACACTACAAGGGATGTAATGAGAGAGGTTGGAAAGTGTGACATTTATATGGAATGAAAAACGGAAAATGCTGAGCATTTTAAAATGTTTCTTTTTAGGAGCATTTTATTGAAAGTTAAATAGCAGCACTGTGTTTAATATTTTTTTTAAAGAAAGCAAAAGCAGATGGAAAAGATGTGTAGAACATTTTTAAGCGGCAGTTGGTGTGTTAGCAAGTATGCATGTTCTGCCAATATATTAAACTTACACAGACCAAGTGCCACTTAAAAATATTCTACAAATCTTTTACATCTGCCTTTCCTTTCTTTTAGAAAAAAGTGACACACAGTGCTGCTATAAATGCACATATGCATTTTTTAACTTTCATCAAAATGCTCCTAAAAAGAAACATTTTCAATGCACAGGAATTTCAATTTTTCATTTCATATACATGTCACACTTTACAACCTTCCGGTCCAGTTGTGTTGTTGTCTTTGCATTCTGGGACTTGTAGTCTGAGTTTTATAATGAGAGGAGTGGAACTAAAAGTCCCAAAATGCAAAGAAAAAAAACAAGACTTGAGAAGCACCTACAGATTGGAATGGGTCATGTTGGCAAGTATGCATGTACTGCCAACACTCCAAGTGCCACTTAAAAATGTTTTACAAATCTTTTGCATTTGCTTTTCCTTTGTTTTGGAAAAAATTACATACAGTGCTGCTATAAATGCACATATGCATTTTCTAACTTTGATCAAAATGCTCCTAAAAAGAAACATTTTCAATGCACAGGAATTTCAATTTATCATTTCATATACATGTCACACTTTACAACCTTCCGGACCAGTTGTGTTGTTGTCTTTGCATTCTGGGACTTGTAGTCTGAGTTATATAATGAGTGGAGTGGAACTACAAGTCCCAAAATGTAAAGAAAAAAAACAAGACTTGAGAAGCACCTACAGATTGGAATAGGTCATGTTGGCAAGTATGCATGTACTGCCAACACTCCAAGTGCCACTTAAAAAATGTTCTACAAATCTTTTGCATTTGCTTTTCCTTTGTTTTGGAAAAAATTACATACAGTGCTGCTATAAATGCACATATGCATTTTCTAACTTTGATCAAAATGCTTCTAAGAAAAAACATTTTTAAATGCACAGCATTGTAAGTAACTGCCACTTGATGTGAACAGGTGCAGAATGCTACAATAGATGGCATTTGATAGAGTGGTTATAAAAGAGAATATACTTATTGAGAAACGTATTATAGGGTAAGTAGCAGCAACCATGTATATATTTTATGAATGTGTTGAAAAGAAATTACTTTTCAAAATATAAGCATACCTGTACTATGTCTTGTCAGATGTAGATATTGTTCAATCTGTAAATAGAAATATTGGAGAGTTTCACAGTAGTTTTTGAGACAGGTGGCTGTGAGTAACAGGAGACATGTACTCTGAGAAATCAAGAGTACATCTGAAGTGTTGAACTTAGATGACAGGGTTACATGTAGTAGAGTTTTTGGATGAGATTGGTGAATGGATGTGTGACTGAAAGAAGCCAATAAGGAAGTGTTGCAAACATAAAAGTGAAAAGGGTAAAAGGGCTGGCCTGTGCTACGGCATCCGCGGACACTGCACGTGCCATCTGGGTCCTTTAAGGATGTCTGGCATGGAAATGGGACTGAGGAGACTGCGGACAGTCGCAGACATCCACTGACATCAGGGGGTCAGCCAATTAGGTTTTCTGGTTGGCAGGAAGACAGGGTTGGAAGAGTCATCTTTGTTGTCTGCAGTTAAGATGGCTAGGGCTGTGGCTTTGAGGAAGCAGAGTATCTGGATTGTGGACGATTCTTGGATCCATTGGTTGAAGGTGTATTGTGAGCAGTGTGGATTACCTACGAATCTTGGATTTCAAGAATTTTACATTTCCTGGTGTGGATTTTGAGAATTGAAGTGGGCAGACATGCTTCTGTTTTGTGAAAGTATGGTTACTTTGAAGCAACCAGAGATACTTGTAGCTCACTGTGGAGGCAACAGTTTGGGCTATGTCACCAGAATTGTGTTACAGTTTACAATGAAGGATTCATTTGCAAAGTTAATGGCACTGTTTCCATGTTCGAAGATTGTGTTTTATCGGATAGCTCAAAGACAAATGTGGAAATATTCTAATTTATTTTGTCCACAAAACGAGAATGCAAGGCGTAGTGCGAACGAAGCTGTGTGTGCGTTTTTGCAGGATTTTGGAATAATATCTTTTCATAATGAAAATATCAAATTTGATATTGTAAATATTTTTGGAGGAAATGGAGTGCATTTGACTGATGTTGGAAATCAGATTTTTCTTTTGAATATCCATTTTTGAATATCTTTTGAAACTATTTTTGTGAACTCGTGAAATATGTTGTGAAATATTTTTTTAGTAGTAGTAGTAGTAAATAAAAAACAAAAACAGAAAAAAATTAGAAGCAGTTTTTGTAAAAGTTAGAAAAAAAAAGTTCAATAGAACGTTTGTTAATTCAGTATATAAAAGCCCCAAATTACTTCAAAAAAGGTCTTTGAAGAACCACAATTTATTTATGAAAAACAAGTTAATTTATTTTAATTCCCCCAGCCCACACCTGGAATTTTCCAGGTGTTCATGGACTATCGTATTGTCCACGGACTATGCAGACTGCAAGAGGTTCTGTGAATTTTATTTTTAGTTCTATTTTTTAACTGTGAAAGGTGGCTCCTAAAGGAACCTTTTTTTGTATTTTTTGATTTTGTATTTATTTTTATTTATTTATTTTTTACAGGAGAAGCAAGGAGGTAAGGTGAGGCAGGGAGGTAAGTGAGAGAAGGGGCACCAACCACAGATATGGAGGAGCAGGTGGACAGGGCAAGATGTTGTGCTGGTCTTAAATATAAGGTAGGTGGCAGTGTTTCTCATGCTCCTTGACCGTGGCCTTGAAAGCACTCCGAAACTGCTCCCCCTGCAGATCGGTGTGTAGCAGTACAAACACAGTACTGTGACCCTCGAAAGGTAAGGGTCAACAGCGTTTTGTGTGGCCTGCGAGGTGGCCGATGGGATCCTCTGCCCCACAGGAGTAGCCTGTTTGGTGGCAGGAGCGGTTGAGGAAGATGGGGTAGAGGACGTTAACCTGCTTCTCAAGAATTTGGGCTTCCACACTGTCCAAAGTTTCCTGGAATGTAGGTCCAAAGGGAATCTCTTGTTCTTTATTCTGCTCCCTCTAGAAGGCCATTTTGGCCTGAATATCACGCTTAAAGGATCCCACACACTTCTTTTTTACTCCCAGTCTTAGACAAGAGTTCACACATCCCTTTTCACTCTCTCTCTCTCTCTCCCTCTCTTCCTCATACTGTCTCTCTCTCTCTCTCTCTCTCTCTCTCTCTCTCTCTCACGCTCTCTCTCACTCTCTCTCTCTCTGTTAGGGCTGAGGGTTTCCCACACGTTTTTCTCTCTTCCAGTCCCTTGGGCTTAAGGGTTTCCTGCACCCTTTTTCTCTGTGCCACTCTTGTCCTCAGGGGTTTCCTGCACCCTATGTTTCTCTCCCAGTCGCAGGTTTAAGCTGTTTCTGAATTGAGCTTCTTTCTACACATCTCATCGTCCAGCTATTGTTTCTGTCTTTGATTCTCAATAATTTTTGTAGGTGATGGGGTTTTGCCTCAAACTCTATGGAATTTGGAGGAGTTGCCCAAGGAGCATAAGGTAAAACTGTAGAGCCTGGACTAGCCTTACCTAACACAATGATTTATGAAATGTTCACTGCTTTCCCAGGATCTAAGAGTCTCCCCTAATGGAAGCCTCTGTATTCTGATGCTAGCCGTCTTCAAGACCTTTCCACATGCTCATTCGCCTTCTCACTGGTTCCAATGCCTTCAGATCAGGGTTTTCTCCCTCTTCCCTGGCTTGGGCCTAACTGTCCCCCTCAAACCGTATTGGGCTAACTTCCTAATATGTCCTTCTGATGTTCTTCAAACTCTTCCTTGGTTCATGGTACCACCTCCATCTGACATTCCCCAAGGACCTCATCTCTTCCCAGCAAGTCCTTCAGATGTTGTATACCCACATCTTACCAGTTTGAATCACCTCTTTCTGGTATTCACCAACCTCCTCCTTCGTTCCTTTTCCCACCTCCTTCTGGTCTTCACCAACAACATCCTTAATTCCTTCAGTCAGTTCCTCCTGTTTGATAGCCTCCTTTTCTACCCCTCCTACTGACATTCCTCACTCTCCTTCTTAATTGATCATAAGTCCTCCTCCTCATGTTCACAAATATCCTCCATATTACCTTCAGCCACCTTTTCCTGATGTCCACCAACCTACTACTCTGTTCCTTCTGCCACCTCCTCCTTATGTTTGCCAACCTCCTCCTACCCTCATTCAGCCACCTCCACTGGATGGTTGCCAATGTCCTCATTAAATCCTTCTTCAACCTTCTCCTTATTTTACCAACCTCGTCCTCCTCTCCTGCTCTGATTCCACTTCCTCCTGGTGTTTACCAACTTCCTCCCTATATCCTTCTTTCACTTCTTTCTCTGTTCCCTAATCCCCAACCTCCTCTCCACACTTCACCATTGTTACAGCTTTCTCCTACTCTCCAAACTCATCCTTCTCCTGTTTAAACTCCTGTACCATTCCACGTTCATTCTCTTCTCCAACCATCTCCACATTCTTGCCAGTAGCTCCTTCTCCAAACACCCACATGGTCTAAGGTTCTGCACATGAAATGGAAAATAGGATAGGGACTGGGGTTAGTTGGGGGTCAATGGAATCACTGAGGCTTACTAATTAATTGGGAAGATAGACCAAATCTGTGAATGACTGGTCAGCCAGCTTGGATTTCATTTCACATACATTTGTGCAGTTATCTGTACGGAGCTGTGTAAGCTGTGGAATGATGTTTTATGGAGGCCGGTATCTGGATTTGCTGGTCAGTGCGGGGTAAGCGATTTCAGATTACCTGCTTGCTGGGCATTTGCTCTACATGCTGAGTGCAAGCTGCTAGCCTTGTCAGAGCAGTTTATGGTTGGACATGAACTCACTCCACCAGCCGTACAGGAATTGTTTTAGTTCTTCGGGTACCCATGCAAGCCTGTGACCGAAGTCACACAGTCATTCTCAAAGGTCTATTGATATCTGGGCGGGCTCCCGTGCAGGACACTGATTCCTCACACAGCAGGTTTAATGTGTTCCCATGACCATTCAGTTTCCTGATCTCTTAAAGGAAAAGGGTCGCCACTATGGTGCTTCCTGAAATTGAGGAAGCGCTTGGCACTTGGGTCACCGGTATACTGGTAATGCCTGTGGTGAAGACATTTTGCAAGCAGGATGCCTCTTTGAGTTGGTTTAAAATGTCAGTGCTGATGTGTCTGTACCCTGCCATAAGGCGGGAGATAAGTGGGGCTGACTATGGAATCCTTTCCATATTGCCCCAGGGCCCCTCATTCTCTGGCTTGGATAGCTACCCATCCCCCTGGGTCACTCCTCATAGGCAGGCAAGGGACATTGTCAAAAGTCACGGTGGGGGAAATGGAACTAGCCATAGGAAATGTATAAATACTAAGGTGGCGCTGCAGGAACTGTTGGGAAGCGCGAGAAAGGTCCCAAATTACCCAACATTGGTTCCACCTTTCAAACTTAAGAAAGACATAATTCTAAGTTGATTTCCACGTGCCTCAACGGGTGAGTGGAGGAGAAAATGATGGGAGTAAAAAAGATGAAGGAACAAAGGAAGAAGAAAGAGTGAAAGATACATTGTAGAGTGCGGAAGGGCACAAACTGAATGGGAACAGAGATCAGATAATCAGGCCTGAACTATAAGAATTTATCCCAGAATTGATCCTGGACTATAAGTGAATAACCAAACCATAGATATCCAGAACACACAGGCCGAGGGAGAATAGATCACGCAAATCAATCTAAATAATAATGCTGACAATAAGCATTTTCTTTTTTAAATTCATGTGTGTTTATAGTTTGTACACACTTTTCAAACAATACAAATAATGCAAATTAAAATGTCTTCAAACAAGATACATTTAAACATATTGCACATTATTATTAAAAGCTATGCATCGTGTTTATAGAAACATTTCATTAAGGAGTTTTTCAATTCTGCACCAAAGATTAACAATGGTCACAGTCAATGATACATTGGTGCCAGACAGCCACCGTTGCCAAAATGTGTCAGTGGTAATATTTTCAGGCTGTGAGCGAACCTCCACAAACTATTTACATACCATGGTATACATGCGTGATAGGAAGTTAGAACATGTGTATTGGTTTGCAGGTCAGCCTTACTTGCATATTCTACACTTTCTCCCATCTTTGGCAAGACCCAATCAAGCGCCATGCACCAACAATGTCGGCAATTTACCCATTCTTAACATGAGAAAGGTTCCCCCATGTTTAGGAGAAGGGAACTGTATTTAATACCCACTACGGAACGGAAAGCCTAGGTTCCAGTTTGATAGATCCCTGATACATTTTGAGTTGTGATACATGATGATGGGACTCAATCCAATCCTGTCCTCGTGCTTTCTTTAGTAATTCCTTCATCAGTAGTATAGCCCTTGCTCCACTATGCTAATGGGATTGTCAATGACGATGAAGGTAAAAGAGTGAGCAGCATTATAGGGCATTAAGCCAGCCAAATCAGCACAGACTCAAGCAGCTACAGCCAAACCGAATAACAACGAAGTGTAAATAAAGTGGTTCCTGCAAGAAGGGGAGGCATGCCGGTACCACAGCTTGACATCAACCTTCTTAGGATGTGAGATGGTTGGGTCCCTCTGTGATGTCACATCTGCTCTAGAATGTGAGAAGATTGGGACCCCCTGATGTCTGCCCTAGAATGTGAGAGGGTTGGGACCCTCAGGGTTGGGACCCTCAGTGATGCGACATTGGCTCTAGAATGTGAGAGGGCTGGGACCCTCAGTGATGTGACATCTGGTCTAGAATGTGAGAGGGTTGGAACACTTAGTGATGTGACATCTGCTCTAGAATGTGAGAGGGTTGGGACCTTTGGTGATGTGACATCTGCTCTAGAATGTGAGAGGGTTGGGACCCTCAGTGATGTGACATCCGATCTAGAATGTGAGAGGATTGGGACCCTCAGTGATGTGATATCTGCTCTAGAATGTGAGAGGGTTGGGACCCTCAGTGATGTGATATCTGCTCTAGAATGTGAGAGGGTTGGGACCCTCAGTTATGTGACATCTGCTCTAGACAGAGAGAGGGCTAGGACCCTCAGTGATGTGATGTCTGCTCTAGAATGTGAGAGGGTTGGGACCCTCAGTGATGTGACATTGGCTCTAGAATGTGAGAGGGTTAGGACTCTCAGAGATGTGACATCTGCTCTAGAATGTGAGAGGGTGGGACCCTCAGTGATGTGACATCTGCTCTAGACAGAGAGAGGGCTAGGACCCTCAGTGATGTGATATCTGCTCTAGAATGTGAGAGGGTTGGGACCCTCAGTGATGTGACATTGGCTCTAGAATGTGAGAGGGTTAGGACTCTCAGAGATGTGACATCTGCTCTAGAATGTGAGAGGGTTGGGACCCTCAGTGATGTGACATCTGCTCTAGAATGTCAGAGGGTTATGACCCTCTGTGATGTGACTTCTGCTCTAGAATGTGAGAGGGTTAGGACCCTCATTGATGTGCCGTTTGCTCTAGAATGTGAGAGGGTTGGGACCCTCAGTGATGTGACATCTGCTCTAGAATGTGAGAGGATTGGGACCCCCTGATGTCTGCTCTAGAATGTGAGAGGGTTCGGACCGTCAGTGATGTGACATTGGCTCTAGAATGTGAGAGGGTTGGAACCCTCAGTGATGTGACATCTGCTCTAGAATGTGAGAAGGGTAGGACCCTCTGTGATGTGACATCTGCACTAGAATGTGAGAGGGTTGGGACCCTCAGTGATGTGACATCTGCTCTAGAATGTGAGGGGGTTGGGACCTTTGGTGATGTGACATCTGATCTAGAATGTGAGAGGGTTGGGACCCTCGGTGATGTGACATCTGCTCTAGAATGTGAGAGGATTAGGACCCTCAGTGATGTGACATCTGCTCCAGAATGTGAGAGGGTTGGGACCCTGGGTCAGTAGTCTTCAAACTTTTTTGGCTCGGGCCCCCCCTGAGCCAAGTTTAGGCAGGCCGGGCCCCCCTAAAAGTGCTGGATGGACAGTATGTAGAAATCGCTATGAACTTTTGCGTGCCGTCACCGCACCCTACTCCCAGTACAGACCCTGGGCTCTCCCCCACCCTACTCCCACCACTATCTCAGTGCTGCCGCCCATCCTGCTCCCACCACAGTCCCATAACACAAACATACACACATCCATACACATTTAAATAAAAAATAAATCGCCATAAACGTACCTTCTGCAGGGGCCTGCGCGTGGTTGCTATAATGCCTCCCTCCAGGTTGCTCTGCCCGTATGTGCGAGGAGGCGCAGGAGCACCCCCTCGCACATACATACATGCAGTGCCCCAGCCAGCATTTCCAATGAGCTATGCAAGGCTGGCGAAGCAAAACACCCCCAACGTTGCATGGCTCAGTGGTCATGTGCGGCTGGGGAAATTAACTGTCAAAGGCAAACAGTGTTTCCCTTTGACAGTTCAGCTGGCCCAGGAGCACTCCCTCAGCTGGATAAAGCAGCTGAGGGAGTGCTCAGTGTTTCACTGTGCTGGCTCCTTGGCTCCCCCATAATGGGTGAGGTGGCCAGTGGGTGGATGCCTCCTCACCCATTATGGATGAGTTGGGAGGCTTGGACTGGCCTATAGGGCAATAGGGCGATGACTGTACCAAAAATGCTAAATGCTAGTGTAGGCCAGTCAAAATGGGTCACTTTTATGGCCAATGTGGGCCAGTTTGAGGAGTTGCTTCACTATGCAGCTAGTAGTTTTGACCATTGTTGCTGAATAAATATTCTTTAAATATCACAATTTGTTTACATTTGAATAAAAAACAACTCCTTGGGTACTATTCAGTCTGTGACTAAAGGACTGAATATCCATTTGCAACTGCTGGCCATGTTCTCATTGGCGCCTAAGACCGTTTTATGGTTCATGTGATCTTCCCCCTCCCATTTCCTCCAATCTAAAAAAAAAACAAAAAAAAAAGAATTTTTTTTTTTATTTTTTTTTTACACATTTCATGCTGGGCTCTGGCGCCCCCCTAGGAGGCGGTCGCGCCCCCCTGGGGGGGCGCGCCCCACAGTTTGAAGACCTCTGCCCTGGGTGATGTGATATCTGCTCTGGAATGTGAGAGGATTGGGACCCTCAGTGATGTGATATCTGCTCTAGAATGTGAGAGGGTTGGAACCCTTGCTGATGTGACATCTGCTCTAGAATGTCAGAGGATTGGGGCCCTCTGTGATGTGACATCTGCTCTAGAATGTGAGAGGGTTAGTACCCTCTGTGGTGTGACATCTGCTCTAGAATATGAGAGGGTTGGAACCCTGTGACGTCTGCTCTAGAATGTGAGAGGGTTGGGACCCTGATTGATGTGACATTGGCTCAAGAATGTGAGAAGGTTAGGACCCTCAGTGATGTGACATCTGCTCTAGAATGTGAGAGGGCTAGGACCCACAGCGATGTGACATCCGCTCTAGAATGGGAGAGGGTGGGGACCCTCAGTGATGTGACATCTGCACTAGAATGTGAGAGGGCTAGGACCCACAGCGATGTGACATCCGCTCTAGAATGGGAGAGGGTGGGGACCCTCAGTGATGTGACATCTGCACCAGAATGTGAGAGGGTTGGTACCCTCAGTGATGTGACATCTGCTTTAGAATGTGAGAGGGTTGGGACCCTCTGTGTTGTGACATCTGATCTAGAATGTGCAAGGGCTAGGACCTTTGGTGATGGGACATCTGCTCTAGAATGTGAGAGGGTTGGGACCCTCAGTGATGTGTCATCTGCTCTAGAATGTGAGAGGATTGGGACCCCTGATTTCTGCTCTAGAATGTGAGAGGGTTGGGACCCTCAGTGATGTGACATCTGGTCTAGAATGTGAGAGGGTTGGAACCCTCAGTGATGTGACATCTGCTCTAGAATGTGAGAGGGTTATGACCCTCTGTGATGTGACGTCTGCACTAGAATGTGAGAGGGATAGGACCCTCAGTGATGTGGCATCTGCTCTAGAATGAGAGAGGGTTAGGAACCTCAGTGATGTGACATCTGCTCTAGAATGTTAGAGGGTTGGGACCCTGATTGATGTGACATCTGCTCTAGAACATGAGAGGATTGGGATCCACTGATGTCTGTTCTAGAATGCGAGAAGGTTGGGACCCTCAGTGATGTGACATTGGCTCTAGAATGTGAGAGGGTTGGGACCCTCAGTGATGTGAAATCTGCTCTAGAATGTGAGAGGGTTGGAACCCTCAGTGATGTGACATCTTCTCTAGAATGTGAGAAGGGTAGGACCCTCTGTGATGTGACATCTGCACTAGAATGTGAGAGGGTTAGGACCCTCAGTGATGTGACATCTGCTCTAGAATTTGAGAGGGTTGGGACCTTTGGTGATGTGACATATGCTCTAGAATGTGAGAGGGTTGGGACCCTCGGTGATGTGACATCTACTCTAGAATGTGAGAGGATTGTGACCCTCAGTGATGTGATATCTGCTCTAGAATATGAGAGGGTTGGGACCCTCGCTGATGTGACATCTGCTCTAGAATGTGAGAGGGTTGGGGCCCTCTGTGATGTGACATCTGCTCTAGAATGTGAGAGGGTTAGGACCCTCTGTGGTGTGACATCTGCTCTACAATGTGAGAGGATTGGGACCCTCTGAAGTCTGCTCTAGAATGTGAGAGGGTTGGGTCCCTGAGTGATGTGACATTGGCTCTAGAATGTGAGAGGGATAGGACCCTCAGTGATGTGACATCTGCTCTAGAATGTGAGAGAGCTAGGACCCACAGCGATCTGACATCCGCTCTAGAATGGGAGAGGGTTGGGACCCTCAGTGATGTGACATCTGCTCTAGAATGTGAGAGGGTTGGTGCCCTCAGTGATGTGACATCTGCTTTAGAATGCGAGAGGGTTGGGACCCTCTGTGTTGTGACATCTGATCTAGAATGTGCAAGGGCTAGGACCCTTGGTGATGGGACATCTTCTCTAGAATGTGAGAGGGTTGGGACCCTCAGTGATGTCACATCTGCTCTAGAATGTGAGAGGATTGGGACTCCTGATTTCCGCTCTAGAATGTGAGAGGGTTGGGACCCTCAGTGATGTGACATTGGCTCTAGAATGTGAGAGGGTTGGGACCCTCAGTGATGTGACATCTGGTCTAGAATGTGAGAGTGTTGGCACCCTCAGTGATGTGACATCTGCTCTAGAATGTGAGAGGGTTATGACCCTCTGTGATGTGACGTCTGCAATAGAATGTGAGAGGGGTAGGACCCTCAGTGATGTGACATCTGCTTTAGAATGTGAGAGGGTTGGGACCCTCTGTGTTGTGACATCTGATCTAGAATGTGCAAGGGCTAGGACCCTTGGTGATGGGACATCTTCTCTAGAATGTGAGAGGGTTGAGACCCTCATTGATGTGACATCTGCTCTGGAATGTGAGAGGATTGGGACTCCTGATTTCTGCTCTAGAATGTGAGAGAGTTGGGACCCTCAGTGATGTGACATTGGCTCTAGAATGTGAGAGGGTTGGGACCCTCAGTGATGTGACATCTGGTCTAGAATGTGAGAGTGTTGGCACCCTCAGTGATGTGACATCTGCTCTAGAATGTGAGAGGGTTATGACCCTCTGTGATGTGACGTCTGCAATAGAATGTGAGAGGGGTAGGACCCTCAGTGATGTGACATCTGCTCTAGAATGTGAGAGGGTTGGGATCTTTGGTGATGTGACATCTGCTCTAGAATGTGAGAGGGTTGGGACCCTCGCTGATGTGACATCTGCTCTAGAATGTGAGAGGATTGGGACCCTCAGTGATGTGACATCTGCTCCAGAATGTGAGGGGGTTGGGAACCTCGGTGATGTGATATCTGCTCTAGGATGTGAAAGGGTTGGGGCCCTCTGTGATGTGACATCTTCTCTAGAATGTGAGAGGGTTAAGACCCTCTGTGGTGTGACATCTGCTCTAGAATGTGAGAGGATTGGCACCCTCTGATGTCTGCTCTAGAATGTGAAAGGGTTGGGACCCTGAGTGATGTGACATTGGCTCTAGAATGTTAGAGGGTTAGGACCCTCAGTGATGTGACATCTGCTCTAGAATGTGAGAGGACTAGGACCCACAGCGATGTGACATCTGCTCTAGAATGGGAGAGGGTTGGCACCCTCAGTGATGTGACATCTACTCTAGAATGTGAGAGGGTTGGGACCCTCAGTGATGTGACATCTGCTCTAGTATATGAGAGGGTTGGAACCCTCTGTGATGTGACATCTGATCTAGAATGTGCAAGGGCTAGGACCCTTGGTGATGGGACATCTGCTCTAGAATGTGAGAGGGTTGGGACCCTCTAACATCTGCACTAGAATGTGAGAGGATTGGGGCCCTCAATGATGCAACATCTGCTCTAGAATGGGAGAGGGTTGGGACTCTCAGTGATGTGACATCTGATCTAGAATGTGAGAGGGTTGAGACCCTCAGTGATGTGACATCTGCTCTAGACAGAGAGAGGTTTAGGACCCTCAGTGATGTGACGTCTGCTCTAGAATGGGAATGGGTTGGGACCCTCAGAGTTGTGACATCTGTTCTAAAATGTGAGAGGATTGGGACCCTCAGTGATGTGACATTTGCTCTAGAATGTGAGAGGGTTAGGACTCTCAGAGATGTGACATCTGCTCTAGAATGTGAGAGGGTTGGGACCCTCAGTGATGTGACATTTGCTCTAGAATGTGAGAGGCTTATGATCCTCTGTGATGTGACTTCTGCTCTAGAATGTGAGAGGGTTGGGACCCTCAGTGATGTGACATCTGCTCTAGAATGTGAGAGGGTTATGGCCCTCTGTGATGTGACTTCTGCTCTACAATGTGAGAGGGTTGGTAATCTCTGTGATGTCACATCTGCTCTAGAATGTGAGAGGGTTAGGACCCTCTGTGATGTGACATCTGCTCTAGAATGTGAATGGGTAGACCCTCATAGACATCTAGAATGGGTGCGTTGAGCGGATGGGTGAATAGAGCAAATGAGTGCTTAGAGCGTACGAGTGCGTAAGAGCTGACGAGTGCATAAGAGCGGATAAGTGCATAAGAGTGGATGCGGATGAGTGCGTAAGAGCGGATGAGTGCATAAGAGCGGATGAGTGCGTAAGAGCGAATGAGTGCGTAAGAGCAGATGAGTGCGTAAGAGCAGTTGAGTGCGTATGAGCGGATAGATGCGCAGAGCGGATAGGTGAGCGGAACTGACGGGTGCGCAGAGCGGACGAGTGTGCATAGCGGACAAGTGTGCAGAGCGGGCGACTGTAAGAATGGAGGAATGTGTAAGAACAGAGGAATGTGTAGAGTGGATGGTTGCGTAAGAGCGGATTAGTGCGTAAGAGCAGAGTAGTGCGTAAGAGTGGGGAAGTGCCCAGAGCAGATGAGTGCGTAGAGCGGATGGGTGTGCAGAGCGGATGGGTGCGCAGAGCGGATGGGTGCGTAGAGCAGATGGGTGCGTAGAGCGGGTGAATGAGTAGAGCGCGTGAGTGAGTAGAGGGGGTGAGTGCGTAGAGCGGGTGAGTGCGTAGAGCGGGTGAATGAGTAGAGTGCATGAGTGAGTAGAGCGCATGAGTGAGTAGAGCGGGTGAGTGAGTAGAGCAGGTGAGTGAGTAGAGTGGGTGAGTGCATAGAATGGGTGAATGTGCAGAAAGAACAAGTGCCTAGAGTGGATGAGTGCGTAGAAAGGACAAGTGCTTAGAGCGAACAAGTGCGTAGAGCGGACGAGTGCATAGAGCGGACAAATGCGTAGAGCGGACGAGTGCGTGAATGATGGAACAGGGTAGTATGTGGATGAAATGGGTGTCGTATATGGATGGAACGGGTGACAGACGTGGATGGAACGGGTGGCGTATGTGGATAGAACGGGTGACGTATGTGTATAGAAGGGTGAAATATGTGGATGGAACGGGTGAAATATGTGCCTGGAACGGGCGAAGTATGTGGATGGAACGGATGAAGTATGTGGAAGGTTCTGGTGTAATATGTGAAAGGTACGGGTGAAATATGTGGATGGAGTGCATAAATCAACTTGGAATACACGGACCGGATCGGAGTACATGGAACGGGTTGGAGTGCATGAAACGGATTGGAGTGCATAGAACGGATTGTAGTGCGTGGAACGGATTGGAGTGCGTGGAACGGATTGGAGCGCATAGAATTACGCGACATACATGTAATGGTTTAGAGTGCATAGAACATTTGAAAGAGCATGTAAACGAGCATATCACATCACCACGCTTACTCTCTTCTTTCCACCACCACTCAACTAGAACACACAGATACTATGACACCATTCGGTATAGCTGTTCTCATACCAACATCCGCCTCATACTCCCCATCACTCTAACTAAACACTGCTGGTTACACACCCTCCAGCCAGGCGTTCTCCTCAGGCCTAACGCAGCCAGAATCGGTCTGGATAAACCTGCCAGAACGAACACATACTCCTGATCTCTCAACTACCACACCTAATGCTAAGAAGCAGCTATTACCCGAATGCCATACCAGCTGCACACATATACGGTGCTCACACGCACCTTTGACTCTCTCTACTCTCTCTACTGACTTGAACTTCGGTTCCCGAGGGCGTTCAACCTACCAGCGCCTTGAGACTATACCAATGGTACATAAGGCGCTATAGAAATGCAAAGTAACATAACAGTAACATAACATGTGCTCTAGAATGTGAGAGGGTCAGCACCCTCAGTGATGTGAGATCTGCTCTAGAATGTGAGAGGGGAAGCGGCTGAGACAATAAATGGAGGATCAGCAGATGCTGAAATAGAGCATGTTTACCACGGCAAGGCCTTTGAGCTTACTTCAAATGGCCAGCCATTTTTCTAATGGAAGGCTTCAAGATAAAAATTAATGCTGGTCGGTCAGATAGCACAGTGAGCTAAGCGCTCGCCCCTGATATCTGTGTGTAGCCTGCTGTGGCAGGTTCAAATTCTGGCAGGGTCAACTCAGCCTTTCATCCTTCCGAGGTCGATAAAATGAGTATGACTCCGTAGGATAATAATGTCTTCTGTTATTTGAGCGCTCTGAGACCTGTGGGTATGTAGAGCTATATAAGAAATACATTATTATTCAAAAACACACACGCGCTCACGCGCTGATGTAACCATTAAGTTGAATGATATTAAGTGGGGTGATTTCATGAAATGCATGTAATTCCGATAGATCAGTAGAATTGGGCATGAGGCAGTCAATGTGCACACATGTATATGAACTATAAAGTATTTAGTTGAGTGGGAGCCTGTCACATATGTGGTGTTTAGTATTAAAGGAAACACATACACACAATTACCGTTGAAAGGCTGGCAAGGTTAGGACATTCAGTCATAGGCCAGCTGTGCCGAATTCACTCTTTCATCAACCGAGGGCATTAACATGAGAACCTCTGTGTTGAATAGTAGGAAACAGGGAGATTTCATTATAGTCTGGTAAGTCTGGAAGGCTGGTGAGCTGGGCAAAGACATAAGCACCTGGCTCAGCCTTTCACCCTTCCGAAGTCTACTGAAGGAGTAACGTTGAGCTGGTCAGATTAAATGGGGCACGCTGTTGAAATCTATGAAAGGCTGGCTGCGCTGGGATGACTCATTGACATGTCACATTCGCCTGATTCAGCCCTTTATCATTCTCAGGGCCATAAAATGAGTAGTATTGAAACAGGCACTGTCAAAATAAGGGTACTTCATAACAGGATGTACTTCTGTAGGGTCAGTGATATGTCAGTTGCGCCTGTCATCCAGCTGAGGGCGATAATGAGTACAATTGAGAGAGGTAGTATTAAATGAGGAGACTTAATACGGAGGGCTGATACTTTTGGGGCACTGCTAGGTCTGGAGCAGAGACGTCATTTCGGGGTGCCTAGGGGTCGCAGTCACGACCCCTGTTGTCTCCCTTCTACCCCTGTATTTAATCCCTGGGGTAGCAGGGACTTCGGCAGCCCCCACGGTGCGGGCTACCCACCACACCAGGTCTGGGGGGCCCTGTCCTCACCCATCAGTGTGAAGGCTGGGCCTGGGCTTGCAGTGCGAGGCGGAAGCACCCAGTAGGCGTTGAGCTGGCAGTCACATGTGGCACGTGTCACATGCCACATAGTGCTCCAACCCCTTCTCCTCTGGCTTCCTCGCGCTCATATACAGGAACCAGGAAGATCTCCCAGCTTCCTGGTTCCTGTTTGTGAGCAGCACAGATGAGCCGAGGGTGGCCTGGAGTGACGGACCGAAGCTGTAAAAACAGTTAAGAAGGCTTTTAAAACTTAAATGTAATGTGTATTTTGCATGTGTGAAGTGCGTGTCAGATGTATGTATGTGCTATGGGTCAGTGAGTGGTAGGTGAATGAGAAGAAATGTGATAGTGTGTGTGTTTGAATGTTCTGTATGGGTGTGTGCCTGAGTGGAGAATTCATTGAAAGTGGATGTAAGAGAAGGTGTATTAGTGAGTGACTGGTGGATGAATGAGTAGGAATGTGATAGTGTGTGTTTGAATGTTCTGGTTGGGTGGGTGCGTTCCTGTGTGGAGAATGCAGTGCAAGTGGATGTGAGAGGTTTATGGGTGAGTGAATGATGGGTGAGTGTGTGTGTGTTTGTATAAATGTTCTGGGTGTGTGTGCCAGTGTGAGTGTATGTGAGAGAAGGTATATGGGTGAGTGACTGATGAGTGAATGGGTATGAATGTGATTGTGTGTGAATGTTTTGGTTGGGTGGATGCATGGCTGTGTGTGAATGCAGTGTGAATAAATGTGAGAGGAGATGTATAAGTCGGTGAAAGGGGATGTATGTGTGTGTGTGTGGGGGGAGTTGAAGGCCCTGGGAGACGGGATCACTGGAGCATTTTCGACATATCCTTTATTGACTTTGCATGTTTTACTGATATTCTCAGGCAAAGCCAAGATCAAGTGTGTCACTACCTGGCTAGACTGGCATTTTGGCACAGCTAGTGTAGCCATTGCTTAATGTGGCATGACATTTAATACTCAGCATCTTTGATAAAGCAAGCATGATAAGTAGTATTACCTCGCTAGACTGATGTTTTGGTGTTGCGGCCTGTATATTTCTTATTGTAGCATGACTTTTTATTAGCTGAGCATATATGATGAAGCCAGGATAAGTGTTGTCATGGGTCCAGACTGGCTTACATTGGAACCAGTTTGGACAAGTTTTCATATTGTGACATGTCACTTTTAATCGCCAAGCCAATGGGAGTATTTTCTTACATAGGAGTACTGGCATAAATTGGCAGAGCCAGGTTTGTGCCTAGTTCCAGTAATGATACTATCAAAAACATCTCAAACCGAACATGAGTATGTTCTTATGTGGGAATACTAGCATATGTTGGTGGAGCCAGCATGGAAATGTATGGGCACAGCCAGTATGACATTTTGTTTTTATACTGGCATTTACTACAGGGTCCGGCATGACAATGCATTGGGAAATGCACCTCTGCACTTTTGGTGACCTGCATCTATTGTACTTTTTTCATGTGTTACACTACACCCTACAAAACCAATTGCAAACTGCCTGGCCCTTTACCCACATTATCACAGAAAATGTGCTGTGTTATGCACCATTTTAACCCATTATACAAAATATTTTCTCATGGGAGGGGGAAGAGTCCCCCGACCGCCCAACCCCGTTTTTGTTAGTGCGGACCCCCTTGCTATGCTCGGTCGCAATCACATACTTGTGGCAAATATTGACACCCTCCAATAAAACAACTCACCAGCCACCACTCGTGGCTGGTATATTTGGGACCAGGCACCACCACCTTTTTTCTAGGCTAGGTGAAACATTTAAGCTTTGATTAAAAAACATATTTACTTCTTTCACTTGGAGTAGTGCATGTCCCTGCAGCGGCATAATCATCATGGACATTTCGCACACGTGGTGGTCCGTGACGGCCCAGGGTGCGGCGTGCCCTGTGCTTTGTTAAGGAGCTTGGGGGGCTCAGCATGGCTCACAGGGGGGCCCCAAATGTTGTGCTTCACTACTGGTTGGGCTCTGCTCACCTTGAGCACATTCAAGTGTGATGTGAATGGTTGATAGGGGCTGCAAACTCGACCGGCACCCTGCTCTGGTGCAACACTGTTTAAGAAAATAAGCGCTGGACAAGGACTCTCAGAAGTGAGAGAACGATGGAGTGACCCACCCCTCTCTACTCGAACTCCTTCTTGGAAAAGAATTAGTGGAAGCTTCATTCACAGGCTGGTTCTGTGGGGTGGGGTGGTCATTGAATAACGCACCTTGCACATAGAGCTCTGAAAATCGAAGATGCATTGAGCCCCGCTGTTGAGGGAAGTGCAGTCCCCTCTCCTCACACCTCACCCTGTTAAAAAAAGATTGAAGAAGAGTCATGTATCAGAGCCTAGGACATTAAGGTGTTATGTTCGGCTCTGGGTTGTGGGGGACAACATGTGGTTTCTTGTCACATAACTTAAAGATAAATGCACACAGAGGCAGATGGCCTCAGCTTACACCCGCACAATAGGTTTCTTCTATCGCAGTGGTAGCTGACTCATGGATACATTTATAACCAGAGAATTTTGTTGATACTAAATCCTGGTAATTGATTTAATTTTCAGGCCTTGCTCATCAGCATTTCGCTCCTGGTTAAACAGACAGTGCACACCTCCCCAGGTCGGTGCTTTTTTGGCTTGTTTAACTCATCAATGCCACATATAACGAGTACTTCTGTGTCCATTGATCTATAGATGTTTCATACACTATCTGTAACCTGCATTAGAGATTTTGGTGACCCTGTTACACGTACTGTATTATGTATGTTTTACATATAGGCCCCATGTCGAATCTGGAAAATGACATTCCCTGAATGTGTGATTGTGGACAAATCATGCCTCCCTCTGTACCCCGGTTCTTATATCTGGCTGAAGTGAGAGTGCCTGGAAGCACAGGTGTTAGACGCATCTGAAAGTCGTGTGCCATCACTTCCCATGATGTCACTTGGGGTGTGGTCAAATTGAAAGATTAAAGAAATATCTATGCTTATTACCACTTAATAGAAATACGCCAGGCACGATTACAATGGTACAAGTAAACTTTTAATTTGCTGAACAGCTGTCTGGTCTCTCAACACCTCGCAATGTGTGGTAGCGGACACCGTGAGATGAGAGAGTGCTGGATATTACAAAGCATGCATATTTATACATTTGTCTCACAATCCCGGACACATCGTCCAGCCCATCTTCGTGTTATCCATTCACTAGGGTTCGTGACCAGTTCACATAACTAATACAGATTCAAACAACTATACATTGTTCAATGTTGTCCTCAAATACTAGACATGTTTTTCTGCACATAAAACACAATGGTATCAGTCCGTGTTTCATTTACTCATATTTGTCTACCGTTTGTTCTTACGTTTAAAGTCAGCTTAGTTTCAAGGAGCGAAAACACAGATTTCTGCAAAAGCACATATTCAGCTATTCAAAATTATGTTTTGCTGTTTGAAAGGAGAAGACACTATTGATACAGATGGTCTCGAGATTACTGTTTAAATACAGCTCTTGTTTAGCTCCAAGGTTTCTGAGTGCAGGACAAACAATTCTACCTTAACAGCTTCAACATTCTTATCTACGTGAACATAGTACAAAGTTAAATTTGCTCTGCTGGAGCCAAAAACAAAATTTCTAGCATGGGGCAGAAAGCAGGAGTTAATCAAAATGGCAGATACCTTTAAGATGGCGGCGTAGACAACTTATTGCAAGTTCATTTAAATGCGATTTACAGTACGATGCGAATGCGCTTAGGCTAATGTTCATTATCAGGTGGTATTATGCGAAATATGCTTTTACAAAATGACACTTCCTGTGATGTCATCAGAGGTCAAGGGTCATGTGATGTCACTCCCGCTACCCCTGGTATTTTGGTGAAATGATGTCCCTGGTCTGGAATCGAATCAGTCATATCTTGAGGGTAACTGGGCCATCCTTTTATCAACTGTGGATCCGGGGTACATAGATTTTAGCCCTAGTGTCTCCTTTTTTCACAATGTGTGTTTGGTTGGTGGTGACCTAACTGTAATGTTTTGCTGCTAAAGGCCTAAACGTGTCATCTTTTTGTTAGTAGATGCTGGCTTATTTGTGTTATTTGTCCTCGCTACCGCCTCCAGTGTATAATTTTTGGTGGCTACTGGCCTAACTGTTCATTTCTGGTCAATAGCAGCCCAACAGTGCAACTTTTGGGGGCTCTTGCAGCTGTGCTAGCAAATCGGATGCACTCAACCTTACCTCTGTGCCAACCGCCCAACTACTTACACAATGTGCTCACCCATCCTCAACATCCGCTACCCTTCTCCTGGGATTTCATGTAATCCACATCACAAGTCCTGCACTGCTCCTCTCTCACCCCCACCTTCTTCCTGACCCCCACACCTTGCATACAAGGAAAGCTAGCCAAATCCATTCCAGTCTAATATGAACCTCTCGTCTTCCTCAAGCAGCACCTCTAATCCCCCCACCTTCTCCTGCTCAACTACTGATCTTAGCCTCATGTGCTGGAATGCCCCATCACTCTAGAATAGAACTGCCTCCCTTGCTGACCACTTTGACTCTCATCCCTCTAAATCTGTGATGGTCATTAGAGAAATTGAATTACCCCTCAAGGCAAAGATGCTGACATAGCATTGCAGACTGAATCCACTATCTCTCTGACTCTCCTTGCCTATACACAAGAGAGAGAGGGGACGGCATCATGATTACACAGCCCATCTCACCACCCAATCAACCTCCCTCTCTCTGCCCCTCCATTTTTAATATATTGCAATTCTACTTCTCCTACAAACCCTGCATCATCATCATCATCATCATCTATCACCTCATGCCAGTCTGAATTGCTTCCCCCCTGAGCTTGATAGGCTACTAAAATCCCTACCCTCTGAAGCCTCGATTGTAATCATGGTTGACCTCAGCCTTCCAAACCCATTCAATGCTCACTGTCTTCAACTAGACTTGGCCATTTCCAACCACTTGCCTGGTTACCCTCAGCATACCTGCCAACTTATAATTTTATCAACTCATGAATGTGTTGCCAGTTGCCACCTCTGGTAATACCAATCCACCTGACCGCTCCCTCATTCACTACCCTGTCTCTGTCCCTGCTGCACCCCCCTACATGCCCTCATTCCTTCCAATGAATACTTTGCTCAC
Source organism: Ambystoma mexicanum (assembly GCF_040938575.1). Lineage (NCBI taxonomy): Eukaryota > Metazoa > Chordata > Amphibia > Caudata > Ambystomatidae > Ambystoma > Ambystoma mexicanum. The sequence continues at coordinate 1,177,409,956 of NC_090923.1, forward strand.
TGCTTCACCTTTTGAGACTACATCTGGGACACTCCTGTCCTATATCTTCCTCCCACATTGGCCTTGAGCTCACCAGTGCTGCTCTTTACACTCCATGCCCCCCACTAGCATCTCAGTCGATTTTGCATCCATTCACTTGTCTGCCGACCCATCATGACCACCTGTCAACTTGATCACACGTCAGACAATCAAGGCTCTGGCCCCTTCGCATGCTCTTTCCTTTCTCGTTTCTTCAACCGTTCAGTTGCATCTGGGACCTTCCCAGATTGCTTCAGGGTGGCTAGTCCTCTACCCATCCTGAAGAAATCTTCAGCCAACCCCAATATTTTGTAAGCCTACCTGCTTCTCCCCCACTAGCTCAAAGTTCTTGACCTTGTGGTATTTCACCATATCACAACCTAAGTGGAAGTCAATGGACTTTACAACCCCATTCAATCTGGTGTGGGAAATCCACTGAAACGACACTCACCCACATCTCAAACTTCCTCCTTAGTGCCCAATGCTCTAAACACTTCCATTATCATGTAGTCTATCCCATTCCTGCACTTGATACGGTCAAACTTCACACACTCTCTCATCCTGGCCACCACACTGATTGAATCGCTTCAAACCAGTCTGACCACTCCTGGTTTATTGGATTACTGGCACCTCTTATGTGCCCCCATTGAGGTAGGGGTTCAGCAATAATATGTCCTTGGTTCACTCCTCTTCACACTCCTCTGCAGACTCATTCCCCATTCGGCGTCCCCTCACACTGATTCACAGATGACACCCAAATCTTCTTCCCCTTCCACGCCTTTACTACTGAACTATCTTCTGGCATCTCCCACTGCTTTGCTGTCATCCATCAATGGATGGTACTTTGCTCAGTAATGCTCAACTCGTCCAAAACAGAAGTAGTCTTTCTCCCTGCTCCTAATATCCCACCCTTTCTTTCTGCTCCTGTAACTTTTCTCCCTGATATCCTAACCACATTCATGAAGGAATTCAACTTGGGGTTTCCTTCGATAAAATATCTACTGCAACCAGGCTTAATCATTCGGAAGATCCATTCCCACGATCCATTCCCACCTCACTTATCACTGCCCAAAATCCACGCTCTCCACTCTTCTTCTCAGCAGCCTGAACAGCTGTTGGAACATCATTTTGGGGCTTTCTCTCTAGTCCTTTGCCGCCCAACAAAACACTGAACTTTGCCCCCTGTTCACATTTCATCCTCACACATTCCTCATCCAAGTCTGCCCACTGTCTCTGTGTAGGGAACTTTGCCCCCTGTTCACTTTTCATCCTCACACATTCCTCACCCAAGTCTGCCCTCATTCCTCATACAAGTCTGCCCACTGTCTCTGTGTAGGGAACTTTGCCACCTCTTCACTCTTCATCCTCGCAAATTCCTCATCCAAGTCTGCCCACTTTCCTCATTCAAGTCTGCCCGCTGTCGCTGTGTAGGGAACTTTGCCACCAGCTCACTCTTCATCCTCACACATTCCTCATCCACGTCTGGCCACTGTCTCTTTGTAGGGAACTTTGCCACCTGTTCACTTTTCATCCTCACACATTCCTCATCCAAGTCTGCCCACTGTCTCTTTGTAGGGAACTTTGCCACCTGTTCACTCTTCATCCTCACACATTCCTCACCCAAGTCTGCCCTCATTCCTCATACAAGTCTGCCCACTGTCTCTGTGTAGGGAACTTTGCCAGCTCTTCACTCTTCATCCTCACAAATTCCTCACCCAAGTCTGCTCTCATTCCTCATACAAGTCTGCCCACTGTCTCTGTGTAGGAAGTTTTGCCACCTATTCACTCTTCATCCTCAGACAGTCCTCATCCAAGTCTGCCCACTGTCTCTGTGTAGGGAACTTTGCCACCTATTCACTCTTCATCCTCACACATTCCTCATCCGAGTCTGCCCACTGTCTCTGCGAAGGGTGGGTCACTGTCCATTAGTAATCCCTCTCTCAGAGTTCCTTCACCTAGTCCATAAATCTATCCATGGACTGGCTCCCCCTGCATAGCTAACTCCACCTCTTGTATGGCCCTACACACCCTCTCCAATCCCATGTCCTGCTCAACTGCACTGTTGCTTACCCGCCCTGCACTGCACTGCACCTAGCTCCCGCTCCTTTACCCTCTTTGCTCATGTTATGCTAAGCTAATTTATACCCTGCATTGCTGCCATTTCTATGGTCTCCAGGCGCTCTCGTGGCTCTGTATGGTAAAGTGGGGTAGGTTGGTTAATCAGGAAGTGAGGGATAAGACAGGTGTATCGCTCAACTGTTGATGCGTGTAGAACCAGGAGAAACTGGCATATCTGCGTGCGTGCATTTCTGGCTGTGCTTTATTTTGTACCCTGGGTGTTTATTGTTTCCAGATGGGCGGCGGCCAGTGTTTGTTTCTTTGGGTGGTGGAGGCTATCAGGGTTTGTGAGTTGGTTGGAGAGTAATGCTTGTTTTGGTGTTTAGCAGGGTGGTTCGCTGGCCACCTGGGCATGTGGGGTAAGTGTGTGGTGAAGGAGGTTGGTAGAGAAAAGGAAAATGGTTAGTAGGTTTTTGGGGTGGTCTCTGGGCATTGTGCAGCTATGCTATTATCACCACTGAAGCTCTCTAACACTGATATCTACAATGCTACCAATGTACTGACCTAGATGGTTGTTATTAAGAAGCACCTCCTTTCTCTAGCAGGTGCACCTATGACATTTAGTGGCATGTATAATCCTCGGCACTATGTCCACCTGTAAACTATTGTAAATGGCTGTAGATCATGGAATTGTTCATCTGCATTGCCGCATATTCATTTCCCAATTTCCCCCCACAACCAGCTGGGATACATTCATCGACGTTTTAATGATCTGTCTTGTAAAGAACCAACAATGACCGCGCCCTACCGCCTGTTGTGAATAATGTACAGTGTCTCTGGTCAAATCACTCACTCACCGCAATTAGCACCTGATGGCAGGGTAGAAGCCGGTCATTTCGCTCAGATGCTGGCCGGAAGCTGCTAACATAAGCCCGCTTCCTGAGAGAAATGTACGCCACTTCCTGCATGGCAGCTCCATTCTGTTAGCATTGTTTGACCCGCTTTCCCCACCCTTTTCCTCATGCTGCTCACCGTGTGGTTCCTGCAGTCTTACCAGTGCCACCATCCCTTGTCGGTGGAGCTGCTCCATTCCACCAACTCCAACTGGGATGGCACCAGTCTCCTTAATGGAGGCAAGGGGCCACGGTTTAATAGCCAAAGGTTCTTTGCCCCAAAATGCTCCAAACGACGTCCTTCACAATTCTTTTCAGCCCACCCTAATCTTGGGTGTTTGGGATATCTTTGGGCAGGGTTGGTGTTGTTTGGACACATCTGCTATGTCTTGGCCTTCCCAGCGACTGGCACAGCCGGCTCAAATAAGCCACACAAACTAACGGTGCTTCCTCTAGACAGTTGGGGAGTGGGGGCGGGGGTATGCACGTGGGGTCAAATGGACGATTGGTGGCACAGCTGCCTCCCTTGCCATTTTACCGAGACTCCATATTACTTTATGCCACTCCACTGTTCAGACTTGCATGACAACACGGTCACATAGCCAACACCTGGGACGAAGAAGGACGCCAACACCAAGCACTCTACTGTATTACTTTATTGGGGAAGTGTAGACTATTGGCCTAAACTCAAAAAGCGAATCTCGACAGAAAATAACACAGCAAGATGGCCGCCTCGCAATATTTCTTTCACTCTCACGGAAGGGGGTAGGCATTTCCCTCTGTATATCTCATGAAAGATGTCATATTAGTCAGCCAAAAGATGGGCTGAGGGTTTCCCTACCAGAGAGCATGTCATTCCTTCACGCGCCCTCTCTGAGATCACATTAAGCTGCCTGACCCCAACATGCCTACTGGAATCTTCTGACTCTAACTGACTCTACTCTTCCCATGCCTTCATCTAAATGAGCAGTTCTTCAACAAAGGCTTGGTCTCTCAAACTGAACACGTTCTCCTTCCTTCCTTCCCTGCCTTCCTCACTACAATATGCTTCCACCTCAGTCTGAGGTTCTTCACTCCAAAGCTGCCAATCTGGAGAGATCTCTTCCCCAGGCTTTTTTCTATCTCCCACCTCCTAAGCCACCTCCTCCTCCTCCTTGTCCTTCACTGTCTCCCCACTACCACTTTGACCTGTCTTTCTCACTGACAAGTTCTCTTTACACCATTGCGCTGCTATTCTTGCTACCACCTCGCCTCTAGCACCTTTGGTGAACCTTTCTGCCACCACCTTACCTCTACTCCTTTGGGTGCTTCTATCTGCCACCACGTCTTCACCTCGCCACTGGATGTCTCTACCGCCTCGGGATGTTCTTGCTCTCTCCATCTCTCCACAAACGAGGCATGTCCCAACTCTTCTACTACCACCTCTTCAACCATCACTGTAGATATTATCACCTCCTTCCTCTTAGTGCCCCAGCTCCTCACCCACCTTCTCCTTGCATATCACCACCTCCATCACTCCGTTTAATACACCACCTCTTTCTCTTCTGGTTTTAGCACCTCCTTCCCTTCTAATCTCACCACTACCATCTCCACTTTAGGCGTCACCTTCTCCGCTCTCCTCCTCCCACTCTCTACTCTCCATTCCCCATCAAACTATCTCCAGTCACCTCTGTCTGTGTCACACTCCAAACTTCAGCATTCACTGAACTCAACCCTCTTGCTCCTGCAACCCACACTGCTGCACTGGGATACCTGGCTCATATAGGCAGATCCTCCACCCCGTGGGTTGGGGGGTCTTCACCTGTGACTCCGAAGTGGTTGAATGCTGTGTTTGGCCGTGGCTCTCAGCTTCCCATGAGTCCGATTGATTCGAAGGGAGCAGACCTAACACTATGTGAGTACTGGGGCCATTTTGGAATTTCTGCGTATGTATGCAGAGTCAGCGAGAGCCGTCGGTGCCTTGGACAAGTTTGTGCTGGGATTTTGCGTCAGTAAGTACATATTAGGGGTGTCCAGGTGCTTCCTACTCTATCCCTGGGTTCTTTTTTATGAATGTGCGGCCCCAGGAAGTTACAAGAGTCCCAGTGAGTGGTAAGGCCACCGGGATAGTCATGGATTGGTGTGTGAATGCCATGGAAAAGTTTAATGCTGTATCTGGCTTCTAATCTCATTTGGTAGGGTGCAGGGACACAGGTATTTTGCAACTCTCTGTACACTTGCTCACACTTTCTAGTGATGATTCACGCTCAATTGCTCAGCATGCCCGCAGTAGTTGGGATTTATGATGTTTACACTGATGGTTGTGACGGTAGGTGGATTAGTGTGATTCGTTGATGGTTATAATAAGAGAATTCAGGTTTTGTCTAGGCATGTGATTGACACATGGTGTGGTATTTAGCGTTTTTGAGTAGGGGATGTTGCATCTATTCAGGAATGCTCTTATTTGTGCTTTCATTTGCTGGAGAGTTGTGGGAATTCCTTTAGACCAAATTGTATTTTCAACTTCATTTGAATTTGACCAAATGTGGTCTGTGACACCCTTTATGGGCTTTCTATAGGCTGACCTAAGGGAGGGAGGGGGGTAGTCCCTTTCAGCGTGTAGCTGGAAGGGATGTTCTGGATGGTTGGGTGGTTCAAGCCCAGGAGTGTGTTTTTTTTCTTTTTTATTTTTTTTCTTTACTTGACTATAGTTTTAGGTAGTATTGTGTCTTGTGAATTCATTGCAAGGATTGGGAAACGGGATCTAGCAATGTCTTACACTTATCAGAGGAATTTCAGAGTGGTATCCTGGAATGTGAATGGTGCACATTGTGCTGTCAAGAGGAAGGTGATTTTGAGTAAACTAGGGGAGATGGGGGTGGATGTCGCGATGCTTCAGGAGACTCATTTGTTAGATGCGGATATAGATAAGTGGAAAAAGGAGTGGGTTGGTGATGTTTATGGTTCATCGTTCACTACTGGTTCTAGGGGTGTGTGTATTCTTTTTAGGAAGAATCTCCAGATCACTGGGGTGAAGTGTGTGAAGGATGGGGATGGAAGGATAGTATGTGTCACTGCACATATTCAGGATGCTCAGTATTGTTTCTGCAATATATATGCTCCGAATGGGGGTGATGGTAGTTTTTTTGTAGCTTTAACGCAAATGTTGCAGAATGTAAATGCGATTAATGTGATTTTGGGAGGGGACTTCAATGTGGTTTTAGAACCTGGACTTGATAAAAGTGTGGGGGTGTGGACAATGCCAACGCTCTGAAAAGAACAGCATTAAAGAGACTAATTGATGAATGGAACCTCACAGATGTTTGGAGATTGCAAAACCCTTCTACGAGACAATATACTTTCTTCTCGGCAAGGCATAATGCTTATTCGAGAATTGACCTCTTTATGACCTCTGGCCTCTGTACACAATCATTCCAAAGGGGTAACATCGGATCACTACTTGTTTCGGACCATGCTCCAATCTCCATAGACTTGCGATTGACCTTCCCGGTTCCTAGGTCTAACACCTGGCGGATGAATGTCTCCCTCTTGGACGATGATGAAATTGTGGACAAAATTGTTCAAGAGGCGAGATTCTTTATATCTGTGAATTGGACTAGTGAAGTCAGGGTGGAGTTTGTGTGGGAAGCCTTCAAATCATATATGCGAGGATTGTTGATTGGTTTGTCCAGCAAAAAGAAAAAAATGAGAGATGCAGAAGTGAAAAAGCTTATTGTGGACATTCAGGATATTGAGAGAAATAATATGCAAAACTTTTCAGATGAGACTATTAAAATATTGAAGCAGAAAAGGAGACGATTGGAAGATTTGTATTCTTCGAAGGCTGAGTGGTTGCTTTTTCGAACCAAAAGCAACTACTATGAAAAAGGAGAAAAATGTGATCGACTTCTGGCACATCGATTGAGGGTTATGGACAGTGGCAGATCTGTCAATGCAGTGGAAAGACAGGATGGGTTGGTGACTTTTGATCCTGTGGAGATTAATGCGGCATTTCTGTCGTATTATAAAACCCTGTACTCTTCAGAGATCAACTTATCTGAGCGTACAATTGGTCAATTCATTGATGACTGCCATCTGAAGAAAGTGAGTTTGGAATCCTTGGAGTGTATGGAAAGAGATTTGAACATGGAGGATCTCAGGTTGGCTGCTTATGCGCTGAATTCTGGGAAGTGTCCAGGCCCGGATGGGCTACCAGCTGAACTTTTCAAAATTTTCCCAGAAGAGGTGTTTGCTTTGATGCTAGAGATGCTGCGCGCCTCTTTGAGGAATGGGTGCCTTCCAAGTTCAACAAGACATGCTTCAATCTCCGTTTTTCTGAAGGAGGGACGATCACCAGTGAAAACTGGCAGCTATAGGCCGATCAGTTTATTGAACACGGACAACAAGATTTTCGCCAAGGCGTTAGTTTTGAGGATTGAGAATGCGCTGATGGATATCATAGATGTAGGCCAATCTGGATTTGTAAAAGGCAGACATGTTTCAGAAAATGTGAGAAGATTGTTGCTGACACTGTATGAAAGCAAAGAACACCATAATGATGTGGTGACGTTGTCCTTGGATGCTGAGAAAGCTTTCGACCGTATTGAATGGACATATCTTTTAAGTACATTGAAAGGCTTTGGTTTTGGAGATACCATGATCGGATGGATAAGACTGCTGTATTCCCGGCCGACTGCTTGTGTTCGGACTAATGGCATGGACTCGGGCATTTTTGAACTTGGGAGAGGGACGAGGCAAGGCTGTCCACTGTCGCCAATTCTGTTTGTGATCGCCATGGAATTGCTGGCTGTGAGGATAAGAGAAGAGGATAGAATTGAGGGCGTACGCTTTGGTGCAGCCTCCCAGAAAGTTTGATTGTATGCGGATGACATGCTGGTGGTGGTTCAGAATGTGGAGAGCTCCATTCCTGTGCTGATGGAGTTGATCGATGTGTTCAACAAGGTTTCTGGATACAAGATCAATTGGACCAAGTCGGAAGCGCTGCCGGCATCAACCACTTGCACTGTTTTGAAGATGCGGGGCTTTGCCTTTAAGTGGTGTCCGAATAAGATGAGATACCTTGGGATTTGGCTAACGAATGATGTCTCGAAAATAATGGATGTCAATATTACACATGTGATTCAATCTTTGGAGGTGGACCTGAAGAGATGGAATGCACTTAAATTGAGTCTCTGGGGGAGAGTGAATGCCATCAAAATGACATCAACACCGCGAATCAACTATGTGCTCAGTGTGCTTCCCCTGGACGTAAAGAAGGGCCATTGGCGGAAAATTGAGAGTTTAATCCAGTCTTTTCTCTGGGAGAACAAACAGCCACGCCTCAGCTTGTGGAAATTGCAGCTGCCCCAAGACTGTGGAGGTTTGGGGGTTCCTGACTTTGAGAATTATCATTTGGCCTTTGGAGCCAGGCATCTGGTTCCATTTATTGAAGATTCGGAGGATGTTTGGACGCTGGCGGAATCAAGTAGTTCTTCTCCGTTGCCGCCTAGGGCCATACTGTCCACGGTGGATGGATCTGGTTATCGCTCATTTCCGCCGACAAGATTCCTGAGAACTTGTTGGAGGGAACTATGGACGAAAAGTAAGCGTAAGGTATGTGATAATGATTACATCCCTATCTGGTTGAATCCAGGTATTTTGCTGAATGGGAGGCCGCTATTGTGGTTGAACTGGCTCCTGAGTGGTGTACTATGGTTGAGTGATCTGATGGAAGACGGCAAATGGATCAGCTATAGAAGACTTTCACAAATTAAAGATCTCAGAGACTGTACAATGGGTGAATACAGAAAATTGAGAGGTTTGCTGCGGAACCAGAGAACTGTTGATGGCGGTGGTTGGCAGTTATGGCTACCTGAATATAAGACATTAGGTGGTATGGCGTCCAAAGTATATAGAAATCTGAGCCAACAGTACACGCCAGCAGAGGGGTTGTTAACTAAGTGGTCTGAGGTCCTTGGCTCTGATATGACTGTGGAGAGGTGGAGGTTTCTTTGTAAAAACTTAACTCTGACATCCATTAATCTTGGAGAACAATGCCGCCAAATCAAAATTCTTAACAGAGTGTTTTGGACTCCCCAAAGACTTTATGCGAGAGGGATGATTGACTCAGAGTCCTGTTGGAGGTGTAAGCATGATGTCGGCTCCTTTGAACACTTGATCTGGGACTGTTATGAACTGAGGACATTTTGGAGGAGTGTCACTGAGAAGATTAATGAGGTTCTATTACTGCAAGAGGATTTTGATTATAACACTATCATCTTGGGTGAGGATGATAAAGTGGAAGATCTCACTTATCCACAGAAATGCTGGTTTTTTAGGGCTGCAAATTCTGCGAAAAAAATTGTTTTGAGAAAATGGAAATGTGATGAGAGGCCGACCTGTTCAGAATGGTTGGAGGACTTGAGGCAAGTGGCCAGAATTGAGAAGGTTATCCTTCGCAGGAACAAAAAGTTGAAATTGTTTGATGATATGTGGGGTGGGTTTTTGGATGATATGTGATAATAAGTTGGCCTGTTTTGCTTTTTAGATTCTGTGAAGGTTGGGGGTGGATATGGGGTGTGGATTCTATGCAATGAGTTCTACGATTACAATGCTGATAAGTTTGTTGCTTGTATGTTTTCTATAAAATTCAATAAAATTAATAATAAAAAAAAAAAAAAAGAGTCCCAGTAATATCCTTTTGGATTTTTAGAGGTGGTCTTGGTGTCCCTAATATGTGGAAGGTGTATAAAACGGGCCTGCCTTTCTTGGGGGAGGAATCTGGTGTTGTTAGAGTGACTGACCCCTGCCAAGGGATGCAGACCCCGGGAAAGTGATCCGAACATCCTACCCATTCTGCCCCCAGGCATAACATTCACTGGTCCAGGGAGGTGCCTGGCCCGCCAAACCACTCCCCCAATGGTCCACAGAGCCAGTCATGGGGTTTCATCACACAGCACGTACAGGCCCAAGCTTTCCCCCCTGATTTTGCAATTTGGTCAAACTACCAGCAGCTTTCAGGGTGCTAATAGCATTAACGGCTTCCCTAGGGGGCTTTGCTGACCGGTAATGGCCCTCACTGAAGACCCTTGCTATACTCTGGCCAGTCAGCTCTGGAATTATAATAATGGGCCTACAAAGCCCTGCAGAGAAGCCATTAATGTTATAATAATCAACCTGAGTGGCTGCCATCCTCTTGAAGCCCATCTGCACGGGGTGTCGGGTCAAACGTATGTTGGCTTGATCCCAACTTCCTTGTGGTGCTGTGACCAATCACGGCACACATTTTATTCCACTAGTGAGGCCCTTGCAGATTCACTTCAGATGATCCCTCTAACCTATCCAACCTATCCTCCTGACTGGCATCTTCCCACACTGCTCCAAAACAGCCAGAGTCAGCGCTCTTCTAAAGAAACCAAGTGATGACCCTAAAAACCTCTCAGTTTACGGACCAGTCTCTCTCCTTCCCCACCAATCTAAAATCCTTGAGAGGGTTGTCTTCAACTAAATCGTCATCTATATTAAGGTGCATCACTTGCAGATCTTCTTCCATCTGGTTTTTGGTATCCAAACACTCCACCAAGCCTGCTCTCAGCCACACGGCCCGCTCTCTCACCACTGTCCACCACTTTTCACCTCTCTTCTCTCTCACTCTTCTAGACCTCTCTGCCGCCTTCATCCTTGTAGACTGTCCCTCTATCTCATAAACTATGTTCACCCCTCACTTGAAGGACACTGCTGTGGACTGGATTTCCTTCTTTCTCTCTAACTGCTAATTCTGTATGTCATCCACCACAACTCCCCCGACACCGCTCTGCACGACTGTACCACGTGGATCAATCCTACACCCACTCCTCTTTACCATGTACACCTCCTTTGACTTCAAATGGCCCCTCTTTGCTGCTGAACATCAGATTTTGTTCTCCTTCTTCACCTTCAACCCTTGTTAGGAAAGATTTCATAATTGTATGTAATTTTCCCTCCATGTGTACACCCCAAACTTTTTGCTGCTGTTTAGACACCATTGACTGACTTTGCCAGAGAAGCTCAGCCTTCAGCTGCACTCCTCTGGGCTTTCGCTCACTTTTTATGGGGAAACTGACATGCCCTTAAGACAGTCAGTACTGGGAGACTTTGTTTCCCTTAGTCCTTTTACCATGTTGCAACTTTTGTGCAACATGTAACAAGTGTGCAACGTATCTTCCAATACAGCACACTTGGGTCTATAGTCACTTTCCAAAGGTCCTAGATACTCTTGCTGGATGTTTTATGAACTGTGCAGGTGTGTCATGGACAGGACTGGTGGCAGCTATCTTTTCGCATTCTTTTTAACCCTATCCTGCCATGATAACCGCGTTTACCGCGTTTGGCACGAAAAGGTGGCCTGCTTCCAAACTGGCCATGCCACAAGGTTCTTTGTCCTGTCCTTTGGCCATCTTACCCTTTCACCTTCCCCAGGTCGAGTTGACCCGGGTCAGTCCTTATTTGGTCATGCACTTTCCCACGAAACCCAATGCTTTCGCAGACTTCTGCATGCCTTGTGTGTGTGCCTCCAGGATGTGGGCTGGAACGTCTGAGTACAATACACATCGTGGTTGCCAGAGATTCTGGAGTGCCCTGAATGACTGGGACTACCATGGTCCGGGATTGGTCCACTTATGGAGTGAGTGTTTGTGAGCAGATCTCCCATTGGGTCCTCTTCATTTTGGCGCGAAGGGAACTTTGGATAAGGGGAGGCCAAAAACACCCATACCAGGTCGATCTCCTGAGTTCTTACTGAACAAAGGATAGGATCCAAGTATCCTGCAACTACGAAGCCGAGTCGAGGAACCGCTGGTGACCCGCTAGAAGGTTTGGCACCCTGAGCCCGCTGTCGTCCCATGGGACCCCTCTGAATCTGGTCGTCCTAGAACAAGGTTGTCCAACATACGGCCCGCGGGCCACAATGCGGCCCTCCGAGCCATTTCATGTGGCCCGCGAGGCCGAACAGACAAACAAAGGAAATCCAAAATAACAAGCTGCATGGTTGTGATTTCCATTGGCTGAGAAACAGCCAATGGAAATACTGTTGCCATGCAAGGTACGGCGAGCGCACCACCTTCACACTCCTGTTCCAGTCAGCTTCGTGTGAATCACCAGCCCAGCCCCCCAGCATCACGCCTATGACTGAGGCCTGGTAAGTTTTTCTTTTTTTTTATTTATTTGCAGGCCACGGCCCGGTTTATTTATTTATTTGTTCGATGTTCGTCGGGTCCGTGGACCCGACAAACATCGAACAAATAAATAAATAAACCGGGCCGTGTGTGGCGGAGCACTGTTACTGCCTGGTGCCCCCTTGCAGGGGGCATCAGAGGCAGTAACAGGCCACGGCCGGGTTTATTTATTCATTTGTTCGATGTTTGTCGGGTCCGTGCACCCGATTAATTTATTTATTTCTGCAATGTTGGGCCTGACCAACATTGCGGATATAAATAAATTAATCGGGTCCACGGACCCGAAAAACATTGAACAAATAAATAAATAAACCGGGCCGTGCATGGCAGAGCACTGTTACTGCCTCTGGTGCCCCCTGGAACGGGGCACCAGAGGCAGTTACAGGCCCCGTGCATTTTTTTTTTTTAAAGAATGTTTGTCGGGTCCGTAGACCCGAATTCTGGGCCGTGGCGGGGGACTGTTACTGCCTCTGGTGCCCCCTGTAAGGGGGCACCAGAGGCAGTTACAGGCCTGATGCATTTTTTTTTTAAAGTATGTTTGTCGGGTCCGTAGACCCGAATTCTGGGCCGTGGCGGGGGACTGTTACTGCCTCTGGTGCCCCCTTGCAGGGGGCACCAGAGGCAGTTACAGGCCCGATGCATTTTTTTTTTTAAAGAATGTTTGTCGGGTCCGTAGACCCGAATTCTGGGCCTTGTTTATTTATTTATTTGTTTGATGTTTGTCGGGTCCGTGGACCCGATTAATTTATTTATTTCTGCAATGTTAGGCTCGACCAACGTTGTGGAAAGAAATAAATTAATCGGGTCCACGGACCTGACAAACAATGAGCAAATAAATAAATAAACCAGGCCATGTCAGAGTTACAGCCTCTGGTGCCCCCTGGAAGGGGGCACCAGAGGCAGTTACAGGCCCGGTGCATTTTTAGACTTTGCCAACTTTGCACCAGACCTGCAGATGAACTTAACTGGTCTGCTGTTAAATCTCAGTTACCAGTTTAATGATATCCACTACACTACAGAATAATTGCTCATTTTACTATAGCCAATATGATAGCTCAGTGGGTTGAGCACTCACTGCTGCGATGTGTGTGTGATCTGCATATTCGAATCCCCGCAAGGCCATCTCAGCCTTTCATCCTTCTTAGGTTGATAAATGAGTACCAACACAGGTTGGGTGATATTGTATGCATATTTGTTCTATAAAAAAGAGCTTTAGTGAAAGTGCTATAATATAACATATTATCATTTGGCCTTGGACGTCTGCTGCCACTCATAGTAATTTGACAATAGGGATCTATACACACAGATATTAATGAAACATATGGTGATCCATTCTTGTATGAAATGTGTTCAATGTTTGTCGGGTCCGTGGACCCAAGTAATTTTATTTCTGGGGCATGGCGGAGGACTGTTGCTGCCTCTGGTGCCCCCTGGACCAATCACCTATGGTAGCAGACATACAGGCTGCAATGGATCTAGTTGCAGCTCACTAATTGTGCCCCCTGCTCCTCATGAACCCCCATAGTTGGTCAATCTAGTGGTGTCATCAGGAATCAAATTTAGGAGGGGCACAGAGGGGGCCAAAGGCAAAAGTAGGGGACATGGTCAACATAGATACAGAATATTTACTTGGCAACACTGGTCAAAACTATTATCTGCATAGTGAAGTACCTAATCACCAGAACCATGGTATGCTCAGGGAGCATCAATCATGCTTTGTACAGGACAATGCTGCCTAAATTGGGAACAACCAGCATAGACATGTTGCTACAGGGGCATATTTTGGGCACAACCAGCATGCCAATGTGTTACATCAGTGACAGTGCTGTTTTACAACACTGTGGACACATTGATCATTAAAATGTGTTGTGTTCTACAATGTTCTTGTCTGCTGTTAGTGACCTGGAATGTACATGTTCCCCTTTAGAACGGATTGTAAACTTATGGCTTTTTGGCCAGTTTTCCTGCTGTAAAATGCACCATTTCAGCCCCATATTTGGAAATAAAATCTTGGGGGGGGGACCCCCCAAACCCTCCCTAGATCATTATAGCTCCCTCGCTACGCTCGGTCGCCCCCACTGTTTCAGAAAAATATCAACACATACACACTGGTGGAAGAAATCACAAGAAACTAACCTTTGATCACTGCCCCTGACACCCAAAGCTATCTTTGGGACTGCATGGCTATCACTGCCTGTGATGCTATTGTGTCAAAGGTCACACACCATCGATTTTGAATATACTGCTTTGGGTAAGGGTGTTGACTTTTGGCTCGCCGGCCCACCGGCCCACCGGGTGACAAAAAGTTAATGCTTCGGCCCCACATTCAAAAAGGTTGGACAAGCCTGTCCTAGAAGGTCTGCAAAGATGCTTCGACCCATTGGAATAGTGGGTCCAACTATTCTCGCCACCTTCATCAAACCCTGCAAGTAAGCTTTCTCGGAAGTGTCCGTGGGCCAACCAGTGAGCTGACCAGCTTACCCAGTTGCTTTGCTCTGTCACTGCCGCTGTTTTGAGGAGGCTCCCAAAACCTGGTATACTGCTAGCTCTCTGTCCCTGGCACCCTCACGCCGAATTTCGTACACTTGGCATTCCCAGGTCTGAAGTAAGACGAGTGCGCCAGGACCGGAGTGAACGCAGTTACCGTGTTGCCCTGCCGCGACAACGTCTTTTGCAAGTACACTGCATTTGTGACCCTCTTGCCCCTGAAGCCTGCTGCAGTGAAACTGGGTTGATTCATCCACCTGGAGCGGCGAAATTGCCACTGTCCCGTTTGGGAATCATTGCTGTATCTCAGGAACTGAAAGCCACAGAGATGTCCTTTTTGTTGTGTTCGAACATGCAACCCGAGTGGACTGAATGGGCGAAGTTTGGGTCTGAGTGTGCCTGGGACCGGTGAGTACTTCCAACACTAATCAGTGGCCTCTGGCGCCAGGGCCCCTTTTACACACAAGTGGCCCCTGGGGGCCCCTCTCCTTTCCACTGGCAGTGCGAACTAGCGACTCCATCCCGCTCTCTGGAACTGCCTCTGCCTTCAAGTGGAGGTCCTCCCTGAATAGTGGGAACTTGTTCTGCATCACCTCATCCACATTCCCGAGCTGCTAGAGACCCCTGAAGAGACCCTATTTTGCCCATTGGAACAACCGCGTGCGCTTGCATTGCATGTACTATTGAGCACAAGGCTCCTCTCTTCTTAGGGTTTGGACTGCCTCTTAGTTAGGTGTATTGTCGATGTCAAAAGGGGCCTAAAGACTATCTGCACTGCCTGTTTTCTTCCCGTCTGCATTGTCGACATACTTCATGCATTTAACCCTTTAGACCCCAATGGTCTTGTATATACATTGTATTGATAATATTGTGTTGGTTTACTTAGTGTTACTGTGATTCTTTTGCTATGGTCTATGTTACAAAGGCCTTGTAATAAATGTGTCTATATTTTTGATATAACACCTGTCTGCAGTAATTTGTAAGTGTCCTTGCTTTGTGTGCTCATTGAATTCCTTCAGTCACCTTCACCCCTCCTGAGACTTAGGGCCTCATCACGAGTTTGACTGTAACCCTTAAATCCGGTGGTAGCGCTATTACTGCCGGATTTAAGGGTCCGTCAAATCAGGGCTTCAGCGGATTTCTCCCCAGCTCTGAGCTGGGGGAAATCCGCCAAAAATTCACGCTCTTACCGCCGGCGGGAAATCCGCCGGCGGTAAGAGCGCGAATATTCCCCATTGAGCCCAATGGGGAATGGGAAATTCCCGAATGGGCTCAGTGGGGAATGGGCAATACCCGTTCCGTCAAACCCGTGATCCCGTGCTATTAGTGCCAGGGGGTTTGGCGGTAGGGCTATTAACGCCGGCGCTATTAGCGCCGGCGTTACTGCACAACTCGTGATGAGGCCCTTAGTCTTGACCGCCTGCCATAGCTACCCTGATTGGTCTGGCTTGTCCAGAGGTTACCCTGTTCCAAGAAACAAGGCTGGCCTTCTATACCTCTGCCCTCCAGGTCAGAGTTCAGAAATCCATCTTAACAACCCTGCAAACACTGAATGGTTAAACTACTGCATAACTGCCATCCGCCACTGGATGGTTTTACAAAGCTTCATGCTCAACTCCTGAAAAATGGAAGTCATCCTTCTCCCTACCTCCAACATCAACCCCACTCCACCTTATCCCCTCTCATTCGGACTGGAACTCACCACCCATTCGCAAATGGCTCGCAAACCTTATAGTTCTCTTTTACAGCAACCTCAATCTCAGTTGATCATGGTTACTGCCACAACTACACTCAATATCCTAAACATCAGAAAACATTGCCCACACCTTACGCAGCACTCAATCAAAACCCTTATCTTTACTCTTGTGCTCAGCAAATTGGATTACTGTGTGAACCTACTTGTTGGTCTACCCGTCTGCTCTTTTGATCCCCTCAACAAAGTTCCCAACTTTATGACACAACCCTTTTCAACCTATCCCAATTCTCCCCCACCTCTACCCACTGTCATCATGCCGGATGGTTTCCTATGCAAAAACATTCCCTCTTTAAATTCTTGCTAATTGTCTATAAATCCATCCAGGTTCTGTCGCTCACTGCCTGGCTGACTGCGTCTATGTATACTGTTCCTCTGACCCCCTCGGTTCCTCTTCGCTCTACAACCTATCAATCTCCTGCCAACTCTGGGCCCTCTCAGAATTTTGCTCCTTCTCCCTACTTGCCCCTCTCCTCTGGAATTCTCTCCCCTGGCAATCAAAACCATCTGGTTGGTGGAACTCTATAAATGAAGGCTGGTGGTGAATGCCGTAGCTTCTCTGCCCTCAAGGGCCACAGCGTTCAATCCAACTATCCACTCTACCCACCTCTCTTACACTTGACCCTCAAAACGACTCTCTGTAAATTGGGCTCTATGTACATTATGGCCTCAGGCTTGTCCTCCTGTACCTAGTATTTGATCCCACTCTACCCCACATCACCTCCTTGGCCTCATTCAAACCAACAGTGCTTCCAATTTTGTTTGTTAAGGTGCCTTTCCCAAGGACTGCGTCCGCTCTCTGTGATTGCTCACTTTGTAAGACATTTCATTTCAGATTCTACAACAGATTCATTAAATAATGTGCAATTGTGCACAGTTGCTTTTATCTAGACAGGTGCAGAGCACAATCCCCTTCTAAGTACTGTAAGTGGAATGGAAAATTAGGGGGCTTTAAAAAGTCACAAAAACAATACATATTTGTGTCAATATTTTTATTTATTGTGTGCATATAATCTTATAAAGCCCTTATCCACTATCCAATACTTTGACCTATCCGAACACACAAGAATACAATCAATGTACAAAAGAAAAATAAATTTAAAGCATAGCCTGTCCTAACAAAGAAACTCCTGCAATAAATCAAATAGCACTTCGGCAAAGTGAATAATTTAAAACATCAACTTAAAATCGTGACCATTTAAAAATTGCACTCACAGTAGTTGCACATCAACAATTGTACCAATATTGCAATATTTCCGGAGGTGGCTCCCCCTTAGCTTATCTAAGCATATACAATCTATTATCAAAGGGTAATGGTGTGTCGATTCCAATACATTCTCATTGCATAGCCGGCAAACTCAGTAGGGATATCCATATGGCCCCCCCATCACCTCCAACAAGGGCATAATATTACATTTAATCTCTAAGTATTTCCTTATGATGTTTCCATATGGATATGCCTTGAGATATCTCGCCGGGGTGCAATTACCCTCAACATATTCCCAAAATTCCATGCTATTAGATTTGGTTGCGAGCACTGTAATTTGTCGATCTCTGTCCTGGGAGTCCAATGCCCCATGTAGGACAGTTATAAAACTCCCAACTGACAATAAAATCGACTCCCTTTCCCACCCACTGCAGCAGACTCAATAACAGTACACCCTGTCCAAGGGGGACATTCAGGCAGTTATACGCAGACCATAGACGATGTAACAATGAATTGCTTGCTGCTGTAACAAGCTATCTATATATGCCCCATCTACCATTTCAAACACTGTAAAAGTGTTTTAAAATAGCATTCCAGCGCTCGGCGCTCCAGTCCCCTTCCTCCTTCCCCCCTCCTTCCCAGCTCAATCCCGCCTCCCAACCCTCCCCCCGGCACCCTGATTGGTCTCGTGGCCAAAGAAAAAAAAAGGAAACAAACTCGGGAGCGTGGCGTCCTCGCCACCACCATCACTCTACATGAGGCTGGCCACAGTGAGTTTTCCCCCAGTTGCCCCATCTACCATTTCAAACACTGTAAAAGTGTTTTAAAATAGCATTCCAGCACGCTCGGCGCTCCAGTCCCCTTCCTCGTTCCCCCCTCCTTCCCAGCCCAATCCCGCCTCCCAACCCTCCCCCCGGCACCCTGATTGGTCTCCTGGCTACATATCATGAACCCTTCCAGGGCAGCCCTCTGCCAGGCAGCCCCTGTGGCTAAGGGCCCCAAGGCCAAGGACGGCTCCGACATTGGCGGCTCCAAGATGTGTCTGCAGGTGTCCGCAGGGGACGCCAAGGAAGCCAGCAGCTAACAGACACCAACAAAAACTGTGAGTGTGGCATGGGTGGGGAGTAGAGCAATTACTCTACTCCAGAAAACCACTGCCACTCTATCTTACCTCCCAATAACATAGAGTGCCATAATATTAGCATGTCCACCCTTAGATAGAATTGTGAACATTAGCTTGCGTTGCATCTAGATGGAATTGTGAATATTGGCATGTCCACACTTAGATAGAATTGTGAACGTTGGCTTGCGTTGCATCTAGATGGAATTGTAAGTATTGGCACGTCCACACTTGGATAGAATTGTGAACATTGGCCTGCTTCACATCTAGGTAGGACTTTGAATGTTAGCATGCCCGCACTTAGATAGAGTTGTAAATGTTAGCATGTCCACACTTAGATAGCATTGTAAATAAATACTAGCATGTCCACACTTAGATAGAATTGTAAATATTAGCATGTCCACACTTAGAATTGTAAATATTAGCATGTCCACACTTAGATAGAATTGTGAACATTAGCCTGCATCGCATCTAGATGGAATTGTGAATGTTGGCATGTCCACACTTAGATAGAATTGTAAATAAATATTAGCATGTCCACACTTAGATAGAATTGTGAACATTAGCCTGTTGCACATCTAGATGGAATTGTGAACATTGGCATGTCCACACTTAGATAGAATTGTGAACATTAGCCTGCGTCGCATCTAGGTAGGACTTTGAATGTTAGCATGCCCGCACTTAGATAGAGTTGTAAATATTAGCATGTCCACACTTAAATAGAATTGTAAATATTAGCAAGTCCACACTTAGATAGAATTGTGAACATTAGCCTGCATCACGTCTGGATAGAATTGTAAATGTTGGCATGTCCACGCTTGGATAGAATTGTGAACATTAGCCTGCGTCGCATCTAGATAGGATTTTGATTGAAGGTTAGCATGCCCGCGCCTAGATGAAACTTGAATGTTAGCATGTGCCACACTTAGAACTGTAAACACCAGCCTGCACCGCTTCTAGATAAGATTGTGAATGTCAGCATGCCCACACCTAGATAGAATTCTGAACATTGGCCTGCGCCGCTTTTAGATAGGATTGTGAAGGCCAACAAGTGCTACACTTAGACAAAACTGTGAATGTTAGCATGCTAAAGGTCAAGTAACCCACTAACCAATATAACCTCAAACTCTGCATACTTATATCATTCAAAAACTCACACAACCATCTCTCGCACCACAAGCCGCACGCACTTCACAACACTGCAACAACACATAAGCCAGAGCAACAGCACACGCAGACTGACACCGATCCAATACCCGCACCAAAGCTCAGCACCCGGTGTATACCGAGTTCAAGCTGCCAACAGAACACCACTCCTCTCACTATCCTTACTAACCCATCCCACCTTATCGTTTACAGATCCGCCAGTGCGCCTGGGGACCAATTCCATTGGTGACGGTGCGCGGTACAAATACCTTTAACATTTAACATTTAACATAGCAATATTAGCTTCTGTCTACATATTGCTTTACAGCTAGGCAGATTAAATTCCATGGTTAAATATTCAACGGACAGAGTGGGGCTTAAGTTTGCTAATTTCCTTAAGGTTTTGGGCTTCAATTTATCTGGGAAGGACATAAACATAGTACCCCATATTACCACCCCATACGTCATAATGGAGCTGATTTTTGCTTTGTACAATGTAACAATAGCTTACAGGCTATGTCCTACATGAATCTTTGAGAAAACATGAATTCCTCCCACAATTTTACTGACTTTTAGTTTTACCGATTCCCAGTGCTTAACCTATTTTAACTGGCCATCAACAATTAGACCAAGGTATTTGTATTCTCTAACAAACTCAAGTTCCTTGTCCTGGAGATATCACTTATAGTTCTTCAATTTTTGTAGAGCCTTTACTAAAGACCATTATTTTTGTTTTTATTGTGTGGTAATCCTCAAAGCATTATCTTTACACTACTGATCCAAGACAGATAATTTTTTGTGCAGGCCGTAAGTCATACAATGTATAATCCATGATGATCAAGTCATCCGCATAGCTCAACCAAGAAAGAGTTAACCTTCCAAATGTAACCAAGCAAACTTCCGATGAGTCAAGAGCACCAACAATGTAACCAAGCAAACTTCCGATGAGTCAAGAGCACCAAGGAGATCATCCAGATATAAGTTAAATAAACAAGGAGTCAGTAGGCATCCCTGCATAACTCCTCTATGTAGTCACCCTTTTTGTAGTCTTCCCAGCTTGATTCAGATGCCCTCGTACTCTAGTATTAGTATGTAGTGCCACAATCATACTCAGGGGGCCACCTGGTATAATCCAGTCACGCAGTTTCTTCCCGAGTTTACCTCTGTTGACTGTATCAAATGCAGCCGAGTAGTCTATAAAGGCCACATACAAAGGTACGCCCCTCCTGCCCCAAGTGAACCCAATTATGCTTGTAAGCATCAGGATGGTATTGATGGTCCCCATTGTGTTACGAAAGCCGATTTGGTTAAAAGGCATAATTTTGGCACTCTCACACAAAGCCGATTTGGTTAAAAGGCATAATTTTGGCACTCTCACACCAATCCGTAATATCTGCAAATAATATTCTTGCCAAAATGTTTGATTATATACGGAGCATCCTGTAATTACCCGGGTGATTTTGCTGTCCCTTCTTAAACACAGGCAGCAAGATTTACTATCGTTCCAGGATTTGGGGATTTTTCTGGATTTACTGATTGCAGCAGAACATCTGGTCCATACTAAGGGGTCTAGTTTAAGTAAAGCACTGCACTTTCTATCTGGGCCCATGAATCAAGACACCTTTAATTCACTAATCATTTTCACCAGGGCTTCAATCAATAAACGAAATGGCCAATTCTTACCATACACATTTCCCCCACCCCCTGGACGGCCACATCTGCCACCCCTAAGGAGGAGGTGAAATAATCCTGCCGTTCTTTGCTCGAGACCCCATTGATTAGAATCCCCGGGCAATTGTTTCAATTGATATATTGTCAAAATTGTCTGTACTCATTGTCATTCAGTGCCTTAGCCATACCCAGCAACTCCTCCTTTTTTTTCTAAGTTGAGTTCGAACCCACTTCTTAAATTGGAGTTTTCAGGCCTTCACACTCTTACTTAGGCTCACATTCGAGCTTAACTCCCCATATTGTGTATGCATTTGATGTATCGCAACCAAATCATTTCTAAGGCGTTGTTTTACTAATTGAGCCTCACCATCATGGTCTTTGCTTTTGGATCTAGGTCTTTCCTGCTATTGCCCATGTATTAGTCAATAGTTATTTGTGGGCATGACTTTAGACGTGACTATCGAGTTTTTGGTCACAAAACACTTTTTATGAAGAGAGAAAGGAAAAATCTAGACAAAGATTGTTAAAGATTCTATAAAATAAAACAAATTCAAATTTAAAAAAAAGTAATCAGATAAAAAAGGGTCACTGCGGTTTGCCTCCTGAAGAATTATGCTTCTACCCTTCAGGTCAGAATGATCCCATTCAAGTAAGACAACTCAGTGGGTTCGTTTGCTTGCTGCAGAGATATCTATGCAAATATGCAGGGCACAGCTCCATCCATCAAAACATCAGTGCTCTGTGAAGCCACTCTCACTATTCCTGCCCCGGCCTGTCCACACTCTCCAATGTGCGGCAGCTCATACACAATAGAAAATGCCTTCCCTTGGGCTAGAAAGGTGGAAAGCGCCTTTTCAGAAAGAATTGCTTCTCCTCCAGCCTATCCCTCTGACAGAGACAGCGAGGTCCTCGTGTATTGTATTAGCTTCTTTTAAGTTTCAGAATCTTCATCTTGGGAGAGGAGTGGGAAATCTTTCTGAAGGTTGCCCAGGATATTGGTCTGTACTGGCAAGACTCATTTGGTGAAAATATCTTCCTTTAAATGGTTACAAAGAATCTGGTCTTGATACCAAGTGCCCTCTGTGCTACAGAAATGTATGTACAGCTCTTTACCCAGTGCTGGCTAATTTTCTAAGCAGGCGTTTGCAGATTTTCGGGAGACAGCATTTCCCATGTGAAGGGGAAAAGGGTGCTTTACTTTTATCACCTTCATTGCAGGGAGGGAAGTACTTCTACTTGGAGCTGTGTGCGAAAGACCCCTTCAGTGCAATTTTTCAGTTTTCTAACACGTAGCAGCTCATTTTCATCAGAGCCGCAACATAGACGCATGGCGTATAAGGCTTGCGTATGGCGCCATGCATCGACGTCACGGCTCCTTTTCGTCCATTAGTATGGTGGGGAGGAGGGCGGAACGCAACTTGAGTTTACGCCGCCTCCCTTCCTCTTTGCCATACAAATGCACTAGCATTTGTGCCGGCATGCATTTTCATGCTGGTGCATATGTATTTTATTTATTTATTGTTTGTTTGTTAGATGCTTATACATGGTATCCCTATGGAACCCTACGCCTTTATGCATGGCAGGCAGCGTTTACAATTACAATTAAATGTATTCCGGGCAGCATTTACTTAATTTGCACCGGCGAGGTGCAGGGCAAAAGGTGTCATGGACGTGTGTGTGGCCACATTTTACCCTGTACATTTGCACTCCGCAGCGCAACTGATCAAAATGTAGCAACGGGGATGTGTGTGACTACACGTAACGGCTTCCCGCGTCCAAATTGCGGGGAACTCGAAAATGAGCCACGTAGTGGTAAAGTGTAAAACACAGGCAAAGTCAAGTCACTTGTGGACCTTAGTTTTTCACTGTGTATTTGGAAGAGTGTAAGTGCCTCACGCACTTAAAGACATCGGGATACACAATGGATTCCAATGGAATCGACCTGCAATTACCAGGTGAAAAAAACAGGCAGATTCCTTAGGGACCCATTGGTTTACTGCCAGTATGGACATCTTGTTGTTGTGGTAAACCTGGCTGTTTTGGCAGGTGGGTTGTAGAAGGTTCCCCAAATCCACCTGCTAACTCCGGGAAAATCCTGCGCATTGGCAGAAGTGGTGGAGAAAGTGTTCCTCCACTTTTCCCGATTTGCCCGACTTGTGAATTGACCCCAATGTTTTACCTCCATGCCAGGCGTGGCCTGCTGGCAGGCCATGTTGAATTGAAAGGCTTTTCAGCAAAGTGAAGGCTGTTTATTTGGCTTTCTAACAGGGAACCAGTGGAGAAATGGAGAAAAGGCAACTGCGGGAACGGAAAAAGCTGTCGCCCCCTGCTGGAGGCATGAGGCATAAGCGCGAACAATGCACGTTAAACTGGTCAAAATCAGCGTTGCACACATCTTTTGCACTCTGCATTGCCAATTAGTTCAAAAGTCTTTCATCGTGTGTGTGCAAGGTGGGCGGCGTTTCGTGTTTCCTGGGGTCCACAGTAGCTGGCCACCGAAATGCTGGCAGTAAAGCATTCGGATGTATCAGGCAGCCTTCCTTAAGTGGTTCTGTTTATGCAGCTGTGCTGTTTGTCACTTTTCATTCTCTTGTTCTTCGATGGGTGGCTCCACACACGAGTGTTGTGATTAGTCCGCTTGTGCTGTTTGTCACTTTTCATTCTCTTGTTTTTTGATGGGTGGCTCTACACACGGGTGTTGTGATTAGTCCGCATTTGATTTAATCTGGTGCTCTTTGTCACTTTTCATTCTCTTGTTTTTCGATGGGTGGATCTACACGCGGGTGTTATGATTAGTCCGCTTTTTGTGCTGCTGGTTATTTAATCTCGGGCTGTTTGTCACTTTTCATTCTCTTGTTCTTCGATGGGTGGCTCCACACACGAGTGTTGTGATTAGTCCGCTTGTGCTGTTTGTCACTTTTCATTCTCTTGTTTTTTGATGGGTGGCTCTACACACGGGTGTTGTGATTAGTCCCTTTGTGTGCTGCTGGTTATTTAATCCTGGCGGCTCTGGTGCTGTTTGTCACTTTCATTCTTCCCGAGTGGGTGCTCTGGCCAGTGCTCTGTGCTGCTTGTCAACTTTTTGCTGCTGCTCAATTCTTCTAAATGGAAGGTCCCAATGAGAGTACAGTGTGTCGCTGGTAAACGTCCAGGGAGATAGCTCAGTGGGCTAGAAGACACAACCGGCACTGGCGAGATGTCCTGGGAGGTGGAGGCATAGTTCTAGAATGCCTGGGCTGGGCCAGAGGCAGCCACGCCCCTAGCACCTGACATGGGATGGACTAGACAGACCCAGCCCATCTCACCTCCCAAACGCCAGTGGCCAGCAGAAGCGAGGCCCGCTGAACCCCCAGGCCCCGAGGTTTTCATGTGCTTACAGATGCCCCCATTGGGATACCCTAAGAACTCCTTCAAAGGCCCATTGCCTGTAAAATCTCAATGAAATGACTACTGAAAGGACCCAAAACGGCCTGAAATGACGGTTCCACTATGGTAGGCGTCTAAGATACATCTTCCCAGTGCCCATGCGCAAGCAGGGTGCTTTAGCCTCCGTGCCCCGCCCCCGCCGACCTTCAAATTCCTAAAAAAGTACTGATGGTGGGTGCAGTAGCCAATATTTCCCAGAACAGCAGCCAGCCTCTGGGCTATCAGGGGATGGTTTGTGGGTTTAGGGGTGAGGGAGTGGGGGGTGGGGGGGTTAAAAGTGGAAAATCCCTCAGTGGTTTACTGAGAGCGGGGGGGGGGGGGGGGCATACATGTGCAGCACATTGGCCAGCTGCGGTAGCTGGGGGTAGCAACACACACTTAGAAGAGTTGTTCAGAAGAGTTGGTCCTTGTAAAGCAGGGTCTGCGACCTTTGGCTCTCCACATGTTTTGACTACGCCTCCCATGATTCCTCATCATTGACTATGTTGACTGGGACTGATGGGAGTTGTAATCCAAAACATCTGGAGAGCCAAAGGTTGCAGACCGCTGCCGCAGGGGACGACAGGACACATGTTGACTCCCTCCCACCCTCTACTCTGGTGAAATTTGAGTCTTTCAACTCGACATTGAAGAAATTGACTTGGTAAAGGAATAAAGAGCGAGGAATCATCCCATCAGCTTTCCTGAAGTCGGGGGGTGTACATGGGCAGCACATCGGCCCATTGGTGGCAATTTGTGTCAGCCCACTCTAGGAGCTCTTTGGCCCTGTTGAGGAAGATGAGCAGCATGGCAAGGACATCCCCTTCGGCAGAGTGTGAGTGCTTTGGCAAATCATTGAAGAAACGCTTGTAGAGACCTGGCAGCGTGTACGCGCCTTTTCTCACCGCTGGTGTCGTACCTCGACGCTCGTCTAACTCCACCATGGCCTGCATGGTGTCCAGGCAGTAGACGGGCCCGGGCCCGGAAAGATCGCTGCTGTGGATCTGCAGCTCAGTCTTCAGCAGCGGGAAGTCAAATCTATCGCCATTGTGGGCCACCAAGCAGACAGGCTGGGCCTGGCGCAATAGGAAGTCCTGGATGAGAGCCACGGTGCGGGCGTCAAATATCTGCTTCTCGCTCTCGGCCAGCTTGCCGTTGCTGAGGCCGGTCATCTGAGCGGCTTGGGGCGTCACCAATTTGTCTGGGTCAAACAACAAGCAGAGCTTGTCCACCATGCGGGGCAGCTTCAGGGCACCAGTGGCGGAATCGCAGGTGGGGTTCTCCAGCGATGTGCGATGGACCGCCAACAGGCAGATCTCCGTCACTTTAGGGCGATCTCGGGGCAGGCCCGTAGTCTCCAGGTCGATGAAGACAAAGGATTTGATTGAGGAGGACATGGTAGCTTTCCGAAGGTATGCACGCTGACTGAAAGAAAAAGAATCAAAAGTGTTAGATATGGAAGTCAGAAAAGAGGGACGAAAGAAGTGGCAACAAAGCGCATAATCAAACAGGAACCATTTAACAAGTCCATAATTACAGGTGCAAGTCTCTGCCAGCTGAAGTGGCCAGAGCAACACTTAATGTAGAGTCAGGAGACCTTGAAGGCAAAACTAGGGCCTGCAGCCATCCTCTATGAACCCCACGCATTTCCATAAAAACACCAGCCACACCCCATTCTTCAAGATGACAGAGATAGTAAGCACTTGATAAATCTCTCTACTCAAAGCTCAAAAGCACCTGTGAAGTTCCACTGAGCAGGACCTCAAAGAAACACTCCATGAAAAAAATCCATTCTCCAGGACCCCGGACATACTCTTCAACTAGGAACTTCCGCTCACCCATTATCTTCAACCTCTTCATGGGACCGTCGCAGCCAGTCGCAACCTCCACACCCACCAATATGCAGACCATACATGAAAATATCATCCATCAAAGACATCCACCACCTCAAGGCCTGCCTCATCCAGATCCAAACATCTAACTCAGCAAGATGGAGCTTCTGCTGCTCACCTAAAACACAGAATAACCTCACACCCCAAACCGTCTGTCCAGGCAGAACCTTGGGGGCTTTACCCCGCAGTGACACAAGAGCCAAGCCTCTGTGGATTCCACAGAGACAGCCTCCACTCCTGCAAAACACACACAGGGGAGAAAACCCCAACACCACAGTACCAACTGCGTCTCTTACGGAAGATCACGCTCACCTCAACAGACATCAGCTTCAGATCCACCGCGCAGGTCGTATCTCGCCTGGCCGGAGGAACCACCCTGCTCACAATCTCACCCACCACCGCTACAGCACTTATAAGTAGCGTCCTCCATGCCGCTGCCCGCCTCATCATAGGTTTCTGCAAATGGCAGCCCAGCAGCAGAAACGCAAAAATGTAAGAAGCAGGAAACAAGTGTTCTCCATCTGCGCACCCGCCCCCTAGACTGTGGAGTTTCATCTCTGTCAGCATCAGACTCGCTGCTGACGTCACGCAACTGAATGAAGACCCTCCTCCACAAGGAGCACTCAATAATAATAGCCCATACCCAAGTAGCCCGGTGTCCCTCCTGCCAACCGCAGTCTATAGCCAACGCCCCTGTTTCACCTCCATGGCCCTTTCAGCACTGTACATGCTGCCCACTAACTGTAAATGTTTACTATTCACTGTTACTCTAAATGGTACGCTCTTAATACATTTCATGTTGCAGGAACTGCTCCCCTGTAACCATCTTATCTATGCATGTAACCCGACTGATGTATATCCCTTAGTTGGTTCTTGAAATTAGGTTCATGCTCAACAAATACCAAAAATAGAATGAATGCCCTCCTCCAGGATCTTAAAGACATTAACAACCCGCACACCCTTCTACAAGACCACAAAGAGGCCCCCAGGGCCCGAGAAGGCCCCTCATCCAGCGAGTACACCCTTGAACAGGTCATCAGAGGCATTCCTAGCTTGAGTGTGTCTTCCTCCAGGAACTCGATGGCCCTCACAACCTGAAAACATTTTCTCACCAACTGAGAGCAAGATTCTCTAGAGCCGGGACCACATATGACCTAAGAAGGCTCTCCTCATGGACATTAGAGTCACTCAAGAATTGGAGACCATGGTATCCGTCCATGCTGCACGCAGCCTGTAGCCCATAATGCCGGATACAGCCTTTGGTCCTGGTCTGTAAAAAGGTGTGCTACTGAGGTGATTCCTACATGAGTAGTTGTCCCAGCTAAGGAGTGAAACATGTGTGCAATGCTCAGGTTCCAGGTGAAAGCAGCTGTGTCAGTTCAGCTGTCAGTCACTTTCTACCAGAGGATAAGAACAATGGTCAGAGTGATGGAGTAATGGGAAGGGGATTCGGATTTACAACCAGATGCCCCAGGGTTAGGCGTGCTTTACAAATGCCAAAATAAATAAATAAATGAATCGAAGAGAGGGTTTGCTATTGAAACAAGTACATCACTGCAATTAACCCTGACGTTCCAAATGGGGGTGTCTTAATATCCTCCCTAGAAAGGAGAATTTGGGTGACGTTTCAGAAGACACACATCATCCTTTAGATGTGTTGCTAGTAGAGGCCACATTCAGAAGGCGCGTCTCTAGAACAGCGCTCAGATGTCTAGGATTGGCTGGAGCACACTTACACGAAGACCATCTGAAAGAAAGATCCCTCAAATGCATATTGAAAAGGGCCTCAAGCATTCTTGATTCGAACGGCGGATCCCTGCAAAACAACCAGAGGTGCTAGACATTTGGGAAGCCCTGGAGCTACAGGGGAGGTTGCTAGGGGCGATGGAAGCCTTTTCCACCCCCAATATTGCGGGTGGGTTAAGAGAATAACATTATGAAAGAACAAACAAAAGTGAATCAAAAGAGAAAATGTGAAAGTGTAGGGGAGCGGGCAGAAATTCTTAGAAGTAGAATGGAATTCGGCTGGGTGGAACCAGAATGGGGAGGGAAGAACAGATAACAAAGGGAGAAAAAGCAGTGGGATTGAAAGAGAATAGTAGAAAATGGGGAGAAAAGTAATTTATTAACAGAAAGAATATGGGATAAGAATTAATACAAAAGGGGCTAAGAGAATGGGAAAAGAAAATTGTACAGGGGGTAGTCGTACCCCCGCCCCAAACTGAATATATTGGAGATAGACCCCCTCGCACTCAAACCAAATGTCGATAATGTGTCGGATTGATCAATGACTCTAAATGTTGCTAAAATCAGAAATGTAGTGCCTTTCAGAAAGGCACTTTAAAGGCAATCTATTTTGTGGGGTTAGAATGTTGTGCATAGTAGAAAATATGTCAAGTAGTACATGTTTATTATAAGTTATTAAAAATCTAGATTAGAAACTGACCTGGTATCAAGTATTGAGTGAAAATAGGTAGGTCAGACATTTTGTAATGTAGTCGGCCATTCTTGTTAAGACAAGTCAGGCAATTCTAAGATGGATTCTTGAGAATAGACAGAATGGCCGATTTTTGCTAAATCATGATGAGGTCAGTGGATAACATTTTTCATAGAAGTTCATCTGGCGGCCACTGGTGTGGAATGAGTTAGATGAAACCTGTTCAGATTAGATCTGAGTGACAGGTAGGCTAACTAATCACAGGCAAGAAAGGGGGTTGTACATTGATCATGCCATTGCCTCACCTCTCTTGATTGTATAAAAGGGGGTGCGAGCTCAGGGGAGTGAGGAGGCCTGATTTTTCTTCAGTGTGCTGTATCCTGTGTTCTGCCCTGCTGCAAAGAATACAAGATGACTTTGAAACTCCATTCTGGGTGTCTTGATGTGCTTCAGCCTGCCTCCCCTGATCCCGGATTGCCAGAACTCACAGAAGGTGTTGGGACATTCCGGATTGCCAGACCCCACGCAGCATCCTGAGGCAGTGCTTTACAGAGCCCTCTAAGTTAACTCGTGCTAAATAAACCAAGCTCCATGGATGTCCATTTGGGTGTCTCCCTTGCTACCCCTAAAAATAACGTTTATTTTTTTTAAAATGGAAGTTCCTGTGCTGTGTCCAGCATCATGTGGCTCTTTATTTCTGGAGTGGCTGGCATTCTTGTTCAGGCCTCTTAAAAAAACATGGGGTGCCACAAGTGTAACACTTTAAGCAGTGACCCTAAATAAGAAAGAATAGGAATAACACATAATTTGTCTTTCTGGAATTCTACACAATAATTGCCAGACTCATTAAAGGTTTATTTCAGGCACACTTCAGGGGGGAAGTCACTGATTTACCCTGTTCTTAACACCTCCAATTTACAATGTAAACAAAAACTTACAAAAAGCATTTAGAGTACAATAAGCATCCATTTCAGACTATGTATTTTTATTTTCGCAAGTTGCAGTTATAGCATGTTTTTTTCTGCTGTTCTCTCTGTTATGATCATCACAAGACATTCCATCTCGGTGTCCTCGGTCACTTAACAAAATCCTTGTGCCTAAAAGCTTGTAAACAGTTTAGACATATTTGACCATAGCACATCAAGTGGCCATTGATGTCAATGTGCCACAATGAATGCTTTCTTGTAATGTGTCTATCTTTCCTATCTCCATGGCATGCTGTTCTGGATGTTTGTTTGCATGTATGAGGTAAGGAGTGCCCAGAGTATGGGATGTTGTGTTAGTGTGCTGCTTTCCCTATTTTGCCAACCTCTGAAGTCTGAAAAGTAGATGCACCCAGGCTTGACATGTGACTAACTTTGCACCAGACCTGCAGATGAACTGACCTGCTGTTAAATCTCAGTTACCAGTTGAATGGTACCCACTACAGAGTTTAATTTGCTTACTGACTTTGAGAACATTCAGACATTACATTACTATAGGCAGTAAGATAGCTCAGGGGGTTGAGCGCTTGCTGCTGTGATGGATGTGTGATCTTCAGGTTGCAGGTTCGAGACCCGGCAAAACCAGCTCACCCTTTCATCCTTCTGAGGTTGAAAAATGAGTACCAACACATGTAAAGCACTTAAGCTTAAGTGCTATATAATAATTTATCATGTTGCCTTGGACATCTGCTTTCATTCACAGTAATTTGGTAATATGGGCCTTTACACACTGATATTTTTGATGCATATGGTAATCCATTCTTGTGTGAAATGTATATCACATTAGTGATATCGTAACCATATTGTTCGTAGTGTATTTAGGAACAATGCTGTGATGCCACTTCCTGTTTTGTCAAGGTCGTGTGTCATCGCTTCCCATGATGTCACTTTGGGGTGGGATCAAATGACATCACTACCTGTGATGTCATCAGAGGTCAAGGGTCATGTGATGTCACTTCCGATACCCCTGGAATTTTGGTAAAAGGACATCACTGGCAAGATGAGGCAATTTTCACTACCCACTAAAGAATTGTCTGTCTCTTTATTTCAAAGGATGGTTTTGGTAATTGTGGCGGTTTGGGAGGGGGTTAACAATTGCCTTGGCTGGGATCAATATTGGTCTGTGTTGGGCTTGAAAAGGGAGGGAGCATGTGTGGGCTGTCGATGCTATTTCAGGATACGCTGCTGCTGGTTACAGGAATCTGCAGCTGCATAGGCCATCTGATGTGTCTATGCTATTACGAGGACCTGGGTAGAGGGAGCTGCAGAGGCCTTTAGCATGTATTGCTGTGGCTGGAGACCTTCCCACTTTGAAGTGAGCCCCACTTGCTAATTCTGCAAGATGAATGCTAACATTTCAGCAAGCCTGGTCCCAGTAGGGAAGGAGCCAGAAACCCTGCAGGTCAGTTTTCAATACTGTTTTTTATTTCATTTGAATTGAAGCATCCTTGAAGATTCACGACGGGGCAAAATGACACTCCTGCCCGTGTTGTTAAAAGAGTATGGGGGCAAATGCCCCCACTGCCCCAGTATACTCAGCGCCTATGGCTAGTCAGCATTCGTATTATAAGGAGATAGTTAAGTGAGTGACTGAAAAAATGGGTAATAACATCCATGTAATTGTCAACTTATATTGTTATTTTAGAAATATTGATCTCTTACAAGCCCTTAAATTGATATACAATGTATGATTTAATCGAATAACAGTGTATAAAATAAGTGAGACGGGTTCACAATTAATAATGTTCTCACTTGCAATGTATTGTTATTTTCAAAATACTGTAGAGGAGGTCCCAAGTAAAGCCTGCACTCCAACCACCCATTTCAAAGTACCAGGAACGTTCACACCGAAATATGTGATGTATGATGAGCAAATAAAGCAGCAGAGAGCCGCAGCGGGGCTTTGTCCAGTACCTATCAGAAGAACAGCTCCTATTGAAGTACCAGTACCAAGGAAACCATGGACAGCAAGGTACCCATTGAGAAAGCCATATCAACAAATGAAACTAAATGAGGATTGTCTGAGTACAGTCCCTGAAGAAACCAAAAAGGTCTTAATGGAAGACGAATGGTGACGTCAAAAGAACCTGGACTGACTCCCATAGAGAAGATAGAATGACCTGAGAATGATAAAAAGAGACGAAACACCATGAATAAAGGATATCGTGAATCTAAAGTGAAAGGACGATGTCAAACGTAAGAAGCTGAAGCCATGAGCATGGTGAAGATATTCAACCAGTTTACACATATACATATGCTTGGAACCGCAAGAAAGTTAAGATAACCGTGCGGCTTGCTATGCTTAGTAGAAAGATAGTGCGGCAAGCGCTACTGTACATAATCTACCTCAAACGAAGCACAATAGTATTTCCACTTTGCATGAGAAGCAGAATCTTGAGAAACACAAGAAGAAGCTTCATATTTAGCAAAATCGAGAAGAGACGGCTGAAATGAAACTCAGCAGAGGCAACTCATGTCAGGAAAGCCAAGGTCGTACTAATACAAGAGACGAACAGTAGCTACATTTAATTGAAACTAAGAACAGAATATCCTGCCTCTGAAAAGGTCAAGATAAGAAGACGAAGGCAGGTGGTGGGTGAAACGAGAATCAAATACACAAATTGATGGAAAAGAGGCAAATTCACAGTGACTGAATCACGTGATCAGCCGAGCAAGAAGAAGCGAGGGCTCACACCTACACATGGCACCAGGCCAGGCAAAGATATCAGAACTTTTTCCAGACAGAAGATGCAGTCTAGAGGCCAACCACAGTGAAATAATTGACACAAGGCTACTAAAGTGATCATTGACTGTAACAATAATTGGAGGAAGGCCGGGTAACTAAGGGGCACCCCGCACCTGGCCGACCATTCTGCATGCTGCTAAGCAAAGTGGAAAAGTATGCATGGGGTTGGTGCCAACCCAATCACAATGGACCAAATAATCTAGGGTCCTATGGTTAGTAGAACCAATGGGACGTCATACTTTTAGTAACGTCTGCAGTAGTCGTTTTGAACGAAGGGCTTAGATGCCCACCTGACAGTGTTTACCCAATCCTCTCACTCTGTTACCATATACAGATATAGTAGCTATATTAAAGTTACCTTTCCCAAACCAATAGAATTGCATGTCAACTTTTGAGTGTTACACGTCAATGATGGGAGTTTTCAGTATATGATTTTTGTGAAGATCGTTGGAGTTGAAGCGAGAAGGAAGATTGCGCCATTGCTGATATTCATAACTCCCAGTTTTTGTACTTGTCATTAAACTGACTCCCTTTGCCAAACCGTTGAGTTATCCTTATTGATTGGTGTTGAAGCATATATCTGCACCCCCATCCATCTCACAAGTTCTCGTTGGCGTATCACCCACCAGTTAATGAGATATGTGAGAAACTCAATGCCCTATTAAAGTAGAGGACAGCCAAGTTGAAGCTTACTCTAAGAAAGGGATGGTTGCACTGCCTTCCTTTGGCACTGTATGCACTCAGGAATCAACCCGGTTCTGACCATCATTTTATGCCGCACAAAATAGCCACAGGAAGAAGAATGCGCACTCCCCTGACACCCCGAGACAGGGCTAGATGTGATGCCCAGTCCACAGGAGAAATCTTAGGGTCTGAAAAGCAAAATTATTTGAATTGCATGACATCTTGCCTTACTATAATTTCAGACCAGCTGCAGCAACGACGAAAAGGGTGCAGGGCAGCACGGAACACAGAAGGAGATACTTCTACAGGCACAGCTCAAGGACTTTGCGTTCCATCCGTTTACCCTGGAGACACCGTCTTGGTAAAGAACCATACGAGGAAAAGGTGGGACGAGCTAAGCTTTAACGGTCCCTTTACAGTGGAAGACTGCACTCCCTCTGCAGTAAAGCTACAAGGAAGGAGAGCTTGGATCTTTTTGGGTGACATCAAACCATACATCGGAGAAGGCACCCTGCCTGCACCCCAGCGTGAGGAGACTACAGGCGACGGGGAAGAACCACAGCACGTGCAGACGAGATCCATGACGAAGAAGAAGGACGCATGATCAGCAGCAAAAGAAAGACAAAGAACTTTTGTGCAATAGTTGTGGTTTCACTTTGGACATTCCTCTGAGCAAAAAAGAGGATAAGGACATAAAAAACAGACACTCTGTGCCCCCTATTTGCAGGGTGAAAAAGAAAATTACATTTATAAACCACAACATAGTCTGTGGGCCTCATTACGACCTTGGCGGTAGCCATGCCGCTATTGGCGGCATGGCTGCCGCCGAAATTGCGTCCGGGTCCTCTGAATGAGGAATTACCGGGCCATTCGGAGTTCGGAACGCCCAGTAATTCCTCCCTCCAAGGACCCGGACCCGGTCCTTCCCCATTCCCATTTCAGTCCCCATAGGGCTGAATGGTAATGGGAGAGAGAGCAAACAACGGGCCATTACGAGTTGGCCCCTTGTTTGCTCCCTCTTCCCCTCGCGGGACCCGGTAAACACACCTGGTTTGACCAGGCGTTGCTTCCTGGGTCCCACGAGGGGACCTTGTAATGAGGCGGTACGGGGTAAATGGCGCCGGCACCTTCTACAACGCTGTTTACCCCGTACCGCCAGGGTCATAATGAGGCCCTGTGACTTTGAATTTTGGACAAAGGCACACTGAAGCCTTGACTAGAAAAGAATATGCCACATTTTGATCAAGGATACATAAATTGGAAGAAAATACAGTATCCAGATTCCTTCCACACACAGACCTTGTTCGGAATAACTTATGGTGTCCCACAGTAGTGACATCACCAAAGATGTGGTGACATACTTCGATCTAGTGCTAAGATCGTACCCGTCATTGTTGGGGAGGCTCACCAGTTTCACTGACTTTCTTCAAGATCCTGAAAATGAAAAAGACTATAAGGAGATTGCTTACTGTGATTGCCAAGCAGTTC
Organism: Ambystoma mexicanum; assembly: GCF_040938575.1. Classification (NCBI taxonomy): domain Eukaryota; kingdom Metazoa; phylum Chordata; class Amphibia; order Caudata; family Ambystomatidae; genus Ambystoma; species Ambystoma mexicanum. The sequence goes on from NC_090923.1 coordinate 1,177,445,135, forward strand.
CTCCTACTTCCTGAGTACAGCGAGGAAAAACCAAATGTCCCAAGCGGAGAAGGAAGCAAATGAGCTTATCAACGTATTGTTCTTTCACTTAATCGAAGACTGCCCAGAACTTGTCTGAGAACGACAGATGTATTAACTTTTCTTCGAGATCCAGCAAATACAGAATGTCTGAACACAATCCTAAACAGTATAGTAAGCCAAGTTGCTCTCCACGCAAATGGAAAGTGCAGACACTGTTCACAGTGAAGTGAAAGTCTACATTCCTGAAATCCAGCAAGACAGGACAAATGTCCCCTTCACCAGAAGACAGTAGGTTGGCAAGTAATGTTTTCTTTTGCCTTATCACAGATTTTCCAGAGCTAGTGGGGAGACCTGTAGATGTTGATGTCCTCAAATTCATCAGAGACCCAGCTAATTCTACACAGATGGGCATGCTCTTGCATGGCATCGTGATGCAAGTGGAACCTTTTAACCATCAACCGAACTATTTGAGAAGATTTTAAACCTTGCGCCGAGGGACAGATCGAGGGAGCTGAGCCAGAGATCTAATTTCTTTATTTTTCATATGGACAAGGACACAACATGTCTTTGGGAAAGAAGCAGATCAGGGACACAGACTGGGAATTGGTATATTTTGAACATGCACAATAGAGAGACGTGTTGGATTATTGCCTGTTTTGACACACACATAGAAAAAGAGAACTGTATCCAGAAATAATAGACATTCCAGGGTCAAACAGAGAGAGACAATTGTTTAAAAACCTGCAGCCCACAAACAGAACCAAACAGAATCCAGAGACAATATTGTTTAGAATTTGTATTAAATGTTAGCACATTTTGACAGATGATTGAGCTGGGGATCCAGAACAGTACTATAGTCTTCCCGCAGGACGAAAGACGTTCATATTTCTCTGGAAGTAAATGCTGCCGCTTAACCTACAGGGGCATAATGTATTTATGTATTATATTCATCATTGTTTTACTGTCATTAACGATGACAGTAAAACAAAGGCACCCAAACCTTACATATTCATTCCAATCACTAGAAGATCTGATGGTGGAAGGAATGAACTTGAGATGGATGTGATTAGCAATGACAGACACACTCTTGTGGTAACAAGCAAATCGAAAAGCCAGAGACAGGGTCAGCAGAGCATGAATGTAAAAAGGTTACTGACAACCACACGCATGCAAACATAGAATACACATACACCAGGCCTAGTGTCAATGACTGCAGAACCACAATCCAAAGCATGGAAGAAGAAAACACTGCCTACTATGAGAATTACCACTATAAGCAAAGTAAAGAGCCAAATGAAGAAAGCGGATGTCATGGAAAGACAAGAAGAGTCGGAAAGAAAGCCAACAAAAACCGCAGTATCAGTAACTCTTGATCCAACACCAAGAAAGGCAAAAGCAAACTCGGAGAAGATCTCTGCACGAGCACAACTGATAGCAAATACATTATGGTCATTCTTAGCCAGGACAAGGAAAAGACAAGAGGAGTTGAAAAATAAACCCACAGAGACAACACCGCCAAGCATATATGTTCCAGTGAAAGGGACAAGTACATGTTCTACAGTACAGCCATATACTGAACCGATGCCAGAGTGGATGCGGACATTTCTAACCAGAAAGAAAAAGATATATGAGGACAAGGAAAGAACTGCCAGACTTTTGTCTACTCAAATGGCACAGATGAGGAGGCCTGCACCAGGGACCGGGATACCCTAGAATCCTCCAGCAAGAAGGAGCCATACAGAGGCATTCAGGGATGTAGTTATAGCGAACTACATGAAAACCTTAAGAATCAAGAGAAGCATGCCCGGAGATGACAACAAACTAAACGATTACTTGGATAGCACAGCACATTTGGGAAACAACATTTGGTACCAGCTGTGGGATGTTTTAACCCACTAGTCCAGGCCGTGCAACATTCATGTGCACTGCTTGCATCAGGAACATCAGAATGGCCACTGGAAAGCATTATGCATGCTAAAATCACCCAGAAGTGCGCAGGAAAAATCTGAAAAATAGGCCACCAATCCACTTTTGCCTATGTCAGTGGTAACACAGGAGACCACTGCCAAAATCCACCATTGGGCTACCCACAGAGTAGCCTGAAACTACTTGAAAAAGCAATGCTGATTGCAAAAGGAACACAGAGCTGTTTGGAAATCCGTTTTTCTTGGTTGTCAAATTTGCAAAAATCATGGTTCACAAACCACACAAAAGATCCAACCTCCTTGTTGGGTGTTAAACATCATTCTACTTCAAGAATCCACATAAATATAATGTCAGCAGAAGTACATTTATCAGACGAAAATCCACATTTAAAGATGCTTGCTTGGGAAAATATGTTGAAAGTAGGCGCAATACTGCTACTCGCCTCTGTCAGAAGCTGGCGATCTCTAAACATGTCATGTTAAACTTGTGTCTCAAAATCTAAATGTGGGGAAAGAAGAGACTTCCATCAAATGCAACATAGGTTGCCACTATTAATTTTCATGTTGAAAAAGACTGGAATTGAAGATATTTATGCTTATTTTAAATTTGTAACTTTAATTTTCAAAAGGAACAATGTCACAATTTACTGTAAGGCAACCTGATTCAGCTAAAACTTCAAAGAGGTTTTCCCCCACTGAGAACACACCATCCTTTTCCTTCCCACCAAAAGGAGAGGATATCTCATTTGGATGCTAATGAGAAGAGGAGGAGACTTGCTCTGCTACTCTGGTAAAGAGACAATGGGCTTCTTGAACTGAAAGAAAATGCTAATTCGGGTGTGAACAGTATCCAACTGCCCAGGAAGACAAGCCCATGTGACTCTCTGGCCCAGCCAAGACCTTGGAGGCGGAGATAAACCGTTTGTGGATTCAGAAAGCACAGAAAATATGTTTGAGAAAAAGACCTATAGCAAATTGTATTGAACTGATAAAAATATGGAATTTATAGGTTATTAAAATGAAAAGTTCGCTCAGAGTTTAAAACTAATCTGGAATCTGTGCGATATTCAGAGACTGAACCACGGAAATTTTTATATTCTAGCTATTGTGATTATGTTAGGAATATGAAAATTTACAGGGATATGCCCAGATGGTATGTGCAGGTATGTAAAAATAATTGTACAGAACTAACACTGAGTAACCACCCAAAAGTGTGAAAAACTGTCATTTGTGAACCAAAACTCGTAGGAAGAGGAGACGTTGACAGAAACGTACCTTAGTTAATCTGTAATATAAATATGTATTATTAACCAGTTGGGGATATTGGAAATATGTTTTTTGGGGAAAAATAGATTTTCTGGGTAAAAACAAAGGGGAGGGTTTTTCTCTGGACCATAAACATAGTGTCACTCTGACACATGATGCCACATCATGACACACTGTTCCCTTCTCAAATCAGGGGAGAGGGAATTCTCTGACCTATCAGATTCTTAGAGGGTTGGGCATAGTATAATCAGCCTCCCCACCCCTTTGGAAGATGGATAAATAGGGACTGTTGAGGACCAAAAAAAGACACACATTCACCCATCACTGATCTACCGGCGAAGCGCTCTGCAGGAAGAACCCATATCCAGACTCCAGAACCAGATCCAGACTCCAGAACCCTGAAGCAGAGGCCCAACCCAAAAAGCTGAACCCTTCTCAGCGGGCCTTTAAAATCTTGCAACCTGATTTTAACCCCTAAACTTCCACGGGGTCTAATCAATTCAACAGCCTGGCTGTGCTGTTTTGGCTGCTTCTGGCCAAGAACCCTTGCTAGAACCCAAGATCCAGATCAGTCCAGCAGAGCTGTAACCCAGAACCAACCCGTCAGATCCAGTCCAAGAGCCCGTGCAGACCAGAGTGCATTGCTGAGAGCAGAACCAAGCGCCTGAGACCTGTCCGGTGGTGAGCGAATTCCAGCCAATTCTTTGACCCGATCTCTGACGGGCACATTCCAGACCATAGTTGTGAGTATTTAGCGTGGAACTGTCCATAACCAAACTCTTAGTATTAAGTAATCCAATCCAACACATTCCAACCTATCCAGAACTGCATTATAGAATCTCTTTTGCCTATCCTCAAATCCTTCTCCCATCCATATAATCCTGTGATAATTGTAGTGATAATCATCTGTGCGCTGATATTTTTCTGAAGAAAGTCAAGTGTCCTGGCAGACAAAAGTCCAAGCGGAGGTGCCACTGCTCTAGTGGCTGGCTGTTGGGTACCTTGCATCTTCATAGCCCCTTAGTATAAGCCCATCCTTATTGGTAAATCTTCAAAAGCGCAATCTTATTTGTAAAGTCTTGACACTTTTGAGAAAAATCGACCTTTACTAAAACCTCTGTAACTTCTGAACCGCATTCCAACACCTTATAGTTTTTCTGTAAGCGCGTTTTTCGTGTGCTGAAAGTTAGCCGAGATTTTGCATTTGGCTCAATTTCACCACATGTAAAAATAGCTATTTGTTGCATTCAACCTCTGAATTCTATTTCCTATCTGCCAGTCATTCACAATCATTGCTAGTGTCTACCTGAACCAATCCAAAGCAACTCTCACTAGTTCTGAATCCCATTTAGCGAATTAAAGTCATTTTAGCAATTTTTCCCATTCATTTCAAACCACATTTAAAAGCATTTGACCTGTTTTAAAATCATTCCTGTTCTCTCTAAGCTTGCTGGGGGGAATCAGGATTGAAACTGCAATTGTTGATTGCTATTCCTGAAACCTTTGTGCCCTCATTCCATCTCTTCATATTGCATATTGGGGGGAGTGAGTAGTATCAGGGGGAAAGAGTGATTACATTGTCTTTGATTGAATTCATATCAAGTTTCATTTCTGTGCTGCATTAATTTCATATCATTGCATTTCATTTGAACCCACACAAAGTTTTATTCTCTGCTACATCATTCTTCTATTCCTACTCCTAATTGATTAAAGAGATTGTTTGTTGATTATTGTAATATTACCCATTGCTGATCATTGTATAAATATTCATAAGTGTGATATTCAGATATTGTTCATATTCATAAAAGTGTGGTATATATATATATATATATATATTCAGTGAAAAAACTTTGTTAAAGGGACGTTATGGTTAAGTTGCGCTACTAAAAACCTATGAAATTCAGTGAAAAAACGTTGTCAAAGGGACGTTATGGTTCCAAGTAAAACCGAAAAACCCTTGAAATTCGCCAGTTATGGTAAGCTAAGCAACCATAACTCGCGCCACCACCGTGCACTGCTAAGACTAACACCCAGGACATCAAAGATAACATCACAAATGTCATTGATGACATCACTGATGACATCACATGTGTATGTACTTTTCATGAAATATGTGTACAAGGGATTCTTATTATAATGTTGCGAAACAAGTGTCAAAGATCATTGCAATAAATATCAGACCCTAATTAGTGCATTGAACGATGCATTGTTATAAATAGCATTCTATTATGGGGTTCTATCTAGAATACTAAGCTATTCATACAGAAACATAACGTGTGCAGTGTACAAGATGAAGGTATAATATTCATAATGTTAATATGTTGAATAATGAAATGATAATTGTTTTCTTAATAGATTTTTGTGTACTGTGAAATATGTAATAAGTAGCTAATAAAACACATGTATTACATAATTGCATTACTATAGACAAAACACAAAGACACAAGAACACATACCAATATGGGTATATACAGGGAAAGTGAAGTTAGCAAAAAAGCACAAGTGGTAGCAGAAACAATTCATAATTTAACTGATTATTTTCATGCAAATAAATGATTGCTCTGTTTCAAAGCTGCTATTTACCCTAGGTATATATATCACTTGATGTGATTGGACCCTAAGGAAAGTAGTGTGAGTACAATGTATACAAATATGACCATATACAGGGAAAGCACAGCCATAAAAAAAAACAACAGAACTATCAGAAAGTGCTCATAAGTCTATTGATTATATTCATGCACAAAAAGGATTGCTGCCTTTAAAGCTTGTGTCTTCCCGTATGTATATGTTTCATATGATGTGACTGTACTCTAAGGGAATTACTGTAAGAGCCTACTTGAAGGATACATCTACAAATAAAATAATTTTTTTAGTTTCTGACTGTTACTGAAGAAAACCATGTGGCCTAGATATGTCAGCAAAAGAAAAAAGAGTGAGCCAGACATGTGATGTCATCAGTGATGTCATCAATGACATTTGTGATGTCATCTTTGATGTCCTGGGTGTTAGTCTTAGCAGTGCACGGTGGTGGCGCGAGTTATGGTTGCTTAGCTTACCATAACTGGCGAATTTCAAGGGTTTTTCGGTTTTACTTGGAACCATAAAGCCCCATTGACAAAGTTTTTTCACTGAATTTCATAGGTTTTTAGTAGCACAACTTAACCATAACTTCCCTTTAACAAAGTTTTTTCACTGAATTTCATAGGTTTTTAGTAGCGCAACCTAACCCTAATGTCCCTTTAACAAAGTTTTTTCATTGAATTTCATAGGTTTTTATTAGTGCAACTTAACCATAACTTCCCTGTAACATTTTTTTAAAATAAATTTGAAAGGTTTTTATTAGTGCAACGTCACCATAACATCCTTTTCAATAGATGAAGACCACTAACATCTTCTGTCCCCAAAGTGGGAACGCCAGGTGGTAAAAAAAACTAAAAGATGGCCACCATGGAAAGGGAAGGCGGGGTGTATAAAGAACACAACAGGGCATGAGCGAGGGCTGGGGGGGAACAGGGGAGACACATGGGAATGATTGGGGGGTGAGAGGGGACAGGGTGCAAACGGGGCATGAGCGGTGGTGGGGGGAACACGAGAGAGACACGGGGCATGAGCAGCGGGTGGGGAGGAACATGAGGGAGACACGGGGCATGAGCGGGGGGTGGGGAGAACAGGAGACAGACACGGGGCATGAGCAGGGGGTTGGGAGAACAGGAGACAGATACGGGGCATGAGCGGGGGTGGGGAGAACAGGAGACAGACACGGTGCATGAGCGGGGGGGATAGGGGGTAACAGGAGACAGACACGGGGCATGAGCGGGAGGGTGGGGGGCAACAGGAGAGAGACACGGGGGCATGAGCGCGGAGTGGGGGGTACAGGAGACAGACACGGGCATGGGTGGGGGCAACAGGAGACAGACACGGGGCATGAGCGGGGGGTTGGGGGAACAGGAGACAGACACGGGGCATGAGCGGGGGTGGGGGGGGAACAGAAGACAGACAGGGGGCATGAGCAGGGGGCTGGGGGGCAACAGGAGAGAGACACAGGGCATGAGCAGGGGGTGAGGGGCAACAGGAGAGAGACACGGGGCATGAGCGAGGGGTGGGAGGAACATGACACAGACACGGAGCATGAGCGGGGGGTGGGGGGAACAGGAGACAGACACGGGGCATGATCGGGGGTGGGGGGCAACAGGAGACAGACACGGGGCATGAGCGGGTGGTGGGGGGCAACAGGAGTGACATGGGGCATGAGCGGGGGGTGGGGGAACAGGAGACAGACACGGGGCATGAGCGGGGGTGGGGGAACAGGAGACAGACACGGGGCATGAGCGGGGGGTGGGGGGAACAACAGACACGGGGCACGAGGGGGGGTGGGGAGAACAGACACGGGCATGAGCGGGGGGGGGTGCGGGGCAACAGGAGACAGACACGGGACATGAGCGGGGGGTGGGAGGAACAGGAGACAGACACGGGGCATGAGCGGGGGGTGGGGAGAACAGGAGACAGACACGGGGCATGAGCAGGGGGGTGGAGGGCAAAAGAGAGAGACACGGGGCATGAGCGGGTGGGGGAACAGGAGACAGACATGGGGCATGAGCGGGTGGGGGAACAGGAGACAGAGACTGGGCATGAGCGGGGGGGTGGGGGGCAACAGGAGATAGACACGGGGCATGAGCGGGGGGTGGGGGGAACAGGACATAGACACGGGGCATGAGCGGGGGGTGGGGAGAACAGGAGACAGACACGGGGCATGAGCGGGGGGGTGGGGGGTAACAGGAGACAGACACGGCACATGAGGGGAACAGGAGACAGATACGTGGCATGAGCGGGGGGTGGGGAGAACAGGAGACAGACACGGGGCATGAGCGGGGGGAACAGAAGACAGACACGGGGCATGAGCGGGGGGTGGGGGGAAGGGGAGAGAGACACACGGGGCATGAGCGGGGGTGGGGGGAGGGAGAGAGAGAAACACGGGGCATGAGCGGGCGGTGGGCGGGAGGGAGAGAGACACATGGGGCATGAGCGGGGGGTGGGCGGGAGGGGGAGAGACACACGGGGCATGAGCGGAGGGTGGGCAGGCGGGGGACGGACACACAGGGCATGAGCGGGGGTGGGGGGGAGGGAGAGAGACACACGGGGCATGAGCGGGGGTGCGGGAAGGGGATAGAGACACATGGGGCATGAGCGGGGGGTGGGGGGAGGGAGAGAGACACACGGGGCATGAGCGGGGGGTGGGCGGGAGGGGGAGAGACACACGGGGCATGAGCGGGGGGTTGGCGGGAGTTGGAGAGACACACGGGGCATGAGCGGGGGGTGGGCGGGAGGGGGAGAGACACACGGGGCATGAGCGGGGACTGGGCGGGAGGGGGAGAGACACACAGGGCATGGGCGGGGGGTGGGCGGGAGGGGGAGAGACACACGGAGCATGAGCGGGGGGTGGGGGGAACAGGAGACAGACACGGGGCATGATCGGGGGTGGGGGGCAACAGGAGACAGACACGGGGCATGAGCGGGGGTGGGGGGCAACAGGAGTGACATGGGGCATGAGCGGGGGGTGGGGGAACAGGAGACAGACACGGGGCATGAGCGGGGGGTGGGGGGAACAGGAGACAGACACGGGGAATGAGCGGGGGGTGGGGGGAACAACAGACACGGGGCACGAGGGGGGGTGGGGAGAACAGACACGGGCATGAGCGGGGGGGCAACAGGAGACAGACACGGGGCATGAGCGGGGGGTGGGAGGAACAGGAGACAGACACGGGGCATGAGCGGGGGGTGGGGAGAACAGGAGACAGACACGGGGCATGAGCAGGGGGGTGGAGGGCAAAAGAGAGAGACACGGGGCATGAGCGGGTGGGGGAACAGGAGACAGACACGGGACATGAGCGGGTGGGGGAACAGGAGACAGAGACTGGGCATGAGCGGGGGGGTGGGGGGCAACAGGAGATAGACACGGGGCATGAGCGGGGGGTGGGGGGAACAGGACACAGACACGGGGCATGAGCGGGGGGTGGGGAGAACAGGAGACAGACACGGGGCATGAGCGGGGGGGTGGGGGGGTAACAGGAGACAGACACGGCACATGAGGGGAACAGGAGACAGATACGTGGCATGAGCGGGGGGTGGGGAGAACAGGAGACAGACACGGGGCATGAGCGGGGGGAACAGAAGACAGACACGGGGCATGAGCGGGGGGTGGGGGGAAGGGGAGAGAGACACACGGGGCATGAGCGGGGGTGGGGGGAGGGAGAGAGAGAAACACGGGGCATGAGCGGGTGGTGGGCGGGAGGGAGAGAGACACATGGGGCATGAGCGGGGGGTGGGCGGGAGGGGGAGAGACACACGGGGCATGAGCGGGGGGTGGGCAGGAGGGGGAGAGACACACGGGGCATGAGCGGGGGGTGGGCGGGAGGGGGAGAGACACACAGGGCATGAGCGGGGGTGGGGGGGAGGGAGAGAGACACACGGGGCATGAGCGGGGGTGCGGGAAGGGGATAGAGACACATGGGGCATGAGCGGGGGGTGGGGGGAGGGAGAGAGACACACGGGGCATGAGCGGGGGGTTGGCGGGAGTTGGAGAGACACACGGGGCATGAGCGGGGGGTGGGCGGGAGGGGGAGAGACACACGGGGCATGAGCGGGGACTGGGCGGGAGGGGGAGAGACACACAGGGCATGGGCGGGGGGTGGGCGGGAGGGGGAGAGACACACGGAGCATGAGCGGGGGTGGGGGGAGGCAGAGAGACACACGGGGCATGAGCAGGGGTGGGGGGAGTGAGAGAGACACACGGGGCATGAGCGGGGTGGGGGGAAGGGGGAAAGACACACGGGGCATGAGCGGGGGTGGGGGGAGGGGGAGAGACACATGGGGCATGAGCAGGGGTGGGGGGGGAGAGAGACACACGGGGCATGAGCGGGGGGTGGGGGGAAGGGGAGAGAGACACACGGGGCATGAGCGGGGGTGTGGGGGAGGGAGAGAGACACACGGGGCATGAGCGGGGGTGGGGGGAAGGGGAGAGAGACATGGGGCATGAGCGGGGGTGGGGGGAAGGGGAGAGAGACACGGGGCATGAGCGGGGGTGGAGGGGAGGGAGAGAGACACACGGGGCATGAGCGAGGTGGGGGGAGGGAGAGAGACACACGGGGCATGAGCGGGGGTGGGGGGAGGGAGAGAGACACATGGGGCATGAGCGGGGGGTGGGGGGAAGGGGAGAGAGACACGGGGCATGAGCGGGGGGTGGGTGCGAGGGGGAGAGACACACGGGGCATGAGCGGGGGTGGAGGGGAGGGAGAGAGACACATGGGGCATGAGCAGGGGTGAGGGGGAGGGAGAGAGACACACGGGGCATGAGCGGGGCATGGGGGGAAGGGGAGAAAGACACACGTGGCATGAGCGGGGGTGGGGGGAGGGAGAGAGACACATGGGGCATGAGCGGGGGGTGGGGGGAGGGAGAGAGACACATGGGGCATGAGCGGGGGTGGGAGGGAGGGAGAGAGGGAGAGAGACACACGGGGCATGAGCGGGGTGGGGGGAGAGAGACACACGGGGCATGAGCGCGGTGTGGGGGGAAAGGGGAGAGAGACACACGGGGCATGAGCGGGGGGTGGGGGGAGGGAGAGAGACACATGGGGCATGAGCGGGGGGTGGGGGAAGGGGAGAGAGACACATGGGGCATGAGCGGGGGGTGGGGGGAGGGAGAGAGACACACGAGGCATGAGCGGGGGGTGGGGGGAGAGAGAGAGAGAGAGACACACAGCGTTCGTGTGCAGGTGGCAGATCCCGCTCCTCGGCCCTCCGCTGGCCACCGTGTGCCGATGGTGTGAGCGGGGGGCTGGAGGAACAGGGGAGACACGGAGCATGACTGGGGGTGGGGGGGACAAGAAGGACACACGGGGCATGAGCGGGGTGGGAGGAACAGGAGACAGACACAAGACTTACTGTGCTGGCGGCGAGGAACATAGATGGCGGGCGTCTCTGAAGCCAGACGCACTGCACGCTTTCACCGCATCCAATGAGAGAGCACGTCAGATGTCCGCGGACATCACGCAAGCTGCTTGCCCAATCACCGTCCTGTCCGCGGAGCGAACAGGGAAGTGTGTCCGCGAAGCGAACACAGATATCACACATTTTTTTCACTTACATTTTTGTAATTATTTTTAAAACTACTGGACGGATTTACACCAAATAAAGCAAAGCACAATTTCGTGACCAAGCCGCCACTCCTGCCACAAATTTGGTGTAAATCCGTCCAGCGGTTTGGGCTGTAGGTGTGAGCAAAGTTTTTTCCCATTATGTCTATGGGAAAATACAAGTTTTGGGACCCCCCCTATAACTTTGCCCCCCCTGGACGAATGCTAACCAAACTTTGCAAAAAAAAAAATTCAGAGTGATCCAAATACAAAGTTTGGTGAGGATTCGTCCAGGGAGAGCGAAGTTATAAGCCGCCCAAAAAGTGCTCTTCCTATGGAAACACCAACTTAACCATAACTACATGGCCACTAGCGTGGCCATGTAATATATAGAGATATATATATATATATATATTGTTCAATTCATCAAATAAATCTTTTAAATTTGCAAAACAAACCTACTTCTTGGTTCAGTGAGACCGGGGGGGATTCAAAGAGAGGAGTGTTATACAAGGGTACATCATCCACAAATAAAAGAACTTTTGACATAAAAATATATAAATAAGGGTTTCAATTGGGCATCCCATGCTAGGCATTGCCTTAGGTGGAGTGCTGGGTTGAAACCACTTACAGATTGGGGGCTCGTCGCATGATTTCTGGATTAGACCTACCACTTGTGCAGCTTATTACAGTGTGCTAACTGACGAGATACATAAATCCTGTTGGGCTACCACGCTGTGTTACACTGTAAACGCACCCCTCAAAAGGGAACGCTCTAAGGAAATGGTCTGTTTTGCAAAAAATAAAATAAAAAACTTCTGTAAGTCAGGAAGGAAATTAATATTTCCAGAATGGCGACATTGGTAGACATCAATATGGCTAGAGAACACCTTTTACATAAGTTATTTGTGAGAGGTAAATGGACAGAGCAGGATCAGAAGGTGCGGTTTCAGGCAATCACACAAAAGATCACTGCAACAGGGTTAGATACCTGAAAAGACCAGGCTCCCTTACATGTGGCCCTGAGTGAACTATATATGGCCCCTAAGGATAAGGATGAGCAAAAATAAGATTGCCAAGATAGCGGCATATCTATATTTATCTATTGCAGCCATACAGGATAAATATGCTGAAGGCCAAGATCTGGCAAGTAGGCAACTGATGGCATTAGAAAAGGCCCAATCTGATCTGGACTCTTCTGAGCAGAGGCTGCAGAGGAGCCAGGAGTCAGAAAATGAAAGCAGGCAGTATATAGTTAAAATAAAAGAGGACATGGGTATCCTGCAGCAGGAAAAGGCAGACCAGGATACCAGAATTCTGGATTGCAAAAGGAGTATCAAGAAGGTTTGGACTCCCTACTGCAGAGCCAGAAAAAGCCGGAGCAACAGATCAATTTCAACAGGGCATGCGCAGAGCAGGTAGAGAGAAAGAGGAGAGCAACAAATTAATTCTGAAAGACCTGGACACCCAGGCAGAGTTTGATGAAGAGCGCCAGAAAGCTGGCGTGCTTCAAGGACAGAGGGACGACCTGGCGGCACAGAGGCAGGCTCTTGCTCAGGAAAGGGACACCTTAGGCCAGGAAGTATGTCACTTAAAAAAGAAAGTAGAAGAAAATTACCTGGCCCTTCAGGGACTGGGTGACCTCCAAAAAGAGCATGATAGATTGTTAGAGCACACCAGGAGGGTGGAAGATGCTCTGGCAAGGAAGGACCAGGCCAGTATGGACAGGACTCAGGAGGTAACCCTCCTGCAGCAAACACTTACCCAGTACTCAAAAACCACCAAGGAAGCACAGAGAGAAAGTGAGGCTCTATGTGAGAACAATGACAGGCTCCACAGGCAGGTAGCCATGCAAGAGAGACTGATAGAAACTAGTAAGGCCTTGATTGAGGAACAGAAAGCTCAGGTTCTTGCATGACAACAGGGAGCAGGGGCTGATAGAGATGAGGTTCGCTGGGAAAGGGAAACACCTGAGCATAACCTCAGGAAACCTAGTACCAGAAGCCTTCATCTCTCCCAGTCCCGGGGCTCTGCCACCCTCATGTCCACTTGCGCAAATGAGCCCAGAGCCACGGGGATGGCAGATTTCCATCCAATCAGAAGTATGGGGCTCATAGACCAGCGCCTCCCAGGAATGGATGGGCGGGCATCTGGGTATGGGTTCCAAGCACAGTGAAATTCAGTGGGGAACTCTAGGAGAGTAGGCCCACTAAGGGCATCCTGAAAACCTCTGCCCAGCTAGGACAGTGGGGGGGGGTTACCCATCAGATCCTGGGAGCAAGGAGGAATCAGAAGATTCCTCTGAGTGTCCCAGGACTCAGGAGACTAGGTCCCCACATTCTGCCAGCCATTCCCAGGCTCACAGAATGCGGGAAAACCTAGAAGACCAAACGGGCACCTCTGGGAGCAGTGCCTCTGAGTCAGAGGAGGATTGGACCAGGGTTACCCGAACCAAGAAGGCCAATAAGGCCAAAAGGGCCTTACTTAAGGACCCCTTATAAAGCAAATCAAGGCGATAAGGAGCGTCATCACGCCTTATCATAAGAACGCTAAGTATTCTGTTTGGGAGCACTCAGAGCTCTTTGAGCAGATGATGGAAACTTTCCATTTGAAAGCAGCAGTAGCTGCATTAAGTATGTGAACTGGACCTTCTCACCAGAATACTCCAGTTTCTTTGCGGGGCTGGAGGACCAAAATCATTCTAGATGGTCCACATGCAGGGCAGCCATCTTGAAGCATTTTTCTGTTCACAGAAATCCCCAAGAGGCTCGCAAGGCAGCCTACAACTTACAATGTGGGGAGGATCAGGCCTCACAAGAATTTGTGCAGGAATTAAAGCGTGCCTTTGCACAGAATAACAGAAGGGTGCGCACGGACAGCAAAGAATTTGTCAATACTTTTTTCCACACTCTACCAAAGTACATCATGACCCAGCTAGTGAGAGATTTTCATGAGAAAAGATCACTAGACTGGGTCATTGAACAGGCCACCCGAATCTATGAGGTGCAAAAGTCCATAGAAAACAAAAATAATGCTAAAAGCCCCAAAGCAACCAATACCCCTGCTGCTGCGAAGGTGGCAGAGGTGAAGGTTGCCCCCATTTTAGATTTGGAGATGGGGGGCTAAAAACCCACCAGCACAGCAGAATAATCCTAAGCCCAGAAGACCCTTGGGCCAGTTACAGACAGTGAGCCAAGGAGGTAGTCCCACAAATGGGATCCCTCACTCCCCTGACTATATAAGTCCTCGCTACAAAGGGAACAGACCCATCCTGGGTTATGTGTGGACTCCTCCTGCCCAAGAGGGGGATACAACCAAGCACCTAACCCAGGGAACGTCCCTCCTCACTTCCCCCAGGAGGGCAGAAACTCCCCAAATCCTGGGCAGAACTTTTTCCCCAGGTATCCACAAAATGTTCAACCCCAGAACAATCCATCCTTTTTTCCCCAATTTCCTGAGCCCAGACAACCTAATCCGGGAGAGGGGAGGCCAAGGGTGGAGGGTACCCAAATCTTCCAAACCCGGGGTATTATCAGAGAAGGGATAGCCACCCTTCCCGAGATCAGCCCAGGGGAGAAATGAGAACCCTGTATCAGCCTGAGCGGCTATCACAGCTAGAGCACCAGGTCCAAAACATGGCACAGGATCTGGGTTGCATGCTGAAGGCTCAATAGAACCCTCAGATGAGCATGCCGGCACAGAATGCCTCAAACTCCGGACCTGGTTCTCCAGAACAAAGACGGGGGCAACACCCCGACAACCCACCGGTTCCCAGGGAGGATGCACAAGGGGAAGAGCGGTGTACAGCCTTGGAGGAAGCTTCCTTCCCCACTTGTAAAAAGCCCTTGGAAACCGAGGAAACGGAACCAAAATCTCCTGCCCCTGAAAGTCTGCCACCCAAGGAGCAGAGGGGGGGTAAGAGAAACAAAGAACCCAAAAAGACCCATTTTGAGGAGGAGGTACGAGTCTTCCAATTTGAAGGAGAGGGATCCTCAGAGGATCCTGGGAAAAGGATCTTCTCCTTCAGAGATGGGGGAATTCCTCTAAAAGAGAAATGGGTCCCAAAGGATTCAAATCCAGACTGGGTAGATGTGGGGACTGAGCTAGCGCCGCCCATCATCCAATCCCAGAACCAACAGTATCAAAATCCCCTGGTTCAAACCTATTCTGGTGACTGCCTCCAAAAAGGGGGGGGGGGTGGCCCAGAACCAGAACTAGAGGAACTCAAAACTTCTCCCATCTCTAGTTGCCACCTTTTTCTTTCAGATTCCCAAGGCTCCCCACAGAATTCTGCCCAAATCTCTTCTCTCTCAATGTCCAAAACTAGAAAATTAGCCCACCAGTTGTCCAAAAATGTGCATTATCTGTGTCCCCTTGCGGAGGAGGAGGGAAGATACTATGCCCTGGTTCAGGTACAGGGGCAGGGTACAATTTTGGCACTGGTGGACACTGGATCCCAAGCTACCCTTATGTCCAAAAAGGCCTTTGATAAGCTGAATTCAGGAAGGGGGAGAAATACTAAATTCCTCTCACCCCTCTTCCTGGACAACTTCAGAACTTTGATGGGAAGGAAATTCCCATCGAGGGGACTGCAGATTTGGACATTAAAATTGGGCGACACAAGGTGAAGCACCCAGTCGTAGTTGTGACTCCAGAGGGCACCCCTTGTTTACTAGGGAAAGACCTCCTGAGAAGGTTGTCACCACTGATAGATTGTGTAAACAAGGCCCTCTGGACCCAGACTAGCCGAACAATAAAGTTAAAACAGAGTGTCAACCATGTTAGTTTAAACAGCACATGCCACATGGTTAAATCAACCTTCGTTCCAGTTTAAGGTGGCATTCCACACTGGAAGGAAACACTCTGAAATTATTTATCAATCCACAATCAGACTTTCCCACGCCTATAGTCCAGAAAGATGAGACATCAGCTCAGAGCCTGGCTGACATTCAGCAAATTGGAGAGCAGTTGTTCATCCCTGTTCAGTTAAATGAAGGGAAGGACTCTGTTCTCGCCCGAGTGTGTGTGAACAACGGTAAGAGCTTCATCAGCGAAGCCATGTTCCGCCAACTCCCAAAAGAATCAGCCATTCCCACATTTAGACTCATAGACAAATGGGAAATGGATCTGGAAACACCCAATTCCAAACATCTCCTGCCAAGCAGGTGTATGCTCAAAATCTCCATAGGCAAAAAGAGCATAGTCCATAATTGTTGGGTCGTGCGAGACGTCACTGCCGCCTTTTACTTAGGCAGTGATATTCTCAATCGCTTTGCCATTAGTTTGAACCTAATAAACTTCAAAGCTTGGTCCCGATTAGCGGATAATCCCATGGGCCTTGATGACCCAGAGAAAGCATTTAGGTCAGCTTAATTGCTGCCTTATGCAGTTGAAATTCAGATTGGAGAGGAAGTCACCATCCCAGAAAGGACCCAACAATTCTCCCTGGAAGTGAAAGTTAAAAGTGGACAGAAATGGAAAAACACTGATGCCTATATTCATCTAAATGCTTATTTCTAACAGCAAGGGTTGGGGGTGAACCCAACACCACTAGTCAATATAGAACATGACACCATTCCAATAGAGGTGGATAACAGCAACTTAAAGAGTATCACTCTAGCCGCAGGCACCATTGCTGGAATGGCGGTTGATGACCGACATTTTTCCATCGAGTTAGGAAATGAACTGTTAGGACCAATCCCCAAGGACTGTTTTGACAGTGACAGTGATGACAACACAACACCAGACAGGATCTTTACCCAGCATGGGGGGAACTTCCTGGTGTACACTTCTTCCTGCCCTCATGGCAAGGAAGATGTGACCTGTGACTTCAAGAGGGATGAGGTGATTTTCCAGGTCCATGAGGGCTGCCTTTCCCACCTGAAACCACCAGTCCAAATCAGCACTTTGATCAGGGACTTCTCCACCCAGCTGGAGGAGGCCGCTGAGATAGTGAAACCAGAAGTCTTTCCAGGCTACAGGCAGATGGTTGAAGAGAGAGTCAACCTAGCTGATGCCTGTGAGACTCTGGAGCAGAAGCAAAAGTTGAAACAAGTTTTCTTGGATTTTCAAGATCTCTTTGCGGTGGACTCATATGACTGTGGTCGCACCGACATCCACACAACAACAATTCCCACGGACCCTGGCATGACTCCAGTGTTTGTGAAGCAATGTCGCTTGCCTCTCGCATCAATGGAGTCCCTTACTGAAATAATTAAGAACCTCGAGTCCTGTGGGATAATCTGTCCAGTCCACAGCGCCTTCAATAATCCGATGCTGGGGATATTGAAGCCAAACGGCCAGTGGAGACTCTGCGCCGACCTTAGGGAGCTCAACAAACGGGTCCATACTTCCCGATGGCCTCTTCCCTACATTGACCAAGGGCTGGCCCAGATCCAGGGGTCACAGGTATTCACTGCAATAGACCTGACCAATGGATACTGGACTGTACCTGTCAGTAGGGAGGACCAATACAAGCTGGCCTTTACCTTTGGGGGCAGCAGTACACATGGACCCGGACTCCCTTCGGATACATCAACTCCGGCAATGAGTTCAACATTTTTCTACATAAGGCTATGCCCGACCTAGGTGAGGGGGGTAGCATGGCCTATGTAGATGATGTACTCATTAAAAGCTCAACTGTTGAGGAACACATAGCGGAGATCCGTTATGTTCTGACGCAGTTGAGTGCTGCCGGAGCAAAACATTCCTTTCAAAAGGCACAGTGGTGTAGAACCTGTGTCAATTTCTTGGGGCATGAGATTACTCCTCAGGGTCTCTGGCCCCAGGAAAAGAAAGTGGAAGCCCTCCAGAAATTGAAAGACCCTACAACTCTGCGGGAACTAAGGTGCCTCCTTCGACTAACTAATTAAGTAGAAAGTTCATTCAGGACTAAGCAGAGATCACAAGACCCCTGATTCATCTTTTAAAGGCGGGGTCAAGTGGGAGTGGGGTCCAGAACAAGCCGAGGCAGTAACACAACTCAAAAGAAGCCTCTCACAAGCGCCTTGCCTAGCTTACCCTGTCAGAAACAAGTTCTTCTTCTTGGAGACAGGGTTCTCTAATGCATGCTTGACTGCAGTATTATACCAAAAGCATGACAAGGTCAATAAAGTAATCTCCTATACGAGTAAAACTTTATCCTCCATGGAGGAAAAATTCAACGACTGTGAGAAGGCACTCCTGGCAACGATGTGGGCATTGAAGAATTACCGCCCGTTTATCCAGGGGGAACACATCATAGTGGAGACTCCACACCAGCCTCTGCAATATCTCCAAAGTGACAGAATCCAGCCCAGAAATGTGAGTAATTTCCAAATTACTTCTTGGATTCTGTCAATGCAAGGCTTTCCTGTGGAGGTCAGATGTGGCCAAAACAAGAAGAGTCCCCTCGCGCAAGGTCTGGCTGACTTGCATGATTGTGCCAGAGAAAACTGTCTCGAGGACGAGAGTCTAAAAATCAAGGACAACATGGAGGCATACCTGAATTCCCCACACAAAATCTTTGAAGAAGACAAGTGTGAGGGAAGGCCCACTGTCTATGTGGATGGATGCTCTTACCATGTTGACAACAACAGGGAAAAAGAACAAGTGGCCGGCGTAGGGAATGCATGGGTGAATAAGACCCCAGAACCCTCCGCTGGGTACAAGATTGGTCCCGAAGTAGTCAAGTGGCAGAGTTGATGGCTGTGCATCAAGCCATCCTCACTGCTGTCCAACATCAACGCCACAAACTGGTCATAATCACTGATTCGGCTTATGTATGGAACGGGTTCGTGGAGCACCTGGTGAACTGGAAAACCAGAGGCATGCTATGTGCTAACAACAAACCCTTGAAACATGGGAAGTTAATTCACAATATTGATGATCTGGTCACCTTAAATGGGATGACCATCTACTGGAAAAAAGATCAGGGGTCATTCCAAAGTAGAGGGACCAGACAAAACTGGAAATGGAGTAAGGAGACCCCAGATGCTGATTTGATTACGGCTCAGAAGGGGGATCCAATAATTGGTAAGTTTTATCAACACATTGAGGACCCTGATAACTTTCCCCTGATGGATACCGATTACGTAGGGAAAGAGGACCTCAGAGTGTTGATGAAATGTCCAAAAATGTTCCGAATCCAAGACGGTTTGTTGGTGAGGAGATCCCTAGCTGGCCATGATCAGTGGGTGGTCCCTACCTCATTCCGAAGCCTGACGTTAAGTCACGCCCATGATGCGGCCACAGCCGGCCATAGGGGGTTTCATACAACACTTGAAATCTTAAGAGAGGTTGCATACTGGCCACGCATGGGGCAGGACCTCGACCAATACTTGAAAGGGTGTCTTGTGTGTGCACAATTTCAGCCAACATCCCTCACACACCGTGCGCCTCTCCAAAAGAGGAGGATGACACTGCCATGGTCAGATTTGCAAGTTGATTTCATCAGGCCCATGATTCGCTCCTCTAGGGCAAACAAGTACTTGTTAACCGTGACATGCTTGTTTACTAAATGGGTGGAATGTCTCCCGGCCCCAAACTGCAAGGCAGAAACAGCAGCTGCCCTGATGATCAACCACATCTTTTCACGTTTTGGACTACCCCAAAGGATAAAGTCAGACCGAGGTAGCCATTTCACCAGCGAAGTAATGACAAAGATGTGGGAGATACTTGGGGTCAAAAGGAAGCTAGGCATTGCTTACCGGCAAGCCTCTAGTGGTGCACTGGAGAGATAGAACAAAACAATAGTGAGCATATTTAAAAAGTTTGTGGCAGATTCTGGGCCAAGTTGGGATTTTCGATTACCTCTTGTCCTAATGGCCATCAGATCTACCCCTTCATCTGCAACTAAAATGTCACAGTTTGAGCTGATGACTGGACGCAGTATGGTGCTTCCCCAGCATCTGCTCTACAGAACCCAAGAGCAGACATTGATCAATGCCTCCACAACTCAAGAGTATGTTGAAAATCTAAGAAAACACCTTCAACATGCTTTTGCCTATGCTCAGCGAAATCTAGAGAGATCTGCAGACAGCATGAAGACTACCAGAAAAGAATACAATGTAGGAGACCGGGTCTACTTATACAATTTCCAAAAGAACCAGGCCCAACAGCACACATTTTTGCCTACCTGGAGGTGTCCTTTTGAAATTTGTAGACAGAATCTCACCAATCACCTACACAATTTGCATCCCCAAAGGCAGTTTGGCAGAGGGGGGAGATAAGTGGGTCTATATTAACCAACTAAAGTTCTGCCATCCTAGGCACACTCTGCAGCAACTGGAGGAGTCTTATGGAACCCCAGAAGGGGCCACTCCAGCTCCATAAAACTCCAACCATAAAATACTCCATATATAGTCCATGATTTACAATATAAAAATGTGTCCTGATTTTCAAAATGTATGTGTCCACCCCACTACATTAATAGTGGTGGGGAAATGTCTACAAATATGTTTTTGCTTTGTCATCTTAGGATTGGAAACCATGAAGACTAACCAAGGAGGACTACCCGGGGACCGGGAGGAAAGATCCGAGGGGCCCGGAGTATCGCTCAATACTCACATCAGGACTGGCGAGGAGAACCGATCGATCCACCCCTGATGGAGCTAAAGATGATGAACTTTGCCATTTGTGGAATCAGAAGAGAGGAAACTGACATCACAGTCTTGCGAATTCCGATTGATGGACGATAAATGCCAAATCGCAAGAGGGGGGGCTTGTGGGATGTTTTAATGCATTATTCCAGGCCCTGCAACATTCCTGTGCGCTGCTTGCATCAGGAACATCAGAATGGCCACTGGAAAGCATTATGCACGCTAAAATCACCCAGAAGAGTGCAGGAAAAATCTGAAAAATAGGCCACCAATCCACTTTTGCCTATGTCAGTGGTAACACAGGAGACCACTGCCAAAATCCATCATTGGGCTATCCACAGAGTAGCCTGAAACTACTTGAAAAAGCAATGCTGATTGCAAAAGAAACACAGAGCTGTTTGGAAATCCGTTTTTCTTGGTTGTCAAATTTGCAAAAATCATGGTTCACAAACCACACAAAAGATCCAACCTCCTTGTTGGGTGTTAAACATCATTCTACTTCAAGAATCCACATAAATATAATGTCAGCAGAAGTACATTTATCAGACGAAAATCCACATTTAAAGATGCTTGCTTGGGAAAATATGTTGAAAATAGGCGCAATACTGCTACTCGCCTCTGTCAGAAGCTGGTGATCTCTAAACATGTCATGTTAAACTTGTGTCTCAAAATGTAAATGTGGGGAAAGAAGAGACTTCCATCAAATGCAATATAGGTTGCCACTATTAATTTTCATGTTGAAAAAGACTGGAGTTGAAGATATGTTTGCCTATTTTAAATTTGTAACTTTAATTTTCAAAAGGAACAATGTCACAATTTACTGTAAGGTAACCTGATTCAGCTAAAACTTCAAAGAAGTTTTCCCCCACTGAAAACACACCATCCTTTTCCTTCCCACCAAAAGGAGAGGATATCTCATTTGGATGCTAATGAGAAGAGGAGACTTGCTCTGCTGCTCTGGTAAAGAGACAATGGGCTTCTTGAACTGAAAGAAAATGCTAATTTGGGTGTGAACAGAAACCAACTGCCCAGGAAGACAAGCCCATGTGACTCTCTGGCCCAGCCAAGACCTTGGAGGCAGAGACAAACCGTTTGTGGAGCACAGAAAATATGTTTGAGAAAAAGACTTATAGCAAATTGTATTGAACTGATAAAAATATGGAATTTATAGGTTATTAAAATGAAAAGTTCGCACAGTTTTAAACTAATCTGGAATCTGTGGGATATTCAGTGACTGAACCACGGAAATGTTCATATTCTAGCTATTGTGATTATGTTAGGAATATGAAAATTTATAGGGATATGTCCAGATGGTATGTGCATGTATGTAAAACAATTGGTACAGAACTGACACTGAGTAACTGCCCAAAAGCGCGAAGAACTCTCATTTGTGAACCAAAACTTGTAGGAAGAGGAGACGTTGACAGAAACGTACCTTAGTTAATCTGTAATATAAATATGTATTATTAACCAGTTGGGGATATTGCAAATATGTTTTTTTGGAAAAATTGATTTTCTGGGTTAAAACAAAGGGGAGGGTTTATCTCTGGACCATAAACACAGTGTCACTCTGACACATGATGCCACATCATGACACACTGTTCCCTTCTCAAATCAGGGGAGAGGGAATTCTTTTACCTATCAGATTCTTAGAGGGTTGGGCATAGTATAATCAGCCTGCCCACCCCTTTGGAAGATGGATAAATAGGGACTGTTGAGGACCAGAAAAAGATGCACATTCACCCATCACTGATCTACCGGCGAAGCGCTCTGCAGGAAGAACCCATATCCAGACTCCAGAACCAGATCCATACTCCAGAACCCTGAAGCAAAGGCCCAACCCAAAAAGCTGAACCCTTCTCAGCGGGCCTTTAAAATCTTGCAACCTGATTTTAACCCCTAAACTTCCACGGGGCCTAACCAATTCAACAGCCTGGTTGTGCTGTTTTGGCTGCTTCTGGACAAGAACCCTTGCTAGAATCCAAGATCCAGATCAGTCCAGCAGAGCTGTAACCCAGAACCAACCCGTCAAATCCAGTCCAAGAGACCAGATTGCATTGCTGAGAGCAGAACCAAGCGCCTGAGACCTGTCCGGTGGCGAGCGAATTCCAGCCAAACCTTTGACCAGATCTCTGACGGGCCCATTCCAAACCATAGTTGTGAGTGTTTAGCATGGAACTGTCCATAACCAACCTCTTAGTATTAAGTAATCCAATCCCACCCATTCCAACCTATCCAGAACTGCATTATAGAATCTCTTTTGCCTATCCTGAAATCCTTCTCCCATCCATATAATCCTGTGGTAATTGTAGTGATAATCATCTGTGCACTGATATTTTTCTGAAGAAAGTCAAGTGTCCTGGTGGACAAATGTCCAAGCGGAGGCGCCACTGCTCTGGTGGCTGGCTGTTGGGTATCTTGCATCTTCCTAGCCCCTTAGTACTTGTTGGTAAATTTTCAAAAGCGCAATCTTATTTGTAAAATTTTGACCCTTTTTGAGAAAAATGACCTTTACTAAACCCTCAGTAACTTCTGAACCGTAGATGCTAGAAACAAAATTTAAATGTCATTTTGAAACTTTCAAACAAACTAAGAACCGCATTCCAACTCCTTATAGTTTTTCCGTAAGCGCGTTTTTCGTGCGCTGAAAAGTTACCCGCGATTTTGCATTTGGCTCAATTTCACCACATGTAAAAATAGCTATTTCTTGCATTCAACCTCTGAATTCAAATTCCTATCTGCCAGTCATTCCACAATCATTGCTAGTGTCTACTTGAACCAATCCAAAGCAACTCTCACTAGTTCTGAATCCCATTTAGCGAATTAAAGTCATTTTAGCAATGTTTCCCATTCATTTAAAACCACATTTAAAAGCATTTGACCTGTTTTAAAATCATTCCTTTTCTCTTTAAGCTTGCTGGGGGGGGGAATCAGGATTGAAACTGCAATTGTTGATTGTTATTCCTGAAACCTGTGTGCCCGCATTCCATCTCTTCATATTGCATATTGGGGGGAGTGTGTAGTATCAGGGGGAAAGAGTGATTACATTGTCTTTGATTGAATTCATATCAAGTTTCATTTCTGTGCTGCATTAATTTCATATCATTGCATTTCATTTGAACACACACAAAGTTTTATTCTCTGCTACATCATTCTTCTTTTCCTACTCCTAATTGATTAAAGAGATTGTTGATTATTGTAATATTACCCATTGCTGACCATTGTATAATCATAAAAGTGTGAGTGACTTAGGTGGAGTGCTGGGTTGAACCTACTTACACAGCACATGAAAGAAGTTGGAAGACGAAGTTCAGAAGGGGAATGCTTAGTTTATGCACTCCTACCGTACATCATGGGGAAGTCCAAGATCTTTGTAGCTGTAGAAATCGATGTCCATACAGCACACTGTCTTTCACACGTAGCAATGTGCAAGACCAGAGGCCAGTTCATGGGTAGTGATGCCTCACTGAAATGGGCAAATGCAGATTTGGGGAACAGTGCTTTCATCAGATGGATGGGAGAAAGGAGTAGTGATATGCAGAGCATGGATGGTCATAGGTCAATACAAGCCTACCATCAACATAGGGCGAAATGGATGCAAGCCATTATGGTCAAAGCTTGCAAAACTGCTGACATGGGTCGAAGACAGTGGAGGACCCTTGCAGATTGTGCCACTGGAAAGACCAACATTCTGCTTCAGGAATAATGGCACAAGAAAAATGGGAGAGAACCAGAACTGTGGACGAGTTTTTGATGCTCCAGGAGTGGTGCATGGAACTGCAGTAATTATGGGTCATTATTGGGCATGTGGATCCAAAGCATACTTCAGACTGCCGAGAAACTGCAGAGGTATATACACAATGGTGAATGTCCACGTTCCAGCATTGGTGATCCCAAAAAGTGACTTGAGTATTGACAGTTTTCCCGAAAGCAGATGCTCACCTGAGGAAGAAGAGATCTGTGGACTGCTGACTCGAATTTCTGCCAAATCTGAAGAAGCTTTTCATCCAAACCCATATGAACATAGGCTGTTTAGCCTCACCTCATCTGTGTTCGCAACAATCTTCATGCCAAGATTCCAAGTTGGAGCAAATACTAAATGGTTGCAGATAACCAGATGGAAGTTACTGCTGACCAGCAACACAACCATAAAGGGATTCAACGCAATTAAGGAAGAGTTAAGGGCAATCCGATTGATGAATCTACAGAACAGATGTGTACTTGACATGATCACAGCTATGGATGGAGGTGTTTGCGCAAAAATTGTAGAATCATGTTGCACATTTATACCTTCTCACGATGAGGAAAATGGAAAACTCTAACAGAAGCCATAGGTATGCTGACAAAACTGCACAACCAGATGATTGATGAAACTGACGAAGTTGATGATGACAGTTGGTTTAGATCACTATTCTCATGGGTTCCACAATGGATGGCAGATGCATTTAAGTTCCTGGGAGCCCTGCTAGTGATGATATTGCTAGGATTCTGTGTTATCAAGATAATAATCTCTCAGTGCTAGAAAACTGTGAAAAAAGCCGTAGGAATGAAGATCATGATTGATGTCGAGCCAGGATGGAAGCCCAAAGACCTGACTCACGAGGAAATAAGTGACTTTGTGAAGGCCAGCATTCACGCACCAGAAGGAACAAAGTTCCTACATCCCAAGAAACATGGAATTTATGTGGAAGATGGATTTACTGCTGCCCGAATGGACAGTGTCAACTGATGACGTGGAACAAAGACGAACACGTAAGAACCGCAGGAAGCTTGAAAGGTGTAATAAAGATATGGACCCCAAAGAGACATTTCTTCAGACCATCATGTATAGACCCAGAAGATGAAGAAAGAATGGACTCAAACAATGAAGCAGAAGAGAAACTGAAAGAACTGAAGAAAGAGGTGAAAGTGGTCGATGAATCGCACAGAGGGGGGAGTGTAGAGGAGGTCCCAATTAAAGCCTGCACTCCAACCGCCCATTTCGAAGTTCCAGGAACGTTCACACCGAACTATGTGATGTATGATGAGCAAAGAAAAAAGCAGAGAGCCGCAGTGGGGCTTTGTCCAGTACCTATCATAAGAACAGCTCCTATTGAAGTACCAGTACCAATGAAAACATGGACAGGAAGATAACCATTGAGAAAGCCATATCAACATATGAACCGAAATGAAGATCGTCTGAGTAGAGTCCCTGAAGAAACCAAAAAGGTCTTAATGGAAGACGAATGGTGACGTCACAAGAACCTGGACTGACTCACATAGAGAAGATATAACAACCTGAGAATGATAAAAAGAGAAGAAACGCCATGAATAAAGGATATCGTGAACCTAAAGTGAAAGGACGATTTCAAACGTAAGAAGCTTTTCAACCAGTTTACACCTGTACATATGCTTGGAACCACAAGAAAGCTAAGAAAACCATGTGGCTTGCTATGCTTAGTAGAAAGATAGTGCGGCAAGCGCCACTATACATAATCTACCTCAAACGAAGCACATTATATAAGTGTATTTCCACTTTGCACGAGAAGCAGAATCAACCCGGGTTACTAAAGGCCACACGAGAAAAAGCTTCATATTTAGCAAAATCGAGAAGAGACGGCTGAAATGAAACTCAGCAGAGGCAACTCGTGCCAGGAAAGCCAAGGTCTTACCAATAGAAGAGACGAACAGTAGCTACATTTCATTGAAACTAAGAACAGAATATCCTGCCTCTGACAGGTCGAGATAAGAAGACGAAGGCAGGTGGTGGGTGAAACGAGAATCAAATACACAAATTGATGGAAAAGAGGCAAATTCACAGTGTCCGAATCACCTGACCAGCCGAGCAAGAATAAGCGAGGACTCACACCTACGCATGGCACCAGGCCAGGTGAAGATATCAGAATTTTTTCCAGACAGAAGATGCAATCTCGAGGCCAACCACAGTGAAATAATTGACACATGGCTACTAAAGTGATGATTGTAACATTAATTGGAGGAAGGCCTGGTATCTTAGGGGCACCCCACACCTGGCCGACCATTCTGCGTGCTGCTAAGCAAAGTGGAAAAGTATGCATGGGGTTGGTGCCAACCCAATCACAATGGACCAAATAATCTAGGGTCCTATGGTTAGTAGAACTGATGGGACGTCGTACTTTTAGTGACATCTGCAGTAGTCATTTTGAAGGAAGGGCTTAGATGCCCACCTGACAGTGTTTACCCAATCCCCTCACTCCGTTACCATATACAGATATAGTACCTGTATTAAAGCTACCTTTCCCGAACCAATAGAATTGCATGTCAACTTTTGAGTGTTACACGTCAATGATGAGAGTTTTCAGTATAAATGCTATGATTTTTGTGAAGATCGTTGGTGTTGAAGCGAGAAGGAAGATTGCGCCATTGCTGATATTCATAACTCCCTGTTTTTTTGTACTTGTCATTACACGCTTTGCCAAACCGTTGAGTTGGCCTTATTGATTAGTGTTGAAGTAATTATCTGCACCCCCATCCATCTCACGGGTGCTGCTATCTTGTCTTAAAGTGCTTCTGAGCAAACCTTGACTCTATGGGCCGGTTGGGGGTCTCAGAGCACAATACTGGTATGTTACATGCATGTCCTTAAATTGAGATACAGTATATACTTTAAACGTATCTAAGTTCTATTTATGGGATGAGTTTGAAATTGATAGCTATCCTTCCTACAGCATGGGGGACAATAATGGGGATTCATTGTTTAGTGTCAATGTATAATGCTTCCTGGCCAACTGCTATATTTAGTGTGGCTCGCTGTACTTTCCTTTGCAGTCTACTAACATGTATCACATTCAATATGTCTATAAGAACATATACATTTGTGTGGTGTTTACAAGAAAAACAATAAAGTTTGTAGTCAATATTCAGTCCATTTTGTATATTATCCATGCTGAAAAACAGCTTGGCTTACTGTTTTCGTAATTTCAAATCCCAATCTCCTCTTCTATTGTTGAGGATGAGCATTTCTAGGCCAACAAAGCAGAGGTCCTTTACTCTTCCCTGTAGGTGTGCGGCGTACCAGTATTCCGCCAGATGTTGACTCATATCTTGTTTCTTGATTCCTCGTATATATATGTTCCAGGTTTCGGACTCTCCGTTTGCCTGTCCTGCTGCCAATGCACTTTTAATTGCACACACAATTTATAGCGTTAACCACGTAATTAGTCTTACAGTTGATGACTTGTGTAATCGCAACCATATACCCCATCACAATAATCGGTTTTGACTTATCTTTAGCATGTCGATGTACTTTACATCTATCACATTTGTGAAAACCAATGACATCTTGGTGTAGCCAGTTTAAGGTTTTTTCTTTTTCATCCTCAAAATTACTAGGAATTTGAATCGTTTTCCAATAAAATTAACAAACTAGCATACATATAAGATGGACAGAAGCAACGGTTTTATCCTACAAGCAAGACAACATATTGTATTAGACAGTTAACAGTTCCTGCCACCTTTTCTACACAAAGCTTGTAAAATGAAGTGAACACTAAACACAGATCGAAGCAAAAAATAAAATACCTCTACCCTCTACCCGGGTGTCTTCTTTTTTTAATGTTATTACTTTGCCTCAGTGGACAAGCGATGTGGCCCTACTAGCAGGGCCCTAATTGGGCAAGGAGTTGACATTTACCCAGGCTTGTTGGTTTAAAAATGGCCTCCACCACATTAGATGTGGTTATGGCACCTACACTTAAAGTTGAGTACATGTATACATGTGCCAAAGCCAATCCCGCCTCTGCCAAAGTGTTAGAACCTGTCCATTCCCCCTTTTCTTCTCCCGAGTTGTGTCTTGCATTCAGTGTGGAAGCGTCCTTGACTTCAGCACTTAGACTTATGCGAGTTCCCTCCTCGTTTGTTCGACACTCCCTCCTGCTGATGCTCCTAGAAGATCTCATCTCCAAATGTGGTGGGTTTGCGGTGATGGCGGCTGACTTCTTTCAGTGGTAGCCATTGTCCTGTGAAAGTGTTGTATGGGGGGGCCTTTCTTAGTGGCATAAATGGACATCTCTCAGTGACGTGGAGGGACATGGATTCCTCATTTGTGAGTCTATAAATATCACAATGTGCCATTAAAAACACATCCATCGCCTCTCCTTTTAATTGGCATGGCCTGGCATTCAACTTTTCATCGTATCGAAGTATTCATCGAAGTATTTCCGTTGGCACTCCTAAAGACCTATTATTTAACTTGTCTGCAAGATATCGAATAGATCCTCGAAATCATCTACCACCAGGTTAAAAAAAAGTCTGTTGGTATTTTTGTCATAGTAGTCATTTCTCAGAGCCTCGAGATAATGTTGACATGTTCTGATTAGGTTTTCCCATTTTGACGCTAGCACTTTGATCTCTGATATGTGAAGTTGCTGGGTCTTCATGGAGATGCCCCCTTACTTTAAGAATCTGATAGTCGGTTGGCTGGTCGTCAAGCATTGCTGTCTTATAATACTGGACTGTGTTGGTCCACAGTGCATGTAAGTGATTAGTCGTGGCCTTGGGTTGTCTGCAGAGATTACGTTTCATTTTGTGTTGAAGTTTATTGGGTTTCCATCTTTAATCTGAGCAGCATTGTTTGCTGATTTGTGCTTTGTTCACGAGTGTCTGTGTGTTCTCTGCTTCAGAATTACCACCATATTTCAGTTTAACAGCTTTCTCTTTGCGATGCTAGTTTTTCACTAGGCCCAACCGAAGATGGCTGCCAAGTACTATGTATGACTGTCGTTCACTTTCATTTATGTTTGTGATTCTTTTCTGTTTCCCATATCCTGTGTGTATGCACAGTTCTAGTACTGGTATCATGCCATATTGAGTGTATTTCCGTGTGATGTTACTTATTTATCATTTTTCACGTTACGATCGCCCATGGACACGATCACTTCAAGATGGCCTCCGGGAGCATTCCTCGCAGTCGCGCACGGCATTCCTTGTTTATTTGCTGATCATCAAGAACACCGCCAGTCGAAGATGAAGGATTCACGATTCGTCACAGTATTCTGAGCAATTTTTGGATCTCGCAGGAGTGCACTTTCATGAAAGTTTCTCTGTGCTTGGGTTCATAAAAAAGAGTGCCTGTGAATGTCACTGCTGGCCGGGTTGCCACTTTGACCTCCTCTAGATTGGTTGCCATTGACTGCTGGGCCAATCACACTGTTTGGAAGCGGGTTTAGTAACACATGCTGTGCTCTGGCAAGCATATCTCTTCCAGCTCAAACTTGTGTTTCTTAACACATCTCCGCTCCACTCCGCCTCCTGGGACAATCGTTCATCACATGACCGCCAGAGCATGTGGATAAAATCTGCTGCGACACTGGAACTACTTGAGTGGTGCAGGAACATCATCAATGATGATGGTGGTACTTGCCGCAACAACGGAAGACCCAACACAAGACCCAAACTTACCCGGTCCTGCCCACGTGCCTGCTGGTTCTTCAGATGGGAAATGCCAACAGGGTCTACCCAGAGTTTAGCGGATGGTCAAGCCATCGGATGGATGGATTCTGAGCAGCCGCTGGCAGGAGCAAAATCGATTGAGAGCAGCTTGTGAGCAATTGCCTCCCTTTTTTGGGACTCCATCATCACCACCACAGTTTGAATGTGCTCAAGCCTAGACTGCATATGCACAGCAGTGCGACAATACTCCATATGCGGCTGCGGGATTAGAGCGGAGCACAGCCTAGCTGGGATGGATGGTGACCATTCAGTGACGTGGGCCACATAAGATGTTGAAGTCCAGAACCAGCCAACTAATACAAAATTCTGTTCATTCGGTTGTCCATGGTATCATAGATAAACAGAGTTGGCCAGGTATACACGTGGTCATCCCTGTTGTGTCTCTGATTTCTGTCCATGGTATTTTTCTTCATGGTCTGCCCTTGCATCACAGACACATCCATGGTCTCTGTTCATGTAACCAGCGCTGGTGATTGGGCCGGCTCTCGCCGGATCCGAGATCCGGCACCAGATGTGCAGCCGCATCTCGCCATCCGGCCAGAGTCAGCCGCCCCAAATCCCTGCTCTACGCTGGATCACTTAAAAAAAAAAAAGAAAGCACCTGCAATGGCATGGAGAAGGGGGGTGGAGCAGCACATTGCCGACATGAGCGCTCTTCTGCAGGATAGCAGACCAAAGGCCTTCTGAAGGAAGGCTTGGCTTGCACTCAGCTCACGCCATCTTGAGGAGCCACCATGTCGTCTTCATCAGCCTGCTGCTGGAGCTGCCATTGCCATCATTATTCTGGATTCTGGAGCCACCGACGTTGTTTTCCTACTCACTCACCGTCACTACTGGTAAGCTCTTTTCTTTGTATCTTGTTGTTTCCACTAAGACCCCCACCTCCCCTGAGCACCCTGAGCCGCCCCGCTCCCAGTTGCTGGTTTTGATCCCACAGTTTCCAACACTGGGGCTACTCGGGAGAAATCAGAAGGTCAAAAACTGAGCAATGACAAAAAGACAATTCAGTTACTTTAAAAAGTACGACTGATGGCTTCATCTGCTTGGTGTGCCTTCTTCAGCCACTCCTCAAGTTAAGACCGGAAGTAGACTGCTCAATGTTCACACATCAAGATGTCGCCTCATTGAGTACACGTTATTTCTAGATCTTGAGAAAGAGTGGCTATGACAACAATAGTTGATTTAGAAGAGGTGCAGCAGCATTCACTGCACTGCTCTGATCAAAGGTGGGTCCAAAAGCAATAGGCAGGTGGGAATTGGCAAGTTTTAAAGGATAGGCCCGCCTGCGCGCAATCTAGCCTTTAAATACAATTCTTTAACGGCCCACATATGCTTTATACGCCAAAGCCAGACTTTGTGATAATTCATTGGGGGCGGATAACCTCCTGGGGGAGGGGACATTTCTCGGCGGCTCTGAGAAGCACACCAGTTGGCAAAGGAGCTGCTCCTGGAAGAACTCCATTGGTGTGAACTCATTTTGAGGGTTGTGTAGCATATGGCTTCGTCTCACAAGGTGGTTAAAACATCCTACATAATCTCATTCTCTCTGTGAGCAACTTCTGCAAAGGGGCCAGTGTTAGTGCTATTCACCCCGGTCTGATTGATCGCAAAGTGTCTGGGTGTCGTGTCTCTCCGCGGGAGCAGTCCCACACTCCACATTGGTGTGGACCTATTTCTCTTTGCCATTTATGCAGCTTTGGAGGCTACGGATCGAGTGCACGGGAAAATAGCCAATCAGGGGCATCAACCCTTAGGTCACATGGCAGTCCCTCTGGTTCTCATGTCGTGCTAAACAGTTGAGAGCCCACAGGGAATATTGAGTGAAAATTAGACGTATGGCCCCAGGTCCAGGGACGTCATTTCACCAAAATGCTATGGGCAGCGGAAGTGACATCACATGGCCCTTGACCTCTGATGACATCACAGGAAGTGATGTCATTTGACCCCACCCCGAAGTGACATCATGGGAAGAGATAGAACACGACCTTTCACCCCTTTAATAACTCTAGCAATTAGTGTATAGAATTCCGGAAAGACACATTCTTTGTTATTCCTATTCTTTCTTATTTAGGGTCACTGCTCAAAGTGTTACACTTGTGGAACCCTATGTTTTTTTAAGAGGCCTCAACAGAAATTCCAGCCACTCCAGAATCAAAGTGCCACATGGCACTGGCCACAGCCCAGGAGAATCTTGAATCTTCTTTTTTTTAGGGGTAGCAAGGGAGACCTCAGGGGTCCCAGGTGCGACCCCTGGCGACCCCCAAATGACGTCCATGCCCAGGTCCTTAGGACAGGAAATGGCCAGGGCTTGCTATCTAATGCAGCCTAATGTCTGGGCCTAAACGGGCATGGGACCAGCCCCAGATCCTCTGCAGAAGAATAACACGCCCCTCCTTAACGCTCAGACTCAGTACTGGCATTGTGGAGCCTTGACACGGTGGGCCTGAAGCACTGATTTTTCTTAAAGAGGGACGGTTGTGAACAGGGGGTCAGCTATTTTACCGTATAAGGCCCTAAATAATTCTGGAGGCACTGAGCGCTTTACATTAACCTGTCATTTGTTATTAAAACTCAGGCCTAACAAAATCGTTTTTCCACAAATATTTAAGCGTGTGGGTCTCTTCACTATTCCCTTAGTGTCATATGTTCAAGCAAAAGTGGCTCAGTGCCAAAATGTGTCTGGCGGCCATTTGCACTCTCACCGAATCTCTCCAAGGCCGCCATGGAAAGGGACAACGGACTACGTCTCCCAGTTTGCAGTGGCCATTTAAAAAATAAAAGTTGTTTTATTTTTCATCTGTGAAACGCGACGCGTCTCGCAACTGAAAAAAAAAACAACATTAGTACCCTGGTCTAACGGGCCGGGGTACTAATGGCAATAAGCCCCTCGCCGGGGGCATTACCGCATCAGGTATGGGCCTCTGAAGCATTACCTGACGCAGTAATGCCCCCCTAGCTCAGGGCTTATTGCCTAAATGATCACTGGACCCACTCTATGATATCGACGGACTTAAAGGAATTCTTGTATAGCCTTCCTTCTGTAGAAGTCCGAACCTGTTACAGCATCTTCTGAATCACATGGGGGCTGCTCTTTGTTGATCTGCCTCAATCCTGGTAGGACGAAGAAGTGTCCTCCTCTCCGACACCGCTTCCTGCCTTCTCTTGGAAACAAGAAGTGGTGCAAAGCTGGAGGGAGCAGCGCACGACATCCCTTAGTGAGAGTGCGAGGAGACGTGCATGTTGGCCTGTACTTCTTAGGAACCTGTTTACTGGTTTAACAATCAGCAACAGTATTAAGAATCTTGGCCAACAATAAGCCAACCAGAGCCATGATTTTATGGATCAAAACCAATGGCAGACAATCATGGACATGCCGTGGTCGAAAATGCCACAGACAAAAGTCAGCGATGTGCTTATCCATGATACCATGGACAACCATGGACAACCAAAGAACTGGGAAATCGGCCAAGCATTACTTAATTACATGTAAGAAACGTTACTCCTTACTAAGGAAATGTGTCAAACCGGTTTGGTTGGAAGACAATACTCGAACTCAGGGCTCTAGTCCTTAAAAAAAAAGTGGGGGGACTCTGACGTGTATTGGGAAGTGATGTCACAGGGCGTCACAGCCGAGCAGGCACATTTCATTTAGCTTGTCTTTCACTAGTGACAAAAACACACACGACAAAAAGCAAGTTCCACAAGAACAGATTTTCAAATTACCTTGCTGCCCAAGTATAACATGCACGTACCTTTTACATCTAAGAGCGTGTAACAAAACATGTCCCGCATAGGAAGATGTCGGCCCCCCTTTACTAGTTCTTGAGGAAATGATCACTGATTCACTATAGATGTGTGATCCTTTCTAAGGTTGTAATTCTGTAACTGCTTCTGTAACTTCTGGCCCCCTTTTGGGTGATCCCCATTCACCCCACTGGTGTTCAGATAGTTCGGCAGCGTTAAGTTAGCCTTGACTGGTTAGACCGTCTTGTTTTTACATAAGCAATGTGTTTGATCATGCACTTTATCTTCACAAGTAATATGCTTATATTAGATATGAGCTCAGAAGAGGCTTAATATGTATTTTTTATATGATAAAATTGAAATAGAACGATGATATTTTTCCAGTAGATTCATGCTTGGTTTGATCTGTGATTTAGTACCTGGGGCTTTTCCTTTGTTTTTTTGTTTTGTTTATCCCACTGACACGATCTATGTCCTTATTATACGTGTTGCTTCCTCTCTGTCAGCGAGGAAGAGGTTACCCATCCTTTGCTCGATTGTCAATATAAGACATGTCAGAGCGTAGAAGGGGCTGTTCCCCTGGTCTTGTGGTAAAGTGTGTGGTTTCAGAGGAATAAGGCCAGCATTCTATTTCTGCCCGGCTCTGTAGCCTGGTAATTATTTGATTTTAAATGTCTTAAACACGTGAGTGGGGCGGCGTCTGCCCTCTCAAAAAAGTGGGTGAATGCCGTCCCCCCACGTGGTCCCTCGATGTAAGCCCTGCTCGAACTTGAAAGGATGCTTAGGAAAAGCTGCTGACTGGGAAACACGAACATCGTTTCTCCTTAGCTAAATTCCTAGCCGAGTTTGTCAAATTAACAAACCTTTAGAAGCGCTAAATAATTTAAAGGCAGGGACGTGGCTGTGTATCGGATTGGTTCCACTTTTGAAGGGCCAGGAATGGTTGTGAAATGAGTGAAACAAACAAAAAAGAAAGAAGTACTTGTTTCTTGTTTTCAAAAAAAGGAGAACTGAATTGTGTGGTCTGCTTTCAACACCGACCAAAAAATAAACAGAAGAAAAATCCTCTCTAAAAAACACCTGGTCATATGAGTGGTGCGGCAAGTGTCGAAATAAACCCTCAACATCCATGGGAGCCGAATCATTCCATCCAACAGAAGCATTGCAACACACTTCGTTTTATTTATACACAGAGGTCAAAGTGAGCAGGAACTAACAGGAACCGAGTTCTACTAGTTTGGCTGTTTGCAGTTAATTGTTCCACTACATTTTACAACCACTTTCACTGGCCCTGAGCTGTTCCTTTTGCAGTTTTAAGCATTCCCTTTCTTTTTACTGGACAGGCTCTTTGAGGCTAATCACGTCACGTGGCTTTCTGCTGAGCTGGTGAGCAGCAAAAAAAATGTGTAAGGCCTTGTTAGATGCTGCTTTCTAAGCACCTGTGTGGCTACGAATGGGGCTGCAAGGAATCTGCTTAAAGTAATATTGTGTACAAGTGGAGAAGCACATATCATCACTTTGTGTGTGCAGCGATCTGGATTTTTAGTCTTAAAGTCCTGAGCAGCACCCTGTTGGCCAAAGGGCGTGTGCCTTGGATGTATGCCCCCTTTCTAGTTTTTTGCTCAATCAAAGCTGTGTACATGTGTCTTTCTCCGACAGCATCTCCCAGAGCCTGTGCAGAGAAAGAGGCAGATTGGAGAAACGTATTGTGCTACATTAACCACTTAGACATGGCAACATCAAAAAACACTGCCGAAAAGCGATACGACCTGTTCCTGAAGGTGCCACAAGCACAGGCTCGTCCACGTCCTTTGCAATCGAGTGGGTTTGATCAGGGTTGGCCTGGCCTATATGGAAATAGGGCAATGGCCGAACCAAAAACGCAAAATGCTGATGTGGGCCCGTTTTTTGGGTCAAAGTAAGCCACTTTTTGGGCAAATGTGGCCCAGTTTTATAAGTTAATTCACCATGCAGCTAATCGTTTTCACTAGTGCTTCTGAATTAATATTCTTTAAAATGCAAACTGTGCATCACATTTTATCAAAAAAAACTCTCCCTTGGTTACTCTTCAAACAGTCTTGTCACAAAAGGATTGAAGTGCCATTCGCAACTGAGAGCCACTTTTCATTGGTGCCCGAGACAATGTTATGCCCGGAGTAAAGGGGTTAAAAAATGGAAACTTCACAGCCGTCGCAGTACCGCTAGTTTTCATGACACTCCAAAGATCATAAATTACAAGAAAGGCAAACATGTGTACAATATCACGTGTCACATTGGGGTTGACAATGAAACAGAAGTAAATGGCCGCATTGCCTACACTTTATCTAGAATGAAGGACATTTGCAGGCGGGAATCCTCTCAAAGCCCTCATGAGTTATATCTAACTGGATATTAGTTTGACCAGAGAACAAAATAAAAAACTATTCAAAAGCACTACTTGTTCTTTGTCCCATCCACTTGGCCATCTTCCAGCCACGCCCCCGCCGTTCTGCTCAACACGTGGGTTGCTGCGTACTTCCGCGATGCTGACGCCCGCGCCATAGACCCATTACTTTTTTGTTACAGTTCTACTATCTCTGTTTGTGCATGAAGAAAAGTAACCTTTACGGCAAAACCTAGGTCGTAAAGAAACGCCAAACAGCTTGGTGACTGCTGTCACTCATTCGGAAAACCTGTTACTGCTTGGCTGGCGACAAAGATTCTCGGGCCAGAGCCCTGGCCCCTGAAAGCTGTCCAGCATGTTGCAGCCCATCTCGTCAAAGGACTGAAGGAACATGACCACATCACCGCCGCACCCCTCCCTTCCGAGGGGTACCTCCCAAAGCCTGCATCAACCGTTAAAGATGTCTGGATCACGTAGACGGCAAGGCCAACTGTGGGGACATCACATGATCGCGGGAGCACGGTCTCGCGAGATCTCGGCCCAACGTGATCTCGTGGACCCGCACTCCGCGAGCGGGAACTCTTGGTGCCAGTAGGAGGCTGATGTAGCGCCAGACAGGTCGTTCTGGACAGCGCTGCTCCTTATGAGGGGCCAATGTGACTGAAGGCCCAAGTCAATACCAGCTCACTTCCAGGGCGTAAGTCCAATGCCACAGGAGGCCTCCTGGAGGCCCTGGAAGTACACAGCGTGCAGTCTACTGCACACCTGCTTCCAGTGAGGTTAACTGGGAAGCCCAGCCAAGACTGTGAGTACCCGCCCTGTCCCATCTCCTGGACTATTGCTACCCGCGTTCTGTTATTGAATAAAAGCAGTTGCAACTACCTTGGGCGTCCTGTCGTCCTTTGAGGTCACAACATAACTGGCGACGAGGATACCTGAATACCCACGGCCCACCATGCAAGGCGCCACACAGCGCCCGGCATTTCTCCCCTTGCCCGGGACTGCGGCAATTCCGTGGATGCAGTGGGAGCCACTTTTGTCCACGTACCTTGAGGCTGTAGGTGGCACAGGATACGCCCCCGCCAAGAAGAAGGCGATGCTGCTGAACGCAATGGGAGTCGAAGGGCAGCGCATTTTTGCCAGTTTGTCAGCCATACCAGTGGACGACGACGACGACGACAACGTTTACAAAGAGGCGATCCGTCGTATTGGAAAGCGGTTCACCAACAAGGAGAACATAGGCTTACACAGGCTGAGGTTTTACACCCGCAAACAAGAAGGGAGCGAACCCGTGGACGACTACATCACCCGGATGAGAGAGCTGGCGTCCTTATGCGCTTTCGGTGAAAACATGGAACAGGTCATCTGCGACATGCTGGTCGTCCACACAATCTCTAGAAAAGTACAAAACAAGCTCATACAAGAAAAGGAGGTAACCCTCGACAAGGCTGTCCAAATCGCCAGGGCGGAAGAAGAAACCTCCAGCAGGTGCAAGGAGGCGGGAAGCCATTCACCCGCACCCGAGTTGACGGCGCTGCAATAGAGAGGGTGCAAAGAAAGGTGGTCCCGCGACAGCCCCAGGGAAAAGGGCCCCAAGCAAAGGGATTTTCCCAAATGCTACAGGTGTGCCAGCACCAAACACATGGCGAACGATTGTGACTGCCCCGCCAGAAACAAGGAATGCTCGAAGTGTGGGCGCATTGGTCACGTGGCTCCTGCATGCACGTGGTGGGAAAAGACAGCTTCCCGCGTCGATGGCGACCGTGCTTCAAGCGATGAGGACGAGTCACAGGACAGACCGATGGTCGTCATGGTCACGCTCTTCACGCCAGGAGGAAAAAGCCCCACTGCACCATTAAAGTCGAGGGGATGGAAACACGCATCATGGCGGACTCAGGTTCGGACCTCACCATCCTTCCAATAGACACATACAAGGAGATGATGGGGAAGGACAAAGTGGAGACCAGATCGACCCGACAAAAACCGACAGTGTTCGGTCGCGCAACCATTGACCTACTGGGCTACATCAGGGCCCAAATTGAATTCAAGGGGAGGTCTACCAACTCCAAAGTGTACTTCTCGACCAGAGGGCCGGCTGTGCTTGGGTGGGACGACCAACACAGACTCAGCATCAAACTAGACCCCAGCACTCCGGAACAGGTACTCATGGTCTCCTCAGGAGCAGCGCTAAACTTCAAGGAGATGTTCCCAAGCCTGTTTTCCGAGAAACCGGGGAAAGTGAAAGACTTTGTTCACAAGATTCGGCTGAAACCAAATGCTGTACCTGTGAAACACAAGGTCAGGTCGGTGCCCGCGACAGCAAGACCGGCGTTAGAGGCCCATCTTCAAAAGATGGTCGAAGAAGGGACCATTGAGACCGTGGAATCCTCAGAGTGGCTGAGTCCGGTGGTTCTAGTAAAAAAAAAGTCCAGCAGCGACCTCAGAATATGCATCGACTTGCGGAGTCTAAACCTAGAGGTCATTACCGATAGCTTCCCGCTCCCCAGTATCAGCAAAATTGTCTTGATGATGAAGGAAACAACCATTTTTTCAAAGCTTGACATGCGTGACGCTTATCACCAGATTCCGTTGCACAAGTCTTCGCGCCCCCTAACTGCTTTCATCACTCCTTTTGGCACCTTTCAATAAACCCGCATGCCGTTTTGGCTGTGCTCGGCAGCATCAGCATTCCAAAGGATGATGAATGCCCTCCTCAAGGACCTCACAGACGTCTCATTCTTTCAGAAAAACATCCTCGTATATGCCAGAGACAACGAGACTCATGACCAGGCACTCAAGGCAGTCCTAAGCAGGCTTCAGGAAGCAGGAGTTCATCTTCGCCACGAGAAATGCATCTTCCGAGTCAGGAAAGTAGAATACCTAGGTTACTGCATCTCGAGCAAAGAAGTGAGCCCCAAGAAAAACCTGATGGAGGCCATAGCGGATGCCCCAGCTCCGAAGTCCAGAGAGGAACTCCGCTCATTTCTGGGCCTAGCGGAGTACTACGCGAAGTTCGTCCCTAGGTTCTCTGAAACCACGTCCCCCATGAGGGATCTCTTGAAGAAAGGGGCAACCAACTCTTGGGG
This sequence comes from Ambystoma mexicanum, assembly GCF_040938575.1. NCBI lineage: Eukaryota > Metazoa > Chordata > Amphibia > Caudata > Ambystomatidae > Ambystoma > Ambystoma mexicanum. Next base: position 1,177,484,735 of record NC_090923.1, read on the forward strand.
CACATAGCAAGACGGGGCCTTCTCTGAAATCAAACGCAGAATTCTGCACGCACCGTCCCTAAAGCCCTTTAACCCCGAAAGGGACACCTGCATCACCACGGATGCCAGCGCATACGGATTGGGGGCCACCCTGACCCAGAGAAAGGGCGACACTGAAAACATTGCGGCTTTTGCATCCAAGCCTCTGTCGCCAGCAGAGAAGAATAACTCCACCGTGAAGAAAGAAATGTTGGCGTGTGCCTGGGCCGTCGACTACTTCAGGTCGTATGTTTGGGGCACGAAGTTTAGGCTGGTAACCGACCACAAGCCCCTCATCCACATGTTGAGCCCAGGTAGCATCAAGACTGCCACCCCGAGACTGGCCAGAATTGCCGCAAAACTCCAAGAATACACGTATGAAATAGCCCACATTGCGGGCTGGAGAAACGCACAAGCGGACTGCATGTCCAGGCTCCTGAAACAAAACGCCCCTGGGACTACATTCCCAGAAGACCATATTCCAGCGCAAGGGCCTACCCAAAGAAATTGTGACGGACAATGGGGTCCAGTTTACCTCTCGTGAAATGGAAACATTTCTCAAACACAACATCCAACAGCGAAGAGCAAGTCTCTACCATCCTCAGGCCAATGGCCTGGTCGAGCGGGCAAACCGCTTCATCAAAGGGACGCTGCAACTTGCGAATGCCTCGGGCTTGGACCCATACAAGACGGTCAAAGAGGCCGTCGCAGCCCACTGCATCACTCCAAACCCTGTCACCGGCGTGTCACCTTTCCAACTGCTGAGGGGGAGAAGGGCAGCATCCAAACTGGTACCACCGTGGATCCAGCAAGTGAGAGCTGACGAAGAAGTGGACATGGAAGACGTAGTCTTCCGCATGCAGCGGAGCAAGGAAGCCATGAGGACACAAGGAGACATGCGGTGGGCTGCCCGTCGCACATCAGTCAACAAAGGCGACCTGGTCAAGATACAGCTTCCCCAAAAGGACACAGTGACAGGCTCCACGTACATCAGTCCCATAGAAGTCGCAGCCAAAGGGCCAAACCACATCTGCACCAGCGAGGGAAGAAAATGGAACCTAGAAAGGGTGGCCATGTACCGCCGCAAAGAACCTTGCGTACAGCCACCTTGGGAAACCGGAGAAGACCAAGACCCTCCAGAGCCACCTGAAAGTCCCTGCCAGCCAGAAAGGGATGCCCCGGAGCCACCCTACTGCAGTGAGTCCTCAAGCAGCAGCTCCCCCGCTCCACTCAGAGAGCTGCAGTGAAAAGCAAGACAAGGAGGATCCGAATCACCTGTACCTCCCCAGGAGTACCCCCACAACCCTACTCCACGCTTAGACCAGGGCAGACCATAAAGGGAGAAAAGAAAACCCAGCAGGTTTGCAGACTTCGTCATGGGATGACCCTCTGTCCTCTTTTCCAGCAAGGGGGGTGTGTGGGGACATCACGTGATCACGGGAGTGCGGTCTCACGAGATTTCAGCCCAACGTGATCTCGCAGACCCGCGCTCCGCGAGCGGGAACTCTTGGTGCCAGTAGGAGGCTGGTGGAGCGCCAGACAAGTCGGTCTGGACAGCGCTGCTCCTTATGAGGGGCCAATGTGACTGAAGGCCCAAGTCAATACCAGCTCACTTCCAGGGCGTAAGTCCAATGCCACAGGAGCCCTCCTGGGGGCCCTGGAAGTACACAGCGTGCAGTCTACTGCACACCCGCTTCCAGTGAGGTTAACTGGGAAGCCCAGCCAAGACTGTGAGTACCCGCCCTGTCCCATCTCCTGGACTATTGCTATCCACTTCTGTTATTGAATAAAAGCAGTTGCAACCACCTTGGGCGTCCTGTCGTCCTTTGAGGCCACAACACCAACGCTTAATCCTACCTGGCTGTACAGCTCTGCATTTCTGGAAGCCTCCACAGCACCAACGCACCAGCACCAGAAGACAACATCCACAGACTAGAATATAAGAAACCCCAAACAAGCACACTGATATGATATGAAATGATGTGGCATTTATAATGCGCCTGTACACAAGTGTTTCTAGGCGCAGGGGGCCAGCCTGATGGACATCAGGCTGGCCCCCTCTCTCCTGTGCTTAAAGAAGGGCTGAAGAACTTACTCATCAGGGAATCTCTTCCACCCTTGACTTCCACCCTTGACCTCCTCCCAGCACCTCTTACCCATCCCCAAGGCGACCGCCCCAAGGAACACCTTATCACTTGACCTCTTGCTCCTCCCCTCCATGACCCCGCCAAGGAACATCTCACCACCCCTTGACCTCCTCCCAGCACCTCTTACCCATCCCCACGATGACCGTCCCAAGGAACACCCCATCACTCGACCTCCTACAGCAGGGTTGTCCAACATGTGGCCCTCGAAGCCCAAGAGCACAAAGCATTAGGGTTACTTTTGTACATTTTGTATTTATTTTATATGCAGCGTGCGTTGTGGCTGCAGTTTCAGGATAGGAATTGTAGTCCACACACATTACAATTTCCATTGGCTGAGAAACAGCCAATGGATATACTGTTACCATGCAAGGCATGTTGTAGTAGTGTAAATAAATAAAAAAAATAACTGCCTTGCATGGAAATTATAATAACGTAATGTGTGTGGGTGTAGTGACGGGCACACAGAGCCACCTTCATACATCTGCATTGCCGAGCCCAGGACAGAGCCTGCGTGAGCCAGCAGCTCAGCCCAGCCCAGGTTCACAGTGCTATGTGCGGTGCACCCCGAGGCCTAATTCTCCTTGCCTCCTATAGTGGGAAGTACTGCCTGCCATATTTTCCGACGTTTGTTTGCGGCATGCAGTGCTTTTGAACCTCCGAGATACTGCTGGCCAGATACACCGAAACACAAGTATCTGGCCAGCAGTATCTCGAAGGCTCAAAAGCAGCGTGGGCTGCCTTAATGTTTGAACATTCCGCCTCCGGAGGGAGGGTACAATTTGCATCATTTTTTTAAAAAAACCTCCCCCTTGGGTAGTGTTCAAATTGCATCACAAAAGGAATGAATTCCCACATGATTTTACCACATGTGGGAATTAATTCCTTGCCAAAATAGCTAGGCAACACAATCACGCCACCCACACACGGAAAAGCAGCCCAGCGGGTAAAATGCCTGGGGCTCTATCCAGTTTTTGTTTTTGCAACTGACAAGTGCTAACCTGGACGAGGCAAAACTGCCCTTGGGAGGTGCCGGTGCCCATGTCGGAGGAAGGCCACCCGCGGGAGTGAATCTTCAGAGCGCATAACACCGTAGCCCACCAGATCCAAGGCACTGTGGTCTTTACAGCAGCCACCATGAGGTCAATTCCCTCCCTGGTTCCTACAACATGGCCCTCAGCTCAGCTGGAGTGATCCGAGTACCGGCGCACGGGCCACCCCTAGGTCCCAGGAGAGGAGGGCACCCGGCCATGTCTAGTTCTTCATTCTTAAAGATTGTGCTCACATTGCGTTTCTTTATTTAGGTTCACCTTTGGGTGATCGCTTTTCCCCATTTTATCTGTTGAATTGGATTATGTTTCTTTCATTAACACAGAAGTAATGAATGTGTATTACAGAGATACGCTGCCATATGTTTTGGGCACACTGCACAGGCAGCATCAATCATTAACACATAAGTAATGACTGTGTATTACAGAGATAAGCTGCCATATGTTTTGGGCACAACATTGCACAGGCAGCATCAATCATTACCACAGAGGTAATGAATGTGTATTACAGAGATAAGCTGGCATATGTATTGGGCGCAACACTGCACAGGTAGCATCAATCATTACCACAGAAGTAATGAATGTGTATTACAGAGATAAGCTGCCATATGTATTGGGCACACTGCACAGGCAGCATCAATCATTAACACATAAGTAATGACTGTGTATTACAGAGATAAGCTGCCATATGTATTGGGCACACTGCACAGGCAGCATCAATCATTACCACAGAAGTAATGAATGTGTACTACAGAGATAAGCTGCCATATGTATTGGGCACAACACTGCACAGGCAGCATCAATCATTAACGCATAAGTAATGACTGTGTATTACAGAGATAAGCTGCCATATGTATTGGGCACAACACTGCACAGGCAGCATCAATCATTACCACAGAGGTAATGAATGTGTATTACAGAGATAAGCTGGCATATGTATTGGGCACACTGCACATGCAGCATCAATCATTACCACAGAAGTAATGAATGTGTACTACAGAGATAAGCTGCCATATGTATTGGGCACAACACTGCACAGGCAGCATCAATCATTAACGCAGAAGTCATGAATGTGTATTACAGAGATAAACTGCCAGATGTATTGGGGACAACACTGCACAGGTAGCATCAGTCACTAACACAGAAGTCATGAATGTGTATTACAGAGGTAAGCTGGCATATGTATTGGGCATACTGCACAGGCAGCATCACTCATTAACACAGAACTAATGAATGGTTATTACAGAGGTAAGCTGGCATATGGATTGGGCGCACTGCATATGCTCAGGCAGCATCAATCATGCTTTGTAAAGGACAATGTTGGCCTAAATTGGGAACAGCCAGAATAGACATGTTGCTACAGAGGCATATTTTGGGCACAACCAGCATGCCAATATGTTACATCAGTGACAGTGCTGTCTTACACTGTGGACACATTGATCATTAAAATGTGGTATGTTGTAAAATGTTCTTGTCTGCAGTTGGTGATATGGAATTTTCATGTTCCCCTTCAGAACTGATTATAAACTTATGGCTTTTTGGTCAGTTTTTCTGCTGTAAAATGCACCATTTCAACCCCATATTTGAAAAATAATTCTTGGAGGGGGAATGCCCCAAACCCTTCCTAGGTCCTTATAGCTCCCTCACTACGCTCAGTTGCCCCCACTATTTCAGGAAAATATGAACACATACACACTGAAAAAAATCAACAGCAACTGACGTCGGATCATTTGATGGAGGGGCTCCCTTAGATACTGCCCCTGACACCAAATACTATCTTTGGGACTGCATGGTGCATCACTGCCTGTGATGCTATTGTGTCAAAAGTCACACAATATTGCTTTTTAATATACTGCTTTGGGTGACAAACAGTTAATGCTTCGGCCCCACGTTCAAAAAGGTTGGACAAGCCTGTCCTAGAGCCTCTTACTCCTCCCCTCTGTGACCCTCTCAAGGAACATCTCACCTATTGACCTCCTCCCAGTACCTCCTACCCCTCCCCTCTGTGACACTCTCAAGTAACATCTCATCACCTCTTGACCTCCTCCCAGCACCTCCTACCCCTCCCCTCCGTGACCCTCTCAAGGCATCTCTTCACCCCTTGACCCCCTCCCAACACCTCTTACCCTTAGCCTCCATGACCCTCTCAAGGAACATTTCATCGCCCCATGATCTCCTCCTAGCACCTTCTACCCCTCCCCTCTGTGACCCTCTCAAGGAACATCTCATCACCCTTTGACATCCTCCCAGCACCTCCTACCCCTCCCCTCTGTGAACCTCTCAAGGAACATCTCATCACCTCTTGACCTCCTCCCAGCACCTCCTACCCCTACCCTTTGTGACCCTCTCAAGGACAATCTCATCACCCCTTGACCTCCTCCCAACACTGCCCACCCCTCCCCTCTGTGACCCTCTGAAGGAACATCTCATCACCCCTTGACCTCCTCCCAGCATCTCCTACCTTCTCCTCCGTGACCCTCTCAAGGCATCTCTTCACCCCCTGACCTCCTCCTAGCACCTCTTACCATTAGCCTCCATGACCCTCTCAAGGAACATCTCATCGCCCCTTGACCTCCCAACATTTCCTTCCCCTCCCCTCTGTGACCCTCTCAAGGAACATCTCACCACCCCATGACCTCCTCCCAGCACCTCCTACCCCTCCCCTCTGTGACCCTCTCAAGAAACATCTCATCGCCCCTTGACCTCCTACCAACACTTCCTACCCTTCCCCTCTGTGACCCTCTCAAGGAAGTTCTCACCAACCTTGACCTCCTCCCAACACTTCCCACCCCTCCCCTCTGTGACCCTCTCAAGTAACATCTCATCACCCTTTGACCTCCTCCTAGCACCTTCTACCCCTACCCTCTGTGACCCTCTCAAGGAACATCTCATCACCCTTTGACCTCCTCCAAGCACCTCCTACCCCTCCCCTCTGTGACCCTCTCAAGGAACATCTCACCACCTCTTGACCTCCTCCCAGCACCTCCTACCCCTCCCCTATGTGACCTTCTCAAGGAACACCTCATTGCCCCTTGACCTCCTCCCAGCACATCCTACCCCTATCCTCTGTGACCCTCTCAAGGAACATCTCATCACCCCTTGACCTCCTCCCAACACTGCCCACCCCTCCCCTCTGTGACCCTCTCAAGGAACATCTCACTGCCCCGTGACCTCCTCCCAGCACCTCCTACCCCTCCCCTCTGTGACCCTCCCAAGGAACATCTCATCACCCCTTGACCTCCTCCCAGCACCTCCTCCCCCACCCTCCGTGACCCCCTTAAGGCATCTCTTCACCCCCTGACCTCCTCCTAGCAACTCTTACCCTTAGCCTCCATGACCCTCTCAAGGAACATCTCACCGCCCCATGATCTTCTCCTAGCACATCCTACCCCTATCCTCTGTGACCCTCTCAAGGAACATCTCATCACCCCTTGACCTCCTCCCAACACTGCCCACCCCTCCCCTCTGTGACCCTCTCAAGGAACATCTCATCACCCCTTGACCTCCTCCCAGCACCTCCTACCCTCTCCTCCGTGACCCTCTCAAGGCATCTCTTCTCCCCCTGACCTCCTCCTAGCACCTCTTGCCATTAGCCTCCATGACCCTCTCAAGGAACATCTCATCGCCCTTGACCTCCTCCCAACATTTCCTTCCCCTCCCCTCTGTGACCCTCTCAAGGAACATCTCACTGCCCCGTGACCTCCTCCCAGCACCTCCTACCCCTCCCCTCTGTGACCCTCCCAAGGAACATCTCATCACCCCTTGACCTCCTCCCAACACCTCCTCCCCCACCCTCCGTGACCCCCTTAAGGCATCTCTTCACCCCCTGACCTCCTCCTAGCAACTCTTACCCTTAGCCTCCATGACCCTCTCAAGGAACATCTCACCGCCCCATGATCTTCTCCTAGCACCTCCTACCCCTACCCTCTGTGACCCTCTCAAGGAACATCTCATCGCCCCTTGACCTCCTACCAACACTTCCTACCCTTCCCCTCTGTGACCCTCTCAAGGAACTTCTCACCACCCCTTGACCTCCTCCCAACACTGCCCATCCCTCCCCTCTGTGACCCTCTCAAGGAACATCTCATCACCCCTTGGACCTCCTCCCAACACTTCCCACCCCTCCCCTCTGTGACCCTCTCAAGTAACATCTCATCACCCTTTGACCTCCTCCCAGCACCTCCTACCCCTCCCCTCCATAACCCTCTCAAGGCATCTCATCACCCCTTGACCTCCTCCCAACACTTCCTACCCCTCCCCTCTGTGATCCTCTCAAGGAACATCTCACCACCCTTTGACCTCCTCCCAGCACCTCTTACCCCTAGCCTCCAGGACCCCCTCAAGGCATCTCATCACCCTTCGACCTCCTCATAGCACCTCTTACCCCTAGCCTCCATGGCCCTCTTGAGGAACAGCTCACCCCCGCTTGACCTCATCCTAGCACCACTTAGCCCCCACTATGACCCTCTGAAGGAACATCTAATCACCCCTTGAGCTCCACATAGCACCATTTACCCCTTCACTCTGTGAACCTCTCAAGAAACACCTCATCGCCCCCTGGCATCCTTCTACCACCTCTTACCCCTCCCCTCATTAACCCCTCCTCTCCTTCTCACCCTGCCTTCTCGCCTTTTTCATGCAGCGCTTCACTGCTTGCTTGCAGGGAGTGTGCTGTGTAAACCCCAGCCCTTCATGCATGCATACATGCAAGGGATGAGCACGACACTAAATAGGTCGAGCCTTAGTAGAAAGTGACCCCTTACAAGAAATGGAGAATTAAAACACATGTGTGTTGAGAATGATTGAAATAACTATGGATGGATGTTCTTCAGTGGGATGCAGACATGAATAGGGACTACATTAAGGCTAAGTATGTTGGAAACAAAAATCATTTAAAAAAGAGTGAAAATAATAGAGTGGAAAGTAAAGAATATGACACAACTCATGCAAGATGTATTATAATATCAGGTGTCAAAGTTCCATGTGCACATGTGGATGGGGGAATATAGAGGGTCATTGGACGGTTCACCCAAACAAAGCTCATCGCCTTATTCACAAGTGCCAACTCCTACTCTACTCACAGGTGCCAGCTTCTTACCCTGCCCACCAGTACCAGCTTCTCACCCTGCCCACCAGTGGCAGCTTCTCACACTGCCCACCAGTGCCAACTTCTCACACCACACTGCCCACCGGTGTCTGCTTGTCACCCTGTCCCCAAGTACTGGCTCCTTATCCTGCCCCTACTAGTGCCAGCTTCTTATCCTGCCTTCAAGTGCCAGCTTCTCACACTACCCACCAGTGCCAGCTTCTCACACTGCCCACAAGTGCCCGCTTTTCACCCTGCCCACAAGTACTGGCTCGTCATCCTGCCTACTAGTGCCGGCTTCTTATCCCGCCCACCAGTGCCAGCTTCTCACCCTGCCCACCAGTGCCATTCCCTCACACTATCTACCAGTGGCAGGTCCACACCCAGCCCACCAGTACTGGCTTCTCACCCTGCCCACCAATTCCAGCTACTCATACTACTCACCAGTGCCATACCGTCACACTACCCACCAGTGTCAGGACCTCATCCTGCCCACCAGTGCTGGCTTCTTACCCTGCCAACCAGTTGCCAGCTTCTCACACAGTCCACTAGTGGTGCCAGCTCCTCACCCTGTCCACCAGTGCCAACTGCCCACACTACACACCAGTGCCAGCTACTCACACTACCAGGAACAGCCTCAGATGAGAACATTGATGCAGACCCACTGGCTGAACATTGCAGTTTTGAAGTTCAGATGTATTGGAACCTCACTGAAATACAGCTTCAAGGTTGACCTGCATTTTATATATATTTTCTTACTGTTTTATTCTCTGTTTTCTCCTCCTCTCCCTTCTCCCTCTCTCTTCATGCCCCCCTTTGCTTTTTTATAGGCACTTGCTCTATCAGAATTGTTCCTGGACTTAGTATGATAGCAACCAATGGTTGTCTCCCCTCCCCCCTTTAATCCTCCCCCCCAGCACTATCTGAAATGTCATCAGGCCTAGTACAATAGTCACTTGTTTTGTTCCTCTCCCTCCTTTCTCCTCCCCTTTTCCCTCACCTCTTGTTAATCTCCGGCTATACCAGAAATGTCGTCAGGCCTAGTACGGTAGTCGCCTGTCTGTTTCCATTTCCTTCCTATCTTGCACTATCTGAAATGTCATCAGGCCGAGTACGATAGTTAATTTCACATTCTTGTTGTTCATGGCCTGTAAGAATATCATTGTATTTTCCCTTGCCTTGAAGCGCTTTGAAACACATTATAGGTGCTATATAAATAAACGATCATATCATATCTACCAGTGCAATCCCCCACACTATCCAGCAGTGCCCCTACTCACACTGCTCAAAAGAGCCAGCTCCTCACCCTGCCCAGCAGTGCCAGCTCCTCATACTGCCTATCTCTGCCAGCTTTATGCTTTGCCCACAACAACCAGCTTCCCAGTCTGCCCACCAAGGGGGGCTTTTAAGGCTGCCAATCCGTGCATGCACTTCACAGTGTTCGAAAGTTCATTCTTCTCACAATGGCTGACTGGACATCTCACACTACCCACTAATTCAAGATTGTCACACTGCCCACCAGAACAAGCTTCTCATACTGCCCCATTTTTGCCCGCTCTGCTCTGCCTGTCAACTGTAGCTCCTTACTGCCCAGTGCCCAATCTTCACACAGTCCACCATTATAAAGTCCCCACACTGCCCATGAGAACAAGCCTCTCACTTGGTCCATCAGTGCGAGCTCCTCACACTATTACTAATGTGGCCCACCTGCCCAGAAGGGCGAGCAGGGAGTCCCTGCTCATTCAACCCTTGGTCTCTCTGCTGAGATATTCACCAGAGAGGCTGGGTACCCAGATGTAGGCGGGCCCTGGGTCACACGTGCGGGGCAGTCCCCAGGTACCATCAAGCATCCAAACTGCGGCCTAAAAACCTACTGGGATTGGATGGCGCGTGTTTGAACCTGCGTCCCAGTAAGGCATCTGAACCGGTTATGGGCTTGCACCAGAGATTAACATATAACAACGGAGACTCGCCGAACTCAGCATTTCGTCCTTGTGAGGTTTGTATTATTCCTCAAGCACCAAGAGAGGTATCACTGTGAGGGTGTTTCTTATATGAAAGATCAAAAATCATTACTTACAAAGCTGAACAGAGATCTTCAAGGGGTGTAGTGAGCTGCGCATGCGTAAATGAATTGATTTCTATTGCACAGCATGACCAACTGAATCGCCTCAAGGCGCTGCCTGGTAAAAGGAGTCAGAAGGTTGATAGATCCAGAGGTGAGGATTCGATTTGTTTTCTTCTGAAGAGCAAAGGTTTGGCATCATTGTCAGGGAAGTATCTCCTTTGCTGATGTTTGTTTAAATAGTGGGCGTGCTGCACAGACTGTGCCCTTCTTGGGTTCAGGAGGGGTTGGGCTGGCTCATGGCTCAATGACTCACTAATTTTGCTCACCCCCTCTTACCCCTCCTCCTCACGCCATGGACTATTTCCCAAATGGTTTACTCCTGAACTGAGGAATGCCAAAAAACTAAATAAATCCCTGGAATGCAAATGGCGAGCAGAAAAAAACAGTCTTAGTAGATCCACCTTCGCCTTGCACCATCGCAACTACAAAGCAGAAATCCGAAAAGCTAAAAAAGCCCACTACAACAATCAGATTCTCAACTGTGGAAACCGCAGCAAGGAACTCCACAGAATCATATCTGAATTCGTCAAACCCACCTGTACCTCTGCCCAATCTACCCAATCACAATCACTCTGCGACTCTCTCTCGCTCCACTTCTACACCACAGCTCTCGACAGAATGACTTCCCTTAATAATGGACTGTCCCTCCTCTCCCCACCCCAAAAGCCCTCCAACCCAAAAACCACCCCCCACCCCATGCCGCCGCAGCACCAACCTTACCCACTTTTGACTCTTGCAAACCAATCTCCAGAGAAGAATGTCTTGACTTTCTTTCTGCTTGCAAACCCGCTTGTTCCCCCTAGACCCCTGCCCCGCCTCACTCCTCAAAGAAATATTCTCATCCACATGCGCAGGAGAGCACGCAAGAACCATCCTAAATGACTCCCTCAGCTCTGGAATCTTTCCCGATGCCTTCAAAATTGCACATGTCAAGCCTCTTCGTAAAAAAAACATCACTTGACCGCCCTGACCCCAAAAATTACAGTCCCTTCTCGAACACCAGATTCCTTGCAAAACTCATCGACCGAACTGCATACTCCCAACTAAACGCCTTTGTTGAATCCAACAACCTCCTTGAACCCACCCAATCAGGCTTCAGACCACGACATGGAACCAAAACCACTCTGGCCTCAATCTGGGACAATCATAATATCGCTGCAGACTCTGCAGGATGCGCTGCACCAATTCTCCTAGACCCGTCTGCAGCTTTTGACACAATCAACCATTCAATCCTACTTGACCGTCTCCAATCCCAAGGAATCCGGAAAACCGCTCTCAAATGGATTGCCTTCTTCCTCAACAACAGGAAACAAATAACCTTCCTCTCCCCTTTTGCCTCGGCTGCTCGCCCAGTTAATACTGGAGCACCACAAGGCGCATGTCCATCAGCTCTCCTATTCAACCTCTATACGTCCACCCTCCCTGGAATCATCTGCCTGCACAATATCCTGTGCTACAACTACGCCGACGATACACAAATCATCCTTACACTCCACAACTCAGACTCCAACCCTCAGCCTGACCTCACAGCTTGCCTCCTTGTTATCGACTGTTGGATGTCTACAAACCACCTCCTCCTAGACCCCACTAAAACCGAAATCATGGTGTGCGGCAACACTGAGCTTCTCCCCGTCCACTGCTTTGGCCGCCTTCCATAGGCCAACCGCCCACACCCTCCGTCACAGTAAAAAAACTTGGATGCACTATGGACACTCGCCTAACCCTCTCCCAACAGATCAAAATTGTATCTAAATCTTGTCACTACCATATCAAAATTCTCAGGCGCATTTTCCCTACCTCTCCTTCCGGAACAGGCTTGCCGCAGTTATAACCATTGTAATGTTGAGACTGGACTATGCCAACTCCCTTTACCTAGGAGTCCCGGCATACCACCTTAATAAACTCCAAAGTGCACAAAACGCTGCTGCTAAAAGGCTACTAGACCTGGGTCCAAGAGATGACACCTCTCCAGCTCTCAGAACCCTCCACTGGCTCCCAGTTGGACGAAGGGCAACTTTCAAAACTCTGTGCATCACTCATCATGCAGTGCACAAGGAAGGCCCTCTATACCTGCAAGACAAGCTAAATCCTGACCTCCCACCCCGCACCCTAAAATCAAGCTCCGCCCTACTTTTAGAGTTCCCAACCACCAACTCCGTCAGGATCGGAGGATCCTCTTTCTAAGCATTGGCCCCGACTCTGTGGAACTCGCTTCCACCTCACATCCATCACACCCAAGACTATATGACATTCCGCAAATAACTAAAAACATGGCTCTTTCCATAACACCAATGACAACCCTAAAGATATGTCTGAACTCCCAACAACCCAATGGCTAAACAGACAATGAGACTCTTTAACAGATGTTCAAGGACCTCTGATCCTACCCTCAGGATAGGATGGAGTGGATGGAGTGGATGGAGTGGATGGATTGGATGGAATGGATAGAGTGGACGGAATGGATAGAGTGGACGGAATGGATAACAGCGGATGGAATAGATAAGAGCGGATGAAATGGATAGAGCGGATGGAATGGATGGAGCGGATGGAATGGATAGAGTGGATGGAATGGATAGAGTGGATGGAATGGATGGAATGGATGGAATAGATGGAATGGATGGAGTGGGTGGAATGAGTGGAATGGATGAAATGGATAGAGTGGATAGAGTGGATGGAATAGGTGGAATGGATGAAGTAGAAGGAATGGACGGAGTGGACGGAATGAATGTGGCAGATGGAATGGGCGGAATCGATGGGGTGGATGGAGCGGATCGATCAAACGAATGCAAGAAATGGAAGAAATGGATGGAATGGATGCAGTGGGTATATGGAATCGATGGATGGTGTGGAGAGATGTAATGAACAGAGTGCATGGAATGGTGGAGTGGATGGAGTGGATGGAATGGAAGAAAAGGATTCAGTGGATCAAATGGATGGAAATGGAAGGAATTAATGGAGTACTCAGTTGGCACTGTGAACGTTAGCCTGCGCCGGACCCTGACAGGACTGTGAACGCTAGCCTGTGTTGCTTCTGGATGAAAATGCAGATGTTGACAAGTCTCACGCTTGGCTGGAGCTATGAAAGTTGGCCTGAATCGCATCTGGATAGAAATACGAATGTGAATGTTAACATGCCACACATGTGGATCACTGTGCACCCTGCCTACCTGTACCCCATGCTGTTGCTATATATCCGTATTCCCCCCCTGTCGCTGTAAACCCAGCCCCAGTCTCTATGTGCCTGTGTGTCGCTATGTTCGCTGCCATCCCGTTCACGTGCCTGGTTTCGGGCGTTTTAAAGATAACCATCATATCACATCACTAGGCTTACTCTCTACTATACACCATCATTCAACTAGAACACAGCTATACCCCTGATTAATTCAGCCTAGCTGTTCACATACGAATACGTCCCAATAAACACCTCATCACCCTTTTAATATACAGCTTGCCGAGCACATTCCGGCCTAGCTGCTCACATCCCAGTCTAGGTGTCCACCCACCAGACTGCACACATCCAACTGATATCTGCAGCACCACACCTCAACGCTAGGATGCAGCTACCACCCGGCAATTACACCAGCTGCACACATATCTGGTGCACCCACGCACCCTACGACATTATCTCTCTCTACTGACCAGAACTACGGTTCCCAAGGGCGTTCAACCTACCAGTGCTTTGAGGTCATACCAATGATATATAGAGCACTATACAAATGCCAAGTATAAAATAACAGGTACTCACCAATCTAGGGTTTAAGTGGGCTGGGGCTCAGACCAGATACGGTCCAAAAACTGCTCTCGAGCCAGGGCTTGGCTGGGTCTCTGTGACCCCGTTCTATGAAATTCACACCTGTCACCCACCCAGTCACATAGTTCTCTTTTTGTCTCACTTTCTATTTGCCTCTCTCCACACTTACCTCTGCTCCAGTAATATTTCACTCTGTAGAAGTCACTTCTTTTTCTAGCTTCGGCCTTGGGACCCTGGCAAAATACAACATTATAATTAGCAATTCCACATAATGCAGTACATGTAAGTCCTTCGATTGGCATTTTATTCTGTCAGCCTAATGCAGTCACCTCTCAAAGACCTCCATGAACCACAGACTGATTTTGCCCTGTTTGGCACGATATTGTACTGTATAAAGGTTGGCAGGCTTTGAAGCAAAAGACAACTAATACTACATGAATAACTATGATCTTTGACTAAAGTAGGGTGCTTAAAGAAAACAGTCATTGATAAACTCTCACAATCCCCACTGAAACCTGAACCTGCTAAGGGACACGGGGGGGGGGGGGGGTGGAGGGGGCTGCATACATGAAATTGCCAAAGTTTTCGATGTGCACATTGGCTTCAAGCCGGATCACCCAAATGCAGATCTGAAGATTTTACTGAGGGCAACATGCCATGCCTCCTCCTTGGTGTGAAGGGGGTCATTGTCTTCCCTCTGCTAATTGCAGAGACAGGGCCTCTCTGCCCAACACTGGCGTGTTAGCGGCCCACCCATGCCATTGGTATTGCTTGCACCACAAAGCACAAATGCATGGAAATGCAGGCAGACCTGAGCTTCAGCGCGTCCTTTTAACTTCATCGTGCCATGGTTATTGCCCCTGCCATGCATTTGCATGGCATGAAGCATGTCCCTATATTCCTATGGAATCCGCCAGCTTGTACTAGCTGCTAAAAGCTGGCGGAGTCCATAGGAATTTAATGCATATCGATCACTGTGCCCGCTTCCCCAGCCAGCATTACCTCTTCCAACCCCTGCACCCCACTTTGCTTTAGGGCGGCACACTTCTGCGTGTGCCGCCCACACTCTGCGATCCCTGCATCGTCAGCTCTGCCCACTAACGTGGGTTAGCGCTGACGCTGCAGGGTGCTTTTCTTTTTGTTTGAACACCGCTGCAACCCCCGACCCCCATTACTGCACCCAAGTAGAGCGCAGACACCCCCCGCAACCCCAGCTCTGCTTGGGCGCAGTAAATGTCACCCTCATTTTGTGCGCCTCCAAAGTCGCAGTGACTGCGGCAGAGCACAAATGAGGGCGACATTTTGGTACTATACCTTGAAATTGAAAATCACTTTGGCTGACAAATAAGGTTAAAAAAATGCGCAAATCTTGCACACACGTTTTTACTCTTCATTTCTGGGGGATTGGAAAATGCCCCCCTAAATCTTGCCCAATGTCAGGGAGAATATTGTCCCAGGTAATGCTTTGTGTGGGACGTTTGACCACGTTGAGTACCGGTCCTCAATACGGCCAAAAAAGGGAAGTGCAGGTCTGAGGGCCGGATGAAAGCATTGGTTCTCCTCGATCCAGGACGCCCATAGAGACTTTGGCCATGAGCGGTCGGACCCGCTTTGGGTGCACACCGCCTTCTCTCCCACGATATCTGTGGAAGCTCTACCATTTTTCTAGTTGATATTCTACCACACTTTTTCAACTTTCCGCCGCCTCAGATTTATTTTCCTAAAATGCAAGTTGCTGGGGAAAACCCCAAACTCCCTCATTCTGCTGTAAACTTTGCCTCTTAACTGTCCTGAAATATTGGATGGAAATGATGTGAAGGAAACGAATTGATGTGCACGGGTTTTTGTTTCGTGTACAGGGCCCAGGGGGACCACTGAGCTGTGTGCCCCCTAGTCAGGGCACTTTCTTTGCCAGAAGACACCAACACCCGTTTGAAGCTTCGTCAGGCCCAGGAAGGATACGCCAGCAGAGCGTGCTACACTAGAACGATTTACTCTACGCACAGCACACTACTGGGCAGGCGAGTTGTCTTTAGTTTCCAGTGCTTGAATAATAGGTGTTATCCTTACCCGACTCAGCTGTTCTCATCCAGTCAATCTAAGAAGCACGTGCGGCTGAGATGGCCCAACCACATGCAAAAGACCTCTGCCTCCTAAGAATTAACCAGGGCAGTTTCTAGGCAACTTGGTGCCCAGGGCGAAACACTAGAATGCACCCCCACCCCCCGACCGGCACAGGTCATTCCCAAACGAGACCTCTGTGGCGTGCAACAACCCCCCCCCCCAATATCAATAAATCATTGCTATAGAAATGGAGCTGGTTTCATGACATTGGAATTGAGGTATTTTAAAGAATAAATCTAATGTGAAAACCCAGCTGTTGCTGGCCAAGTAAATGGCTCTTCTGTCACCTGCTCTTAGGGAAGGCCTGGCCTCAATGCAGCTTCATACTGTCCCTACTGGCACAGTGCGAGTGACCAGCCTGTCGCAGTGTGGGGGCCCCCTGGCTGTGTTACAGGCGTTCTGTTCGTACCACCGCACTTGTATTTTGCAAGGGACAATACTAGACTAAACATACTATCTATTTTCTGATAGAAGGTTATCATTCCAAGAAGGACAGTCTGGTACACTCCTATTATACTCTTTCAAAATACCTCTATGAGAGTGGGAAAGGGGACAAATAGCACCAATGAGGGTTCCTATATGCTTTCCATTAAATCACAAAGTATTTCAGGAATAAAAGAGTGATCAGAGATCTCTATATTTGATAAACAAGTCTGTGATAAAAGGATTGTATGTGTGAATCTCTAAATTCATAACAGACACATGGCCTGGTGCTCACATCACGGTTCACAACGCTCACCCCAACACTAAAATGTTTGCAACCATGAACCACACATACTCATTCGGAAATGTTATGTTTTTATTCTTTTCATTTCTACTGATAGTGAAATTGGTTTTAACCGTGTGACGTCTTTTGTGCTTAGTCCTCGCACTGTGTTTTGCTAGGTTTGCCGGCCACTTGTTTTTCTCCCCTGTCCCCCTTATTCTATTGGACATTGCTCATTTGACCCGCTCACTTGCATGATGGGTAGGGTGACCAGCTTTCCAAAACGAAGAACCGGGACGACCAACAACATAAAAGAGGGACTACCCCACCGCAGACCACCGATTACTGCCCCTCCTCCAACACGCCCCCACAACCACCACCTAATCATATTTCCAGCACTTCTCCTTTCTATAAACTGTATATGATCTCATTTGTGCAGTTTTGTCTGTGAATTTTGGCAGGTTAATTCAAAACAGGCGTTTGCTCTAATTGACATAACATGGCTTGCTCTACACTGATTCACAAGCCAGTCTCTGTGGCACAGTCAGTAAATGTTGTGTCTTGGATCTGAAAGGCTGGGGGTTCGAGCCAATCTTCGCTTTCAAAATTCTGAAAGAGTTGTAGAAAAAAATTTGAATTTTCATGAATGTAGCCACCCAACCATGCAAACCCCGAACGGTGTTTCATTTCCGGGACCCCGGGACGGAGGGTGATTTCCCTGGACTGTCCTGGGAAAACCGGGACGTCTGGTCACCCTAATGATGGGAGAGGAGGGTGGGCAAGAAGAGCACCAGTCCTGTTCAGCTTGCCACCGGCAGGGGGCACCCCTGAATAACTGAATAACTGCTGTCCATCAAAGCAGGTCCTGCCTTTCGCGCGAGTGACCCTCAAGCCCACTGTGAAAAGTTGTCATGAATAGCCGCTGCGAGGGAAGGGGTGAAACGCAGCCATTCTGCAGCATACACTTGTCTGCTATTTAGAGAGTAGAAAATCCATTCAAAATGGTGGTCACAAAGTGTCTCCCCTCTTAAAGCTGTGCTCTTTTGCTGGCCTGCTTGGCTTGGCAACAGGGGTGTTGCTAGGTCTGGAAAAGATCAGGGTCTAAGCTACTGTCGGCACTGGCGGGATTCGGGGATAGCTATAGCCTTTTGGTTGTAGTCCCTGAGCTTCTATCCGGGGACTAAAACCAAAAGATCCACCCCCCCCACCCCCCCCGCCCCCAGCAACGCCTCTGCTTGGCAATGCTGCAAAGGGCCTGAGCGGATTGAGCGACACACTAGCAATTCACTGGCTGGCCTGGCCCAGACAGTCCCCTGTTATTTGTGGGTGTCCTTTTGGGGTGCTTTCAACTGTAAGTGACTTATGCTTGGTTTATATGGGAAAGGCCCCTCTGCCCCCTCCCCCCGCTTGTGCAGGGCCATTGAATGGCGCACACTGCATCGATATGTAAATCGCTATTTTGGAACAGCACTCTATTTAAAAAACTAACAACGATCTTAAAATTCCTGAACAATAAAGAATAGCTGAACGTGTGGTAAGTATGTACGGGGGTTTGTTATAGCTACGGGAGTGCCCCCCTGGGGTGGGGGCATTGCTTCGAATCATTGAAGCATGGAATGTCTCGTGGCTGGTTCTTTTTGTGGTTTGCTAGTTCTCTCTGATATTCATTTTGGGGCAGTCGGGGCGTGCAATGGACGCGGCGGAATGTCTCCACGTCCTGCTAGTGTGCTCCAGCTTCAGCTGAGCCCGAGGCCAGGCCGGTTTGGTCTCTAGGTGTTAGATTTAGGGGGCCAGCACTGCACTGCCCACCCCATCCCTTCTTGAGTGGACATCCCCCCATTAGCATGTCCTGGCGGCATCCCTTTCATCTCCCTGTGGACGGGGCATGCGCGGGCGGTGTCCCTTGTGCGGGCGAAAAGGTGCTAACAGCCCTTTTGTCCAGACCTCACTGCAAGACCCTACCAGCCAGGTGCCGAAGTTACAGTACCTTGTCTCCCTTGTCAGCCTCGGACCACGACCTTCATGGCTTCGTGGCCATTGCGGGTTCAAGGACGATCATTTCTGTTGCAAGCTGAGAGGCTGCTTTATGAGTGGGCCCCTTGCTGAGCCCACCCCTGAGCTATTTAGCTCTGCACACCGCCAGATCCAAGAAACGGGTCTGGCCTTAACCCACTAGACCATACAAGCCAGCAAATAACTTATCTTCAAGTTAATAACAGGTCTCTACAACAGGTGCATTAACCAACCAAGCTACCTCACAGATTAAAGCTGTGCCCTGTGTCTCTACACGCGCTTCACGGCCCGCTCAATCTCCCAGCCCCCATCTTGCCCACTTCTTCCATCACTACATAGCCAGCGCCCCTGCACCTAGGGTGACCAAATGTCCCGGTTTTGCTGGGACTGCCCCGGAATTGGGCGCGCTGTCCCCCTCACCCCATTTCTCAAGATTACGTTCCCATTGGAACCTGTAGTGGTCCCGTTTGTAGTAGGTTTTCCTAGCTGGCAGGCAGGAATGCACAATCTCACACATAAGAAAAGCTGCATTTTACGAATTATGATAATGGTAGTGTGTGATACATTAATTATAGTATGTGTTTATTTGAACAGAAACACTTAAACCTCCTTCCCCTCCAACCGCTACTGAAGTGTAGTGCCTTGACAGCCACTTTCAGTTAGTCCTACTTATATGTTAGTTGCCCTGTCCCGGTTTTTTACTTTTTCCATTCGGTCACCCTACCTGCACCCCCTCACCACTAAAGGTGATATGGATACGCGCTCAATGGCAGCTTGCTCAGTACTTCGCAGTTGACAGCGGTTATTGTAGCATTGTAGCGCCCTGGGCGAGCCTACCCAATAATGCGCGACTTCAGTATGCAATTGCAGTAGCATGAAATACAGCGAGGCGTGCTCTGCCGCTTACCTGGCGACTGAGATGGCAGCCACTCTCAATGTCCCCGAAGCTTCCCAGAGGCGACTGAGCCCTGCAGTGGCCGGGACCCCGTCTTGTAGTGTGGCAGCAGACTGGCCAAACGCCCACTCTGACATCATTTCCCCTTTTCTAAGAACACGGCAACACCACCGGTCCAGCTGATGGGTGTCACAAATAACACCTTATTGGCCCAACTAATCTCCATGGATCGCCAGGCTATGCACGGGGTACAGAAAGCGAAACGACTTCCTTATCAGGGCAGGGCAGTTTCCAGGCAATCTAGTGCCCAGGGCAAACGACAAATATTGCGCCCCACTCATGCGTTTGCAGCTCACCCCTTAACACAAGCAGGGAAACACAGAAGGTGCTGAGTGGCAAATCTCCACCATGTGCCACCAGTCGTGTATGTTCCGCGCTTAGTGAGCTACTGAACACATGGTTATAGTCTGTGTGCACATTAGGTGCAATTGGTTGCCCGTGTTGACAGTCTAATGAAGAGTGCTAGATGTCCAAGGCTTTTACGTGGCTTTGTTTAAAATGTATACCGCGCAAACCAAACCGACCCGGAGGCATAAGGGTGCATAAGATGACAACCCAGGGGAAGGAAGCTGCAGGCATAAGGGTGCAGAAGATGACAACCCAGGGGAAGGAAGCGGCAGGCATAAGGGCGCAGAAGATGACAACCCAGGGGAAGGAAGCGGCAGGCATAAGGGCGCAGAAGATGACAACCCAGGGGAAGGAAGCTGCAGGCATAAGGGCGCAGAAGATGACCACCCAGGGGAAGGAAGCTGCAGGCATAAGGGCGCAGAAGATGACCACCCAGGGGAAGGAAGCTGCAGGCATAAGGGCGCAGAAGATGACCACCCAGGGGAAGGAAGCTGCAGGCATAAGGGCGCAGAAGATGACCACCCAGGGGAAGGAAGCTGCAGGCATAAGGGCGCAGAAGATGACCACACAGGGGAAGGAAGCTGCAGGCATAAGGGCGCAGAAGATGACCACCCAGGGGAAGGAAGCTGCAGGCATAAGGGCGCAGTAGATGACAACCCAGGGGAAGGAAGCTGCAGGCATAAGGGCGCAGAAGATGACAACCCAGGGGAAGGAAGCTGCAGGCATAAGGGCGCAGAAGATGACAACCCAGGGGGAGGAAGCTGCAGGCATAAGGGCGCAGAAGATGACAACCCAGGGGAAGGAAGCTGCAGGCATAAGGGCGCAGAAGATGACAACCCAGGGGAAGGAAGCTGCAGGCATAAGGGCGCAGAAGATGACAACCCAGGGGAAGGAAGCTGCAGGCATAAGGGCGCAGAAGATGACCACCCAGGGGAAGGAAGCTGCAGGCATAAGGGCGCAGAAGATGACCACCCAGGGGAAGGAAGCTGCAGGCATAAGGGCGCAGAAGATGACAACCCAGGGGAAGGAAGCTGCAGGCATAAGGGCGCAGAAGATGACAACCCAGGGGAAGGAAGCTGCAGGCATAAGGGCGCAGAAGATGACCACCCAGGGGAAGGAAGCTGCAGGCATAAGGGCGCAGAAGATGACAACCCAGGGGAAGGAAGCTGCAGGCATAAGGGCGCAGAAGATGACAACCCAGGGAAGGAAGCAGACAGTCAACACACAGCGCTGACCTAGAATAACTGCAGTGAGTGAGAACACGGGCTAAACACAAGGGAGCGACTTGAAAAGGTAGGTCTTCAATTTCTTCTTGAACTTATCCAGAGATTCTTCCCCTCTGAGCACAACTGGGATTGAGTTCTGGGGACTGGGAGCTGCCGTATAAAAAGCACTCTTATTAACTCGAGCCAGTTGGACTCTTGGTACCACCAGCAAGTTCGTATTGTCTGATCTCAGATTTTTAACCGCAGGCTTCTTAATGATTCTTTCTGCCAAATATTGTGGATTCGAGCCATCGAGGCATTGGGGAACTATGGTCAGCCAACGAAAGTGTACCCTGGCCTCTACCGGCAGCCAGTGTAAACCCCCACTGGCTTCTTTGATAGAGTCATATTTTTTGAGTACGACTATCGCCGAAATTCACCTTTATTGACTCCAATCAGAAGGCTACTGCAGGAGTCTATCTTAGAAACTACGATCGCTCTGGCGACGGTCTCACTGCTCTTTGTAGAGAGATTTGGGCGTAAATGAGACAGATGTCTTATATAACAAGAGGATGTCGACACAAGGCTACCAATGTGCATGTTCATATTAAGGTTTTGATCAAAATAGACTCCAAGCGTTTTAATCTTCTCTTTGGTAGGAGATTTACATTCTGCTATATTAAACTCTGAATATTCAATTCCTAATCTGGCAATTCGGGGGCTCGTCCCTATGATCTTGAGTTCAATTTTATCATTGTTACGCACAAGCCCATTCTCCCTCATCCACCGTTGAATGAGATAAAGTATCTCATTTATAGCAAGCGTATCCTCGAAATCGTTGCCCGATAGGTGGATGATACACTGCGTATTATTGGTGTGGTTGGAAAAACAAATACCCTTACTCTGTAACAGTTGACACAGAGGGGCCGTGAACATGTTGTACAGCGAGGGAGACAAACAGGCTCCTTCTGGTACCCCGTAAGGCAAGGAGACTGGCAGGCTTTTGCTTCCTGGCTTCAGACCCTGACAGATCTATCATCATCAGCATAGTTTGGCCGTTGTCCATGTGGCGCAACGTATTCGTCTTCAGATCCAGGAGGGCCAATTCATTTCTAAACCCTGGTCTGGAACCTGACTAGCAGTTATTATGGACATTATACTTTGTCAGGTGATCCAATATTTGCTGATAAGCCACCTTGTCCAGAATCATCAACAGGAATGGGGAATTGGTGATGGGCCTGTAATTTCCTGGTATATCTGGGTCTAATTCAGGTTTTCTATTAGCCGAGTTATCCATGCACTTTTGAGATCCCTGGGCACACAGCATTCAACAACGAGGTGTTTACAATTGTTGTCAGGATACTAAGAAGTGAATCTGAGCAAGCTTCAACCAACACTGCTGGGCAGATATCTCCCGTGTTATATTTCTTGGGCCCCACCCGTTTAGTTTTAAGCAGGGCTAGGTAATTCGTGGATTTCTTCATTGGCTCTTGATAAGATTGCGTCAGTTGTTCAGCAATATGCATGTTGGGAAGCTCATTAATTAGGGGTACAATCCATTCATGCATATTTTCTGGCTTCACCTTCCCAGTATTTCTGAAACTACTCCAAGTTTTGGCCACTACCAGTGGCTTTATTTTGTTGGGACAGAGGATAGTGCAGTGGATATAGAAAAAGGGGTCAGACCATGGGCAGGGCGTGATCCTGGGTTTACTTAGTGCAATATTATATGTCGCAATGCAATCCAATATATTGCCTTTTATATGGGTAGCTTCTTCAATACACTGGGTAAACCCATGTTAGTTAGTATGTTCACCAGCTCTAAGACCTATGCATCAACTTGATTGCCTTTCCACAAGTGAAAATCTCCTATCAACATGAATCTAGAGGCGTACTAAGCAGTGGTGGAATCAGATTGCCCATTTGAGTCATAAAAAGTCATTCATCGTTGTAGGGGGCCTATATATTAACGCACTATTAACTGTTATCGTGGCCTGAGTCTGTACCTCTATTAAGATGGCGTCCCATCCCTCTGGGCTAATAATATCTATGGCAAAATAGGGTTTGTTTAGCTACACTTTTTCTGTTTGTTGATTGTGCTTGTTTTATGTTAAATATGACACACGTTTGTTATCTTTCTGTAATGGTGTACGCTTTATTGCTGTGCTTTAGTAATGGCTTAAAGTTTATTGCTATTTTTTGTTTTGTTTATTTGAATGTCATACAGTAATGCACTCCTAGTGCCACACTAACAGTTTAGCTGAGCAGGAACTGCTAAGGCCAACAGTCAACTCGGGTCAAAGTGTAATGCTTGTTGTTGGAAGGATTTTATTAGTATGCAAGTGCTTTAGTGAACAGAAAGCGCTCAATAAATGAAAATATAATTGTTGAAGTCCATCTTGCAAATGGGTGTCGACACCAGGAAAATTATATCTTTAGTGAGGCATTTGAGGGTTGACGTGGCATATGTTGGCAGCACCTGGACATCTGGGGTAATGCCTTTGATATGGTGACTATGCAAACCTTGTGCTGACATTAGGGCATTAGAGGATGGCTTTGGTCCATGATGGCAGCTTCTGCCAAGGTAACCATTACGTATGATGACTTACTGCGCGATGTTGAGACATTACTGGGAAGTTCAAGACTGCACTTTGCATTGTGATTGCACCTGCGCAGGTGGGGTTATACCATAGCCTATGGTGGCATTAATTAGGGAGTTTAAGGCTGTACTTGACCCATGTCTGATGAAGCCTATTGACTTTGCAATTGCTTGGCAGTTGCCATTGAGCTAGAATGCAAGCGGGAGGGCCTGCTGGCCGCGCGCCACCCACAGCCCACAGGGAACCTCTCCATGGCCCCAAATCTTTCCCACTAATTACTTTATTATCACCGGTACCTTGAAGCGAAATGGGCTGCTATTGGTCTTATCTGATGAGTTAGATATATTGAGGCTTCGATGTTAGCCTCCATATGTTGCATTGAGTTCTTTGAGAAGAAACATTAATGAATATGGATGAGAGAGTGGTTGCTCGCACTGCCGAGACTGGGGCACTCTGTACTGCGGGTGAGGTTGTGCCTGGACGTGGCAGGTCTAGGTTTTGGGTGTGGCAGGGCCTTACAGAAGGAGCAAGGTTCTTTGTAGGTGAATGATGTGAGTTAGTGACGTCTATTGCTCATAGGGAGCAAGCTGTGCTTGGGGGTGGACAGAAGGAGTATTGTTCCTCGGTATGTTAGTTTTCCTTGTGCACATGTGGAGAGTTTTCCGTTTTCTTCTTTTGAGGAAGGAGATGTGTTGTGGCCTATCACCTAGTTTTGCTCCTGGCAGGATGAGCTGTGTGTGTGTGCGCGTATGTGTGAGTAAGTGGAGCTTGGAGTGAGGCTTGGAACCTGGGGCAATGGGGGTTCTGGAAATGACGATTACGGAGAGAGAAAAGGAGAGCCAGAGGAGGTAGCGGCAAATGACCTGCTCTCCATTCTTACCTTCCTACTTGACCTGTAACAATAAAGCAACTTACCGTTTCTACATACTGGCTCCAGAGTGGTTCCTGTGTGTCCTGCCTGAAGTTGAAGCCACTCCAAGATACATCAGTTGCATATGGTAATAAAGCGAGACTCTCTGGTTATTTTTCTGTGAAAAAAACAGTACAATTTGTTAAACAAGATTGTTTGAAACCTTTAATTGCATACAGGTGTACACATATATTTACTTTTTTAACCCTCATAAATAGTACATTCTATGTATTACGCTTGTTACAACATTAGTGTATGCTAAACTGTTGTTGTATTGACATGAGATAATCATTGGGTCATTGGGAAAAAAAACATATTGGATTAAAAAAAACAACTGTAATTAAATACAGTTTTTGGCATTTACATAGTTGTAAAGAATGCACATGTTACAGAATAGTTGTATGTGATAGCATGGATATATTATGTGAGTGTAAGTGTGATAGCATGTTTGTTTGAAGTGTGTTGTAATTAAGGGAATGTTTAAAGTAGTTAGATAACCATTGGCGTATTCTGACTGTCTTGGATTTTGAAAGTACTATTATAGTATTTTAGATGTAGTTAGATACCTGTTGGCGCATTCTTACTGTTAATTGTAGTATACTTTAGTGAGTAAATTTGGGGTGTAGGAATATTGAGTAGGCATTTGTTAGATTTGGTGGTAATATTGGTGCATTAGAAATATATCAGATTTTTTAAAGAAGTATTGCACTAACAAGAACTGTAATTGCATACTTGAAGTGTATTATGATGAGGGGTATTTTTAAAGTAATTAGGTGCCTGTTGGTGTAAACTAACTGTCTTGGGTTTTAAAAGTACTATTGTAGTATTATGGATGTAGTTAGATACCTGTTGGTGAATTCTGTTTATTGAACTAGTTTATTGTACTATACTTTAGTGACTAAATGTGGATTGAAGGAATATTAAGTAGGCATTTGTTAGATTTGCTGGTAACCTATGTTTTGGAGTAACGGAAGTGTTGTTACATTCACACCAACCACTTATTTTGACATATGTAGTATAGTGGTCTGAAGTGTTTCTGGCACCAGTGTGGTAGATTATGGCCACTGTTGTGAAGGTTTTCTTGCCAAGAGATACTTGGCCGTATGTGAAGCTAGTGAACTTGCAGGTTTTTTTGGTGCCATATGCATTGTACCTTAGAAGCATTAGTATCACATATTGGCCATGTGAGTTTGTCTGAATTACAAAAAAGGCATAATATTCCATGATTTGCATTCTGTAGAAGCTGGTGAAATGGAAATGATACACAATTTGGTATGGATACATACAAAAATCCTTCATTAGGAATGTGCTCTTGGGAAACATGGTTGCAGAGAGTGCATGTATGTTTCCACGTGTATGAAATCTGCAAGATTT
The DNA here is from genome assembly GCF_040938575.1 of Ambystoma mexicanum. Taxonomy (NCBI): domain Eukaryota; kingdom Metazoa; phylum Chordata; class Amphibia; order Caudata; family Ambystomatidae; genus Ambystoma; species Ambystoma mexicanum. The sequence goes on from NC_090923.1 coordinate 1,177,511,146, forward strand.
CGTTTATATGGAGGTTTTTGGTTTATAGTACTTGTATTAAGTACATTAGGAATTCTTGTGGATCTTCTTGTGTGTTAATGGTGAATTTTACCATTCCTGTACAGTAGTCCAATTCTTGCCTCATACCTGAGACATTATAAGTGCTGTCATGATTATTTGTGGCATTTCTATGAAGGACAATCATTTGCATACAGAACTGGTCCAAGCAGTTTAAGTAAATGTTGTGAACAATTGGTGGCAATTGGAAGGCAAGATTGATTGCTATATTTGCATAGCAATTTACTCCAGTTGTGTTGCTGAATTTAAATGGACCAGATAGTTGCACCTGTGTATCTTTGATTGGCCTGCAGTTGTTTTTTGAGAAGAGACATTTGTCTCTTTTTCTTCTGATGGAGGTGCAGTTGTTTTTGCACTAGAGAGTTTTGTGGTTGTATTATGTGATGGAGCAGCAATTGTTCTTTGTTTCTTTAGTGGTATTGCTGGGAGATCTGCTATAGGTTCTGTTTGTATTCATTTTTTTAAAAGGCTTTCTTTTTGAGGTACAGTCATATCTTGATGGAGGGGTGTACAGTGCCCATCGCCTGTTGTATTCTAGGATGCAAGGAATGTCAGCGTTGACTTTGTTTGCATCAAAGTTAACTAGGAATAGACCGTTGAGTGTATGCAGACGCGAAAGTGCTACGTAACTCATACCTTCTTTAAAGACTGTGCTGCCAATGTCAACCAATGCGTGATATAGGGTTAGACCTTGCGATTTTTGAATAGTGACAGCATATGCAAGAGATAAAGAAAATTGTTCTCTGCATACGTACATGTCTTTAAAAAGAAGGAAACATGCTATTATGCAGCCTATTTATTTAACTTCTGCAAGTTTGTCAAAGTGGATTCTGACAAACTGACTGTTGCTGTCATGTGGATATGTTTGGATGCCAACAACTGTACCAATTGCTCCATTGACTAAACCTTGTTCTACGTCAAGGTTACGTTTTAGAATTACTCTGCATTTTAGACACAGTTAATACTTTTTCTAATCCAGCTGTGTTGGAGATACATTTTTCTAAGCTATTTAGTCATGCTGTTGCTTGTCGACACATACAGAGTGTCATGCCATGTACTTCTAGTTTGTCTGTGGAGCTGATATGCAGTATGGGTTGCATTTCAGTTTTCAACATTGTATCATTGAGTTGACTACAGCTTGCAAGGGTTGGCATTAAGGACAAGCATTTTATATTTTGTTGAGTTAATTTTCCATGACACCAGGAGCAGATATGTTTCACCCATATAACTCATGGATTAGTCTACTATTTAAGATGGATGTTGCATCCTTAGAAAGCAGACAAGTTCTAATGCTGTTGAAAATGTTAGCATAGGTGAGATCTTCAGACTAACGCATGTTATAAGTTAGTTCTCTGTAGCAAAAATGTTGCCAGAGATTTACATTTCCAATGTTGCTGAGTGTGTTACAGAATTGTTTGTGTCTTGTAGAAATGTGCTGATTATTTTAAATAAGAACATTTAGCCAGAACCAGCTTCACCACTTACATACAGGAGCAGAGGTTTACAATTTTACAACTACAAGTTTTAGTTTCATGTTTAAATCCATGTTCAATTTCTTCAGTGACTTCCAGATAAATGGGGAGTTGTTCATCATTTAGCTGTGATTTGAGCACTGACAAGTCTTCTTCAGATTGTTTAGATTGATACATGGTATTTTCTACCTCAGTCATGGCTATTTCAGCTTCATTTAGAATGAGTGGTTCTCAAAGTGGTTTTGGCTTCCTGTAAGAGAAGGCGGACTGCCACTGTCTTTATCTAGTAGAGCTTCAACATTTGTTTGCATTGTTTGAAATGGACATTTGTTATACTGCTTTCATTTGCCTTGAATGCAGCTTCAAATGAGTCATGGTCACTTAATAATTCTTCTTCTTTTCTCCAAGGTTTAAAAAGTTATAGTAGGGCCATGTAACAACGTTCTCTATGTTACAGAGATTTAAAAGATAACTCTATATGATTAATTGGGATGGGTTCGGTAAGTTTTACTAGGCTTCCTTCACAAGTTGAGACTGAATATTTGCCAGTTGTGTCATCTGGTGTGACATTGTTTTTGTAGGAGTAGATTTGGGCAATGTCATACAGGCACATGTTTTCCAAAGCAGTACTTTTGTTTGGATAGTGTGTAGCAATTAAATTGTTTTTTAAAATGTCCTGCCTGTTGGGACCACTTGTGGCTATTGTTTCTATCTCTTGCTAGGAGTTTGGTACTCTTTTGTTTTGGGATGAAGCCGGAGCAAGGTTTAATCAGACAATGTTTTCAGATTTGCCATATAAGAAAGTACCTGTTAAACGGTCTGCAGCTTTGTAGCACCTGCATTATCTATTGGAGAGCATTTTCACACCAAAGCTGTAAAGTTTTTGTGACAGTGTTTGGTCAGATGATATGCCATCCCAGAGGTCTTTTAGCTCTGTTTTCTCAGCTTTGCTGAGACTGTGACATATCTTGCAAATGTGGTGGAACAGTCTGCAATGTATTGTATGTCTATATTTGCATTTCACAAGAGGGCAATTATTGCATTGGATTCATTGATGTACTTGGATGATTCATCTCTTTTAATGCTGTATGTGTTTTTGGGGTATTTACCGTTTACACTGTGTCTAACAGAAGACATCAAGCTATTTACTTGTCTTTTTGCGCGAACTGCTCAAGGGAAGCCAAATCAACCTTTGGTATAGTATTTACCTTTGTTTTTATAACTACGTGGCAGTATTTGCCACACTTATATGTTTGGAAGTGTAAGATGTGTGTACATAGGTCACTATGGGGATCATTACGAGTTTGGAGGTAACCATGGCGCTATTAGCGCCATGGCTGCCTCCAAACCCTTACCGACTCCGCCCTGGTGAATGGAGCTATTACCTCCCCATTCCAAGGTTGGCGGGGGCGGTAATTCCCCATTCACCAGGGCCCTTCCCCATTCCCATTTGAGCCCCCATAGGGCTCAATGGGAATGGGGAAGGCGCTAATAATGGTACCACAAATTGCGGTACCATTATTAGCTCTAAGGTCCCTTTGTGGATCCTGTCCTTAACGCCTGGTAAAACCAGGCGTTAAGGGAGGACCCGCAAAGGGAACTCGTAGTAGGGCAGTAAGGGATTACCGGTACCAGTGCCCTTACCGATACCAGTAATCCCTTACTGCCCGGGTCGTAATGAGGCCATATGTGTGGTTTATGAATGGATGCCGCAGGTTATGTATTTTTCAATAAACTGTAAAACTGTGCCATCACTGTCATGGTCAACTTTGGGAGTATCTTTTATCCATTAAAGCATGTGGATGTGTGGTGCTCCTCTAGATTGATATTCTTTTCTTAAAAAGAAGTGTTCCACTTCTCCGAGTGGAGGGGTATTTTTATTGCAGATGAAGTGCAGCATGGCAATGAAGCAATGTTGAAAGTACCTTGATACATTGACAGGGTCAAGAGAACAGAGATCTCATGGTGTTTTCATATCTATTCCCTCTTTTTTTTGGTTTGTAGTGCTTAAGAAGTTGTGCAAGTTATCCCATGCATATTCTTCACAATTTAAAGTAACAAACCATGTGGGTGGGCCTGGGTTCCATAGCATTCAACGTACATCAGTGTGACATCAGAACCAGTATTCTTTTGTACCACACATGTTTGCCAAGAGATTTGTGATACCTGACTGCAAAATTTCATCTTTGTCTTTTATCTTTTGAGACAGATGGGTAGCGGACATGTTTAAAAAATTGAAGCCTGTTTTTAATGTGTGTGCAACTCCATAATATAATAATAATAATTTGGCACTTATATAGTGCTACGAACCCTCAGGTATCTGAGCGCTGCTTATTATTACCCACGGTGTGTGGTGCTCATTTATCGACCTCAGAAGGATGAAAGGCTGAGTTTGGCCCCGCCGGGATTCGAACCTGCGTTAGCAGGCTCTGCATGGATGTCAAAGCGAGCGCTCTACTCACTGTGCCACTTGACCGGCTAGTTCACTTTCAAACAGGAGGTGGAAAATGTATTCTACATTTTGTCTGAATCTGGGATCTTCCGAATACATTGGTAAAGAGCGATTTTCTGATGCACTAATTTGTGTGGATCTTTCTTCATATCTTCCTCCTTTTACTGTAGCAAAGAGTAGAGGAATGGAACGTGCTTCTACACTTTTCTCCCATATGCTCGTTGGGTATCCTTTGGCTTGACGCATTTGATATGTTTCTAATGCATCTTCTATGGTGTCTTTGGAGTCTAGTGGGTGAAATGTATACTGACCTAAAATGTTGGCTGTAGTAACAGGATCTACACGTTCAAATTGGCCAGTTTGTGGTGAATCTTTAATTATTTGGGTGGTTTCTCTTAAGTTTTCCTCTATGTTAATATCTTTGTAGTATTCATTGTTTTCTTTCAGATATTGTAGGGCTAGTCTCACTTTGTTTAAGTGTACTAGTTGTTGCCATATTTATTTGGCTTTTGTTGGTACACCATTAACTAGTACAATCAAAGATTGATCTATTGGTTGTTGTACACTTAGAGTTTCTACATTTTCTTTAAGGTCTAATGGCAAATATACTACTTTGCCACAAATGCCTTTTAGTAACTCAGATGGAGGCAATTTGGCTGTTTTCAGTTTAAGGCGTATTACAGCTTGAAATGGGTGTACTGTTTGGATTATAATGTTCTCATACAAGTTAAGTTGTTGGAGAGCCTTTGGAAGTGGGAATATTTTAAAGTTATTAGTGATAGCACATGGTGGCATTTGGTTATTGTCAAGCTTTGTATTGCAGTACATGCAAACTATTGCGGGATGAGTTATTTTGTATTTATTTTCTGCTGTTAGATACACAGCTAATTGGGACCATTGGGATTCCTCATTATCCTCTATTTTTGTGCACTTTTTATTAAATGTTCTGCGACTACAGAGACATATACTTGGTTAGGTATTTCAGCAGATATGTTCTGAAACGTATCTATTTCTTTTTTGTATGTGTTTGTTAGGAGGTTGGTGTTTGTGAGGTTTTCGCTAATGTTTTCTGAAGTGACTGAATTTTCTAAGCCAACTTCAGTTCCAAAATATTTACTTTGGATGTGCTCTATTCTCAAAGGAGTTCTTTGGCTGTACCATGTAGGCGAATGTTATTTAAATGTTGAAGTTCTAGAGCAGGACATTTTACATGGTACAGTCTATGCACAAGATTCTGTATAGTGGAATGGTGTGTTGTGTAAAGAAGCTCCTCAACACTCACACTAGAAAAAGTGCAACCCAATAGGGAAAAAACCCAGCACACCTCTTGCAATGAGAACAAAGTTTTCTTTCCACACAAATATGAATGCACCAGCAAAAAGCTCTGCTGCCACCAAACGTTCTGCTCTAATAAGTACAAGAAACATTTTTATAAAGACACACAGCGTCATCAGTGATGTAATTTACATAGGGTACAAATCTGAAATGGCTGGTTGGTGCAAACCTATACATAGGCAACCTACTCCATATGTGATGCCATGCCATTGGTCCCAGCCAAGACTGTCCATCTTCTTCCACGGGGGCTCCTCCTCACATGTCAGCAGACATGAAGTTACAATTAACAGCTCATTAGGCAACGAAAAAACAATACATTCTCCATCTCTGACCTAACATGCTTCTGGTATGGCAGACACAGGCTAAGAAGAGACCTTGAGGCCAATGCTTCTTACTAACTACAAGATTAAAATTCTCCAGAACAACGCCTTGAGATCGGCACTGGGCATAGCTAGAAGAGAGCACATCTCAGAGGCAAGGAGACAGATGAAATGGCGATCCACCAGTGACAGAATTCTGCTGAAAACTGCCTCGTTAACACACAAATGCCTAAACAATGCTGCACCTCGCTACCTTATGGAAAGAATCATCAGAAAAACCTCCAGCCGTCCTTCCAGATCTGTGAACACAAACTGCCTAGTTGTACCTAGGTTTAAATTGACTAAAGCCGGAGGCACTAGCTTCCCAGTCAAAGCAGCACAGCTATGGAACTCCCCCCCCCTCCTAAGGGCAGACCAAACATTTCTGAATTTCAGACATGACATCATTAAATGGCTCAGAGAGAAAGATCACTAATTAGCTACTAATCCAGTGACCGACCTACCTCTACATTATCCTCTGCACTACCCACTATTTTGTACTGTAAATAGATATGACATAGCTTATTACATGTTGAACCCCAATCCTTGTAAATTATGTAATTATGTACCGATTGTGCCTTTTGTATGTATATATTTGTCACATTGCCATCTGACTGCCTTCTAACCTAATGTTCTCTTCCTATTATGTAACTATGTAACTACAAGCTGAAAGTATTCATGTTTCTCACTGTTCCTCTGCACCCTGATACCTCTGGGTCTGGGACGCATTATAAATAAATAAACAAACAAACCCTTGTTTTAGCTATGTTGTTTCATCCCTCACAGCACCTTGCAGCACAAATCACGTTACCTATGGTGAAGGCAACTGGTCCCTGCTTTTTGATCTTTTCTGATCGATCGTGGGTCTAACAGTTTTATGGTCAGTGGTCTGGGACTGGCTGGTACTTCGGAATGCTAGGGGTCTTGAGGTGGGGCATTTGAATGCTATTACTTAGAGTTGGAACGGGTAAGGTCGGAGGCCTGTGCCCTCCTTCTCGTGGGATAGATTTTTACAGTGAGCTCTGAACCCCCTCATGGCCTTGCAGGGTGCATTATTACTGGAATATGAAGACTGGCAACATGATACAATGGGAGGCCTATGAATCTCTATAGCTCTGGCCTTTCTCACTGGTGGCCATGCCATGACCTTTTCTTGCATGTGATCACCTACCTCCCCATGTGTGCCTTGGGGTCTGTGGCCCTGACTGCAGCGCAACGCTAGGCCTCAATTTTAAGATGACTGCTGCTATCGAAGATGGCGTTTGCTTCCTCATGTATACCAGAGTAGAAGAGAACACGCCCCTCCCCACGTAACGGCCCTATGGACATCCCCTGCCCCCTATACCCATACCTAGCCCCTACTGTACACTCCCAGGCCTCTTCCTCATCCAAAAGTGCTGGGGGGCCTGGGATGAGCATCCCTCCTACCCATCATACCCCTCTTTTGTCAATACTACATTTACGAATTCTAATGCAAGTCCGTTATCTTCCTCACCCCTTGTTTTCCTTTCTAATCTTTCAACTTCTAGGCATGGAGGCAACCCTTCCTTTGGTACCCATGCCCTACACACATGTCGTAAAACGTCTCCTGCCTGTGCATATTGCTTGGGAGTACATGTCATGTAAATACACCGCCCATCCCCTGCTAAATCTACCCATCGTTCTGTGTAATGCTCTGTATCAGGTGGAGGGACTGTAGTTGTGCCTAGGGGATGAAGGCATTGTTCTATGACAACCCTACGGGACCATCATCATTGCACTGCTAGGCACTGCTTTTGCACAGCACCGATGTTCCATCAGGCATGTGCAGAATATCATAAATACAAACACGATCACTGGGACCTGGATCTTCGTAATGGCTCCCATCCAAGATGGTGTCCAAGAAGAAATGTCCAAGGGACCAATCAGCCCCTTAGATGCCAGCTTTTGTTTGCATGTGGGTGCTGAGGACGTACAGGGCCCCTATAACGTATGTGAGAGAGCCATTTTCCACATTATTAGGAGGTACATAAGTGCAACATGAATCTCCGATCTTTTTGCAGACCCCTCCCTCCATGGCTGTGAGGAGGACTAGCACGCATTTATTCTTCAGCGCATTTCCATTTTGATTGCATTGAGGCCTTGTTCAGTGTCAATGACCAGCTGGATCACTTCTCACCTCACTATTTGCAACCACTTGGCATTCATGGCCGTCTGCACTCCTGTTAACAGCAGGTAAGCAAAACATTTCTCTTCTTTACTGTACAGTCGCTATTCATCTCATATCTCTTTGAGAAATTCTGAGAAAGGTAGTACGACCTTCTTCTTCTCTGCACTTTTTCTTTCTTCGCCTTCCCTGGGAGAATTCGGAATATCGGTTCCTGCCTTGGTATCACAGTTGGTGGGTTGGTTGCTTGTGTGGATGTCAGAACTAATAAGCTACCTTGTCGCAGTATCAGATGTTCTTCAGGGACCACCAGGAGTGCCGAATATAGCGACACCAGCGAGCAGGTGCCCCTCCGTGATGGCGGGAGGTGCAAGAAAGCCTGCTGACCGGACACCCAGTAATTGTCCATCACAGCTGCTGTCCCTTTTTTGAGGTCTGGAATATATAAAGTCTTGTTGCACCTACTATTGGACCCCACAGGACTACTTCCTTCGTTATAAAAGCACAGTTCATATTGGTCCTGCTTTTGCACTTTCACTGGTTTCTCCGTTGCCTCGATACATGTGAGCTTTGAGACTTGCTCATTCCTATATCCACTACATGCACTATTCGCTTTATCTATCACTTCTTCTCCGAATCCTCCCAGTCACAGCTCATTGTGGTTTCCTGCCATTTGTTTGCCATGAATTTGACACCTTCCAACTGTAGATACAGTCTTTGAAAGCACTGCGAACCTTTAAGGTTTTGGGCACATTGCAGTTGATCGGGGTCTGCCACTTCTAACCAAACTCTTTGTGCGTGGAACGTGCTTCGCAGCCTACACAATGTCAGGTGGAGTAAACATTGCACCTCTGCCACAGGTATTTCCTGTGGCATTAATACCTTGGGGGGCCCCAACCCGTGTGGAATCAAAGAACATACGTAACAAGTTGCATTAACTTTCGTTTTTCCGACTGAGCTCATGCCTGCGTACCACGTGTTACTCAGCTCTGGATGGTGCATATACTCTATGGTATCTAACCCAAGCCCTCGATATTGGTCATACTTGACACTTCTAATTTGTCTTTTTACACGATTTGAGACATTACAATGTGAGATGCCAGGCAAAAAATGATTATTTACAAGTATGCTATAACACACCAGAAAAAGTGATAACAACACCAGTGTATCTGTGTGCTTTTCCATAAACTGGTGGGTAACCCATGTGTCAGTAATAGATACATTAGGCAGCATGTTATGGACTACATCTCAGTATAATTCACATCACTTGATTTAGGTAAAACAGGTACATTTGCAGTAGTGGTATGTGTACAAAACCCAAACGAACCATTAACTCCAGTGGCATTTGTTATATTTACATTTGTGGGGGTATTTGCATTTGTTATAGCCCCCCTTTTATATGACCACCCCATATAAAATCACATCCCAAATATATTCCTAATCCTAACATAGAAATAGCAAAAATAATACCTACACAATGCATAACACAATTATAGGCAGAGGAATACACTTGTATAAGAGAATATTTGTATTTGTATTTTATATAGTACCTTAAGCCAAGGTTCTGTACAGAGAATCAGAAACGGAACAATAAAAATGAACAAAAAAATAAAAGCAATCTGTCACATTAACCAAGATGGAGAAGATAGGATGCCAGTTACTTATGAAATAGAGGATAGAGAGAAAAAGAATGAACAGAGTAAGGGAGAGCATTCCAATGTAGGGGAGATAAGAGGGTAAAGGATTGAAAGCGAGACTGAGCACAGGGAGGATGTGGAACCACGAGAAGAAATTGTGAAGAGGAGCGAAGAGATCGAGAATTAATATAGGAAGAGACCAAAGATGAGAGATAGTCAGGAGCAAGACTGAGCCTGAAAAGAGAGCCAACGAAGAGTAGAAAGAGAAGAAGAAATGGAGTCACAAAAGGAAAGAAGACAAAGAAGACGGATGGAAGCATTGAAAACAGATCTCAGAGGAGCAAGACGAGTAAGCGGAAGACCAAACAGAGCAGTGGAACAGTAAAGAAATTTGAGAGAAGATCAAAGAATAAATCAACAATTTTTTAGCTTGAAAAGTCAGAAAGGGTGAGCTAAAGCGGCGCATAGAAAAGTGATGAGGAGAAAGCCATGGCTGAGAAGGTTTACGGGTGGGATAGAAAGGTGAAGTAGGATAAAGCGCATCTAAAGAAGAAGATAGAGAAGAAGAAAGCATCAAAGCAGCTTCATCAGGAGACAGAGCTGCGAAGGAGGAGTGAGAGGCCTGCACAGAAATGCAGGAGGAAACAAACAGTGGGGTGTTAAAGTCTCGAAGATCACAACAATAGAAAGGTGATTTGAGAGAAGAGACTAAAGAAGGTATATGGCCTTGGGAAAGAGGGATACAGAAAGAAGATAATGATCAGAGAGATAAACAGGAAGTGATGAAACAGAAGAAGCAGACAAAGATGAAACAAAGATAAGATCAAGACACACGCAGAAATGTGTGAAGGAAGTAGTAGAAAGAAGAGAAAGAATATGAGAATCAACAATAGAAAGTAGAGGAAGCGTAGAGTGAGTAGAAGAAAGGTTAAGGTTGAAGTCACCCACAAGTATAAGAGGGGTATGAGAAGGAAGAATAATATAAAGAAGAAGGTGGACATCTTCACACAAAAGCTGACAGGCCCAGGAGAGCAGTAGATGAGAAGAAATGAGATGGGATAGAGCTTAGTAAAGGTAGTATAAGAGAAATCAAATGAGGAATATGTAGGACGAACTAAAGACGAGGACAGAGTCAGAAAGGAAGAGTGATATAAAATGTCAATACCCCCTCCGTGGGCAAAGAACATTCATACCAGTAAGTATTTTTCTTTTTATAAATGGAGTTGTTGGACTTTTGCATTTCCATTGAAAAAATGAGGACAAGGGAGAGCAAGAGAGAAAGAGAAAGAGAGAGAGAGAGAAAGATTTGGTTGTACAAACAAGACGTAGGAGCTTTTTATTTGTTGATGAAGTAGTTACATTTCAGTTTTATATATTTTCTTTTTTTTAAAGACAAAATCAAAAACACTAAAGAAACAACAAAAAGGGGATCCTCTCACAAAAACCCCCCCACAAAAACACAAAAAGGGGAGTCACTTATCCTTCCTTTGGGAGCATGTTAGGAGGACAATCAGTGAGCAGTGGCTGGGCTGCCTAATCATACATTTTCACTTTGCTTGGGCACAGTGTGTGGGCTGGGGAGCTTTGCAAACATCAGATAGGGGCACCCAATATTGTAATTCACAAACCTTTTCAGCCAGGGGGCTAGCATGACAACCTCAAAGGGACCGTTGTATATAGGCTTGTTCCATCGATGGACACAATTCTTCACAAAAATTAAATCTGCTCTGAAAAGCTGGGGCAGGGGTGCCGTGGGCTGTAAAACAGGTGCAGTGTTGGTATTTTCCTCAGTTCTTGGTGGTGCAATCTGTTGAGAAATTAATTTTATCTCTTTGGTTAGGGCATGCAAATAGCTCCCAAATTCATCCCCCAATATAGGCGCAGCCCTTTGAGCATCAGATGCTCTCCTGATTGGAGATATGGGCATGTGCATTCGCTGCCCCATTACCACCTCATGGGTCGATAAATGATGATCCTTACAGGGTTGCGTCTGCATGCTAAACAGAGCGAGGGGTAAGCGGTGCACCCAGTTTTTCTTCAATGTGGTGAACAGCTTAGACAGTTTATTGATCCGTTCTACAACCCTGTTGGTCTGGCTGTGGAACATTTTGCATATCTGATGCTTTATACCCAATAATGCAGTGATCTTTTTAAAGAGCTCATTGAAAAAGTACATGCCATTGTCAGAATTTAAAAGTGCGCACACACCCCATCGAGGAAAAACCTCTCCTACCAGGAATGTGGCTGCACATTTGGCATTGCCTCGTGCAGATTTGGGACAAACCAGTCCTCTTGTATATCTGCAGCAATATGCTGTTTGGACACGTGGGATGGATGGTGCAGCTGGTCGAAAGCGACCTGCAACAATTTTTGCAGCATATCTGCCTTGCCTGATTTTTCTTGTCGCCATAATAAATCTGTAGGGGACTGCTTGCACCCCTGTTTCAACCATAAATCTTTTTCTTCCTGCAGGGCTCGTCTCTGCAGTTCAATTAGCTGTGCTACAGGTAAGGCATTGTAAGAATCTGGCAGCTGTTCTTTGCCCTGTGCTAGGACTGGGTATTCAGAGACACTCGGCATTTGTAAGTATGCTGCTTGTTTGGCCGCCGCAACCACGGTAGCGTTACCAAGGGAGACCATGGGCCTCATTACAAGTCCGGCGGTAACCGTGCCGGAAAGAATGGGAGGTTAACACCGGACTCATATTACCATTCCGCCTCCGTGATTCCCAGAATCACAGGGGCATTACGACCCCGGTGACCCGGGAATTCCGGAGGCGGAATTCTGTAAATCCCATGGGAATGGGGAAGTGGAAACACCGGCACCATGCTGTAATGGTGCCGGTGTTTCTACGTCTGATTGCAGGCAGGTGGCGTTACTCCCGCCAGGTCAGACCTGGTGGGAGTGACACCTCCCACCTGCAGAACTCGAGATCAGCTGGTCCGTAAACAAAGGTGGCGGCGGGTTTACCGCCACCGTTATTTCCGGACTGGTTGACTCGTAATGAGGCCCCATGTCTGTATCGTTAGTATGGGCGGTGGATTTCACCACTGCTGTCAAGGAGGGTTGCAGGGGTGCATCAATTAGTTTGTCTAACAGTACCGCATGTTGAACGGGTGACCCATCAGCCCTTCTGAATCCCCTCCTCTTCCACCGTGCCAGACCCGAGTGTACCGTAATGGTGACATGAGCGAATCAGAATAGATGGTAACACAGCACCCCTGAGATGCCATAAGCACCTCAATGAGTGCTATAAGTTCTGCTGCTTGGGCCAAATAGTGCATGGGTAGTCTTTTTTTTCACCAGAACCTCATAAGTCCCATCTACTAGGTAGACTACTGCCACCCCAGTATGTCTCAAACTCGTTCTCTGATCAACAGTTGTGGACCTGTCAACAAAAAGCACCCCCTGTGCCTCAAGAGGGCTATTCTTTGCCTTCGAGATGTCATCCTCTTCGCCTTCAAAAGTTACGCAATCGTGCGCTGCAATGTCTTCCTCAGTGCACTGTTCTGTCAGGAATGTGGCAGGATTTACAGTTTCACATCATTCAATATGGATGTTTGGGATGGACAGAATAATCTCATATGCGAACGCCTGCTGTGTGGTCACAGTTGATTTGGAAAGCTCTAAAATGGCGAACACTGAATGTTCCACGTACAATGTTACAGAGCACCTCATGACAATTGTGGAGCTCTTTTCAATCGCAAATGCAGCTGCAGCAAGTGCTCATTCGCAGGCGTACTGGCCCTGCATCACAGTACCTAGCAGCCCACTGTAGTGGCCCATGGAGCTTTTTTGAGTTAGTACTGCAGTAATCAATTGGCCATTAGAATGGGAAAACAAATATAATTCTTGTGTATAGTCTGGGGCAGTAGAAGTTGCTTCTTTTAGATCCTTGAAACTGGTGAGCATGTCTTCTGTCCATATAAGCTTCTGATCTTTCTTCTGAGTCTCTTTGAGGCCCTGCAATAAGGGCCTTGAGTATGCAGCATAATCTTAATTCCATGCTCTGCAGTAGTTACACAACCCTAGAAATGTCTGCATTTCCTTGACCGTTTTGGGCTGTGGAGTGCTGCGCACTGAGGCTGCAGGATCGGATATGATTTTCTTCCCGTGTACAGATATCAAATGGACCAAACAGAGCACTTCAAGAAGACAGTATTGCAACTTTGCCTTATCGACCTTGTACCCTTTGTATACCAGCAGCTGCAGGATCATTATAGAACCCTTCCTGCACTGCTGCTCACTGTCGCTGTACACCAGCAAATCATCAACATACTGAATAATGGTACTGGGCGCTTGGATATTTCCTAAATCAGCATTAAAGGTCCTGTTAAAGATGCTGGGGGGGTCACAATACCCTTGATATGATATGATATGATATTTTATTTGTATCACGCTCATACACAACTGTTTTTAGAGCGCGACAAGGCAAGGGAGGGGAACAGGGGATAATACAACAACGATCTTACTAGGCCCAGTGACATTGAGAACGTGCAAGTGCATGGGAAAGGGGAAAAGCGCATGGAAGGCGGAGAGTGGAAAGTGCAGAGCAGAGGAGAACAGATAAATATATATTTTTTAAAATAGATAATGAAGGCAATAAAGAGTGCTAATGCAGCCAGCAAGTAAGTGGCAAGTGCTGTGTTTACGGCAGCAGAACTGGGAAGGTCTGATAAGTGCAGAAAAAGAAGAAAATAGGGGAGGTGGAGGACTGTATGGGTACAGATATAGTCCCCAATGCAAGGGGTGGCCAGAAGGCAGTGCAGGAAGGTGGCACTGTGAGCAGGAACCTGGGCCCAGGGTACAGAGGGTGACCAGTTTCACAGTGCCAAGAGAGAGCAGATCAGCAGGGGAGAGGGGGAAAGGAGGAGCAAAGGCAGAAACAAAGAGGAAGGTCTTGAGGTGCTTCCGGAACCAGAGATGGTTCTCCTCAAGTTTTAGAGTGGCAGGGAGGCTGTTCCAGAGGGAGACTCCAGCCGAAGACAGAGCTCTACCCCAGCTCGTTTCTTTGAAAAACGACTGACCCTGAGGGAGTTAGAGGTAGAGGAGCGAAGAGCTTGAGAGGGGAGTTATTTGCAGAGGGATAGCTGAAGGTCTTTAGGACCCAGGCCCCAGAAAGCCTTGTGGACAGTGCAAAGGGTTTTGAATTTAATCCTTGCATCCACTCGGAGTCAATGGAGAGATTTCAGAGCTGGAGAGATACAATCACAGGGCTTGAGGCCAAGGACAAGTCTTGCAGTCCTGTTCTGGATTAGTTGCAGAGGGCGGAGAGTAGCGGCAGGTAGATTTAAAAAGAGGCTGTTACAATAGTCCAACCTAGAGAGAACCAGAGCTTGGGAGACAGCGAGCTTCTTGGGGAAGGAGAGGAAAGGCAGAGTACCTCTGAGGAGGTGCAGTAGGAAGTTTGATATTTTAGAGACCTCAGAGATGTGGGCGGAGAAGGAAAGTGTGGGGGTAGGAGGAGGGCCAAGAGAGGCCGGCCAGAGAGTAAGGAGAAAGGATGGTGAAGGTATGCCGATGAGGAGGATCTCTGTCTTGCTGGCTTTCAGACAAAGATCATTGGTGGCACACCAATCTTGAATGGCAGTTAAGCAATCAGAGATGAGAGAGGGAGAGAAGGTGGCCGAGGGCAGACTGAAAATGAGTTGTATGTTGTCAGCGTAGCACTGGAAATTTGATCTGAAAATGGCAACGCAATGGGCGAGAGTTGCCAGGTATTGGTTTAAAAGCCAGGGTGAGAGGGTAGACCCCTGGGGAACACCATAGGTAAAGAGGAAGATAGATGATAGGAAGGGCCCGAGTTAGACCTGGGAGGGTCGATCAGAGAGGAAAGAGGTCAGCCAGGCCACAGCCTGATCAGTGATACCGAGGTTATCATGGAGACGGTTGAGCAGGATGGTATGGTTGATTGTGTCGAAGGCAGAAGAGAGATCAAGTAGGATGAGGACAGAGAGAATGTTAGAGTCAAGGTTAGAGAGCAGATCTTCACAGATGTTCAGGAGAGCAGTTTCCGTGCTTCTGGCCTCTCTGAAGCCAGACTGGTGGTCATGGAGACAGCCAAAAGAATCAGAATGAAGGTTAAGCTGAGAGATGGCCAGCTTTTCCAGGGGTTTGCCCAGAGAGTGACTAATGTAAATTGGGTGCTAGTTATCCGGACAGGAAGGATCAGCTGTTGGTTTCTTGAGAAGAGGATGCACAAGGGAGTGCTTCAGAGGGGAGGAGAAGGATCCTGAGGCAAAGGAATGGTTGCAAAAATCAGCAAGGGCCGGAGCGAGGGTGTCAATGTGGTCCTTGATGCTTTTAGAGGAACAGGGATGAACCAGTTGTGACGAGGCTTTCATAGATCAGACTTGTCTAGCGACCTCATCAGGGGAGAAAAGAGGAAAGGACGAGAAGGAGGAAGGGGTTAGTTAAAGGGGGGGTCATCCAGCACAGACTGAGAGGGAATCGGAGGGGGAGGGGTGGAGAGGGTGGACAGGATATCCTGGGTTTTTTAGATAAAGTGAGAAGCAAGGGCATTGCAGAGAGTCTGGGAGGCAAGAGGAGTAGAGACTGCAGCAGGGTTGGCAAGCTCCTTGCAGATTTTAAAGAGTTCGGCCGAGTTGTTAGATGCCGCAGAGACACAGGTTTGAATGTGGACTCTCTTCTTGGTGTGGACAGAGAGTCGGTATTGCCTTTGGAGCAGGTGACAGGCCAGTTTGTCAGAGGATGAACAAGAAGCCGTCCATTTCATGTCAGCCGCCCTACACTTACTTTTAAATGTAGCTAGTCGGAGTCATACCAGAAAGTGCACTTGGCTTTGGACTTCAAGCCGATCCTCATAACAGGGGCAAGAGCATCAAGAGTATCAGAAATATAAGAGTAGAGAAGGGACAGGGTTGTGTCCTGGTGTGAGTCAGCCAGAGGAGGAGGGGGGAGAGAAGGTGGCAGTGAAAGCCTCAACTGACACACGCTTCATAGGTCAGATGTCCGAGAAGGTAAGTGGCAGTATTGGTGTAAGCTTGGCTTAGGGAGAAGAGAGTGAGAGATGAGAGGAAAGAAGGCATTGGTTACTCCTAGAGAGAGGAGTGGTCAGAGGAATAGATAGGGCGAGGCCAGAGGAGATTAGGACATCAAGTGTGTGTGCTTCAGAGTGTGTCGGGCCAGAGGGGAGGATAGAGAGGGAGAGGGAATCGCAAAGGTCGTGAAAGAGCAGAGATGAGTGACAGGGAGAATCGAGGTGGATGTTGAGGTCACCAAGGAGGAGGAGTTGAGTGGTTGAGGCCAGGAGGTAGGAGGAGAGGTCAGCCCACTCAGAAAGAAAAGAGGTGATTTGCCCAGGGGGCCGGTAGAGAGTTGTAACAGTAAGAGAGTGGCTAGGAGAGATTGAGATCCTGCAGTTGAGGCATTCCAAAGAGGAGTAAATCTGAGTTGGAATGATAGTGGCAGGAATCCACTCAGGAAAGATTAGGGCTACACCCCCTCCAGGCCGAGTGGATCTGGGTGCGGAGAGGATCTTGTAGCCATCAGGGAGGAGAGTGTCAAAGCTTGTGACAGAGCTGGCCGTGAACCATGTCTCCATAAGACCAAGGACATCAAGGTCCAGTTCTTCAAGGAGGTGGGAGATGTCAGAGGAGTGTTTGACAGCAGAGCGAGAGTTGAGAGTGGAAAGATGAAGAAGGTTGCCGGCCTTAAAGGCTTTCCGGGGAGGGGCACAAATCAGAGGAACACCCTGCAGAGTTGTGGAGGTAGTCTGAAGAGGGGCAGAGGAGGAGGAAAGAGTGGGCAAGGTAGCCAAGGAATGAGAGGAGGGGACAGCTGGAGATGAAAGGAAGTTGATGAGGCGAGGGAACTGCCTATCGAAGAGGAGGAGATTGGCCGAGGACCTTGGACCACGACAGTGCCATTTAGGTAGACATTAAGGATGATTCAGGAGCAGTCAAAAGAAGCCATGAGGACTTCCCAACGAGTGCCACCATTAAAGGGAGAGGAGGAGACAGTACAGAGCACAGAGATGATATGGGGCGTCCATAGATCCGGCGAAGGAACAAAGAGGATGTCGGTGAGGGTCTGTCTGGAAGAGGCGCTGGAATAGGTATCATCAATAGGGAGACCAGAGTTGGAGGCCAAGATATCCTTTTCAAACTTCTTCTTTCCAGACTTAGTGATAAGGGAAGGATAATTGATAGAGAAGCATTTAGAATAGATGGGAGAAACAGAAAGCGCCATGAGTGGGAAGAGAGGAGGCAGATGGAGGAGTAAGCAAGTACAGCGGTAGAGAACAGTCACTGGGCTAGCAGGTAACAATCAATGGCCAAAGTTAAATTCAAAATACACCCAAGTTTGACTTTCAAGTTAAATGCAAAATACACCCAAGTTTGACTTTCCGGTTATATGAGGGCCCAGTAGTTAAGGCATTTAAAATGGGAGTGAGATAGTAAAGGTGAGTATAAAAACAGCTTCAAATGAATACATAACAGGGAGAGCTGAGAGTACCCGCCGAGAAAGGAAGTACAGGGAAATCAAGAGGGAACTAACCCATGCACAATATGGTAAGGGAGTCATAGTAGTCCGCTGTCATGATGCCTAACCCCGGGGATCCAGATCAAGTCCAGCAACCCCGGAAGCAGGCATCAAGTTATTCCAAGCAAGCCCAACAACCCCTGCTAGGGGCTATTTGTGTGCAGTCCTGGCGTCTATGGTGCCAGGCTCATATGGAGGGTCAGTCCTGGTGCCATAGGCGCCAGGCTCATAGATTAAAACTTACCTGATGCAGACCATGCTGCAAGAGCTCCAAGCCAAAAGAGGCTTGGAGGGGACTACTTTACCTAGGGACTATTTTTTACTCGGGTGGGGTCGAGGAGGAATACTTACCTGGGACTACTTTCGAGGCTATTTAAACCACGGCCGAAGAGCAGCACACGCTTCGCGTTATTCTGCATCCAGCAGCGTAACTCTCACCGTGCCTGCAAGTCTGCATCCAGCCTTCTGCCACGCCCGCCTCGAGTCTAGAGCTCCTAGAAAGAGGGAGAAAGAAGGAGAAAAGGTTAGAACAAGAGCAACACCTTTAATCCTTACCTGAATTCCCAATCCACCGCGCCTTCGAGCTGGAAGAAAGAAGTTATTTTATGCGCGTCGCCTCGCCTGCTGCAGCGCCGCGCTGAACTCACCGGCCTTCGCAGCATCATCATTAT
This sequence comes from Ambystoma mexicanum, assembly GCF_040938575.1. Classification (NCBI taxonomy): domain Eukaryota; kingdom Metazoa; phylum Chordata; class Amphibia; order Caudata; family Ambystomatidae; genus Ambystoma; species Ambystoma mexicanum. Next base: position 1,177,529,780 of record NC_090923.1, read on the forward strand.
CCACTGCATCCTTCTGCATGTTCCCGCCGCACTCCTAAGGGGAACACAAGAACAGCAAGGTGAGCCAAGGGAATAAACAGAGGCAATATTAGTTACCCCCCACAGACTTACCTGATTTTACCGCCGGGGGTACTATTCCCCTTCACGGGTCGGCGCAGCCTCCACCGCATTTTCGCCGCACCTCGGCCCCTAAGGGGAACAAAAGGACAGCAAGGTGAAACAAAGGGACAAACAAGGGGAATCCTTCTCACCACAATAGACTTACCTAATTTTACCGCCGGAGACATTATTCCCCGAGACTTCATAATTTCTCTCAGCACCAGAATAAGGGAGAAAGCAACAGGTTACATACTGACATTATTTTATCGAACTGTGTTGGATAATACAAATCCTCACCTGAATGTTACCGGTTGCCACGAGGAACTCTTTGCTAGGGTCAAGCTGCAACCTGCAAGGAATCGGACAAGAGTGAAAGTCAGACATTTGAACTCTTACGAACTGTATACTTACTGCGTCTCGCCGGAAATCTCAGAGTCAATATTGTTCTGGAACTCACCAATTCCTTCGAACCAGTGAAGCAACTGGTTATCTACGCGCCCCTGCGCTCAATGCAGGATGGAGAGCTCATCTTTCCAAACCATCAAGTGAGACTATAAGAGGGGACATTAAAGGTGATCAGTGGGGAGAACAGCAGGGATGAGGGTTAACACTCCACTCCACGGGTGGTTAATTCCCTTTCTCCATTTGCAGAAGAATACTCCTACGGGCCAAGCAAACGAAGCTAGGTGGGCCAGTCCGGTCTGTCATCTCGGCAGTACGCATCACATTGGTGGAGACCGCAGCTGTCCAGTTCAGATCGACGCCCCTGTGGGAGCCAGGTGAGCGTAACATCCAATAGCCCAGGGGTAGCAGCCTCAGGGAGGGTTGGGCTGTGGCAGAAGCAGATGTCTCATTTAGCGGCCTGTAAGTGGGCAGGGAAGCTGACAGGGGCCTTAGAAGTGGGCCTTTGAAGCAGGGGGCCGGCAAAAGCCTGCCGGTCACGTGATGGTGGTGGTCTGTTCCCAGCTGGCCAATGGGAAGTGCAGGAGGCATAGAGAAAGCACTGCAAGTGGCTTCAGATCACACAGTAGCTGACGGCCATCTTCAAAGGCACAAAGGATAACACCAGGATACGCAAACCAAAAGCTCGGAATGCAGCTTAAATTAAGCTGCACCATGTACAGCACCTCGGAAAACTCAGCGAAAATGACTGTGCTGACAAAAACAATGAACACACTGAAGTTCCCAGTCAATTTAAGTGATTTAGATTCTCATTTCCTTTCGTCCCGCTCATATTCAGTGAGAACAGCTATTCATATCAAAAGATGCATTTAGCAGCAAAAGTCAACAGTAACTTGGTGAGCGCTGGGCGCAATATGAAAGCGCCTCGAGATAGAGGATGAAGACAGGAAAAGAGCGCTGGATCACGCGCTTCGCTGATGTCAGAAGGAATGGAAATCACTGTGAAAAACACAGAGGAAGGCCTCCAAAGCAGGAGACTGGCAAAAGCCTGCCGATCACATGATGTTGGTTTTCTGTTCTCAGCTGGCCAAAGGGAAGTGCAGGAGGCACAGAGAAAGCACTGCAAGTGGCCTCAGATCACACAGTAGCTGGCAGCCATCTTCAAAGGCACAAATGATAACACCAGAATGCGCAAACCAAAAGCTCGGAATGCAGCTTAAATCAAGCTGCACCACGTACAACACCTCGGAAAACTCTGCGAAAATTACTGTGCTGACAAAAACAATGAACACACTGTTTTCCCAGTCAATTTCAGTGATTTAGATTCTCATTTCCTTTCGTCCCACTAATATTCAGTGAGAACAGGTGTTCATATCAAAAGATGCCTTTAGCAGCACAAGTCAAGAGCATCTTGGTGAGCGCTGGGTGAAAGATGAAAGTGCCTCAAGATAGAGGCTGAAGGCAGGTAAAGAGTGCTGGACCACGCGCTTTGGTGATGGCAGAAGGAATGGAAATCACTGTGAAAAACACAGAGGAAGACCTCCGAAGCAGAGGGCCAGCAAAAGCCTGCCGGTCACGTGATGTTGGTTTTCTGTTCCCTGCTGGCCAATGGGAACTGCACGAAGCACAGAGAAAGCACTGGAAGTGGCCTCAGATCACACTGTAGCTGGCCGCCATCTTCAAAGGCACAAAGGATAACACCAGGATGCGCAAACCAAAAGCTCGATATGCAGCTTAAATCAAGCTGCACCACGTACAGCACCTCGGAAAAATCTGCGAAAAATTACTGTGCTGACAAAAACAATGAACAGACTGAAGTTCGGTTCCATGTAATAATGTCGCCACAAAAATCTCGCCATGCAAAAATATAGCTGAAAAATTTACGTTTTTTGTGGCGACATTATTGCATGGAACATGCGGGGACACCCCCGCAAGCCCCAAACTTTATTTTTTTTCTTAAATTTATTTTTTTTGCGCCTGTCCCCATATATATGGTCAGCCAAATGGAAATGAAGGCAGGAAAAGAGCGCTGGACCACGCACTTCGTTTATGGCAGAAGGAATGGCTTGGGCAATCTTGTGTGCCCTAAACGCATTCCCTTGTGAGTGAATGCAGTGAGGTACTGCAAATCGGGTGCAGGGTTATGAAGAAAAAGACGTTCTTAAGGTCCACCATGGTGAAGTGTGTTGCCTCTTTTGGGATGATGCACAATATTGTTGCAGGGTTTGGAACTACCGGAAATTACGGATGAACATTATCATTTAGGGGACAGAGGTCTTGGACCATCCTCCAACTCCCCCTTTTGAATTTTTTATTGGATAGATAACCGTGTTGCATGGGGAGGTGGAATGCACTATTATTCCCTCATTCGAGAGTGCCATGATGGTGTCCCTTATGCCCTCTTCTGCTCTTTGGACAACGGGTATTGCTTAGCTCGCTGTAGAATTACACCTGGCTTGAGTGTTATTTGACCTGGTGTCACCCCCTGCAAGAGCCCTACATCATAAGCTTTAGTAGTCCATAATCTCTCTGGAACATGCTCTAAGTCTGTTACAGTGAAAAGGGCGGGGCCACAAGGGCCATCAAGGAACATTGCACTGCAATATTGTACCATCATTTCAAAGGGGATACAGATCGCTAGTATAATTTCTCCATCGTTATCCCTGTCTTTGAACTACGCTGCATCTGTCACTTCCTTGAGAGGCACTGTAGAGTCCATGCAGAGCACTGTCTGCCAATCAAACCCATGTGTATCCGTCCTGACCACAACAATCATTTTGGCCAACATGACCTGGCCCTGTAAATCTAGGGACAGTATCGTACCTGCCACAAGCTCTGGGGTCACCACATGGCAGAAGATGAAATCTGAGGGCACCCGCCAACAGCCTTGCCAATCCGGGGCAATGCATCGAGTAATACCGTTATTCCATAGACAAACATGTCTGGGTCCACTGGGATGCCGCGGAACACCACCTCCTCTCCCTGGGCCTGAATGAGGACCATTGCCCACAATGCACACATGCCTGAGTGACGCATACCACCACATTGTCCGTAAAGGAGGTGATCATGTTTAGCTTGCTTAACAAATTTTGTCCCAACAAATTTATGGGGGACACTTCTGAATATAGCAAGGGGGCACACACCACTTACTCTCCTATTTTGATAGCTACCACTTTTGTGAATGAAACCGTCGCGACAGCTTCAGGAAATCCTTGCATGTCCAGAGATTCACCTGATTCTGTGGGCTGTCCTTTTCAGGATAAGTATTGGTACCTGGGAACATGAAAGGGTTTCCTCCCAGAATGCTGACCCCCTCGGTAAGGTACCACCATTCCATTTGGTACTGCATTTTATGTGAGCATTTGTCCCCCACACACTGTATTCTGCTGGGCCGCCTAGGGGGTGTGCATTAAGTGGTGCTTATGCCTGCATATGTGAGAGGTTTGGTGGTAACTGGGTATACGCCTGGTGTATTTCATAGGGTATGGAGGTGAACACCGTGGGCTGGGGTGCAGATGGCTGTCGTGGGGTGGGGATGGGTTGGTTGTCTGGGTTGTATCCTCCCCCCTCCCTGCTTCTGCATTCCCTCCCAAAATGTCCTCACTTGCCACAGCCCCAACACTGAAAGACCCCATACAACCCCAGGGCCCCATCCCCCTAAACCCCATCTGCCTCCCTTACCCCCTTGAAACCCTCCGCCTCCCCGCTGCTGACCTCCTTGGTGCCATTCAGAGTACTGGTGTTGAGGTTCGCCACCCTACTGCCCCTGTGCTCCACCTGCCTGAAAAACGCTGCCATCCTCACATTTTCGCGCGCTGCAGCTTGTTCTGCCGACTCTGTCTCTGTACTTGCTACTACCGTACCCGCAAGTGCTATTTTTGCTATCTATTTCTGCACCAGTTTTGCTACCCCAGCCTGCAATCTCTGAGCCATTTCCTTTTCTCATTCCTTAATACTTTTGCAATGATGGAAATCAATAGTCTGACTTTCGGCCCACCCCTTCACTTCCATGCCTACTATCTTATCAAGTGCTTTCTGAACTTCCTTTGGTAAGCTCCTCTTAATAATGAAAAAAAAGAGGAAATGATCTGTTCCACTGGTCACCCGTCTCTGTTCACCACATCTCTTGCACTCATTGTCCTCCATAGTGTCACTGGCATAACAGGGGCCCCTGCAGCCCCCGTGGTGCGGGGGGTGGGGGGGCTGCAACCACATGTCCTGGGAGGGGGCCCCACTTGGAGTAAAAAAAAAAAATCCCAAAAAATATTTCGTTTTTTTTTTCTTTTTGAATTCCTTCTGCCTTTATAAAGAATTTATTTCTGTGACAGTTGAGGGGAGTCATAATACTTCAAAAATAAATTGTTTCTTTTTGAAGGTCACTCTGACTTCATAAAGAAATTATTTCCGTTAAGGACTGAACTGTAACAGCAATAATTTCTTTATGAAGGCAGAGTGAATAGAAAAAGAAACTTTCTTTTTGAAGTCCGGGGTCTACTCCCACCCCATGACATGAAGACCCTAGGCTGGAGGCCTCCATGTCATGGGGTGGGGGAAGCCCTGTGACTTCAAAAATAGTTTATTTTTGAAGTCACCCTGCCTTCATAAATAAATTATTTCCGTTATAGTTCAGTCCTTAACGGAAATAATTTCTTTATGAAGTCAGAGTGACTTCAAAAAGAAACAATTTATTTTTGAAGTATTATGACTCCCCTCAACCACATGACGTGTGCGTGTGTGAGTGTATGGTGAAAGAGTGCACACAAATGTATGGGTGGCTGGGTATGCGTGTGTGCGTGAACACATTTAAATGTATGGGTGACTGCCTGGGTGTGCCTGTATGGTGAAAGGGTACACACTTAAATGTATAGGTGACTGTGTGAGTGTATGGTGAAAGGGTGCACACAAATGCATGGGTGGCTGGGTGTGCGTGTACGGTGAAAGGATGCACACTTAAATCTATGGGTGGCTGCCTGGGTGTGCCTGTATGGTGAAAGCGTGCACACTTAAATGTATGGGTGGGTGCCTGGGTGTGTGTGCCTGTATGGTGAAAGGTTGCACACTTAAATGTACGGGTGGCTGCCTGGGTGTGCCTGTATGGTGAAAGGGTGCACACTTAAATGTATGGGTGGCTGCCTGGGTGTGCCTGTATGGTGAAAGAGTGCACACTCAAATGTATGGATAGCTGGGTGTCTGTGTGTATATATGGTGAATGGTGTGTGTGCTTGTGTTCAGGGGTGCAACAAAACCGACATTTCAGGGGGGCTAACCCTTCAAATGTCGGGAGAGGCTCTAACTTCATGTGTGCTGGGGAAGAGCCAACTTATTTGTGTGGGGGCATCTAACTTCTTTACGCATTTTAATGAGACTATTCTAGTGCAGCTTCAATGTTACAAGCAGTTAACTCTCTCCTTTAAGTCTGAAAGCACCCACTTATGGACTGCTGTGAGAATGACCGGTCTCCTGTTCCCTTTCTATCCTTCCAATCACTCCCCTGTCATGCAAGTACTAAACCCACATCACAATTTCAATTGCTTAAAAAATTGCCATTTGAATGCAGGTACTGACAGTGAAATGCTGTACGTTAGTAATTGCTGGGCTGGGCCCTTGTTAACAGCGAAACCCAGGTGCCGTTTAACATCTGTGTCCTTTTCTGTCCGGCAACTGCTTTGTAGGTCAGCCAGGTCAAGTCAACATAGCCCACAATTTCAGGGAAGGGGTGTGTGCTGAAGCCCAGTCAGCTCAATGCTGTTGCACCACTACTTGTGTTTAATGCCTGGATTACTTACTGGTAATCTTCATTACTCCTAGCCCTATTCTTCCTCATCCGAGCACTTGTGTATGAGGCAGTACTTGTGTATGAGGCACTCTGCCTCATACACAGGTACTGGGATGAGGTAGAGATACATGAAGGTATTGCCTGACTTAGCTTCCTGTAATCTTTATTACTCCTAGTCCCCCTCGTCCTCATCCCAGTACTTCCCTATGGGGCATGGAGTCCCATACATAAGCAATGGGACAAGGAAGAGGGACGTGGAGGTAATTCTGGACCAATGAGCTGATTTAGGAGGTTGGGGTAGGGAATGGGAGGGAGCAGAGATGTGTGGGGGGGGATTGTGCAATAAATCATCATGGACGTCCATGTCCATGCTAGGCAGGCATGATATGTGGTATTAGTGGCATTTTGGTGCAGTCAGTCTAGTCATTACTCAGTTTGGTATGATTTTCTTTAACTGGGCATTTCTGATAAAGCAGTCCTGCTAAGTGTAATTACCTGGCTAGACTGGCATTTGGGTTCTGCCAGTCTAGCCGTTTCTTACTGCGGCACTGTATATTTTTCTGGGCATCTGTGATAAAATTATATATGATATGATAAGTCATATATAACGCACCTGTACACAAGTGTTTTTAGGCAAGACAAGGGAAGGAAAATAGAGGGAGGACAAGACAAATGATCTTACTAAGCCTTGTGTCATTCAGATTGTGCAAGTGCGAGAACAAGAAGTGCAAGGGGAAAGGGAGGGGGGAAGTGCAAGGGAGAGGGGAGGGGAAAACTGGGCAGCAATGCTCTGAGTAAGTGCAGCCAGGGCAGCGCGGCTCTGGGTAGTGCAAGGAGAACAAGGGACTGTAGGGTTACAGTTACAGCCCATAACTGCGTGGTAGGCCTGGAGGCAGTGCAAGGGTGACTGATCAAGAAAGAGCCTGGACTCAGTGAGACTGAGGGTAACCAAGCAACCAGTTGGTACAGCAGACAGGTAGGTCAGGTAGGTCCGCAGGGGAGGGAGAGAGAGAAAGCAGAGGAGAAGAGGAACGTTTTGAGCTGCTTCTGGAACTTTGAAACTTCAGGTGGTCCGGCTCAAGTTTGGGAGGGACAGGGAGGCCATTCCAGAGGGCGGCACCTGCAGGGGAGAGGGATCTACACCCCAACCCTACACTTTCTGCCTGGAGAAGCATCTAACCCTTGCGGCTCGAGAAGGAAGGTATTAGGGAAGAGAGCATTGGATGTAGTGCGGATCCCAGCCCCAGAAAGCCTTGTGGGCAATGCAAAGGGTCTTGAACTTGATCCTTGCAGCCACCGGGAGCCAGTGGAGAGATTTCATGGCTGGCGAGATAAGGTCCTTGGGCTTGAGGCCAAGGATAAGTCTCGCAGTTCTGTTCTAGATTAGTTGCAGAGGGCGGAGAGTAGAGGAAGGCAGATTGAGAAAGTGGCTGTTGCAGTAGTCCAGCCTAGAGAGAACCAGAGCTCTGGAGACAGTGAGCTTCTGGGGGAAAGTGAGAAATGGAAGAGTCCCTTGGAGGAGGTACAGCTGGTATTGGGACTTCTTGGCGACGTCCGAGATGTGAAGCGAGAAAGAGAGAGTGGAGTGGAAGATTACACCAGGAATGAGCGAGAGAGGAGAGTAGGCTGAGGGGAGCCTGAATGAAAGCTGAGTGTCATCAACATAACACTGAAAGTTATAGGAGAAGGTAGGGATCAGGTGGGCCAAAGGGCCCAACTAGAGGTTGAAAAACCATGTTGAGAGGATAGAGCCCTGGGGAACGCCACAGGTAGAGAGAGGTGGCAGAGTGAAAGGGACCAAGTTGGACCTGGGAGGGGGGTCCAAGAGGAAGAAGGTCAGTCGCTCCAGGATCTGATCCAGGATGCCCAGGTTCTCACGGAGTCGATTGATCAGGATGGTGTGGTTGACCATGTCGAAAGCAGAGGAAAGTCCAAGGAGGATGAGGACAGAAGGAATGTTGTAATCAAGGTTAGAGATCAGATCTTCACAGGTGTTCAGTAGAGCAGTTTATGTGCCTCTGGCAGCTCTTAAGCCAGACTGATGGTCATGGAGACAACCAACAGATTCAGTGTGGAGAGTAAGCTGGCAGATGGCAAGCTTTTCCAAGAGTTTGGGGGAGGGGAAAGTTCCAGTGGCAAAAGAATGATTACAGAAATCGGCCAAGGCTGGAGCAAGGGTGTCAATGTGGTCCTCGATGGTTCTGGAGGAGCAGGCGAGCACCTGTTTCGATGACACTTCCATAGGTGGGACTTGTCTAGAAACCTCGTCAGGTGTTAGAGAGAAAGAGGGGAAAGGAGGAGGAGAGAGAGAGAGATGGCCAAAGGGGGCTGAGAGAGGATGAGGAGATAGTGGACCGGATGTCCTGAGTTTTAGCACAGAGGTGAGAGGCCAAAGCCTCAGAGGGCCTGTTGAGGGAACAGGAGAGGTAGAGACCACAACAGGATTGGCCTGTTCCTTGCAGATTTTAAAGAGTTTGGCTGTGTTGTTAGAGGCTGCAGAGACGCAGGCTTCAATGTGTGCTTTCTTCTTGATGAGGCTTATTGCTTCGACTGCCATTTTGGTACAACCAGTCTAGGTATGTCTTAATGTGGCCTGGCATGCTTTACTGTAATGTTATTATGTGTCTACACTGGTCTAGATTGTGCAGCTAGTTGGACATGTTTTCATTGTGGCATGGCATTTCTAATAGCAAAGCATTAATTACCCAACAAAACAATAGCAAACATTGTGGCTTTTTAGCCAATTTTACTCAGAAAGTGTGCTGTATATTGCATTAAAACACATATTTATATCTTTTTCCTATTGCAGTGTGTGGCATACCCCTTCAGCAGCATGTTAGTTAGTGTGTATTGCACAAGCATGGTAATCTAGGCCGGCCTAGAATGTGGCGCGACCCGTGACTTGTCGCCAGTTTGGGGGGCGCCCCTCAGCATGGCTCGCAGGGGGGCCCCCAGATCTTGTGTTACGCCACTGCATAGTGTACTGTATTATGGACTGCAGGTCCGATGTGTCTGGGTACGCCCACCCCAGGGCATCCCACACTTGCGTTCTGATGTTGTTAACAGGGGCCCCATTGTGTGCATCATTGTCCAACTTTACTCCTGGATACCCGGCTTTAACCCACATGTCCCCCACCTGGTCTCCCTCGATTGCAACAAGTAAACCTTTCATGTCTCCTACTGGTAGGGGTATCCCTGCTGCCGGCTTTTCAAAGGCATATATCCAATTTCTGGCACCGGCAGTAAGGGGCGGGAGTGTTTTAGTGAAATCATTTTTACCCATCTGAGCCCATGGCACATAATACACCCTCCCTGGCCCTTTATGCAACAGAAGCAGCTGCTTGCCCTTTCCTCTCCGCTCTTTCTGCCGTCACTTCAGTTTTTCCTTGTCGATGCTACCCACCCAAATCTGTTCCTCAATCCCGGTCCCCATAGGCTCTCTTATCTGGGTGATATCACAGGCACCTCCTGGGCGTCCCCCTCGTTGTCTTCAAATTTGTCCACAGTATCCCATTCTCCTTCTTGGCGTTCCCTGTTTGCTTCCCTATCTGACCTCACTGTTCGGTATCCTACGCTTTCTGCTCTGGAGTGGTCACCCTTACCTCTCTCCACATGCACATCCTTTATTGCGGTGCTATCAAGTCTGAACAAAATGTCTCCTGCCCTCCACCCATCCAAACCCACACCCCTTTTTGCCCTCTCCTGCCTTCACTGCCCTCAGATGAGCCAGCTCTGATTGTGTCTCCTCTAAAGCCTTTTTTAACTCCTTTCGCGACTTACTTTCCTGCAGCACAATGCTGTTGGGTGTTGGTGAGTGGGTAAAGCCCCTCGGTAGGCACAGGCTGCAACCCTTACTCTAGTGCTGTGGTGGTCACTATATTTATGGGGGCACTATCTTTGCGTTGGGGCACACACCTGGCAACATCTTTTACATCCTCTACCATCTTCCACAGGCCTAAAATCTCTTTTCGTTTATGCAATTGTTTGCCCCTGTATTTAGCCGCTAGGAATGTGCTCATATGTTCCAGTATCTCTCTGTGTTAGTCCCTTTCTCCGGCGATGGGTGGGGCATCCCCCCTCAAGTCTCTGTTACCCACTGGCAGTGATATTTCTCTATCTTGTCTTCTTACAATGGAAACCCACTATATATATACTCCAGTGGAGCCATTCCCCCCATATTGACACTTTATTCCAAAAAAACTCTTAATATTTGCCCCACACAATACCCGCACAATTGTCACTACCAGTCTTCCAAGACCACCTCCCAGTTGCCCCCTGTTTTGCCCTCCATGCCTCACCACACTTTCACACTGCTCTCTCCACACACTCACAACACTTCCACAGGCCCTCCTTTGGCCTCCACCAAGTCCACAATAATAATCCAATACACCAAAACAACGAACCAACATAATAAGCCAAAACAACAACCACTACTTTTCCTTCTTCTACGGAAATCTGAGCTCTCTAAATATAAAGAGATCCTACTTTTGTAATCTCCTTTTCACAAAATAAAATGACACCACATTCTCCCCTCACTCGGGAAGGTTCCCACACTCCTGTTTTCCTCCACATTATCTCCTTAATAATAAATATAATAAATTAAAAAAAACTCTGCCACATGGTCTTTCACACTCTCCATCCACACATACCGCACCCCCCCTCTCCCTCTTCTCCCTGTTGTCATCACTCGCAAGAGGTGTACTTACATCAGCATGTTCATCCAGGCTTCTCTGTCACACGGTCCCGACAACGACCTGCACCCTCCTAGGAGCTGCGCCCCGTTTCAAAGAACAGACAGGAATTCTGTAAAAATGGCTCCTGTACACCACTGCAGGTTTGCCCGCCTGGGACTGGTCACTGTAGGTGGACGGAGCCCCTCCAGAGATGCGGCCTGGAAGCCTCTGTCTTCACGGGGTCGCTGGGATCACATCGGGGTCACCAAAAATGTAGAGAAGCCCCTCAACGCTCATAGAAAAAGTGCAACCCACTACGGAAAAAATCCAGCACAACTCTTGCAATGAGAACAACGTTTTATTTTCACAAAAATAAGAATGAACCAGCAAAGATCTTGCTGCCGCCGAGCGCTCTGCTCAAATTAGTACGAGCAACATTTTTATGAGGACACACAGCGTCATCTGTGATGTAATTTACATAGGGTACAAATCTGAAATGGCTGGTTGGTGCACCCCTATAAATAGTCTGCCTGCTCCATATGGGATGCTAGGCCATTTATCCCAGAACCGCCTGTCCATCTTCTTGCACATGGGCTCCTCCTCACACATCAGTAGGTATGAAGTTACAATTAGCTGCTCGTTAAGCAATGAAAAAACAATACCTTTTCTATCTCTGACCTATAGTGCACCTGGTACGGCAGACATGGACTACGAAGAGACCTTGAGGACATTGCTTCTAACTACAGCTCGATTCTAGATATGTTGTTGAACTCCCAAGGTATCCCACCTTTGTTTTAGCTATGTCTTTTTTTTCCCCTTTTTCCGGCACCTCGCAGCACAAATCATGTGACCTTTGGTGAAGGGAACTGGTCCCTGCTTTCTGATCTTTCCTGATTGATCATGGGTCTAACACTTTTATGGTCGTGGTCTGGGACTAGCTGATATTTTGGAATGCTAGGGCTGATGAGATGGGCGCGTTTGAATGCTATTACTTAGAGTTGGAATGGGGAAGGTCGAAAGCTTGTGCCCTCCGTCTCGTGGGATAGCTTTTTACAGAGAGCTCTCAACCACCTCATGGCCTTGCAGGGCACAGATACAAACACTGGCAACATGAGGCAATATGAGGTCTATGAATCCCTGCAGCTGTGGCCTTTCTCACTCGTGGCCATGCTATGACCTATTCTCACATGTGATCACCTACTTCCCGATGTGTGCCTTGGGGCCTGAAGCCCTGACTGCAGCGCAATGCTAGGCCTCGATTTTAAGATGGCTGCTGATATCCAAGATTGCGTTTGGTTCCTCATTCATACCAGAGTAGTAAACCACACTGCCATCCCTGCATAATGGCCTCTATGGACACTCCTCCCACTGTACCCTTACCAAGCCCCTACTGCACACTCCCAGGACTCTGCCTCATCTGAAAGCACTCCTCCTTCCCAACAGTTGTTAACATTTTGATGTGGTGGAAGGTGCTTTTGCAAGCAGTTCGTGAAATGCAGACTATTGAATGTCCTTGTAGTCCAGTGTGGCTGCGCACTGGGCAGGAGTCCATGCTGTGTAAAGTTTTCATTCTACCTTTGTCTTTCAGTTTCACATAGTTATTGAGGAATTGTCGTAAAGATTTGAAGGATTGTTGGTGTATGTTACATATTGAGCTGAATGTCTATTTGTACACTGGACTTTTTTTGGGGGAAAGGAACATTTGGTTGAAGGTTTGCTGGATCAGTTTTTTCTATAAGGGTTTATTTTGCCATAATGGTGTCTCCTACCATTTCATAGCCTCGGCCATTACTGTCTTTGGCAATAGTTTTTTTTATGTTCTTGTTTATAAGCCTCTTCATTGATACATGGTTCTGTGATGCTTGTGTGAATCCATTCACCTTCACAGAAGTTTGAAAAGGTATCTCTATTGACATTGCACATGTTTAGAAGTACCTTTTCTAATGTATTGATTAATTTGTTAGTGGTTTCATTCTGTTTAAAATTATTTTAAACACCTTTCTCTTTAGTAGAAATGCGCTGTTAATTGGAGCTTTGATGATTAGTCTTCTGCAGTAGTTTTTAAGAGTAGATTGTGACTTTTTAGCTGTATTTATAAGATTGTGAAGAACTCTATGGTGGAACATTTTTTGTAAAATTAATTGCTTGGAATGCTGTACTTTGGGTACGTTAACATTGGTAGATATGGCGGTAGGTTCATTAGTAGGTCTGCTTTTGTTTGTACATCTTTTTTTAATTTTAGTTTTTGCAAGAGGTCTTATTTTTTAGTGGTGGCTGGTTTAGGTTTGTTCAGTGAGGTTACTAGCTGTTTTGTTTTACTGTTTTCTATACATTGTTTTAGAGGTAGACGACTATATGGTTGCTTTTATTTTTATCTGCTCTATTTTATCTTGGTTTTCAACAGAGTTGTCTTTTAGTAGGCATTCTGTTCTGTCTGTTGGGAAAAAAGAAAGTTTGGGGTTGAAAGTTGTGGAATGTACATGCATGTATTATGCATGGGTGTGTGGGTGTGATTGTAGAGACGAATAGAGCACTGTGTGTTTGTGTAGTGGGATGATAGGTGTGGTTGGGAAGGTTGTAAGAGTGAGAGTCTGCACAGGTGTGACGGCTTGGATTAGTGAGTAAGGGCGTGGTAGTGTGATTGAATAAGTAGGGACATTATGATGTTTTGAGGAAAACAATGGTTGTTATAATGGTGTGATTTGGCGCATTGGTAGGATGGATGAGTGGGTTTAATGGGAAAGGTTTGAGGAAGTGTGTGTATGTGTGGTAATGTGTGATAGTGATTTGGAATGTAATGAGTGTGGAAGTTGTTGGGTTGGAATTAGGACATCATGTGGATAGGGGTGGGGAATAGTAAGGAAGTAAAATGGTGGTATAGATGTTGATGAGGGATGGGTGTGTTGTTAGCCAGTAAGGAATGGGTGGTGTATTGAATAAAGAGCTATGTTTAGATGGGAATAGAAAGAGTGTAAATGTTGTAATATAATGAGTAAGAGTGAAATACAATGTTGTTGACTCAAAAAGAATATTCTAGGTTAATAAATAGTGAACGTGCTTTGTTACAATTAGAGAGATATACATGCTATATTGATGTATTTACTTTGTAGGATGTGAAGAGTGTTCTTTCTTTGGTACCTGTCTTTGTCAATCTTCTTTTTCCTGTAATTGTAAAAGAAAGTTAGTGGGTATATGTGGTAATGGTGAAGTACCTTTAGTAAGAGAGGTTGTCATTTATGAAGGTAGGAGGAGTTGTTGGGAAAAGGAGTTAATAAAGTTGTGTTATGGATGATGTAGTAAAGTATGTTAACTATGTTGTTAGAACAATTGGAGCATGGGTAGTGCTGTTCGAAAATTGCAAGGAACAGGGCAAAAATGGGTGTGTAAAAAAAGATGCATATCTATGTTATCTTTTTTGCTGTGGATTTTAATAAGAGAAGTGCAGTATTTGTGGTGCAATCACAGATTACATGTTTTTAAATAATAGGGAAACTGTGGCCTAGTGGTGATGCAATGGCTGATTGCAGTTGCAGCAGTGTTTGGTGTCTTATAGCAGTGGTTGGGAAAGAACAGTACAGTGTATACACATATGTATGAGGAGGTGGAGAATGGTGGCACTATAAGGGATGTAATGAGAGAGGTTGGAAAGTGTGACTTTATGGAATGAAAAATGAAAAATTGAAAATGCTGAGTGTTTAAAAATGTTTCTTTTTAAGAGCATTTTGTTGAAAGTAAAAGAAATGCAAATGTGAATATGTGCATTTATAGCAGCACTATGTTTATTTTCTTGCTAAAAGAAAGCCAGAAGCAGATGGAAAAGATTTGTAGAACATTTTTAAGTGGCACTTTGTGTGTTAGCAAGTATGCATGTACTGCCAATATATTAAACTTCCAGACGCCAAGTGCCACTTAAAAATGTTCTACACATCTTTTGCATCTGCTTGTCCTTTCTTTTTAAAACAAAGTGACACAGAGTGCTGTTATACATGCATATATGCATTTTTTTTACTTTCATCATAATGCTCCTAAAAGAAACATTTTCAAAGGCATAGAATTTTCCATTTTTCATTCCATATGCATGTCACAGATTCCAACCTTCCAGTCCAGTCGTGTTTTTGTCTTTGCTTTCTGGGACCTGTAGTCTAAGTTTTATAATGGGAGAAGTGGAACCACAAGTCCCAGAATGCAAAGAAAAAGAACAAGACTTGATAAGTGTTAGGGAAAATTCTCATTCTATGGCTAATTTCCCTCACCTAGTGAGTTCCCCAGCAGCTTTGCTGGATTTTTTTAGTTTATTTTTTCCACCTGGTAAGAGTGTGAGCTTCCCCCCCACTCTTATCTGTGTTTTGCATGTGTATTTTGACTGTTTGTGTGATTGTGGACTCTGGAGTACACCACTTCAGTAGCCACACTCTTTAGTGTGTTACACAGCACCTTCAGTGCAGTAACACAGGATTGTCTCTTAGGCGTCCCACCGACTCCATTTTCTGGGGCTGACTACTGTCCCCCAGAAAAGGGTAAAGTTGCCATTACCTTTACATAGTCACTTTTAACCACGGATCCAGTACACGCCATTTTATATGGAGTATTAGAAAGGGTTAATTCTTAGCCCTTTTTTATCTGTGCCTCTTGGAGCATTGTTTCACTCCCTTAACATTAAGACTTGGGTGGTGGCAGTGCTCCCTACCCTAATTTTCCTACTGTGGTTATATTATATAACATTGTAACGTTTTAGGCTATTTTAGTAGCCTCAAACTTTAAACCCGCTTGCCCAAATACTTTTTATTTCGTCTCCGGCTGGGTTTAATCGCCATTTCTTTTTGTGAACATTCTTCTTGGGTCTTTCTTTGCTCAGCAAACCAGGTTTGCCTCCTTTGTTTGCCGACCTTTTGGCGGGCTTCTGACCAGAAGCCCTCCTTTGGCGTCTGGGTGTCTAGATGGGCTGAATGTGAGGGAGGGGTGAAGTCATCCCCTGCACAGGGTCTCCTTGGAGACCCAAGTCGCACTTTGTGTTGATTGGCTGAGGTGGTTGTCCGGGCTGGAAACCCCCCCGCTGAGTGATTGACAGCCAGGCTGTGTGAATGGGGGAGTTTGGCATAAAAGGCAGGACTCTTGGGCTAGAAGGCAGAGTCACCACTGGAACTGCAAGGAACCAAAGAGAAGCAGAGAAAAAGACGGCTGCTGCAACCCCGGATCCTGGTGAAGCCCTGCTGCAGTCTTGAGCTATCTACCCTTCAACGACAAGAGAAGATCCAGTCCGGGGTCTTCTTCCCTTGAGTCTGGTGGGATCAACCAGCTCACCCTTTCTTCAGTCAGAGCATCCTCTCCTGGGTCAAAATCACTGCTGTGCTGTAAAGGTCCAGATAGCCATCAGAAGAGCCCTCTCCTGATTTAAAGGAGCACACCTTTTATTCATTGTTGTCTTTTTCGCTGCTGCTGGCCTCATCCCTGGGTAGTGCAGATCACTCCAGACGTCCTCCTTCTTGTCCCCACGACTGAAGCCGCAGGAACCGTGAGTCTGCAGGAACTACCAGGAACAACTGCTGTGGCATCAGCTTTTCTCCAACGGAATAAGGTACTGTGCACATGTGGTCGTTCTCTCTGACTGAGCATCCGGAATCGGGGTGAACCCTTTTCCTCCACGAAGATTTATACTTTCTTCCCTCCCTCTCATAATCTTTCCTTCCATTTGACAATATCCAAGTACTCTTAACATCTCGAATCTCGAACTGTTCAACGTGTGATCCTCGGCAACTGATTATCTGCTCCATTGTCACTGGCACAGGCCTATTGACTTTAATCTGTATCTTTGAACAAGTCCTCTGATTCCCTTGCCTGGACAAAAGTATTGCCTGTGATTTTATCCCCTTTTTTTGTGTTTTAACTTTGTGAGCATTTCTATCCGCAGGTACGCGTTAGTATCGCAACGCGGTCTGTGAAATCCTACTGTACTTACCTTGAATTGCTGGAACAAGTGGATGTGGCTGTGTGTGGTTATTTTACCTGTGGTTTTGAAGTTATAGAAGTGTTTTATGAACAGATGGTTTTAAATAAATGTACTTATATTTTTTACCTGAAACCTTGAGTCAGTGTTTGCTTGAGTCACAGTAATTGTGGTCCTTTGTGTAATCTCTACTACTGCTCATTTACTCTTGAGATAAGTCTGGCTGCTCCGCTACTGCTACCACTTTAACAGTGTAGTACAGGCTTGTACCAAAGGTGAACTTGTATTACCACTTATAGTCTTAATTGTGTGTAGTGGTCCCTAAGGGCACTGCACAGGATTCTGCCTAACACTGCCGTACAGCGGTGAGGATTTGCAAGTATAGTGATTACACTTAGAGTGCTGCTATTGCTTGGGTTAAACTAACCACAAGGCTAAACACCACTAATTCTATTAACTGAGAAATCATGTCAAATATGGAAATCTACACTGAGGAGGGTCTCTTAAACTACACTGCTGAGGTTTTGAGAACCATGTGTAGGGAGAGGAGTTTCTCTGGTAAAGGAAAGACATCTGAACTGGTTGCTAAGTTATTGGGAAAACAAAGTCTGGAGAGTAGGCCAGAAGGACTTACACCTCCAGCAAATGTGGATACTGATGTTTATGATTCTGAGAGTGGTGAAGAAGAAGTAGATAACCCTTTGTTAGGAGTTCCTACCAACCCCTTGCCTGCTCAGCAACCACAACCTCTGTACACAGGGACCCCCACAGGTCCTACACTCACTCCTGAGTGTATTGCACTAGAAGAAATGAGACTTGAATTAGAAGTGGAACGTATTGAAGCACAGACTGCCATGAAACACCAAGAATTAAGGCTCAGAGAAATGGAGATATCTCTTGCTCTAGAAATGAAGAAATTGTCTTTGGAAAATGTTTCTCTCCCAGAGTCTTCTAGGTCTTCCAGCCCTAAGAGACCCTGTATGCCAAAGTAAATGATTGGTATGTATGAGACTAAACTTGATGTTTTGGATTGGTTAGCAATGTTTGAGTACAATCATGGGATTCATGGTATCTCGGGGAATCAGTTGATTCCTTAGCTTTTTTCTAAGCTTCCCCCTGTTGCAAGTGATGCTGTAATGGAGTTGGTGAGGAGGATAAGCAGGATTATGAGTGTGTGAAGCTAGCATTAATAGCTAGATTTGGGAAGACCCCTTCCCATTACCTTAAGAGGTTTAGGACCCTCAAAAAGCATGATGGTACCCCCCGGCTACCTGGGTGTGTGAATGTTTGAAAAACTTAGATGGTTGGGTTAAGGGTTACAAAGTAAACTCTTATGAATGTTTGAGGAATCTTGTAATGTTGGAGTCTATTTTTGATGTCTGCTCTCCTGAGCTTAGACAGCACTTGGCTGATTCAAAGGAGGTAGATCCTAAGAAGTTAGCTAAGGCTGCTGAGTTGTAGGTTGCCAACAGGGCTACTCACAAAGATTCTGGGGCAACTCAGAAGAAGGATGAGGGAAAGCAGCCAAAGAAAGACAACAAAGAGAATTCCAATAATTCCAATCCAAAAGAGGGCCACAAACATAACCAGGGTAAGCCACAAGGGAAACCCAATCAGGCTAGTGTACCATCTGGTCCCAAACCCGATGGAGGTCAGAACAAACCCCCATTCCATAAAGCATTTGGTAAATGCTTTGTTTGTGGGTTAACTGACCATGTGAAAGGAGATCCTAGATGTAAGGGTAAACCTTCAGGGGTCCACACTGTCTCCTTAGCCTTCTCCCAGGTGGATGAAGTACTTATAGCCAGTGGAAACTTTCAGTTACGAGCTGATGAGCCCACAAGAGTCTCAGCTGGTGTTTCTTTAATGTCCTGGGGTCTTTGGGAACAACAGAACTTAGATGTATATAACTCAATCCCAGATAATACTAAAGAGTATTACAAAGATAGTGTTCTTGCGAAAAGTCAGGAAACCCCTGCCATCAGAGACACTGACGCCAGCATAACTCTGGTTGATGAATGTTTTCAAGGTGAAGGATGTTGCTAAGGCAATCAAACACCTAACTAAGTTAGCTGGAGGCCCTGTGCAAATGGTTCCCCAGTTACCAGCTCTCATCCAGTGTAATGACATGAATGACAGAATACCTGTAAGTGTGCAAAATAAAGTGCCTGGGAGGGTCCTGTTGGGTAATGACCTTAAAACTCTTGGAGGTGTGTCCAGTACCCCCAGACCACCCAGCAAAAGGATGCAGGAGCTCACAAGGTCTGCTAGGGAGAGAACCATGAGAGGCTCTCCTGGGGATTTGATAGAAGAAACTATCACCCCAAGTCCACAGGACTTACTTACTGCTATTGCAAGACAGAAAGAGACCAAGGGGAAACCCAAGTCTGCCAGCAAGAAACCAGCAAGCACTCCTGTGCCCAGAAGGACATCCCCAAGATCGTCCAAAGTCACCTCTGTGACTCCTCCACCAGCTGAGGCTGAGTGTGAGGTTCAACCCTGTATGGTACAACTAGATACTGAGAAATCAGATCTAGAAGAAGATCTTACTCTGGTTGGAGATCTTGGCCCTGTTGAACATCCTGAGCTGCAGTCTTTACTGGCAGAAGGTGGACCCAACAGAGCAGACTTCAGCAGAGGACAAAGAGTGCCCAACTCTTGAAGGTCTTCGCCTACATGCAGCTTCTCGTTCAATGTGACTGAGCGTGGGAAGTATAGGATGCATTGGGAAGATGGCCTCTTCTACAGTGAACCAACTTAGTCAACCCCTGGAGACTGCAAAAGACTTGTAGTACCTCTAGTGAACCGACTCCAGTTTCTGCAGTTAGCCCACGAGATACCTTTGGCTGGTCACTTAAGTTTTAAGAAAACCAAGGAAAGGCTCTCTCTTTACTTCTACTGGCCTAAGATGGGTTCGGAAGTAGAAAAATTCTGCAGGAGCTGCCACACTTGCCAAACCTCTGGCAAGAGTGGAGCCAAGAATGTGGCACCCCTCGTGCCTCTCCCAGTGGTGGGAGTCCCTTTTGAGAGGGTTGGGATTGACATTTTTGGTCCTCTTGACCCCCCACATCTTCAGGCAACAGGTTTATCCTGGTTGTAGTGGATTATGCCACTAGGTATCCTGAAACAATACTTATGAGGACTGTTATGGTTCAAGCTGTGGCTAACTCCCTACTTGGTATTTTTACCAGAGTAGGTTTTCCTAAGGAGGTGATATCTGACAGGGGATCCAGTTTTATGTCCCACTACATGCAAGCCACGTGGAAAACCTGTGGAGTCACCTACAAGTTCTCTACTGCCTACCACCCCCAAACCAATGGATTGGTAGAGAGGTTTAACAGAACTATGAAGAGCATGATAGGTGCTTTAGAAGAACCCCTTAAAAGAAAGTGGGACCTTCTACTTCCATGCCTTCTCTTTGCATATAGAGAAGTCCCTCAGGAGAGAGTAGGTTACAGTCCCTTTGAACTTCTCTATGGCCATCCAGTCAGAGGTCCATTGGCCCCGATCAAGGAGGGGTTGGAGAGTGCTCCCACCCCAAGCCAGTCAGAGTGACTGACTATGTGATAGGTCTCTGTAGGAGAATGTCACACATGATGGCAGAGGCAAGTGATAACTTGAAGGCTGGTCAAGCTCTTATCAAGCATTGGCATAACCAGAAGGCTAACATGGTTGAGTTTACTAAAGACCAGCTTGTTCTTGTTATGGTACCTGCAATGCAGAGGGCCTTACAGGACAAATGGATAGGACCCTTCAAAGCTGTGGGTAAACCTGGAGAGGTGAACTATCTGGTGGACTTAGGCAATCCTAAGGAGGCTCTTAGAGTCTTTCACACCAACCATTTAAAGGCTTATGTCTCTAGACCTGACATAGGAGCATTGCTCCTAGCTTCAGCTCAGGAGGAGGAGGAGGAGGAGAGTGAACCTCTACCTGACCCCCTCAGAGGCTTACCTTTAGATGAACAAGTGGAAGGAGTTAATCTCTCTTCCAGTCTCACATCTGACCAGCAGGATGAGTGCAAATTACTGTTAAATCAGTTTTCCTCCCTGTTCTCACTTTCACCAGGCTTGACCCTTTGGGGCCAGCATGATATCCTCATTGGTGACTGTATTCCTGTCAAAAGCAGTGGGTACAGAATGTCAGACAATGTAAGGACCCACATAAGGAATGAGGTCAACAAGATGCTTGATCTCTGGGTTATAGAGCCCTCTACTAGCCCATGGTCAAGCCCAGTTGTTCTTGTACCAAAGGCAGGATCTAAGGATTTGAGATTCATGCGTGGACTTAAGAGCTCTAAATGCAGTCACTAAGACTGATGCCCATCCTTTACCAAGGACAGATGAGCTGGTGGACAAGCTTGGTGCAGCCAAGTACCTCAGCACATTTGACCTCATGTCAGGCTATTGGCAAATAGCCCTGATAAACCATGCCAAGGAGAAAACTGCATTATCCACCCCAGCTGGCCTCTACCAATGTAAGGTAATGCCTTTTGGATTAAAGAATGCACCTGCTACATTTCAGAGGGTGATCAATAAAGTTCTGAATGGGATGGATGACTTCTGTATGGCATACTTGGACGACATTGCAGTGTTCAGCCCTACGTGGAAAGAACATATTGATCACTTAGGATATGTATTGCAAGCTCTGGAACAGGCCCATCTGACCATAAAGGTAAGTAAATGTCAAATTGGTCAGAGTACAGTGGTCTACCTTGGACATGAGGCAGGAGGAGGTGAGATAAGGCCATTGCCTAGCAAAGTACAAGTTGTACATAACTGGGCCAACCCTACTACTCAAACCCAAGTGAGAGCCTTCCCAGGTCTCACTGGGTATTACAGAAACTTCATTGAGAACTATGGCACCATAGCTTCTCCCTTGAATGTCATCTCCTCTCCCAAATTTCCTAAAAAGGTCAGGTGGAATGAGGAGTGCAATCAAGCCTTTGAAGGTCTAAAGAAAGCCCTTTGTCAAGCCCCAGTCCTAAGAGCTCCTGACTACCACCAACCCTTCATTGTACAAACTGATGCTTCTTATGTAGGTATAGGTGCACTCCTTAGTCAACTGGATGAGAAAGGTAGTGAACATCCCATTTGTTTCATCAGCAGGAAGTTAAAGGATCCTGAGACAAGGTGGGCAACAATAGAATGTGAATGTTTTGCTATTGTGTGGTCACTGAAGAGGTTTAGGCCATACGTGTATGGTTCAACCTTCACTATTCAGACTTACCACCAACCCTTGAGATGGCTGATGCAAATGAAAGGGGAAAACCCCAAACTACTCAGATGGTCAATCTGCCTGCAAGGATTTGATTTTACAATTGAGCACAGAGCAGGAAGTCACCACCAAAATGCTGATGGTCTCTCTAGGATGTTTATAACCGACTAGAGGTATGAGATCCATCCAGGAGTGGATTACATCCTCCTGTCCCTTAGTCTGGGGGGGGGAGGAGGTGAGTGTTAGGGAGAATTCTCATTCTATGGCTAATTTCCCTCACCTAGTGAGTCCCCCAGCAGCTTTGCTGGATTTTTGGAGTTTATTTTTTCCATCTGGTAAGAGTGTGAGCTTCCCCCCACTCTTACCTGTGTTTTGCCATGTGTATTTTGACTGTTTTTGTGATTGTGGACTCTGGAGTACACCACTTCAGTAGCCCCACTCTTTCGTGTTTTACACAACACCTTCAGTGCAGTAACAGAGGGTTGTCTCTTAGGCGTCCCACCGACTCCATTTTCTGGGGCTGACCACTGTCCCCCAGAAAAGGGTAAAGTTGGCATTAACTAGTCACTTTTAACTACGGATCCAGTACACCCCCATCTTATATGGAGTATTGGAAAGGGTTAATTCTTAGCCCTTTTTATCTATGCCTCTTGGAGCATTGTTTCGCTCCCTTAACATTAAGACTTGGCTGGTGGCAGTGGAACCTACCCTACTTTTCCTACCGCGGTTATATTTTATAACGTGGTAACGTTTTAGGCTATTTTAGTAGCCTCGAACTTTAAATCTGCTTGCCCAAATACTTTTTATTTCGACTCCGGCTGGGTTTAATCGCCATTTCTTTTTGTTAACATCCTTCTTGGGTCTTTCTTTGCGTGGCAAACCAGGTTTGCCTGCTTTGTTCGGTGACCTTTTGGCGGGCTTCTGACCAGAAACGCTCCTTTGGTGTCTGGGTGTCTGGGTGTCTAGGTGGGCTGAATGTGAGGGAGGGATATAGTCACCCCCTGCAAAGGGTCTCCTTGGAGACCCAAGTCGCACTTTGTGGTGATTGACTGAGGTGGTTGTCCGGGCTGGACAACACCCTTGCTGAGTGATTGACAGCCAGGCTGTGTGAATGGGGATTTTGGCATAAAAGGCAGGACTCTTGGGCTAGAAGGCAGAGTCGCCACTGGAACTGCAAGGAACCGAAGAGAAGCGGAGAAGAAGACGGCTGCTGCAACCCCGGATCCCAGTGAAGCCCTGCTGCAGTCCTGAGCTATCTACCCTTCAACGACAAGAGAAGATGCAGTCCGGAGTCTTCTTCCCTTGAGCCTGGTGGGATCAACCAGCTCACCCTTTCTTCAGTCAGAGCATCCTCTCCTGGGTCGAAATCACTGCTGTGCTGTAGTGGTCCAGATAGCCATCAGAAGAGCCCTCTCCTGATTTAAAGCAACGCACCTTTTATTCATCGTTGTCTTTTTCGCTGCTGCTGGCCTCATCTCTGGGTAGTGCAGATCGCTCCAGACGTCCTCCTTCTTGTCCCCACGACTGAAGCCGTAGGAACCATGAGTCTGCAGGAACTACCAGGAACAACTTCCGTGGTACCAGCTTTTCTCCAGTGGAAAAAGGTACTTTGCACATTTGGTCGTTCTTTCCAACTGACCATCCAGAATTGGGGTGAACCCTTTTCCTCCACAAAGATTTATACTTTCTTCCCTCCCTCTTATAACTTTTCTTTCCATTTGACAATATCTAAGTACTCTTAGCATCTCGAATCTCGAACTGTTCAACGTGTGATCCTTGGCAACTGAGTATCTGCTCCATTAACACTGGCACAGGCCTATTGACTTTAACCTGTATCTTTGACCCAAACGACGTGTGTCCTCTGATTCCCTTGCCTAGACAAAAGTATTGCCTGTGATTTTATTCTCTTTTCCCTTGTTTGAAATTCTAAAGTACAAAGTGTGTTTTTATCCGCAGGTAAGCGTTATTATCGCAACACCGGTCTGTCAAATCCTACTGTACTTACCTTGGATTGCTGGAACAAGTGGA
Source organism: Ambystoma mexicanum (assembly GCF_040938575.1). Classification (NCBI taxonomy): domain Eukaryota; kingdom Metazoa; phylum Chordata; class Amphibia; order Caudata; family Ambystomatidae; genus Ambystoma; species Ambystoma mexicanum. The sequence goes on from NC_090923.1 coordinate 1,177,553,916, forward strand.
AGGGGTTGTGTGTGGTATATTACGTGTGGTTTTGAATTTATAGAAGTGAATTGTTTTATGAACAGATGGTTTTAAATAAATGTACTTATATTTTTTACCTGAAACCCTGAGTCAGTGTTTGCTTGAGTCACAGTTGTTGTGGTCTTTTGTGTAATCTCTACTACTGCTCATTTACTCTTGAGATAAGTCTGGCTGCTCCGCTACTGCTACCACTTTAACAGTGTAGTACAGGCTTGTACCAAAGGTGAACTTGTATTACCACTTGTAGTCTTAAATGTGTGTAGTGGTCCCTAAGGGCACTGCACAGGATTCTCCCCAACAATAAGCACCCACAGATTGGAATGGGTCATGTTGGTAAATATGCGTGTACTGCCAACATATTAAACTTCTACACACCAACTGCCACTTACAAATTTTCTACAAATCTTTTGCATCTGCTTTTCCTTTCTTTTGGAAAAAATTACACACAGTGCTGCTATGAATACACATCTGCATGTTTTAACTTTGATCAACATGCTTCTAAAAAGGAACATTTTTAAATGCACAGCATTGTAAGAAACTGCCACTTGATATGAACAGGTGCAGAATTCAACAATACATGGCATTTGATAGAGTGGTTAAAACAGAGAATATGCTTATTGAGAAGCTTATTGTAGGATAGGTAGCAGCAACCCTCTATATATATATTTATGAAGGTGTTGAAAAAAATTACTTTTCAAAATATAAGCATACCTGTACTATGGGGCCTCATTAGAAGTTTGGCGGTAGCCTTGCCGGTAAAACCGGCAGGGTGATGCCAAACTTCAGAACATTTTCAGCGCCCACGAATGGGCAATTACCGGGTCATTACGGCCTTGCCGGACCTGATAATTGCCCATTTGCGGGTGCCGGAAAAATGATGCTCGTCATTCCCATTCAGCCCCATAGGGCCGAATGGGAATAGGGAGGTCAGATGCACCAGCATCGTTTATAACAGTGCCGGTGCATCCGACATGCTGTGCTAGTGGGTGCCTTTCTGCCCGCCAGATCCGGCCTGGCTGGCAGAAAGGCATCCGCGTGTACAACTTGTAGATTGCCGGTCCGGGAACTACGATACTGGCATGCTTACCAGTACCGTAGTTCCCGGACTGGCAAACCTATAATGAGGCCCTATGTCTTGTTAGATGTAGATATTGTTGAATCTGCAAATATAAATTTTGGAGAGTTTCACAGTAGTTTTTGATGCAGGTGGCTGTGAGTCACAGGAGACATGTAATCTGAGAAATCAAGAGTACATCTGAAGTGTTGAACGTAGATAAGAGGGTTACCGCTAGAGTTTTTGGATGTGATTCGTGGATGGATGTGTGACTGTTTGAACAAAGCCAATAACAGAGTTTTACAAACATAAAAGTGAAAAGGGTAGAAGGGCTGCCCTGTGCTAGGGCATCCGCGGACAAGGCGGTAGTCGAGAGACACTGCACGTGCCATCCGGGTCCTGTAAGGGTGTCTGTCATGGAAATGGGACTGAGGAGACTCCGGACAGTTGCAGACATCCATGGGCATCAGGGAGTCAGCAATTATGTTTCCTGGTTCTGGTTGTCACGCTCACCTGGCTCTCTGTGGGAGCAATGGATTCCTCCGGTCTCGTTCTCTCGCTACCCTGGACTGGAAAGCTGACCTGCCAAGAGAACGGGTGTTTAGATGGTCTTTGTGAAGAAGGTGCTCCAACCCTCCCTCCACCCTCCCTGTGACCCAAACGACGTGTGTACTCTTGCTACGGGCGTGGCTCACCTTTTGGTTTAGTGTGGCGCACTCTCCATCCTGCAACTGCAGGGGCGCTGTAGTCTGGGGGCCAGGGGCTAGTTGCTTCACTAGGTCCTGGTTGATGAGCAACAGCTGACCTTCAGTTGAAGTACACTCTTCGCAGTCGTTGCCCAGTTGCTGCACTGGGAGTTATTTGCATGAAAGTTCTATTCGTAGGCTTTAATTCCTGAATACCACGTAGCTGCTGATGCAGGTAAGTTCAACTGTGGGCTGCAGGTAAGTTCAACTGCGGTCTACAGGTAAGTTCTATGATGGCCAGTTATTTCACTGGTTGTGCATGCATGTTGTGAAGCGGAGAGTGGATTGCTGACTGATGCGCTGACTACGGATAAACTGCGCTTTAACCAATGTTTGTTGTCTTTGTAGGTGTTTCCAGAAGCGGAGCAGCTGCCTGGACGCGGCCACTGTGGAGTCAGAAAGGCGTCCGGAGTGGAGAAGCCGACTGGATGCGGCCGTGGTGGGAGGTATTTCGCTCAGCTCGCACACAAAGGTGAGAGAGTACGGATGCAATTTTGGTCGCGTGGGAGACAGAGGACCTAGTTGCACGCAAGTACTTACTGCTTTCTAACTTGTTCTTTTTCTTTTGCAGGTCCGGATTGTTGGCACGATGGGGAGAAGAGGAGCGCTTGCTTCGATCGCGGAGAAAGGTGAGGAAATCCAATGGAAGTCTGGGCTCTGGTGAGCGTGTGGCAAAGGCTACAGAGAGCACACGAAGCACGGGCTAGTCTCTGGGCGTGGCTTATATAGGCAGCCATGCCCAGACACTAGAGCGGGCTGCACAGTTCCGGATGTTAGACAGGCACCCATGTTGGAGTTCCAGGAAGTAACTAGAAATAAAGACTATGCAAGAACAAGGTCCATGGGAGTGAAGTGCACTCTATGACTGCCTTAATGAGTGTTTTTGCTTGCCAGGCCTTAACCAATTTAGCCTATATTTGTGCTTTCCACCTTCCCCCGTGTGTTTGTGCTAGTGAGGAATGGGACCCCAGGCTAGTACCCATGACAGTCCTCCCCCTCAAGGCCTCACCCAACAGTGTTCTTGCTGGTCCGGGTTTGGTGGGATTATCTGGATGGAATTTAGGTAGTTCCTTTAGAGCATGGATGTTCTCGCTCGGCTCCCATGACCCATCCTGCGGTCCATACCCTTTCCAGTCCACTAGATAGTACAGGGTATTCCTTGTCACCTTTGGAGTCTAGAACACTCTTGACCTCGTATTCTGGTTCATCACTCTCTACCACTATTGGAGCCGGGGGTACTGATACTCGTGTCCCCGGATGCACAGGTTTTAGTAGCGAAACATGGAACACCGGATGTATGTGCATGCAAGGTGGTAAAGCTAGTTTCATGGCTACAGGGGTGACTACTGCTTCAATTGTGAAAGGGCCTAAGAATTTATGTTGGAATTTCTTTGGTCCCTTGAGTGCTATGTATTTTGATGCCAGCCATACAGAGTCTCCTGCCTGATAGCTTGGGGCCTTCTTTAGGTGTTGATCGGCATATCTTTTCTGTGTTTCCTTAGTGGTTTGTAGATGTGTTACCGCCTCTTTGGCTGCCCGGGTGATGCGTTCATGTAAGCTTTTGACTGCTGGCATCTGAATTGCTTCCGGTGGGTCGTATATGGAAGTCCGTGGTTCCGCCCATATATGGTGTAGAATGGAGTCAGTTGAGTAAATGCATGCGTGGAGTGCTTCCACGCGTATTATGCCATCCACATGATCTCCATCCAGGCGTGGTTTGTTTGGTGCAGAAGACAGCGGAGGTATTGCTCCAGAGTTTGGTTTGTGCGTTCTGTTTGTCCGTCGGTTTGTGAATGGTGGCTGGTGGACAAACAGACTTCTACTCCAACTAGAACACAGCATTTTTTCCAGAACTGCGACGCAAACTGACTCGCTCTGTCGGATATCACCACAGATGGGAACCCGTATAATTTCACTATGCGGTCAAGGGAGATCTGGACTAAAATATGAGCCGAGGGTATTCCTTTCAATGGTATGAAGTGGGCCATTTTAGAAACCACCACCAGGATGGTGGTGTACCCGGAGCAAGGAGGCAGGTCAGTGACAAAATCCATTGACACAGTGTGCCAGGGAGCGGGGGTACAGCCAGGGGTTGTAGCAGACCGGCTGGTCTTTGCCTCGATGCCTTGTTCTGAGCCCAAATCTCACACAAGTTGACGAAGTTGATGATATCGCTCTGGCAAGTTGGCCACCAGTAGTATCTTCTTACCTTTGCAAGAGTTTTAGCCTCCCAGGGTGACCTTCCAAGGGTGAACTATGATAGCTGGTGAGAATCTCCCCCTGAAGAGCACGTGTGGGCAGATACAGACGCTCCTGGAAATATGGGAGGTCATCGCGTATGGAAAAGTGAGCTCCTTTCTGGTTCCAAGTTATCAATTCTTCAGCGGAAATGTTGCTCTTTATTTCTTCCTTGAGCGTATCCAGCGGTGAGAGGGTACCTCTGCAAATGCATAGGATCTTATCACTAAGGATGATTTCTACTGGATCTGGATACCTATAGGCCTCTTCTACCTTGCCGATGCGAGACAGAGCATCTGCTTTGCCATTTTGACTCCTGGTCGATAGGTGATCACAAAATCGTATTCAGTCAGAAACAGTGTTCAGCTAAGCTGTCATGACGACTGAGCTTTGGCTGAACACAAGTATTGTAAATTCCAATGATCTGTTATAATCGTGATGGTATGCTTGGCTCCGAGTAAATAGTGCCTCCACTCCTTAAGGGTATTTTTGATTGCTAGTAGCTCTTTATCCGTAATCGCGTAGTTTAGTTCTGCTGGGGAACATTTCTTCAACCAGAACACCACAGGATGTAAGTGGCATGTTTCAGGATTTCGTTGGGATAGAACTGCTCCCATGGCTACACTGGAAGCGTCGGCCTCTACGATGTAAGGGAGATCGGGCTGTGGATGCTGTAATACAAGAGCTGAAGTGAACCTGTCCTTCAGCGCAAGGAAAGCTTCTTCTGCAGTGGGCGTCCATTCGAACTTTCGATGTTTGCGGAGGAGAGAGGTAATTGGATGCACCAGGTGTGATAAACCGGGTAAGAAGCGCCGGTAGAATTTGAAAAGCCTAAAAAGCTTTGTACCCCTTTTAGGGATGTGGGTGAAGGCCAGGTGAGTATAGCTTATACCTTTCTGTTGTTCATCTTGATGTCTTGCGGAGACAGCACAAACCCCAAAAACTCCACCTCAGTGACATGGAATGAGCACTTTTCGAGCTTGGCGTACAGATGGTTTTTGCGTAGCTTGCGGAGTACTGCTCGCACATGTGTAACATGGTCTTGTAGGTTAGACGAGTAGATGAGAATATCGACGATGTACACCACTGCACACACGTTGAGTAACTTCCGTAGTACATCATTCATGAAGTGTTGCAATGCCGCTGGGGCATTATAGAGCCCGAACGGCATCACCTGATACTCGTACAAGCCGTAGCTGGTGCAAAACAAGGTCTTCCATTCGTCACCCTACTTTACATGCACCAGGTGGTAGGCTCATCGGAGATCCAATTTTGTGAAGACTTGCGCTTGTCATACTTGGTCTAGCAAGACTGGAATTAACGGTAGTGGGTATCTATTTTTTACGATGACTTGATTTAGCGCCCGGTGATCAATACATGTTCAGAGATCACCCTCTTTCTTGGGAACAAAGAATGGGGGAGAGGCTGCAGGTGACTTGAGGGACGGATGAAGCCATTTGCTAGGTATTGGTCTAGATAATTCCTTAAGTGGGTGTTCTCTCCTTCTGTCAAAGCATAGATTCGGCTCTATGGTACTTGGGCCCCAGGTAGTAAGTCAATTTGGCAGTCATAGGAATGATGAGGAGGAAGTGTATTAGCTTGTTCTTTAGCAAATACGTCTTGATATTCCTGGTATTCGATAGGTAGAACTCCTGTTATTCCTAGCACAGGCATCGACTTCGGAGACGCAATTAACAGGTGTACTGAGGTACGATACTTATCGTAACAGCGATTACATTCCCTTGGGAAGATCAGTGTTTTAGCTCGCCAGTTTATTTGCGGGTTATGAGCCCCCAGCCAAGGCATGCCAAGAATCACCTGAAATTGTGGGGCTGCAATGAGATCGTACGAGATTTCTTCTTTATGACCATCTTGGCAGAGCAGCGTGACCTCAGCAGTGCAGTGAGTAACAGGGCCGGAAAGTAGTTGGGAACCGTCTACCGCGGTTACATTATCGGCTGTTGTTTTTGGGCAAACCGGTAACCCTATCCGGCCAGCAGTTTCCAGGTCCATGTATTTGCCGATGGCCCCGCTGTCCACAAAAGCTTCGATTGGATGCATCTTCGACAAGTGTTGTGGATTTATAATGATAACCGGAATAGCAAAGTGGGAGGTCTGTGGGGTCTTCACCACGCTCGACAAACCGACCTCTATGTCTGTCAGGCATTGGAGTTTTCCATCTCGTCCGTACCTTTGTTCCCATCCATTGCCCCTACTGTCTTTCGAGGGGGTTTAGCTGGACAATTGCGAGGAAAATGACCTGATTGGCCACAATACAGGCATAGCTGTTCTTCCCGCCTCCTGTCTCACTCTGACTTAGTGAGGGGACCTCGTACTACACCTAATTGCATAGGCTTAGGATGCGCTTCTGCAGATGGGTGGGCAGATAGAATGTTCGGCCTTCCAAGCGGGCACGATCAGTCTTCCGGTTCTGTAATCGATGATCGAGCTGGAGTGCTAGGTCGATGTATTCTGCACAGCCATCTGGAGGGTACACTACTTGTGCCAGTACATTCTTTAGTTCTCCACGTGAACCTCTGTAGAACAAAGTGGTCTGCTTTTCTTCTGGCCAATTAGCCTCAGCCACGAGCCGATTAAACGTGGCCACATATGCCAGGAGATCCTGACTACCCTGTCGGAGGGATAACAGCTCATCGTCTGAGGCCTGTCCTTGTGTGTGAAGAGCTTTTCTAACTCATGATGTAAATCGGCATAATCACGAAGCAAGGGGTCGTCCCTATTTACTAACGGGACCGACCAATCCGCTGCATGACCCCCTAGATACAATAGCACAAAGGCCACCTTAAACTGGTCTGTAGGAAATAGTCCTGGTTTGCACATAAAATGTAGACGACACTGGTTCATGAAGGTTCCAAACCTCTTTGGGTCTCCCACAAATCTCTCTGGTGGTGCTAGTGGAATGTTGCCTGGGATTACTACCTGTACGGGGTTTATGGATTGCGACTGCAGTATTGGGGCTGATGTAGCTCCCCCTGGCAGTGGGGACAGACCTGCCTGGGTCTGCAGTAGCTGCCCGGCTATCTCGTCAGTTTTGTCTCTTTTGACAACCAACTCACGCCTGATGGCGTTTGTCTTGGTGCAGGGAGCATGTACCTCCACCTGCAACTCCCCCAGAAGCTGGGACAACTGATCTACTTCCGAAGTCTCCATTGCTCAGGCAGAGAGGTTTACGGTAGGCTTTGTGTTCTGTCACGCTCACCTGGGTCTCTGCAGGAGCAATGGATTCCTCAGGTCTCGTTCTCTCGCTACCCTGGACTGGAAAGCTGACCTACCAAGAGAATGGGTGTTTAGATGGTTTTTGTGAAGAAGGTGCTCCAACCCTCCCTCCACCCTCCCTGTGACGCAAACGAGGTGTGTACTCTTGCTACAGGTGTGGCTCACCTTTTGGTTTAGTATGGCACACTCTCCATCCTGCATCTGCAGGGGCTCTGTAGTCTGGGGGCCAGGGGCTAGTTGCTTCACTAGGTCCTGGTTGTTTAGCGACGGCTGACCTTCAGTTGAAGTACACTCTTCGCAGTCATTGCCCGGTTGCTGTTTGGTTTTGAAAGAGCACTTATATTGGTTGCGCTCCTGGTATAAATAGTTTAATCACACATTTATTATTTTTCCATAAGGTTCATTCATTCTTGTGCATATTCACACTCATATTTGCATTAGTTTTCATGCAATTTTTATACCATGATTTGAGATTCCAGAGTTTTTCTCTCAGTTGCATTAACTTTCATGCAGCTCAACTTAGTTGCATTTTTTTCATTCAATTTTCATTCCTTGTATTTTAATTTATTTCCCTTCTTGCTGCACTGGGAGTTATTTGCATGAAGGTTCTGTTCGTAGACTTTAATACTTGAAGACCATGTAGCTGCTGGTGCAGGTAAGTTCAACTGCAGGCTGCAGGTAAGTTCTATGATGGCCAGTTAATTCACTGGTTGTGCGTGCATGTTGTGAAGCGGAGAGTGGATTGCTGACTGATGCGCCGACTGAGGATAAACTAAGCTTTAACCAATATTCGTTGTCTTTGCAGGTGTTTCCAGAAGCAGAGCGGCTGCCTGGATGCAGCCACTGTGGAGTCGGAAAGGCTTCCGGAGTGGAGCAGCTGACTGGATGTGGCCACGGTGGGAGGTATTCCGGTCAGCTCGCACACGAAGGTGAGTAAGTACGGATGCAACTTTGGTCTCGCGGGAGACAGAGGAACTAGTTGCCCATGAGCACTTACTGCTTTCTAACTTGTTCTTTTTCTTTTGGTGGTCCAGAGCATTGGAGCGATGAGGAAAAGAGGAGCACTTGCTTCGATTGCGGAGATAGGTGAGAAAATCCAGTGGAAGTCCGGGCTGTAGTGAGCGTGTGCCAAAGGCTACAGAGAGGACAAAAACACGGGCTACTTTCTGGGCATGGTTTATATAGGCAGCCACGCCCAGACACTAGAGCGGGCTGCACAGTTCCCGATGTTACACAGGCACCCATGTTGGAGCTCCAGGAAGTAACTAGAAATAAAGACTATGCCAGAACAAGGTCTATGGGAGTGAAGTGCACTCTATGACTGCCTAAATGAGTGTTTTGCTTGCCAGGCCTTTACCCATTTAGCCCTTATTTGTGCTTTCCACCTCCCCCCATGTGTTTGTGCTAGTGAGGAATGGGACCCCAGGCTAGTACCCATGACAGTGGTGTACAGGACGACAGGGTTCGAGGAGTTATCTTTGTTGTGTGCAGTGAAGATGGCTATGGCTATGGCTTTGAGGAAGCAGAGTGTCTGAATGGTGGGCGATTCTTGGATCCATTGGTTGAAGGTGTATTGTGAGCAGTGTGGATTACCTGCGTAACTTGGATTTCAAGAATTTGACATTTCCTGGTATGAAGTTTGAGAAATGAAGTTGGCAGACTTGCTCCCGTATTGTGAAAGTATGGATATTTTGAAGCATCCAGACATAATTGTAGCTCACTGTGGAGGCAACAGTTTGGGCTATGTCACTGGAATTTTGTTACAGTTTGCAATGAAGGATTAATTTGCAAAGTTAATGCAACTGTTTCCATGTTCAAAGTTTGTGTTTTCTCGGATAGCTCAAAGACAAATGTGTAAACGTTCTAATTTATTTTGTGCACAAATTGAAGAAAGCAAGGAACAATACAAACAAAGCTGTATGTGCATTTTTTCTGGATTTTGGAATTACATCTTTTCATAGTGAAAATATCAAGTTTGATATTGTGAATATTTTCAGGAGATGGGGTGCATTTGACTGATGTTGGAAAGAAGATTTTTCTTTTGATTATCCATTTTTACACTTACAGTGGAGCCACTAATTGAACTTATTACTTCTGCTAAATGCACGACTATATAGGTAAGGCCAATCCATTGTCCAAATGTATCCGCATACACAACTAGGTATATACATTATTCTTAACTCAGAACTTTGTCATGTCTCTGATTTTGGCTTTTGCTAAATTTCTCTCTCCTTCAGTATCAGACGTTTAGTTCAAGCATCCTTAAGGTAAAACAAACTACAGTCCTTGCAATTTTCCTTGTATTGGTATGACACACGAGTGACCAGTTTTGTGATTGCACGACAGTTCCTATCATTGAAAATGGTGTGTTTTTTTCATTTATTTCTTTCTCTTCTTGGCTGGCAATTGCAATTAATCCTGACCAACTTCACGGACCATTCACCCTATATATCCTTTCATGTAATTCGAATTTATTATGTTATGATTTTTGATTCTATTTTGCACAATTTATTTCATTATTTACACATCGTGTTGGGGTACTATGATATTGTTTGGTAATACCACTCCGATGCCCCCTGTTTTTGGTCTGGATGACCCTTTTACTTTGGTTTTACTTAATTGTAGTAGTATTTCAATATCAATGCAAATAATATTGCAGCCTTGGAAGAAGAGCTTTGTTGCTCGAAACACGTGTCGGCTGTCTTGTTCTGTATTAAAAAAGCTCAACTGAGGATTGTAATATTGTGTTTGTGTGTGCAGTTAATGGTAGCAAAGCAAGTACCATCACAGTCCCTTACGTAGACACCTTGGCAGGGTGCCCACACTTTGCTCCCATCTGCAGCCTATGAACACATCTAACTCCTTGTTAGGGAGCCAAACCACAAACTGTCCACTACTGCCAAACTTTGTTTCTGTTAAAAACAAGCCTGGGCAAAGCCAATGAAGTCCTGTTTCAAGCAAGCATTGGCAAAGCCAACATTTTTGGATTGTGCATAATTTGTACGCTTTTTCCAGGCACTGCTGTTAGATGTCTGGTACTCACACCATTTTGCACCTGCTATCAACAATGGGTAGTTAATACCACTATGGCTGTGCCTGGTAAGTGCCTTTCCAATGCCCACACAAAAGCCCAAACTGTTGGAATTGCCAATGCTTGTTTGTCAAGTGTGTATGGTGAGTGCTGTGTGTGTAAGAGATAAAAAAAGCACCAGCATATCCCTAAGTCTTCGTCAGGGTGGTGGGCACAGATTCCATACTGCTGGGTGGCTCTTCAACGGTCCCTCTTATTCTAGCTGCTCAGCTTGAAGCTTAGGATATGTCTCAACCAGGTCATCAGACTCATAGCTGGTAGTGCCTGATAGGCTCTGCAATGACCCATCCAGCCAGGGATGCTGTAGTGTCCCTTTTGAGACATTGGGGGTCATTCCGAGTAGGGCGGTAAGGGTTAACGGTCACCGGTAACGAGACCGGTGCCGTTAAACCCTTACCGCCCTATTCCGAGTTCCCTTTGCGGGTTGGTACTTAACGCCTGCTTTTTGCAGGCGTTAAAAAACCAACCCGCAAAGGCACCTAGGAGCTAATTACGGCACCGTAATTTACGGTGCCGTAATTACGCCTTCCCCATTCCCATTGAACCCTATGGGGCAAAAGTGGGAATGGGGAAGGGCCCATGGTGAATGGGGAATTACCGCCCCCGTAAACCATGGAATGGGGCGGTAATTACACCATTCACCATGGCGGAGTCGGAAAAATACCGGCGTCAACCAAGGCGCTAACAGCGCCTTGGTTAACGCCAGGGTCGGAATGAGGCCCATTGTCTCATGATTGTGGGGAGGCGGGACCCACTCAGGACAGGAGATGATGCAGGGTGGGGGAAGGAAGGGAGAAGAGGAAGGTTAGTATGGTCGAAACTGAATAAAGTGAACGTTCATCATATCCACTGCCTTCAAGTGTTTATTTACAAAGTCCACATTATTGAACTGATGCAAGTCTGAAATTCATAAACCATAAAATGGTGACGAAGGGGCACGCACCTGTAGAGGAGCAGGTAGACCCTTTCTCACAATTTCCCACCCCCTCACCACTTTCATACTAAAATGGTCGAAGAAGAGCAGCAAATGGGACCCTCTGTGTCGTTCCCATACCACATTGACTGTATGAGAGACGTTATGCACTCAGAAAACCATACAGAATGTACCCTCACGTTGAGCCAGTGGAAGGATGCCGCATGGAGAGATGCCCGCACGCAGGTATGGACATCATGGTGCGTTAAGTGAAATCCAATGAGGGCAGAGTGATGTCATAGAGAAGATATATGAACCTATTTGAAAATACTTAAGAAGTAAAGATGTAACTGAAGCACAAAGAGAAACATGTACTTAGAGCTAAGTATTCATGACTACAAAGAAGATGAAGTTACTTATTGAGCAATAACTGTAAATACGCAGTAACGCATGGTAGAAAGGAAGCATATGGAAGCTTGCTACAAAAGTATATATAACGTGGCTAGGACCGCCATGATAGGAAAAAGGACACGGATTTGTATCTGATACAACCAAGCTACCTCAGAAACAAACTAAGGCTGTGGGATCAGGAGATACGGAGGAATAGTTCCGTGTGCAGAACTGACTATGAGTCAAGTTTGCACCAGTAAAGGATGCTATTTTAAGGAATAAGCAAAGAGCACAAAGGGAGTTACATGGATAAGCTCTGAATTATGGACATTCGTTATGGATTGAAGAATAAGAAAATGTTTACAAGAGCCAACTGTTGACCAATTAAAAGTGTGCAAAGTTCATATGAGATAGAGTGAGCAAGTCTCTAGATAACAAGAGGAGCAAGTAAATGCAGCATAATTAAATCAAATAGCATAAAATAGAAGGCTGAAATGGACACATTTGAGGTCTGCTAACACATGATTTTGGAGCAGGAAACAAGGGCTATTCATTAAGCCCCAGACAAAAGTAGTGGTGTGCTTACACTCTTTTGAATCTTCCAGACTGGTGAGCAGTCAACAAGGTCAACTACAAAAGGAAGACTTTTGCTTATTGCCTACCGATGATAGGTGATGGACTAATTGGGAAAACGGGGAGTAGTCTGACGGGAATCAAACATCTAAGTTTCGATTCACTTACGTGCTGCTAAAAGAGTCGAAGGTCCAAGGTTTGGATGGTATGCCAACCAATCAGTGGGTTTGAGGGACAGCCTAACATACAATGTCGCATAGACTAATCCACTGACAGTTTGTCTACTATAATCAGTACTGTACGTATGTAGAGGTAGTTCAAGGCGTGTCCTACAGATAAGGGGTAGCCAATGATGTACTAATCCTTATATATTCTCTAAGTAGATATGTTCCCTTAACCAATTCTTCCCCTTGATAGGTTTCCTATGTTGCCACGTAAAAGGATGTCACAGATGTCAGTCTTCCAGACAATCGACTGCTCCCGCCATTAGCTAGATGGTTGCGTAGCTTCCTACTGAGAGCAGAGCACAAAAAACACATGTTAGAAGAGACGGTCAGCAGCTGCCCCTTTGATGAAATTCCTGTTCAGTCCACACAGGCACCTCGTGGTCGAAAGTATAAAAAGTAACAGGATTTTTTGGGGGGATAATAAAGAGAAGAAGTAGATACCTCGATTCCAGGTTCAAAGAGGGTTAGAAGGGAATGCACTAAAAAATTAAGGATTCTTGATTCAAGGCCCACAGAAGAGTGCGTATGAAACTCCAAAATGGAGTGAAATGGAGAAGGGATACATTTACAAAAATAGTAAAGGAAGGCGTACGCAGTAAAATGGAAAAAGTGCATATGCATGGGGTTATAAAAATATTAACAATTATCTTGTTTTTAAACAAATAGATACAAAACGGTAGTAAAAAATGTATGTGATTGGTAGATTTTTTGACCAAGATATTGATGGCAATCAGGAGGGTAAAAATCATAGGAAACTCTTAACTTACTAATAATAAAAGAACAAGATAATAAAACTTGATAAAAAGTGTGAACGAAGGAGCAAACAGAATATCATTGCAAATATTTTAAAATAAAAATGTAAGCAATTAAAATTGTTCCTTTTGGGATTATAAACAGTGATTGATGGTGCCTTTGCCAATTGATCAATGATGTATATTTGATAAAAGTATCAGCAGTCGGATCGACTCACCATTATGGGGGACACTCCTCTTTTAAATTTGTGTAGGACACTGCCAAGATATACAGCGAAGATAAGGAAATATAATTTGGAATGAGTTCAAGGCACGACTAATAAGACACTCATGCCGTGGCTTCAGGAGGGGTCGCTGTCAAAAACAATATTGCAGCATATGACAATTTATTTGCATGCCACATATAAGGGAAAAAAGTTGCAGAAAAAGGATGGTCATTTAAGAGTTATGGAAGATGTACCAGAGTGAGAAAGAAGATCCAGCCGAGAAAGAGTGGATGCTAATCAGCATAAAGGGGAGGATAAAACGCCTTTGGCTCCCCTTTTCCCTCCTGAAGATAAGAGCGTAGAAACAGAGGAGAAGGGATTTTACCCTTTAAAGGAATTAAAATCAGTGGTGGGTATGTTAATCCAATGCATGCACCCCTCCCCCCCACTTATAATAGCGAGGATAATGTGGAAGAGAGCAAAAGCAGAGAATGCAAAGATATACTAGCATGCAATGAAAGTAAACAGCGCGATGAGAGAATGGACAGACAAGGCTGACAAATGGAGATAGAGGAAGAAACAAGAAAGTAGAAAGAAATAAAGGACACGGTTAAGGGAATAGCGTTCGTACAGAATGAATGGTTGGGAGGACAAATATTACTTAAGTTAGACGATAAGGGCATATATAGGGTTTCAGGAAGAGAGGAAAAAGAAGAGCGCGCAAAGAAAGAGAAGGAAGAGGAAAGAACATCCAAAGAAGAAAGGGGTAAAGAATGTAAGCGAAGGGAAGAACAAATAAGATAAGAGGCAAGGAAAGAAAAGGAGAGATTAGAAGAGAAGAGACGAGAAGAGATAGAAGCCCAAAGAAAGAAAGTTCATAGTTTGCAAAGAAGACAAGAGGAAGATGAATTGAGGGAGATGAGGAGAAGAGAAGAAGAAAAGAACAGGAGAAGGGTATTCAAAGATGAGAAGATAGAATATTTATGTCATAGAAGCATAATTCCGATTGATGCACGAGAAAGATTGGAGGAAAATAGAGGGTCACAGCAGCCCTGTAGAGAGCTTCAAGGAATGCTGAGATCAGCATGGGCTGGTGGGCAGGACACAGAAGACATAGAGCAAAGACCTGGGAATTTAAACAGGCAAATGAGGGATTAAGATGGATATAAAACCCAAGAGAACACGGAGGGATCCCTATTAAAAGGAACTGGAGGTAGGTTAGATGACGTCATAACTGACGAGTACGGAACATTGTCTTTAAACAGATTAGATCTGTATGATGTGGAGAAGGACAATAGTAACACGAGTTGGGCATACTGATGTCAGACGAAGAAAGGGAGGATACTGAGAGAGCGCAAAAAGAGGGCGCATGTGGATTTTCAAAATAACCAAGCATAGACAAATGGGTAAAATGGTCAGATTTAGAAAACGCCAAAGAGAGAACACCAGAATCAACATTATATGCTGATCGACCACATGAACAATTGCGGAGTACAGGGGATGCATCATTGTCTTATGTAAGTAGGTTAAGGGCATTACCAGGATGGAGACAAATGGGCGAGATCTTCACAATTCCCATTATTGGAGAAGGGGGGATGATGACCAAAATATATACTGTGGCCGCAGATAGATAAAGACAGTTTAAGATGTAAATTGCTGAGTTTGACTTCTGGTGCGGGAAAATTGATCTATGAGTTAGAGAGAATGACATCAGGAATGACGTTAGCTATAGTTAACATAAAAGGCTTACTAGCAGCTATTCTAGTGGAGAGAGCTGACGACATTTGGAAGCGAGCAGGACAGGCAGGTGTGACTGTGCAAAAACAACACACAATGGAGCACCATTTAATATTTGCAGAGTAGATGTATAGCGGGCGCTCAGAGTGCAATATCCCAATACATAGATATGGGTGCAATTATGACCAGGAAAATGGGGCAGGATGAAGATCTTGTTACTTATATTCAAGGTATTCAAGATAAATGGCACCCGGAAACTCGTGGACCATGGGATAAAATTGTAGCATTATTTTACCACATTTTGTGGCAGGTGCTGCCTGAGCCAGTGCAATGGCAATTGAAAAAACAGGTGGGAATGCAAACAAAGTCATGGCCAGAAATACAATAGACAATCGTGCATCACTGCCGATTAATGCAGGAGAATAAAGAGAAAGCCGAGAATAGAAAGCAGGAGGAAGCAAAGTTAGTTCAGAAGAAATTATAACAAAATTGCCATAGAAAGAGCGGTATTGACGAGTAATGAAGGAAGGGCGACACAGGAAATAAAATCAGGGCAACAAAATAACACATGGTATCCCACAGATTATAATGGTACAACATTTGGCTAAGAGGAATAGGGAATGGGTCTAGAGGAGTAGGGAAGCGGAGGATTTAATGGCAGACAGCCGCAACGATTTTGAATTGTGGAAGAATAGGAAATATAGCTAGGACATTCAGAAGCAGAGGAGGCATGCAACAGAATTGGAAAGCTCCAAGAAGGTGGATGGGTTATGCTCCACAAAACAATACAGAACCGCAGGAATATTATGCCCAAGACCATACGCAAGCTCAGACATTTCCACCGCAACCCCAACAAATGCAGTCAGTGCCACAGCAAATGCAAGTACCCATGCAAGCAGAACAGGTACACTGCAGCAAGCACAGAAACAAGAGGCTATGGTACCACAATGGAATATGAATACAGGAGCTCAGCAAGCACCTGCACCCAAATTGGGGAGTGTGACTGTGATAGGAGGAAATCCTTTCACAGGTGTGGGGTTCAATGAATACTCAGAATAAGATAGCCCACATGGTGACCTGATGTGTTCAGTACTATCAGTAACGCCAGACCCCCAGAGGATCAAAGGGTCAAGGTGATTATGGGAGGCAAGAAATTATTGTTTCTTGTAGACACTGGAGCTACTCGTTCCTGTGTACGTAAGGGAAAATATCCAATGTCAGGTACTGCCATGTATGCTCTGGGATTCTGTGGGGTGATGAGTTTAGTTCCTTTTACAGACGAATTACCAATCCCTGTAGGAGAACATGATATGTCGATGCCATTATTATATTCTAGACAGATGCCAGTTAACATATTAGGACGTGACTTAATGACAAAACTTAACATGACGATATCTTTCACTGGTGATGGGATAGTGTGCATAACCCCAGGGAAACATTACATGAATGTGGGAGAGTTTATATTAGCTTTTACAGGGCAGAAGGCATTACAATGAGTTCCTTTAGATCCAGAGGTATTCCTGTTTGGAGTGACTGTTCTATTATCAGCGTTACCCAGATTGATGGGTAAAATATTGAGAATATCTGATGAATTTCTGTTTAGGGCAGAAATTCCTATGGGTGGTGAAGAAGGTGTTACGCTCACCTGGTCTCTGCGGAGGCATTGGGGTATGGTTGCAGCCCTCTTGGCGGTGAGGTCGGTCGGGTCCAACTTCGCCCTCTGTGCTTATGTGGTGACTGGTGGTAATAGGTGATGCTGCTCGGGACTGCTCCTGTTGATTAGTTTTGGTGAGCACTCCATCCTGCTGCTTCTAGCAGGGGTGCTTGTATGATCTGGACCGAGTTCCTTCACTGGTCCCTTGCACATGGTAGTCCAGTCTGGCTGCAACTAAGCCACTATACTTCAGGTAAGTGTTCCTGTTTGCCTTTGTCTTTCCTCGTCTGTTTTTGTTGTTTTGTAAAGTTTGTTGTCATGTATTGCTGTCCATTCCACTTTTGATGTTTGCTCTTTTGCTTTCTTCTCTTGCAGGTGATGTTGCCAGCCCGGCAGAAGCTGCGGAGCTCGAGGCAACAGCCGGAGGGAATGAGGAACAAAGCTGCAATGGTATAGTAGCTGGTAAATTGTCAACTAGGGGCGCGCGGGGTTCAAATGCGGCACGGCCCTAGAACGGATGTTCTAACCTTGTCTATCTTCTTCTTCACAGGGTCCGAGTTCGTCGATGCGGAGTGCAGTGCTGCTGCGTCGGGATCAAGATCACTGGATGTCAGGAGATGAGTCTGCAGATGAAGCGATGAAGCACCGGTTTCCTGGAGGTGAGTAGGCAGGAGAACGCCTGGTTTCAAAGGTAAGTAAACTGGTCCAAGCAGCATTGAGTGTCACGTTGCATGCGAGTGCGCAGTAACGCAAAGCACCGGCCTTAAGGATGAAGCATCTTATATAGCTGAGCTTCTAAAGCCACAACCACCAGGTTCAACCAGACTCATCACACGATGAGTCAGCACATGAAGACCATGCCTAGGGAGCCACACCCAATGAGTCATCACATAAGGATGTTCTCTGGAATAAAGGCTTTCAGCTCCTGGAAAGTTCTTGTAAAATAAAAGCACTCCTGCACTGAAATAAAGTAAAAGCACTCCTGCACTGAAATAAAGTGTTCCTACTTACATCTCTATATGAACCTGGCGCCAAAGGCACCAGGACTGAGTCCAGCCAGGGCCCCTGTGTTTATAGGTCCCAAAGGGACATAAGTGAGTCAAGTGACCCATTGCCCCCATCACTAGATGGTGTGGTTTTTGTGTTCTGGGGCCTGTGGCCATGACAGAAGGGCAGATTATTCCCTTAGAATTAGAAGCAGCAGTGGTTAGAGATGTAAGGGTGATGCTCCATAGGACAGATCATGAGGGAAGAGGATGAGAATGGTCATAGCTCTCAGTGAAGGATACAGACTGACAGATGTGACTCATGAAGAGCTGTTTGGAGATGACTACTCAAATGATGAACTAGTATTTTTTATAAGGTAGTACTTTAGTAAAGCATATAGAAATACCATGGAGAATGGTGTTGGTAAGAAAGAAACCACTGTTTTTTCTGGAAGACTTAGAGAGAAAGTGCCAAATATTCTATGGACCACAAGTCCATATGATGTGGGTCTATTAAAAGGAATAGGGGCAGTTAAAATTAAGATTAAACCTGGAGCCCTTTTGCCGCAGGCAAAGAAATACCCCATGTCTAGAGAAGCGGATGAAGGCATATTTGAGACCATTTCCACTTTAATGAAACAAGGCATATTAGTAACTTCGGACTCTCTGTGTAACACAGCATGTACCCTGTGAAGAAATCAAAGGGGGAGTCATGGAGATTTATTCAGGTCCTTCGCCCCCTACAAAATATAGTCAAAGCAGAGTTAACTTTAGTTCCAAATCCTGTGACAATATTGCGCAACCGCAACATCCCCTATAAAACAAAATAATTTTCAATTATAGATTTTTCTCACTTCCTTTACATATAGAACTACTCACCTGAAACATACTCGATTGCCCCAAAGGTACTGTGAGTCCCCGTTGATCTTTAATAGAGGCTTCCAGATGGACTTGGGTAATGTCCAACTCGAAAGTGCGATAATTCAATATGTGGATGATATGTAGGTGTGCAGGGAGACAGAGGAAAGGTGCAGGGGAGACTGTGTTAAGCTCATGACAGTACTCTCAGAGAAAGGGTATAAAGTAGACAATGAAAAGTTACAAAATTGTCAGGAGGAGGCCTTGTATATAGGACAGTTAATCTCCCATGTTGGGAAAAGGTGACACCTGAAAGGGCAGAAGCGATCATGAAAGCCTCAGCACCCAACACAGTGAGGGAAATGCAAGAATGTCTAGAGTTATGTAATTACTGTAGAGCCTGGGGGTTTGATTACAGTACGTACATTCAACCACTTTTAAAAGGACTTAAAGAAGCTCTGGTAGACAAGAGCACATTAACGTGGACAGATGAGATGATTGCTGGAATTTAAGAAAAAAAGGCCATTAGTACAGCCCCTGTGTTAGGGATTCCAGATTATCATGAAGAATTGTATTTATTCTCCATTTCAATTACAGAAGTCATGACAGCAGTTCTCACTCAAATGACGACATTAGGACATGGGCACAAGCCATTAGCTTATTGTAGTGGGATTTTAGATCCAGTTTTGAAAGGGCACTACTCTTAAAGTACTGTGGTTGCTCACGACAATCCCGTGACACGTGCCCCAATTTACAACATGACCAACACTGAATCCCCATTCAACCACGCATAACTGTTTCGCATCAGCCTATTAAAACGTGGACCCATTACCCCAAACTTGCCAAATGACCCACTTCCCTGTGGAAATCCTCCTCTTTCCCTCAGAAACCCCCTCATCGGCCTTGAGCCAGGGATATAACCGTCCATCCACTCCTGTGTCATACCTGGTTCACTGTGACCCTGATGTCCCGATTGCCCCTGCTGTCCCTCCATAGAATTTGTAATTACTGCCCCTTCAAGACAAATCTTTGCCCATTTCTTTTGAACATGCTTAGCCTACGCTTTCTGTGCCTGCTCTTCACTCGCCCTCTCTTTTTCTTGTATTCTTTTGCAGAAATGGACAATATGTGCTTGAATCTCTGGCCAACTCTTGGCTGCCATCCCTGCCACTTTATCTAAATCTTGCTGGACTTTCTTATGGAATCCGTTTTTTTGCATGTAGAAAAATCATTGCATTCTTGTCCCATAATTCTCCTAAATTGACTGGATGTGTTTGGCAGGATCATCATCCAATTTCATCATCTTAGCTCAAATTTAATGATATCAGGCATATCGGGATAGATAATTCGCAAGGCCCCCTGTAATTCCCCCCATTCATGTGCCCTAAAATTATTAAAAGCTGCTCCATAATCAATATTTGTATTCAACTGAACTCCCGGATACCCCGATCTCTTCCAAAGTTCGTCTGACCCCTTCCCCACTGGGGCCATGAATAAGCTCTTCATGTCTCCTATGGCCAACATGACACCGACACATGACACCGGCAGTGTGTTTCTCTAACGCATTAATCCACTTCCCCTCCACTTATTCTTGAACTTTCATTAAATTCACACACTTTGATTATTTACTAATGGTGTGCACCTTGCTGTCTTTGTTCTTTCTTAGTCACCTTCCACATATGGTCAGACTGGCTAGCAAATACAAAAAGGCACTGCCCGGGGAAGACAGCAACACAGCACAGTCTCTTACTCATCTGTAATGGGTCAAGTACAGGGAACGGGCTACACACACGGTGTGATGATCACCGCCCACACCTGTAGCAGCGATGGGAAACGATCAGGATGAAATGAGCTGGCTGGTAGCGCACATGCAGGCTCCTGATACGAGAAATCACCACTGTACGTACCACAGGATACATCATGAATGACAAGGGTACCTCAAACGCAACGGCAGGGCATTCAGGAATAAGAAATCAAAATCCTGAATGGCAGTCCATTCTGTCTGCTGTTGTCCGTTTTGCAAAGTTAGCCGGGCAAACAGTGCCTACAGAAAATATACCTTAGAGATGCCATTAAAGGAATGAACCTGGTTAGTGGGTCCCACGCAAGACCCGAGATACCCAGTTGACTTTGAGAAATTGAAGGCTCTGACCAGTTCCTTAACATCAGTATGCAAACTGGGAAATGAATGCAGGCTATTCCAGGCTGCATTCGCCATGACTGGCTTTTCCAGGTGGGCGAGCTGGTTGCTCCCAAAATCCACACTTATAGTGGTGGTGGCCTACTATCAGGTTACAAACTGTTCATGGAGAGAACCTTAAGAGAAAAAATCGGAAGGTTAAAGACTGACCAAACACAGAAAGACAGATGGATGTCGACTGCGCGCTTGTCAGAACTGAGGTGCACACCGGCCTCCCTCAAGAGAGCATATGTGCAAATTATGCTTTGACGGACGATCGCTTTGTTTATTCCACAGGACGGCTCGTCACTCACCCGATTCCAACTAAAAGCATTCATGAAACAGACATTGAGCAAGGTCGGGTTCTCAGCTAAGAAATTACGGCACTCAATCCTTAAGGAGTGGGGTGGCAATTTCAGCAGAATTTGGTGGCCAGGATGGCAACGAGCAAACAAGGTTGGGGAGATGGGAATCAAGGTGTTTCAAGATGTATTTTCACCCCAATAACCTATGTCCAAATTAACACCAACTCTCCCTGTGTTTCTACACAGCTGAACCTCTCCACAACGAGAAGCTGGCATGGGTGTTCAGGTACTCCTTGATGTCCAGGGCACAGATATCCCCCACCTCCTGAACTGTGCACCACAAGCCACATGTTTTGATCACCCACAATTGCTTTGTCCACGTTCAACAGAAATAGTATAGGCTCAGAAATGACCCCCAGCAGGCTCAGGATGCACGAGGCCAGATGCCACAGGACTAGGGAAGAATTGTGCATTGGGTAAAGGTCTGCATTGGATTTGGGTTTAGTACCGTGGCCGGGTTTATCAAAGGGTACCAGAGTACTACGTGGTAGACAGGGTCCATCATTCAGATATCAGTCTGGACCTTTTTATTGAACATAAGGCAAACTAATTGAAAAAGGATTCAGGAGAGCGGGAATAAATAGCCCGGCTGCAAGCTGGGGTGCCAACACTCATGGAATGCTGGTGGCGTTGTGTTCACACAATGTTCAAGCAGACCGAAAAAAGCGCCTAACATAGAATCAGTTAAAATAGGGCAGGTACCTCTTGCCCTTAGGAAACTGATTGGCAGCGGCTACAAGGGCTTGGGAAGACACTGCCTCTGGTCACTCACCTGCAAACTATTATGGCGCCACATACAGCTCCTACCTGAGAGCTGGATCACAAGGCTCCAGCACGGCAGCTCATATCACCAAGGATCCCAGCAAGGTTAGGAAGCCTTGTCCAGAAAAGGCTGGGGCCAAGCTGCAATGTAATGTTTGGGCCACCATGGTGAAACACATGGTTGCTGGTCATTAATGCTGAGTTGTCTTATGAAGCTTTTATATCAATCACCACAATAGGTGTCCTGCAGTGCCAGGACCTTGTCCGAGAAATTGGCATATTGTGCCCCGCTTCCCGGGTAAGAAGGCCACTGTCCATGGAGGAAGAAGACAGGAAAAAGAGCAGCATTAAGGAGCAGGGAGGAGTGGGAATAGGAAGGGGATGCACAGAACAAACACTGAGAAGATAGAAAGGGGTTGAGTTAAAGGGGACGTGGTTGTATAGTAGGGGGTCATGTGCAATGATAGAGAGTGAATCAAACGGAAAGCCGATCATGAAAGAGGGAAGATATCACATATTCAGGTAACAAGCAATTTCCCAGTAATAACGGTTTACAGTGCCTTAGAAAGAAGTACTAGAATTAGTGGAATCAAAGTTGTGTGATGGGCCTGAGATGTGCTCGGGAAGCCCTTGAAGTGTGGAGGCCAGAATTTCAGGAAGCATTTCTTAGGTGCCCTTTGAAACCCCCAGGGATATAACCTGTGACTACAGCTGAATGGGGGAAACTCACAGTGGAAGAGAGGGAATAGGGACGGGGACATGAAAACCACACTTCAAGAGCCATACTTGGATGGTGTCTCGAGGGCAAATTCGCCAATGCGAGTTGTGCAAGATGTGGGAGCAGTGTGATGTCAGTACATCACGTTTGCGCTGCTTCAGTGTGTTGCTCTTGTGCCGTGCACTGCTATCTTTAGTGATGTAGCAATGCCAGTTCATGAGGGATGGAGACAAATATAGTGGGGGAGAAATTAATTAAGAAATAAGGTAGTAAAAACATACATGCCAGGCGAGCTAAAACAAAGGAAGTATCCAGTGACGGGTAACCGTCCAGAAGGGCAACTGTCCATTATAAGGCCTGCATGCAGTGAAAATCCTGCACTCTTTTGTGTGAAATGTCCCATGGATGCCAGTATCCCTTTGGCATAGGGGTGGTCAAGCTTGGAGATGGCCCCGTACCACCTGGATTTGTCAAACCAGTGCATACAGGAACAGGAGAGCAACTGGTTCTCTACTATTCCCCGCGACCCGATCAGCTACGGAGAGCAAGGTCATATAGAAAGGGAAGGTGTGAGGAATTATGGGTACTCTAAGGACAGCAAGGTCATATAGAAAGGAAAGGTGTGAGGAATTATGGGTACTCTAAGGACAGCAAGGTCATATAGAAAGGGAAGGTGTGAGGAATGATGGGTACTCTAAGGACAGCAAGGTCACATAGAAAGGAAAGATGTCAGGAATTATGGGTACTCTAAGGACAGCATGGTCATATAGAAAGGAAAGGTGTGAGGAATGACGGGTACTCTAAGGACAGCAAGGTCATATAGAAAGGGAAGGTGTGAGGAATGATGGGTACTCTAAAATGAGGGTGAGGTTTGAACTGCGTACACCCTAAACCGTGCTGCCTGAAACCCCTAGAGGCCTGCTAGGAGCTGTAGAGTTATGACAATAGTGGTAGGAGGGGCTTAATTCCTTTTGGGCTGGTGATGCTGTTAACTTGCATACTGCAGCCATTGGTATCAAGAGCAACCTGGTCTGCTGTCACCTTGCTCTGTTAAAACAGGGCAGCAGGGGACTCTTCAGTTCAGCAATGGTGTAGAGGCTGCTCAGAAGTTTACCTTTGGTGGTCTGCTTTAGGCGTCGTGGCCCTTTACTGAACGGAGTGCCTCTAACCTGTATTATTTATTTATTTGGGCGTTTGTGGAGTGCTACAGGTCACATTCAAGCTGCTTCACAGCATTTGCCGGTCTTCTAAAAGCAACTGTAAATTAAAATAAAACACAAAATAACGTTGAGAGTGACAAGGAAATGATGCCCCTGTGCTAACCCAGGCATTTATGATATACAAACTACACTCAATCCCCAGTGAACCTAAAGGTCCTGCTACAGGTTGTGCAGTAAAAATAAAAGCGCAGTGATCACATAGATCCAATTGGGAAGGCGATATAAACACAGTGAGGGAGGAAGTGGAAGTCCACCAGTATTGTGTGATGAGGAGAAGGAAGGAGCCCTCTGCCCCCAATCATTTCTGGCAAAAATATTCTTGGAAATAAAAAAAACATTGGGCTCATTACGAGTTTGTTGGTATATATACACACACACACACACGCATGCGCGCATGCCCGCGTAAAATGACTACTGTGCTGTAGGAGTACAGTTATGAGTAGTGTTTAAACCACCTACTCATACCCACACCATAAATAAACCATCAGTGATCCCTATCATAAAGGAAAAACAGGCACAGCTCAAAAGGTATAACTCCTTTGCTTTATGTGGTAACGTAGGCCAAGGACAGGCTACACTATTCAGGAGGGGTGTGAGGTGATAGCAGTAGGAACCCAAACAACTTAATTACAATAGCCCAAAGTAAAAGAATTTCCAATCAAGGTTCTATAAAAATATAGACTTTTAATAAAACAATAAAATACACTCAACTAATCAGAAACCACTAAGAATACACACCCCTGTAAAAGAACACACATAATGTAAACTTTTGCGCATGGGCACTTTGGATAAATAAGTAGGGGTGTTCAGGCACAAGATTGGCACAATATCAACATTCAAAGGATATGTGTTTAAGAACGAGGTAGAGAAAGGGGGCATAAAAGTCACCACGGTTCCAAATGTGAACCCATGGGACAGTGCCTCTTCACAGTGCCTTAGTTCTTGTCATTGGGGCTCAGCAGCATTGTCTGAATGTTTTCTGCGTCGGGATCGGTAGAATTATGGAGTGGCAGCTACAGCTCCCAATGATTTTGTGCTGTTCATCAATGGCATCGGCTTGTGCGTTAAAGGTGCCTTGAATGGCAGTCGGTATCGGGTCGCCAGCACTGAAATACTGCTTGGCTTCAGGGACAGAGAAGCGGGAACTTGCCTTTAGCTGCAAGCAAGCCTAGCTGGCTCATCACAGCACCGGCAACTTCAATGGCATCGGCTGGGAGATTGAGAAAGTGGTGACCAGGTGGCAGGGTTGAGTTGGGCATGCTAGACAGCTCGTTGGGTCTCAGATGCAGAGATGGTCGAGCATCCATCAGTGCTGGCATCAAGTGAATTCGAGGATGCGGAGGTGGTTGGGCATCAAAATCAGAGCGGACTCCAGGAGTTCCTGTGCAGTAACAGGTGCTCAAACTGGTGTTTAAGTGGTCTGGATGTGCTCTGAGACCCAGGGGTGATGTTCTTGGTGCTGCGGTTGCTGGGAGTCCCAATCCTGCACTGTTCCCTGGGGATGGTTAGGGGACAGAGCCCTCCTCTGCCCTGGATGCCTTCTGTCTTCACATCTATGACAGAGGACTTTGAAATAGCCAGTACTTTCAACAGAGGGTCAGTAAATCCGTCTTGTCCTTCATGAAGCCAAAAACTGAATCAAAGTGCCTCTTTCCTTTTTAAAGTAAAATATTACAGGAGATTGGTACAAAGCAGGCCTGCTGTAAGTAGTCCAAACCAGGTTGTTGTAACAAGTGCCCTTAGGCGTATGACATCACACCCAGAATACCTTGCCTGCAGGAAATGGAGGGGGCAGGAATAAGAAAGAGAGCCTAAAAGAAATCAAGATGGTGGGAGCCTTCTATAGGCCAACCTTCCCAATATGGCTACTCTATGTCTTCTCCCTTCCCATGTCTGCTGACTTCAAAGATACTACAGCAAAATGATGGCTGGAAGGTTTAGAATTAATCTTAACCTCTGGTATTACTCTAGGCAACCCTCCAGACCACCGTTCTTCAACCTACCAAGCCGTTACAAAAGGAGAAAGACCATGTGCAAATCAGGCTTGGTCCCACCCCAAAAAGGGCAGTACAGCCTGAACTGCTTGGTCACATCCCTCCTGCACGAGACTACAAGCATTGACAAGGCATGCTTTGGCCTTGTTGGGCCTCATCAGTGAGGAGTATTTTCGGTGTCTAGGCACAGCAGGCACGAGACCCACATCTGGGCATACCCGTCCCACTCGGGGTGACTACAGCAAAACAAATGAAGTGATGGTTGGAAGGTTTCGAATTAATCTTAAACTCTGGCCTATATAAACAACCCCACTCAGGGATTCAATCAAACATGCTGAACTGTCCACAGCACACCACAATCTGTAGACTACGGGTCCTAAAGTGGAGAAGTGTCCCACAAATGGAGCACCATGCGCTGCCCCCCCCCTCATTCCTCATTCACTCACAAGTGCAGCTACACCAACACATCTGAAGCATTGCACATCACAACCTGCAAGTCACAAGCTATAGCCCCGGGATTTTTGGTTGTAGACCTGGGTAGAAGCTCAGGGGCTACAACCAAAAAGCTAGCTAACCCCAAGTCCTAACAGTCCTGACATTAGTGTAGCCCCATATCTTTTCCAGACCTAGCAACACCCCTGCTGCAAGTAGTGAAAAGTATTCAGATGTCGAGATGCATCTCACACATGGAACAACACGTATGTCCACTTCCCCATCTCAAAGCTCAACCACTTGGTGCACAGCCTGCCAAACTCTCTCACAGATAGAGAAGGTATCTCCACCTTCCTCATGGGCCAAAGTGGTCAACATCCCACCAATTACTTACTCATCACTCGCTGCCTTATCAACATCGCCTGTTCACTGCAAAGGTTGCCCTTCTCAGGCATTACCCACCAAGCAATTACACCTGTAGCCATTATTGCTCTACTTTAAAAATAATGTGGTATTAATTTCTTTCAGTATGATTGAGAGTGTCCAACAGTCGCTCAAACATGTATAAATCCCAAGGGAAAGGCCAAGTGGCAGTGTTTAGTCCATGGCCGGCAAGCAGGACATTAGAGGGCCAGAGATAAACATGGGCACTGGCCACGCAGAAGAGATCTGCCAGGATGCACCAGAAGAGACGCATGAACATTTCAAATCAATAAGTGAAAAGGGGCCAAAGGGATGGTGTTGGCTGGCTTGTGGGCTCTAAGGGCCCCAGCATGGCGCTCTGGGATTGTTAGGCCAGGCAGCGGGGGCAATCCTTACTTGGAAGCCATCCGTAGAAAATACTCATCCTCCCGATGCTTAATTGAGAAAGAACAGGAGAAATGTACTATCTGTTTTTGTCACATGAACAGATAATGTGCAGCCACACAACAATTGAGCAGACTGAATCACACCTTAGATACTGGCAATTCAAATGGTGTTAGTGCCTCCTTACCCTGGGGATACAGACCGACAGGGGCAGAAAGATCACGGGAAGACCTTGCATCTGTGTGTGTGTTATCTTGCTGCCGCCAAAACTGAATGTGTGTTTGGTGCGCTTTAATTGAAATTGAAGTACTTTTGTAATTACTTATGAGATTCCATCACGTTCTGTGGATTGTGTGCCTGGCTGCATGTGAGGCTAGTCTACTCACTTTAAAAGCAGCATTTGGCTTTGTGCACTCTGCTTAAACTACTTGGCCTGGGAAACTACATTTCCCAGCAGCCCCAGGCTCCTCAAATCAGTTGATCTGGCGCACCTGCGCCATCTGAGACAAGGCCAGTCTTCCCCAGTCATTGCCAGAATCGACATGTCAGCGTATTTCTCCCGTTAACCCTGCCCTTCAGGTATTCTGTGCTTTGTACACGTTCTTGAAACCTTGTGAGGTATAACATACTGTGCACTTATTGTGTGCTTGGCCTTTGCTCTGTGTTAATATTTACTTTTTAGGAAAACGGTTTAATTTTAATTAGTATTGCACTGCTGATTTTACCAGAATTTTTAAAAATAGATTCTGTACTCACTTGTTCTTATTTTTAGCACTAAATTGCATTAATTGTGTTCAAATATTAGTTGGATCGCGCACCTTTTGTATTATTTGCTTAGGTAGCCTCAGAGTCCGTGCAGCCCACCTCACTTTTGTCCAGCAGAGTACGGCAACTGCTACCTGCTGTTGACATTGAAGCTACACTACCCAGAAGTCCTGTAGTTTCTCTTGCTTTGAGGACATTGTCAGGCGCGTCAGCACCGGCGCGGCCAAGCCGATTAGTTCCGGTGTATAGAACCTTGTATTTAAGATGAGGTGATCATCACGCCACATATTTACTTTTTAGGAAATGGATTCTGCATTCACTCATTCTTATTTTTACTCTTGGCACTAAATTGCATTAATTGTGTTCAAATAGTACTTGGATCATGCACCTATAGTATTGTTTGCTTAGGTAGCCTCTGGTTGCCTTTTTCTAATTAACTATTTCTGGCACTATGGCTTTTGCAAATGCTCTGCATGTCCCTCTATGCACTCTATGTGCTGATACTTTCTTATCTAAAAGCTTCAGAGATGTTCATGATAGAGCTTTGGCCAAATATACCCACAAAGACTGTTTAATGTCACTACAGTCCCCAAATGCAGGTATGGGGAAACAAATAGTATTAAAACAGTCATCAGTGATACTCTACCTATGGCGCAAATCATCAACCGGGGATACATAACCCCAGGTAATGGCCAATCGATGCCTTTAATTATATTGAATGAGGATTTCTCAAACAACTTACCCAACAATACTGTGCCTCGTTGCTTACCACTACCCGATCTAAAAATAGCCCTATTGAACACCCGCTCCCTAGTCAAACATGGGGTTGAGGTGGAGGACTGCCTCAGTAACTCTGATATTGATCTAATGGCCAACATAGAGACATGGCTTAACGAGTTAACTAATATGGCAGCTTCTAATTCAGTTCCCTCAACGTTTAATATCTTCAGGGCTGATCGTACTGGCCAAAGGGGAGGGGGGTTGCACTTCTCACACGAAAACATCTTGCCTGGCATATGGTCACTCACCTGGAGATTGAAGGGTGTGAGAGTCTACATGTGAAGGTTAAAACAGATAATACTTAATACTTCTGTGGCAATTCTTACTATTTATAGAGCACCTAATGATATGCCTCTGTTCAAAGAACAATTTCTCGCTCTTGTCAATAGTATCACGAAAACTACATCTACCATCATTATCCTCAGTGATTTTAACTACTGGGTTGAGACTAAAAATCATAAACTTGCCAAGCCTCTTTGTTCTGTGTTGAACACTACTAATTATACTCAATGGATCGAAGAGCCAACCCATGATAATGGGCATACCATTGACCGGGTTCTTACACATCGACTGAAATTCTCCAACACTACCTATTTACCATGCCCTTGGTCCTATCATTCCCTAATATGTTTTACTGTTTGCCTGCCCATGCCCCCCTCTTAATTGAACGGGACTGCAAAAATCTTTGTAAAATCTTGTAATTTGAGGAATGTGTCGGCAACCAAATTCATGGAACTTGTAAAACCGAACCTTGAACACCCTGACTCCTTTATGGATGTTAACTCATTGGTGACCCATTTAACACTAGTCACCAATGAAGCCATAGATAGGCTTGCTCCTGAAAAAACATGAAACTGGTTAAACCGGAAACAAAAAAGAACGCCTAGTTGAATTAAACTGTTCTTAAATCTAGGTTGGTTAAATGATCCTCTGATAGAGAGTGGCTTAAATGCTGGATGCCCGAAACACTTGTCAATAACTACATGAAAGTGATCGTTGCAGAAAAATCCACATATTTTAACAATAGAATTAACATCGCTAGATCAAGAACCAGTGAACTTTTCAAAATTCTAAAAGAAGTAGAGGAAAAAAGCGCTGCTACTGTTGACATTGAACATAACTTCTCTTGATGCCAATCTATCCAAGAAGAGTTGGCTAATAAAATCATGGGCCATAATATAGACATTCAGGTGAAACGAACTGCCATGCTGCAGATGGATCCTGCCCTTGACTATCCCTCCAGGAAAATAATGACTGAGAACTTCGAATTCAAACAATGCTCTGAGACTGAGATCCCCGGCATTGTCGCTGGACACAAACCAACATCTTGTAAAGGCGACATATGTCCGGCTAGTATTATTAAGGAATCCATGTCCTTTTTGAGTCCCTGGATTACTAGGATGGTTAATCTATCCTTCCTAGATGGTGGTGTAACATCTTCCCTTAAGGAGGTTTGGGTAACTCCCCTCCTTAAGAAATGTTCACTTGATCCATTGCTAGCAAAATATCATCGTCCATAACAAATGTCCCCTTTTTATTGAAGATTTTGGATAAAGTGGCATATCTTCATTTGCAGGATTTTCTGTGAAAAAATGATATTTTGGGTACGTACCAGTCTGGTTTCCGAGCGTGACATGGAACCGAGACAGCTATGCTAGTTCTCAAGTCTACCCTTGTGCTAGTATTGTGGACAAAGGCCACCCAGCTCTGCTGATGCTTCTGGATCTGTCGGCGGCCTTCGACCTGGCAGACCATTCTATACTAATCGACAGGTTGATGAGCTTGATCGGCTGTACTGGGAGGACGGAAGGCTGGGCAGCATCTTTTCTCGATCCACGAGTATCAAGAGTGGCCATGGAGGGGGCTCAATCCCCTTCCGATATTCTTATGGCCGGAGTACCTCAGGGTTCTTTCATTTCACTGGCACTGTTTGATATCTTTTTTTTTTTTAAACATTTCTTTTATTGAGAGAGCAGGTCAACAGCAAGACATCAGTATAGGTAGCATGACACATATTAGATATGATTGCATTATTGGTACATATACATTCTGCATGAGGCATAACATATCAGGGAGAGGAAATAGGTGTTACATCTGCATCGGGCTTCAGATTCAACAAGTACAGGCGCAGCAGTGACCAAATGTCTTTAGGTTGACAAGGTGTCGGGACCGATAGCACAAAAAGTTCCTCATCATCGTTTACCATACATAGGTCTTTTAGAAAACTGGCTCTGGTTGGCGCATTTGCGGACTTCCACGATTTAAGGATACAGCGCTTTGCGACAACTCAAGAGATGTTGAACAGACGTCTCGTGGTTTCCCTTACTTTACCAATGTCACCAAGCAAGTACTTCAGGGGGGACAAAGTCGCCGGTATTGACGTTATGTCCTCAAGGAGTTCTGCCACTTCCTGCCAAAATTCGGCGATCAAAGGACATGACCAGTACATGTGGTATGGTCCGGCACTAGGCGCATTGCATTTGGGGCAGGCTCCTGTGCAATTTTCCACAAATTTGGCCAGCTTGGCGGGGGCATAGTGCAGTTGGTTCAAGATTTTAAATTGAATTAATCGGAGCCCTGCATTCATAGAAACAGATCTAGTGAGCCGGCAGTAGCGGGCCCACCTAATATCATCAATCTGTGTGCCCATGTCCCTTTCCCAGGTTTCTTTTATCGTGTTACGTGATGGGGAGTGGGTCTGTACTAATGAGTATACCATTGAGACTCCTTTGTTATGGCTATTCACGGACACTATTGCCCTAATGCATTCGTGTACCTGGGGCTCTATCGGGAAAGTTGGCCATCTAGCAGCAAAGGAGGATCTCATGCGATGGTACTGAAAACGCTTAAGCTGCCCTCCTTCCACCACTTCAATGAGTTCGCAATACGTGCCGTCTGGGAAAATATCCCGCAACGTAAAGAGCTTATTGGGATCCCAGGATTGTTGTTGGGCTTTATCAAAAGTTGGGGAGATGCCTGAGAAGTTCCATAAAGGGACCTCTGGGTTTTAGGGGGTCTCTAGGCCAATTCTTTTGTATATCTTGGCCCAAGCCTGTGTGGTTGTATACACTGGGTCAAACGGGCAAATGTCTCCATAAACCAGGTTGAGGAGAACTGACCTTATGTCGTTGGGGCGGACAGCATGCTTTTCGATGGTGATGTGGGGAGCTGTATCCTCGAACCAATGTTTAGCAAATTGAGCCTGCGCAGCCAAATAATACAATTCGAAATCAGGGGCAGCAATATCACCCTGTGAGAATGGTTCCACCATCTTGTCCCACCCTAGCCTGGCCGTCTTCCTGTTCCAGATGGCACTGTTTAATATCTATATAATATCTATATAATACTACTGCTGGACGTGCTTGATCACCTGGGTGTCCGTTATACGAACTATGCTGATGACACCCAGGTGATCTTTAAACTTTCGGGGATCACAAATTGGACTCTGAAAGACTTAATGAAGTTTATTCAGCTATCCAATTGTGGATGATCATAAATTCACTTGCCCTTAATGATAGCAATGCTTAACTTCTTATTGTAGCAACCAATCACACAGGTTAAATAAACATGATGCTTTGTATAAGAACTTCCCCATTGCTAGGTTCAGATTCCTGTGTCCACTAGAGTAAAAACACTAGGTGTCCATGTTGATGCAGAGCTTAATATGAAAGATCATGTATCCCATATTAGGACCTCCTGTGGTTACGTGTTTAAACTCCTTAGCCAAATGAGACCCTATATCTCTGTTGAGAATAGATCCACCTTAGCAACAGCACTTATTAACTTGAGACTCGATTATTGTAATAGTCTCTTGGCAGGGACCACAAAGTCAAATATTCAGTCACTGCAGATGGTGCAGAATAGTGTTGTTCGTGCCCTTTTCGGTTTGTGAAAACACAATCACGTTTCTGAGGCCAGAAAAAAGTTACACTGGTTGCCTGTAGTGCGCAAAATTCCTCATAAGATTCTAACTCTGGCTGCCAAATGCTGGTCATCCACTGCCCCTCCTTATCTTATAAAACAATTGACTCCAGAGAAACCTGCATGTGTCCTGCGATAAGCGGATTTGCACAAACTCAAACAGTCACGTTTCCAATTGTCTAGGTTTGGTGCATGCAACATTTCAGTGCAGACATCCAGGCAACTGAATGCCCTCCCAAACAAAATACGTCTATCTCTTCCCTGCTCTGCTTTAAAAAGGTAGGCAAAAAACACTTTTTTGGCTAGTCTTCCTGGCTATGCATCACTCTCCTGCTCCTGTACTTTTGTATGTTGCTATCTGTGCGTTATTTGTGTGCGCCTTGAGGCCTATGGGCATTTGGTGCATTAGAAGAAATAAATAAATAAAGATGCAGCCCCTGACAACTCAACTCAGAACTGTCATGCAGCTCCTCCTAATATCTCAAACATGGTAGTGCAGATCACTACCCCTATACAAATAATCTACAATATACTACAATATGTCCCACAGTATATTGAATTATACCATAGCCAGCTATAGAATTCGACAGTGTTTTGAAATAAAAACGTTAGTACATGATTTATGAGCTGCTTCCTGGAAGCGATCAGTGGTAATCCTGATATTTAAGAAGGGGGACAGAAGTGACCCTATGAATTACTGACCGATATTGACCTTTAAAATATGCTAGAATGGCGAATGTTACGCCAGGAACAGCTAGTTTGTATGAAATAAAAGTATGTACACCATAGTTTATTGCATTATTCTCTGTGAAACTGTAGTCCTTTTAGTAGAAATGTAGTCCAGTACTATAAATGGCTAATGATAACTAGGCCAATTAATAAAGCGCCTAGAAGCTGTTGTGGATGAAGCGCAATGTAAACCCCCTGATTATTATTACCTCGCCCACCATTCATGTTCACCAACATGACCCTTTTGCATAGAAGAATCTGCCACCAAATCTTCTCTAGCAGATGGGCTGAGAGATGGAAAATTAGTAGATTGTAAAGTGGAGGAGGAAAGTTGGATTCTGATGTGATCCAATCTCTGGCAAGGGCTAGGTGTGTGCCAGAAATCATAGTGGACATATATTCAGCTTCTGCCTGCAGATCCAGTAAGCGTACTGCTTCACTGCTTCATTGCTTTACCTGGCATATTGCTGAAGGGGGCCATCGCCCAGCTTTCCCCATGGGAGTCCTCACCCTTCCTGCTTCCCTGTCTGGCTCGCCTTTCCTCTCTCCCAATCCTGCCATTGGCCTCTCATTCACGGTTTGTAAAGCAGCTGGCCCAGCCTCCACCTCATCATGCACTCACTCAGGGCAGCATTGCCTGGGCGGCTGGCGAAGGGCCACAGGCAAAGGGAACCTCCCTAGGGCACCTACTGTTGCCTGTTTGCACCTGTTCACCCTGGGCGGTCGTGTCAGCCCCTTATCCTCTGGTTACTGAGACCACCAGGTAAGGAGCGACATATTTTACTACTGTCCGCTGTGCAGTTGTATTCATATGCGATTCCGGATACTGAATTGAATTGGGATGACCCCTATCGACACTGCCTCACTGTTCTTGAATCTAGATACACTAGAATAGTATGATTTGGCTGGCACTGCCCCTTAATTTAGACACACTAGAAATGTCCTCATAATGTATTGAATCTAGGTGCATCACTGAGCATAGCCAATGTAGTGAATCGCTGTGCAATTTTGAGCGCAGCCAATGTATTCAATCTAGTTGCAATTTTGAGCTAAACCAATGTATTGAATCTAGTTGCAATTTTGAGCGTAGCCAATTAATTGAATCTAGGTGCAATTTTGAGCATAGTCAATGTACTGAATCTAGTTTCATCACTGAGTGTAGCCAATGTATTGAATATAGGTGCATCACTGAGCATATCCAATGTATTGAATCTAGGTGCGTTTTTGAGTGTATCCAATTTATTGTAATCTAGGTGCAATTTTGAGCATAGTCCATGTATTGAATCTAGGTGCAATTTTGAGCATAGCCAAAGTATTGCATCTAGATGCTTCACTGAGCATAGCCAATGTATTCAGTCTAGGTGCATCACTGAGCGTAGCCAATGTATTGATTTTAGGTGCATATTTCAGAACAGCCAATGTATTGAACATAAGTGGAATTTTTCCATAGCCAATGCATTGAATCTAGGTGCATCACTGAGCATAGCCAATGCATTGTTTCTAGGTGCATATTTTAGAACAGCTAATGTATTGAATCTAGATGCAATTTTAAGCATAGCCAATGTATTGAATCCAGGTGCATCCCTCGGCATAGCCAATATATTGAATCTAGGTGCATCATTGAGCGTAGCCACTCTAAAGTCTATAGGTAAATGTTTTAAGAAAGCCAATGTACTGAATCTCAGTGCAATTTTGAGCATAGCCAATGTATGGAATCTAGGTGCATGTCAATGTAACAAAATATGCATCCGGAAAGTAGGGTTTTTTTTAGCTCTATGGAAAGCCCAATGCAAAAAAAATATTTCTCAACATCCTTTTACTACATTTAAATGCCAATACAAGTTCACCAAATTTAATTTAAGGATTCAGACGTGGATAGAAAGTTGCTTGCCCAATTAGACGACCGTCAATACATGAGGTCAAAAGTAACAGAGCTAAATGTTTCTCATGTACCTATGTAAAGTGTCATGTAAACTCAACTATAGTGCTGCTATCACTATAATAGTGAGAGATGGAAAATGATAATGGGGTGTTCACAGTACATTTTCTATGGTATGCTGCAGTGTTTTCTAGTAGATTCAAGTAGAAATGTGCATATTTACAGCTTTTCCTTGCACCTGTTGCAGCTGCAAGGAGGATTTGTGTGGGGTGTAGATTGCTGTGAATTCTTTTTTCTTTGCTCTTCCCCTGTTTATTGATGCATGGCGTTATTCACCATTGATATGATCTGATATGGCATTTATAACACGCCTATACACAAGTGTTTCAAGGCACAACGAGGCAAAGGGGGGGAACAGAGGGAAGACAAAGACAACACTCTTACTAGGCCAGGTGACATTGAGATTGTGCAACTGCATGGGAGGGGGGAAAGGGAAACGTGCAGGCGGGAAGGGGAGAGTGCAATACATAGGATCAACAGTAAAATAAAATAAATAAGAACAATAGGTAAACATGTGCAGCAAGCAAGTGGCAAGTGCAGGGGTAAGTGCAGACATCAAGTGTCAAGAGCTGGTAGGCGACTGTAGGGATACAGAGGCAGCCCCCAAGGGCAGGTGTTGCCCGGGAGGCAGTGCAGATGTGCAACTGGCGGGGGAGGGGACCTGGGTCCGAGATCAGAGGGTAGACAGGTGACCAGTGCAGTTTC
The DNA here is from genome assembly GCF_040938575.1 of Ambystoma mexicanum. Lineage (NCBI taxonomy): Eukaryota > Metazoa > Chordata > Amphibia > Caudata > Ambystomatidae > Ambystoma > Ambystoma mexicanum. Next base: position 1,177,589,915 of record NC_090923.1, read on the forward strand.
AGTCAGGAGTTCAGCAGGGGAGAGGAGGAGAGAAAGCAGAAGCAAAGAGGAAGGTCTTGAGGTGCTTCCAGAACCGGAGATGATTGTCCTCAAGTTTCAGAGAGGCAGGCAGGCTGTTCCAGAGGGATGCCCCAGCTGAAGATAGAGATATACCACCAACTTGTTGCTTGGAGAAGCGACTGACCCTGAGGGAGTTGGAGCCGGATGAGCGAAGAGCTTGTGAAGGAAGATATTTACGAAGAGAGAGTTGAAGGTATTGAGAAGGCCTTGTGGAAAATGCAGATGGTTTTGAACGTAATCCTCACAGCCACTGGGAGCCAGTACAGAGATTTCAGTCCTGGAGAGATACGATCCCTGGGCTTGAGGCCAAGGACAAGTCTTGCAGTCCTGTTCTGGATGAGTTGGAGAGGGCGGAGAGTAGAAGCAGGCAGATTTAGAAAGAGGCTGTTGCAGTAGTCCAGCCTAGAGAGAACCAGAGCTCTGGAGACATTGAGCTTCTAGGGGAAGGAGAGAAAAGGAAGAATACCTCTGAGGAGGTGCAGCTGGTAGTGTGATTTCTTAGAGACGTCAGAGATGTGAGGAGAGAAGGAGAATGTGGAGTCGAAGATGACCTCGAGGTTTTTAGTCTCACAGGTGGGAGCAGGAAGAGGGCCAAGGGAGACCGGCCAGTGGGCAACAGGAAAGGAGGGAGCAGGTGTGCCGACGAGGAGAATCTCAGTCTTACTGGCTTCAAGGCAGAGATCATTGGTGGCACACCACTCCTGGATAGCAGACAGACAGTCAGAGATGAGAGAAGGAGAAGAGGTGGCGGAAGAGAGCCTGAAAATGAGCTGAGTGTCATCCGCATAGCACTGAAAGTTGGGGCAGAGAGTGGCAATCCAGTGGGCAAGAAGTTCCAGGTATTGGTTGAACAGCCAGGGAGAGAGGTTAGACCCCTGGGGAACACCACAGGTAGAAATAGAGATAGGGAGAGGAAGGGCCCAAGTTCACGACTCTCACGACTCCTGACCTTTCTCTGGTGCATGCAATGTTCTCTCCATGATATGACATTCTCTCTGCATGTGTAAAATGCGTGGCAGCCGGATGCAGGGAATATTACGCACCGATCTTAGGCACACGTGAACTCACACTGTGTACAGAGTGAGCTCTTAAGCATGTAAAAAAGGGTAGGGCCGGCAACCGGAGTTCCCATTCTTGTGTCTTTTGCCACAGCCCACGCCCCTCCTTCCTCCTATCACCTGGACTCCATGCTGCTTTCACACTTCGCTAATACACTCCGGATCAGATGTTTCATTTCATAAACCTGTCACATGGTCCATGGAACCTTGTTAAGTCATTTCTGTGGTATGAATCACGTGCTCTGCTTATTTCAGGTATATATTGTCTGCACATCATTAACTTAACATTATCATTAACTCAACTCCCCTATGAACTCAACAACATAATATATCCCAGACCATAAACCGGTTGCCTCTTGGTGCTTCCATAGCAGCTGTTCTCATAATTCATCTCAACAGAACACGTTTGATCGTTCTTGAAGCTTGGAATGGCCCTGCTGGCAGTGTGTGCCGTGACTGGAAGTTACCAATCCTCCAAGCATCTGTATTAACCCACTGTAATGGGCCGCTCTCCGGTAACCCTGAAGCAAGCCTGCATACATATTCTTCTCAGCGCCTCTATGCCCGTGGGCTGTCGCGCGCTATACAACTACTAAAATAAATAAATAACTAAATAGATGTGTAGGCTTGACGACGAGTGTCGAGATTGTAAGGTAGCCAATCTTAGGTGGGTTTATTTGAGGGGGAGTGCAGTGTCTAGAAGTTAGCCAATCGTGCATACATTCTGCACGATGATTGACAGACAACTGAAGGGAAGAACTGGGACAAGACATGAGGCTTGACATGCCTTCAGACTAGATATGAGCTCTGGAGCTCCCTCCAGGGAGAACCCATTTAACAATTTAGCCCTCCTGAAATGTTTTCCAGGAGCAGACGCAGATGTGATATATTATATAAGTGTCTGGAGGCCTAGGTCTCTTTTCCAGCATTCCAGCAGCCAGAATGGCTGACTTCAGGCCGCTGCTAGGGAAGTTCTCCCGTAGTCTTGCAGCAGGAAGAATTGCTTGAAAAAGGTAGAGATTTCCATCGAATTGTAGGACCTAACTCACCAGGTTCTTGTAGCATCTTCGACCCATCTTGGTTTGAATGCGTTGCCTTTTTCTATGGGTAAGACCACAGCTTTCCAACCTTTCCTAGGTTTGTCCACTAGAAATCCTAAACAGGATTTTTGGGGGTTTCCCATCCAGATTATTCCAATGAACCCCTTGGCACGCTTACTCCCAGAGCGTAGGCGACTCAAGCTGCTTACAGAACTAACCCTATAGAAGCTCTTCCTTGCACTCAGTGACCATGCCGCATATCAGGACGGTAGAAAGCTCCTGTGCATTGAGTTTAATGTTTCTCACAGTATGGCCACCACGCTGCTAGGTCCTAACAGGACACAGCACTTCTGTGTTCACTCAGTGGTGTAATGTTTGGCTAATATGGCCATGTTTAAAATGACATCCAAAGCTTTTATTCGGAATCACTTTAAAAACATAGGACTGCAGGAATGCGTGTAACATGTTATGCCCAACAATTGTGCACCAGTCACTGCAGTAATGTAGTATATGCTGAATTGCATTCAGTTTATTTCCGCCAGTAGCGATTGTTAAAATGCATTTCTAAGCTGTGCTCTGGTGAACAGAAGTTTAGGAGGCCACCCTTGTTAGTGAAACAGGGGACACTTCTGGTACGTTAGTCCGGACAATTCAAGGTAGCTTGGAGAGCAGCCAAGGCTAAGTCTCAGGAGTAGTGGGGTGATATGAGGTCTTGGACAGGCTCGCACTGGCCTATAAGGCAATAGGCCCATGGCCGAACCAAAACGCAAAATGCTGGTGTGGGACTGTTTTTTTGGGTCAAACTGGGCCACTTTTATGCCCTATGTGGGCCAGTTAGATAGTTTTGAAACAATGTTGATGAATAAATATTCTTTAAAATGCATAATCTGCATCAAATTTGTATCAAACAACTTCCCCTTGGGTACTATTTAAACAGTGTCACAAAAGGAATCAATGGACAACATTTGGGGCTCCCTAGGGGGGGGCAGCCCCCCAGTTTGAAGACCTCTGCCTTAGAATGAAAGAGTTGACCTGCTTTCGGTTTTCTTTTCCCAGACCAAATGTAACTAATCTTTGCACAAGAAGTGTTCGAGTACAGAATGACCAGAGAGACCTGTAAAAAAAAACATGCGTGTCAGGAAGCGAAACTGGCTCCACAGAGCTTCAGGTGAGAGATTTCTGTGCAGTTCCCGCACACCCCTCCCCTCCCCTCTTTTCTCTTTCACATGCGTCACTGCGTGTTGTGGTTTACCAGTCCTCGCTCTTCGTTTCTATTCTCTGGTACTTCTGGGCGACGTCTGTGACCAGAGAGACATGGTGCTTGCTCCACGTCAGGTAGGTTGTTGTGTAACATTTGCTCTTCAGGAAACGAAACTGTGTAAAAAGAAAACGATTGCTATTTAAAGCAAACAGAGCCTGGTCCAGGAAACGAAACCACTGCCCAGAAGACTGCCCTTGCTGCGGCTGCCATGAGCAGGTAGATTTCTTCTCCCTGTTCCGCCCCCGGCCGGCCCATGATCAGAACATGAGTCACTTATAGACGAGTTCTCCCGCCCAGAGGTTTAAGTGGGATGAAACATCGGGGGTGGGGGACTGTAAGAAGGGGCGCGGTCTGGGGATTTTTGGGCGTAGCTTAAGTAGGAGGTGGCAGCCAGCTCTTGTGCAATGGCTGGCTGCCGCAAAGCAATACATAACGGGGCATTGTGTGGTCGCAGTGGCTCAGCACTAAATCATTGAAGTCTAGTGTTCAAAGGCCACAACCCTCTTCTACAAAGGACCTAAAACAAGGCGTAACTGCGCACACAAAAGGTGATGGCTGCTTTCAAGTTTAACTTTATAGAGCTGGGAGGCAGCTCGAAAGGAAATGTTTTTTTTCGAAAACTTTCTTAGACAATTATTCACTGCGTGAAGCATCGGTCGTGTGCACTCAGTAGATTGCGGCCAGGGGCTAGTCAGTGGCTTATATGAGCCCGGCAGGACCCCGGCTCACTGCCACTTTTTGAGTGTTGTAAGGGAGTCACAGGGTCGGGACCACCCGTTTGGCATGAGTCCCCCCAACCCCCGCCATTTAGAGACACAGGAGTCAGTGTATCACGTCCAGGCTCCACGCTCCCTCTGCCGGAGCGCACATGGTCTGCCCCATTTATTGTACGGCCGCACGTGACAGGGTTACATCACTCCGCCATCTGCGCAACTTAAAGGGGACAGCACACTCCTCCTTTTTCATAGCAAACAAAATAACAGTTTAACAAATAACCACCACCCACTCAAACATGTGGCAACCAACTTCAAACACCCCAATATCGCAGATACGTATCACAGTGTGCACCTGCTTAGTTCAGGGGTCCAGCACATAGTCATTGAGGTGGGCAGGCCTCCCCTTCCCAGTTCGTTGAGTATACCTACTGCCCCCTCCCCAGATTGGACTGTCCTCACCTGCATCCCCACGACTCCGGGCTCCCTGGGGGCTGACCGCCCCCACCACCTTCATCCGGCTCTTCGGCGCAGTCTCAGCCTGGGGACGCCTCAAGCCGTGTGCTTTTACCAACTTTCTTGAAAAAACTGGCATTTCTGGTCACCGTAGCTGCTCCATCTGAGGTTGTCACCATCAACCCCTTCACATCGACCACGTCCATAGGGCTCGGTTCAAAAGTTAGTGACAGTTTCCCCTGGGGGCGCTGATTCTTTACAATAACTTCATCTCCTGGTGCCAATTGGTACTGTCGAATCCCCAGTCTCAAACTCTCACTCTCATTTCGGCATCTCCTTTCTTCTTCCACCAGAGCATCGTAAATAACAGGGGGCTCCCATTCACTTGCATCGGGCAGCAGTCCCCTTGGGCATCTCAGGAACATGGCTTCAGCGGTGACCCCCCCGTTCAAGCAGTGTGGAGTTGCTCGATACTCCCTAAGGAACTGATATAGGGCTCTGCGAAGGCACTGGCCTTGCCTGTGGGCGATTCGAAACACCTTGTTAAGCGTTCTCATAAATCGCTCGACCTTGCCATTAGCCCGGGGCCAGACCGGGGTGACTTTCCTATGGTGAACCCCATACTCTTTTAGGGACTCAGCAAACCTCTCGCCATGGAAGGGCAGTCCATCATCTGAGCACACGGTCTGCGGGAGTCTATGGGTTGAGAAGATTTAGTCAAAGGCCACCGCAAAGTCCTCAAATGCCACTAATTACACAAATTCCACTTATGGGTACCTAGACCACTTATCCAGCACCACCAAGAAGTGGACATCCCGGCCCGTGGATCTAAAGTCGGCATGTACTGCCTCCCATGGCTGTGTTACTCGAGGCATTGACTCCATTGGGGGGGGTCCCTCGGCGCAGGGGACGCCACCTGGCACCATACACAGGCTGCCACAATCTCCTCCACTCTTCTTTCCATGTCCGGGAACCAGACCATGAGCCTCACCTTGGCCTTCGTCTTGGCCATCCCCTGGTGGCCATGGTGCGCAAGCTCAATGACCTGCTATACCATGTGGGCAGGCATCTTGTCTCCTCGCAGCAGCAACCCTGAGTCAGTGAACGTTAACTCTTCTCAGACACTCCATAGCTGCTCAAGCATCGTCCGAGCCTCCTGGGTCCCTTTTCCTCGGCCCTCCAGCACAGAATTCCACTCCCACTTTTGCAGTGCAATCCGAAGGATCCTGAAATGTTTGCCCTTTTTGGATGCCTTTTTGAGTTCCAGTATGGGCATCAAGTTCAGAGTCGTCAGCTCCACGACAAGCTGCTCATGCTCCTCAGCCTCTTCAGTACTGGACATGTCTCCTTCCTCACCAAGGGGCTTGGGATTCTTCGACAAGTAATCCGCTGCACTGTTCGCCCACGGGCGGTATACCAGGAAGACCCAATACACAAGGAGTGCTAGAATCCATCGTTCAATTCTGGCAGGTGGTTTGGATGACGATCATGCCATGGTCGGCAGCAGGGGCTTGTGGTCTGTTATGACTGTGACCGGCCTTCCCAATATATAGTGCCGGCACCCCATAGCACCGCCAAAGTCTTTCGCTCAGTCTGCGAATGTCTCTGCTCGGTGTCCGACAGAGAGCGGCTGGCGTATGCTATGGGTCTCCCTTCCCCTTTTCCATCTGTTTGCATGAGCATAGCTCCCAGACCAAATGGGCTGGCATCCACCACCACTTCCGATAAGAGTGGGGGGTCAAAAAACGCCATGGTGTCCTCCGCCGTGAGGGCCCCTTTAACATTTTCACCTGCTCGAGGGGCCCCCATTGCCAAGTGGAGTCTTTCTTCGTCACGCTCCTTAGTGGCTCTGACCTTGTGGCAAGGTTCTTGATGAATCAGCCACAGTAGGTGACCATCTCCAAGAAACGACAAACCTATGTCATGTTCTCCGGGGGGCATTGCTTCCATGATGTCTCTGACCTTGCAGGGATCTGGCGACACCCCCCCCCCTTGTTCGGAGGAACTCACACTTTTCTCGATGCAGTGTCAAACCCAGAGCCTGAATTTGTTCCAGAGTTCTTATCAGCTATGTCACATGCTCCACCTCGGACTTTGCGAAGACCAAGATATCGTCACTGATGTTTAGGACACCTTCCAGGTCAGCCAGGACTCCTCATATTAGGTTGTGAAAGACCTCAGCAGATGCCGACACACCGAAGCTGAGTCGCTTGTATCTATACAGCCCGTAGTGTGTCGTAAAGGTTGTGATATAGTGAGACTCTGGATGCAGCACAACCTGGTGGTACCCCGCCAGCAAGTCTAGCTTCGAGAAGAACCTCGCACCCTTCAGCTCCGCAATGATGTCATCAATGGTGGGGGTGAGGTGCCTCTCCCTCTTGATGGCCTTGTTGGGGAGGCACATGTCTAAGCAAATCCATTTGTTTGGGCTTTCGGGCGATCACAATGGGTGACACCCATGGCGTCAGGCCGTCCACCTTCTCGATGATATCAACGTTCACAAGGTTGTCCAATTCCTTATCCACCATCCGGTGGCAAGGGCAGGATCCCCCACCTATCTGCAGCACCGAAGCAGATCCGCTTCTCAGCCGTGCCGCAACACCAGTCCAGGAGCCTCCCCTCCTCGATACAGATCCTCCTCCTGGCAAACAGACCATCCGGTCTTGGAACAGCTTACCCCATCCAGCACCCCATTTCACCCTGGGCAGCCCGGGTTGCACGCCTGCATCAGCGCCGACATTGATTTTGGAAAACAAAATGTCGGACGCGATGCGGCGCCACAACGAGGCTAAGCGTCCTCGTGGTTGCTAAGCAACCAGTGTTTTCAAATTGCCCTGTATCCGCCGGCAGGCGGAAGAGCCGGCCTCATCCAAGGCCATCTAAGGCCCTGTTTGCCCTTGAATTCGTCAGATGCCACATCTGGTGGCGAGGGCAGGAGCCCCCACCCATCTGCAGCACCGAAGAAGATCCGCTTCTCAGCCGTGCCGTGCCGTGACACCAGTACAGGAGCCTCACCCCCTCGATGCGGATCCTCCTCCTGGAAAACAGACCACCCGGTCCTGGAACAGTTTACCCCATCCAGCACCCCATTTCACCCTGGGCAGCCCGGGTTGCACGCCTGCATCAGCGCCGACATTGATTTTGGAAAACAAAATGTCGGGTGAGATGCGGCACCACAACGAGGCTAAGCATCCTTGTGGTTTCTAAGCAACAGGTGTTTTCAAATTGCAGGCAGAAGAGCCGGCCTCATCCAAGGCCATCTAAGGCCCTGTTTGCCCCTGTTCGCCGCTGGACGGCGCTTGGCGACCTAACCGACACTAGACTCCGCCTTATGACTATGCATCTATTGTAAATACTTACATGCAGTCAGCCTCGCGCTATTCCTTCTAAAATAGCGCTATGTATAGATTTCTTGTCTGAAATTGGTGATCCATGGTACAAGCAATTATTATCAACTGCGCTCTGATTCAAGTTAGGCATTCTGCCTACCATATTGCCATGCCCATATCTCCATGTTCTGCACCCTGTTACCAAATGCCCACATAACTTGTTAGCTCTATATATTGCCCTAGCAGAGCCAGTCAATCGCACGCTACAACTATGCATAGCTGTGCATACATTTCACCTGAATAACAGCTGTAGTTAACTCCATCCGCTCTGAATTACACCAAAGTGATGCCTACTCACCCCCCCGCGATACAACTGCGACCCGCTTGTGCAAACCCTTGCGTTCCTTGCTCCTAGTGAGGCCACTTTATACTCTTATGACTATTACTATTCTACTCTAACAGCAATACCCAACTGCATTATTGCATGCTCACTGCTCTGAATGCCAGACACAGCTACGTTATCACTGTTTGACCCATCTGTGTATTTGAAATTGCTTATTGTCACTACCAGACACAGTGTGTAATAACCTACTGTTAGCCATGGTGCGCCCACTTGAAATTACCTGCCGATTGCCAGATTTTGTGTGCTCCACTGTCATAGCCAATTGCTATCTATTGTATGCACCCTGAAACTACCCTTTGCCTACTGCCAGCCACTATGTGCCCACCGAAATAGCCTGTTTGTCATACTTTGTGTGACCCTCTGAACCAGCCAATTGTCAGCCATTGTGTACCCCTTGAAATTGTCTATTGCCAGTTACTGTGTGCCTACTTGTAATAGCCCACTGCCTGACTTTGTGCGCCCCTTGGAATTGCCTGCTGACTGCCAGATTATGTGTGCTCCACTGACATAGCCAATTGCTAACTATTGTATGCACCCTGAAACTACCCACTGCCTACTGGCAGCCACTGTGTGCCCACCGAACCTTTATTGTGCCTTACCATACCTATTATTGCCTTAATCATGTCCTTCACTAAACACGCACCCTGTCCCACCATGGACAGAAACAGCAGACTTCGAGCTAGATTACCCCACCTTTACGAGCCTATATGTTACAACAAGGTCCCTAACCCTCAACATAAACTTACCTCATGGTACCCTAAGCTATGTTCCAACTTAACCATACCTTGCAGCAATACCACTCAACATAAACGTATCCCAATAAAAATGCAGAACACACCTAATATAACTATACTATCTGGAGCTTTGATCAATGCCAGGTCCCTAGTGGCCCACGCTACTGAAATAGCTGATACCTTATCCTCTGACAACCTTGACCTCCTGGCAATCACTGAATCATGGCTGCACGAAGCAGCAGGTCCAGCACTCTCTCTAGTAATTCATGAAAACTATCAGCTAATCAAAATGGACAGACCTAATAGTAGAGGAGGTGGTTTGGCCATTATAGCAAAAATCAACCTCGCTCTAAGAGTACTAGCTCAACCTCCCCTCAAATCATGCGAACTCCTCACAGCCAAATTGCCTATCTCCAATTGCCACACCTTAACCTTCTACCTAATATTTAGGCCACCTGGCCCCATTGGAACCTTCGAGGAGGATCTATCTAGCCTCTTAGCCAATAACATAAAATAAACCTCACAAATCCTACTGCTAGGCGACTTGAATCTAGGATTTGATGACCCTGATGACAAATCAGCACAAGCTATAGCCACCATGTTAGCTGAACATGGCCTAACCCAAAAAGTTCTCACCACTACCCACAACAAAGGAACGACTTTGGACTGGGTCACCACCTTGAATTGTGACACCACCATCACCAAAACCACTCCTCAACACTGGACAGACCATTACCTTATCTCTTAATAAACAAATTACCAAAGAGATAATTATGGCACCACCCCTGCCCACTAGAGCAAAAATAAATATTACTCCTGACAATCTCCTGCCACTTCTGATGCCAACCATTAATGCTCTTCCTGATAACCTGCATCCAGAGCACCTGGTAGAAAGCTACAAAAACGCTATGAAGAAAGCACTAGACATTATTGCCCCACTAAAACTTCAAAAAAGGAAAAAACAGCAAGCACACCTAAACGCCTGGATCACCCCCCACTTAAAAGAATTAAGAATGCAAAAAAGGAAACTAGAATCTAAATGGCTCCACACCCCAACTGAAGAGAACAAACAGAAACTTAAACTCTTTGCTAATAATTACAAAAAAGAAATCTTACTCACAAAAAAGAATCTCTTTAATGAAAGAATCTGCAATGCAATGCAGAAAAGCAATAAAAACCATGTTGTTCGTGTAAACCCCACTCTGACCTGGTACGGGATATACGCACTTCTCACATGTCAGTGTTCACCTTGCCAACTGTATAACTTATGGAAAGCAACCTTCCATGTCCAGGCTAATGTTAGACACACTTTCTCAGTAACATTCACTGTCTAATGCATCCTGCACTGTAACTAAGTCATTTTCTTGAAACAGCGCCCCGATGCCCCCGGGCTGCAGGGCGCTTTACAAATGCAAAAATAAAATAAAAATGCCAGCTCTAGCACCAGGGAATAAGTTGCTATCCTAAGGGAGCTGGAATCCCCGTACCCCCAACCGACAAAGATAGACAATGATGCACTAGCATCCAGAACGCTCTAACAAATAAAATTAAAACTCTCCAAATCAAAATCTCTTTAAAAAAAGACTCCCTAACTCCCAACGGGTCACCTCTCAGCACCCACACTATGACAACTAACCCACCAGGCCCGGACCCATTCAAATTCACCAAAATCTCCACTCTGGAAACAGAAAGGATTATCGCATCCCTCAAACCATCCAACTGTAAAGGCGATAGCTGACCAGCCCAGCTAATTAAGGATGCTGCCAGGGATTTAGCCCCCGTCTTAACCAAATTGATTAACGCATCCTTCTCCTCCAACACCACATGCCAAGCAATCTAAAAGAGTCTTGGGTTCAGCCTCTCCTCAAGAAGTAAACCCTAGACCCCACTATTCCCACCAACTACAGGCCTATCACCATGGTACAGTTCCTTCTAAAGATAATAGACAGAGTAGCATACCTACAAATTCAGCAATATCTTGAAACCAACCAACTCTTAGGTACCCGCCAATCAGGATTCAGACCGCAGCACGTGCAGAGACAGCCCTAATTGATCTCAAAGGACAGATCGACGAGCTCAATGACAAGGGAAACACCGCTATGCTACTCCTCCTCGATCTGTTGGCAGCCTTTGACCTGGTGGATCGCACGGTCCTGTGCGAACACCTGGCTTCGGCTGCCCACTTTTCAAACGAGGCCATAGCCTGGATCCAATCATTCCTGGACAACCGCACAATGAGAGTCTTCTCCACATTGGCATCAGCAGACCCCATTAAAATAACTTGCGGTATACCCCAAGGTTCTTGCGTCTCGCCAACTCTGTACAACATCTTTACCAAGCCCCTATTTCATAACTTGGACAGACTGGGTGTCACATACACCAATTACGCTGATGACACTCAGATCCTCATACCCCTTTCGGGCAATTTCGATTCTGATACGGCCTTTGTAATCAAAATATACCTCATCATTCAGGCATGGATGGCCACGGATGGCCTATGCCTGGATGATGATAAAACTGAAATCCTGCTCCTGAGTTCCGACGCCAACCTAAAAAAACTTAACTCCAACTACTCTGCATTTAATATTGATGGCAATATTATTACAGTTGCCAAAGCAGTGAAAACACTAGGCTTTCACCTTGATTCAGCCTTGACATTAAAGAAACAAGTGAACTCATTAGCGTCCTCTAACGCCTACACTTGCAAGCTTATTAGGGCAAGTAGAGCTTTCCTCATCCAAGCCAGCTGCATCATTATCGCCAACACCCTAATACTTTCCAAACTTGACTATTGTAATGCCCTGTATTTGGGAGCCAACAAATACATCATTAACAAACTTCAAACATTGCAAAACAATGTCCTTAGAACTGCCCTGAACTTACCTTCCAAAGAACACATTTCAAATAAAAGAAGAGAATACAAATGGCTCAAAATCTGCGACAGAATCTCACTTAAAACGGCATCACTCACCTTCAACTGTCTTAACAATGCAGCCCCCCCTACTTGGCAGCAAGAATAGTGAGAAAAACATCAATCTGCCCCACTAGTACCATCAATTCCTACTGCCGACAGGTACCCAAATTTAGAAAAAAAAAAACGGGCGGCAGCAGCTTCCCAGTCAAGGCAGCCCAATACTGGAATGCTCTCCCACTTAACATTAGAACAGACCAATCCTACTATAGCTTTAGGCGGAATACTCTCACATGGCTACGCTCTAACGACCCCCAAGATTAACCATGTCTCTATTTACACCAACAGATCCTACTCAATCTGACTGTATATATGTATATTCTTTAACTGATTTGCCGAAATGTAATGTTTTATATTTATATTGTACCTTACCCTGTAACTAAGTTTTTAAGTACTCATGTTTTTCTGCTCTCTGTTGCGCCCAGTTACCCTTGGGTTTGACACGCCATACAAAATAAATAAACAAACAAACAAACACCAGATCCCGCAGGTGAAATGCGACCGTTCAGTGCTTGAGGGCTAACGGCTGAATGGACTCATCGATGTGTAGCCTCACGGGCTCGCCCACCATCTGTCCGATTCCTGTGAACACCTCCCCAAACCTCTCGAGGACTGCCTGTACACCTTCCACATTCACGCTGTAGGCGAAGCTGACAATGCCAGGCGCCTCGGCCGCCACACAGCTCAGAAGGGTATTAGTGCTTACGTCAGTCATGAAGAATCGCGTCTTAATGAACGTGTTGCCATGCTAAGCCTTCGACACAAAGGCCCCTAGCAGCGGGATGGGCCTGTCGCCACCAAATGAGAATATGCGCGCCTTTGGACGCTGCAGGGTTGGGGGATCTCACAGCGACTCGTTGTGTACCCTATCCATGACATTGACCGAAGTAGCTGTATCCACTAGCACCGGGATTGGCGACCCATCCACCTGAACCATGCACTTTGGCTGCCTCCTGGCTCTCGCCTTCTGGACACTCACACTTGAGATAAAGAAGATGTTTTCGTCGTCCTACTCCAGGTCTTGGACGTTTGCATCCTCTTCCTGATCTACCAGCGCCACATTCGGCGGACGTTGCTGTCGGGAGAACCCAGCCCTATTCTGCCCCCTCTGGACGACCACAGGGAGCAGGGCTCTGCACATTCGAGCATAATGGTCCATCATGCCACATCGCCCACATGCCTTACCCTTAGCGGCGCATTCTGTGGGATGCAGCAGATCATAACCGCACTTAAAACATGATTTGGGCCCTCGGGTGAGCCTTTGTCTCTGCTGCGTAGCCAGCCCACAAGTCCCTCTCGCGCCTTGCCCACGGCCAATTGCGCACACCTCTTCCGACCTGGCAGCGTGAATTGCTGCATACATTTGTGACGCCCGCGTCTCCGCCACCTCATGTGATCGCCCTAGCTCTCGAATGCAGGGCAACGTGAGGCCTGGCTCTTGAAGGACTTGATGCCAGAGTTTCCCCGACACACATCCCTGGATGAGTTGGTTCCGGATCATGGCCTGCTCATTGTCCCATACACATGCTATCGCCATCCGCCAACCGTCGGAGGCGTCCATAGAACCCTTCGAGTGATTCATCGTCTTTTTACCTAGAACTGCACATCACACATTTCTCGTAATCCACATTCGCTAGGGGCATGAAATGTTAACACAGTGCACCTTTTGCCACAGCGTACAAAGCATCCGCAGGCTCCAGTGACTGAAATAGCTGGTGTACCTCCGGACCAACCGAGTATAGCAGTGTTGCTACCTTACTGTCATCATCAGTTTCTCCCGTAGCCCTGAAGTAGATGTCCATCTGAATGATCCAAGACTTCCAGCGAGGGCCCAGGCTCGATGGCGCCCCTGAGACATCAAACTCAGGCATGGATGCATGAAGCAGGATTCGGGTGCGCACACACACACACACACACACACACACAGACACACTGCACTAGACCCATCCCTTCCAGATTTGAGCTGTGCTCCCTTTGCAGTTTGACTGGAGAGTGCTGTAAAACATATATTTTTCTTCTCAATATCCCATCATTAATTTGGCATAAGTAAGGGCAAATCAACTGCCCATGGCTTTACCAAAAAACAAAGACGCACCATAAAATGGTTTGAATGTTGACAATCCGCCTAAGTATGTATAAATAAACCCATGCAGCGATTCAGTCCAACATCCCAGACCAACCCCAGCACACCATGATACATACACTACAGGAGCAGCCCCAAAGCAGAGACTTGTCCCTCAGACAGAACATTACATCGCTCACTCACAAGTTCAGCTGCCCCAAAGCATTGCACACCCAGCCTGCAAGCAGTAGAAACCATCCAAATGTCGAGATGTATCCCACACATGGAGCAACACGTACATCCACTTCCCCACTCCATCCGCCTCAGAGACTCAACCACATGGAAGCACAACCTTTCAAACTCTTCCCCAGAGAGGCCTCTCCACCTTCCTAATGGGCCAAAGTGGTCGGCATCTCACCAATTGCTCGCTCATCACTAACTGCCACAGTAAGTCCCTTAACAACATGCCCCATGCATTGCAAAGGTTGTCTTTGCCAGCCATTACCCAGCAACTGCACCTGTGTCAATAATTGTTTCACTTTAAATGGAGTGAGGTGTCAATTCTTTCAGTATGATTGAGAGTGTCCCACCCTCACTGAGACATGTATACATTCAGAAGGTGATAGCCAAGTGCCAGTGTTTGTCCGTGGCTGCCACACATGCCATCTGAGGGCCACGAATAAACATGGGCAATATTTTTATAACTGTAAAAAGAAATTGAAAATTACCATGTCTACCTGTTTCCTCCTTACAGGCAGGTCAACCTATTATATTGAGTATCTTTATGCCAATGATAGGACTTGATCCTGCAATGTTGCCACTGGTCACCTCTTGGCCACTGAGTCTCCCATCAGAGAGCATAGCTTTTTGCATAATGGCGATCAAAGGTGTAGTGGATAAAAATGCATCTGGGAACAAGCAATGGGGAGTACGATAAACAAAGGGACTGGTCTCTCTCTCTCTCTGTGATCCATTTATAGTGGAAAGACAGAGCAATATTTTTTATAACAACAATAAAAAGTACCTATTTCCTCCCCATTCACAGGTCAACCTAGTAGTTTCAGCCACCGATGGAACTTGAATCTGCAACCTTGCTGCTGGCAAACCCGTGCTCTAACCTCTGAGCAACTGGCTCTCCCCTCAGAAAACCTAGCTTTTTGCTTTATAACATAGCTGTCAAAGGTGTAATAGCTAAAGATGCGCCTGGGAACTGCTCTAACATCTGAGCCACTGAGTCCCCCGTAGAAGGCGTAGCTTTTTGCATCATGACGTGGCCTTCAACGATGTAATGGATGGAGATGCATCTGGGAACTAGCAATGTTCGGAAGGATAACCAAAGCTGCCGGTCTCTCCCTCTCTCTGAGCCATGCTTAATGGATATAAAGATAAACAATGTGTTAATAAAAGTTTTTAAAACATTCTAAATGTTGCCCATTTTCTCCCAACACACAGCTGAACCTATTAGGTGGAGAATGTTCGTGCCAATGAGAGGATTTAAACCTGCAAGTTTGCCAGTGGTAAACCAACATTCTAACCTCTGAACAACGTGCTGTGCCGCCAGAAAAAATAGCTTCTTGTATTATAGCATTTATGTTACGTTAAAGGTTCTTATGCCGCGCACTGTTGCCACTGCGTGGTCTCTTGGCGCTATGTCACAGGTGTAATCAATCAAGATGCGTCTGCAAACTAGTCATGGTCGGACTGGGGCATCAAATCTGCTGAGGCACCAATGAAAAGGCAGCACACAAATGCACATTCCAATTAATTATTATCCACAATAGACTGAGTACTGTCTATGGGGGTGTTGTTTTTGATAAAAAATATGTTTTTGAATATATATTTTGAAATAATGCATTTGAAAACATATTTTTTTTAGTAACTGGTTAAAACTAGTGTAGAAACCTATACAAACTGGGCCACTCTGGCTAAAAAAGGAGTCCATTTTGGAAAAAAAACAAATTGACCAATCTAGAATCATGGGTTGGCACTTCAGGCATTGCCCTAGTGCCCCATAGGGCAGTCGAGCCTGCCAGGGTGCACCAATGAAAAAGTGGGCCACAGTCACACATTACAGCTCATTACTATCCAGAACCGACTTTGTGGGTTCTAACCAAGGGGGTGTTTTTAATCAAATATGTTGCAAATATTGCATTTCAAAACATATTTGATTAGTGGCATTGGCTAAAACGAGTGCATTAAAGTAAGAAACTAGCCCACTCTGGCCAAACAAGTGGTTAGTTCTGTCAAAAAAACAGGCCTATTCAGAATCATTGGCTGTCACTCCAGGCATTGGCCTATTGCCTATAGGCCAGTCCGAGCCTGGTGTCAGCAGCACTGAGTCTCTTGTTCTAGCCATGGGACTTGAGGTACGTTCCCCAAAATACCTGATTCCTTTTTCTTGGCATGGGACGAGTCTCTAAGAATGAAAGACTTGGCCTGCTTCCAGTTATATTTCCCAGAAAAACGCCATGTATCCATATGTTTGCACACAAAGGTGTTCAGACAGGAACAGAATGTGACCACCGACTGACTCACTCTGGGAGGGCGCTATAGGCCCCATAGAGGTCTGTGCGGTTGCCGCGACCCCCTCGCTCTCTTTTCTCCTTCTCGCGCGTCACACCATGACGCTCTTTTTAAGTTTCTGTTCTTTGGTATTTTGTGAGCACGGTCTGTGATCAGAGCCGTGGGGCTTCAGGCGAGGTTGCGCAACGTGTGCTTTTCGTAAAACGAAACAATGGGCCTCATTACGACCCTTGCGGAAATGGAAAAATGATGGCGGAAATGCAATACCGCCATCGAACACCGCTCGTTGCGATCATGACCCGTCACCGTAAAGTACGATGCCATTAGCGACACCGCAGTGAACGGCAACGCTAACTGCACCAAGTACGCGCACGCGCGCCTTGCAAAACCGGAATCACCGCCATGGCGCAACGGTACGCGAATTCTGACCCTAGCGGACATGTACTGAACGCCATCAAGCACGTCGTAAAGTACCATTCCGCCATGGCGAGAAATACGGCAACGCGAACCAACCGTAAATGGCCCACTGAGTGCCTGTACTCCACTCCCTGGCCTCATTGCACAACTCCTGGCAGGCGCAATGTACTCACACTATGCAACCAGTGAAATCCACAATTCACCCATGCATGCCAACGTAGAAAAGCATGCAGGGGCTCAAAGCGCCCCGTGAGTGGGCATCCATGTACGGCATGACACCATAGCCGTACTGACGCAGCACAGGCATGTGAAGGTACAATACATCAAAATGAAAATCAAGAACACATGACACAAAACAACAGTAGTCCCCCATCGCTTGCCACCAGCGCAAGGCAACATCCAAAACAGCATCCTGAGGGGGATTGCACCAGCCCTGTACTCATGCCAGTAAACAAACCAACCATCAGCAGAAGCATGTACCACACAAGTCGGCAGAGTGACTGAGCAGCCAGGCTCATCCCAAGAGGGGCCGATGGGAGCTGCAGGGCACAGATGGCATCAATACAGAAGCTATTCCAATGGACATGACCCCAGTCCCCCTCCAACAAACGCACGCAAACACAGTCACCTGTGACCAGCCACATTCTGAACAACCCATCATTCCACCAATCGACCTGGCTGACAGGCACCAGTCGGCCAAAAGCCAATCCCCCGCCCCTGAACAGCACATCATGTAAACAGTCACAATGGCAGCCCCTATCCGTGACCATACTGTGCTACGTAGGCAAACGCGGCCAGTACTGTACCACACAACTCAACTCAGAAGGCGGAACACAATGCAGATCATCACGCAATACATACCGCCACAAAGCGAAAATCGCCACATCACCTGCAAAGAACAACGCAACACGACAAATATCGGAATACAATTTAAATGCACATCCAAATGACAAAGGCCCCACAGCAATTTGCAAAATACCACCAAAACAACCATCATCACCGAGGGCTGCATCTGCAATAATTGACCGGCTTCCACTTGTGTGACGCCCTGTACCATCATGGCACACAGGGCCTACATCAACGTTCCAAAAGGCAACATGGAAGCGGCAAGAACCGCAGGTCCGTCCCATGAGGCAGGCGCTAGTCGAGCTGAAAGGCCGAAATGTTGCACCCAGCCACCAGTACAGCGTAAGGGCATGTGGCCCATTGGCGATCGTCCCATAAGATCGAAATGGTGCTCCACTGATTCACCCGAAGCTGCAGGAGTCGAGAGTAAAAACCATCTGGAGGAGTGGCGTAGAGATGGCATCTGCAATAGGGCAGGAGATACCTGTCACCCAAAAGAAACACAAATTAACCGATTGCATTACGGGACTCATGATGCATTACAATCTTCATTCAACACACCAAATCCACACCCATATGCATGCTAGCCCACTCCAAAGGAATATACACACCCCTAAATCAGTATCGAATCATAACGAAACCAATCGAGCTAAATACACCATTGTCAACGTCGGTTACTGTGCATGCGTCCGTCAAGATAGAACCCATGACATGGGATTAGTAACGTGCCTAGACACAAGTGTATGAAGGCGCGTCGAGACAGGGAGGATCCGACAAGGGCAGATAGACGTATGTCCCACTATGGCAGCCTTGCATCACATAACGCAGGGGAAGGGGAGTGAATCAAAAAACCCATGTACATGGCAGACCCTAAACGGAATCATCAGTCCATGCATCCACACATCATTCCCTCATCCCGCAATGAAAACGCATGAATATTCACTCACATAATATGTGAAACTTCCATCGCGTCTGTGCGTAATGCAGTCCGCAAAAACCACTGTGCCCCTGGCCGGATCTGTAGTGTTGTGAAGCAAGATGGATTTGGGAACGTCCTGCCTTATCGTCCACTACGCTGTTGCGCATCCCATTCAATTCATATCATTCATTGCCTGCTCGTTATGGGCCATGTCCCAAGGACATTCTACAATAGAACGTTACATTTCCAGCCAGACCTGTGGGCGTATCCTCGCCGCTACTTCAAAACCCAAAATGCTGGCCTTCGAATTCCTCACTTGCAACATTACGTCGAAAAGGCTTCTGTGAACGCTTGCATTCACAATTACATCAATGTAGTGCGGCTGTGTGTCATGATGCTAACTGGCTGCAATCACAAATGGCACGCCACGCCCGTCGGTGAAGTACGTTACTGTGCTGCATGAGGGTCGGCCATCGATCGAGCCCTACATACCACTGACTCTTCACAGGTATGTAAGCGGCTGCAATCATAGCATGTGTAACAATGGGAGCATAGCATGAAAATCAGTCAAAGTACATCACACTGCCATCGGGATTTGATACATGATTCAAATCCCAAGATGCCATGCGGCCAAATGCAGCCTTACGTGCGGGACGTGCTCGGCCAGAAGGGATTGCATCTGCCACAGATTCATTCAATCAGCACAGGTGGAGGCCATACAGGCCGACAGCACATATATTGCAGACCCAAACCCCTCCCACAACCACTCCCACTCCAAAATGCTACCGGCAGGACTTGCGATGTTGGGCCTGGGGTACCAGATAGCACTGCAAGTGCTACAACTACAAGAAGACGACGAACAACAACAGGTACAACAACCGGGCGCACAGGGGAGACGGAGGAGAAGGAGGAGGAGGAGGGCAAGGCAGGGTCAGCAAGGCCCACAAGCACTGCCACTACCACCACGCAGGCGGCCCGCAATCCCACGCCTCCGAGCCGATCCGTTCAACCTCACTGCTGAGCAGATCCACACCCTCTACCGTTTGGACCGGGACACCATAATCGCCATTGTGGACATGACACATGCTGACCTCGTGAGCATGATAGATAGCCCAACCGCCATCCCACCCCTACTGAAGGTGGTGTCTGCACTCCACTTCCTGGCCACAGGCACCTACCAGCACACAGTGGGACAGTTGCATGGCATTTCACAGCCACTGTTCTCACGGACACTCTTCCAAGTGCACGATGCCCTCCTGAAGCACGCCGACGACCACTTCACACTACCACGCACGTACCAGGAGATTACCAACGCTAAAGTGGGATTCCATGCACTTGGCGGCATCCCGGGTTGCATTGGTGCCATCGACTGCACCCATGTTGAATTGGTTGTCCCACATGCCATGGAGGTCCAGTACCGCAACCGGAAACAATTTCATTCAATCAATGTGCAAATGGTGTGTGACTCCAACAAGATATTTACGCATTGTTGTGCCAGATTTCCAGGATCTACCCATGATTCTATGGTCCTGAGGAACACAAGAATACCACGCTACATGGAGCGACACGCAGGGCACAGATCCTGGCTACTCGGTGAGTCTCATTCCATGCATGACATCGTGGCCCATTTGATGCGTCAATGACCTTGCAGGGGGGGGGGGGGGCTACTTAGCACTATCATTCCACTGACACCCTTTATTCGTCTCATACAGGTGATGCCGGGTATCCACTGAAGAGATGGCTCCTTACACCAATCCGGAACCCACAGAACGAGCATGAGGAGGACTACAACCATGCCCACTCACGTACCCGTGTGGTCATTGAACAGGCATTCGGCCTACTGAAGGCTCGTTTCCGCAGCCTCAGCAGGTCTGGCGGGGCACTCATGTACAGCCATGAGAAGGTTTCTAAGATGGTCATGGCATGTGTCATGCTGCACAACATGTGCATACGTAGGAATGTGCCCATGCCCCCTGACGCTGTACTGCATGCACCTGAAGATGATGATGATGATGAGGGTGGGGATGTGGAGGCACCTCAAGGAGTCCATGAGGCACAGGATGTACGTGCAATCCGACAGAGCATCATAGATGCATGCTTCTAGCAACCACGCATGGTGCCTATTACACGGAAAGGGGACCTGTGGCACTGTGTGTGTGTAGTACAGGCACATTGTGGACTGTACGCCTATGAAGGCCTCGTACGCAAATATCAATGTCCACACATGTCATTGGATGATAATGAGGTGCTGTATTGTTAATGTGATTTGATTAATACACCCTATGGACCCGCCACCCAGTGAAGCCCAACACACCCCCTCCACCCTACTACCTCCCCCCCCAACACCAGTGTCCAAATATGCATGCTGTCCGTGGGTAGACGCTATTGCAAGCCCCCTCTACGGGTATCAGGGGCACCCCTGCCCGTGGAGCGCAGGTTCCTGCCAGATCTGCGTTGGGGGCTGCCCTGGACGGAACTTGCCACGGATGATGTCTCTGCCTGCTCGCGTCCATGCATGTCTCTGAGGGTTTGTGAGAGCTCCGAGAGCACACGGCGCACAGCAGCAAGTTCAGCACAAACGTCTTTGGACGTCGCATGCAGTTCCCCCCTCAGGCTCTCGGTGCTTTTCTCCATTTGTGCTCTCAGGCTCTCGGTGCTTCTCTCCATTTCTCCCCTGAGGCTCTCACTACTTTTCTCTATTTGTGCCCTGAGTGTCTCGGTGGATGTTTCCATGGCTGCCCTGGAACCCCCGCATTCATTTGCATGGTCCTTGAGTAGCGTGGACGCTTCCTGCTGTTGCTCGATCAGCAGGTCGAGGGACTGTTGCCTCTGCTGGGCCATGGACATTTGCGGTGGTGTGACAGGGGGGCTGCTCAACACATGTTGCCTTGGCACAGGACTTGTGGGGGTTGGCCAGTCGTCGTTTTCAGGGTGCCCCTGCGTGGTTTCGTCATGGTGTAGGGGATGGAACATGCAGGGGGATTGGGAAAGGTCATGGATGGTACCTACGTCGCCAGCACTGTTTTCCGTGTCGGAGCATGCTGGCATGACAGCTGTGTCACCTATGGTGCTGCTACCACCAGAGGCAGTGCCATCAGATACGTTCTTTGGGGGGACCTGTGGTGCTGGGGTTGTGGACTTGCTGGCTGCTGGGGTGCCTGTTGCAGTCCCCTCCAGTGTGCTGCCACTTGATTCCTGCTGCTGCCGTGTCTTGATCCTTGCACCTGAGGTGGAGGCTCTTGGGACGTTGGTCCTGGCCCTCTTTGCAGGCGTGCTGGTAGGGGTGTCCTGCAGCTCGTCGTTGGTATCGGACCCTGTGGTGGAGTAAAGAGGGGCGAGCGTTAGTTATGGGTCTGTCGGATTTGGAATGGCAACGTATCAAATGCATTGGGGTGGTACATGAGGCTGATTTGGGACTGGGCCTTGGAGGTGGTCTCATTTTCGTGTGGATTGAGGATGCATTCATTTGGCTGCATGCAGTTAGGGGGTGCATGCTGCACATGTAGGGGTTGTTTATGGCTTCTTGATTGATTTGTTTGTTCATTCTGACTTTTAGAGGGCGCTGTCAGGGCAAAGTATGTATTGCACTATGGGGTCACATGGTACTGCACATGTTCGTGGTTTGTGGATTTCGCATTGTTTCTCTTGGCCAACCTACCTGATTCTCCGGATGTCGGCACTCCTTTCTCCATCCCTCCGACTCCCTCTATGCTCTCCATTCCTATGGTGGAGGCGCAGATTTCCTCCCAGGGGGTCAACTTGATGGGCGACTCTGAACCCCCCCCGGTAGCTGTGGCGATGTTCCTGTTCGCAGAAAGTATGCTGCGTACGCGGATCCGCAGGTCGTCCCACCGCTTGCGACATTGCTGTGGCGTGCGGGGTGTTGTCCCCACCGCACTTACGCGCTGTGCCACCAGGGCCCATATGGCCTTCTTGTTGGCAAGGGCCGTCCTGGTCATTTGACTGGAGAAGACGACGGCGGAATTTTCCTGGAGGGTCTCGGTGAGCACGGTCAGTTCCTCTCGGGAGAAGTGTACCTGCCGCTTGCGGTCACACGCTTTCTTGGCTACCTTTCCCATATTTATTTTTTTAACTGGGGTTGCTAACGGGTTGGGATGTGTGTCAGGGTCGGATTTTTTATGGTTGTGTTGGGATTCGGATTTTATAGTTGTGCGGCGTGCTGTTTCCCGTTCCGGCCACATGCTTTTACTTCCGTTTCCGTATATTTACGGTGGCCGTAATTTGCGGTGCACGCTCGTTACGGTGACCGCTCATTACGGTGACCGCTAAGATGGGTGGCGGTATTGCACCTGGTGCAGCGTACGGCGGCGGTAAGGGCCGTTTTGGGGTCATTTCCGCCATCGCAGCCTTTCGGATTCCGCCATGGCGTAATGCTCGTGCCCGATGGGTCGTGATTGGCCGCACTTTGCTCCTTCGTGCAATGGCGGAAACGCTATTTACGCTGTTGCGGTCCGGTCAGTCACTTTCCGCCAGGGTCGTAATGAGGCCCAATCTCTTTAAAGCAAATGGAGCCTGGCTCAGGAAACAAAACCCAACTGCTGTGACGACTGTCCGTGCTGCCATGAACAGGGAGATTTCTTCTCTCATTCCGCCCCCGACCTGCCTATGATCAGATCATGAGACACTTATAGACCGTACTCCTCGAAAAAAGGTCTTCTTAATACAGGTAATGCACAAACTCGGCATCAAACCCGGAAAGCTGATTGAGGGAAAGCAGATTGGCGTACTCTGAAAAACAAGATAGCTGATATAAGATTAGGCAAGGGAGGAAAGAAAATGGTTGCAAACAGGTGTCAGCTAATATGCAATACCGGTATCAACTTTTTTCGTCTGCGTACAACTCAGTACGCACCCTCGACGGACTATTCAAAGAGAAGCTTGGAGTACACATGTAACCACTTCTGATTGATCCTGGCCAACATAAACCAGAAAAGCTGTGGGATCCGCTCCTAAAATCTCTAGGCAGCAGCACTACTTGAAAAGCAGTAGCCTACTTCCCCAGCCCAGCTCTATGATTCAGTGCAGTGTCCAGCTATGCTGTAACAGCTCACACAGCTGCTGGGTAGGTGGTAAGAGGGACATTTCACCCCCAATTAGAGAGGGGAGCCCAGCGGCATTACCTCCAGATCCCTCTTCATCTTCCTCGTCCAAGTACTTGCTTATGCAGTACCAACCTCCATGACATACTCCCTTCTTACTGTTTTGTTTTTAGCTCTGCCTCCTCCATGAAGATATGAAAAACCCCATTACCTTTCACTTACCTATGAGGCTCCAGACAGATGACCGGACCCATTGACCAGTCCTTTTGCCCTGTCCTTTTAGTTCCACTTCTTCTACCCTCCAGGAGGTATACAACCTTCTGCTAACCTACAAACCCTTAGTTAAAACGTTCCTGTCTTCCAGGCTGGGTCCATGGGGCAAGCCACTGGCTTCTCTTGTATCCCGATCCCCCTACTGCTGGGCTCTTGAAGGGTAATGGGTCTGGAACACTCTCTCATGGTCTTGGGTGCGGGGCAATTCAGCATAAGGGAGGGGCCTCCTGAAGTAGTATGCTGTGTTTCAGGGTGAGGCATGTCCATGGGGACCTCCATTTCGGGAAGGTAGTACTTACATACGTCTGGGCCAAAAATCCATTGCTCTAAATGTTCCATTTGATGGAAGCAAACTGTATGGGGATATCTTGGAGCACAAGATTAATTAGATTTCCAAACAAGATAAATCACTGATAGGCTCAGGAAGAAGGGCAAACATCTGACCAACTCAAGGACGTCAGGCTCTCTGAGACAACCTAAGCGAATAAGGGACAGGCCCAGGTTCAGGAATGCTCCCCTCAGCGGAGCAACCTAGCAACAACTTTGGGCCTCTGGGGGCAGAGCTTTTGTTTTTCTCCAGGGATTAAGAGGAAAGTTCTTTGGACACCTGGGCCAGCAGGACAGTGAGGTTTGGGTAGTGGACCGAACCTGCTGTTCCTCCAGTCCTTCCAGGGACTATTGGAACCCCGGCCCAGAAGAGCAGCGTCAAAAGGAGAGCCATGCAACTGGGAATCCAGGAGCTTCTGCTCAAAGAGGCAGGTATGGTGGTTCCTCAGTTATAGAGGGGTCAGAGATATTATTTAATCATGTTCCAGGTCTCCAAATAAGAACAAGTTCAGACTCGACCTGAAGGGGCTGAATCAGTTCATCATCAGAACCCCCTTCAAGATGGATACCTTGCTGAACATCTTGCCCTTTATTGACAGAGAAGATTGTCTGGCACCCATATAGTTAAAGGAAGCTTATTACCATGTTCCAACCAGGTGCTCTCACCAGAAATTCAGTTCAAGGTTTTTCCCTTTAGTCTACATACATCGCCTAGAGTCTTCACCAAACGCTTGGCTCCCCTCCATTCAGTGCTTCACCTGGAAGGCTTCAGATGTTTTCCTACCTGAATGACTTGGTGCTCATGTCAGCATTCAGGTCACTTATTCACTTATGTAGTCAAGTCCAGAGGAACTCGGGCAAATCCCATTTGGAACTCTTACACTCTTTGACGTTCATAGGGGCCCAGGAGCGAGGGGAAGGTCTTTATCCCAAAGGCCCAGGCTCATTGCATTCAAAGGGTCCTGAGAGCAGTACTTAAAAAGGAATCATATTCAGCCGGGCAATGCTACAGGCCCAGAGCCACATGGTCTTAAGTATATTTCTGGTCCTGTGGGGTAAGCCACATCTGAGACCATTAGTCTCTTGCATTCATAGGAAGTGGACTCCAGCTTCCCAAGCATTGAAGCCTCAGATATTAGTTTCAGAATTTGTGAGACAGAAGTTGTAATGTTGGTTCCCGAGTGCCAATCTCTAGGTAGGCGTGACCCTGGGCACTTATGCCAGGATCACAATGACTAATTATGCAATCTGGGAGAGAGGGATCCCTCCTCACACTGGAGGGAATGCCGCCATAGGCAGTACACCTTCTCACAGTCAAGTTGTTCTGATAGAGCAGACACATTTTCAGTAGTAGCCTATATCAATCATTAGGTGGGGTGAAACCCAAGCACTTGAAGTCTGGTGGAAATCAGCCAAAAGGCAGAGGCACACCTTTGTTCATTAAAGGCAGTCCACATCAGAGCAGCGGACAGCAGGGTTGCAGATCATCTCAGCTGGGACATCCCCAGATCCCAGGAGCTCTCACTTCTCCCAAGCATTTTCTGGAGCGTCTAGGGCAAGTTGGATCTATTTGCATCTCCAAAAACATCACAATAGGAGAGGTTGTGCTCCAGGTTTCAGCCACAGAGGGCCTGGGCAGTGAATGCCATGGTGATGTATTGCCTCAGATGATTCTTGTGTGCCTTTCCCCTGAGTCATGATAAAGAGCAGTGACTTCCGTGCAGACGTTATCCTAGTGGTTCCTCAAGGCAGGTCTAGAAGTAGTCATTTCAAACCCCAATAGGTGTATAAATGGCGGCGCATGAACAGGTTTATGATAGAGAATGACTCAAACTCCAATAAGAGTGTTTTAGGGGCTAGGTGAAAAGGAGTACCATGGTATATATGTGAAAAGTCGACTGGTCTGTCTGTCTGTGTGTTGTGTATTGAAGGGAAAAGGCGTAGAAGAGTGACAAGAATAAGCTGTGTAATGTTGAAGTAGAGATAAAAAGTTATTGCCTCTTTTAGGAAATTGTCGGCACTGACCGAAAAATAGGTTGAGCTAACTGAGAAATAGAGGCTTTGAGCAGCGAAGGTTGGAGCACGGTCATATTTGTTGTTTTTCTGAAACGTATCTGTGTAAACAACGTTAAGTATTGACAGTCAATTGAAACTTGTCACAATGGGAGATATTACTCCACTGATACACCTGTGTAAAACACTGCCAAAACACATGCCTAAGCTCAAACAGTATAGTGCGAATGGGTAAAGGACACAGCAGATAGAATGTTCATGCCATGGCCACAAGGGGGATAGCTTTCGAAAGCAGTATTGCAACACATTACCACATATTTGCACGCTGCGTACGCAGGGAAGACATTGGAGAAAAGGTTAGCTATTTTAAAGCTCTGGAAAATGTACCAGGAGCGGGAGGACCTGCCGCCTGAGGAATGGATGCTTAACCATCATGAGGAGGAAGGTGTCGAGCCTTCTCCTCCCCTTAACTCACCGGAAGTAAACAGCGATAATACCGAAAACGTAGGATTGTATCTGTTAAAGGAACTAAAAGCAGCGACAGGGTAATCCGATAAATGAACCGCCTGCTTATAGCAGTGAAGATAGTGCAGAACAGACTGGAAGAAAGGAGGCGATCTTTAAGATTTTACAGAACAAAGAGGAGAAAAGCGAATGATCGAATGTAATCACAGACATAGAATAAGAGATTAAGAGATGTAAAGGAGAAAAGGATAAAGCTGACGAGGTAACGCTCATACAGAACGAATGGATGGGTGGACAAATATTGCTCAAGCTTGATGGGAAAAGTATTGAGGAAGTCAGGCAAAGGGAAGATTAAGATGAGCAGGACAGAAACGACAGGGAATGAGAGAAGAGACTGAAAGACGATGAGCATAAGAGAAAGAGTAGGCAGAGGCGAGAACAGATGTATCAGGAAGAACAGCAGAAGAAAGAAGAAAGGGCGGAGGAGAAAAGGAAATATGACAACAGGCACAGAGCAATCAAAGAACGAGACGAAGACAAAGGGAAAAAGAAGAGTATAGAGTGAACGAAAGAAGGGAAGAGAAAAGACAAGAAGAGTTAGATGGGAAGCGAGAAAGCAAAGAGAGTTAGATGAAGAAATGGAGCTAAAAAGGAGACAGATGTAGAGCGATATTAATCGCATTCAGAAACAGTTACTGGAACCAAATCCTGTTATATCATGGGGCAATATAGAGGAGTTCCTCCCATCAAAGGGAGCAACAATAGGGCCATCTAGGGTAAACCTAGAAGAGAATTTTGACATAGGGAGCATCGGAGATAGGATTCATAAAGCCTATCAAGACTTGAGAGAAGGTAGCAAACCGGGAAGCCGAGGGAAGGGAGATTAGTCCCTGGTCTTCCAATCATGAAGCAAAGAAAAATACACGTTCAGTTTAAAGCATAGAGCCTTGTCCTTAGACCGGCTGACTTTAGATAAGGGTGAAGGGCGTGAGAGCCATACTAGCTGGGGGCTAGATATGTCGGATGAAGAGAGAGAAACCATCCATGGGGAAGAGGGAGGAGGTGCATGTGGTCCCGAGGGATGTCTGCAGACAGACACGGAAGTGAGATGGTCTGATCTTGAGCAGCCTAAAGATAGGACGCCAGATCCCATGGCATATCCGGAGCATCCTAAAGGACGATCGCATAGCGAAAAGGGATAGTCACCACCATATATGAGCAGGCTGAGGTCATTGCCAGGTAGAAGGCGATCAGGAACCATTGTCCCCACTATTGACAGGCAGACGATGGGAGCCAATTGTGGATTTGGGTTCACGCAGTTCCCTTATTGGAGAAAGGAGGGGCCAGACAGCAGTATATTCTATGGCCACAAATGGATAAGGATAACTTACGGTGCAAACTTCACATTTTAACGTCGGGTGCAGGAAAATGGATTTATGAGCTAGAGAAAATGGCAGGGGAAATACTTTAGCAATAGGGGACATTAAGGTTCTACTAGCAGTCATTCTCGGGGAAAGGGCTGATGACGTCTGGATAAGAGCAGGTTATTCAAGTGTCATGGCACAGAATACAGCGCACAGTGGAGCGCCATTTAACAGTTGTAGAGCAGATGTCTGGAGAGCGCTTAGGGTGCAGTATCCTGACAATTCAGACATGGGTGCAATTACGGCACGTAAGATGAAAGATGATGATGATCGGCTTGTTTGCAATCAAAGTATTCAGGAACGATGGACTCTTGAAATGCAGGAACCGTGGGGAAAAACAGTGGCAGTATTTTACCACATTTTATGCCAGGGATTGCCAGAACAAGTACAGAGACAGCTGAAGAAACTAGTGGGAATGGAAGTGAAGCCATGGGCAGAAATACAGTTGACCATAGTGCATCACTGTCGGCTGTTACAGGAGAAATATATGAAGAAGAAAGATGCTAGAAAACCTGAGGAAGTCAAGTTAGTTCAGAAGAAATTGTTAAAGTACATCATGGAAGGGGCGGTATTGACAAGCAGAGGATTGAGAATACAGCAAGCAGTGGGTACATTGCAGGCGAATAATCAACGCTAAATGGATCAAGGAGGGAATGGTTTTGTACCACAAGGCAGAGGAATGGGCTACAGAGGAAGTGGTGGTTTTCAGAACAACCAAGGTGGTTTTCAGAATATGCAGAATGATAATCAGAATATGTAAAGAGGATTTAACCAAGGGCGACAAATCAGAAGAGTTCCTCCTGTATGTTGGACATGTGGGATGACAGGGCACATTGCATGCATGCGTGGAAGCCAATCTTATGTACAAAATGGGCAATTCTCAAGAGGGGGGGGACAGCTTATCCTCCGGCATATAGCTCACAAGCTAGGGATCGGTACGCCCAAAATCAGACATTGTATCAAGCACAAGCGCCACAAATGCAACAGGCCTTGCAGCCACAGCAAGCACCATTGAACCCCCCCTGCTACAAGGGCATTCGCAGCACGCATCTATGCAGATACAGCAGAATGCAAACGCGGGACAGTTATTGACACCTACAGTAGGGGGTGTCACTGTGGTGGGAGAAAGTCCTTTCACAGGTACAGGGATATGCATGTATCCACAATAGGACAGCTCACAGTGCGACTTGATGTGTTCAGTACTATCAGTGACACCAGACCCCCAAGAGGAACCAAGGGTTGATGTGACGATAGGAGGCAAATCCTTTTCTTTTTTAGTAGACACAGGGGCTACTCGTTCATGTACACGAGATGGAAAATAACCAATGTCGGGAAATGCCATAAATGCTCAAGAATTCTCTGGAGCTATGAGTAGAGTTCCTTTCACTGACGAATTACAAGTCTCTACAGGAGAGTGTGACAAGTCTGTTACATTATTGTATTCACGGCAGACACCAGTTAAAATTCTAGGACGAAATTTAATGACAAAGCTTAATATGACGATTTCTTTTACT
Organism: Ambystoma mexicanum; assembly: GCF_040938575.1. Lineage (NCBI taxonomy): Eukaryota > Metazoa > Chordata > Amphibia > Caudata > Ambystomatidae > Ambystoma > Ambystoma mexicanum. Next base: position 1,177,619,783 of record NC_090923.1, read on the forward strand.
GATGAAGACATAGTGTGCTCTATTCCAGAGATACATTATATGAATGTGAGCAAATTTATATTGGCGTTTACACGGCAAATGGCTCTGCGAGGAATGCCATTGGAACCAGAAGTCTTTATGGGGTATGCATTTTGTTGACATGGCTACCCGCTTAGTGGGAAAGATTATGAGAATACCTGATGAATTCTTGTTCAGGCCACAGATACCTATGGACGAAGAGGGGGGACAGACTATTCCCCTAGAGTTAAATGCAGCCATAGTGCGAGGGGAAATGGCCATGCTCGAAGGAACAGATGATGAGGGCAGGCCATGTAGAAAAGTCATTGCCATTGGGGAAGGGTATAGACTGATTGACGTCACTGACAAAGACAAGTTTAGAGATCATCCATCAGATGATGAAGTAATATTAGAGAAGAGTATTACATATTGGATAGGATAGAGAAATTCAAGATCCCACTGCGAATGGTAATAGTCAGGCAGCGTCCAGTATTTTTTTATGGGGACTTGGAAAAAGTACCAAACTCTTTATGTACTACAGGCCCTTATGACATAGGTCTATTGAAGGGGGTAGGGAAGGTCAAGATAAAGTTGAAGCCAGAAGCAATGTTACCTCGAGCAAGACAGTATCCAATGTCTGGTGAGGCAGATGAGGGTATTTTTAAGACTATTTCAGCCCTGATGGAACAAGGTATTTTAGTGACGTCAGACTCACTGTGCAATATTGCGGTGTATCCTATCAAAAAATCAAAAGGAGGGTCTTGGAAATTCATACAAGGCATGAGACCGATTAACCAGATTGTAGAGGCAGAGTTTCCTTTAGTTCCTAATCTGGCGACAATATTATGCAGTATCCCAGCAGAAGCACGATATTTTACGGTGATTGACTTGAAAAATGCTTTTTTCTCAGTCCCGCTGCATAAGGACTCCCAAGACCTTACATCATTTACGTTTTGCCAAACTAGATGGAAAAGAACTTGTTTGCCCCAAGGGTACTGCAAGCCTCAATCGATCTTTAATAGGGACCTCCAGATGGACCCAGGCAATACTGATTTGAAAAGCGTTGTGATACAGTACGTAGATATTTTGGTTTGTAGCACGACAGAAGATGAGTGTAGACAAGACTCGATTCAGTTAATGACTATCCTGGCAGACAGGGGATATACGGTAGACAAAGAGAAGCTGCAATATTGTCAAGAAGTGCTGTATATAAGCCAGTTGATCGCACATGAAGGAAAGAGGGTCACGCCTGAGAGAGATGAGGTGATCAGGAAAACAGCTAAATCGCACATGGTAAAACACATGCAACAGTACTTGGGATTATACAACTGCGTTAGAGCCTGGTTGTTTGAAAATAGTTTGTACACAAGACCCCTTTTGCAGGCTCTAAAGAAAGCACAAGTGGATAAGGAAAAAATAGAATGGACTGACGAAATGGAGGAAGGGTTTGAAATTTACAATTATGACGAGGAGCTCTTTCTATTTTTGCACACAAATGGGCCAGTCATGACAGCAGTGCTTACACAGAGAACTACACTGCCCATGGGATATTAAAGTGGGATTCTGGATCCAGTTATGAAAGATCACTTTCCTTGTGAACAGTCGCTAAAGCAGCAACAATCGCAATTGAGAAGTCTACCAGTATTGTGATGGGATAGCATGCTTTGTTTGCTATTTTGAAAAAACCTAAGGGTACATTGACATCTAAGAGAGCTTCTGCGTATGAGGTGGTTATATCGAATCCAGCAATTAACATAGTCAGGTGTAAAATAGTGAACCCTGCCACATTTGTGGCTTAGCCTGTGGCAGAGGGTGAGCATGTGAATGATTTTGCAAACTACAAAGAATTCTACGATGACATCCTGCGCATAAAGGAAAATGCGTTAGCAGGGGGAGGGGGGGAGATTGTCTTTATTGATGGTTCTTCGAAAATCGATCAAACTAGTGGGGAAAGGCATTCTGGCTCAGCTATGGGGAGACACAGAGCAAATGGTGAATTTGAGGTTGTAGCAAGTGCAAGACTACTGTCTCACTTTTCAGCTAAAGCAGCAGAATTGGTGGCACTTATTGTCACGCTTGAGAAACACGCAGGGCAGGAAGTGACAGTGTACAGTGACTCTGCCTATGTGGTGTCAACCGCGCACGCAAGGCTAGCACATTGGAAAAGGAGGGGCTACCTCCGAGCGGATGGCACTCCAGTGCAACACGCAGCATTATTGTCCAGGTTTATTAAGGGACTACAACTCCCCTACAACTCCCAGTAGCCATTGCAATAGTTAAATGTGCAATACATACTAAGCGAACTGAATTTATCTCTCACAGGAACAAAGCCGCAGACATAGAAGTCAAAAGGGTTGCATATTCACCAAATCCTACAAGTTTTGATACTCCAGATGTAAAGGAGAAGGTAGTCACAATCATTATAATAAATTAAGGGTTTAATCATTTATCAAGAACACAGTTGATGGAAGTTCAGGGCAGTGCACTGCAGGAAGAGCAAGAGCTATGGAAATGAAGGGGGTGTTCTTTATCCCCCTCCGAAGCATTATGGTGGCAAAACAGCACTGGAAAGCCGGTGAAGCCAGTAACATTGTAGAAGGTAGCGCTTGAACGGCTGCACTACCCTGCGCATGTAACTAGAGAAAGCCTCACAGCAGCTATTGCGGAGGACTGGTTCGTACCAAACCTGTTAGAACACATTTCATTTTATGAAGTAAATTGCATCATATGTCAAAAGTTTACCACTGGGCATACACTGCGAACGATCAGAGGAGTGATTCTTTGACCAAACAGTCCTTTTCAGCATTTACATATCGATTATGTTGACATGCTGCAAGTATGTAGTGGATACAGGTATATGATAATGGTGGTGTGTCCCTTTTCCAGGTAGATCAAAGCCGATCGTTGTACGCACCCTGATGCCACTTGCACAGCAAAGTTTTTAGTCTGAGAAGTTTTTCCCAGATGGGGAGTGTGTGAGGTGCTGAGATCTGACAATGGGCACCATTTTGTTAATGAGGTATTTGAACAGATTAGCCTATTATTGAACATTAAGCTCAAGTTTTCTTCTGCTTATCACCCGCAAGCGAACCTCATTACGACCCTGGCGGAAAACCATGGTGCTATTAGCACCATGGTCCATGCCGGTAACTTACCGACTCCGCCATGGAGAAAGGGGGAATTACCACCCCATTACAAGGTTGGCGGGACGGTAATTCCCCCTTCCTCCATGGCCCTTCCCCATTCCCATTTTTGCCCCATAGGGCTCAATAGGAATGGGGAAGGTGGTAAGTACGGTGCCGCAAATTGCGGCACCATACTTAGCACCAAGGTCCCTTTGCGGGTCCCTACTTTAATGGCTGGTAAAACCAGCCGTTAAGGTCGGGTCCCGCATAGGGACCTCGTAATTAGGCGATAATGGGTTAACGGCGCTGCAGCCTTTTACGGCGCCGTTAACCCATTAGCGCCAGGGTCGTAATGAGGCCTAATATGTGAGAGACTGAACGGTCTCCTTAAAGAGAGAATTGCAAAACTCAAAATAACTCTGAAGAAGGGATGGCTGTATTGCCTGCCCCTTGCATTATATCCATTAAGCAATTAGCCTGGGTCGGACCAGCACCTCACACCCCATGAGCTAGTGACCGGGCGGCGAATGAGAACCCCTTTGTCTCCTCCATCGAGGAGCAGAAGTGATGCTCAAAAGACTGCAGAAATGTTAGGAAATTAGTTACGCGCTTATTTGACATGTATGACCGCTAGTATCTCTGTCATTTCAGATCAACTCAAACACCAGGGGGCCGGTCTCCGGACACAGATGACCACAGAAGACCATTCAGCAACCAGAGCTTCAGAACTACTACCTGTACCTAGAGTTTTTTTTATTGGAGATCCAGTCCTAATACGAAATTTCATGAGGAAGTGGCACGAGTCACACTTTAGTGGTCCCTACTTGGTGGAAAACATCACACCCTCATCATTAAATGTCCAAGGGAGACATGCTTGGATCCTTTTGAGCGACGTAAAGCCATACGCTGGTGAGACTGATGCACCCCCGACTATCGATCCAGAAGCAAGACAAGGAGTAGAAGTTCAGCATGTGCAGACCCGATCGATGACAAAGAAGAAGGACGCTAAGGTTGCTGATTAAATAAATGCAAGTGTGCATTTAGACTGTGGCTCACCCCGGACACTCTTTATAGATGTTATAGTAGGAGTGCAAACTCAGTTCTTGAGTCACAGGAATCTTTTGAATTGGACTTTAGAAAGTGTTGACGTACTATAAATACGCCAAACCTAGAGTTCGAATTTGATGACTAGAAACATGAGCAGTTTCCAGACTCGTTCCTCAGTGAGTTTCTGTTTGGTTAATTCAATGGTCCCGACATATTTCGATGTCCATAGGCTACTTCTTGCTGTTTTTGTTTTCATTCTTCGGGCTTATCCTGCTCTTGTTGGGCGCAGTGTTAATATATGCACTTTTCTGTATGATCCTAAAAATGGCCTTGCAATCAGGAGGCTGCTTGTGGCAATGGTTGAACAGATCCTGCAGTTACCTGACCATTTAACAGAGTTGCCTGATTAAAAAGGTTTTTTCCTTCCTTAAAGCAGTATACAGGCACAATGAGAAACGTCAAACATGGTATAGTTTTGGAAAGTGAGCAAACCCAAAGTCGTGTGAAGAATCGTAAATGATGGGGATTAATGTATTGGTGAATAATATATGCATGTTCAGCATTCATCATTGTTTTCCTGATTCTTTTAATCCATACTGTTTACTTCATTGGTCCAAGCAAGGTAGAAGTCCCTTTGATTCTTCCCACTCCAGTGACTCTCACAGAATTGTCTATTACTGAAAGACCAAGACCATTTGTGATTTTCCCCACACCCGTAGCTCGTGTGAGGTTGCCTATTTCTATGACAAGTGTACCGATTATCTCCACTGTAGGAAGGACCATAACTGATATACGTCTTGAGTATTATGCAAGCACTCACTTTGCGAGAGGGAGACACAGGAGAAGCATAAGGGAAGATGATCATGAATTAAATAATGATCTAGTCAGCACAGCGCACTTGGGTAATAACATGTGGAATTGAACCATGAAAAAGGTGGGGGAGAGAGCATCTAATGACAGTTGGTATGTTTGTGCTCTCATACCTTATCCTATGGGGACTTCTAAGATATTCATAGCTATAGAAGTAGCAGTCCAAAAAGCTCATTGCCTGACACCCATTGCACTCTGCCTTACAAGAGGTCAGTTCCAGGGCTGAACAGCATCCTTGGTATGGGTGACTGAGAAGACGGCTGCAAGAGAAGATGATGATGTGCACGATTTAAAGGAAAAGGGAAATCAGAAACAGAAATCAACGGATAAAATATGAACAGCCTGGAATAAATGGAGCAGGAATCAGAAGAGAAGAAAAAAAATGCTCAAATGTCAAGGAAAGAACCATGAAGAAATATGAAGATTCAAGGAGAGAGGTCAGCTGCAAATTCAGGGAAATGGTGCTGACTCCAGAAGGATGGGCAGAAGACCTGATTGTATGTAACGCATTAGCACTAACAGGATACTATGAACCAGTCATAGATACTGCCGAGAATGAATGCAAGCATCATTGGTAGAATATTGTGAAATTGCTGACTTGGGTCGATGATAAAGGAGGACCTTTACAGATAGTACCTTTAGCAAATGCAGAGCTTTTCTTCAGAAACAATGGCACAAGAAAGGTTGGAATGAATCGGCAGTGCGGATGAATTTTCGATGTACCAGGCACGAAGGATGGAACACTAGTGATAATGGATCACTACTGGGCCTGTGGATCCAGTGCATATATGAAGTTGCCCTAAGACTGGGGAGGGCTGTGTTCTATAGTTCTCATTCACGTTTCAGCATTGCTGATTCCAAAGAGTGACCTGAACATTGGAGAGTTCCCAAAAGCAGATGCTCACATGAGGAAGAGGGGATCAGTTGGATTTCTCAATTGAACAAAAAGGGAGAATTACTTTTCAGCTAAATCCATAGAAGACTTTGATTCTATTCCCTACGAACACAGGTTGTTCAGTCAAACTGCTGCAGTATTCACAACTATCTTTATGTCCGGGATCCAGATGTTGGCAAATATGAAGTGGTTGCAAATCAGCTGCTGGGAGATCCTGCAGATGATCAACACTAGCATAAAGGGATTCAACGCTATCAAGTAAGAATTGAGAGCCATAAGAATGATGACCCTCCAGAACAGATATGTCCTGGACATGATCGCAGCAATAAATGGAGGTGTTTGTGCCAAAATCAGGGAATCATGTTGCACATTCAAACCTTCTCACAATGGCGAGAATGGGACCTGGACAGAGGCCATAATGTTGCTAACAAACTTACAAACCAAGATGCAAGAGGAGACAGAAGATATTGCAGATGACAGCTGGTTGGTATCGATCATCTCATGGGTTCCACAATGGATGGCAAATATTTTCTAATTTCTTGGAGCACTGTTGGTAATGATCATGTTTGGATTCTGTGTGAACAGAATAATAATCATACAGTGCAAGAAGACAGCAAAGAAAGCAGTAGGAATGAAGATCATGATCAATGTCGAGTCTGGGTTTGGACCCAAGGAGCTGACAGATGAAGAAATCCAAAAATATACATAAGCAAGCATTCCAGCACCTGAGGGAACGAAGTTCCTGTATCCAAGGAATGAGAAGAAGTATGTGGAACGATGGATCTATTGCAGCCCGAATGGACAATGTAGCCACATGACTTAGAGTATTGATGAACATGTAAAATCAGCAGAATCTCTGAAAAGAGTAGTGTAGGTATGGACTCCAAAGAAGCACTTTTTCAGGAGAGGATGTCTAAATGTGGAAACAGGTGAAAGAGTGGTTGATGAATCAACCAGAGGGTGGAGTGTAGAGGAGGAACCAAATGCCTCTGCAGGAAATCGCTCCCCTATTTTGCCTATATGTTGGAAGCCGGAAATTGCCACATGCACAACGCCAGTAATGGTACCTATCACACGAAGAATCCTCGAAACAAGGTATTAATTGAGAAAGCCCCATATGATGTACCCGCAGAGAAATGATAGTCTCTTAAAGGAGGTCCCTGAAGAAGTGTAAAGATGAATGAAACTGGAGATTGGTGACATTACATGAAACAAAGATGACGCGCCAAGAAGAGATGCCAAGAGAAAAGGTGAATGGACTTTATAGAATCTGATGATGAAATAAAGAGTAGAGTAACATTTCATGTGCGGAATGAAGATTGCATGTGCAAAGAACACTGAAGAAAATATAAGTCGCTTTACAACTGTACAGATGCTGCAACGCAAGTAGACTAAGTAGCCATGAAGGCTGGCTATACGTAGTGAATAGATTTCAGGCAGTGCCACCAATATATATATATATGTGTATAGAATCTGGATGTTCTACTTCGCATGTTAGCAAACCAGAACCTCAGAAGTAAAAGGGCAGAAAGTGTGGCGCAGCAGAGAAAAGCAGCTGAAGGCTTGTCTGGCCCAGTGTCAAGGGTTGAGACAGCCAAGAAACAGTTTATCTATTCGAGAAGATACAGTGATTGTGAGTAGCGAGGCAAGCTCCTGTTGAGGTGCAATGGAAAAAAACTATGAGTGCCAAGTTTTATTCATTTAATAGTATTAAATGCAAAGAACGAGCTAACACACATTCCGTCACATGGGGTAGATGGAAATCGACTTTGGGCAAGCTACATCGAGACTGAAGATAAGCACCTGCTCACACTCCCTTCTATTCTCAGACGCAGTGATACTTTGCAAGGCCGAGTTTAAAGACAATTCGAATGGCAGACAGCAGGAGTGATGATGGATGATGGGCTAATTTGGTGGGGATGCATGGTCAAGTCCACCCACAAGTACCTGGGGTACAAGCTTGCGTGCTGCTAGCGAGTGGAATATTCCAGAAGGGTACAAGCATGCCAACCAATTATAGAGGGCCACGTGGTAAAGAGCCCTATAGTTTGAGAGCCAATGAATCATTGTGTATTTGATGACAATGAAGAATGCTTGCACTAATGGTGGACATAGTTGTCTACCTGACTATAGAGACCCAATCATAATCCTATCCCCCATAGAAAGTATACCTAGATGTTCCCCATAGACCAACCACAATCCCAGATATGTTTTCTTAGTTTGACACGTATTATGACATCAATGATGATGGGTTTTTGCTATAAAAGTGTATTTTTTCATGTAAAACATAGAGATATGCTCTGAGACGTCCGTTGGTGTCTGTTGTACTACCTGTTTTAGACAGTTGATATTAAAACAGCTATGTTTTGCCAACTTCCTGCGTCAGTCTTATTATTGGTGTAAGAGTAAATTCTGCATCCCTATCCATCCACTAAAGCGTTACCTCATTAAATGGGCCTAGAGGTACAGTAATTTGACCCATCTAAGGAACCCGTACCCCAGCCCATCAAGCTTCAGGGTGGCATATAGCCAATCCCACCGCACTGAATAAACCCCCTTTATCCCATCTAGTGATACCACAGCACAACAGTCCTTCCATAGTCATGTCCTATCTATCACTGCATGCAACTTTCTCAAGTTCCCAGCAGTAGATCTACCGGGGACATAACCTGTCTGGTCTGGATATTTGAATTTCCCAATCACTATTTTAAGCCTGTCCACAAGGATGGCTGTGAGGATCTTGCATTTCTGATTAATCATAGATATGGGCCAATATGGCTCACAATTTTTCATCGGTTTGCCTAGTTTTAGTATCAGGACAATTATGTATTACTTGGAGGTAACCTCCCAACTCATATGCATCTACAAAGGTTTATGATAACCTCCGGGCCATCTCCTCTATGAATTCCTTATAGAAATTGGCCAGTAGGCCATCTTCTCCTGGCATTTTCCCCATCAGTAATGCGCAAATCACCACTTGTATCTCTTCCACCGTAAGTGGCACACCCAAAGCCTGTGCCTGGGCCTGCTCCAAAGTGGGCAAATCTATCTGGGACAGCATCTCCTCTACTTCCTGTAGCTTATCTACCCCGTCTCTATACAAGAGGGGATACCTGCAACATAAACCCTAGTCCTTCAGGTAGAATACTTGACAAAAAGGGGGGAGTTGGACCAGTGGATCGGAGTGACACAATACACTATCTACGTTAATACAAATTTTATTAGATCAATCACAAATAACATCTATCTGTATGTTTCCATTGAAACAACATATTCATTTTTACAGGAAAAAAAGAACACAAATCCTTCACAACTCAGGCATCTAAACTCTCAATCCCTCATTCAATCTCAAGATTGTGGAAATTCAAAAAGAAAAAACCACCGTCCGGATCACCTGAATATTAAATGAAAATAGGTGTAGCCGAAAAAAGAAAAAAAGACAAAAGGGATTATTGATAGTGAGGATTCATGGTGCGCTGAGGAAGCTTCTCTACAAGAACAACCCACCCATTTGCCATCCATTAGGTGGGAGCCAGAGAAAAAGGGTGCATGACTGTTAAGAGAGGTGAATTGATCACACATGAACCTAAGTAAAATCGACAGAGTTGTTGAAATTGACCCAGTCTAATAGGTTATTGGGTTTCTTCATAAGGATTGATTCCACCACATCTATCTACATCCCCGGAGTTGGTACACAGTGATTTGATATGGCTTACTCCAGTCCATGAGAGAGGCAAGACACCCTGATTTAGCCTTACATCCTGAGGAAGGTCCTAGGAAGAAAAGGACGGTCATTGTTTGTCCAAAGTGACCGAAACACGTGTCGACGACCAAACGAACTGTTTGAAAATTATAAAACAAACAGTATATGATACTATGAATAAGGACAGGGTCAGAGAAAATAAATACTGAATAGTGATCTGTGAATCTTGGTGTATGATGAAATTTTTGTTACACCACATATAGTAGGCCATTTTTTAATTTTTTTTTATTTGATATGGATAATAAAATCATCCTTTCAAATATAACCAAAGTAAAACATTTAACAATTTTTCATTACAGGTTAGCATCATTTACATAAAGAAACAAAACATTTCATTTCACATAAAAGCACCAGTCAAAACAACTACAAACAAGGAGCAAAATACAAATATAAAATCTAATTAAGTTGGAGCTTCTCCAAAAAGCAACTCCCTTGTACTAGGAAAAATCGCCTCAAGAAAGCTAATGATTGATACTCGTGTAGCTAAATCCAGGAAATTACATATATTAGACCAAATTTCACTTGTAGACATAAATGCAAACTTAGACAGATTACATTTTTTAAAGTGAGCTGACCTTTGACCTGCTAGCATAGGACAGAATAAAATGCAATGTTCCAGGGTTTCATGCTGAGATTTGTCCATACAAAAATGACAGAAATCTGCACCTTTAGGAACAAGTTTGCGTCTGGCAAACATTTGTGTTGTCGGCCAGAGATTAAAGCGAAACCTTAAAAATTGATGGCGTATGTGTCAATTTGGGCACTTTAATAGATAGGGTTCAGGTATATTCAGAGCTTTTATATAGTAGGCCATTATGGTTTTATGTATGAAAGTTTGAATGAGGGATTGAGAGTTTAGATTCCTGAGTTGTGAAAGATTTGTGTTCTTTTTTTCCTGTAAAAATGAATATGTTGTTTTAAAGGAAACATACAGATAGATGTTATTTGTGATTGATCTAATAAAATTTGTATTAACGTAGATAGTGTAATGTGTCACTCCGATCCACTGGTCCAACCCCCCCCCCTTTTGTCAGGTTATCTACCCCATCCACGCGGGATAGATCTCGATAAAATCTATGTAATATGTTATTGATTTCTCTTTGCGACCTCCACAACACGCCACATTCATCCACTATCTCATTATCACCTTGTCCATGAAGCCGCTAGGAGTACCTTGCAAAACTGTATCCGCCTAACCTCTCCCATTGTTCTGTGCATTCCAGTTAGAGTGTGAGAAAGTTGCTCTCAACTGCGGCATTCAGTGGTTGTGTCTTTTCTAATTGCGTGATCCTCAACTCTATGTTCAATAAATCCTTTGTCAACTCCTGCTGTATCCCTCCCAGCTTGACGAGAGCCACTCCCTGCATCACGATCTTGAACGCATCCCACAGGACAGCCCTACTCCAAATGTTAATACAAAAGTACTCCTCTATGTGTTCGAACATATAGTCCCTAAAGGGTCCATCTTGAAGGGCTTCCACTCTGAGTTTCCTATGTTGGTACTGGGTAGGGGCCAAGATTCTCTATCCAATCGGCAAATAGTGCGGAGTGATCCGAAAGCGTCCTGCCATCATATGTGGTGCCCACAAATTCCTCACCCCTTTCAATGTTAGTAAAGAGATAGCCAATGCGTGTAGGAGTCCTGTGTAGGCCGCAGTAATATAAAAATTCCCTATCCTTACTGTGCAGCCACCTCCAAATATCTATTAACTCCAAGTTATCTAACAATCTCCCTAGAATTCTAGCTGGTAGAGCCAGCCTAATATATCTATCATCCCATCTATCCAGGGTTGGATTCAGTGTACAGTTAAAGTTACCTCCCCAGATCCACATGACCCCCCAAAAAGGAGCCTCTCTAGTATATAGGGAGAGAAAGAAGGAAGGCGCATCATGGTTAGGAGCATAAGTGTTGACGAGGCACACCTCTCTGTTGTCCATGTGACAGTGTGCCAGGACCATCTCCCCCTCCCTATCTGTTCGGGCTTCCACCATCCTAAAAGATACCGAGGGTGCCACCCAAATAAGAACTCCCCTTGCATAGGTGGAAAAGGTTGACCCGAAACCCCACTCCACCCCACCGACAAATGATGGTGGCCTGTTTCTCTGTTGTCAGGTGCATTTCCTGCAGCATAGCTGTTCCCACCTTGTTCCTACGCAAATATGTCACCACCCTATTATGCTTGGCATAGCTATTCAGCCCCCTCACATTGCAAGAGGCCACTCTCAACATTTTCACTATTTGGTTTTGCCCGTCCCTGTTTCACCTTTGGCAACCCCTTCTCTCTGTGAGCCTGTCCACCTCCCTATCTTGTAGCCCCCTTGAGAGGCCCCCCTCCATCCCGCCCCTCCGCTGCCTGGACTTCTGTAGTCATACCCCCTCCTGTGATACCTTAACAAGCTGTTTTGTAACCTAACATTCCACACAAAAACATAAATTAGTGGCTCACCAGTACCAAAACTGTTCAGGCCTAGCTGTCATTCACCCCACCCACCCAAGTGGGACGTGACAGATACTGGCCGCAGTAACTTAAAGTTACAAGAAAGACCCTATGGGACCTGCCAGTCAGGGTTTGGTCTGTCCGTTAAAATAGTAAATCCAGTGATTTGTGCTTTTCGATACAAGCTCCCAGTCCAAAAGCAAGAAAACAACCATGGATTCGTGCAAGGCAGTCAATGTATCTACATATCCAGCGGCGCTTCCTTCGGTTCCGGACGCAGCATCCTATATTTCATTATTGTTCCTTTTCTCCGTCATACGCACCATTGTGTTTAAGTCCATCCAGAGGTTCACCTCCTCTGGGGTACCAAAGAACAGGGCTTTGTATGGTGTAGTCCGGGTTGATCTCCAGTACTGCTGACACCTGCTGTATCTCTCCCCCTTCTCTGGAGAAAGGCAGAATCTTTTCCCTATCTTTAAAATTCAGGATCTTCGCTATGATCAGTCTTGGTGGTGCCCCTGGGGGAGGTTGCTTGGTCATTGATCTATAAGTTCTCTCCACCGTGAGTCCCTGTGTCAGGTCCCTGGGGGCGATCTCCTGGAGCAGCATGTTTTCCACATATGTGGTGGGGTCTCTGCCTTCTTCCCCTTCAGGCAGTCCCAGAATCCTGATCCCGCATCTTTGGCATGCTCTTCCAGCATACGCACTTTTTGCCGTGAGATCCTGTACCCTTGATTTTCACTCTTTTGTATCCATCGTCACTACTTCCACCTTTTTCTCTGTCTCACTCACCATGGCAGCCAAGGATCATACATCTTGTCTTAAGAGGCCAACATCGCACTTGACCTCATTGATCCGCGACTCTATTGAGGCCCCCAGAGATGCTATTGCTTCAAGAATCTGCTTGTCAGCTCCCTTCTGTTCCTGCATATCCCCATCCATAGGTTGCTCGTCAGTGTCCACTGGATCATTCTTCACCTCTTTCTTCCATAGTAATAGTTTTTGTCTGCTTCGGTTTTGTTGGAGTTCTCTCAATGTCCAACATGTATCTTAATAGGGACAGGCGTAAGGCTGCAAGTGGCTTCAAGTGTCCTCCAAGGTTGGGTACTCTCTGTAAAAAGAGACCTATACGAGCTTGCTCCTTGGATACTTGGATACTGCCTGTGGTCTCTTCAGAGCCTATTCAGGGAGCTATCCAATGTACTGCCATGCAACAGGGCTCTTCTCCTCCAGTGAATGGCACAGATGTTTCCGGGCCCTGTCCCGTGGCCACTAGCCACTCCGTACCCTGCCATAAGCAGCAGAGGAACGATCTGTCTGCCCGAGGCTTATGGGATCCTATGCAGAATCACTCCGTTAGCCCTGCTTCACCTCCATCAGCTGCCAGCTCTGCGTTGTACCCCATGACGGGCGCGGCAACGAGCCTTCGGGCCTTGATTTCTCAACCACCACCCTGGTTCTCAGTCCGAGTATTCCCATCTCTCCAAGCACTACCGCTGTCCTACTGCAGCGTCCTGGACACTTTGAGACTCTCACAGCACTACCTTATGCAGCCAATGGGGGCGGCCTCACCTCTTATCCAGTGCCAGTCACGCTGGCCACGGACTGCCGTGTACACTGTCTCCTCTCTTCTCTGCTGTCTTGGGCGCAGCAGGTATCTCTGGTGTTCCCGGGCAATACGAGCCTCTGCTTCCTCGGCTTTGGTATAGCTCACACACAAGTATTAGGATAAGAAAGAGGGACTTAGAGGCAATTAAAGTATTACTTACTGATAATCTTCGTACTCCACGCCCTACTCTTCCGCGGCACAGTACTTATGCCCCCCACACCCTTCTCTAGATGGAGGTTTTTTTATACTACTCTTGGTTATGTAACTAAGGGATTGTGGGATACTCAAGGTATTATACCTCCATGGAGGAGAGGGTGGGGTGAAAAGAACATAATAACAACTGGTCCCTGCCATGAGGAAGTACCTCAAAGTAAGCACTGTGACGAGAAAGGGTAAGGTTGGGGTCAATGGAGATTACAGGTAAGTGATCTGATCATTTGACCCACTGCTAGAAAGGGGAACGAGAGACATTTCACACAGCATTATGAGAAACGAGTGATATTTCACTCACTATTAGAAGGGGGAAGTATGGACATTTCGCCCACCATTTGGGGAAAAGAGGGACATTTCACACACTACTTAAAAGGTAAAAGAGCGCCCTTTCACCCACCCTTAGGAGACAAGAGGGGCATTTCTCCCACCGTTAAAAAAGGTGAAAAGAGTGGCATTTCATTCACCATTATAAAATGTAAACTAACCTGCTGCATTACCCACTTGCAGCCAGTCATTACACTTCTATTTACTGGAAAAACCAAAAAGAATGCAACAGGAAACCGCCCCCAGAGGCACGTAAACTCACGCACCTGTCTCCATTCTCACCATGCTGAATTCAGACAGATCTGCAACCCGGAAATGGTGAGTGCAGGCGCAGGACGCTTCCCTTATAATAAAGGAAGAGGCAGGGGCGGCGTCAGGGCCTTTCAATACTTTCAGTCGAAAGGGGCCTCGAGCCTCAAGGGGTGAGGGGCAGAAATTGCCCCCATGTTGCCAGTCAGCAGTCTGATAACACTGCAATACATTTCTATATTACTTTCGTTCTAGGGCATTACATGTGCACTTTGGAACGCTTGCCTTACAAGCTGCTTTTCCTGGAGTCCTTCTGGTCTCCACATCCCTCGGGGTATACAGAAGTGTCTTCACCTCGTTGCCTTATAAGACCGGTTTCTCCACATCAGTCACTTGCTGACAAAAAAGGATGTATAGCTTTTCAGAGGGCAGTTAGTGTCCCAGCTCGGCGACTATTAGCCCCTGGCTGTATTTCTTGTCTCCATTATAATGTATGAGCCCCACAGTGTCTCAGACTGTTTTTCGCTCTAAGCAAGGGGATGGGGGAGCATCAACCAGTATGTTGAAATGGGCTCCACCACATCTTCAGCCGGGCCTGAGAAGAGGCTAGCATGTGCCTTCTACTACTGTGTCCTCAAAACGAGCAGGAATTCAGAAAGTATTTCAAAATGTGTATGTATGTATGTATTTTTGAATTTATAGAGTGCATATCCACAAGGCAACCGGGCAAAAAAGATTGCATCTGGGCACAGATGTTAGAACAGCACGGAAACAGAAAGCCAGCATTGTCTACTATTTTAAGATGAAAAGGGGAGTTTTCAAATTTTTCTTAAAGTCCAGAGTCTACTCCATATACTTCTTGGTAAAGAAGACGACCGGGGGCTGGAGGCTTATTCTAGACCTGCAGCACCTCAACAAATAACTTAAGTCACAAAAATTCAAGATGGTCACTTTGCAGCATGTGGTCGGCCAACTAGAGGCAGTTGACTTCTTGTCGCTGGATCTGGAGGACGCATATTTTCACATCCCCATTCACGAGAAGCATCTGAAGTTCCTGCGCTTTGTGCTACAGGGAAGGCATTACCAGTTCAAGGCCCTTCCTTTCAGACTGAAGTCGGCGCCCAGGGTGTTCACGAAGTGCCTGGCACCAGTGGCAGCCCATCTGCGTCTATAAGGGATACATGTGCACCTGTACCTCAATGACTGGCTCATCCGCACCAAGTCCAGGGAAGTAGCCGTTGAACACACGGACAGGACCATCCGGCTGCTCGCGGATCTGGGGTTCTCCATGAACTATCCAAAGTACTGCTTTATTGCATCGCAGAACGCGCTGCTCCTGGGGGCCAGGCTCAACAGGGTTGCCTGCCTGGTGGTCACCTCAGAGGAAAGGGTAGCAGCCGTACTGGGCAAGGTGCAACGGCTGTTGATACTGAAGACCGCCATGGGGCGGACCATCAAGTCGCTGCTCAGCAAGATGTCTTCGTGCATTTACCTGATCCGACTCTGATCCGAATCTGCAGGTTGCGGGTGTGATCCCTTCAGGAATTCCTGGGCGCTAGTTGGATCCAGGTGTCCAGAAGCTTTGCAGGCAAGATGGTTCTTGATGAGGAGTTCCGTCGAGCGATAATGTGGTGGGGCGTATGCTCCAACATCGGTCAGGGGGAAGGGGCACAGACTTCAGAGCCCCACGCACCAGGAGACGGTCACCACAGACACTTCCCTGGAGGGCTGGGGAGCCTACACCAGATGTGGAAGGATGATGCATGGAGAAAGGTAACGTAGGTAGAACGAATGAAAGGAGCAGTGCATAAAATGGCTTGGAGTGCATAAGATGGCTTGGAGTGCATAAGATCGCTTGGAGTGCGTACAATGGCGTGACTTGTATGGAACGGTTTGGAGTGCATGGAACGTTTGAAAGAGCATTGAAAGGAATGGTTCTGAGTGCTTGAAACGGTCGTAATACATGGAACAGTTCGGAGTACATGGAACGGATGGAGTACATGGAACCATTGGAGTGGGGTCGATCTCAAGCACCTAAGGTAAACCACCATATCACATCTCCACGCTTACTCTCTTCTTAACACCACCACTCAACTAGAACACAGCGATACTATGACACCATTCGAGATAGCTGTTCTCATACCATCAATTGCCTCATACTCCCCATCACCCTAACTAAACACTGCTGGTTACACACCATCCAGCATAGGCGTTCTCCTCAGGCCTAAAGCAGCCAGAATCGGTCTGGATAACAACCTGCCAGAATGAACACATACTCATGATCTCTCAACCACCACACCTACCGCTAAGAAGCAGCTATCACACGAATGCCACACCAGCTGCACACATATCTGGTGCTCACACGCACCTTATGACTCTCTCTATTCTCTCTACTGACTTGAACTTCGGTTCCTGAGGGCGTTCAACCTACCAGCGCCTTCAGAACATTCCAATGGTACATAAGGCGCTATATAAATGCAAAGTAACATAACATAAGTAACATAACATAACTAAAAGTCCAACAAGGACTTGGTGTTGCAAAGTTCATGGGGTAGAGCATTCCACGCTCTTGGCCCTGCATAAGAGAAGCGCCTGTCGCCCCATGTCACAGAGTTTGAGTGGGGGACCACCAAAAGCTGTTGTTGTGATGATCGCAAACAGCGTTCTGAGTGATAAGCCGAGATCTTTGACACCAAATATCTCGGGGCGGTCCCTCGAATACACCTAAATACCAGGCAAAGGGTCTTAAACAACACCCTCTGTTGTACGGGCAACCAATGGAGGTCCCTCCAAGGTTGCGAAATGTGTGAACAGCGTGGCAATGAAAAGATCAACCTAACGGCTGAATTCTGTGCAACCTGCAAACGCTGGATTTGCTTCTTTTGAACTCCCTTTAAAAGAGTGGTTAGATTTGGGGGTGGTAAGAGGTGGAATGTGGCGGTCTATTGTCCAGGTGGTGCACAGAGTCGGATGGGTATGGAGTCATAAGAATGCTGATTTGGTCAGGAAAGTAGGTGGACCTTGTGATAGTGCAAGTGTGATCAGCGAAGCGTTCAATGTTTTGTGTAAACAGGAAGGAGCTTTAGTTAGTGTGAAGGTTAATTGTGGTTATTCAGACACACCGAGTGACACTTTTAGTAACCCTTGTGATCCAGCAGAGACAGCTTGTACCATTGGAGTTTGTGACTGTGTGCCAGTGACCATAAAGACTGAGGTCATCGACTGCTAGCAACCAACTATGCATTACAGTAGGCTGTTAGCGACCACAAAATGCATTAGGCCTGCAGTGATATAGGACAGCATTTACCCTCAGGCTCCAATGCTGTAGGAAGCATGATGCGGCATGGGGCAGTGGGTGCAATAATATGTGTGTTGAGTAAGGGTATCTCTGGCAGGCGGAGGATGGGTGTTTCGGGCACTAGGAGTAGTAGTGTCCCAGTCTTTGGCAATCTCCATCACGCTTCTGCCTGCCTCATGCTGCAATGCTGTCAGGGCCTTCTGCTCACCTTTCTCCCTGTGCACCTGCCACACATTGCCTACATCATCGCCATATTCGTAGTGGAGCCCTTAGCAGCACCCCCTAATTAGTGGTCTCTTCTGCCCCTTCTTGTAGTTTTCCTGAATATGATAAAGAGGAGCAGCATAGGGACCTTTCAGAAGTAGATCCCCAGGGCAGGCGTATCCCTAGGGAAGTGTTGGCCATAGCATTCCAGTATCTTCACCAGAATATGAATCTGCCTGTAGAAGAGATTGAGTCTATGGTTTTCTCCACTGTAGTGGTTTAGTTACTCCGTTTATAACTCACTTGTCCCTAACCTCTGCTATCCCAGTAGTTAAAGATGTAATACTTAAATAATGGAGACACCTAGATACGCCGCTGACACCTTGATCTGACTTCTATATGCCCTTTAGCCAGGGGAGAGGAAGATATTCCCCAGTCTGTCCAGCTAGGCGCTGTGTTAGCCAGTGCTTCCTTCTAGTAAGGCTGCTGTGTCTAAGCAGGGGGTTTCTTCCTTAGATGCCACAGACATGCGAGCTGATGGTGCTCTAAAGAGACCCTCCACATAAGGGGATTTCAAATTCAGAGCAGGCATGTATTCTTTCTAGACTGCCCACTCCATAGAGAAGGCTTTTAGGATTTCTGGGATGAAGGATGGTTTGGGCTGTTCCGAGCTTTCATGAAAGATGGAGATGTACGCTAATGTTCTGTGTAACTCATCCTCTGATGTGGCTCAGCCCTCTGCTTTGGTTTTTTGTACAGCAGCGAAAGGCAGGAGACACTGCTATGCAAAGGATTGGAAGATCTAGGGTTCTCAGGAAGCGAGTGTCCTTAAAGTATATTTATTTGGTCAATCGTCATTTGGTCCTCATTTAGAATCATGGTGCATTGCTCCTTTAAAATAACAAGCATGCTTAAGTCCTGATCACTAAGTCCAAGAGGACAACTCACCCAGGTTCCATCCCACTTACAGACAAGAAGACCTCTGTGTCAGGGTTTGTCTTTTCAATCGCCTCTTAGAGGCGGCTCCATCAGATTGTTCTCGAG
Organism: Ambystoma mexicanum; assembly: GCF_040938575.1. Lineage (NCBI taxonomy): Eukaryota > Metazoa > Chordata > Amphibia > Caudata > Ambystomatidae > Ambystoma > Ambystoma mexicanum. Next base: position 1,177,638,859 of record NC_090923.1, read on the forward strand.
GCCTGCTGGGAAGGATGAACCAGTGTCCTTGACTGTCTAGAGGTGTGTTCAGTTGGGGCACCCGCTGGACGAAGTATCCGGTTTATTTGGCCAGTAGACCCTTTCCATTTTAGATTTGTGGGTATTGAAGATTGTGGCTCAATGCTATGCTCTAGATCTGTCATCCCTTCCTCGAGACTCGGATGTTGCACTCGTCACTTTGCAAAAAGACCAAGTGAAGAAGATGGCCCTGCACAGGAGCCTTTACATTCTGCTGCACTGGAGCTCTATTGTTCCTGTTCCCCAAAAAGAACAAGGTCAGAAAGTTGATGTCCATGTCTTCCTAGCAGCCACCATGTCAGGAGCGATCAGACTAATCATCAATCTACAACAGGTCAACCATTTCATTGAGACTGTTCACTTCAGGGTGGCTATCCCCCAAAAGAAGACCCCTTTAACACTAACACCAGCTTTCCTGATTTCCATATGTTTGAAGGCTGTCATTGGATGTTTCACAGAGTTCTAGTTCCAGGATCTGCATTTGGGACTGACATCTACCCTAAGAGTTTTCACAAAATATTATCTCCTTAATGGTGGTTCTTCACATGTCCTTCGGTACTTAAAGTGAATTACCTGATTCCTCTGTCTGCTTCGATAAAAGAAGAGAGAACATGAGAATAGACTGCAAATTGTTGGGAGATGAGAATGTCCTCATGAATTGGTAGACATCGGCCCACCCCTCTCCTGTATCTAAGGTTCATAAGAGAATTGAGAGGCAGCAATTTTACTCTGAGTAATAAGGGCAAAAACATTGAGATGCCAGACATGGTTCGCCTAATCTAATGTTGTTTACTGGCAATATGGTTACAGGCAGTCTTATCCTAATCAGCACTCAATCCTTTTCAGGTGCCTACAGCTTCATTGTTCCCTAGGCAGGGATCCATCTGGGTCCCCTGTGATGCCATCTTCTAAGGTTCTGGCACCTGAGTTTGCAGCAGTATGGGGATCGTATCCCATTGTCTACCAAGATCAGTAAGGTGGCTGGATCTTTCAATCATACAGGATGCGACTCTTCTCTTTATACCCACCTCTCTGGTACTAAATACAGATCAAAACATTTTTGGTTGGGGAGCCATGATGGGTCATCAGATGTGCTAGAGCATGTCAAAGTATTTGGCCTCCCCGATTATCAACTGAGTTTTGAGCTGAGGCAGGTCCTTTGTCCTCGTCTGCTGTCCATATCAACTATAAGGACAGCTCAGTGGCAGAACAACTAAGCAAGGTGCTTCCTACTTCCCAAACACACTGTCTAGTTCGGGAAGTGTTTGCAGAGGTATGCAACAGATGTGCTGTGCCCACCATGGGCTTTTTTTTACAGGCCAGTTTGAGGAAGAGGAGATATGAGCGGTGTATGCCTTTCCTCTAACCTCAGAGATCTAACCAGAGCGAGGCAGCAGGGCTTCCCTGTGGTGGTTAGAGGATATCCTGGTTCCCTCTCCTCAGGTTGATGGTAATTTGTCAGAAATTGTTGCTCTCAATTTCACTGAGCTTCCACCAAACACCACTGCTCTCATTATACCTGCCAATGCCTAGGAATATCAGTGTGAATGCTGCGAGGGCAGGTCTACAGAGGTTGGCATTGTTAAAGGGATGGGCGAATTCTATCCAGACTTCTCATCACCCATCCACCCAAAGGGCTCATTTTCACCACCTGGCTTTAGTCCTGGCCTGCAGCATTAAGAGAGTTTTTTTTATTTTATTGGGACTGTATGTCTGCTTAGGCCCTTCAGTGTTTGCAAGTGGGCTTTGATTTGTTCATTCCTCCCGCCACATTCATGGCACAGGGCCAGCCTGTCTTTCATGGGGAGGACCTCCTACCAGGGATATCTCTGTGGAACCTCTTACTCCTCAGAAGTTCCTCTTTAACCCTTTTTTTCTGGCACCCTAAATGCAGTGCCAGCTCGTGATTGTTTTACTTGTATGGGAGTAACATTTTCCAAAGAGTTTTATGATGCCTGTGCCCACAATATTACAAATGTACAACACATGGCATTGTGTCTGTCAGTATTGCCACAGTAGGAAGACATTGGTCTGCTCAGCGTTTCAATATGTTCCAGCATTATCTGCAAGAACACACTCATGTTGGCTGTGCTTAATAATGCCAATGTTGCCACCCAGGAATATTTTCATTCAATATATGCAAGTATTGCCATTGCAAGGACATACTCATGTTGGCTGTGCCCAGAAATGTAGATATTGCTACGCTGATATTTTCAAGCATGCTGTACCAATATATGTTAGTATTTCAACTGTAAGAACAAAGTCCTGATGGTTGTGCCTAATAAGGGAAATATGTCTACCCTTAGAAGATGTTTTTTTGCTGGCTGTGCTAATATATGTCATTATTGTTACAGTGAGAACACACTCATGTAGGCTCTGTCCAATAATGCCAATATTGGCATTGTAAGGAGACATTGCCATGCTGACAGTCACAATTTGCCAATGTTGCCGCTTTAAGAACACACGTGTTGGCTGTGCCTATGTCCACTCTAATAAGATGTGTTCATGCTGGCCAGGCATCCATACATCAGTATTGCCACTGTAGGAACACACTCCTGTTGGCTGTGCAAAATAATGCAAAAACTGCCAGTTTAACAAGACATGTTCATGCTGGCAGTGCTAACATGTGTCATTTAACACTGTAGGCACACTCATGTTTGGTGATGCCTAATAATGCCAATATTACTACTGCAAGAAGACATTATGTTATCTTTGCCATTATATGCCAGTATTGCCACTCATGATGAAGTCCCCAATAATGCCATATTGCCACTGTCAGAACACACTCATGTTGCAGAGTGCAATAATGCCATACTGCCATGATAAGAAGACTTTTCATGTTGGCTATGCCTGCATGTGCCATCATGACCACGTGTCACATTGTCCTGCAGGAAGTACCCATAATACGCTAGGATTCCCAACACCTACCAGGCCCAACTCCCCTCCCCATTCACCCTCATTTCCTCTCTCCTCCCTCACCCATGCAAGCATCAGCACCCTCCTCAGTCTGCACACACATCACAAAAACATTGTATTCACGCATGTGCATTCACACATTCACATGTGCACATAAGCACACAGTAACATTCACACACAGTAACACTCACACACATTTTCACAAATACATATCGATACCAGGGAACTACAACCACAGAAGAGGCAGGGTCCCCATTATCCGCTAGGCTTCCATTATTTTGCAGGAGAGAGGTTGTGTGCACTGTGAAAACGCTAAGTCCAATGTTGGTGAGAAAAGAGGAAAACCAGGCGAGAGACCAGCTGCCATTTTTCCTCCACACCCAGGCCAGACCAGAAATACTCCTCTGAGATTGCCTGGAGCATGGGATGGCTGACACGGACATGGCAGAGTTGAGAGAAGGCAAGAAAACGATATCTGCCAAACGTAAAACACAGCTGACGAGTGAGCAAGGAAAAGGAAGGAGGAATGTTAACCACTACCTCCAGATGATACACCTGAAAAGTGAGCCAGAAAACTCCAAAGAGTAAAAATGCAGCCGACGGGAGAGAGAGAGGCCTGAACCGCCTTGTAGAGAAGCTGAACAGAGTGTCAATGATGGAGAAACAGCTACACACTGGAAAATTATGTTTAAAGTCCCAGTGGAAAGTTAAGGAAGCACACATTGAGAAACTGCTGCATAGTGGCATGTAGATTCAAAATGCCCAGAATGAACTGTCAGGGGCACCCGTTGAGAAAATGCTGCTTACTAGACATTGAGTCAAAGTTCCCAGAGTAAACTAAAGGTGGCACTCATTAAGAATCAACTACATATTTGTACAGACTCAAAACTCCCAAAACGAACTGTGAGATGCACACTTTGCATAGCAAGACACTGAATAAAGTTTCCAGACCAAAGAAACTATATGCTGAAAAATTATGGCGATCCAGGACAGTAATTCTGTGTTTTGAAGAATGCACTGAAGAAGGTACATGCTGAGAAACCACAGCATCTTGGGACCCGTAGCAAACTGAAAGAATCATTGGTGGAGAATCCATTGCCGGTTGAGATAGCAACGGCAAACCCCCCACCCCAGCGGATTAGGAGAAACAGTGTTTGGGAATCTCATGTCTGCTGGGATATTGGAGGAAGGAGACTTAACAATCTAAGTGGACTTCGCCACTGCGCCACTGCTCATTGCAAAGACCTGCTGATGAAACAGGCTTTTGAGAAGCGTACCACCTATGCAGATGGTCTCAAGAAGAAATATGTATTCCTTACAGCCAGGAAGGAGGACTCCTCTAGAGGGTTACAATCAATACTGAAGGAGATGGGCAACCTGAGAAACAGTTTCACCAAACTGTGATAGATGTGGACCACGCACTTCTGAGAGTGGCATACTTGAGAATAGTAAAATCCCAAGGTCATACCCATGGTCTGTTACACTAGTCTGTGGTATATGACATGATGACTGCTCAGGCAGCAGGCTCGGGGCTGTATCCTCAACGGGGACCCTTCATAATGAAAGCCACCCTAACCTAGAAGTGTCTTCAGGTCCACCAACGTATCCTTAATGTAGAATTGTCCACTCATGACCCTTTGCCTTCAGTACTGCTCTTTTGTCTCACTGCTCACTGGCACTAACATGTTGGCTGAAAGAGCCCCTGCCCGCTCTTCAGTGCTGTGTGGTGACCTTACTGTGGTATGAAGTGCTGTACAAGCAAAGAGCGGACCACAGTCTTATGTGGTACAATTGTGTAAGACAGCCGCTGGTGCAGGAACCCTGAGCTGCACAGCAACTTCACTAACTAAGTATCACACCTCCTGCCCGTCTTCTGAGTGTCACGATTGTAACATAATCTAGAACGTGTCCACAGAGTCACAGCGGCCCGTTCTACTCTATTGTTTTTTAACTACGTTCACTTTCCACAGTTTATTCTAGACCAGGCCTCATTTTAGCTCCCAGATTGGCAGTCCAGAAGTACTTTTCTAAAGTTTGTCCCATGAAAAATGTAAAAAGTAATCCCAGGTCAAAAAGACACCATGATTTTACTTGGTGGCAGGCGCATACCTCGTTCATATAGACCATCGGTTTGATGCCAAACACACTTAGGACATGCCATCCTTTCTACAGTATAGATGCAACCAAACTAAGACAAAACATTCCTTTTCTCCCTTCTACGTCACCCACCTCTGTATCCGTGGCATGTCACCCGCTTTCCCGCCATCTTATATTCGTCCTACTCCTTTTCCTTCACAGACCAAGGCCTGGATGCAAGGTAGGGGCACAACACGCCTGCTACCAACCAGGTACTCTGAGTCCGCTACGCGCCCTTTGGTGGAGGTTGCAGAGAAGTGGGGTCTGCAGTGCAAACTATACGCAGACGACACCCAGATCGTGACAGATCACCATAGGGAAGTAAATGAGGGTGAATTGGTAAAAGAGTGCTTAGGTGCAGTTCAGCGCTGGATGCAAGGTGGCTGTTTATGTCTGAACGGAGGAAAGACTGAAGTTCTCCCCCTAGCCTGCTCTGCTGAATACCCACTTCCATTTTCTTGGCCTTCTAGCTTTGGGTCTCCCCCAGTCCCGGTGACAGTAACCAGGGATCTTGTTGTACTTTTCGATAATAAACTCTATTTTGTGCCAACAATTAATGCAGTTGTAAACAACACACATTTTCGCCTTTATAATATCACTCGATGCAATAAAATATTAGACAAAGGTCAATTTAAGATCATGATTCAGGCAATGGTAATTTCTAGATTATATTTCTGCCGCTCAATCTATCTAGGAATTTCAAAAATATAATTTTGGACTTACTGCACAAAAACACCCAGACTCGCCTGTAGTGGAAAAGGTTGCTTTAATGTGACAGGCCAAAGCTCACAAATAACCGCTAACCTGGCTCCCTGGCCTTACAAACTAGCGCAAAATGTTTTAACAACCAAACAAATGTAATAATTAAACACTTTCAATTCCCCCCAACAATTAAATAATTTAATTATTTCCACTTCCTCCCTACCTATCGCTTGGTCTCTACCGTCTACCCGGGGCCATGCCCCTCCATTTTCAATACCTGTTCCCCCGGGGTAGCCCGTTTGTGCAAACAGCACCACCCCCATCTTTTCCAGCGCTATTCCCCCATTGTGCTTCACTCCCCCCTCATCTAACGGGGCAATGCCCCCGGCACCAGAAAATCCCTCCCCTGAGGTGTTCTTTCTGTCCCACCCATCCTTACTTACCTCTACGTCAAATTTGTATGATGTCTTGGACCGCCCACGACACCCCCTAATTCACTAACTATTCCCATAAACCGATAGATGCTCCCTCCTATTAAACGCAATCCTCACACAGCTGTGTCCTTGAGCACCAGCGCTCGTCCCCCCCACTGCCCCAACAACATACCCAGCTACCTGTAAAACTTCCTCTTAGACCTACCCTCTGCCCCTTCAAATACCGTCCCCCTGGAACCATCCTTGGTGACAACTTTGTCCAACCACCTTCCCTTGAGCCCCCACTCCTAAAAATCAGCTATTTCCCCTGTTATTTCTATCGCAAGCTACTCCTCATTAATTTACTTGGCCATACCTCCTGCGTGTCCTATACATTTCTCCTAAACCCCATGACACTCCCTTCCCCCCGCCAACATGGGCAGCAAATAGACCCCTCTAATCCCCTTATCTAATAAAACACTGTCATGCCTGCATCCTCAGTTGCGTCCACACAATCCGATCTCTCTCCCCACCTACCCCGCCCCAATAACCATTCGCTGGCCGCAATTCCACGTCTACGGCAACTCACCTCTCCTTCAAGCCCCCATCTGCAAAAGAAAATAGATATGAGTCTCTCTTCTCCATTGCCAAACCACCCCCCTTGTTCCTGCCCTCGTTCCCCATCTGCCCCCAATTCCAGGAATTCCCTGAACTTCCCTTATCCCAGAGCCCCCTCCCTGTTCCCCCTTTTTCTGCTAGTCCCCCTCCAACTACCTCCCATTCCTTGCGCCAACCTCCTTCAGGCAACATTCCCCCCGCTGCTCGCTCCCCCACTTTCCTCCAAACCCTCCTCCTGACCCCCAATACATTTGCTGCCAGCGCTGCAGACCCCAACTTATCTCCTAAAAAAAAACCTTCCTTTACCCCCATCTGTCTCCCCCAAGACAACCCCTCCTCACCTGACCAACTCCTTACTCCCACTACGGAAACACCCCCCAGCCCTTTCCTTCCTAGCCTGTCTATAATTCTCCCCTTTAACACCCTTCTTCTAACCAATGCACCTACCCCCACTTAGACCTCCTTCCTCCTCTAACCTCTTACCCTCCTGTTCACACTTGCCCCTCACCCTCCATCCCTTACTACTGTTGCACCGTGTCACCCGCCCTGCACCAGGGGCCCACGTGCACCCCTGTCCATGCAGGCCCATCTCCTCCTTACTCCTCTCTGCCACTGCACCAAGGGCCAACTGCGCCCCCGTCCATGCAGTCAAATCCACATAACTTGCTCTTCCAGCACCTTGCGTCCATTACACCATGTTTCCCACCTCCACCAGGGGCCCTCGTGCACCCCCGTCCATGCAGTCCTCTCCTCATTCCCCCCACTGCACCAAGGGGCAAATGAGCCAAGTTCCTACAGTGCTGTGCGTACTCCATTCCCACCATAGCGCGTGCACTGTCTCCTGCCCCCCATGCAAACCGGCGCTACTACCGTATGCTCGAAGTTGCGATATCTGCTTAATCTCTGTGCTCCGTGAGTCTCTCCGTATTTATTCTGGGGTCCTATAACCCTCACACGTCCCCCCAAAGCTTGCTCACCTTGTCATGCGGCAAGCGTGAGGGCTTTGCCACCGTCTTCCACGCCCTACCAATGACAGCTTTCCCCTAACAGTTTTCCCAGTTACATCCCCCCCGCAGCCCTCCCCCGCCCTACCTAACGTCTTCCTCCTCACCCCTCTCCTACTCCCTTGGGATCACCCCAAAACCTCTCCCCAACCTTTGTGCCCCCCCACCCTTTCCGATAAACTGATGCCCCACCTCCAGGAACCCCCCAATTTAACCGGCATACGGTCCTTCCCCCCCACCTCCTTGCCCCGCTCCTCGCCCTTTCCCTCCGTCCCCTGCCTGAAAACAATGTGTAATCGGATGCCGACCCGCGCACCTGCTGCACTCGTGTTTATATTTGCATATCATCCTTGTGCAGCCTTCTTTATTGAAATCCCAACATGCTCCTGAGGGCTGACCTCTGCCTCCTCCCCCCGCCCCTTGTGGGGTGGGGCGACCAAAAAAGGGCCGATAAGGTCCGTGCCTTTCCCGTGTAAGCCACTTGCTGTGTGTACCTTTGTAGCTGGCCTCGTCTGCACCATCCATTGCAACCAGAGATCCATGTCGATCTCCCCCTAGACCGCCTGGCTGTCCTCCGCCAACCTTGCTCTAAACTCCTCGTCATAACTTACCCATGTGAAACCTCAAAAATGTGTGAAAGCCTTCCTAATCACATCTATATAGTTCAATAGAGCCACACATCTCTTCGGAAATTTCTCACAATAGACACTTGCATAGATCATAAAAGCTGACGTCCAATTCTCGATCGTCACTGGCACCCTTGGACAAAAGGCCAACTCCCTCTCATCCTCCTTAGAACCCTCCTTGGCTCTGACCTCCCTATGTAATAGCTTGAACACATCCACAAATTCCCCTGCCCATATCTTATCCTTTGTTGAAGTCATCAAGTGCGCTCCCAATGGTTTCGTAATGCCCATGTATGGCAACTTCTCCTTTCCTTTTCCCTCTGCATCTTTCTCCTTTGGCACCTGTACCTCGTGTGCCCCGGGCTCAATCACCCTGTCTGTCTGCACCTCCACTGAGGAAACCTTCCTTTCCGTCTCCAAGGCCACCATAGCCTGTAAACCAATTTCCCTCCTTGCCCCTTGCCCCCCTACCGCTTCCCTTCTTTCCCCCAACCTCTCCAACCAACGTGTCTCCCCTATGCCATGCCGCTGACCATTCCCCTTCGCGCTCACCTCTTTATGCCCTGCCGTCGCCTGACCTCCACTCCAACGCTCCTCATCTCCTACCTCAATGGGCTCCTGCTGCGGGGACAAAACATGTCAACAGTCCCACCCAACCAGTCTCCCCCCAGCCCCTTTGCTCCTGGCTTCCCCTTTCCCACCTGGAACCCCTTCTCGCCCTATCCCTTCTCCTTATAACACTGTACCCTTCATCCTCCCACTGCCCCACGTATTCTTCCAACCCTTCATCATCCCCCACGTAATACCAAGGCTGTTGCGAGCTCCTGCTCAGGCCGGGCAGATCCTCCTCTTGTGAACCCGGGGTGTCCACTAAATTGTTCCAATTGGGTTAAATACCTATATACCCTCTTGTGACGCCCCCACAGGTGCTGCTCATCCCCTGTCCTCTTGTACAACAATGTCGCCTTGATGAGCTGCTGCACCGCCCCTGGTGGTGCGCGGGCCACACTGCACTGCTGACCGCGCGAGCCCGCTTATTGCAGGAGGAGGGAGTGGAGGGGCTAACTGCAGCCTCCTTCCCCCAACGTTAGGGCTGCGCGGTCGGGCCCCCAGATGCCTGCACAGGGACTCCCCAAATACTTTGGAGGAGCGCACTGGCCCCTTAAGGCCGCCGCGCCGCCGCACCGCCCCCTTGATACGAGGGGCGGACCGCCGTCTTAACACGGAGCTGCAACAAGAAAATGCAGCCCGAGAGTCCCTGAAGCAAGAGGGACAAGCTCCTGAGCTCACCAACACTCCCCTAAGCCCCCCCTTAGCACCCGCCAACCCCCCCACCAACACGGACCGCATGGAGGACCTCCCGAACCAACGAACGGGACCCGTGGCACCTAGGCGTACCGATAAACCCACCGGCCCCCAGAACTCGCTGCACCCCTGACAGCCCCATGCCCACACGCTGGCGCACCCACAGGTGGCAACTAGACCAAGGTAAGATGGGGTACCTTATTTACAGTACCCCCACTATATTAAACTTAACAGGCAAAGATCTCGTACTTCAACCTCCGCCCACTAAATAACAACTCCCACCTATCTTCTACCTCACCCTCCTCCACCAACCAGGCCTCACACAGGGAAGCCTCGGGAGCAGCGACCAAGGACAAATGCTTGTCCTAACCGTCGCCTGCTCCTGAACCTTTCCTGCCCCCTTAAATACCCCTGGAGGCGCGCTATGTGCAGGCCAGCTCGTTGGCCTGTGCAGCGCCCAAAATAACCCCGGGGGGAAACGCTTTGCGTTCCCCCCGGTTTCCCCCCTATTACAACTTCAAGCTGTACACAACCGTGCTGTAAGAATAATATCTGGTGTAAGGAAATCGTAGCACAGCCCTCAATATCTCATGGAACTAGGGCGGCTTTGGATGGGAGACTTGATTCATTGTAGAGTTCGTACACAATTTTGGGAATGTTTCCATTCCAACACGCTGGCTTAGATCAAGTTCGCAAGACCTACTTACTATAGGAACATTTTACAAAATTCCTATGGAAAGAGACTCGTGCACGTTGTGGGTTGTCGATTGTGGAATAAACTGCCCACCTCCATCAGAAAGAGTGCTTCTCTACAGACTTTCAATATTCGATTAAAGCAGCACTTTCCTCCCTTGTATGCTCCACAATGAATGAGCCAAGCTAGATTTGTTGTTTCATTTAGCTGGTTATGTATTATTTGGTACTGTTATCCATTGTCTTTGCATTGTATGTATTTTGTACAGTGCATTGAAACAGGTTTTTCTGGTAAGGAGTTGCGCTCAATAATACTACTCTGGTTGTGGTTTGGCACAGTATAAAATCCTTGTAACATAACATAACATGAGAAGCCATTGCAGCTGGTTCAAAGTGGAATGCTGATCGGAAAGAGGGAACGATAGAAAGCTTGGGTTACCTAGACTTTTCCCAGTGAATTCAATCTTTAGCACTTCTTGGCTAGTACTTGAATGAATCGGTGCATGGTTGTGTGATGGGCGCATTGTGTGCTTAAGCATTCACTTGAAGAGTGTAGGTTTATTGGCTGGGTAACATTTCACTGTCCCTAGACAAGCCCCAGGGAAATGAATCTGGAACTGTCGAGCTATCAGTCAGGCAGGGACATCACTTGGGGGTTACCAGGGGTCGCAGTTGCTACTTCTATGGTCTCCCTTGCTACCCCTTAACAATTATTTTTATTTTTCTTTTTTTAATGGAAGCTCCTGGGCTGTGGCCAGCGCCATGTGGCTCTTTGTTTCTGGAGCGGCTGGCATTCTTGTTCAGGCCTCTCAACAAAAAAAACAGGGGGTTCCACAAGTGTAAACTTTGAGCAGTAACTCTAAATAAGAAAGAATAGGAATAACAAATCATTTGTCTTTCTGGAATTCTATACAATAATTGCTAGACTCATTAAAGGTTTTATTCAGGGGGCGAATCCCTGATTTAGTCTGTTCTTAAACACCTCAAATTCACAATTAAGACAAAAACGTACAAAAAGCATTTAGAGTAGAATAAGCATCCATTTCAGACTATGTATGTTGCTTTTCAAAAGTTGCAGTTAGAGCATGTTTTTTACTGCCGTCTCTGTTACGATCATCACAAGACATTCCATATCGATGTCCTCCGTTACTTGACAAAATCCTTGCGCCTAAAAGCTTGTGTACAGTGTAAACATGTTTGACCATAGCACATCAAGTGGCCCTTGATTTAATTGTGACACAATTAATGCTTTGTTGTAATGTGTCTATCTTTCCCATCTCCATGGCATGCTGTTCAGGATGTTTGTTTGCATGTATGAGGTAACAAGTCCCCAGAGTATGGGATGTCGTCTGAGTGCACTGCTTTCCCTATATAGCCAACCTCTGAAGCCTGAAATGTTGATCGTCTCAAGCATGATATGTGGCCAACTTTGCACCAGACCTGCAGATGAACTGGCCTGCTGTTAAATCTCAGTTACCAGTTTAATGGTATCGACCACAGAGTGTAATTTTCTTTCTGACTTTGAGAACAATGAGACATGTAATTGCTAATTTTACTATAGCCGGTAAGATCGCTATAGCCGGTAAGATAGATCAGTGGGTTGAGCGCGATCTGCAGGTTTGAATCCTGGTAAGGCAAACTCGGCCTTTCATCCTTCTGAGGTCAATAAATGAGTACCAACACAGGGAGTGTGATATTGTATGGATATTTGTTCTATTTAAAGCTCTTAAACATAAGTGCTATATAATAACGCATCATTATCATTTGGCCTTGGACATCTGCTTGCATTCACAGTAATTTTAACGATAATATGGTGATCCATTCTTGTATGAAATGTATATCACATTAGTTATATCGTAATCATATTTTTCGTAGTGTACTTAGGAACAATGCTATGTGATGCCACTTCCTGTTTTGTCAATGGGTGAAAGTTTATGTTTCATCGCTTCCCGGGATGGCACTTTGATGTGAGGTCAAATGACATCACCTCCTGTGAGGTCATCAGAGGTCCTGGGTCATGTGATGTCACTGCCGCTGCCCCTGGCATTTTGGTGAAATGACATCGAATGAAGGCGGCAAATAGTGAAAGAGAGGGAATGGGGGCCCTTCTACCAGAGGGGCAACCCGGCTGGCCACAAAGTGAGCGGCATAGTGTAGACACTTCCCTCCTGACACATCATGGCTGAGTGAAAGGGGGTGTGATTGGAGTGTGCTTGTGTTTTGAAGTAATGATGATGTTCTCTGTGTTCTTCTTTGGACTTATTTTACATATTAGGTTTTCCCTAGGCACCCATCCAGTTGAGCCCAAATGCCTTTAACCAAATCCGGCTTCTGTCTGAAAGATAATGTCAACCTTTGCAACAAGCGCCGATTTGGGAGTCTGTTAAGCGCTTTCTAAGAGGGCGAGCAAGAACTGGCAGGGAGATTGGAGAGGCTAGCAGCTTCCTTCTGGCTTCGTAGAGTGCCACAGACTAGAGCTGTGCAGCATCCTCAAGCAAAGGGCATCCACTGTCTGCATCGCATACATGGTATCTGGGTGAGTTTGGGCACTACAGAGAGGCAGGTCTCCGCACTGCACCCACTTCTCAATCCCTCGATGTCCTGTGGCTGCCCGGCGTAGTGTGGCCTTTTGTATTTCCATTTGTCCTCCCTCCTTCTTGAGAAGGACTTGGTTTGCCATGGACTGGGCGAAAGGAAGTGGATGGAATGCTTTCATCCACTTGGCAAGGCCAATTGTGTTTTGATGTGCATTTGTGTAAGCGCCTCCTGCACATCTTATCTTCCTTTTCTCCTTCTTACCCAGGATGACGTTACATGTTACATTTCTGATTCTGCACTTTCTTTTGGTTTCTTTGAGATTCATCGGATACGAATGGACTTGCCTAAGAACTGGCCTAACAACTGAACAGCCATGGAAGCGATGTCGCAGAGCACAGCTGAGCTGTGGAATGCTGTGAGGCCTTAGAGTGCCAGGCATGATAACAGCCCCGCCTGAGAAGTATACAGCTATGATGCTGCTGGCTCACGTCCCAAGGCTGCTAGAGGATGCCTCACAGAAACAGCCTGCCAGTTAGGAAATGTACTTTCTTTCCCCCCCGTGAGGCGAAATGACCTGTTTGCTATGATATGTGTTATGATACATGGGTGGAGAATAAGATTTAGCTGCTCCATTGTACATAAGGATGAACCAGGCTTGGTAGGGGGAGAACCGAATGCAGCACTCCCAAGCACTGGTGTGTGTTAGCATTATAGCGCTTTTCACCCCACTTCTGGTCTCTGTGTATTATTTGTGTACGAGTGCCGAGTGACTGAAATGCCTGCGAGGCGTGGGGGTGCTGCATGAGCACTGGTATTGTGGGGAGCAGGACGAGCCTGTAACAGATGTATCCTCAATGTCTGTATTGGTGTTTTTGCTGAGGAGAGTGCTACCAAGGTGTCCTCTCTCTGGCTAGCAACCCCCTAGTACTCTTGTGTATCTTGCCATCTCTCAGCTCCATGTTGTGATGTGGGTGTGGGAACAGACCTCGCCCACTTCTCTGCATCCATGTGGGATATAGGTTCCAAAGAAATTGCCTCTAGGGTCTCCTTTGGAGGGTTTAGATGCTGGCTTTTCCGGTCAGTGTTTCAGCACAAAACGTATGGACTGTTTGCCCCACTTCAGGTTTCAGGGACTTGGGCCCTGGAATGTATTTGGATGCTGGGGTCCTTATGGAGCCAGTCCTCTGTACCCCATGCTGTCTCATCTCCTTTTTGAGGGTCCTTTCTGTGATGCGGCTTTAAAGGAGCATTATTTACTTCCAGACCAGGACGCATTATTTACTTCCTGACCAGGACCAGTGTGCTTCAAGCCTGAAGGACTTTGTTCTATTTCTCCCTGCTGGTGCAGCCGGCAGAGAGGGGGATGAGCAGGGCCTGCACTGGTGGCCCAGCTGGGGAGCAGACAAAGGACACAACACGCTTGCTTTCGCTCATGCCCGGAACTGCCGGTAGGGCGGGCCCTTTATTTCTCGTGCGCCTCACATGACCGTGCATGCGGGACGTGAGGCGGATACAACAGCCATCACGGTTTTGGGAGTCCCTTTGACTCGGTCTCTTTGGGGCCCTCTCCTTCCTCCAGTGATTAACCCTCTACGATTTCAGGTTCCTCCTCCTCCTGAGGTGCTACAGAAGTCCCCACCTTATCGGCTTTCCTGGCGTTTGCCACCAAGTTCTTTTATTTTCCAAGTCTTGTGTTTCAACTTCCTACAAACCTGACTAGTCTCTTCCACTTGGTAGGCAGTGACTAAACATTGTTCGTCTAACCTCGAAATGCACCGTGGACAGAATTTAAAGGCATTTTTTTCATGAGGCGTGCTCGGACAAGAGTTTGAGACAATAAATCGGTAAAAACACTGTTTTAAAAAAAATGATTGGTGACTTGGTTCAGAAATTAAACCTTACACAACATTGAAAATACTGTTTAGCATTCTCATACGACCTGTCCCTACTCGCCAGGCCTGAGACTCCACAGGTTGCCAGCGTCTCACCACATCTGTTGCTGCAGTTTTTTCTTCAATGCGTCTGCTCGGTGACCAAAACAATGGCAGAAAAAAGCTATCTGAGCGAGTACGTTTAGAGGAGCACTGTGGTTAGGTAGGCTGAACACGTAATACAAGGATAATATTACAGAAACGCCCCAGTCCAGGCCTATCTTTTAATTTCACTAAACAAGTTGTAATACTCTGTACAAACCAGTAGGTGTGCTTTGCATAGCATATCATTCGAAAACAGAGTCACGAGTTCCAGCAGTATTGTTCATGGATAACTGTTATCATGTTGGTGCACCTTATCCAATCACATTGCTCGGCTTCCAGACTGCTACCTGCACCACATCATGGCTCTGCAGCAAACCCTATTAAACTTGCATTTCCTCCATTTTCTTTGCCGCTTTAGGCCAGTCATGGAAACAGAAAGGGGGCTTGAAAGAAAGAACACCTTTTCTATTTCCCCTCAGTGACCATCAATTATTCTGACAGTTAGCTGTTAACATCAACTAGCAGCCTAAGCTATATTCATTGTTAAATCAACACCAAAGCAGAACATTGGGTGCATCGTCCCCAATCAGCAGGCAATAATTGTTGGAATGTGGGCAATAATTACAGTGTGACCATCGCTGCACTATAAAAGTGAGGGGGGCGTTCCATAGGAAATCAAAAAAATGTATTGATAATAACTTTTGACTTGTACGATGAATTTGCTGAAATTTTGCAGACAATTTTGTATGCATACCCACATCACCATAGACTGGACATTTTGGAAAAGGGTCATTAATAATATCAAAGTTATTAAGAAAACCAAAAAAGCACTTTCGGCCTAATCTCCATTCATTTTGCCATAGACAAAAAAGGTAGATTTTTGCAGGACCACACAGTGAAAACCGCTGGACGGAATTGGACTGGGTCTGAAACAACTTGGGCACGAAGCATTGACTCGCAATCCTTTTGGGGTCCGGGGTTTTGGCATCCAGTGATTTTTTAAATATTTGGCGAAGAATGGGATACACCCTTCTCCCAAAAAAATAGAGATATCTCCAATGGTGCATTGTAGCAGACAGGCTTTTCTTAAATGAAAAACGGGCCTCTTTTTTTCCGATGAGAGAACCGTTGTTATACCCACAGCTACCCGAAAATACAAAGGCACAAATATGCCATTTCAAGGAGGAAAAACAGTGAAATAGTATCAGGCTAGAGGTGCAGGGGTAGAGGTGGTTTAAGAGTCACCATGTGAAATGTGGGAGTTGGAGGTGGGCTAGGAGCCAAGTTAAGAGTATGAACGATTTCCCATAGCCGCAGTTATACCGAAGGATAACCGCAGCTTCATAAGAAAACGTGAGCGGAAATGAAAGTGCATAACACAGAAACAAGTGTTGGGGGGAATGGGAGAGGGCTGGGAGAGGCCTTGGGGGGAGTGGGGCACAGATGGGGATGCGGGGGTGGGGCACTTGGTGAGTGCCAGGGAGGGCAGGGAAGCATTTTTTGTTGTTTTTCCCGATACACCTGTATAGTGGCCACGGCCCAAGGTAGGTTGTGGCCGGTGGCCAGGTAGTGTTGTAAAATATACAGAAGGCATGGCCAAAGGCCATGGCTAGTGGCCTGGTAAAGTTGTAAAATATACAGTTAACACAGCCAAAGGTAGTGGCCAAAGGCCATGGCTAGTGGCTTCGTAGTGTTGTAAAATGCCACGGCCTTCTGCCATGGCCAGTGGTGTGGAAAACATGATGGTATTACAAAACCCTTGAAATTCACTGAAAAAACCTAAGTTAAAGTTTAGTTAAGGTGCCCACAATTATCACAATTATCGCAATAAAACCCTTGAAATTCAGTGCTATTGGGAATCCATGACCGGCTTAACTCAGCACGTTCCCGTTGCAAAGCCCATGAACATATATATATATATATATATTATAAGAGAAGGGATTCACAATGACATACAAAATGGCATTATTGGGAACATCAACGGTATAACTGCAGGTATCTAACAACTACAAATAACTGTAGCTATCTGTAATGCATTGTGATTATACCCGTGATTATGGGGAAGACGTTTTAAAAAAAATATATATATATATTTGTACAGCTACAGTCAGGTAGCAGTGAAAAAAATCAATAGTCATGGACTTGATAGCATTTTGACATGTATAGTAACCACGGCCCAAGATAGTTCGTGGCCACTGGCCATGGCGGGTGGCGCGGTAGTGTTGTAAAATATACAGTGGGCACGGCCAAAGGCCGTGGTCATTGACCATGGTGAAAGGCCATCACAGTGGCACAGAAAAAAACTATGCTATAACAAAACCGCTGAAATTCAGTGCATTTGGGAAGTCTTGACCAGCTTAACTCGACACGTCCACATTGCAAAGCCCATGAACAAACATATATATATTATAAAAGAAGGGATTCACAATGACATACAAAATTGCATTACGTGGAAATGGCATTATAGGGGACATCAAAGGCAGCGCGCCGAGTTAAACCGGTCATGACCAGGGGTTTTGTTGCGATACATTTGGACACCTTAACTAAACTTTAACAAAAGTTTTTTCAGTGAATATAGCAATAGGCTGGGCCCCGGCGTTGGTATCACCCTGTGAAGCCCCCAGTAACTGCTGCTTATAGCTATTAGCACCCCGAGAATAACCATCGGGGTGCGAACAGCAATACATTTAGGTTAATCAACGGGTTGTAGCAAGCGCGTGACCAGTTCAATCATGCAAAACCATGCTGATCTAACACAGCCACCATGGCACTGGAGGCCATGGCTCCGTGCAGATCCCCTCTTCCATTTCCATGGCAGCCATGGGTGGAGGGGGTGAGGTGCAGTGCCTAAGCAGGAGAGTGGGGGTTGGTGGGGAATTGGGTATGCTCTGTCGTTTGATAGAAAGAGCGGAGAGTAGGAAGGAAGATGTCCAACGGGTGTCTTCACTGCTCGGGTTACTGAGAACCAGGGCTTGGGTCGTTGATTGGTTGACGCACCTACCAAGGGTGGTAATTGCAGCATTTGTTCACACCACCAATTAAGCTGTTTGGTATGGCATGCAGAGTGATATAGACCCACCCTCCCTTTCTTTGCTCTTCTGATGATGTCCGAGCTATTTAAATACCTTTAATACATATCAGGGGGAACCAAAAGAGGCCCCGGAAATAATTTTCAAAGGGGCCCCATATTACACATGCTCAGTTAGCCCAACTCCTTTGCTGTGAAAACATTTGAAAATACTGAGCGCAGATGCTGACTGGGAAATCTCCAGAGTTCCCTATAGGCCAGCCCAGCACTGGTAAATCTACAGAACAATCAAAATCAAAGTTACCATTCACTTTCTCCAATACAGACTATACAGGGTGCAGCTCAGGGTGTGTGGACCTGAGGCCAGCTCTCCATTGGCACACTGCATGATCTCGGGCGATATCTGTACCTACCTGTGCCTTAGAAAATCAAATGAGTGACGTTCACCTTGAATACCCATGCTATGCAAGTACCATATCTCAGAAACCCCTGTGCAGTTCTAAGATAACAACAGCATGCTACACATTTCTTTTAAGTGGGAAAAACAAATGTACCCAATTTCTAACAATGTGCCTTCAAATTTTATTTGTTTCGTCGACACAGTACAAGAAGTGCAATGCACACGTTTAGGACATACAATACCAGTTATGTACACGATGCAACAGAGGTTTTCTTAGGCCTAGCACACAGAATGCAGTAATGGCCTCCACATATATACGAAAACGGTGCAATAAGCGGCCCACAGGCCCATTGAGCGGACTTGTATCCTGCGCATGGGTGGCTCTGGTCAAGAGCAGTGCCGTTTGCTGCTTTTAGTGCTGCAGGTTCAAGTTTAGGGGCGGCTCTAGCCAAGGCAATGGGCTCCTCTGACACTTGCTGTGCCCAGGCTGCACACTTTCGACGACTGTTCAGAATGCAGCCCTCCTCCTTACTTTGTAATCTGCACGTTTAACCCTTTGGACGGTTGTGTTCAGAGTACTACATGGCTCGTTAGAATGCCTATTCCCTGGCACACTCTATAGATTACTCTGATCGAGACGCTGCGCTGTTGGTCACTTTTCAAGTTCACGGTTTGACGTACTGCTTGACAGCTTTCATGCTCTCTAGTTACAGCGATAGGGGAAGGCGCCTGGTCTTCCCCTAAAGATGACCCTTATCAGAGCTCTATATAGTTTCACTATTCTTGTCTCTTGATAACTTCGGTTCCATGTGTTAAAATCGCGGCAAAAATGGCCGTGAACACAAAATATCGTGGCAAAAAGGCAGTGGTTTTGCCGCCACAATCCATGTAAAGGATATGGGGTACACCCCCACAACCCCTGGACACATTATACCATTTAAGGGGCGCGGGGTACACCCCTGCAACCTCCGCTCTCCTCAAATGATGTAATGGGGTATACCTTTAACGGGTCAAACCACAGCATTATTGCCGTAATTTTTTGTTCAGGCAACATTTTTGCCGCGATTTTATCGCTGCATACCATAACTTCCATGCCAGTGCTTAATTTGCAGGGGTGTTTGCCAGGGCTCAGCCCTGGCACTTATTTTTGAGCCCTGGCACTTATTGTCTCAGACTCACTCTAATAATGAAGAGTTGATAGTCAGTGCATCCATCAACCACAGTGAGCAGGTGCAAGATGTAGTGTAACCCCAAATATGCCAGCACTGTGGGGAGCATCTATGGGTGAGGGCAGCAGTGGTGGGGAACTGCCCACCCACATGGTCACAGGAGTTCTAGAAATTATTTGGGCCCTGGCACTTATTTATTTACAAATGTAGCACTGTGGACAGCTCTGATCAGTGCCCGGTGCTGCTTGCCAATTTTCTGCTCTGGTTTTTAATGGACAACTCTAATAAGGATGCTGTCATTTGTTAGCATGTGGGTTGCTGGTTTTCCTACATGGGTGGTCCTGATCCGGGTTGTGTGCTGTGTTTCACTTTTAGCACTACTGCATTTCAGTGGACGGCTCTACGAGAGTGCTATGATTAGTCAGCTTCTGTGCTAATGGTTGTCATGCGTGGTCAACTCTGATAAAGGCGGTGTGCTGTTTGTCATTTGTTTGTCGTGCTTCTGGTTTTCAATGGATGCTATGGCCAGGGCTGCTGTGCCGTTGGTCACTTTCACGCTGGTTATTGATGATCGAGAGGAAGTCGATGCTTTGTTAGTAAAGTCCAGGCCAAGGGCTCAGTGGACTCGGTGGCAGCACAGCGATGGGGAGATTTCCTGACGGCCAGTGGCTACCTAAAATCAGAAGGCAATCCTCCAGGGCAGAACAAAAATATATACATCAAGTAGGGACCTTTCCGTTTGTGTGGCCGTCCTGACACACACGCAGTGCTTAATTTGTAGGGGTGTTTGCCAGGGTCTCAGCAGCAGCACTTATTTCTAAGCCCCGGCACTTATTGTCTCAGACTCAGATTGATTATGAAGCAGTGATAGCCAGAGCATCCATCAACCCCAATGAGCAGGTGCAAGATGTAGTTTAACCCCAAATGTGACGACACTGTGGGGAGCAGCAGTGGGTGGTGGCAGCAATGGTGGAGAACTAGTCCGCACAAGTGTGCTAGAAAATATTTGAGCCTTGGCACTTATTTTCTTAGAAATTAAGCACTGCACACACCCTTCCAAAACGCATCTGTTACTATTGAACCCTAGTCAGGATACATCTGAAGTAGGCCCCTGACCCACGGATACAAATATCCTCTCAGTTTAGTGAGAAGTGTTCATCTTTGGAACAGGAGTGTGGAATTGTAGGATAAATATTGCTGTCACCTTAAGAAAAAAATGCCAGTCGTGTTAAGAACATGGGCCAGGCGTGATAGCGGGAGCGGGAGCCATCGCCAGTAGGAAGCCTTCCACCTCCTCAAGGTAGGCAGGGGGTTGTGTGTCATCACAGATGTGCAAGTCTTTCAGCTCTGCCTTGAAGAAAGGGATTGCTGCGGGGAAAAAGAGCAGTGAGACATATTAGACGGTTTGCTGAAGACGGGGGCCATACATGGGCAGCACCTCGGCCCAGTTGCTGGACTTAGTGTCGGCCCACTCTAGAAGGTCATCGGCCTTGTAGAGGAAGACAAGTAGCATGGCAAGAACGTCCCCCTCAGCGAAGTGCGAGTCCTTCGGATCCTCCAAGAAGAAACGCTTGTAAAGAGCTGATAGTGTATAGGAGCCCCTGCTTTCCGCAGGTGTTGTACTGTGACGCTGGTCTAAACTCTTCAGGGCCTGCATGGTGTCCAGGCAATAGACGGGGCCAGAAAGGTCTTGCCCCTGCAACTGCAGCTCGGTCTTCAGCAGCGGGAAGTCATAGCCATTGCCGTTGTGGGCCACCAGGCAGACGGGCTGGGCCTGGCGCTGAAGGAACTCCTTGATGAGGGCCACGGTGCGGGAGTCGAAGGTCTGCTTCTCGCATTGTGCCAGATTGCCATTGCTGAGCCCTGTGATCTCGGTAGCCTTGGGTGTGAGTGATTTGCCTGGGTCGATGAAAAGGCAAAGCTTGTCCAGGATGCGCGGCAGCTGCAAGTTGCCTGTGGCGGCATCCCGTGTAGGGTTCTCCAGCGAAGCACGATGGACCGCCACCAGGCAGATCTCCGTCACTTTGGGGTTGTCCTTGGGCAAGCCAGTGGTCTCCAGGTCAAAGAAGATAAAGCTTTTGATTAAAGTGGGCATGGCAGCTTTTAGAAAAAGGGATGGCTGCAAAAAAAGCAAAGGGTTGTGTTAGGTACTGAAGCAGAAACAGAAAGTGGCATACTTGACATCTATGGCCAGACCTGACATATTTACTTTATTAATTCTGCCCACTACACACATTGCCTCTTAATACCAACATCATTCAGGTGTCATGTGTGCTACGCTTTGAGTAGGGTGACTTCCACATTAGTTTAGTAGCTGCAGAATTACTATTCAGGAATGTACCTGCAGTACCATAAATAGACCGAGCAGGGGTTTTAAGCCTACATTTCTACCAGGACTGCCTGAGCACTCTCTTGAGCCTCTCACACGGCCAACAAAAATCGTTCTCTATGCAAATGTGACTGAGAATCCCAGTGCTCATCACATACTCTTCTGGTCATCTATCTTTAGGAGATAGTGCCTATGTAATGGACAACCATGCATCATATGAATACTAGCATTTAGTCCTGCCTAACTCATCGCAAATCTATGTGATCACTGCGCCGCCCGTAACTACGCCGATGAAAGTGTCAACGCCAATTATGGCGCGGCACAGTGATCAGATAGATAACTTTGCCTGCATTCCCCAGCCCGCATTTCCCTTCCCGACCAACCCACGCCACTTACCTTTACGGCAGCACACTTCTGTGCGTGCCGCCTACACCAGGTTACCCCTGCAGCGTCAGTTCCTCCCACTAACGTGGGTCAGAGCTGATGCCGCAGGGTGCTTTTCTTTTTTTCTTTTTATTTTCTTGTCCCCCGCAACCCCCGACTCCCATTACTGCACCCAAGGAGAGCGGGGGACACCCCTGCAACCCACGCTCTGCTTGGGCACAGTAATGGGAGTCAGTATTTTGTGCGCCCCCAAAGTCGCAGTGACTGCGGGTGCGCAGTCGCATAGGCGACATTTTAGTACGATTCCACTCACCGCCTCTGTCTACAAAAACGGTTCCCGCTTTCCCTTCATCTTGCATCACCCTTGCTCATGCTATTCTTCTAGCAGGCCAAGGTCTGGTGACCCCAGGAGGGGTCCAATATGCCTCAGACAATGATTCTGCACTTAAAAACGACTATGGTGGTGATTTGAAGCAGGACGAAAGCTTAGTAAGATAACATAAACATGGCATAACATACGCTACCACAAAACGACATAGGCAGAAATGAACAAGTTCCTAAGAACACTGTAAAACATGTGACCCTTTATGTGGCATTGCGAGGCATTTGATTACATTTTTAAAAAATATGTAAGGGTAAAGCAAGGGATCCCCCGGGCTGCACCTTGGAATGAAGGGTCCCTCTGCGGGTGTGTCACGTGGGTGACCCTTTAAGCGCTGTTAATTCAGTTTATGTAAAACCTTACTTGTGGGGATCCGGCGAGTGCACCGCTCAATGCCAATCAAAACAAATACCTGGTTGATCCTGCCTTAAACGCGGTGCCCCGTAGCTAGGAGGGACACGCTCAAGAAACTTCACAGCCGAGGACTGATTCATCAATGAGGCACCCCGTGAGGAGGAGTGGAACCACACTTTATATTGCCACCACAGGCCTGAACTTCCTAGTTAGGTGCTTCTTGTATGAAGGGGAAGCGTTGCATGAGCACCGTCAGCACCCAGGCTGCTACTAACTACCAGTGAGTAAGGGGAGCGCCTTGTGATTGCCGCTGGACCCGCCCCTTCCTAGGCGGTCATATACGTGACAAGACCGGCCTCGATTACGTAGATCTATGTGTGCCCTCTACTGCCGGACGCAGCCCCGGAAGGATTGCACCTCTGCCTCCTGTCATGATCACTGGACACGGGGAACACAAGTACAAGTGAGCCTGACTTATGAATTATAGACACGGACACAATCAACTATCCTTATTCAACTTCATTCTCGGACTGAGGATCCTACCCTCTTCCCCGCCACTTCCTGTTCCTCCCACCATATCTAAACTCCACCTCACATAACGAGGCTGAAAAACACAACATTGTATCTCCCCCTTTCTTAAACAATAGGTCCACATTACACCGTTTCTTCTATGAGTCTTGTGGGGGGTTTTCAGGTCCTCACAGGATGCCCGCCATTGGCGATGTTCTGGACTTCCACAGGCACTGCTTTGCATCTTGACCTTCCATTATTCATCAGATGCTTCACCATCCCCTAGATACTAGTCTTCGGAATCATATCCACTCCCTTCACTTCTAGGGTTAATCCTTTGTTGGTCTTCTCTGCTCTGGCATCTCTTGAAGAGTGATATGTTCGGAGTGATTGTTCTTGGTGTCCCGTCTCCCGCTGTAATCATCATTCCATTTTTGTCTCTCAATGTTAGAAGCTCTGGTCTGAATGTTGAGTCGTCTTTTCGATGTTGAGGTTGTCATACTATCACCTGATCGACAATTTGTATGTCTGCTACCCTAGCACCTCTTCGGACGACAATCTCTTCATTTTTTGATTTTCTTCCCTGTCTTTGTTCCTGGACTGTTGTTCTACCTCACAAAGATTAGTTATCTCTGGTCTTTGAGGCAGCCAGTGTCGTATGACTCGGCCAAACATCAGGTTGGCTGGACACACCCCTGTTGTACTATGTGGTGTGTGTCGATAGTCCCTTAACAACTGGTAGAGGACTTGTTCAAATGGGCGAGTGATGACGTTGACAATCTGTAACGCCCTGTTGATGTTCGCCATTAATCGCTCTACTATGGCTTTGACTTGTGGCCATAGTGGCGTGATATTCCTGTGTTTGAAACCCATATACTGGGCAAAATTAGCAAAGTCCTGGCTAGTGACAGGTGGGCTATTGACCGACTTGATGACCTTTGGTATCCCATATGCTGTCAGTACGCGGTCCAGAACAGGGATAATGCACGTGGCAGCTGTGGATGGTACCAGCTGTTATTTCCAGAAATCTGGAATGTTCATCTGTCACCACTAGCACATAGGTCCAGTCCCAAATCGGTCCAAAGAAATCAATAGCTAGTTCTTCCCATACCCCTTCAGATAGCGTTGACATTTGCAAACGGCTGGGGTGAAACGGCGGTGCTACTACTGCATGGAGCACATTTTTTGTAGGGTCTCCTCTACTCGGGTGTCAAATTTTGAGAACCATAGTTTTTGTCTCAATAATCTTTTGGTCGAGACCAACCTCCCCCTCCATCCCCCCCGATGACCTTCATGGGTCAAATCAATGACTTGTTGCCTTAACAACCCGGGTCGTACAATTTTGTAGACCTTCATGACGGTGTGGTCATCTGTGATGGTCAGTTCATCTCGTACTGGGTGAGGCTGTGCACATCCTCCGGAACAGCCCTTTCTTTGTACCTTGCCATTCCCTTGGCATTTCTAATCCTTCTTGTCGCTACGCATCAGGCGATGATGTTCAATGCCGGATCTTGTTCGGATTCCTTTTGCAGCGTGGTCCAGTCGATCGGGAAAGGTTTCATCTACTGGATGTACAACCGAGGGTTCCACTCTTGGTGATACCGTGGGGCAATATTATAAGTACTCAGCTGGATTCTCGTCCTTGCACAGTCGATGTCTGATTGTGAATTTGTAGTCTTGTACTCGCAAGCCCCATCTTGCGATACTTGGTGTCATCCTGGCTTTTGGATTGATTTCCGTAGATGTTGAGGAGTGCTTAATGGTCTGTGGCAATGGTGAATTCCTTTCCATAGAGGAAGAGGTGGAAATATTTAAAAATGCTGGCACGGCCTGGAGTATGCTTGTTTCGTGGTGGATCGAGTGTGAAGTGTCTCTGGGTCCTGTTGGGTCAGAATAGCTCTGGGTCCCACTGGGCTGGCATCAGCCGTCCTCGTTCTCCATGTGAGCATCAAAATAGGCCATAGCCTCCGCTGCCATGATGCTCTGGCAATTCTTCTGAAATGCTGCCTGGCAGTCGGGCGTCCATCTGAACTCCTGTTTGTTCTTGGTGAGCTCTCGTAATGGCACGCTTATCGTGGCCTAGTCTTTCAGATATCTCGAGCAGTAGCTTGCCAGTCCCAGAAGCAACCGTAGGTCGGAGATGTTTTCTGATCTCAGAGTTAAATTTGCCACTGCCACCTTGTCAGGGTACAGTTGCATGCCATGTTGTGAAAATATCTGCCCAAAGAACTTGAGAGTCCTCTTGGAGAACTTGCACTTGTCCTTATTGAGTGTCAAAAGAGCCGCTTCTAGAGCTAGGCAGACACGACTGAGGGTGGTGTCATGTTCTTCCATGGACTTGCCAAAAACCAGGATGTCATCACTGTAGTTAAGACAGTTCGGTACATGTGTTATGACTTTATGAATGTCCTCCTGGAAGATTTCTGCTGCGGATGACACTCTGAAACTCAAACGTTAATATCTGTATAACCCTAGGTGGGTTACAAATGTGGTGATATAGTGGGATTTTGTGCCAGCTCCAACTGGTGGTATCATTTCTTACGGTCTAATTTGGAAAAAGTGGTTTCACCTTGTAGCAGCTGAATCATGTCTGTGATTCTCAGTGCCTGATGCCTCTCTCTCTGTATAGCCTCATTCTACGCAAATTGATCCTTCGGCAGCCTTCTTCGGGAATGGTACTATGGGGGATATCCACAGGGTAGGTCCTGTCGCTGGCTCAATGATATATTGGTGTAATCATTACTGGATTTCTTCTTCCACTTGTTTTTGAATATTGAATGGTATGCCCCAATAGTGCTGGGCCAACGGTTTGATGGATGGGTTGATGTGTAATTTTACTTTGCTGTTTTGTAGTTTGCCTAGCCCTTTCAATAATGCTGGAAAGGCTTTTTCGACATTTCCGTCCTTCACCATGTATTTATGGGCCATGAGATTATATAGGATGTGCACCAAACCCAAGTCTGCCGCCGTTCTGAAACCAAGAATGCACCCACTTTCCGTTTCCGTCTTCAATACATGTAGTTGTATCCAGGTCGAGTGAGACTTATGGGAGCATATTGCAAAGAATGTACCTTTACATGGTAGTGTTTTCCCCGTGTCGTTTCCTAGTGCCTACATGTATCCTTTCTTTCTCTGATGTCGATGTGGATGTGGATTCGCTCCCTGACAGAGATCTCACTTCGATATATCGCACATTTCTCCTTGGGCGCCAGTGTTCATGTCTCTCTGGGGAATGACGTTCTCTCCTGGGGTGGTATCTGTTAATTTCCCCTCCAGAATATCGGTGTTACTTGTGTTTTCCACCTGACCTGGCAACACTACTTCTCTGGTGATTGGATCGCCGCCCCCCTCACCGTGACACATTGGCATGGACTGTCATTGGCGCGTTCCTGCATTCTGCCCGAAAATGCTTGTCTTCCCACAGGTGGCACAATTCTGACCCATCACTGGGCTAGGCCCATCATGGGGAAACTCACATCCACATTTGAAACGGGTTAGGTCGTTTCAACTGGTGGTGTCACTCCTCGATGGCATTAGTCTGCTGATGCTTTCCAGTTCTTTTGGTTGGGGCTGTATTGTTATTTTGTTCATGTTCTCCATTTGCCGGTCTATCACATACTCTGTGTGGGCCATCACTAAGATTTCCTCTAATGATCTCTGTTTTTGCAACAGTTTATTCCTGAATTCCGGGAACTCGCACCCTGCTATGACCTGGGATCTGAGTGCCTCCTCATTGGGATATATGTGGAATTTGCAACGTTTTATTCTGATGCGTAGTCTCATTACGAAGTTGTCTAGGGTTTCCCTTTTTTCCTGTGTCGCCGTGTGAAATATATGTCTTTCATAGTCTACATTTGTATGAGACACAAAGTATGTTGAAAGCGCCCCTTGTAGGATCGTTAAAGGATGCTGTCTCGTTGTCCAGCAATTCGTATAGCATGTCTCGTACTGGTGGTACCACTGCCACGGTCAGTATGTTCTTCTTCCTCTCATTGTCTATTTGCCCCATTGCTCCGAGGTATACCTTAAAATCACGGACCCAACGTGCCCATCGTGGTCATAGATTGCTAGTGCCTTTTAAGTCGAATGCCATGGGCAGCTGTAAAGAGAGCGGGTCGCCCTGGGCTGGCGGAAACATCCCTGAGGAGCGTGCGGACACTGTTGCCGGCATGTCTTACTCCGAGATGATGGGGAGCTCTCTTCCTGCTGCTTCTGATGGGGTATTAGTGTGTGGAAATACCTGCACTCGTCGCGTTAAGTTTCTGTATGGGCAACTTGCCCATACCTCTCCTGATACATGGCTCACAGTGTCCTTGTTGTTCTGCTGCTGGAATTTTCACTCCTTTGTGTATCTGATGTTTGTGGTGCATTCCTTAGTCCTATATAAACCTCACTGCTGTCTGCACCCACCCTGAGTCGGTGCGCATGGTGTTTATGTTGAGGAGCTGGGTGAGTGGCCTTCTGTGCCTCTCTGGGTGCTGTTTGGCCTCTCTTTGTAAAATGTGAGGCTCTGTGCCTGCACACCTTCCCTGGCACCATGAGGGTTATGCCCACTGTGTGTCCTTCTTTGGAAAATGGAAGCGCTGTGCCTCTGTCCAACGCTGTTATGGCTATGCACTGTAGCCCAGCCATTGACGTACCTCTGGTAGGCGATCTGCCGCCTCTTTCCGCCATCTATGTCGACCGGGAGGGGGTGTAGCAAGCCCTCAGATGGCCTGGTGGTGGTACTCACTGCAGTACGTTCAGTGCCCTGTCAATGCTGCTACCACCTCCTGCCGTTATGCTGTCGAGTGGGTGTGGGCTATGCCCTTTAGTGTCCTTGGGCGGGTGTGGGTCAAGCCTTTTAGAGTTCTGATGATGGCATGCGCCACAGTCCATGCGGGGCCCTGCCTCCACTATGCAGGCTCCAGCCACGCGTCAGTGGGACTTTATCTGTTCTGCTTTGTGCGGCTGAGTCACCCGTTTGTCGCCAGTGTGATGATCAGTGCACATGGGGGTACAAGTGCACGGACACAATCAACTATCCTTACTCAACTTTATTCTCGGATTGAGGATCCTACCATATTCCCCATTACTTCCTGTTCCTCCCATTTTATCTAAACCCCACCACACATAACGAGGCTGAAAGGCACAACATTACACCCCCTGCGCCGCCGTTTGTGACGGTCCGCCCTTGGCATATGCAGCATAACTAGGGAAACCGTCAAAAGACCCCAGTCGCCTCCAGGACAACCCTAAGTTGCACGTGGCAGATGCAGATCAGGTAAGGACACTGAGGACCCCCTCAAGGCTGCTGCTTCACAGGTACAAGTTATAACCAAGAAAGTGATGGGTGGAAGGTTTTGAATTAATCTGAACCACTGGCATTCCTCTGGGAAACCTTCCACACAACCGTATTTTAGCCCGTCTTTGCAATTGCAAAAGGGGTCCAGCCATATGCAAATCAGTCAGGTACTGCCACCAATGGGAGCAGCCGAGCCCAAACGGTTAGGCCAGGTCCCCTCTGCACAGAAACACAAGCAACCCAGACATGTTTCGACCTTGTTGGGCCTCATCAGTGAGGTGCAGCGAGCAATGGACCCACATCTTGGAATACCCTCTCTCACATAAGGAGACAAACTAAACCCAAATAATTGATGGGTGGAAGGTTTTGAATTAGTTTGAACTGCCTTGATCACCACATTTGTTTTGCTGTAGTCACCCCAAGTGGGAAGGGTATGCCCAGACGTGTGTACCGTGCCTGCTGGGCATTGAGATCCAAGCTACTCCTCACTGGTGAAGCCCAACAAGGCTGAAACATGTGTGGGGATGCCTGTGGTTTCGTGCAGAAGGGATGTGACCAAGCATTTAGCAGTTCGGGCTGGACTGCCCCTTTTGTGGTGCAACTAGTCTAAGCATGATTTGCATACGGTCTTTCCCCTTTTGGAAAGGCTTGGCAGGCGAAGAACGATGGTCTGGAGGGTTTCCAAGAACAATGCCAGAGGTTAGGATTAATTCAAAACCTTCTAGCCATCGCCTCTTTTGTTTTTTTATCCGAGGGACAAGTGACACACCCAGTACAGGAGCAACTTCACCCGCTCTGCTGCGAAGTGGATGCTTGGGCACACCAGGCCAGGCTGCCTGCCAAGTAAGAACCCCCTGCAAATATTTTTGAAAGACTAATTTTTGCTTTTTCACTATTTATATGCAGCTGTTTAGTAATAGAATTTTGGAATAGGAGTAAGCGAATTGCTGCCATTTAGAGAGAGCGAGTGCAGAGTCATATAGTGCCATCAAGAGAGCAACCATTCACGAATGGGAAGGCGGGTGAAGCCCTTAACATCAGTGGCAGAAAGAGAAGAGCTAGAGGGGAGGTCCAGCTACCAAACCTGAGGAGGTGGGGGCAGAAGAAGTACCCCTGGAGAGAAGGATCTGGGAGGGTCTGTCAGATAAGGTCAGTCCAGGACAGAATCCAGGGCCATAGGAGGAGTTATGCGGTGGTGCAATCTCACCCGGGGTTAGGGAGCGTACCCCGGGCAGGGACCGAGAGAGGGTGCCCAGGGGACCAAGACCCTAGAACATGGAGATGCCCAGGGCATAGGGAACTCCCTGCGCACAACTCGGAGACCGGCGACAACCAAGCCCAAGAGGTGCCACTACCAGCTCAACCTCCTGGAGGAGTTCTTCCAGCTGGTCAACCAGTGAGTTGAGAAAACAATAATTAAACTTTATATTATGCCTGGAAAATGGCTCTGAATAGGAAAAAAAAAAGCAAAGGTGTCCTCAATTGCTATATTCCTCACCGCCAAGAAACATTGGTTATCACCTTTGATAGTAATAAATATTTTAAGGGTGGGAGAAAGTCTGATGGGACTACAATGACTGTGAAACGAGTTTAGAAAAAACAACAAAAACGGTAAAGGTCCTTTTTCATCTTACCTGTTTTCAAATAAAGGAGCACTGCTGTTTTAGTATTTTTTCGAACACCACCCTAAAAAAACAGAAGGAAACGGTGTAAGGGTTCAACTGATACAATCAAATGACGACACGAGTGGTGGCGCAGAGCCTCTGGGGAGTTAGACATGCGTAACGAAAGGGCAGAGGGGTACAAGGGACCACGGTGACGCTGGGCAGGAAGTCATCCCTTACCGAGAGTGCAGGGGAATGCCTAAGCATCAGGCATAGCCGGTATCCCAGGGCAACAGATGAGTAACGCGACAGAAAGCACGGGGCGAGTAACCTGGACATCCTGCGTGCATATGCAGGTCGGGTGTTATACAGCTGGAGAAAGATCACAACCTTCCACTGACCATCCAGGCCGGATCTTCCTACCCACCAGTGCCAGCACAGCACCTCACACTGTCAACACCTCAGACCGTCTGCTGCTGCAGGTTTCTCACACTGCCCACCAGTGCCAACACCTCACACTGTCTGCTGCTGCAAGTGTCTCACCCTGCCCACCAGTGCCAGCGCCTCACACTGTATGCTGCTGCAAGTTTCTCACCCTGCCTGGCAGCTACTGCAAGTGTATTGCCCTGCCCACCAGTGCCAACACCTCACACTGTCTGCTACTGCAAGTGTCTCACCCTGCCCACCAGTGCCAGCGCCTCACACTGTATGCTGCACGTTTCTCACCCTGCCCACCAGTGCCAGCGCCTCACACTGTATGCTGCTGCAAGTTTCTCACCCTGCCTGGCAGCTACTGCAAGTGTATTGCCGTGCCCACCAGTGCCAACACCTCACACTGTCTGCTGCTGCAAGTGTCTCACCCTGCCCACCAGTGCCAGCGCCTCACACTGTATGCTGCACGTTTCTCACCCTGCCCACCAGTGCCAGCGATCACACTGTATGCTGCTGCAAGTTTCTCACCCTGCCTGGCAGCTACTGCAAGTGTATTGCCCTGCCCACCAGTGCCAGCGCCTCACACTGTATGCTGCACGTTTCTCACCCTGCCCACCAGTGCCAGCGCCTCACACTGTATGCTGCTGCAAGTTTCTCAACCTGCCTGGCAGCTACTGCAAGTGTATTGCCCTGCCCACCAGTGCCAACACCTTACAGTGTCTGCTGCCCGTTTCTCACCCTGCCCACCAGTGCCAGCGCCTCACACTGTATGCTGCTACAAGTTTCTCACCCTGCCTGGCAGCTACTGCAAGTGTATTGCCCTGCCCACCAGTGCCAACACCTTACACTGACTGCTGCTGCGTTCCACCTGCCCACCAGTGCCAGCGCCTCACACTGTATGCTGCACGTTTCTCACCCTGCCCACCAGTGCCAACACCTTACACTGTCTGCTGCACGTTTCTCACCCTGCCCACCAGTGCCAACACCTTACACTGTCTGCTGCTACAAGTTTCTCACCCTGCCCACCAGTGCCAGCTTTTTACCTTGCCTTACCTGCAAGCTCACTATATTAGACACCGGTACCATCTTCTCATCTTGCCTACTAGTAGTTGGTCTTAACTAGCTATCAATGTGATCACTTTCCACTGCTCAGAAGCGGAAGCTTCTCACACTGCCTCCCCCGGCATGCATCTCAGGCAGCTAGCTCACTGCTGCCAGACTACCCATGCGTAGAGGGTGGGTTGCCAAAAAAGCACACGGCTGGACCTTTTCGGGCCGGCAACCAAGCTCCGTGCAGAGCGAGGTTGCGTATTTCCTAATGTGCAGCACCCGCATTTCTGCCCGCTATTCATTGGGCTAATCCTGCCCGAAGCGGTCGCCTGTCCAACATTGAGACAGCTCAGCAGGTTAAGCATTTGTTGCGGATCAAAGTGTATAATTCGCAGGCCAAAGGATTGAAGCAGGACACATGCCCTGCCTGGTGTGCACACACTGATAGCAGGCATGGGGAGTTTCCCCTATATCCGCCAGCCGGCACCGGTAGAAGCAGGCTGTGCTCTCATGTCCTGATGGTAGGGCGTAGGGGCAAACGCTCCCCAAGAGCTATGTGTCCCCACCACCACCCCACTCACAAACTGGGTGGCAGGTGGAAAACCCGTAGCCACGGGCCCTGGATCAGGGGGAGAGACGGTAGATACATAGTACTATAGGCAGCCAAGACCCAGGCACGCCACCTCAACCAAGAAGCATTGCATTCAAATAATGGGTTTCACTTTTATGTAAGGAGAGAATAATGGCTCACATATGATGGTCAAAAAATAAAGGGTACCTGGCACGCTGTCGGTCCCCCAGGGAGGCAATGGGTATACACAGATAAAATGGACCGGGAGCCAGAGAATGGAAAGCAACAATTTCAGCCAATTTCACAAAAATGTCAATTTATTTTCACACACGCCAAATATTTTGTGGTACTAAACAAACAGAGGCACTCAAAACCAAATTGTACAAATGTCCATAATAACTCCTACTCCATTCAATCTACTCCATCTCCATCACTCATACATGCATCGTACTCCTCCATTGTACGTTTCATATATCGCCTTGTAACACACACGACCTTTTAACAGTTATGACATCTGTGCAGAACAGGCTGACGCAGGTTCGAATCCCGGCGGGGCCAAACTCAGCCTTTCAGCCTTCCGAGGTCGAGGAAGGAGCACCACACACTGTGGGTAATAATAAGCAGCGCTCAGATGCCTGAGGGTTCGTAGCGCTATATAAATGCTAAATTATTATTATTATTAAACGATGTCCCTACACTCCATGTGTATACTATTGCTCTGATTACTTACCGGTAATCTTCATTACTCCTAGTCCTACTCTTCCTCGTCACAGTACTTACTTCATGAGGCACCCGCCTCCGACACAGGACCTTCTTCTATTTCTTTAAATCCCTATAACTCCTCCCCCACATCCATGTCACTCAGTTTCATATTACCAAGCCGGAGCATGGGACCTTCCCCGCAGGGAGGGTGAGGAGGGTCGTCAGTACTGTGACGAGGAAGAGTAGGACTAGGAGTAATGAAGATTACCGGTAAGTAATCAGAGCATTACCTCCACGTCCACTCTTCCTCGTCCCAGTACTTACTTCATGAGGTATACCAAAGCATCAACGGGGAAAAGGTCCCAATGAGACAGAGCCAAAAACAGTGCAGCAAAACACACCCACAATAACTCTTAAATCACATCCCCACAGACAAAAACTCCAACCACGAAGGAACCAACCCCCGAGTGGGAGAAACTCAACCCATAGCGGTTGATGAAAATGCCTAGACCAGCCAAGGCGGCAGCCATACAAATCTCTTGCAGAGAAAAACCCTCCTTACATCGGGCCAGGAAGCCGCGAAACCCCTGGTAGATCGCCCCTGATTGTGCGCAGGCGCAGGCAGGCCAGAAGCCACATAGGCCCTAGAGATCACAACCCGGAACCACCGGAAAATGGAAACCACAGATGCGTTATGCCCAGCCCCAGCCAGACCACAAGCAATCAGAAGACTATCAGATTGGTGGAAAAGGCAAACCAAGCCAAATACTCCAACGCGTCCCGCCGGACATCAATGTTAAGCCGAGCCACCTCCTCAGGCGTTCTTGGATCATGAAAGAAGTCAGGGAGAACCAGACCCTGAGAGGTGTGAAACCCGAGAGACAACTGAAGGGAGAAACTTCGGACCACACCCCGGCACCACCGAGTCTGGCAGCACCCTCAGGAAAGGAGCTAGACATAAGAGAGCCCCAATCTCCCCAAGTCTACGGGCAGAAGTGAGGGCAATAAGAAAAGCAGATTTCAGTGTAAGATGTTTGATATCAATCTCGGAAATGGGCTCAAAAGGAGGCCCGTGAAGGAACCGTAATACAAGAGGGAGATCCCAAAAGGAAAACCCTTTATCAGCACAAGGAAGGGAAGAAGAAAAACCCTGGATCAACTTCCCCACCAACACCTCCCCATCCAAGTGACCGTCAGAGTCCCCCAAAAGGAATTTCATGGAGGCCTGCTGAGAGCGAAGCCTGGAAAAACTGCCAGGCCCCTGTCAAAACCCCTCCTGGAGGAACCGAAGGATAGCAGAGGCCAGAACGCAGGGGAGGGATCTCAGACTGCCCATACCAGTCTCGGAAATGGCCCCAATGTCTGCCTAACACCTTCAGAGTGGAGGGTCTAAGAGCATCCATTTGGACTCAACTACAGGATCTGAGAACCCCTGAGATATCAACCTAGACTGAGCAATAGCCACACCGCCCATTGCATCCGGTGGAATTCTAACCGCAGATCCCCTTGAAGGGGACACGGCCACCTCGGAACCAGCCAAGGTTCCTAGGAACGAAGCTCCAACAGAGAGGGGAGCCAACTCCAGCGGCACCAGAACAGAGCTAACAACAACACAGTCACCCTGGACACTCAGATGCGCCAAACCACCCGGGGCAGAAGGGGAATAGGCGGAAAGGCATAAAGGAAAACCCCAAGGCCACTGTACAGAGAGGGCGTCCATCCCCCAATCCCCTCAACCTGAAACCAAGAGCAGAAGAGGGGAACTTCTGCTGAGGCCGGGGATGCAAACAGGTCTAGAACCAAGGACCCTAAACTGACACAGGTCACCGCAAAGACCTGGGCCAACAGGACCAGTTCTGCAGAGGAGTGAAAACCGGCGTCTGAGAAGATCCGCTTGAACATTGTCCACCCTTCTGATACGTGAGGCCAGCAGATACACCAGATGAGATTCCTCCCAGGTGCCTATCAGCGCTGCCAGAGCATTCAAGGAACAGCCGGAACCCCTTTTGCAGTTCACATATGCCAAGGCTGTCGTATTGTCCGATCGGACCAAAAACCGCCGACCGTCCAGCAACTCCTCGAAGTACACCAGACCTTGCACAATGGCACAACTCTTGCCAATTGGATGATCACCGGCTCTCCCCAGATCTCACAACCCTTGAGCTGAGAGGACCCCCAATGTATACCCTTTCTGCTGGTGTTGGTAGTAGGAGAGGTCACAGGAGGAAGGACCATGCACACCTCAGCCTGTAGACCTGAACCCCCCCGCCACCATAGCAGGGACACTCGCAGCGCTGGGGACACTGAAAACAAAACTACGAAAGCCGAGATGTCGGGAGCCAGTGGGAGAGAGTATAAGACACCAGGAGACGTAACCGAAGACAGGCTCAAGGAACTGGAAAACATGCAAGACGCCACGTGCCCCGTAACTTCAGCAACAGGTGAGTCGAGACATACTGCCTTCTGAGAACCCAGCCCAGAACAGCCAGCAAGCGCCCCCCCTGCACAACATCCAGAGTACGCTCTCCCCAGACGTCCGGACAAGCAGTGCAGGGCCTTGAGACCCATAAGCAGGTGACACATCCTAGAAGGCATAGGGACCAGGAACACCCGCAAGTAGAAAACTTGACCCTGAACAGGGAGAGGAACGGGCAAGACGGTAACCCACAACAACCGTTCGGAGAGAACGGATCCCATGGCCAACTACTTGGACCGTGAGCTGGGTACCAAAGTCCTAACCATGCAAACCTGGACAGGAGGAGACAGGAACGGCAACTGATATCCCCTCCAGAAGGAGCCCATTACCCAGGAAGCCGAACCCCACCGGTCCCATACACCTCCGAGAAGATAGAGACGAGGAGCCAGGGAAAACCGCCAGTCACTGCACTTGCACCAGAGGGAAATCACAGGACGTTGAAACAGGCCTGCGCCACAATATAACAGCATGCTTGTCAGCCCACAAAAAGATTTGACCTATCAAAAGGAAGATACTGGACAGGCCAGAAGTCCAGCAGACTATGGCCCCCTCAGCCGACAGAGGAGCCACCAGGCTGGCGTCAAAAGGGCAGAGTACTGTCACAAAGCGGGGCAAAGCAATCCATCCCGGATAGCCGACATCAAAGGCAACCCCTTACCTGAGGTATGCCTATACTGGAAAACCCACTGAAGTGACATCCCCCTCCACCGGCACCAGGGGCTCTGAGAACCCCTCTAAGCACAGACATGTGCCACCATGTGCCCTATCACTTCCCACAAGTCTGAGAGGAGGCATGAAAGCAACACGTCAGCACCGGAGGACCTAGGGCCTAAAAGAAGAGACACTGGGAACCCCCTGCATGGCCGTTACTTCCATGATCATTTTCCATAATCCCATGCCGGACAAGGGAAAAGCAAATCAACTCCTTTGACTTTCCCTTGCGCAGTTTAGAGGAAGAGGACAGGACAAGGAGTCTGCGTCCATAGCTAGCACAGACCCAAACACACCACTAACACACCACATGACTGAGAGGTGGTTTGAGCCCTGTATCCAGTAGCCCCATGCTCTAAATCGTTCCAATGCATCGGTCTAGGAAGGATGAAGGACCGAGTCAGCACCGCTGAGACTCGAACCCGAAGTGTAGACTATGCCAGGCCGGTACCCTTCCGGCCGCTTGCAGATGTGTCCAAAATCTGCGCCGTATTCACAGGCAGCACGCAAGGAATGCAGCCAACATCCGGTGCATACTGGGCTGTGTGTGTCTGAGGAGCTGGTGGTATGTGACATGTCTGTGACAGAACAGAGCCCCGCACTTTCAAATACTCTGTCACAGTCACCCCACGACAAGAAGCAGAGAGTCCTCACAACAAAAAAGGAAGGCTAGCCCATACTGCCAAGTGCTTGCCATCATTTCCAATAAAGATGTGTACACAGAGCACGAGGTAACGGCCTTTCAAAGGAGTCAAGATGGCCATACCAGCAAGAGAGGGGAAAACATCAAGCACAGTCCTCCCCTCTCCTTACCTTCCCCCAGAGAATGCAGCTGACATCCGGTGCATCCTGGGCCGTGTGTCTCTGAGGAGCGGGTGCTATGTGGCATGCCTGCGACAGAACAGAGCCCCCGCACTTTCAAATACTCTGTCATAGTCACCCCACGACAAGAAGCAGAGAGGCCTCACAACAAAAGGGAAGGCTTAGCCCATACTGCCAAGTGCTTGCCATCATTTCCAATAAAGATGTGCACACAAAGCACGAGGAAAACGGCATGTTGAAGGAGTCAAAATGGCCATACCAGCAAGAGAGGGGAAAACATCAAGCACAGTCCTCCCCTCTCCTTACCTTCCCCCAGATAATGCAGCCAACATCCGGTGCATCCTGTGCTGTGTGTGTCTGAGGAGCGGGTGGTATGTGACATGCCCGCGACAGAACAGAGCCCCCGCACTCCCAAAGACTCTCTGCCACTGTCACCCCACGACAAGAAGCAGAGAGGCCTCACAACAAAAGGGAAGGCTAGCCCACACTGCCAAGTCGAATCAAGATGGCCAAAACAGGAGGAGAGGGGAAAAACACCAAGCCCAGTCCTCCCCTCTCCTTACCTTCCCCCGGGCCGTGCAGGACCCGGGACACAATGCTCACGCTGCGGTCCGGAGCCCAGCAAAGAACCGAGCGAGGCAATCCAGCTCAACTGTGACCCCAAGCCCCGCAGGGGGCCCAGGAGCAGTGCCGCACCTGAGGGAGCCGAGGGCCCCGCCACACAGCCCCCCCCAGGGGGCCAGCAATCGGTGCTCCCTGGTGCCCCGCACCGGGAAGAAAAAGTCCAACCTGCCGGAGGCAGGAAAAATTTAAACTGAGTGACATGGATGTGGGGGAGGAGTTATAGGGATTTAAAGAAATAGAAGAAGGTCCTGTGTCGGAGGCGGGTGCCTCATGAAGTAAGCACTGTGACGAGGAAGAGTGGACGTGGAGGTAATGTGTCTATCTATTCTGCAACAGATGTATGTTACAGGGCCGATATATGAGACGTACAGTGGAGGAGTACGATGCATGCATGAGTGAGTATGTGTGATGGAGTAGATTGAATGGAGAAGGAGTTATGGACGTTTGTAAAATGTGGGTTTTAATGCCTATGTTTGTTTAGTACCACTAAATATTTGGCGTGTATGAAAATAAATGGACATTTTTGTGAAATTGGCCGGATTGTTGCTTTCCATCCTCTGGCTCCCGGTCCATTTGTTCTGTGTTGACACATGACGGTGCCATGAGCGATGCTGCGCTAAAGGGCAAGTCTGTGAAATGGTCTGGGCTATGTCAACGATCATTATTTGCATTATACACGCAGAATGCACTGCAGTCTTTTAAAGCATGTCTGATGTAGGCGATGTGTGCAGTGCACTATTAACAGCCCATTCTGGGAGATGCCTCTTCTAGCAGCTGGAGACACTGAGGCGCTTGAAGGCAGGCGATCAGGCCAGGGCCACTTGGTTCGGTCATGTAGGGGAGCGTGGCTGGGAACCCATGTTTCCTGGTTGCACAGTTTGCCTTGTTTCAGCACATTCCCCGGTGCATCTTTAGTTTTGCCACTGCATGCAGCGGCATCTGCGATAGCATGGTGGCCAGAGATAAGCTAGGACTCACTGCGTGGAGGCCAGCGTCTAGATTGTCCATGTCGCTGGCTCCCCCGTAAGGCACAACCTTTCAGTAAGCCGTAAGGGACCTGGCAGGAAAGGGTGATCTATCCCAGAAAAGTAAGAATACACAAGGGAGGGTGGGCACCCAGTTTAAAAGGCACCTGTCCCTTTAATATGCTCTCTGGACCTGAACCCAGCCAATCCCAAATATCCCAGTTCTCTGATGGGAGGGAAACTAAGGACAACAAATTGGCCCCTAGCCTAGATAATCAACACAATCCACAAAGGTCTATTACACTGTATACAACTGTTCTTTTACTATTCTGTTGACAAGGTTAACTTATGTTACTTGATCTGTAACACAAGACGGTAACCCTCCATGTTCTGCATTGCACTTCATCTCAAGTTGTGTTCACCTGTCCTGGTATTAGTTCTACCGGTTTGTATTATCTGTTGTACATTTAAGTAACCGCTGTTGTACATTGAAGCGAACGTGCCCAGATACCTACGGGTTCAGTGCGCTATATGAGCAAATAAACGGAACTAAACTAAACCCCAGAGAAGGTGCTGCATTTATTTCCACTAATTTTACCAGAAATGTGCAGGAAAAAATTTTTCACACTGAAATGTAGGACTCCAAGTAACCCAGGTCAATGTAATGGGAGCCTAAAAGCTAGGACTGACTGAGCACCTTGCACTTGACATGGTTAATTTGAGATTTCTTGTATCGCTATGGGATATCAGCTGCTCTTAGCCACTTTTGATACAGACATGCCGCTAATGGCTCTACACAGGATATGACTACAAACAGGAATGCCACAAACAAGAATAATCACACAGTACATTATGGAAATCAACTGGTGATTTTCAGTTTAAGACAATAATGTCACTTTGCAACTGAGTGTATGTTTAAGAGGTTGGCGTACTAAAGCTGCACCACGAACACAGGTTGTGCATAGATGATGCGCGTTATACTCTTCCAAGTCTCGAAGCCATACACGCCCTGCGCCGACTTTTAACATTGAAATAGACTAAAAATCATTGTTTTTAGGCAATCGACGTCGTTTGAAATAAAAAAGAGCACGTGCTTACCGGGTTAGGCTAGCCAATGTCTGATTATTCTGCCGTTGCGTGCGTATCCTTCAATACAGTTGCTTGACGGGTGAGGCGGCTGCTTCTCCCAGGACTGACAAGACAAGGTGCTTCCCCCGCGACAACTGAGGCATGTTGGGGCAGAGACTCTGTCTTGTAGGGAAACAGCACCACACGCCACTCCCCGTGGCATCACCACGCCCCCTGGCAGCGCCACCCCTTCTGACATCACGGCTCTGTCTCCCAGCGCCCCTCCCCCTTTGGCAGCAACGCTCCAAGTTCTGGCAACACTGGTCTGGCTGAGATCAGCTGAGCCGCATTTCCAGGCGGCAACAACTCAAGACAGCAGCGCCAGCACTCAGCTGAGCAGTGAGTGGTTCCCTGGCAGCAGCATCGCCCACTCTGACGTCACCAGCCTCGCTGCCAACAACACACTCTCTGGCAGCACGACTGCGAATGACAAAGGACTTATTTATTGGCGGGAAAAGTCATAACGGGATCGCCGAAATAAATAACACGCAGTGTCGGAGTGAAAGATTAATAACGGCGCTGGGCGTTGCTTAAAGGCTGTTTCCTAGAGAGTGTTTTTTTATGTTTGCCTGACAAACGACGAGGTAGCTCTGTGAAGCTAGGTGTTGTGTGAGCGAGTTACATGGTCAGCGTATGGATCGCCGCCACTAGTGGAGAATTTAGTCACCCGGTCGACGTACGCAGTGTTTAATTTGTGAGAAAATAAGTGCAAGGGCGTAGATATTTTCGAACACACACAGGTAGCTTCCCGCTCACTGTTACCCCCGCTCACTGTTACCCCCACCCACGGCTACTCCCCACAGTGTCAATATGTATGGGGTTGAAGCTGCAACTCTCACTGGCTCATTGGGGTTGATGGCACGGGCGGAGCCAGCCTCAACATTTTGGGGGTGCTGGATAGCAGTTTTCAAAACTTAGTGAATCAGGACATTAAACATTTTGACTATTGACCCCCTCCTATCCTGCCCTACCCAAGTCCAGGAGGCTGAGTAGATGTTACGCCTTCCTTTGACACATGTTTTATTTTATTTATTGGTTATTTATAAAGCGCTGTCGGGGGGAAATTCTGCCGGGGTCGGCCGGGCCGTCCGCAGACCTCCGGGCAGGGAGGCCCCAACTCCTCCCGTATATCCCAAAAGAGATAGAGTATGAGACACACACAAGAAGCAAGGTGACTCTGCTGTTTATTAAACACAAACGGCAGGGATGGGTCAAGGATCATACGCGTCTGACCTGACACACACACAATCGTGGGGCTCGCAGGCCCTTTTTACTGTAGTATGACGCGCTACTTGCGTCACTTTAGAAAGTTAACAAAAAACCTATCGCCACTCTTAATTGGTTGCTCGAGTGGTAGGGTTAGTATAGCATACGTATAGAGAATAATATGAGTGGACGAGGGTTAGTCAGGTGATATATCTGGGTTGTCCCTACAATTAGATACATGAGAATTGTTACATGAAGACTCCTAATGATTGGTTAATGTTACTGGCGTCAGTGATAAGAGCCCCATGTTCTGATTGGTGCGCCCGTGAGCTCCCCAGCCTGGGACCATCGCTGTTCCCAGCTCGCGGTGTACCTGCAATTTGCAACAATGTTTCACTATGGGTACATGCAGACAATGTGAAGACTTATTCATGAGCTGGATGGCCGACTACTCCTACTGTCACAGATGTCCATTGATCCTTTCAAGTGTATCTGCCTGTGTCTCGTAACAAGGGATCCAGACGCCTCTTTCCTCCTGGGCTTGGCATCTCGTCAGGTTCGGCTTGGTCACGTGAGGTGGGACCGTGTTTGAGGCAGAATTCTGCACAATTAATATTGTTTTTTCCACTGTGTGCCTAATTTAATTGCAGGTGCGACTTTGATGTTGGTGCACGGCGTGCGAGGTTGCAACATCGTGCCCTTGATGGTCTGCTTTTGGAATGTGGGTTTGCAACATTACGACCTTGGCTGTCTGCTTTCGCCAGGCTCATTCTGCAGGATCAGCAACCTGACTCTTGTTTTGTTAACGTCCACGGGAGCTTTTGCTTGCGGCCTACTTAGGCCTGGTGTATAGGTGGAACCGTTTGGTGCACAGGCGCTTTAGGTTATAGTCTCATACTGTCTTATGACCAGTATCGTGTCTTCGTTATAATTCTCATTATGGCACCTAGGTTTAGAGGAAGCGTAAGCAAGCTCTTTAGAGGAGTTCATGGTGCGTCTTGCATTTCTGCATTTTGAGAGCCTATGTGGAAAATAATAAAGATGCACGTCCGTGAGTATGTCTGTCGCCTACGTCATAGCACTGAGTATATTCTTCGTGTAGATTGGTGCGGGAGTATCCAGTGTGTATGTTGGCACAGGTGTACTATCCGTTGGCTAGGTCGTCATGGCATCTCTAACGAGGTATAGCTTTAGTCCAGTTGATCCATGCCGCAGGCATCGGCATGGGCAGGGCGGGCTGCCGGGCAGGCAGATGGACACATCCTTATGTTCCTGTACCAGGGTATCTGGTCGTCTGGTAGATGGGCAAACTCTTCTCGTGGCAGGTGCTTGGGCCGTGTACCTTTAGGCCAGGCGCGAGAGGGGGAAGATGGGAGCCTGTTTTTCCATTTTCCCACTTCAGTCCCCCCTCTGGTCGACTTGTCGACCACAAACATATCCTTTTCGTTATCTCCTCTTACTCTCCACACTTTAGTTATTCCTCCTAAATGTCCATAATGGTTAACATGATCTTCAAATGACCAATACATATATTCACAGGTTCCTCCAGGAGTACAGTATACCCATTTCCCTATGTAACTCCTGGGGTTTCTTGGGTTCCCGACCTTCACCGATGGTGGGTCCAGGTGGTTGGTGATGATCTGGTTGCGCAATTTCTCTCTCTCTTGTATTATTATGCCTGTGTGTTGGCCGTCATCTGCTGGCATCAGTGGGTGCATACCGACCATTTCAAGCAACTCGTCAGTGGTGCGTGCCTTCCGGGCTTTCCAAAATCTTATTATGATCAGTGTAGCTCCAGCCAAAATAATACAACCAACTATAATTTTCAGTCCATCTGACAGCCAGGATGGCATCCATGACCATAATAGCGAAAACCAGCTCTCATCCTTTTTCACACCTTTACTTTCATCTACCATTTTGGAGTGCAACTGGGCCAATTGTGAAACTGCTTCTGTCAGTGTACCGTTGTCAGCATTGTTGGCAGGAATGAATGTGCAGCATGATTGTCCTATCTTTGCGCAAACTCCTCCTTCCATGGCAGTGAGGAGGTCCAATACATATCTGTTCTGCAGTGCTACCATCCTTATTGCTCGCAGCTCCTCTTTTATCGCGTTGAATCCGTTTACTGTAGAATTGATGGTCATCATAAGTTCCCATCTAGTTATCTGGAGCCATTTTGCGTTTGCGTAAGCCTGTAGTCCTGGATGGATTATTGAGGAGAAGAACATTGCTGCTCTGCTGAATAGTCTGTGTTCTGGCGGGATTGAAGTCAGTGCCGTTTCCGACCTTCCCCATAGGTAATTTCCTGTCAGAGGTTCTCCTTGTCTTTTCCGTCTATTTAGGACAGTATCATTGCCGCTGGTCCTGTTCCCTGGCTTCTCCTGAGGTGGTGCAGATCTCTTATTTCTCTTGTCCCCTTCATCCATCTTGGGAAAGTTCGCCACATTCACATGCTTCTGGGGTACCACTAGTGATGGTACATTGACATGCACCATCGTACATACACCATTCCACAAAGGGGGCAGTGTGTGATATGCCTTTTCTCCACAGGCCCAGTAATGGTCCATTATCACTGCTGTTCCTGCTCCCCCCTCAGGTAACTCCATCACACTTCCACAATTGGTGTTGTATCCTACGTCCACCTCTCCTTTATGTTGGTAGCATACTTTAGGCGCAGTCAGCGGCAGTATTGTTATCGGGTCTTCATCCGTTTCTATCCATGTGAGCATAGGCACGTATTTGATCCAAGTCGTCCAACATCTGTGGTTGTGTGCATCGATAGTTGAAATAGTTTCTTTTGTTACCATGTTGCTGCCAACCACTCCTATCTCCCATTTGTTGTCCAAGTACACTTTCCCCGTTATCGTCACCAGTGGCCTCTCCCAGCATCCTAGTTTACCAGGAACTTCAGTGGCGTACCAATCACATGATAAATACTGCAGT
Source organism: Ambystoma mexicanum (assembly GCF_040938575.1). Taxonomy (NCBI): domain Eukaryota; kingdom Metazoa; phylum Chordata; class Amphibia; order Caudata; family Ambystomatidae; genus Ambystoma; species Ambystoma mexicanum. The sequence continues at coordinate 1,177,682,899 of NC_090923.1, forward strand.
GTTACTTTCTTTGTTTCTCCTTTTGCAGGACCACTTGTTATGTATCTGAATGCTTCAGCATGTAAACTGCTCTTGTGGTAACTCAAATAAGTCTTGAGGAAGTTGTTTTCGTATGGGTATGAGTCTCGTGTTTTCCACGTCATATGCACCACTGTCCCTTGAAATCTTCCTTTCGTTTGGAACAGTGCCAAGTATATTATGCATCGTGCTGTTTTTTCATCTATTTCTGTGGCAACAAATGTTCGAGAAGCGCTCATGGCGTATGGTATTAATGAGCAAACGTAGCAGCTGTCTTCTGTTGTCTGCTTACCAATGCGGGTCATGTGTTGATACCATATGTTATTTGAGACGTGTGCTGAATCTTGTATATAATTGTCAATACCTTTATTATCTGAGTATGTGCTGCGTTGGACTCTATTTTGCTTGTGCGCAATTTTACTAATATCACCTGACGTAACACCTGTTGCAGCTGGGGATGGGGGTGTGTTAGGTTTGGGTACAGCAACAATATTGATAGCACAGCTCTACTGCCATACAGAGGCAGCTACGAACCCGGTGATTACCAAAATCCCTATTATTTTTATTACATATGCTAATTTCACCGGCATTTTGCTCTTACCTTGCTGCAGTCCGGCAGCGTATTCTTGCGACGTTACAGTTGCCCGCCTGAAAATTCTCAATATGCTGGTTATTAAAGGTTAGTTGTTGTTTTTTAAGCTCTCCCTATCAAGTAATCATTCAGTGCCCAGGCGAAGAGCTGTTCCCACGCTACTCTAAGCGATCTATCTCTTAGGGCGGGCAAGTATGGGTGGAGGTGGGACATCGAATATTCTATGGCCAAAAGGAACGCTGTGTAGTAGACACGTACCCTTTTCCTTTTCAGGTACGTTGGCCTTTTTATTTCATATACAAATTGGTGTGACAATTCTTCTGGGTAATTATCGTCTGAGGGTACCATCTACTCCTGGGCAGTGAATTTGTTAGTTATCTACTTTCTTAGAAATACAATAATACGCGGTTCCTGCATGTGCGAGAGAAAAGAAAAGAGAGCATTCACGTGTTTACATGTGTATTTGTGCAAGACAATGTCCTTCAGTTCAGTTACTACTGTAATGGGGACGGGTCAGTGGATGGTGGGCAGGGGGTTTTTGGGTTCAACTGGTGGGCGTGGCTTTTACTCTTGAGCGTGTGATCATGGGGTGGGCTGTATGGGGATCACCCCTTTCTTCTTCAGTTATTGTCTCTGGGGAGTCTGGGGAGTGACAAGGTATGGGAATACTTGGGCCGCTGGCTGTGGTAGAACTTTCTTCTTCCGTTGTCGATGTTGTTGTTGTTCTCTCAATGGACCTGTCGATGGCGCTGGGGCGGGTCTGTTGTCTGTAGATCTTTACGTCGTGTAGGTGGTTCCAGGCACGCTTATCCTGTAACTTTACTGCTCTTGTTGATACCTCCTCTACCAGATGGGGACCAGTAAAGCGTGGGCTATTCCATTTCCTATTGAAGTTGCGAAGTAGTACGTGGTCACCTTTAGCAATCTTACACAGTCCTTTCTTTTCCAGTTCTTTATCCGCGTCTTCTTGTTGGCTTCTATCAGACCCGCCCCGTGTGCGCTCGAGCTGTTGAGACACAAACACTACACTAGTAATCAAAGAAGACACATATTGGTACATTTCATCACCCAGAACACTTGCAGTGCTTTCGTGGTCGGTAAATGCTCTTGACGTTGGCGTTAGGGGAAGGCGCATTTGACGTCCGGTAACCACCTCATGGGGAGTGAGGTGGTGGTCGGACCCTGGCCTATTCCTTAGCTCAAATAAGGCTAATGGAAGACAATATAACCAACTCCTCTTTGTTGTTTGCTGTATCTTTGCAATTGCCTCCTTTAATAGGCCATTCAGGCGTTCACATACACCGTTGGCCTGTGGGTGGTATGCACATGCAAATTTATGTTGAATGTTCAGCAGTGATGTAATGTGCTGAAACATCTCGTTTGCGAAATGTGGGCCATTGTCTGACCTTAACACCTCGCACACTCCCCACCTGGGGAAGACCTCCCTCACTAGGAACTTAGCTGCTCTAAATGCATCTGGGTGTGAACAGGGCCCTGCCTCAATCCACTTAGAGAATGGGCATACTACTACAATCATATACCTATTTCCTTGACATATATTGATCATATCAACATAGTCAATATGGAGATGCCGGAAAGGTCCCTCTGGCCGGGGTATAGTACCTCTTATCACCTTTAGAGTGTGGCCGGCCGTAAACTGTTGACATGTGAGACAATTACTGATAAAATTTGACACATGCGAATTTAACTCGGGGCAGAACCAGTCTTCCCTAATTCGTGCTGCAATTACTTCCTTGCCTGTGTGGGCTGGATAATGTAGTTGGTTCAGGGCGGTGTTCAAAAGTGCCAATGGTATTACAACCTTTCCAGTGCCACCCTGGCGCCATAGTGCGTCGGTTGGTGACATTGTACACCCTCTTTTTACCCATATTTCTTTTTCGGCCATTGGTGCAGCCGCTTGTAACTCCATAATCTGTGTGGCTGGGAGATGGGTGTACCCTTCTCTTATCAACATCTCCTTAGCCATTCCCCTTCCTCTCCCTCTCTGTGACTCTGGGGGGTTCCATATCTCACCAAAGTATGCAGCATACTTCGCATGTGCATCCACTGCTGCGTTTCCCTTCGAGACCTGGTCCTCACCATTGGTGTGTGCGGTGCATTTCACTAAAGCTAATTCTTGGGGGTCATTAATTACTTCAATTAGTTCAGCCAATAAGAGGGCATGTTGCACTGGAGTGCCATCAGCTCTCCTAAACCCTCTTCTTCTCCATTTCGACAACCCTGAGTGGACAGTGGATGTAACATATGCGCTGTCGGAATATATGGTCACCCGTTTGTCAAAGCTTTCCTTCAACGCCAAGATCAGTGCGACCAGTTCAGCTGCTTGAGCGGAGTAATGCTGTGGTAATTGTACACATTTCACTGCCACACACACCGGTACCTCCATCATTTTCACCACTGCAGCCCCAGTTCTCCTCACACCATCCCTCTGATCGATAGTTGATGACCCATCAATAAATAAGAGCTCACCCCCCTCTAGTGCGTTTTCCTCAACTTTTCTAGTACATGAGTACATTTCAGTTATTTGTGTACAGTCATGGGCATAATCTCCCTCCTCAATTACTTCTGCTAGGAACCGTGCAGGGTTGGCCGTGCTACATCTAACAATTGATAGTTCGGCTCTGGATAGAATGATCTCATAACCTGATGCTCTTTGCGTGGTTAGGGTGGATTTAGGTTTATTTAATATCGCAAAAAGTGCATGTTCCGCAAATAGTGTAGTTGGGCACCCCATGGTGATTGCTGATGCTTTTTCCACCGCAAAAGCAGCTGCGGCGAGACCTTGTTCGCAGGGGAAGTGGCCTAACATTACAGGATCTAAGTGGCCACTGTAAAATGCTACGGGTTTGTAGCCCATGCTTGTTTTTTGAGCCAACACTGCTTTCATTACTGCTGAGTCGCAATGTGAAAATATAAAAAATTGCCGCTCATAGTCTGGGGATGCCAGTACCGGAGCAGTTGATATCGCATCTTTTAATTCATCAAAAGCTTCTTTCATTTCCATCGTCCACCCCAGTTTTTTCTCCCCTTTATTAGCTTCCCGTAACGCCTCAAGCAGGGGTCCTATGTATGAACTGTAATCAAATACCCAAGCTCTACAGTAGTTGCAGAGCCCCAGGAACTGCTGCAGTTCCCTTACAGATTGTGGCATTGGAGTGGTCGAAATAGCTTGTGCTCTTTGTGGTGCGATCTTTCTTCCATGTTGGGATATAAGCTGACCAATGTAAAGTACCTGTTCTTGACAGTACTGTATCTTTTCCATGTCTACCTTGTAACCTTTGTCAGCCAATATTGTCAACATTTTTAAGGAGTCCTCTCTGCATGTTTTTTCGTTTTTACTGCAAATTATTATGTCGTCCACATACTGCAACACCGTGCTTTCTACTTCAATGTTACCCAAATCCATCTGTATCACTCTGTTGAAAATTGAAGGTGATTCACAATACCCTTGTGGTAATCTGGTGTGCTTCCACTTAGCGTTTCTGTAAGTGAAGCTCGTCAGATCCTGTGAGTCTGGGTGTAATGGTATTGAGAAAAAAGCATTTTTAAGGTCGATCACTGTAAATCGTGATGCTTCTGCTGGAATGCCACACAATATTGTGGCCGGGTTTGCAGCTACGGGATATTCCGCTTCTACTATGTTGTTCAAGGGCCTGAGATCCTGTATAAAGCGCCAAGACCCCCCTTTAGCCTTGCACACTGGGTACACAGCCGTATTACATGGTGATTCTGAGGGGACCAATATACCATTATTTATAAGGGCCGTTATAGTTTCATATATGCCCTCATCTGCCTCTTTTGATAGTGGGTACTGTTTTACTCTGGGGAGTATTGCACCTTTTTTCAATTTTATTTTTACTCCCCCTATACTTTCTATGCAGCCCACGTCATAGGGGCCAGTAGTCCATAATGATTTGGGTACCTTTAACATATCGTCCTTAAAGAAAGGGACCGGGGTGCATGCGGGTGCCTCAAGTGCCATTGCAATTTTCTGTGCTACTTGTTTGTAGGCCACTCTTAGCCATATTTCCACACTCATCATAAACACCATTTCACCTTCCTCCTTTTCATCTGAAAACAGCTCCTCATCTGACACCTGGGTGAGCCTACATCCCTCTGCTAATGCTATCACTGCCCTCCATGCTCTTCCTTCTCTGTCTTGGGCATGTACAGCAATATAATCAGCTGTTGCAATAATGCTCTCAATATCCATTGAAACCACCTTTCCTTCTGGTTCATTAACAGGTGTTTCTGGTCTGAACAGATAGGCTGCTGGCCTTCTCCATATTTTCCCTTCTATCCCTGGCATCCATGCAATTGCCATGTCCGTTCCATACTGGAAGAGTTCACCATCTACTGGCTCCGCCCTAATCGCTGTCTGTCCACAGTATGCCTGCATAATTTGTCGTGCTGTGAGCATGTTAATCCCCGGAGTAGAGCAAATTATGCCGTCCTCAGTAAAGGAGATCGTCATATTCAACCTGTTCATTATATCTCTCCCCAGTATATTTACTGGTGAGGCACTATAATATAAAAGTGGAACTGACAGATCGTAATCTCCAATAGATAAGGGAATGTTATCAGTAAAGGGAACCAACCCTCTAGCCCCAGAGAATCCTTGGGTGTTCATGGTCTCGCCTGACATCTTAAATTTACCTTCCCTTATGCAAGACCGGGTCGCCCCGGTGTCAACAAGGAATGATAATTTTTTGTCACCTATCGTTACCTCTATGCGTGGTTCCTCCGCACTATTAGGTGTTACTGACAGGATGGGACACACCAAGGCCATCTGTGGGCTGTCCTATTGGGGGTACAACGACTGGCCATTTCCGGTATAAGGGTTGTGTCCCAAAACCGTCACCCTACCCAGTTGTGTTTGTGGTATTTGTGGTTGTTGTGTCATCGCTACCTGTTGTTGTGGCAGTGTTTGGGGCTGTTGTTGTGTTAATTGTTGTTGTTGTTCATTTCCTTGTGGCAACATTTGCTGTTGTGGTATGCCCTGCTGTACCTGTGTGGGCCGTGATTGTCCCTGATCACTCCATGATGGTGTTCCTGCTCTAACTCTACACGTGCGTGACATGTGCCCCAATAGTCCACAGCTCCAACACACCGGTGGTTCCCTATTCTGCCATGGAAAGCTCCCTGTGTTGTCCTGGTATACTGGTTGCCCTGTGGGGTAGGAATTTCTAAATCCTCCCATCTGCGGTTGGGTACCATACCCGTACCCTCTCCCCCTCATAATTCCTCCTCTCCCCGTGTTATAATTATAATATCCAGCTCCTTGCATTGGGTATCCTCCTCCCATGTTGGGCGTGTATGGTTGGAGTGGCGGCACCTGTTGTGTTGTAGTCTGTGTTGGGAGGAATCTTGTGCAGCCACTACTTTTGTGGGGCTTTGGGTCATTGTTGTAGGTGTAGTTATTAGTGCCCCTTCCATTGTGTATTTAGTAAGCTTTTTCTGTACTAATTTAGCCTCTTCCGTTTTCCTGTCCTCTTCCTTTTGTTTCATTTTTCCTTGCCATGTCCTACAATGATGCACTATAGTCAGTTGTATTTCGGGCCATGGTTTTGCTTCCATTCCCACTACTTTCTTTAGTTGTTTCTGAACTCCTTCTGGGAGCCCTTGTACCAGTATATGGTAAAATATTGCTGGTGTTTTATCCCATTGTTCTCTAGTTTTCATGCGCCACTTCTCTTGGATTCCCTGGATATAATCAACAGGATCTTCGTTCTCATGCATCTTGCGGGATGTAATTGCTCCTATATCTGATGTGTCTGGGTACTGTACCCTCAATGCCTGCCATAGTGCATGTCTGCAGTTTGCGAACGGTGCCCCATCGTGCGATGTATTTGTTATTGTTACCCCATGAAATCCCGCTCTCTTCCATATGTCATCCGCTCTATCCCCTAATATTGATATTAAAAGGCCCTTTACATCTCCTACTGCCAGCTTCTGTCCTGCGGTGTGTTTTTCCATTTCATATATCCATTTACCCGCACCTCCACTTAATGATGGGAGCCTACATTTTATATTTTCTTTATCGGTATGCTTCCAGGGAACATACTGTGGTCTAACCCCACCTCTCTCCAAAAGTGGCATTAAGTTATGTCTTGTTTCACCCTTTGTGTTCCATAATATTGAGTCCTCACACCCTTCCTCCTCTTCCCTTTCTTCCACATTTTCACTTTCGTTGGTATTTCCCCTGCTCATACCTCTTTCTTCTCCATCTTTTCCCCTTCTTCCATCTTCCTCTGTATTTAATGTGGGCATGTGTATACCTCTTTCCTGCCTGCGACTAGGGAGGTCTCTAAGCCGCCATGTATAGGGTGTCCGTTCGTCGGTGAAGGGCGCTAGTTTTATTTTGCGTAACGAACGTGAGGTGGTTGAGCATGTAGGGTGCGATAGGGGAGGGCGTGATGGGGATGGGGATGTTGCGGCCTCATGTGCCTGTCTTTCCTCCATTCCTTGCTTTCCCTCCTCACTTCTCTCCATCTCATCCTTTCTCCTACTGATCCATGGTGAGTCTATGTTGGTCCGGGTGATGTATAGTTTATCTAAGCTTTCCCTTTCACTGTTTCTTCCTTCATTTTCCACTCCCTCTTCCTCACTACAAAAGCTATTCATAAATGGCACCCCCCACTCGGTCTTTTTCCCCTTGATCGTTACTGTATGTAAATCTATTAGGTTCAGTTCTCCTCTTTCTCCTTTATCAACCGCTCCCCTTTGTGCTGATGTTGTTGCTACTTCTGTGTCATCATATACATTCCCCCATATTCCACTCTCCCTTCCCTTATCTCCTCTTTCTCCTTCATACCTTTCCTCCATCTCCTTACTATTTTCCCCCTTTTCCTTTTCAATTCCTCCATCACTTCACTTCTCATCTGTTCTAATATTCTTTCATCCTCTTTCTTCCTTTCCCATTTCGCCCTTTCTTTTTCTACTATACTCTCCATCACCCTCCCTTCTTCGTATTTCTTAGTTGATTCTGATAGTAACCTCCTCCTCCATATTGCCATTTCTTTTTCTTTTTCTTCTTCTTCCCTTTTCTTTTCCTGCAGTATTACTCTTGATACCCTTTCTGCTGCTGCTTTTACCCTGTCAGCTTCTCTCCTTTGCTCCTCAGTTCGTTCCCTTATTTTTTCCAATTCGTTCTTACCTTCTTTCCTTTTCCACGCTCTCTCTCTCTCCTCCCTCTCAAGCTGCTTGATCAATTCATTCTGTTCATCCCTTAATTTTGCTAATCGTTCCTCCAAAATCTCTTCTTTTTGTCTTAACAGCTCCCCCCCCCTCAATTCACTCTCCCTGGCATTATCCTCGTCTGTTTTCTTTACTACCCCCTTCTCTTCTCCTGTTAATGAACCTCGTAATTTTAATAATATCTGTGCAGCTACCCATTCATCATTTCCTATTTCCACAGTCTGGTCTTCTCCAGTCCTCCCCTCCCCTGCTGGCATTTTCCTATGAGCCACATATGGTGGAGGGCTGTATGCCGGGTTCGAGTATCCCTCAGCCGCCCTTAACTGTCCTCTTTCTATTTCTCCCAATTCTCTTAAAGGGTACAACCCCCCTCCCTCTGTTTTTACTCCCGTTACTAGGGGTATATCATTGCTCGGTTCCTTTTTTATTTCATCTGCTTTATTATTCTTTTCTCTTCCCTCACCTCTGGTTCCCGTGGTCTTTGGGTCCTCATACCCCTGTTTCCCATCCTCTCCTTCCTCCTTAATCTCTGTTTCTTCTGGTATTTCCCCCATAGTGAATATTCCATTTGGTCCTGGTCGGGACCCCTGGAACTTCCTCCATAAGTTAAACACCTCCACGTGGTTTGCCAACTTCTTCCCTTTATATGTATTGTGCAGATGATTTAATAGTGAGTGTTGGGCATATGGATCGAAGCTACCGTTAGGCGGCCACGGTGTTAGCATTTTGTTATCCGTCCCCTGGGTCCATTCTATGCTATACTTAATCAGTTTCTCCCTATGGGGTGGCAGTGTTGTGCATATGTATTGTAGTGGCGTAGTGAGGGTGTTCCCCCACCCTCCCGATCCTGTTCCGTATGACATAGTAGCGCTCCACTTGCTACCCTTCCCTAATCTGCTATCAGTTTATCCCACTAATAGTTTACAATACACAGCCTTATATCGTTACCTGGCCCCGTAAGTTTGGGGACTTACGATAGTCCGCTTAAGGAAAATTATAAAAATATAGTATGTTACATTTGTAGATTTTCCTCTGCCTTTCTTCCTTTATACAACACCCTTACGGCCCCCTGCGGCCGAAGCGTACGTAGCCCCCTGCGGCTGCGTACCCCTTGTGACGTTCTTATACAGTCGTCCTGTTTTCACGTGCTCCTCCCCCTTCTACACTTGCCGTGGCCGGCGTTCTCCGTGCGCAGCCACGTTCCCCGTTTCGCCTTTCCTCGATCAACTCGTTTACCGTTTATCTCCGTTTCCACTCCCTTACCACAGTTCTCTTCCCCACCACTCTCAAAAACGAAGATGCCTGTCGCTTGCGATATCCTATGAAAACCCTACTGGTGACGTCACCGATCACGTAGAGCTACTGGTAAATTCTTCATATACTCTTTAAATCCGAAATACACCTGCAATCTATCCCCGTTAACCCCACAGCTGTCTTCCTGTCACTCCTGGAACAAGGTAATCAAATCAACAATATAATCGGACTGCGCACGCTGCGTCGCCTCGCGTGTGATACGCCCTTCGACAGGAGGGCTTAACCAGCCAATTATCTTCCGTATTGGGCAACTAACTAGCTACCGCCAACAGAGAAACGTCATCTACCTATCGAGTGTCTTGCTCGAACAATAGGGATCCTCATCTACTCATTGATCAATAAATGCCAAATCGTAGGAAACCACACACACACACACCCTTACACGTAGTCGCGGTCTAGGCCAATCAGTGTCTACGAGCGGCCGCACGTGATGTTTTCGCGCTCCGCCCCCTTCTCTCGCGTTACGGAGCCAACTGCTCTCGCGCTTGTTCAACTATCATTCATTCTATTTCTAACACTAAACTGTCAAACCTTCGCCGTTCACCTGTGCAACACCTCCTGCCTCCCGTATTTAATTCCTCCCCCCTCCCTCACAATTTCACATTGTTTGTTGTGCGTGGCATGCTCACCAAGTTCTCTTGATGCGGGGCCGCTCGACTGCGTGCACCCCTCCGAGCGGCTCGTCACCTCCCCTCATCTGGACCACGTCTGGACACTCGCCAACCGCGGGCGGGATACTTCTCAACCGGCTCCGAGGGCCAATATCCGGATTGCGCTGTCCGGTCTTCTCGCAGTTCTGCGACGGTCCTGTAGTCCTCAGAAGGGGGCGACGGCAGAGGGGGCCGCGCCGCCGGGCCTCCACGCAACTGGAGTGCTTGGAAGAAGTAAAAAAATAAAAATGCCGATCTTAAACAGATCTCAGCAGTGCCTCCAACTTGTCGGGGGGAAATTCTGCCGGGGTCGGCCGGGCCGTCCGCAGACCTCCGGGCAGGGAGGCCCCAACTCCTCCCGTATATCCCAAAAGAGATAGAGTATGAGACACACACAAGAAGCAAGGTGACTCTGCTGTTTATTAAACACAAACGGCAGGGATGGGTCAAGGATCATACGCGTCTGACCTGACACACACACAATCGTGGGGCTCGCAGGCCCTTTTTACTGTAGTATGACGCGCTACTTGCGTCACTTTAGAAAGTTAACAAAAAACCTATCGCCACTCTTAATTGGTTGCTCGAGTGGTAGGGTTAGTATAGCATACGTATAGAGAATAATATGAGTGGACGAGGGTTAGTCAGGTGATATATCTGAGTTGTCCCTACAATTAGATACATGAGAATTGTTACATGAAGACTCCTAATGATTGGTTAATGTTACTGGCGTCAGTGATAAGAGCCCCATGTTCTGATTGGTGCGCCCGTGAGCTCCCCAGCCTGGGACCATCGCTGTTCCCAGCTCGCGGTGTACCTGCAATTTGCAACAATGTTTCACTATGGGTACATGCAGACAATGTGAAGACTTATTCATGAGCTGGATGGCCGACTACTCCTACTGTCACAGATGTCCATTGATCCTTTCAAGTGTATCTGCCTGTGTCTCGTAACAAGGGATCCAGACGCCTCTTTCCTCCTGGGCTTGGCATCTCGTCAGGTTCGGCTTGGTCACGTGAGGTGGGACCGTGTTTGAGGCAGAATTCTGCACAATTAATATTGTTTTTTCCACTGTGTGCCTAATTTAATTGCAGGTGCGACTTTGATGTTGGTGCACGGCGTGCGAGGTTGCAACATCGTGCCCTTGATGGTCTGCTTTTGGAATGTGGGTTTGCAACATTACGACCTTGGCTGTCTGCTTTCGCCAGGCTCATTCTGCAGGATCAGCAACCTGACTCTTGTTTTGTTAACGTCCACGGGAGCTTTTGCTTGCGGCCTACTTAGGCCTGGTGTATAGGTGGAACCGTTTGGTGCACAGGCGCTTTAGGTTATAGTCTCATACTGTCTTATGACCAGTATCGTGTGTTCGTTATAATTCTCATTATGGCACCTAGGTTTAGAGGAAGCGTAAACAAGCTCTTTAGAGGAGTTCATGGTGCGTCTTGCGTTTCTGCATTTTGAGAGCCTATGTGGAAAATAATAAAGATGCACGTCCGTGAGTATGTCTGTCGCCTACGTCATAGCACTGAGTATATTCTTCGTGTAGATTGGTGCGGGAGTATCCAGTGTGTATGTTGGCACAGGTGTACTATCCGTTGGCTAGGTCGTCATGGCATCTCTAACGACGTATAGCTTTAGTCCAGTTGATCCATGCCGCAGGCATCGGCATGGGCAGGGCGGGCTGCTGGGCAGGCAGATGGACACATCCTTATGTTCCTGTACCAGGGTATCTGGTCGTCTGGTAGATGGGCAAACTCTTCTCGTGGCGGGTGCTTGGGCCGTGTACCTTTAGGCCAGGCGCGAGAGGGGGAAGATGGGAGCCTGTTTTTCCATTTTCCCACTTCAGCGCCTATGCAACAAATGGTGTTTCAAGGGGCTGCAAGACAAAAAAGGGGAGGAGGAACAGCGAATAATGGTCCAACTAGGCCTTGTGTCATTCGGATCGAGCAAGTGCAGTAACAAGAAGTGCAGGGGGGAGGGAGTGCCGGTCACGGCAGAACGGATAAAGCTAGGGTGGGAGGGTAGTGCGTGGCAGAGTGGAGGTATACAAGTGCAGGGGGGAAATAGGGCCCCTGGGGCTAGGCAAGTGCTAAGGCGAGTCAAGGCGGGCAAGTGCACAGGGATGCAGGAGGTGAGGACCACATGCTAAGTGCGATGAAGGGTGTGGACCGGGCTCGCTAGGGATGCATACCCCGCCATGCTAGTCAGGGAAAAAGGGCCCAGAAGCTCAAGAGCAGGTTTGGGGAGGGGGAGTCAGGTATACAGGGGTGCTGGGCTAGACTCAGCGAGGACAGCCTGGTGCCCTATAGGACTCAGAAGGGACAGGCAGCCACTCAATGGGGCAGAGAGGGGCATTAGCAGGTGTGGAGGAAAGGGAAGGAAGAAGAGAAAAGGAGGGTCTTGAGAATCTTCTGGAACTTAAGGAGATCCGGCTCAAGCCTGCGAAGGGTAGGAAGCCCATTCCCGAGGGATGCTCCTACTCAAGAGAGGGATCTATCCCCACTCTCTGCTTGGAAAAGCGTCTGATCTGTGGAGAGTTGGAGCTAGAGGACCTAAGGGCTCCAGCAGGGAAGTATTTAGGGAGAGAGAGTTGGATATAGCGGGCCCCAGAAAGCCTTGTGGATGACGCAGAGGGTCTTGAACTTGATCCTCGCAGCCACCGGGAGCCAGTGGAGAGAATGTAGGGCTGGAGAGAGGATAAAGGCAGATTGAGGAAGAGGCTATTGCAGTAGTCCAGCCTAGAGAGAACCAGAGTTCTGGAGACATTGGGGGTCATTACGAGGTATGTGGTAAGGGATTACCGGCACCGGTAAAGACACCAGTGCCGGTAATCCCTTACCACCCTATTCCGAGGTCCCTTAGTGGGTCCCTCCCTTAACACCTGGTTTTACCAGGCGTTATGGAAGGGACCCGTTATGGGACTTCAGAGCTAATAACGGTACTGCAAATTGCGGTACCGTTATTAGCTCCATCCCCATTCCCATTGAGCCCTATGGGGGCTCGAATGGGAATGGGGAATGGTTCCGGAATGGGGACTTACTGGGTCCTCCAAGGTTGGAATGTCCCGGTAAGTCCCTATTTCGGGAATCCGGAATGCAGTAAGGGGGTAGCCATGGTGCTAATAGCACCATGGCTACCTCCAACCTCGTAATGACCCCCATTGAGTTTCTGGGGGAAGGTCAGGAAAGGGAGACTGCCTCTGAGGAGTTGTAGCTGAAAATGGGCCTTCTTGGCAAGGTCCACAATGTGAGGAAAGAAGGAGAGAGGAGTTGAAGATAATGCCAATGTTTTTAGCCCCACAAGATGGTGAGGGGGCCCAAGGATGGAGGGCAGAGAGTAGGAGGGAAGGAGGGAGCATGGGCCTCAATGAGAAGGATCTCAGTCTTATTGGCATTAAGGCAGATGTCGTTAGCAGCGCACCATGCCTGAATCGCAGTCAGTCAGGAATGAGAGAGGAAGAAGAGGAGGTAGTGGAGGGAAGCTTGAAGGAGAGCTGTGTGTTGTCTGCTTAACACTGGAAGTGAGAAGAGAAGGTGGAGATCAAGTGGGCCACAGGGGCAAGGTAGATGTTGAAGAGCCACAGCGAGAGGAAAGAGCCCTAAGGGACGCCGCAGGCGGAGAGTGTGGTGGAGGAGCGAAAAGGGCCCAGTTGAACCTGGGAAGGTCAGTCAGATAGGAAGGAGGTCAATCAGTCCAGTGCCAGGTCCGTCATGCCAAGGGTATCACAGAGTTGATTTATAAGGGTGGTATGATTGACCGTATCAAAGGAAGAGAACCGTATCAAGAAGGATGAGAACAGAACGAGAGTTGGAATCGAGATTTGAGAGCAGGTATTCACGGGTGTTCAGGATAGCAGTTTCCGTGTCTCTGGCTCATCTGAAGCCAGACTGGTGGTCGTGAAGACAACCAACAGATTCAGTGTGGTGGATCAGTCGGGAGATGACCAGCTTCTCCAAGAGTTTGCCCAGGAAGGGGGTAATGGAGATAGGGCAGTAGTTAGCCAGGCAGAAGGCAGGTAGTTAGCCAGGCAGAAAGGATCAGCAGAAGGCTTTTTAAGGAGAGGGTGCACAAGGGAGTGCTTGAGGGGTAGTGAGAAGGAGTCAGTGGTAAAGTAGTGACTGCAGAAATCAGTCAAGGCCGTAGCAAGGAAGGCAATGTTGTCCTTGATAGTTCTGAAGGAGCAGGCGAGTACCTGTTTGGAGGAGATTTTCATAGAGAGGACCTCTTTAGAGATCTCATCCGGTGCTATGGGCGAGAAGGAGGAGAGGAGGAATGGTGTTGAGAGGGGGGCCAAGGGAGGTCTGAGAGCGGGTGAGGGAGGAGGGAGGGGAGTAGAGGGGAGTGAGGACAGAATGTCCTGAGTTTTTGTTGTGAAGTGGGAGGCCAGTGCAGTACAGAGGGCCTGGAATGGCAGAGGAGAACTGGATACTGCAATAGGATTGGCAAGTTCCTTGCAGATTTTGAACAGTTCAGACACATTGTTGGTGGCCCCAGAGATGAAGGCTTGAATGTGGGCTCTCTTTTTCAAGAGGATGGAGAGTCTGTATTGTCTCTGGAGCAGGTGGCAGGCCAGTCTGTCAGTGGATGTGCTTGAAGCCAGCCACTTACGTTCGGCAACTCTGCACTTGCGTTTCAGGGAGTCTAGGTAGGAGCCATACCAGGAGTTGCGCTTGGAGGCAGACTTCATGCAAATCCTCATGACAGGGACAAGGGTGTCCAAGGTGTTGGAGAGGGCGAGGTGAAGGTTAGCAACGGCTGTGTCAGTGTGAGAGTCAGTGGCTGGAGTGGGAGGGGGAATGAAAGTGGCAGCAAAAGCAGAAACTGACACTCGCTTCATCGGTCGAATGACAGAGGAGACTGGCAATGCAGGCAAAGGCTTGGCCGGGAGACCCAAAAGAAAGATCCAGGTGAGAGGACAGGAGAACATGGTCAGGCCAGGAGAGAGATGTTGTAAGAGGGTTGGAGATGGGGATGTCTGCTGAGATGAGAGCATCTAAGGTGTGTCTGGCTGAGTGGGTTGGACCGGAGAGAAGAATGGTGAGGGGGAGAGAGTCACAGAGGCCACAGAAGGATGCAGAGGCCGCATCAGGAGAGTCAAGGTCAATATTGAAGCCTCTGAGAAGGAGAAGCTTGGAGGTAGAGGCCAGGTGGGAAGAGGTGAGGTCAGACCACTCCGAAAGGAAGAGGGGGACTGGACCAGGGGTCCGGTAGATGGTTACGAGAGTCAGCGAGAGGATAGGAGAGACACCAAGCCTGCAGACGAGGCAATCGAAAGAAGTATAAGACTGAGCAGGTATGATGGTAGAAGGGCTACATTCAGGGAAGATCAGGGCCACTCCACCTCCAGACCGGTTAGGCCTGGGCTTAGAGAGGATCTTCTAGTCTTTAAGGAGGAGTGTGTCAAAAACAGTGAGAGCTGGCAGTGAACCAGGTCTCAGTGAGAGCGTGGACGTCAAGGTCACAGTCTTCAAGGAGGTGACAGATGTCAGAGGAGTGTTTAAAGGCAGAACGAGAGTTGAGGGTAGCTAAGTGAAGCTGGTTGCTACCTTTGAAGGTCTTCCAAGGAGGAGTACAGGGTTGCGTTACACCCATTGGTGGTGGCAAGGCGGTCAGGGGGGTGGAAGAAGGAGGAGTGGCAGGAGAAGGGAGGAAGCTGATGAGGGGTGGAAGACGCCTATCAAGAAGGAGGAGGTTGGGATGAGAGCCCTAGGCCATGATAGTGCCATTCTGGTGGACATTAATGATGTGCCTAGAGGATGGGAAGTTAATACTACCCATCTGGTTCCAACATTAACGGGCGAAGAAGAGAAAGGGGAGAGGACTGAGACCATATGGGTAGTCAAAAGGCCTGGAGAGGGAGGGACAAAGAGGATGTCAGTGACAGTCTGCCTGGAAGAAGCGTTGACGTAGGTGTCAGTGATGGACAGGCCTGGGTTGGAGACCAAGAGATCTTTCTTGAACTTTTTCCTTCCAGGCTTTAAAAGAAAGGCAGGGTAGGTGATAGAATAGCAGTT
Organism: Ambystoma mexicanum; assembly: GCF_040938575.1. Lineage (NCBI taxonomy): Eukaryota > Metazoa > Chordata > Amphibia > Caudata > Ambystomatidae > Ambystoma > Ambystoma mexicanum. The sequence goes on from NC_090923.1 coordinate 1,177,698,702, forward strand.
AGAATAAATATTGGCGATGGAGACCACCATGGAGGGAGAAGGCAGCGAGATGGAGGGGGAGAGAGAGAGAGAGACAGAGAAACAGTACAATGCACAATGAACTCACCAGGCGGCCTAGCAGAAGAACAGGCGCAGACGAATCAGGTGCACAACGTCACACATGTCGCTTAACAGGGTATTACGCTGCTCCAGCAGCAGAGGAGAAAGGAACGTTATTCAGGTGGGATGAACCCTACTCTGGAATACGAGTTAAGTGCCTTAAATCCTCAGTCACAAAGCACTTCATGAGATTGAAATGTTATGGTAGCTTGAAGCTTCCACACTGGACCCGCCCAGTCCTTCACTCAGAACGCTCTTCTATTCACCACATTCGTAGGCCATTTCTGCCATGCTCACTCTGAGTATCATTTTAAATAATGGGTTAAATAGAGCCTTTTACAGGACACTGTCTCTGATAAATTAGGTAAAAAGCCACACAGTTTACAGTTGGTTTTGAAGGGTAAGGTATGAAATGAAATCCATGAGATGCTAAATCATCAACAATGAACAGGAGCATTTTTCAAGCGCATTTTCATAATGCCTTCGCACATTATATGCCATTAGTCTGCAAGTGTAAAAAACATTTTCAAATCGATTGTGCCCACACAAGTCCATTCTGGTGCACCTGTATATGCCACTATTCCGATATAAGAAAATACAGTAATGATACTATAAAATGTTTATGCTGGCTCTGTCAATATGTGCCTGTATCCCCGTGTGAAAACATACTCCTGTTGGCTTTGCCTTACTGCCATTAAGAAAATCCAGACCAAAGTAAGAAAACATATCCTTGCTGACTACACAAATCCACCACCCTCCCTCCATGTTTAGTTTAGTTTAGTTTAGTTTAGTTTATTATTTGTATTGCGCTCTAGACCCGAGGGTATTCAGGCGCAAGGCATAAGGATATTCAAAGCTTGGTTACAACATGTAAAATACAATTATGTGCAAGTGCCGCTTGGTTACATGTTGGCACAATGAAGTTACGATATACACAGGTGGGTACATTGATGGCATGCATAGTTTTAGACAGTGGTTGGTGCATGCGGTGTAGAGAGAGGTGCCGGGCAAAGTCAGCAAGGTATATGCCTAGATGTCTGCATCTTTGAGCCAACTAGTGATGCTTTGACGGAACTTGTGATAGGATTGATTGATTCTTAGAGGGGAAGGTAGAGAGTTCCATAGGAGTGCTGCCTTGACCTGGAAGCTGCTGCCTCCTATTTTGACATGTTTGTATCTGGGGATCCAGAGGTAGTTGGTGTTGGCGAGTCTGGTGATTCTTGTGGTAGGCTTCAAAGTGAATCTGTCGGATAGGTAGCGAGGTGCTGCATTGTTCAAGCATTTGTGCGTGAGGGAGGCAGTTTTTAGTTTTATTTTGTCGTGAGTGGAGAGCCAGTTGTTGGCTCTTCTGGTGTTAGAGATATGTTCTCTCTTGGGGATTCCTAGGGCTGCTCTTAGCGCATTATTTTGTAGGAGTTGGATTTTTTTGATGGTTTGTTTATTGGCTCCTATGTATAGCGCGTTGCAGTAGTCCAGCCTGGATAAGATGAGGGCTCTGGCTAGGGTGATGCAACTGTCCTGAGACAGGAAGGCCTTGCCTGCTCTGATCAACTTGCATGTGTATGCCGTGGCCGAGGCCAAGGCATTGACCTGCTTGCTGAGGGAGAGAGTGGAGTCCAGATAGAAACCCAGTGTTTTGACCTCCTTGGCGACAGTAATAATATTATTGTCTATGGTGAATGCTGAGTATTCGGGGCTGAGTTTTTTGAGGGTCATGTAAGAACTCTCACCACATTGTATTTGCTCCTAACAGCAGTAAAAAATGTCATGCCACAGTAAAAAGCATTGCCTTGCAGGCTGCTCAAAATCCCCCATCCCAATGTAAAACATTTAAGTTGTCTTTTACCTTAGTACCAGTAATACAATGCAATGCCACAGTAAAAAAACATGTCCTTGCTGGCTAGCCGGTAAGATAGTTACAAAGCAGTATGTCACAGTGCACTCCAAGGAATCAAAAATTAGTACTAAAAGAACAGTTTCATACAACAATTAAGAAAAATTTGGGTGCAGGGAAGGAACAACTCCCCAGACACAGAGCCGTCAAAAAATGAACAACAAAAAGAGCCCAATCTGTGGGCCCTTCCGTCCCTTGCACACCATTCAAGCCTAAAGAAGGCTAAATCGATATCTGCTATATTATAAGAGGCAGTGTAAAGACTGGAGGTGGGTCTGTACTTCCGCTCTCTATATGGTAGCCAAGATTATCTATTGTGGTAGCAATGGACGAGCAATCAAGGCCTAGCTTTTCAGGAGGTGATGCGGACTGATTCCTAAGTACAGTGTAGTCACCAAGCCCCCACAAAGGAATGTCCATCCTCACACTGTATAAGTTAAAACACAGTCTTTATATAATTAATATTCAAGGTTATGTACACTATCACAATAACTCACTTTGTGCTCCGAAAATCAACAATGGTAAATATATACAGTTCTAAAGTGGTACCACAAATATTATCAGATCCCATTGAAGTGCATCAACTATACTGTCCAAATGTCACACAGATCAATAAAGAGGAAACCAGCAGTATGGAGGGGAAGAAAAGGAAGATGGTTGAACAATTGGCAGAATACTGGCCTTTACCAACTAGGCACAATTCTGTGTGGAGATCCCCCCACCTGGGCAACCTGTAAAGCAAAGATGTATCACAAGCCCAGTCCATATATTGTTCTATGAGTCTTTTTTCCCTCTACAATAGTTCTACAGCCCCAATGTACCTGGAATTGTAGCGTCTGTCGTCGGGGAATCGACGGCCCTTCTTGAGTGCCCTCCCTTTAAGACAGGAGTCACGGGTCATCGAACGTCCGACAGAGAACAGGGTGAACTACGGTGGTGAAGTAACAGCTTCGTTCCTAGCAGTGCTCGTCGACGACAGAGCATTGGCGTCCTGCAAGGAAGAGGCGTGCGGGGCACCTCAGTGACGATAGTTCTGGACCGCAAAGAGATGATGAAGAACTGTGGCCCGGCAAGGGCGTCAAGTCGTCGGCGTCTCTGTGGTCTTTTGGTGGCGGGAAACCCACCGGCAGATGCTCCTCGGCACGTCGACGGTCGGGCCTTCTCCAGCGGGATAAAGCGGTCGGCGATGCAGACGAGAGTGTCCTCAGATCAAATGGAGTTCTTAGGCAAACGGGAGCACAGCGGCTCCAGTCGGCGACGGCAGTCGGCGACAGTGGCAACAACAGTCCGGCGCTTCTCTTTGTTATTCTGCGGCAGTCCTGTCTCCGGTCGGCAGCCTGTCGTAGGTCTGTCTACCAGGGAGCTTTAGAAAAACATCAGCTGATGCACGATGGTCCCTTGTAACTCGAGAAGAGGGCACCTTACCAGGTCCTTGGAGGCACAGCAGCTTTCAGATCGACGAAGTAGAGCAGCAGCAAGACTTCTCTTCCAGCGGGGCTTCAAGGTTAAGCTTCAGTTTCAACTCCAGTTTCTCTTCAGCTTCTAGTTGATCTCCCATTCATTCTGCTGGGTCACGCTCAGGCAACCAATCGGTCAGAAGGGCAGTCATGCAGGCAGGCAGCCAGTCAGGTGCGTAGTGCATTCAGGCCATTCACTTCTCTCCAGACACTCACAACAAGTTATGTGTATTGGGACAAGTATCGAGCCAGTCAACACTCCACACTGCATTCATACCAGTTTCGGGCAGGGCTGTCTCAGCCATTGTGTCAAACACCAGATACTAGACACCCACAACACAGAATGCATATTCGTCACACACTCCATTTACCCAGGTCCCACCCAAAGGGTGTACCCACAACATACAATCACTGGGAAGGCTCCAGCCAGTCTGGCCTGGACTTCACAACAATACCATATATGGAACTTCCACCCAACAGCTGGTCAGGGGGAAGGGACAGAGTCAGGGCTTCCCAGGACTTTGGGAAAAACAAGGTAACAGGCAATAGGAAGCAAGAGGCCACATGGGCCATCTTGTTTCCTATCAGGAATCAACTGATTCTAATGGCAGGGCCTGGGTATCCCAAAATGGAGGATACTCAGGGAACCTGTCAAATTCAGCATGGAGCTGCCACCAGCCCATACCCTGCTCTGTGGGCAACACACAGGTACCCAAAAACATACACTAGGGGCACAGGGTTGTACCCACACCCATGGGTGCCACAAGGGTATCCCATGGGTCTGTTCACCAAACCAAAAGAGAGAGCTGCACCGCCAGGAGTCCCACATGAATTCCTGCACGGAAAACACGACAGAACACACAATAAAAAGAACTAAAGGACAAGGATATGGAGGCCCTGTCCCTCCGATGCATTTCCAGCATCACAGACAAGTACATCATTTATGTAACAAACAAGCAATTTATTGGTACATCTTCAATGTATTTCATCAATTTATGCAAAACAAATGTACAATATTGAAATTATGAAGTGAGCTCGATGCGTTTCTGGGAACCACTCCTCTTCTTCAGAAGCTGAACTTCAAACACTGAAAGAGCAAAATATACCTAATCAGTAATTCTTGGCACATCAGACTCAATATATATCACAACACCACAATAGCGAGCATAAAGCATTCCCAACATGCATTGGGTTCACAGACTAGTATCATGCCCAGTGGGTTGTCCCAACTCTCCAGATGAACCAGGAATCGCCCAAGATTTATCTGACGCTCACCACACCTTTGGTTGTGCCCAACACCAATAAGACACGCCAAGAAAATGTTTAACTCTTTGACACCTCGTGTGTGTGTGTGTAGATGAAAGAAAACCTAATGTGAAAAGTGAAGAGATAGTGAACAAGTAAAACAAACATGCCCGCATCCACAAAAACATTTAATTTCTGAGTGATACATCCTCCCTCTCCCAGGGAGTAAGGTAGTCAGGTTCTAGTAATTCATACCTATGTCCAATGGGATAGGAAAATCCCCAGTGATACTAATAGTCGCAATCATGCAGATCATCTTCTTTCAATTACACTCCGCTGCTGCTGAAAAGAGATAGCATCCCAATGAGACGTGGAACACATGGATGGAATTTATATATAGTATTCAAAGACATGTACATACCTTTCCTCGGTGAGATGGTAACCCACTATAAGTCTAGAACTAAGGATCCATCGATTGCAACCCTCTGTCAATTATAAAGGTCCACTTCTTCAAGCAGTCTGTGAAGGAATTAAATGTGACCGCTGTGAGCATCACCAGCTCCGTATTCAAAAGTGTCCCGCCCCCTAAGAAAATGTGGCGAACGCCATCAGTAAAATATACCTTCACTAATTTACAGAACTTCCACGTCCGACTCTACAAAGTGGCCCCGCACCTTTGGAAGGACCCAGATACTAGCTGGCGGTGCCGCATACATACTCAAAGCAACTCAAATAGAAATTGAGTGCATTGTATGAGGGCAATCACGCAAGGTTACTCACATGATCGGAGCTCTCGGAGTGTTCAGAGAGACATCTTGCCAGCCATCCTAGACTCCCTGTTGCCTATATGAATAAATCATATAATTCATTGTCATAATACCCCATTAGCTATTCAAAATGAATAACTGAAAACCTCAACATTAAGATAATAACTAACCAGTGAGTCTTAAGGCCAATTATTTTTAAATAAACCTGTCAAATAGAAAGAAAAAAGATAAATGAAGAGAAACACCAGATAAGTGCACCAGTCCCCCAAAAGTGAAATAAATCTTAAATGACTAGTTGTCCTGATGTTGTTGCAGAAGAGTAAAGAAGACTTAATTACGATCAGATATCCTGAACCTATGCATGATAAACCTGTTCTTGCGGACCTTAATCCCTATAACATCCCAATGCAAAAATGGGAAATTACTGTTTTAACAGTGACGCCTGCCAAGGATTCCTAAACATTACAAGCACCTGCCCACAAGGCATGCTGATTCCAAATATCTCCCCCACATTCTTTTTGAACCAACTAACAAAGTTACATAGTGTCCCAAATGTAGATAGCTGGCTAGTTTTAGATACCTCCCATGATGATCGAGGACATTCCTATAGTGCTGTATTGTATCTTTCCGGGTTGACCACTAAATGTTCCTTAGCAGATATCTAAGTAAATACAACCATATAAACAGAAATTCAAATGAAACAATTTAGGCAAACGTCCTCATTCGTACCTTTTGGTTGTACCGTGTCCAATAGGTGTATCCAATACATTTCCCTCTCGAGTAACCATGTATTGTAATCAACTCCTCTAGTTAAAGGTTTAACCACTTCAACTATTGTAAATTGCATTTGTACAACAATGTGGCGTTTGTCCCCGAAATGGCGGGAAACTGGTGATTTCATGTTGCCTGTACGGACATTAGACTTGTGTTCCGTCCATCTCTCTCTCGCCGTCCATGTTGTTTGGCTCACGTAGAGCAGGCCACATGGACATTTTATGGTGTAGATAACTCCAGAGGTCATACAAGATATGATAGTTTATTTGTATAACGCCTATACACAATGTGTTTCAAAGCGCTTCAAAGCAAGGGAGGGAGCAAGGGAAAAATACAAACAGAGAACATTCTTACATGGCCTTGAACAATAAGAATGTGAAATTAACTATTGTACTTGGCCTGGGCGACATTTCAGATAGTGCAAGACAGACACAAAAAGGAAGGGAGGAGGTGGGCGGGAAGGGAATGGCAACAGACATGCAACTAACGTACTAGGACTGATGATATTTCTGATAGAGCCGGAAGATTACAATAGGAGAGGGGAAGGGGGAGGAGAAGGAAGGAGAGGGACAAAACAAGCGACTATCGTACTAGGCCTGGCAATATTTCAGATAGTGCTGGAGAGGGAGGGGGAGGAAGATAAACGAGAGGGAGGGGAGGAGACAAACAATGTAGCTATCATACTATGTCCGAGGACAATTCTGATAGAGTAAGTGCATAGAGTAAGAAAGGGAGAGGGGAGAAGAGAGAGGGAGAAGGAAGCAGGGAGAAAGGAGAGAGCAAGAGTAAGCAGTGAAAAGAGTGGAGAAGCACAAGGGGAGAGACAATACAGTTGCAGGATTCGGTAATACACATAGTTTTGCAGAGAAACACCAGATGCAAGACAGGATTCAGGAAGAAGATGGGCACAGCATGATACAGGATCCCCATGAGTACGTGATGCAGAGGAAGTCCAGCATGAGAATAGAGACGGGAGAAGCACCAAGAGTCAAACAAGTCCATAAAGTCCAAGTCAAGCATTTGCAACAACACAGTAAGGGTAGAGCAATATTGTATCAAGACAACTCCTGGAGTGGAATGATGAAGGGAGCAGAGGGAGAAGGCTAAGGGGAATGGGAGGTTGGATAGACAGGAATAAGCAAGGCAGGAAACACATGCATACAAGAGGGGGTGGCAAGGTAAGGACATGCAACACCACAGCCAACCATGGGGGGCAAGGGAACGGCAGGCAACACCACAGGCAAACATGGGGGGTGGGCAAGGGAATGGCAGACAACACCACAGGCAACCATGGAGGGGGCAAGGGAACGGCAGCCAACACCACAGGCAACCATGGGGGGCAAGGGAACGGCAGACAACACCAAAGGCACATGGAGGGGTGCAGGGGAACGGAAGACAACACCAGAGGCAACCATGGGGGGTAGGGTAAAGGCAGACAACACCACACGCAACCATGTGGGGCAGGGGATCGGCAGACAATACCAGAGGCAATCATGGGGAGGCAAGGGAAAAGGGTAGCATTTCGGTAGGGGACACAGAGCAGACAGGGGCCTTCGTCGTGGGCCTTAGTCATCAGGACCGGCTCCCGCCTCCCGGTTGCTGTGATTGGCCTATGGAATAACCACATAGATGGATCTCTTTACCTGTACGTGGGTGTCTGATGGTCTGACCTTTTGTGACATTGTTACAGTTACTACATCCCTAGTTCCCTTCTTCCGAGTGCTTAATGCTCCTTGTCTGTTCTTAGGAGGTATCACTGCACGAACCAATTTATCTCTTAGATTAGTGCCCCGTTTGTATGTCATCATGGGTGCTTTTGGAAATTATTTTAGCAGTTGAGGATCATGATCTAGGATACTCCAATTCTTCTTCAAGATTTTGCCAACCTGAAGACTCTGACGAGAGAACTTCGAGACATATAAAAGTGGAGAATCCCCTCCTACCGGATGGCATCTCACTCGCTCATGCTCAACTCTGCTAAGACTGATGTTCTCTACTTCCTATCCAAATAGGATATCTCATCCTCTCCCCCTTTTCTATTCTTCTAACTTGCCTTCCTTTCCTACTCTGCTTCTGCTCGCAACTCTGGTGTCGTCTTCAACCCATCTCACAGTTTCTCGCCCTTCATCTCCAAATCTGCCATTGCGGCCAGAAAAATCCTCAAAGTCACAAAAATAATATATCTTCTTCCCTTCAACACTGCTAAGCACCTAATCTCCTCTTTAGTACTCTCTAGATCTGACTACTGTGCCAGTCTACCCTATGGCCTCCCCAAGTATGCTTTTTTACCTCCTGACAAAGTCCTCAACTTTGCTGTCCATACACTCTTACAACCATCCCTGCTTTACCTCCACCTCCCCAGCCCGCCATCAGTTACTAGCCCATCATCTGTTACTAGTTATCTATGAAACTAAGGGCAAAGTATAAACTCATTCTCATCTTTAAAACTCTACACTGACTTGCCCCACCCTACGGATCAGCCCATCTCACTCCCTGCTCCCGCCCCCACTCCCTACATTCATAGTTGGCTCATCTCCTTGTCACCTCTCTTGCCCCTTACCCCCCTATCATTTCTGCTCTCTTCCTCTCCTTGCTCCCTTACTCTGGATTCTTACTCTCCCGCTCTGCATTATTCCCACGCTGTCTGTATTTAAATTCAACCTCCTATCTCTCCTCTTTGCTGAAGATCCACTTGAATAGCATTTAATGCCACCACATATTCCCTGTTCTCCTCTCCCCCTAATCTCTACGACATCACCACATTATTTATCCCTCAGCCCTTCATCCTAAAATGTAGCACTTCCTTCACCATCCGTTCTTATATCATGCTCTACTGTTCTTGTCACTAATCTAGGTTTCTATCTTCCCTCCCTCTACCTATTCTCTCTATGCACGCTCTGCTACTATGTACCACTGTACCCCTGCCATCTCCGTTATCTGGCCGAACCGGCCCGTCCCCACCTTATAAGTGGAAATATTCACAAGGCTCCCCTGTTTGCCTGCATCACCACTTGCATGGTCTTTCCAAGCCTACCTATCACTCCTCACAGGTAGTTCTTCTCCTGCGCTGCCCTTATTACTCATCTCAACAGCACCGGCTCTTCATCCAACACCTTCGGCGTGTGCCTCCCAAGCCCTACCCCCCTACTCCCTTACATCTTTGAGTACCCTGTACGCTACCACTGCTCCACTAAGTTACACCACCCAAAACGATCCCTACCTTTTACCCACTCGATGCATACCACCTTCATGCCCACCTGGCCCTGCTCCCTCGAGCAAATTTGTACTGCATTGGTGACCTGCAGAGCCGCTTGCTACACTTGCATTTGGTCCGCAACCTACCGGAATCTGTTTTGTGCCTTCTTCTACAACTGTAAACTGCCTACAAACCACACACTATGACGTTTTAGCCTCGTGCTTCATTCGCAACTTGATTTCAACCTACCTGAATACAACTTTTCGTTGTGTACATTTGCAACTTGCCCGCAAAAGTACCCGATTTGTCTAATAGCTACCGGATTATGGGCCTCGTTATGACTTTTGCGGAATGGGTTAACAGGCTCCCCTAATGGAGGCGGACCAGTTAAACCCATTCCGCAAAATTACGAGGTCCCCTCGCGGGACCCGGTAAGGACGCCTGGTAAAACCAGGCGTCCATACCGGGTCCCGCGAGGGGACCAGGGAGCTAACAACGGGCCGGTCGGAATCGGCCCGTTGTTAGCTCCCGCTCCCATTCCCATTGAGCCCTATAGGGGCTCAAATGGGAATGGGGAAGGTCCAGGCCCGAGTTCCCAGTAGGAGAAATTACCAGGCCCTCCGAACTTGGAATGGCCCGGTAATTCCCCATTCAGGGAACCCGGGCCCGGATCTCATTTTGGAGGCAGCCATGGCGCTAATAGTGCCATGGCTACCTCCAAAGTCGGAATGAGGCCCTATGACTTTTACCTACCACAATGTGCCCTTTAGCCACGTGCTACTACTGTACCGTGCCTGTAACTTGCGCGCAAAGTACCTGATTTGCCTAAAGAGCTACCTGATTATGACTTTTACCTTCCTGAATGCGACTTTTTAGCCGCGTGCTACTATTGTAACTTACTTTTAGCCACGTGCTACTACTGTAACTTGCCCGCAATGTACCTGATTTGCCTAAATAGCCATCTGATATTGACTTTTACCTACCTGAATGTGACGTTTAGCCACGTGCCACTATTGCAACTTGCCCACCACATACCTGATTTGTCCAAAACCTACCTGAACGCAACTTTTTCGCCTCGTGCTATCATTACAACTTGCCTGCAACCTACCTGATTTGTCCACAACCTACCTGCATGTTACTTTTTAGCATCCTGCTACAATTGTAACATGACTGCAACAACCTGTTTATGACTTCTAGCCTCGTACTACACATGTATTTGTCTGTAACTTCATATCCACTGTAACTAGCGCCTAGATGCCTCAGGGTTTTATGCACTGCTATAAATACAAAAATAAATAAATAAAATCACCAGGCCTTATATACACATCCTCTCACCCATTGTTAAGGACACTGGTCCTCAACTCTGTAAACCAATGTTAAAAAGTTTTGTAAGCATTTTTGTGCCAAAAATGCATTGTTTTCCCTATAATTGTCATTAAATAAATAAAATAAATAAATACGTTGAGCATACTTTTATGAGAGGTCCATATGACACCACTGAAGGGAAGCATGTATAACATTTTAATTATTGCTTTGATGTTGAAAGGTCTAAACATTGATAAGTGCGACCAACTCTATCCATATGTTACATGCATTTTCTCTCCATACTTTGATTTGAATGTATAGCATCAAGCAAATGCACATACTTTTAAATTCAGCTTTTGTTCATTTATCTATTTATTCTTGTCCCGAAGGAGGGAAATGTGGTGGGCAGTCTTCTTTATGGAATGTACGACAACACCCGAGAACATGTATGTGGCTAGTGTTTGCTTTGCTCGTGTCCACGAGTAGGATTCGTAGGCTTGTTAAAATCAACTATATCACCTGAAAGTGATTACACCCTCCATTTGCAAATTACAATTAAGGTCACAATATTTCGTTTTTACTTATTTTTACACATAAATACAAACGTATTCCTTTCAGTATTTATGTGTTTAAAAAAATCAGAAATTGGTGTATTTTGATGAGCTCTTCAGGTTAAGACTTACAGGCTAGTGGCTGTACAAAGTATCACAACGTAGAAGCTAAAACATGAATTTCCCTTTGAAGTGTTTAAAGAGCTACAGTGATGTTTCACATGTCAACAGAAGGAACAGCTTTTTGTTTTTAAGGTGAAGATGAGTCTTGGCTTGATTTGCAAGAACCCTCATGCGCTGCATTTTTATTTCGCATAAATGCAGAAAAGCACTAGTTGCAAATAATTTGTTTTGAAGAGCGAATATAAATGTGGCTAAATACAAATAAAATGACAAAAAATAAATATGGATAAATACACATGGAAAGGTTGAACAATATTAGACCTTGAGCCTTAATTACAATGCATATCAACTTGCCTTTTGCCAATTACATTAGTGTTCTTTTTTCCCTTCTCTTATCTTTTCTAGCTCCAAATGAGTCTGTCTTTCTGCTGCCAGCAGCAAATGGCGCACCCGGAGGAGAACATGTATAGCAGGTGTATTGAACTTATATTTTGCAGGTGGAACTGTATACATGGATACATTTTGATGTCACAGTTGTCTGTGTATGCCCGTTTGAATGTGTAGTGTACTGCCCAGTACTTGTGTATCTTCTTCCTGTATATCAAAGTGCACGTTCATTCTTTTTTCAGCCGGATTAGAATGTGATGGCGAGTATTGGTTTGGGATCACACGAGTGTGATATTATGTCATTCTTGTCATATTTGTTATTGCGTCTAAAATGTTCTGTTCTCTGGTGTTTTAAATGTGTATTCATTGAAAATTTGATGTGGACTGTGAAACCTTTCTTCAAAACAGTGAATGATAAAATGTCACACACACACACACAAAATCAAATGTACACATTAGTGTAATTGTTACGTATACAAAGTGCACTCCATGTATAACTTTGCATTATTGAAATTGTCCTATTGTAGCTTGAGTTTGACAAAGGCACAGGATCAGATACTGTCAGTGGTGTCTGGTGAATCTTTTAATTGGGGTGTTGTAAATATTTGCCACAAATAAGTGTGAGCGACCGAGCATAGTGAAAGAGTCCGAACTTACAAAAGAGGGTTGGGCGTGGGGAATTCCACCCTGAGAAAGGTCTTTGCATAATGGGTTAACATGGTGGATTGTGAAACACACTTTCTGTGAAAAATTGGGTAAAAAGCCAGACAGTTTGCAATCAGTGTTGTAGGATTAATAAAAATCCAATAGCAAGTCACCAACAGTTCACAGGAGCCTTTCCCCCCAATATACGGCAGCATAAAAAATACCTGTTTTTGCCATTATTGCCATATAAGAACATACTCAGTTTTGCTTTGCGTATAATGTCAGTAATGATAATATAAGAAAACATGTCCAACCTGGCTCTGCCAATATATGCAAGTACCGGCATGTAAAAACATACTCCTGTTGGCTCAGTCATAGAAAATGCCATACCAGAATAATAAAACATGTCTGACAGAAAAAATGTCATGCCATGGTGAAAAAGGGCTAGACAGGCTGCACCAAATGCCAGTTTAGCACCGTAATAACACTTAACATGTTTGCTTTATCATTGATACCCAGCATAAAATTTCCCCGCCTCTCCCCTCCTTCCGTCCCTCCCCTGCACCCCCAAATTAGTCCTAGCCAGCATCCAACACCAGCACATTCACCTGCTCATTCACACATGCATTTAAGCAGCATTCACTCGCTCCTTCGAGCACATTCAAGCACACATTTACGCAGCATTCAATTGCTCATTCACACAGCGTTCATTCACTCACACGCGTACCCATACACTTGTTCATTCACACACACACACATACAAAACAACACACACAATATATTCATTGTGTGCAGGGTTCAGCCCTGGTCAGGATGTTGCGCCTGTCGCGTCCGCAACACAACCTCCAGTAACAAGGGACCTTCTTCTCTAGTGCACAAGACCAGGAACCAGGAAACGCTGAGAGCTTCCTGTTTCCTGCACATGTACACAGGAGCTAGAGTGCCACTTTGCCAGAGCTTGGTTGAGTATGGATGTTCCGGGAGGCATCAGAGCACCCTCACAAACATTCAGATGTGCAGTTCTCCAGTCAGCAAATCCAATGGGCATTGGAAGACTGGGGAAGCAAAATGCTCCCAGCACCGAATGCTCGATTTCTAAACGTGCGGGAATGTAAACTGTCAAAGGGAAATCACGTTTCCCATTCATAGTTTAACCCACAGCTCCTTCACAATGGTTGTGGTAGGCTTGCGCACCCTCTCCCCCATTATGGAAGAGTTTCCCCTGGCTGCTACTCTAGGCCTGTCAGCTCGATCTCCATGAGGCACGTGTTTCACTCCTGCAGTGGGGGACAAATTTCATTGTTGCTGTGGGAATATCCTGTTCTGTGTACAGTGCACGTGTCTCATTAGCACAGTCAGTGTCTCTATTCGGTGGTGTATTTGCGGTGTCTGTCCTCTGCAATGTGCATGTGCTTGAGTCCTGTATTGACAATCACATGTCAGTATTCCATCATTTGTGACCTATGCCGTGTGAGATACACATGCCTTAATCCCATCATGTGGATCACCTTTTAGTATTGCAGTAAATGTATCATGACATGTGTGACGTACACTTGTTTCAGTCCTTTAATGGCATTGTTTTATATTTGGGGTATTTGAATGGTGCAACATCTCGCAGGCAGCGTGATGACACCTGGCAAGATGGCTCAGCTAGAAAGAAAAAGAGTGGAAAGATTGGGCAAAAACACAAAAAATCAGCACATTTTGTAATAATAAAGGTACAACAAAGAGAAAGAGGTAGAGCATTTCAAAAGGTGGCACCCTCTTCTTCCTCCCATGGATGGCTTTGAACACGTTTATGAGTCTGAAAGGTGAAGTCTTAACATATTGTGCCAAGAGATGGGGTTGGCCAGATAAATAGGAACTTTGCCATAAAAGAATGTGTGGACTGAAAGAAGAATGTTGAATTGGCATCGCTCTTTTTTCGAGTGGTAGTCAGTTGAGGGATTGTAGAATAGAGTGGATGTGGCATCAGCGGTCTGAGCTTGTGATCAGTCTGGTTAAAGAGTTTTGAGGAATTTGGGGCTTTGGTAGGAAGCAGGCATTGCTACTTTCCAGCAGGGCAAGGCGTTCCAGTAGACCAGCTTAGTGACAATCAAAGTTTGAGTGATGAAATGCAGGACAAATATGGGACGGTACTAGTTTCTTAGTTTTTTAGAATAAATGTCTTATTAAAAGGAGATGGAGGAGTGAAAGGTGATACCCACTGTGTAGCTTTTTTGCTGAAAAGATATTCATGGTCACGAAAACTATGGTTGAAACAACTGAAGGTCATGGTTCAGAGTGCTTTGGGAAAGCCAAATATTAAGATCTCCGTTTTGACAATATTGAAGGAAAGAAGACATCAAGGGCTCGATTGAGTTGAAAGAGATCTTGAGATCCGATCAAGGGGAACAGAGCTATTGCTGGAAAACTTTAGTGTCATATGCATATATATCATGCTGTGGATATGGATCTAAGGAGGTGACCTAATTGGACCATGTAAAAAATGGGGAGTGGGACTGAAGCAAGAATGGAACCCTTAGGCATGCGGCAGGTTGATAGCACTGAAGCAGCACAGAATAGTTCTTAGGAGAATTTGGTAAATCTGTTTGACAAGAATGAATTAAACCAATGAAGGGAATATGTGGGAAGACACCAGCCACTAACTTGAGCTGATGTAGTAGGATTTGATGGTACTGTTAAAAACAGTGAAAAGATCAAGGGGGATCAGAAAGGCACATCTCAAGAAACATAAGAGGCAGTAGATATTGGCCACTATTCCTACCATAGTGGTTTCATTGCTAGTATTAGGATGCACAGTATCATGGAGGGTAACTTGCAATGAGCAGTGGTAGTGTCCTGTCTGATGTACACTTATTTTGATCCTGCAGTTATGGTGCTATTTCAGTTTTGCACTGGTGGTCTCCTGTCTTGTGCGAGGTGCACTTGTATCACTTACCTTCCAGCCTCGTAGCGGTAAGGTCCTGAAGAGGTGCGTATTTGCACTGCAGTGGGAATCACTTTTAATACCTGAGGTGTGCTGATTTTGGTCCAGCACTGTTACACATTTCTCTTTTGAAGCAGCTGTGTACTGTAAGGAAGGCATGGTATCAACCAGTAAGACAGACACAAGTGATCACAGTTCAAGGGTGTTTATTGCACTTCAGGGGGGTTGGAAAAACGCCTGTCTAAACCTATATCTAAGGATGGGAGCAAGCTACGACCATCAAAATAAAGATAATGCAGTCCTGGTAGTATCTCCATCAAAATAAAAGGGCCTATACTAAAATAAACTATTGCCAATCCCTACTTCTAAATAATAAACAGTGTGGGAAATAATTTAGATAACAAAAAGGGTGTCATGAAATAATATGTCAGGATGACTGGATAGTTGGTTCCTCTTTGCCTCATTTGTACCCTGGGACAAGGCGGCACAATTGGGCTTGCAACACATTTCAGCTCGGCTAAGCACAAGGGCACAGTTCCAGTTCATATATCAGCTCTCCGCAACCAAAAGTCGCTTGCTCAATCAAGGAAGGCTTTTCCCTTGCCAGTCGAAAATTCAACAAAGATTGTTCAAAGTTCCTTTCCTCAGGAGTTTATTTTTTAAACAATAAAAGTCTTTTACTTCCACTTTGAGTCCCCCTCGACCGGGCTCAGACTCCCTTTTCACTTTACAATTTACCATAGGCCTCTGTATGGCACACCGCTTTCAGCTTTCACTTTGAGAGCCCCTCCGTCTGGATCAGCCTCCTATTTCACTTTCACAGTTCACTGCAAACCCTGCAAAGACTTTCAATTGTGCAAAGGATTTGTTTTAAACACTCTCAGGACCACTTGAATTCTCTTCCTCATAAATCATATTCCCATTTCATAAATTCTGTTTCTGGGATACATTCAGGCAGAGACTTTTCGATTGGGCACACACACGGTGCTGGACCACTCTGCTACTTAGTATCATGCGTTCACTTCTCAAAGTTCAGAAAACAATGATCAACTTTTCTTTTAATTTGCGTCTTTCATCAAACGCCTTTTCTATTCGACTTCACAGGACACTGTGTTGCCACCTGTAACCTTTGTTCATATGCAGCACGGTCTCCCTTCAACAAGCAGCAATCTGCACAAGGCTTTAAAGAAGCTTGGGATGTGCAAATCCTTGCAGTTTGATGGCTCAATTTGGGTCCAATGACGGATGTGGTTCTGTAGCAGGAATCAGTTCAAAGGATTAGGAAACAGGCAGGCTATGTTGAGTCGGTGGCTCGAAGCAGTTTGAAAATGTAGAACATCAAGGCAGCTCCCTTGAGTATTGAAGTAGCTCAAATGGCTATAGTGCAGTTGATTCGACTTGAAACCAGTTTGAAACAGTAGAAAGAGCACAAGGCTGCACCCTTTCATCCTGGCGTGCTATGCATCCCATGTCCCGGGTTTTAGAGGAAAGGTAAATCCTTCTTCTGCCGTTACCAGCCAAAATGTTTGCAAGAGAACACTTTCAGATGTGCCACTTCCGGTAGGCAGAGTCCCTGGTACCAGTTTTCAAGCAGCATGCAGACTGATATCCAAACATATTTAATGCAAAATCCTTCTTCTGGATAATTCCAGAGGTGATTCTATTAAAGGGAAGCTGTCATAACCCCTTATATAGTCAATTTGTCACTCTAAAGGGGGACATCTACTTCATCAGCCCTGGCATCTGTGGACTCTTGCACTGGAGACAAGACAACACAGGAACGAATGCCCGGATGCGGGTTCAAAGTCATCTTTAATACAGATTCAAAAGACACTGGAAGCAGCACACTGAGCTCCTACAATCAGCTTGCCTTCTATAGGCATTTTGAGACTGATGCAACATTTCATGCAAATTCAGGATACCTATCTGATTGGTCCCTTCAGCCAAAAACAAACCCCTTCTTGTCTCTGATTGGTTGGCTTAACTGCCACTCACCAAGCACACATTAGCTCATCTTGGCATGCTCCATCTGACTGACACATATACTGATAAGCTCATTCCATTCTCAGCTAAATATAATTAATTATCCGTCAAATCCTGCCAAGAAACAGTTCTTATCAGCTTCTCAAGGTCCTGCCAAATTTACATGGAAGCTCAAACTGTGAAAACCTTCATGAGTTCATCTTATTTGCTGCTAAGTAAGCAGCTGTTCTGTCTAATTGGTTGCTTTCCCATGCCTTCATCTGTTCTACTATCAATCACTGTCTGCTTTCCTTGCCAGAATTTCTAAATATACCATACCAAACGTGCTTATCGCACATTGAAATGCTGCCAAAGAATATTCCGCATCAGAATGAGTCAGCCCTTTTGATACCTGCTTGCAAGACACCATTTCTTATTTGGCATCCATCTTAGAATCTATCTCGGTATGTCCAGTCTAGATGTTCAGCCAACGGCAAACCAATTTACTTTTGAGCATAACTCATTTTCTATCAAGCTTCCGGACTATATTTTTACATATTGTTATATTATGTTATGTCATGTTGTGTAATACCTGAGACACCCTTCCCTTCCTGAGTCATTTTGACCCCAAAACATATATGTCACCCTATATGCACTGTTTCCCTTCAAAAAGCACTACAATTCTGATTTTTGCAATACTGGAACTATTGGTCAGCCTATCATGCTATCTGTATTCAGTTTGAGAGGGGGACGGTTCTAGCACCTCTCATACACTCCCCCTTCTGGTCTGTATTTAGACACCTATTCAATACATGACCACTACACCCAGTGTCCTCCCTCCCCCAAATTCAGTGTACCTATGCATCCCTGTCCTAGTCACCCCCCTCAGTGTGGTGGCTTATCTCAACTAAGAAGGTATCATAAAAACATTTCTACAGAACCAACAGTGTCTCCCTTTGTCAAAAGATTATTTGCAACGTTTCGCTCTCTTTGAACTTTTATGCATGTATCCTCAAAAGGTAACTTTATTTTGCTCCTGTCTGGATCCCATCCCCATTACTCATTTAAATGTAGACATAACATACACATCAGGTGATTTCCCTTCTGCCACCACAAGAATCAAGAGGAATAATTCCTTGAGGGAACCCACCAGCCAATTTACCTCTTTATTTGTCCATGTGCACCTTTTACTGTACACTTTTTCCTGCCTCCCACCCCACAACTCCCATCTCACATCTCATAACACGCCACAACTTCCATCCCTCTTCTTTGGTCTTCCCGCTTCCCACCTTGCTCCCCTCAAATCCTTTCATCACTCTGCCATCCGCACCCTCTGTCTTCTCTCTCCTCATGACTCCATTTCCAACTCACTTTCTCAGCTAGGATGGCTTCCTTTCCATTCCCATCTTAAATATCACTTCCTTTGTCTGGTCTTTGAATCTCTTCACAACCTTGCTCCTCCTTACCTCTCCTCTCTTCTCTCATTTTACACCCCCTCTCGCTCCCTTCATTCTGCCAATCTATTCTTACTCTCAGTTTCCCCAGCCCCTTGTGCCTCTTCTCGTTTCCATTCCTTTCAGCTCCTTGCCCCCTTACACTGGAACTCCCTACCTTTCTCTATCCATTCCTCCCCTTCCTATTCTTCCTTCCACTCCTCATTGAAATCTCTTCTTTTTCATTCCCCTTCCTGATCCCCTTCCCCCTTCTCCCCTTCTTTCCCTCTTTCTTCTACCCTTCTCTTTGTTCTTTATCTTCCCCTTCTATTCTAAATCTCCCTTCTTCCTACTATTCACCTTACTCACTACTCTCTCTCCCCCTTCTTTCTCCACCCCCCTCCTCTCCTCTTCTTTCTCATATGTAAATTGTTCTACATGCTGATTTTCTGGTTTGATTCATGTTTACCGTTATAGCTTCTACTGTTCCATGTTTAATGTATATTTTGTTGTTCATTGTAAAGCGCCTTGGATTAAGGCTGTATGTAAAACAATAAATACAAATGCAACACTTCCTTGTTTCCTGCCCTCCTCTCTCCATACATATTTTCTTCCATCAGTACATCATCCACCCGCTTCATCTTGTTTTGAGCTTGTTCTGAATCCACAGATCTTCTTTAAGCTCAGTCCATTTTATTTTTCCTTTGGGCTGCTTTGAGGAAATTCTTGGGCTATTTGCACATAGGCCAGTCCTTTTGAGTTCATAGTTCATGTCATCAAAAAGTACTCAAACTCTTAGTTTTTTTATTCAAAGTCAGATAAGGGGGGCATTCGATTGTTTATGGGGAACACAAGGATTGGGGAGTCTCGTAGGAACAGCTTTGAAACACAAGGCAACTGTAACTGGGCACCTGGATGGGTCCCTCAATCTTTTCTCTTTGCTCGCAGGATCGGTTGCTGTCATTCACCTGGTGTGTAGGTATCTCTCATCCATCTGTAATGTAAAACTGAATGAGTCTCTTTTGAAAAATAAGTATGTCTTTATTGTCAGTACTGCCTCCTCAAACTCAACCCTTAAAAATGCTTTTGTGTTTTTTTTAAACACTCCTGCCTCCTAAACAATCTCTGCTGCATTTTCTCTTTTTCTAAAATATTAGGATGGTTACTCCTTTCTCTCTTTTCACACATCTTGTATCACTTTATACTTCATACATACTGACTGATACCGGGGCTTGGCTGTGCCCTGAGACCATATAACATGCATCTTTACCTTTTTCCTGGCATTGCCCTCTTTTTCATGGCCTTCTTATTTTTTCAGAAACTGCATAATATACTTAAAGGAAACATTTTTCCATGTGGTCGACACTCTCAAACCAAAGAGTCATGCGGTTTTCTTTTTTATAATAAAAATAATAAACTACACATAGACAACATAACAAACTCAAACACTTTTTCAAAAAAGGATGTGTTTTCTTCTATCGCTCCCCTTCTTTCTTCTTGGTGCATCAGTAGCTGAAGAAGACGAAGATGCTTCTTTGGATTCTTGCTACCTGTAGAAACTGAAATAGAGGCAAAGTCATATTGGGACTGGCAAAGTGGTCAGATATTTTCCTAGCATAGACCCTTGCTCCTTCCTTTCAATCAATACATGTTTACTGCGGTCATTTCTTGACACTCTCAGCCCACTGAACTATAAGCTGCTCTTCTGCAAAGTTAAAAAGAATTGTTGGTGCACATTCAAATGATTTATCATTAATGTAGCAATCGGGCCTGTCTTTCTTTTGTTTTTTCTACCATGCTGATCATTTTCTCTGTACTTTTGAAGTCCTCCTCCTGCTAGCGTGGGACTGCAATCTCTTTGTTCTTTACTGTGTTTATTCCGTTGAGACATAATTGATATTTTCCATTGTCCTACCTACACTAATCTTGCCTACCCCTGTTATTTGGAACCTAGCACTGTTCCTATTAAATGCATGCAAGTGTGACATATAAGAAATACATTGTTTTCCCTACCCTAAATATTTCATGCATTTTGTCAAATGTACCCATTTGGCATTTCACCATTACCAGAATTACAAAAAGGTTACTCCACTTTCTATCCAAAGTCTTCTTCATTCTTGTCATTTTGATATTGCCATACGCATATATATATATATATATATATATATATATATATATATATATATATATATATATATATATATATATGTTGAAAAAAGAGGAGAGGGGCGCACTCCAGTTCCCTGCACAGTAAACCTTCTCAGCCACAGGTGTTCTCCTCCGACCGGTTTCTGTGCCAATACACGTCATCAGGGAGGCTGTCTTAACTTGCAGCTCACAGCAAGTGCAGGTGTTAACACTTAGTGATAATTCTGCTGCAAGGACTTCTGGTAGCTGTAGTCATCAGGTTTGCAAGGAACAGACTCACACCCAATCCCATGAATGGGGAAAGGGGGGGAGTAGCCTACAGTGAGGCACTCCAAAGTTGGGCATATATTACCCCGGTGCAGCACCCTATAAGATTTCTGAAGATTCCACCCTTCAGAAAACTTGCAAATGTGTTGAAAAAAGAGGAGAGGGGCGCACTCCAGTTCCCTGCACAGTAAACCTTCTCAGCCACAGGTGTTCTCCTCCGACCGGTTTCTGTGCCAATACACGTCATCAGGGAGGCTGTCTTAACTTGCAGCTCACAGCAAGTGCAGGTGTTAACACTTAGTGATAATTCTGCTGCAAGGACTTCTGGTAGCTGTAGTCATCAGGTTTGCAAGGAACAGACTCACACCCAATCCCATAAATGGGGAAAGGGGGGGAGTAGCCTACAGTGAGGCACTCCAAAGTTGGGCATATATTACCCCGGTGCAGCACCCTATAAGATTTCTGAAGATTCCACCCTTCAGAAAACTTGCAAATGTGTTGAAAAAAGAGGAGAGGGGCGCACTCCAGTTCCCTGCACAGTAAACCTTCTCAGCCACAGGTGTTCTCCTCCGACCGGTTTCTGTGCCAATACACGTCATCAGGGAGGCTGTCTTAACTTGCAGCTCACAGCAAGTGCAGGTGTTAACACTTAGTGATAATTCTGCTGCAAGGACTTCTGGTAGCTGTAGTCATCAGGTTTGCAAGGAACAGACTCACACCCAATCCCATAAATGGGGAAAGGGGGGGAGTAGCCTACAGTGAGGCACTCCAAAGTTGGGCATATATTACCCCGGTGCAGCACCCTATAAGATTTCTGAAGATTCCACCCTTCAGAAAACTTGCAAATGTGTTTAAAAAAGAGGAGAGGGGCGCACTCCAGTTCCCTGCACAGTAAACCTTCTCAGCCACAGGTGTTCTCCTCCGACCGGTTTCTGTGCCAATACACGTCATCAGGGAGGCTGTCTTAACTTGCAGCTCACAGCAAGTGCAGGTGTTAACACTTAGTGATAATTCTGCTGCAAGGACTTCTGGTAGCTGTAGTCATCAGGTTTGCAAGGAACAGACTCACACCCAATCCCATAAATGGGGAAAGGGGGGGAGTAGCCTACAGTGAGGCACTCCAAAGTTGGGCATATATTACCCCGGTGCAGCACCCTATAAGATTTCTGAAGATTCCACCCTTCAGAAAACTTGCAAATGTGTTGAAAAAAGAGGAGAGGGGCGCACTCCAGTTCCCTGCACAGTAAACCTTCTCAGCCACAGGTGTTCTCCTCCGACCGGTTTCTGTGCCAATTCTGCTGCAAGGACTTCTGGTAGCTGTAGTCATCAGGTTTGCAAGGAACAGACTCAGGGTGGAATCTTCAGAAATCTTATAGGCTGCTGCACCGGGGTAATATATGCCCAACTTTGGAGTGCCTCACTGTAGGCTACTCCCCCCCTTTCCCCATTTATGGGATTGGGTGTGAGTCTGTTCCTTGCAAACCTGATGACTACAGCTACCAGAAGTCCTTGCAGCAGAATTATCACTAAGTGTTAACACCTGCACTTGCTGTGAGCTGCAAGTTAAGACAGCCTCCCTGATGACGTGTATTGGCACAGAAACCGGTCGGAGGAGAACACCTGTGGCTGAGAAGGTTTACTGTGCAGGGAACTGGAGTGCGCCCCTCTCCTCTTTTTTCAACACATTTGCAAGTTTTCTGAAGGGTGGAATCTTCAGAAATCTTATAGGGTGCTGCACCGGGGTAATATATGCCCAACTTTGGAGTGCCTCACTGTAGGCTACTCCCCCCCTTTCCCCATTTATGGGATTGGGTGTGAGTCTGTTCCTTGCAAACCTGATGACTACAGCTACCAGAAGTCCTTGCAGCAGAATTATCACTAAGTGTTAACACCTGCACTTGCTGTGAGCTGCAAGTTAAGACAGCCTCCCTGATGACGTGTATTGGCACAGAAACCGGTCGGAGGAGAACACCTGTGGCTGAGAAGGTTTACTGTGCAGGGAACTGGAGTGCGCCCCTCTCCTCTTTTTTCAACACATTTGCAAGTTTTCTGAAGGGTGGAATCTTCAGAAATCTTATAGGGTGCTGCACCGGGGTAATATATGCCCAACTTTGGAGTGCCTCACTGTAGGCTACTCCCCCCCTTTCCCCATTTATGGGATTGGGTGTGAGTCTGTTCCTTGCAAACCTGATGACTACAGCTACCAGAAGTCCTTGCAGCAGAATTATCACTAAGTGTTAACACCTGCACTTGCTGTGAGCTGCAAGTTAAGACAGCCTCCCTGATGACGTGTATTGGCACAGAAACCGGTCGGAGGAGAACACCTGTGGCTGAGAAGGTTTACTGTGCAGGGAACTGGAGTGCGCCCCTCTCCTCTTTTTTCAACACATTTGCAAGTTTTCTGAAGGGTGGAATCTTCAGAAATCTTATAGGGTGCTGCACCGGGGTAATATATGCCCAACTTTGGAGTGCCTCACTGTAGGCTAATCCCCCCCCTTTCCCCATTTATGGGATTGGGTGTGAGTCTGTTCCTTGCAAACCTGATGACTACAGCTACCAGAAGTCCTTGCAGCAGAATTATCACTAAGTGTTAACACCTGCACTTGCTGTGAGCTGCAAGTTAAGACAGCCTCCCTGATGACGTGTATTGGCACAGAAACCGGTCGGAGGAGAACACCTGTGGCTGAGAAGGTTTACTGTGCAGGGAACTGGAGTGCGCCCCTCTCCTCTTTTTTCAATATATATATATATATATATATATATATATATATATATATATATATATATATGCTATTTCTGTGCTCACACCTGTTTGCACCTTTCTTGGGAAAATTGTGCTTTATTAAAAGGATCCTTACTGCCTTTTTTGTTCTGTAATCACCTGGGTCCTCTTACTCCTAATACGGATCAATAGCTTGTTCACACACTTATTGTGTCAACTGATACTTACCTCTTCTTTCTCTACTTGTCCACTTAACACTTACCTCTGTCACACTATAATGTTTCTTCACATTATATTGCTATACTCTGCTAAGGCCATATAGACATTCCTCTCGTGCTCAGAAATGACAATTTTCATCTGTAAAAAATAAATTGACATCATCATATAGATACAAACAATGTTTTTGTTACTCTCATATGTTCTTTCGTGCAGTTCTACTAAAGGCTTTTCTCATATTTGTTAGATCAATCTTGGTCATCCACACTCCTTTGGCCTTTCATTAATCATATTTCATTTTTATTCAAATGCACTACACTATTCAATTATAGCCAGCATCATCCATTGTGCTCTTTGTTTTCAAATCTGGGTATCTTATCCATTTGTGCTTTTCGCTGCTTTAATATTCATTCATTCATTTATTCATTTATTTATTTCACACCCTGAACTGTCATCAATCTCTTAGTTTTGAGCTTCTTACTCCTGTGCGGTTAAGGTCAACTGTTTATTATTATCTTACACTAATTAGTCTAATCATAACACAAACCCTCATATTTGTCATATTATAATCCCTTTCATGTATGTATTTTTATTTTGTTCCCATATGTGTTTCCCTAGACCCATGTCATAAGGGCCCTTGGTCCACAGGACACAAGGCACTCTCTCCAGTCGTCCTGAAAATATACTGAGTGCTGCTGCATTTTTATCATTTGCTGTAGGATTTCCCCTTCTCTCTATTGTTATCCAGTATGTGGTGCTCCTAAAGAACCACCACTTTATCATTTGCTGAGTCCTTTCTAAATATGTCATCATCAGTGTTGTCAATCAACCTAGAACCTTCCTTGAGAGCTATCACTGTCCTCCATGGTCTACTCTTATTGTCCATTCCTTTGAGCATTGCTGTTTTCTTTCGTACCATGGCTGCTTCTAATTCTAGAGGGATTATCTGTCCCCCCTCTTTGTCCATAGGAATCTATCATCTGAGCAAAAACTCGTCAAATATCCTTACAGTTCTCCCCACTAAGTCAGGTAGCCATGCTAATAGCATGCTCACCACATGCTAAGAGAAACCTCTGGTTCTACTGAAACACCTTGCAGAGCCACTTGCACTGTGCATGCCACTATAAATTCACCTGCGTTCAAATGGTGTATTCCAAGAGTGAAAACGCCAACCCTTGTTCAATAAATAAAATCATATTGTTAGGTTTTATCATCCAATCCCTTCCCCAAAATATTTACTGGTGTCTGATGAAAATATAACAAGGATCAGTCATGCCACACTCTCCAACAGAGACTGGTAATTCATTAATAAAAAGGAGCTCAACGTGTAGCTCCATAGAACCCTTAAACACGTATGGCAGTTCCCACCATTGGATACTTTCCCTCCCCTGTACATAAATGTATAGCTCCCATGTCTTCTAACAAAGCAAAGCTTTCATCTCCTACCGCCATATTAACCCTTGGCTCCTCTTGAGGCCTAGCATTATTGATAATTCTGAACACAGCAAGTCGTCCTGTCAGCTGTCCTATTGTGGGTGCATGCATACCCCTGTTCCTGTGAAAAGATGTCCTCCTACCACAGTGGCACCTCCTATTCTGGGTGTCAATGCCTTTCCTGTGTTTGCATATTGCTAAGTCTCTATGGGGGCTTGTTGCAATTACCCCTGTAGTAAATTAATTTGCACTTGCTCTAGCTTCTTTACCTGTTGCACTCTCAGTGCTTGTTGATGTCTGATCCTGGGCAAACCCTTCCCTAGCTTCTGAGTTATATGCTGGAGGATAAGCTGTCCCCCCTCTTGAGAATTGCCCATTCTGTACATAACCTTGGCTTCCACACATGTGTGCGCACTGTGCCCTGTCATCCCACATGTCTAACATACAGGAAGAGCTCTTCTGACTAGTCCCCCTTGGTTAAATGTTCCTTTCGCATTCTGATTATGATTCTGCCTTGGTTATTCTGCGAACCACCTCTTTTTTTTAATTTGGTTGGCTGTAAAACAACCTTTCAAATAATTCATGGAAAAGAAAAAAAATACAATCACATAATATATATAATGCATACATTGTTCACAAAAAAATATTAACAATTAAAAGCAAAATAAAGAATCAAAATACATATTAAATACAAAGTAAGCCTTAGGTAATTTTTGTCAAGGCTCCACTAACCTAAAAATTCATCAAGATTTATCACACAAAACAAATAACGAATGTTCTGTACTATACTTTTCATTGTGGTCAGTAGCCTAATTACTGATTAGTTTCAATATTGACCAACGATAATCAGCCTGATTCATGGAATTATTTGTGTGAAAAATGCAGATTTGCGCGTCTTTCTGCCCAAAAATCCCTGTTTGAAGTATGGGGATTTTCGGTCAGAAAGGCGCGCAAATCTGCATTTTTCACGCAAATAATTCCATGAATCAGGCAGATTATGTTTTCTAAATATTGTACTACAGCAATTCTAATTGCTAGTTTCCTGCTAGTAAAGATTGCAAACCAAACTTCGTCTTCAGTCAATGGAATATATGCAGATAATAGAGCTTGAAAGTAGGTTTTTCTTATTGAGGTTAGTTCTGGACAGATGACAACCAGATGCTGTAGTGTTTCCAGACGTGTCTCATTAAGGCAAAATCGACAATGACTCGAGTATTTTGGAAGGTGACCCCTTCTTACCAATATTTCTGCCATTGGGAATAAATTCAATCTAAATCACATGTACTGTTGTCTAATATAAGAGGAAGAAAATGTTAACAAATAATCGGCCATGACTCAGAATTTTTTTGAACCAAACAGTTGGCCGTTGAAATCCTTGTAAGTGCAACATTTAGTTCTGTTACAAATCCAGTCGTGCTGAAACAGTTTTGTTTTCGCACAATTTGGATTCGTGAACATTAGCTCAATTGATATGCATGTGTCGGACCGTGCGTTTAATACATGGTTTCGCCACTGAACAGGAAAGACATGGTCTGAGTTGATTAAATGATAAGCAAGAGCACACAAGATGTTCTTTGTTCAGAGGCCTAATAGACATTTATGAAAGAAGTTGCACATTTTCCATAGCAGTTGAGCAGATAACCACCTATTTCTCTATTTCCCATTCCTCTGCCTTGTGGCATAAACCCATTCCCTCCTTGATCCATTTTGCACTGATTCACCTATGATGTACCCACTGCTTGCAGTATTCCCAGTCCTTCTCTGCTTTGTCACTACCGCTCCTTTTAAGGCATACTTTGATAATTTCTTCTGAACTAACTTGGCTTCAAATGTTTTTCTAGCATCTGCTTTTTTCCTGTTTTTCTCCTGCAACAGGTGACAGTGATGCACTATAGTCAACTGTATCTTAAGCCACGATTTTGCTTCCATTCTCACTTCTTCCCAAATGCCTCTGTACCTGCCCAGGCAATACTTGACATAAAATGTGGTATAATACTGCCACTGTTTTCACCTCTGCTCACGCGTTTCAAGAGTTCAGTGCTCCTGAATGTAAGCAAGCAGATCCCCATCCTTTTTTATATATATATTCTTAAAAAACAGCTACTCTTATATTTTGCTTCATTCCCCTCTATTACTCTAAATGTAAAACAAAAGCATCCTGTGTGTGTGTGTGTGTTTCTCATTGCAATATTGAATTCCTTATTCTGACTACCTATGTGTGTTTTATGTGCATTGCCTATAATTCATTGATTGCCTGTGCTTCCATAAGATCATGTATACGTGTGTGCATGCATGTGTGTGCATGCATGTTTGTGTGTGTGTGCATGCATGTGTATGGCCATGCATGTGTGTGCATGCACATGTGTGTATGCACATGTGTGTGTGTGTGTGTGTGTGCACGTGTGTGTGCATGTGTGTGTGTATGCATGTGTGTGTGCGTGCTTGTGTGTGTGTGTACATGTGTGTGTGTGAGCGTGTCACTTCCCCTCTCCTCATAAACATATCATGACAGAGATTCTAACCTTAATCCTTTCTATTTCCTTTCCCCAATAAATCAATTCATCACATATAATAAAAATCCATGTTGTGCTTCAATAATTGTGTCAAGCCTCCCTCATTCTTCTTCATCAGTGCTCAGCCTGCTTGTACGTATCCATAAATATATTTTAATTTAAACAACCCCTGCACAACCCCTAAATAAACAACCCCTGCACAACCCCTAAATAATGCCCTCCTTATTCTTAGAAGCCAGGCCAATCAGGGTGCGTGCTTCTATAAAAAAAGACTCCTTTATATGCTTAGACCCTTTTAAAAATATGAGTGTACTTTCTTGCATGTTCTTCATATCTTGATCCCTGAACTAGTACACATTATCTCCTATTTATTAACTGAGGTCTCTCCTCAATACAACTATTTAAATGTATCAATCCTCTCATCCCTATTGTTTGTAACCTTAGTCCCAGTGCGCTTTGCGAGCACTTCTCATTACCCACTGCTTCTTCATTTTAAATACAAACATTTGCATCAATACATGCCTTCCCAATATTTTCCCAAAAAAGGTGTTTTTATCTTATTTATTCTTGCTATTCCCTATACATATTCACTGTGCTTAGTCTAATGTCATCCACTATTAGATCAGCCTACGTTTTAATGTAATTTGCACTCATAATTGCATTTTTACTCTTGGTGCCATGCTTCTTAATTTGTGTGATCATGGACACATTCATCATTTTTCTTTCTTTTTTCAAATGCCCCTATATTGCAGTCATACCTTATGGTGAGGGAAACACTGTTCCCCTTCTTGGCACCTATCCAATCTGCTCTGGCCTTGGTGTACATGCTTAAACCTTCATGTATGACACCCCATGACTCTACATTATAGTGCATATACCATACCTTCTCTCTGTCCCCAACTATCAATAGTCTCACCATTATGGTCACCTGCAGCACCCCCTTGTGCTTTCATTTTACAATCTGGCTTTCTTTTCAAAATGCACTGAAAACATTTTTAACAAAAACATTTCCCCTTTCTCCCTCGTCAATACAATTAGCCCATGCTTTCCTAATGATCTATACTCTGTCAAAACTATTGTACCATCAATCACCAACAAAGAATGGCTACTTGCCCAAAATAAAATCAACAAATCAGGGGGGATCCACTGTGTGCCCAACTGTCATGCTGCCGGTTTCTAGTCACCGGTGGGGGCTATGGAACGCCTGTTTCTGGTGGCGCCATTAGAATGTTCTGGGTTCTCTGTCCACTTCCGGGTTTCCCGCTCTAGTCTTTGCTCTGTCTTCCTGGCTTTCTCTACTTAAGCTCCACCCACTTCCGGGTTCGGCACGTTGCAACTTTGTTTTTCTACTTCGTTGCTTGCTCCGTGTGTTTTTCCCTCCGTGCTTCTCGCTCTGCCCCTTGGCCCTCTGACGGCGTCCCTTAGTCATCTCTTCTCTCCGGTTTCTACCTCGCGGCATCCCCTCGCCGCCTGGTCTTCCTTACCTTTTTCCCACGGCGTTTCTTCGCCGTCCTGGTCCTCCTGTCTTCCCGCTTGCTCCCTTTTTTTCTCTTCCCTTCCTGCTTGTACCTGTGGATGCTCCTGTTCCAACGTTCGGATTGTTTCCATTATCCATCTCTCCCAGAACCTTTTGAAGGACTTGCTTCACCTTCGGTCTTCAGTCCAGAAAAGCTCCATCAGGCATCCTCCATCCGTCACTGGGTCTGCAGGATTTCATCGTTTCCCCTCCCGGACCTGTTGAACTGCATTCCTACTCACAGAGGGTTTTTTTGAGCGTCTGCTTTTTTCCCTCTTCTATTCGGTCCCTGCTGGAAGGAAGCCTCCTGCTTCCCTGCCTGGCAGGGAACCAGGGTGGCCTCCCACCGCGGACGGCCCTACCTCTTCTCAAAAAAGAAGAAGACCAGGAAGAAGTCTATCCGGCATTTAACTTCTTCTGAGGATTCAGGTGAGGAGGAAGGGGAGGAGGTTGTGGATATTACTGATACTCCTTCTAAGGCTGCTGAGTTTGATAGTTTGCAACGCCAACAGTTAAGAGCTATGGCCTCTCCCGAGCAGGTGCAAGAACTGCTCACAGCTGTGCATACTCTCACACAGGATTTACAGGCAGTCAAAATGGAAAATACTACCCTCAGACAGAGGTTAGACCGTTTCGAGCAGTCTCGCAGTGACCTTCCTCCCATGCCTTTATCCTGCGGTAAATACAACGGATCACCCAACAAATTCAAGGAATTCATGGAGGCTTGTGTGATCTATTACACATTCAGACCCCATACTTACATTGCAGACCAAGCCCGCATA
This sequence comes from Ambystoma mexicanum, assembly GCF_040938575.1. Taxonomy (NCBI): domain Eukaryota; kingdom Metazoa; phylum Chordata; class Amphibia; order Caudata; family Ambystomatidae; genus Ambystoma; species Ambystoma mexicanum. Next base: position 1,177,729,067 of record NC_090923.1, read on the forward strand.
GGGTTTCTGATTTCTAATCTAACCGGGAATGCCCTGTCATGGGCAGCCCCTTTAGTAACTAGTGCCAGTCCTCTCCTTCAGGATTATGCTGGGTTCACAGCCCAGTTCAAACTGGCGTTTGAACGACAAGAGACTACTCTAGTAGCCAGTGAACAGCTACTAGACATTTGTCAGGGGAACATGGACCTTTTGTCCTACATATCCCGCTTTAAGAGGGTGGCCGCTGATGCAGGTTGGCAGGAGAATGCTCAGTATACTATCTTTCATCGAGGTCTGAGAGAAGACCTTAAGGATGAACTAGCCAGGGTTAATCGTCCTTCCACACTCTCGGAACTCTGGGCTACTGTCATCCAGCTCGACTTCTGGCTTTCTGAAAGACTATCTGAGCGTCGGAGGCAACGTGGGTCTCCAATTTTTGCTGACCCAGCTCCGTCTTGCCCCACTCCTACGGGTTCAACGAAAGACGAGACAATGCAGATTGGAACCACTAGAGGACCACTTACGGCCGAAGAACAAAGGCGGCACAGAGACCTCAATCTCTGCATGTACTGTGGATCCAAAACCCATGTCTTAAGGGATTGCCCAGATGTACCACCCCGCAGGTAGGGAAACGCCATACCTCGGAACTAGTGGGGACCAGTTATGGAAGGGGATATTCCGGTCCCTACATCTCTTTATCTATCACACCAACAGTCAGCGCCACCGATGACAACCGTCTCATGGTTATCGCAGTCCAGTTGAACCACTCACATCAGACATTCGAAGTCCTAGCGCTACTGGACTGCGGGGCGGCAGAATGCTTCATGGACGTCGTCTGGGCAGACAAGACAGGTATTAGCCGCCTGGAGAAGGAAGAAGACCAAAAGGTTGAGGGTGTTGATGGTACGCCTTTAAGCTCCGGTCTCATCACTCACGCCACCTCTCCCATGATAATGAAGGTGCTCCATCATACCGAGACCATCCAATTTGACTGGATCCGAGCAGCTCATTTCCCCGTCATTCTGGGGGTTTCCTGGCTCCGGAAACATAATCCTACAATTGATTGGACCATGAACCAATTGTCTTTCTCTTCAAGTTTTTGTAAAAGATCCTGCTCAGTACAACCCTTGGCTGCTACAGTCCACACACTTCCTGATCCCCATACCCTGACAGATGTGTTATCTGTGAAAAACATTCCCAAGGAGTGTCTTCTCTATCAGGAAGTTTTTCATGATGAGGGTCCTCAAGAACTACCTCCGCATCGGCCTGAGGATTGCCATATCACCCTGGTACCCAATGCGGTGGTACCATTTGGACGTATGTTCTCTCTTTCCCTCAAGGAGAAGAAAGTACTTAAGGACTACCTTGACTCCAACCTACAACACGGTCTCATACAACACTCCCACTCTCCTGCAGGGGCATCCCTGTTTTTTGTTCCGAAGAAAGGCTCTGATGAATTACGACCTTGCATCGACTACCGGGGCCTCAATCAAGTGACGATAAGAGACCGTTAACCCATGCCTCTCATAAGGGATATTCTGGAGGCGGTCCAGGGAGCGCAGATCTTTTCCAAAATCGATCTCCGAAGAGCCTACCATCTTCTGCGCATCCATTCAGGAGACGAATGGAAGACTGCGTTCCGCACTCCATTTGGACATTATGAATACTGTGTCATGCCTTTCGGTTTGGTCAATGCGCCATCAATTTTCCAGCGCTTTATGGATCGAACCTTCTCGGATCTTATCTTTCATTGTGTTATTGTCTACCTCGATGATATTCTGATATACTTGAAGACCGCCCAGATCCATAATACTCATCTCCTCCAAGTTCTAAAAAGGCTACAAGACAACCACCTCAAAGCCAATGCAGAAAAGTGTGTCTTTGGAGTCCCTCAAGTATCTTACCTTGGTTTCATACTGTCCTCGTAAGGCATTCGCATGGATCCAGCCAAGACCGAAGCTATATTGCGTTGGCCTCCTCTGGGATCAGTGAAGGAAATTCAAAAGTTCCTTGGTCTTGCAAACTTTTATCGCAAATTTATTCAGGGATTCTCGGAAACGGTTCTTCCCATTACTAGACTACTTAAGAAAACTTCCAACCCTTTTTCCTGGACTCAAGAAGCTGACCAAGCCTTCTTACTGTTAAAGGAGAAGTTTTGCTCTGCTCCCATCCTCCGGCAACCGGACCAGGGGTTAAGGTTCATAGTGGAAACCGATGCCTCTTCAGCTGCCTTGGGGGCAGTTCTCTTACAGGAACATGCTGGTCTCGAATACCCTGTAGCCTACCTTTCCAAGACCTTGAATGTCAGTCAGACTCATTACTCCGTCATCGAGAAGGAAATACTGGCCATGAAGATTGCTTGTGAAGAATGGCGACACCTTCTGCAGGGGGCTATTCATCCATTCGAGATCAGAACAGACCACAAAAATCTCAAAGTCCTGCAGAATATGGAGTGCGTCAACTCACGCCAGGCCAATGGGCCCATTCCTTTTCACAATATGACTTTCTTCTGACCTACCTGCCGGGATCCAAGAATATTCTAGCAGATGCCCTTTCCAGGAGACCATGTCCCGGTTGTCCTGCCAGGGAACTTCCCAGTTTGTTGCTTTCTGACGTCAAATTCATATGTACCATCGATGCTTTCTTGGAGAAGGTACGTCAAGTCACTCAGTCTGATGGTCTTCCTCTTACCACTCTACGCTCGGAAGACATAACAATCCAGGATGGTTTGGGATTCAAACAACAATGTCTTTACCTACCCGATTCACAGACTCGGCTGCGCTAAAATGGTGTCATGACAATCTTGTGGCCGGGCACAGGGTGGTAAAGAACACCCTGGAACTGCTTCGACGAAGCTTTTGGTGGCCTAACATATCTAAAGAGGTGGTCTCGTATGTTCGCTCCTGTCCGATATGCTGTAGATCTAAGTATTCAACTCATCAATCTATTGGGTTCCTACAGCAAGGTGAGGTACCGAAAAGACCCTGGAGTATTATCTCGACAGATTTCATCGTGGATCTGCCAGCTTCCGAAGGATGTTCCTGCATCATGGTTACAGTTGACTGTTTTTCTAAAATGGCCCATTTCACACCTCTGGCTGGGTTACCCACCGCTGCTGAGATGGCGTCCGTGTTCGCAGAGAGATTTTCCGCCTGCATGGCACTCCGGACAAGATAATATCGGACAGGGGTTCGCAGTATACATCACGCTTCTGGAGGGAACTATGTGAGAGGCTGGGCATCGACCGTGCTTTATCGTCTGGCTTCCATCCCCAAACCAATGGACAGACGGAAAGAACGATATCTACACTGTTTCACCAACAACCAGCAGGACAATTGGGTTAGCCTTCTCCCTACTGCTGAGTTTGCCTACAATAACTCTGTACACAGTGCCACTGGTCATAGTCCTTTCTACTGTTCCTATGGGTATCATCCCAGCTTTACTCCTTCCCTGTCTCTTGCTCCTTCTACTGTTCCTTCTGTGGATTCTCTTCTCACTACTTTGACAGGGGCCCATAAAACTGCTGTCAATAGTCTACGGGCTAGTAGCCAGCGCTATTGCGATCAGAGTAACCCCAAGCGCTTGCCCTCCCCCGCTTGGCAAAAGGGGACTAAGGTATGGTTATCCACCAAATACCTCCCGCGTTGGCTGCATCCCTCTAAATTGTCTCCCAGGTTCTTGGGACCTTTCCCCATACTGCGCAGGATCAAGCCTGTTGCCTATCGGCTTTCATTACCCAAACATATGCACCGCCTTCACCCTGTCTTTCATTCCTCTCTCTTAAGGGAGTATAGGCCGGACTCCTATCATCACTCCATACCGGCTGTGCCAATCCCTGTTGCTTTACCCCCGGAGGAGTATGAGGTGGTCTCTGTGTTGGACTCCCGCTTTCGGGGAGGTCGCCTTGAATATCTCATCCATTGGAAGGGGTACCCCCATTCTGAGGACTCCTGGGAACCGGTCTCTCATGTCCATGCCCCATCTTTGGTTCAGAGGTTTCACCGTCTCTTTCCGGGCAAGCCTGGGGGGGGGGTCTCCATGCGGAGGGGGCATGCTGTCATGCCGCCGGTTTCTGGTCGCCGGTGGGGGCTATGGAACGCCTGGCGCTGGCGGCGCCATTAGAATGTTCCGGGTTCTCTGTCCACTTCCGGGTTTCCCGCTCTAGTCTTTGCTCTGTCTTCCTGGCTTTCTCTACTTAAGCCCCGCCCACTTCCGGGTTCGGCGCGTTGCAACTTTGTTTTTCTACTTCGTTTCTTGCTCTGTGTGTTTTTTCCTCCGTGCTTCTCGCTCTGCCCCTTGGCCCTCTGACGGCGTCCCTTAGCTGTCTCTTCTCTCCTGTTTCTACCTCGCGGCATCCCCTCGCCGCTCCGTCTTCCTTACCTTTTTTCCGCGGCGTTTCTTGGCCGTCCTGGTCCTCCTGTCTTCCCGCTTGCTCCCTTTTTTTTCTATTCCCTTCCTGCTTGTACCTGTGGACGCTCCTGTTCCAACGTTCGGATTGTTTCCATTATCCGTCTCTCCCGGAACCTTTTGAAGGACTTGCTTCACCTTCGGTCTTCAGTCCAGAAAAGCTCCATCAGGCATCCTCCATCTGTCACTGGGTCTGCAGGATTTCATCGCTTCACCTCCCGGACCTGTTGAACTGCCTTCCTACTCACAGAGGGTTTTTTTGAGCATCTGCTTTTTTCTCTCTTCTATTCGGTCCCTGCGGGAAGGAAGCCTCCTGCTTCCCTGCCTGGCAGGGAACCAGGGTGGCTTCCCACCGCGGATGGCCCTACCTCTTCTCAAAAAAGAAGAAGACCAGGAAGAAGTCTATCCGCCATTTAACGTCTTCTGAGGATTCAGGTGAGGAGGAAGGGGAGGAGGTTGTGGATATTACTGATACTCCTTCTAAGGCTGCTGAGTTCGATACCAACAAAGAAGCATCCACCACCAATCCTAGAAATAACCAACAACACCCTTTACAATGAAAGTGACTTGTGTGACTCTAAACAGTAACTCAATGGGGCCTCCCCAGCTCACACATATACAACTGGGAGCGTCTTCCTAGTGCAAAATAATATATTCAGAATACAGTTCAACCACATATGGTTCTGGCAAAATGAGCAATTCTACAAAATATACACCCTCGCTTGACTTAAACAACCAAGGGTTTAATTTACCCCATAATATTTTAATCCAACCCAGCGCTTTTCTCAGCACCCGGTTTCAATCAGTTATAAACTAATGCCATGAAAAAATCTTGCACACTTATTACACATATTAGTTCCATCCTTGCTGATTGTTACTTGTTTCAATCACCTCCTCATTGCACATATCAATGTTTTCTTAATTCACCCACAGCTTCACTAAAAATATGTGTCAATGTCATATTGCTGCTTCTTCTGTGCAAGCTGTTTTAACTAAATTAACTCACTGGCCTATCCCTGTTTCTAACTAAAAAGCAGCCCTGTTTCTTCCTGCAATCATTAATTATTCTCCTGATTCTGCCAACTGTTATCTCTCAGCCTTGAACAGACATTCTGGCTGCTTCCAGCAGCGCAGTTTTGAACATATTTCACTCGTATATGTCAGCACTGGCTTTCTGACAACTGCGCACATCGCGTACCAAATAGTTTGTCTCTCTGCCTTAATACATTTTTTCAAGATGCTATATATCACTTTACCTTTATTTCTTGCTGGAGAAAGGGGATCTCATGTCGGTTTTTGCCTTAAAGACTTATTTTTAATGGCTTTTTCTTATGTTGTGATCAGCAAAAGATGTTCTTGCACCTTCGTTTTCATGATGCTCTTTGAAGATTTTTTGACTTTTTGGTTTCCTGAAGATGTCTAGTATATAGATATATAAAAGTTAACCCTCTAGCTACCTTCCCTTGCCTGCCTCAAGGAGTACACAAAATTGTCAATTTTGACTGCATTTCATTATTTTCCCTGGTTTTCTCTTTATAATATTTCAGACAGCACATATGAGCGTGCTCATCAATGGTTTGCTCACACCTCTGCCAATTTTGGACTATTTTCTGCCTATTTCTGGGTTGGTGTAAATCACCTCCCCTAAATAAAAAATATAATTTCTTGACTTCATCTCTCTTTGTACAATTCATTGTCTCTCTTTGACACCTTAATTTTAAAACAGACATATAGACAGACAGACAGACTAGTCGACATTTCCACATTAATCCTCAGCGCTCTTTGCTCTAGCTCTGCCCTTAAATATACCGATAGGAGATTGAGTCATTCCCTCTGATAGACCTGTCTATGTGCTGCCTAATTTACCCACTTGGGTTTTGAAATAACTCCTTCTAAAGCTCCTTGAGCTAGGAAGCTGGGCTCTTTTAATGCTCCTTGTTATATACTACAACCCCCCATCACTTATTTAAACTACCCAGTTGCTTTTCTGACCTACTGATTATTTACTGATTATTATTATTTTTTAATTATGGATAACTTTCTGATTGCTTATTGATTACTTATTGATTACGGCTACTTATTGATTTCTTATTGACTACTTATTGATTACTTATGTATATGCATAACATGCTATTTTCTTCCTTCTTTGCCTTTGTCCCCTTTCAATGCATACCATAATCCACAGATGTCAAAGTGTGTCACACTATGCTGACAGCCACAGGGGGACTTCCCCCGACAAATGAGAGCACACTGCAGATCCACTTACCCTGTCACCTCTCCTGGGCATCTCCCCATCTCTGTCAGCATAGGTCTGGGTTCTTGTCCATGGAAGATCTTCAGGGTCCCTTCAAAGTGGTTGCCATATGTAAAGGGGGACCCTCTACTTCATCAGCCCTGGCATCTGTGGACTCTGGCACTGGAGACAAGACAAAGCAGGAACGGATGCCTGAATGCGGGTTCAAAGTAATCTTTAAATCAGATTCAAAAGACACTGTAAGCAGCACACTGAGCTCCTACAATCATCTTGCATTTTATAGGCCTTTTGAGACTGATGCAACATTTCATGCAAATTCAGGATTCATATCTGATTGGTCCCTTCAGCCACAAATAAACCCCTTCTTGTCTGGGATTGGTTGGCTTAACTGCCACTCACAAAGCCCACATTAGCTCATCTTGGCACGCTCCGTCTGACTGACACATATACTGATAAGCTCATTCCATTCTCAGCTAAATATAATTAATTATCCTTCAAATCCTGCCAAGAAACTGTTCTTATCAGCTTCTCGAGGTCCTGCCAAATTTACATGGAAGCTAATACTGTGAAAACCTTCATGAGTTCATCTTATTTGTTGCTAAGTAAGCAGCTGTTCTGTCTAATTGGTATCTTTCCCATACATTTATCTGATATACTATGAATCCCTGTCTCTTTTTCCTTGCCAGAATTTATAAATAGACCATACCAAATGAGCTGATCTCACATTGAAATGCTGCCAAATCAAAGAATATTCCACAATTCCACATCACAATGAGTCAGCCCTTTTGACACCTGCTTGTAAGACACCATTTTGTATTTGGCATCCATCTTAGAATCTATCTCAGTCTGTCCAGCCTGGATGTTCAGCCTTGCTTACCAAACAGCAAACCAATTTACTTTTGAGCATAACAAATTTTCTATCCAGCTTCCGGACTATATATTTACATATTCATGATGTGCGTATAATACCTGAGACACCCTTCACTTCCTGAGTCATTCTGATACCAAAAAATATATAAAAAAGCACTATAATTTTGATTTCTGCAATACTGGAACCATTGATCAGCCTATCATGCTATCTGTATTCAGTTTGAGGGGGAGAAGGGTCTAGCACCTCTCATACAATACAGCGGATTGGTCCATTACAAGCCTTCTCTAAAGGACCAACCCTTGATGCTTTAATAAGGGGTTAGCCTTTAGATATCAGCTCTGAGAGTGCCTTGTCTGCAGGAAGTTAGGAGAGGTCACGAAGGGTAGACTGGGCATTTCAAGATGGCCGGACCCTTCTTCTGGGCCCAGATCCTCTCCTCGGCTACTCTATATATCCCCCTTCTCCTCTCTGTCCATGATCAAAAAGACTCCAGGAATGATACCGCTGGCGTGGCTTCCCTGTTGTAATGGTAGAGCTTCCATTTGAAGCACCAGTTCCCAGCCTACCCTTGGGGGTATGTCCTGTCCTCCTGGAAAGGTGTCAGACTTTCCAGCAGAGAACAAAGTGATCAGCCAGTGCTGGGCCCAAGGTTTGTTGGTAGTGAAATCCCCAGCCCCAGACAAAAAATGCCCAAACGCTCCGACAGCTAAATAAGTTACAGGAAACCAATTGGTAATAAAATAACATCAGATGGATTTAGGCAATTATAACTGTATCCCCTCATATGACATTATTTGAAACCAGATTATATATATATATATATATATATATATATACCCACACTTCCACCAGGCCTTGGTGATAGACAGTTAAATATAATTTATATCATGGTGCCTTCCGTTAAAGGCAGTCTATGGCTGTTGGAATGAATTTGGATTTCAGCAGGCTGCTTTCAGGAATGCACATGTTGCTGTATGTTTGTAATGGTTCCAAACCACATGGTAGCTGCAGGTGTATCAGGCAAGAGAGCACATATGTTCTATATTTCTCAGCATGGAGCTGTTGAAGGGAGAAATTCAAAATAAGGCGACTAAGTTTCTGTTTCCGACAATGTATCTTAGCACCATCTTGTCTTTTTTGGCCCCTCTTGATTAAATGGGTGCCATTTTGATTTTGTCTATTATCTGTACTAATGCTGACATCCTTTTTATATAGAGGATCAGGTTAATGTTTGTGGTTTGGGGAAGCGGGACATAAGATCTAGGTTTCGTGTGCTCACCTGTGTTTGGTTTAGTTAGTTATTTAAGGGAAGTACTTCCTGACAAGGACATGTAAACGGAAAAGTGTACCTACGATTGTTCTGTTAGTCTTTACTGATCATAAACCATTGTAAAGTATGTTCTGTCTATGTGCACTCCTATTTAATGAATTACTAACCATCCCTCTTTTATATAAGCGCTGCTGCCTTTGACCACCTTGAGTCATTTGCGTTAACCACACAGTTAAGCAAATCCTCCCGGCCGATATCCAATAAAAATTGAACAACCTTTGAAGCACGGGCCTCTGTCTCACATTATTCTGTTTTTCTTTAATATTCCAGTACAAATTTGGTGAGCCAGATAGGAGCCCAGGAGTCCTGCATCTTCCCGTGGCAACTGCAAGAAAGGCATGGTATAAAACAGTAAGACAGTCACAAGTGATCACAGTTCAAGTGTGTTTATTGAACTTCAACTGGGTTTGAAAAATGCCTATCTAATCCTAAATTCAAAGATGGGAGCAAGCTACGACTATCAAATAATAATAACCCAGTCCTAGTGGTGTCTTGTCAAAATAAAAGGGCCTATACTAATAAACCTATTGCCAATCCTTACTTCTAAATATAAATAGTGTGGGAAACAATGTTGAGAAATGATATGTCAGGATATTCAAGCTGCTGGCTTCCTTTCCCCACGTTTTCAGAACGGTACAAGGCGGCACACTCGAGCTTAGCACAGTCTCTGGCTGCTCTAGCATGAGGGTGCAGTTCAAAACTTCAACATCTTGGCCTTCTGTGCCAAAGTCTCGCTGCTATTCAAAGTCTCTTTTTCAGATGCTTCTCACAAAACCTTAGCTTCCCGGATACCCCACACCGGTGTTCTACCGTCGGAGTTCTGGTGTGCATGAAATTAAAGGTAAGCCAGGCATCAAGCTTTTGCTAAAAGTCTGAGAACTCAAGTGGTGGGTGACCGGGGGGGGGAAGGGGTGTGTGTGGAGCATGGATGGAGGTGGGAACCTGGCTTTCTATATAGTCAGAGAGACAGAGAACCTGTTTAAAAGGGAATGAAAGGGATCCGCTCTGCAAGTATTGCATGAATGATGACATTGTGAAATACGGGACCCACCCACTCCTGCGCTTAGGTGAAGATAAGGGAGCCGCCAAGCGCTTTTTGCTTAGGTCAAGTATAATGGAGCTGCAGGAACATTTTCTCCTGGAAAGTATGAGTCCAGGAATTCAAAATGGTACCATTAGAAATGATGTGTGAAATTCACGTGACAAATAAAAGTAAAATATGAAAATATTGTGCAGTATGGGTGCAAGCGACTGAAAAGTTCACTGTGTCATCGCCAAAAGGGGGGGGTCTTTCTGTCCCAAGGTACTGGAACACATGCACACAATAGTACAGGCAACCACAAAGGGGAATAAAAGGAAAAAAAACGATTGTGCATTTTAAAATTATGGAAGAAACATGGGAATGATACACAATGTCATGCCCAAAAGTTTAAATTCATAGTATCATAGAACCCACTGCCCCGCCTCCATATGACATTGGGGAAGATATATCTTTAGGCTTGATGTATCATGCTACTGAAAAAGTAGCTACAGGATATAAAATACCACTAATACGGGAAACAAAAGAGGCAAAAAAGGTTGGATCACAAACTATACAAACTGTATCTAAAAATGTAGATTCAAGTACAGACACAGATTCAGAATCAGAGGGAAAAGGGGCAAAGTCTAAAACTCTAAAACAAGGATTAAACAAGGGATAAATGGTGACAAATGGAAGCAGGATAAGATTCTTCATTAATGGAGTGGGTAGTGGAAAAAAGAAGGCTGCTTTAGAGCCTTGGGGCAGAGTAGGCAGAGAATTGTTCAGAATGCAACAGACAGCTGCTGAATCACAGGGAGGAGAATTGTGTTTGTATGCAACAAGTAGAGGAAGTCCAGTAGGATGGATGTTGAGCATGTAGGAGGATAAAAAAGGAGTGTCTGAATGGGCATGATTTTCGGAAAACATTTAAAGAGTTGGTAGAGGCCTTAGCCTTACAGAAAATTGCCCAGATGACAAATATGGAAGTTGCAGAAAATCAAGTTGAGGGTACTTATTTTTTGATAGAGAAAGAGATAAGGGAAGTAGAGAGGGGGAAATAGACAAGGAAGATGCGGCCATTGCTGAACAGACTATAAGTAAATAGAAAGGGCTGAGCGAAGAAGGGAGACGGGATGGCATCACAATTTATACAGGAGGAAGCAAGAGAACGAAGAGGAAGTGAGAAGGGACGATTTTCCTCTGCAGAGAATCTTACACCTATACAGCGGTTAGAAAAAGATTCAATGGGATTCTATGGACAAGCATTTTTCTGTATACAAGCACAATGGACAGAGGAACTAAAACATACACTTATATCAAGGCCCACAGAGGGGTCATTTAAAAAAAGATACATGGACACGGCTAGATTATGTATTCAGGAAGGTCAATGTGATATTGCATGAGATTATGAGTACATGAGAGCAGCCTTGGTAGTATGAGAAACATGACAGAGGACAGGGAGAAGTTGAGGAAAGGTTTACCGCCATTATCAGTGGGGCAGGTAAATGGATCTATCAATTCTAGAAACAAACAGCTGGTGTATCCCTAGCATTGGGTGACATTATCAGTACTAGTTGAGGAGACAATCAGCTAATGGAAGAAGTGGGATTATATATAGTTACAATTACAGATGGCACATATGATGGGACAAAATGTAACCAGTTACGCTCTTGGATCAGGGCAGCACTCAGAGCTATGTAACCGGAAAAGCCAGATTTCGGGGCATTGCTCAATAGCAGTGTGAAGCCAGGTGAAGATCCAGTTGATTTTATAACTCATGTGCAAGAGAGAGGAGAGTAGAAGTTGGACAAGCGTGGGATCAGACAGGAGGACCACCAGCCCTGTTTTTCCACACTATAAAAAAGGGACTACCGCAACCAGTCCAGTCAGACTTGGCGAGAGTGATTCAATTGGAAATGAAATCTTGGGCTGAGATCCAAGCACATATAGTGCATTTCTTTAGACTAATGCACACAAAGGAACAGAATATGCAGGATCAGAAGTTGAGCGGGATAAACAAAACGAATTCAGACATTTTTTTGAAAAGGCAACTTTATTAGGTGCGTTAATTACCAGTGCGGTACAAGGGAATAGAAGTATGATGCCCCAGTCTCAGTTTGGGCCAACACCCCAATTTCAGGCTGAGTCTGGAAGACAGGGAGGTTGGAACCAGGTAGCGATACAAAAACACACAGGAGTTACTTTCCTGATCCAGGCATACAATCACAGCAACCACAGGTGGGTCAATGGGGGAGGGGTATGTCTAGGCCCCCTTCAGAATGTTGGTATTGCTACAAGCTGGGTCATTTTGCTAGGGAGTGTCATTCCTGACTGACGCGTATGAGACAATGGGGATCAGGTTCCCTATGGAGCCCCACAGAATGAGAGATTCCAGGATCACCCGCCTCAGCGAGATCAACGAAGGCCTTCCATGGGAAGGGGGCAATCTCTTTGCATAGATGCCATAGGACAGCCCACGGGGAGACCTTCAGTGTCCAGTAGTGGCAGTTACCCTGGATCGGAAGAAAGAGCCCATAGGTCATCTTTTGGAAAATTGACAAATGTTTTCATTTCTAGCAGACACGGGGCCACTCGCTCCTGTGTGAGGGATGGTGGGTTTCCACTGTCTTCCAATGTAATGGATACACAACGTTTCTCCGGGGTTATACATTCAATTCCTATCACACAACCAGTAGGAGTTACTGTGGGTGATAAGTCTGTCACAGCTACTTTATTGTATGCTCGTCAGTCACCAGTGAATCTATTGGGAAGAGATTTCCAGGGGAAATTGAACATGACAATTACTTGCACAGAAGAAGGGTGATTTGTGAAACCCCAGGGATATATTGTTTGCAGGTAAGGATGCAATTTGTAGAGACTCAGGTAGTTGGTCTTCCTCAATCAGTTAGAAATCTTTTGCATATGCTGTTTTAGAAAGCAGGATGTATTGTAGAGACGATGACTTGGGTACCTGCACAAGTTATTTTTGTTCCTCTGATTTCTATCGAAGAACATGAGAACGGTACAAGTAGAATGGTGATTCGTAGTTGTGTGTTCCTTCATTTTGGGTGTCGGTGCAAGGTACAGATGAAAATAATATGTTGTGGGTTGCAGTTCTTCAAATGCAGCCTCATGTCAGATGGAGAAACTTTTAGTATCACAGATATTACAACCTGATGTGTCTTTAACTCCTCATTTCGAACAATATGTGACAGTAGAAGATGAGCAATGGAGTGTAGCGCTGCAAGTGCCTTGTCTAGTTACACTTTAGATGATTGTTAGATAAAGCACAGGAAGTCAGATGAATTGTTATAAGAAACAGACATTCATTTGCATATTTTTGCAAAATCTGTGGACTACACATCCAGATGAAGTGGGTCTGTTGAAGGGAAAATGACCAGTGACGATTACTTTGAAAGAAGGGGCTCAGTTGCCCAGTGTTAGACAATATCCAATGTCCAGGGAAGTGGAAGAGGGAACGGCAGATACCATAATTAATTTACAAAAGCCGGTAGTGATCTATCAGACTTCCTCTCCGTGCAATACTCTGATATTCCCAGTAAAAAAGGCACAGGGGTCTTCTGGGAGGATGTTACAAGATCTCAGGCCTATTAATTTGATTGTGGAAGGACAATTTCCTGTGGTTCCATAAGATACAAAGTACTTTTCGGCTATTGATCTCAGTGCAGCATTTTACAGCATTCTGTTGCACGTGGATTTGCATTTACACTTAAAAGAGAGCAATTCACTACTCGTTTGCCCCAGGGGTACTGTGAGTCACCAAGTATGTTTAAATGGGCAATTCATATGGATTTAGCAAGTATCCCCCATATTGAGTGTTCTGTTGCAATATGTGGATGATTTATTATTGTGCAGCGTTTATGAAGAGACTTACATTAATGACACAGTCACTGTTTTATGTGCCCTGACACAAAAGGGTCATAAAGTCATATTTCTGCAAAAGGGAGAGCTTTAACATCAGGCAGAATAGAGACTGTTCAGAAAACTCCTAAAACATATTATGATAAAGGAGATGCAGTAATTCATGGGGCTTTGCAATTATTGGAGGCTCTGGGTTTTTGACTATGCTACATTCATCAAGCCTTAGTTAAGTATTTTGAAGGAAGCTCAGATGGGTCAGCCTTCGGTCTAGTCAGAGAAAGGAATTAAGGCATTTTGTGTGCTGACACAGGCTATTGTGTCAGCCCCAGTATTAGGTTATCCTGATTATACAACATTTTATACTTGTTTTCCCATTCGACTGGACAGGCGATGACAGCAGTATTGACTCAGAAACCTACTGTAGGCCATAAGCCTGGCATTTTACAGCAGTACATTGGATCAGATTTTGCAGGGGTCATTCTAATGTGAACAATCTCTAGCGGCAGCAGCATTTGTGTTAGAGAAATCAGCTTTGGTGGTGATAGGTCAGCCATTTACGCTTTTTGTGGAACATGTGTTTCATGCAAACTTTGAAAAAGCTAAGTCTAAGCTTACTGTACAAAGGGCTTCCGGATATGAAGTGATTTTGTCTGCACCAAATGTGATTATATTAGGATGTCACACAGTAAAATCCAGCTCTCTTTTTGGCCCAGCCAGTGGAAAGTGGAGAACAGGTGCACGATTGTGGTTCATACATGCCTCTGCTTACATAGCAGTCACATGTGTGTGACGATTCCTTGCCTGAAGGTAGAGTGTTGTTTATTGATAGGTCTTCTTATATCAATCAAAAGACAGGGATCAGGTACACTGGAGCTGCGGTAACTGAAGAAAAAGATTCACAATATTTTGTAGTGCTGCAGTTTGTGCTTCAATCACATGTGTTTGCCCAAGCAGCAGAATAACAAACCTACTGACCATAGTGACTACCTTACTCCTAGTCCATAGTCCCCTTTCCTCCATACTTTTGGGACATTCCGTCCTGTGGGACGGGACCAGAGCACTTTTGTAAAAAAGCATCAAATTGACAAATGTATCCTTCTTCTCTTTTAACGCGGTCTACCGCACGCGGCCTTAACCTCACCCTCCTTGGTTCCGCCCCGTGCATCGCCCTTCAGTCCTTTTCTATCACCAGGTCTGAGACCATTTAAGCAATAATAGAGGATTCTTATTAGAGGGGATGGTGGGCGGGCGTATGGAGGAAAGGGGACTATGGACTAGGAGTAAGGTAGTCACTACGGTGACTAACTTTGCTATACTCCTACGTCCCGTCCCCTTTCCTCCATACTTTTGGGAGATTACCAAGCACTCCTTACAGAATAATGGGTGGATGGAACTCCTTTACTGAAAGAGGTTTTGAGAACAGCTTGCCCAAACTGAGCATCAGCCCTGGAGCTCAGGTCTAAGCAGTAATGTTTCACAAAAGCTGGTGGGACAGCCCACGTAGCTGCTTTGGCAATGGTTCGATGCGTTTACAGAGCGACCAATAGGTAGGAGGCAATGAGGTGAAAGCATCCTGGAAGACCACCACACTGAGTCAATCGCCCTTCCAAAGGGAGGACTTTATTTGGCAACGGCGTGATCAACGTGAATTTCTCTCGGAAAGATCGAAGATAGTGTGCAGGGCAGCCTGGTTGAGCATTGTGAAAGGACAGCAGTACTAGCCCCTCCCTTGCTCCATGAGGGGAACAGTCTGTCGGAAGAGAGGTTTGAAGGGTGGGGTTGGAGGAAAGGGCAAGCGAAAAACCCGCCTACATGATGGAAAACCCCACCAGTCTCGGTGATGGTTTGCCACACCTCCAGATGAGACGAGATTCGTCCTCCCACCGAAGTGTAGTGTGACCGACAAAATATATCAATTGGTGATTTGTCGGCAGGGAGATTACCTGTCCCTGTAGAGGAGGCCGATGACCGAGAGGAAAACCAACCACCTTGCCGCTGCCACTTAATGCGGGACTACCAACAGGAGTTTCAGATCGGCGCACACAACGACCCTGAAACCCCCTGATCCCAGAGAAGGACCGAGTCTGGGACCCTGACCTCTGTGTACAAGGGGCCTTAGCTGAAGCTATCGCCCGGGATGACAAAACGGGTCTTTGTTGGCCACATAGCGTGGAAAAACTGTTCAGTCCCAAAAGGAACGCTCCCAGCCTTAATTGTCATGAAAGTTGGTGTAAGGGAGGTATCCAAAAAGGCTGCCCAGGACAAAGGAGGTTGGGCCGCCATTTAGTCAACACCTGAAGAGAACTGCGTCATAGGAGAAGATGAGGCAACTGTCCCCTCAGGGGAGTCAGGGGACTTAAGAAACACTTAGCCTTGAAACAAGGATCCTCGGCCGAGCCGGTGCTAGCAGATCTAGGATGTTCAGTGGACATCCTAGGAACTGACCCAGAATTAGCCTCCAATGGAGGAACCTCGGCAGAGCCGGTACTGGAAGGCCTGTTGCTGATCACTTTCTTTGCCCCCTTTATCAGGTCCACTTTAAACAGCCCTCTTTATACTGCACCAAATCATGCAAATTGCTTAAAGGGTCCCTTGCTTTTCAATCCCCACCCAGGTTCATCCAGTGCTGTATGTTATTCTTTATTGTATTATAACATACTACTACCAATTTATGTATCAAAATATCAATTTATTTCTATTTCATAAAAATACATCAATAAAATACATTCATTATGTTTCATTTGTTTAACACTTTTCTAAGAAACGTTCTTTCTCTTGACAAGCTCGTATCAGTCACAATCTGTTTTCAAGTACATTAAACCTTTAGACATTAATTAATCAATAGCACCAGTTTTCACTAGGAATCTATTGTCAAACCCAGTCTACTATTGACGGAAGAATACAATAATTCTCATTCCTCCTTATCTTTCATACCACTGTCACTCATTCTACCAAACATTCAATCCTCATAAACTCCCTCGGCGTGACAAGCACCAGAAACGGATACCTCAGGGCGCACCCCGGTCTCAGTGTGGAAAGCTCCAGGAATTGAGACCTCAGGGCGAACCCCGGTATCCAGAGCCAAAGATGAATTTAGCACCCAAATGGTGAACCTCGGAACCACGTCCGGTTTTGGCAGGTCCTCTGATGGACCCTCAGAGAACACTCTGATGCGCCTATTAGACCCTTGAGGCACCTCAGGGGAATCCCTGCTAACAGAGCTACACAAGCCCCTCCCGGTCATGGAATACACTCACCGAGCGGAGCTGCTCATCTCCGTCCTCATCCTCTTAAGGCTCATCCAAACAAGGCGGAAACAGAAGACTGGTCCTCCACGACCTTCCGCATCAGGTTTTAAAAGAAAAACCGAATCGGAGCCGCCGGGGACGGGGTGGAACAGGACTGTAAAGACGCTTGAAATATGTCCTCATAGTGTCAGAGTGCACGAGCATCTGAAACTTCCCAAAAAACTCATCCTCAGCCGAGGGTTTAGGAGGATGGTTGCCAGGAGGGACCACCCCAGGCCGGGTCCACATAGATCAGAGGAGCAAAAGCAGGAAGGTGTGAGACAGTATGAGGCAGCAGAGCCCACACACACCAGTCAAAGAAAGGCGGAATGGGTTACTATTGCCAAAAGTTATGCTCCCAGCACCAGACATTGCGGAATGGGTTACTATTGCCAAAAGTTATGCTCCCAGCACCAGACATTGCGAACGTAGGTGTAAGGGAGGTTTCCAAAATGGCCATCATAGGCCACGCAGGTTGGGCCTTCCATTTTGTCGCCACCTGAAGAGAACTGCGTCTCATGCATAGCTGAGGCAATTGCCTTCTCAGGAGAGTCATGGGCTTTAGTAACACTTTAGCCTAACAAGGAACCTCGGCAGAGCCGGTACTGGGTGGTCTTGAGTGTTTAGTCGACATCATCGAACCAGTCTTAAAATTAGCCTCCAACGGAGGAACCTCGGACAAGCCGGTACCAGAGGGATTGCAGTACATGACCCCCCTCTTTGCCCCCTCGACAGAACTGGTACCACCATGACCCTGAGCATGGGACGGTTGAGGAAAATACCCCACCAACAAGACCCTCAGAGAAGGCCTCTCAGATCTGTCAATATAGACTTTAGCCTCCACAAGCGGAACCTCAGGTTTCAACCTGGTACGTAAAGCTCCCTTAAAAGGGGCCTTGAGTCGGGACTCAGTACAGACTTTAGTCTCCACAAGAGGAACCTCAGGTTTAAACCTGGTTACAGCGGGGGAAAGCTCCAGAAACGCAAACTCCAGGGTGAACCCTGGTATCCCAGCATGCAGCCGAACTGGCAGGTCCATCAGAACCCTCTGAGGAATCTCCGGTACGCCTGTTAGGCCCTTGGGGAACCTCTGGGGAAATCCTGGAGACAAAGCTACAGAAAGGCTCTTAAAGTACACCCTCATGGTGTCAGAGTGCATAAGTCTCTGAAACATCCCGAAAAAAGGCATCCTCTGGCAAAGAGGCTTCCAGGAAGCGATACTGTATGCGGCTGTGGCATACGAGCACGCCAGTCATAGGAAGGGTGGAATGGATTTACACTGTCACCTGGAAAAGGTTGTCCACCGAAAAGAAGATTGCCAGCACCCGCCATCGATAGCGTGGGTGTGAGGGAAGAATCCAAAATGGCCACCGTAGACCATGGGGAAGGCCCGCCGTTTTGTGAACATCTGAAGAGAACTGCGTCACATGTGTAGATGAGGCAGTTGACTCCACAGACTGGTCAGGGGACTTGACTGAAATTTTAGCCTTGACACAAGGATCCTCGGCAGAGCCGGTACTATGGGGCCTTGGATGTTTACTGGACATCCTGTCAATTGAATTAGCTTCCAAAGGAGGAACCTCGGCAATGCCGGTAACAGAGGAGTTACGGTCGACGACCTCTCCCTGTGCCCCCTCAACAGAACTGGTGACTCCGCAAGCGCGGGAAAGTTGAGTAACCCACCTCACAGACAAGGTCTTAACAGGCCTCTCAGTTCTGTTGGTACACACTTTAGCCTCGTTAAGAGGAACCTCAGAACAGAGTCCGGTCTTAATAGATCCCCCGAGAGGGGTCTCAAACCTTGGATCGGTACAGAAAGCCTCAACAGAGGCCTCAGGGCGCACCACGGTGTCTGTGCAGGAAGCTCCTGACAAGGAGACCTCAGAGCGAACTGTGGTACCCAACGTCTCACCACGACTCTGCTGGCTGTTAGCACCTGATCCGTCAACCTCAGATCGTGATCTGGTATATGCAGGCCCCTCGCAGAAACCCTCAAAGAAAACCCTGGTACGCCTATTAGGCCTGTGAGGCACCTCAGCGAAAACCGTGGTAGCAGAGATTTTGAACCCCCTCCCGGGCATGGAGGACCGCGGGACGGAGTCCCCTGACCGGGGTGCCCTGAAAAGTAAGGAACTTACCGGGCGTCTCTTCTTTCCGTCGATGAAGAGTTGGAAATGCGATGGAGGAACCTTCTGGAAGATCTCCTCCCACTGACGAAGATGACGCTGAAGTGCCCGGACTGAAAGGGAGTCACAGAAGAAACACGAGTCCCAACGGTGATCCGGTCCCAGACACTCCAAGCAGAGAGAATGCGGATCCGCCCTAGCAAAGCGATGTTCGCAAGAGGAAAAGTAGCAAATCCCAAACGATCCAGCATGGATGGAGGACTACGCAACCGCAGAACCTGAGCATGAGAGAAGGACAACCAGGAGAAAAAAATGTCTTCCCGGTGATGCAAGTGAGTCCAGCCCCGACCGCACAGAGAAAAGGACTGAAGGGCAATGTGCGGGCAGAGCTAAGGAGGGCGGGGTTACGGCCGTGTGTGGTACCCTGCGTAAAAAGAGAAGAAGGACACATTTTTCAATCTGATGCTCTTTTACAAAAGTGCTCCGGTCCCGTCCCACAGGACAGAATGTCCCAAAAGTATGGAGGAAAGGGGACGGGATGTAGGAGTATTATCAGAAACAATTCTTGTGCTTGCTCATGCATGTGGACAGCAGGTTATGATTGATTTATTCTGATTCACCTTGTGTTTTGTCAAAAGTACATTTAGGAATTCAGAGATGGGAAAGGAGGGGCTTTGTCATGGTGGACAGTTTTCCGATAATACTTGCAAAGCTTCTTCACTTACTTATTGAGTCACTTGAGGTACCTGCTGAAGTTGTGGTGGTCAATTGTATAGCCCCTACCAGCCCTACAGTTAAAGGGCATATCAACCATTGTTACTCCCTAAAAATTGGCAAATACTCTCAAAAAAGAATAATGGGGAGTAAAAATGCTCCCAACAAAAAATATGAAACCGACCAGAAGCTTGCCCCCTGCTTTTATACACATGGCTTCATTGATCTGCTTGGACTAGTACTGCCACAGGAAGAAACTATTGTTCATGCCTGAATTGAAGAGGTAAACCTTTTATCTTTTAATGTACATGAGGAACTATGTGCAAGGTAATATTTATTATAACACATTTCTCATGTATAGTTCAAACATATTTTTACCCGCTTATAAAATACTCCCATTGGGAAAGGGACTTACTTTTTACTCCCTAAAATATCATTTTACTCCCAACTATAATAGGGAGTAAAATACTCTCACTTCAAAATCTTACCTGGAGCACTGGCGCAAACTAAAGAAAGCAACCTTATTTCTGTAGGAAATGTGCTAGCAGATCAGCCAAAAAAGCAGCTACTATGAATTCAGAAATCTCATCACCATTTGAAAGAGCGTTACATGTAAGTACTAATTTTGATTCTGAAATCCTGTACAATCAGTTGTCTCTAGCTGCAATAATGAAGATACAGGATCAGGCTCCACAGCAGAAGGAGGATCAGAGTCAAACTAACCCGAGTCTCCTCAAACCACACAAGTTTACAAATTTGATTCATTTTGCAACAGTTAAAACACTCTCACATATTGTATAAAAAATCTTCTCCCCACATATGATTGATCAAACCTATACAGAAGAAATCCAATCTTCTTTAATTCCCATGCTCCCATTGGTCACATTTATTTAACTACCATCATCAGCTCATATTCGTAGCACACCCCGTTTTGGGATCTTTCTGTGTTAGGTCATGACGTCATCACATAGTTACACATTCACACACAAACATAATATATTACAAGTTTCAACTGGCCGGGACCTCTAACCTGTTCATGATGCACATGGTCCTGCAAGGACTTTTGAACGATATGAAGTGGGGAGAAATAAACAGGTTCCCTTTGAATTAGCGATAACTATCTCATCCTCCTAGACTTACTGGCATCCTTGTTCCACACTAATCTAAATGACTACCAATTCATGACAGATGGCCTCTGGGCACATCTTGAGAAACTAATCGAAACCCATAAACCATTTGTGAATCCTGCCCTTAAGCAGCCGTTGCACCATGTTTATTACTCAGTCACAAACAGATACGGGACTTCCCTGGACAATGAAGAACAGGCTCCCATGTACTTAAAATGATTGCATCTCCTTTCCACAATAGTACCAAGTCATGGAAACCTGAGTGTGCCCGTAGCAGACTATCTGAAATATTCGCAGCCTTCAACCTTGATAAACCAGTTTTCTCAGTCACACAGAGTTCATCTTGCTAACTCAAGTTGCAGGGCCTGCACAAACTATGAGAGTGGCATACAGATTTGTGTATTCACTATCTACCCTAATGGTCCCAAACATATGTGCTTAAAGACCCCCATGTATGTATGCCTGTGCATGCATGTTCAAGACTACTGCGTCCACTCACAGTGTTTTTTCATGGCAAATCTTCTTTCTCGCATGTGCATCTGAAGCTCCTCGCTGTTCATCTTCTTGGTTTTACTTGGCACCCGACACCTACATTGTTTATATCTGCATCAGCAGTTTTGCCAGTATCTTGCTACGTGCGTGCAAATGTAAAATGTATCAACTTAAACATAAAGGGCCTCATTACGAGGTTGGAGGTAACCATGGCGCTATTAGCCCCATGGCTGCCTCCAAAACCTTACAGACTCCGCCCTGGTGAATGGAGCTATTACCGCCCCATTCCAAGGTTGGTGGGGCTGGTAATTCCCAATTCACCAGGGCCCATACCCATTCCCATTTGAGCCCCCATAGGGCTCAATGGGAATGGGGAAGGCGATAATAACGGTACCGCAAGTTGCGGTACCGTTATTAGCTCTAAAGTCCCTTTGCGGGTCCTGTCCTTAATGCCTGGTAAAACCAGGCGTTAAGGGAGGACCCGCAAAGGGGACTCGTAGTAGGGCGGTAAGGGATTACCGGCACCGGTGCCGGTAATCCCTTAACGCTCACCTCGTAATGAGGCCCAAAGTAACACTAAAAGTAACACTTGTCCCCTTTCCATTAACTACACTAGATACATGCTAAATTGCAACATCACCATTCCCCCAGTCACCAATATGGTGCGCGCAACATGAACGCCTCTTTCTCATTGGGACCTCTATCGACCACCCTAACCCTGGTATGTCCCTAATTTGGCAGAAATGGTTTTCATGTATCTTAGAGAATGTTCAATATGTCAACACTATTCCACTGGGCACACCTGTAAGACAGTTAGGGCCACCATCTCAAAGCCAATTGGTCCCTTTCAACATCTGCATATTGATTTCATTGACATGGTGGAGCGATGTCAAAAGTACAGGTATCTTCGTGTGAGAGTGTGCCCCTTTTCCAGGTGGGTAGAAGCCTGCCCTTGCATTCACCCATATGCTACAAGTACGGCCAAGTTTCTGGTGAGAGAAGTATTTACAAGTTTTGGTATCTGTCTGCAATTAAAGTCAGATAATGGGTTGCATTTTGGAAATGAGTTGTTCAACAATGTCTGTGAAATGCTAGCAATCAAGCACTGATTAGTATCCGTTTATCATCTGCAAGCAAATGGAATGGTGGAAAGACTAAGTGGGCTATTAAAGAGCAAATTGAGTAAGTTGTGTGCCACTCTAAAGAAAGACTGGCTTTTTGGTTTGATCATGGGGCTATTTTCACTAAGAAATGCAGAATGATCTGACCACCATCTCACCCCCCACAAACTGGTGACTGGTAGACCTTTGGTCACTCCTTTGGCTACAAGGCTTTATAATTATGATGCAATTTTAGCAAACACACTGCGCATAGCCACTAAATATCCTAGTTGGTAAAGTGATTTTTAATTGACACTGAGGTAGCCTTGACACGTGTTTCGGGCACTTGCCCTTCCTCTGAGGCTGTAGTCAGATGTAGTTCAAATATGAACCTAATTAAAGCTAAGCGATTAAAGATGAATTTCTCATGGGCTCCACTGTCATTTGCAGTTGCAACAAAGAAGTAAGGAAGCGTTTCCGCGTGTCAGCGTTTCCGCTGAGAAATGGATCTGGAGCCATTTCTCAGCGGAAACGCTGACACGCGGAAACGCTTCCTTACTACAGCCTCAGAGGAAGGGCAAGTGCCCGAAACACGTGTCAAGGCTACCTCAGTGTCAATTAAAAATCACTTTACCAACTAGGTTATTTAGTGTCTATGCGCAGTGTGTTTGCTAAAATTGCATCTAATTCTACCTACCTGGCGGTAGACTTGGCAAATCCCGCCCCCTGCATTCACCTGCAGCTTTTTTTTCACTACTCCCAAGCTTCTTAGGTCCTTGCGCTGAACCTCGCCAGTCCCCCCTTGCCAATTCACTTTTTCTTTATAATTATGATGCTGATTCAGGAGCCAAAGTCTAGGGAGAAGAGATGAGTGGGTATTTGAGGGCATTAACACATGCAGGTATGTTTGTCTCTACACAGGTACTTCCCTATGTGTACCAGGAAAGTCGCAACCAACAAAAGATTCTGCAAGTGAGCCCTGGAGATTTCAGCTACATCAAGAATTATATAAGGATATGGAGAGAGCCTCACAAAAGGGGACTCTTCGAGGTCCTCTACAGCACCCCACACCAGTATAAATCAAAGAAAGAAAGCTGTGGTACTATATTGGCGATTGCAGAATTGCAAGATCAAAAGAGAGACTGACTACTTCAGCTCCAAAGAAAGAGACTTTGTTTCCTGGTGACAAGTGTTTTATTATGTTTGACCTTATGTTTTCTACTCTTTTTGATTCTGTTTTGGATGTGGTGTTTATGCAATGAAGTCACTTTTGCTGGAAGTCAAATTTTTCTATTTGTAAGATCAGCAGTATTCCAGCATAGTTATGAAAAATACAAATGAGTCATGTTTTATTTGTGCTGCAGTACCCCATGCGACAGGTCCCAATCCCTTATTGATTCATAAAGAACTATCACTCAATGAATCTAGATGTCTTTTACACTTAGCACAATGATGTTATTTAGATGGACTTGTGCAGCTTTCAGATTTCAGGGTTTTCAGTTTCTTAGTAAATGTTACTCGATGGAATTTTGGGTGTAGTAAATTCTACTGTACTTATTCATGGGATTAGGGGCCAAAATTTGAGATGTAATAATGCTTCACTTCCTGACTGTCAATTTCAGCCTTTCTTGTTCCCTGATGCGAGCTTGTGGTCGGGTTCAGCAGCCTGGGTAAAGGTAACGTTCCCATTTTATTGCAGATGAATGAGAATGTGGGTAAATGATGTCGATATTTCTATTACTGTCTTTGAAACCTGTGTTACTGTTTGGACTTAATACACTTTTTCATTTACTTGGATGGCTCCCAATACACCTTTCATACTTTCTTTGAAGCTTCATACACCCCAGCTGTGTTACAGGGGTACTGGAACAGTGGCAATAGGTATAGGTATTGGGATTTGCAACTATCCTGGACTTTGCAGACTTGCAGCTAGGCACCACAGTCATCATGGTCATTTTCTGGCTTTGTGGGGGTTTGGCATATGACCAGTTACCATCCTCCTGGTCAGGCTTGTGTTCTTTGATTGCTTTAGATGCTCCTGTTTTCATTGGGCCAGCTCCAAGTTCTTCATACTGTCTTTGAAAGAAGTGGTGCCTGTTACGCTGCTGCATCGGCATACAAGAAGTAATTACTTTTCTTCTGAGCCGGAGGTTCCTGATGCTCATTGAATTTTTAGCAAGACTGAATTCTTCTTCGCAGCCATTTTAGCTCCAAGTGTTCAGATTGTAGCAAATGCTAAATGGCTTCAAAAGACATGTTATGCAATGATGCAGTTCATTAAGGCTACTGAAAATGGTCTAAATGCAATTAGAGAGGAGCTCAGGGGCATTAGTTTTACCGTTCTTCAGAACCGGTATGTGTTGGATTTGCTTGCCTCATTATCAGGCGGTGTTTGTCAAATCATCTGCAGCACCGGTTGTACTTTCACCCCTCAAAATGATGCTGAGAATTGCTCACTTACTCAAACTATTACAGTTCTTCATAATCTACAGAAAAATCCATCTTTAGTAGAAGGTATCACCAGAGACTGGTTTGCTAGATGAACTCTGAACTTGCCTGAATGGGCTTTTTCACTACTGAAGATACTTTTGCCATTTATCATTAGGTTTTTTCTTTTATATATTTTTTTACATATATTAATGATGTGTATTAGGAAATGCTCCTCTGCAGTTTCAATGGGCCTTATTATAAGTTTGCCGGTCCGAGAACTATGGTACCGGTAAGCATGCCGATACCAGAGTTCCCAGACCGGCAAAATACGAGTTGTGCTCACGGGTGCCTGTCTGGTCGGACCTGGTGGGCAGGAAGGCACCCGCGAGCACAGCATGTTGGATGCACCAGCACCGTTATAAACAGTGCCGGTGGATCTGACCTCCCCATTCCCATTATGCCCTAAGGGGCCGAATAGGAATGGGGAGCATCTTTTTTCTGGCACCTGCAAATATGCAATTACCAGGTCCGGCAGGGCCGTAATGACCCAGTAATTGACCTACTGCCGATGTCATATTGAGGCCAATGTTTTTTTATCCAAGTACCTGAGTCTATACCATTGGCTCCTGTTCTGCCTCCACTTCCGCATTTACCTTTTTGTCCTTGTGCTGATATGATGAATGGCAATTAAGGCTGTGGTGATAGGTATCACCAAAAGGGGGAAAAAAGAGAGAAATGTAAAATAAGGCGACTATTCTGTTTGTGACAATGCATCTTAGCAGCCATCTTGGTTAAATGGGTGCCATTTTTATTTTGTCAAGCGTCTGTACTAATGCTGACATCCATTTTGTGTGGCGGATCAGGTTAATGTTTGTGGGAAAATCCTCCCGGCCAATATGCAATAAAAGGGAATTTCCTTTGAAGCACAGGCCTCTGTCTCACATTATTGCATGTTTCTTTAATATTCCAGTACACTGTTTAACAGACCTCATTTTCTGAGAGAGAAATGCAGCATCATTTTGCAGTAGTAAAAATCAAAAAGTTCAGGCTTGCACACCCTCACAGATGGCCTCCAAATACACCTCCAAACATTGCGTGCTTTGTCTGTACCATTCATAATGCAAAGTGGAGCAATGCAAAAGGACACAAACAACATGGAATGTTGTCTCTTGGGAGATCAGGATGTGCCATCACTGTATAATAGGTGGGGGAGAAATACCACTCTGAAGATTGTATTACAATACTCATCCCCCGTTTCACAATTTTGGTAAATGGTTGCGATCTCAGTGTTTTTTCCCAAAATATGGTAGTTGAGGGAGTGTGTGGCCATTTCCTGACAACCCCTGGCAATGGTATGATTTCCTTGACTTTTGATCCCAAAAGATGGTATATGATTAAATGATAGCAATGCTTGTCATGCGATGCCAGTGCTACATCAAATTATTGTAATGCCTCTGAATACTGTGTGGCTGTAATAATGGTTCATGGAGAATGTTTGACAAATGCCATGTAAAAGCATGACTGTTGCCTTTATAGATGCTGTTTTATGTTTTTCTTTCCACTTTAGGCCAGGACCCTCTCAGTTTTCAGTTTTTTCTGTTGGGGGTGATCACAGGGCAGTCCATATATAAATACTGTTATTTTATAGTGACCCTTTGCTACAGGAAGGCAGTGAAACCTTGTATTTTTCCCATTACCTGGCAACTAAGCGTGGGCAAGGGGTCACCTTCCCCATTGTCAGAGAGAGCCCGATTGTTTAGAGAGGCTAAAATATTGTCTGCAAACATGTAAACAAACCAAATGAACAGAAATTCATAAATAAAGAACTAAAATCTAGCATTTAGTTACAGAGACTTATTACAGTATTGAAGAGCTTTTGAGAAGGTGTACCATAGCTTTACAAAGCCACAAATTTACATATTTTTTTAAATCACAGTATCTCCTTTGTAATCATAGTAGCTATGTGTAGTCTTACTCTAGAAACTAAAGGTAGCAACATGTTAAATGCCATTAGGATGTTTTTGCCACTTGATGAAACTTTTTTTTATCTTTTCAACTATATATGTTAAGTTATGTTGATTTGTACCGTGCACCACTACCACCCAAGGGCAGTGTCCAGGCACTCATGTGGCTCTGCAAGAGATGAGGGCTGGGTGTGTTAGTAGGCAGGACGATAGGATAACGTTCAGAACCAGGAGGGACTGGTGCCTGTGAGCGTTTTCTTGTAAGTGGGAGTTGGTTCGGGAGGCCCTGTGTGTTGTTAACCATATGGGCAGGACTCAGTGCCTGGGATTTGTGCTAGTGTTTGTGTTAGGTGTCTGTCGTGTGAGGTTGAGGTGGTGTTTGCGGTTGTGCACACTGGTTAGTTGTATCCATGAGGAATCCAAAATCACGGATTACTGTTAGGTGTTTGAGTGTATTGTGTTGGTCTGCATTTGTGTAGTGTCGATGGATTATGAACTATGGCAAGGGTGTTCACTCTAATGTTGTTTCCAGAGTCTCAGAGAGTTGGATGGGTGTGAGCATTAGATTAGTTCTTGGTGTGTCTGTGTGTAGTGTGGCTAGCACCTAGTCATTTATAGCAGCGTTGGTTATGCTGGAGGAGAAGGAAAGGGGGGAAGAGGAGGAGGGTTAATTGGGTTAGTAGGCCAAATCATTCCTTTTTTTTTTCAAACATATTAACAGATATATTTATGGGTTGGTATACAGAGAACCATTTCTATTTTATATGTGTTGTCTGCCAAGGTATGAAATGCTGACATTGTATTACTCCAAAATGCAGGGTAAATTAAAACAGGCTTGTCATGCTCCTGGAATGTGCTGCTATTTCATTCATTTATTTACAGGAAATCCGGTTTCCACAGAGCACAAAACACATTTTTAAGATGGCAAATATGGCACAGCTGCAGATTGCGCCCATGTTACTTCTTGCACCTTTATTCAGTCCAAGTGATTCAGCTGACATTTAGTTACATGCCGGACTTGTACACTCATATTCAAATTACACAGCCGGAAACTATAAGAGCCAGAATGCAGTTACTATTTGCTAAAAAGCCAAGCCTGGCTAAATGCATCCCATATGACACGAGGCAAATTGGCAGAGATTCCTGTATCATCTCAACATATGGTGTAGTTACATTTTATTTGCATTGATTTTTACTCCCAAAGCAAAAACTTGAAAACAACCCTCCATCCCCCACACAAAATGGGACAGTTGCTTCCTTTGGAGTAGCTCCAGGCTGCATGGCAGTGGCAGCCCAGACAAGCTGGAAAGTTTGGACTAAGAAGCAGAGTTATGTTATGTTATTTGGCATTTATGTAGCGCTCTATATCATTGGTATGACCTCAAAGCACTGGTAGGTTGAACGCCCTTGCTGCGTTTTATCATATTGTTGAGGTGTTCATTGAGTATTGTTCGTGTGTGAGCAGCTAGGCCAAATTGATCGATGGGTGTAGCTGCGCTCTAATTGTGTGATGGTGTAGAGTGTGTGCATAGTGATAGGAGAGGTGAGTGTCTGGGTGGAGTTTTGATCAACAAGCTCGGTATTCCGGATTTCAAGTGCGCGTTTTCGATTGCTGCGTTCAGAGAAAATATATTAGTGACTTAATAGGCGCATTCGGTGGCATCATTTCTCGGGATCTCATTCAACATTTGTCATCGGGTTGCAAGGTCTCAGTCGTTTTAGATGGTCTTAGTTGGTTTTATGGAAAGAGATAGGTTTTTAGAGCTTTGCGGAAGGTCATGTAGTCTTGGATGTGTCAAATATGGGGGGGGAGTGAGCTCCACAGAATTGGGGCCAAGATTGAGAAGGCAGATAGGTAAGACAGTGTAGATAAGGCAGGCTGAAGCTACAAGGGCATCCATTTAAAAATCATATCTGGTGCCCCCTTTGCCTGCAGCTGGGAAATCTCCTTGCTTTGTCAATCAGAAGAATCCATTGAATCTGTGTACTTTAAGATATGCAAATACAATAGGGCATGGGATAACAGATAAATACATTTTTCGGTCAGTGGTATTTGTCCCTTCTCCCCAAGGGGGAGAACCCCCCTGAGGCTAGGGAGCAGAGCCTGCTCTGCAAGATTCTCCCTGGGGGTCTGGGCAAGTAGGACCTTACTGGGAGTGACTTCCCCTTAGGGGACAAAGTTCATGTGAGGAATTCCCTGGGTCAGCTACACTATCATCATATGTGGGACTGCCTACTGGGAAGAAGAATGCAACATCCTTATATGTGGCTGTAGGCAATGCAGAAGCAAAACCAGAGAATGGAAAAGATGATGTGCCTTTAAGACTCTTGCATTTAATTGCGATGAGGAGAGGAGAAGAGAGAGTATTGGATGCAAAAGAAGGCCTCTGACGTGATCGCCCCAAGAACTGGTGGAGTTGCGACTAGATGCGGAACCCTCGACTTTCGAACAGGTGAAGAAAGCCAAAGCGAGATGCCAGGTGGCAGATGAGCAAGGCACCAGAGAAACCCTGCCCGAGAGGGAAGAGGTGTCCATGACCTGGTTGTGGAGTGGCCACAAACGAATCATGGTGGGCAAAGCGCCCGCACAACTACACCAAGGCCATCACTGCTGGGAGTGTGTGGAACTTACTGTAGTCTGTGTCTGAAGAAGGCAGCAACCTGAGGTGAAGCCGAGGATGGGACGCTGACAAAACCAGAGTGACAGGAAACTGAGTGCCGAGAAGAATACCCGAGCCAGTGCTGAGCCCTGCAAGGTTCCCATACTCACCTGAAGGTACCGGGGAACACAGGAAAAGTGGGAAGTACCAGGGGAAGGAACACATGAAGAGTACAACTTGTCCCTGTCATAAAGACCAGTCAAGTGGAACGCAGTTGTTCAATTACCAATGTGAAAGGTGTCTAGAGCCAATAACCAGCAATTCTGTGAGGGGAATAATGTGCATGAAGAGTGTAACTCATCCTAGTCCCAAAGAAGAGGCACAAGGACTAAAGTTGTTTAACTGCCAATGTGGAAAGATCGTAGTGCGAATACTAATTAAACCCAGAAGAGTACTAGAGAGAGGCTGGAGTCAAATATCCTGGGAGGAGGGGATACGGTCTCGTAAGCACAGACAGTAGAAGAATAGAAGAAAAAGTACTAAAGAAAGATCAGAGGAGAGAGACATTATACAAGGGGATCAAGTCCCACGTAATCTAATCAAGGTTGAATTGAGAGACTATAAAACAGGAGTCATGAGTGAGCCAAAGTATCTAAATACTCATTGGCAAAAAATATCCTCAAAGAAAGCACACAACCCAGGAGTGTTGTCCAAGAATGAAAAGAGCTTTAAGGATATTCTCTTGGATGAGTTTAAGTTGTTTATCTTAGTGGTAGGGTCAGGCAGAGTTAAGTGTGGCTCGACTTCCTGACGACTGACGGGCAAACTTAGTTCTTTCAGATAGGAAGGGAGAACCCGTTAGCGATAGGGAAAGTTAGGCTTTATACATATAATTTCAATAAAACCACTAAAATGTCCTTAAAGTGTCTGACTCTTCTTCAGGCTTGCCACAGTGCACAAGCAGTTCAGTTGGTACATGTTTGTATCCCTGGAGTGCAAAACTAATCACTAAATCAATATATCTTAAAATGATTGGTTTTGTTCTAAACTTCTGACAGCCTAAAAGAAAGTCGTGTTTTAACTTACACTAATTCTGGATTAGGAAAATCATTCTCAGTTTTTTGCTTACATCTTTAATGCTAAGGAAACAGCCATCCTTGTTAAATGTATACGAACCTACATCTTCTGTACACACAGATTAAGTAAGCTCATTTCAGGTGATAATATTTCATACAGAGTTGTATTTATTCTTGTGGTCTTTCACCTTTTTTTGTAACTGTCACACTACAAATACCAGAATACAAAGATATTAAGACTGAGAGTGATATCTGTCAATTTGCAGCTTGTGATCTCTGTGTTAGTGCCTTGAATCTGGGGAACATTTATCAGTAAAATATTTCAGGGATGTCATAGCTGGGTGATGCATTCATTAGAATGGATAATATATGTTTCCTAATGCAAATTGAAATGGGTGATGTCCCTGGTTTTATCATTGGGGTTCCATAACATGTGCTACACCTTGACCTTCATTAATCTCCATATTTGTATATCTGTAATTATCATGGGGATGTTAATTGTCCTCTGCTCAGCAGAATAAAGAAAGTCATCCAGCAGGGTAGCATAAACTGTAAATGATCACTTAGTAATCGCTGTTAAGCATTCCTACTGTCAGAGTCACAGCTCCCCACCCCATAGGGCGTGGTGACCCATTTTCTTGCAGATGTCCCTGCTAATGCCGGTTTGAAGTTCTGTTTACAGACAAAGAGGAATGCGTAATGTGGCTGTGAAAAGTTGGAGCTCCTGGTGCCACCTGTGATTCAACAAACACCCTGGGTGGACACCAGAAGAGAAGAAGTGCAGTCTAGGGACCCATTAGAGCAGAAGGGTGCAAAAATAAGACATTTATGTTAATTTCCCAGTTGCATTTCTGGAAATCCAGCCCACTCCCACACGTGGTGGTCTTGCACCTTACCTGATTACTTTCTGTTTAGCAACCCTGACTGCCACGTCCAGAGGAGTATACATAGCAATGTTGCCACCCCACCCTCAAAAAGATACACTTGAGATCCTGCCCCCATCTATCACAGAGGTACATACCTGACTAGAGATTCCTCCTCATCCAGATACTACTATTGTAGTACCACCACAGCTATAACTTTCACAATCACTGCTAGCCTTATTGGTACTCCTAGCACTACCACTACTAATCCAACCACTGTTAGTATCAATACTACATCTATTAGTAGTAGTACTACCAGTAGTAGCATTTATGCTAATACTACTTCTGGGAGTCATATTACTACTAATAGTACTACTTCTGATAGAAGTGCTGCCACTCATAGTGGTGGTGCCACACCTGCTACTAACACTAGTAATACTACTAATAGAATTAGAAATATTTCTTCTACTACTAAGCTGTGCTCGATTTAATCCTGTTACTAAATGTATTATTACTATGGCTTCTAGTCATACTTTTGCTGTTACTGATAATACTACTACGGGAAGTACACTACCTTCTGCATAACCCATCACTAACACTACAGTCTCTGATAGTTCTTCTATTGCTGGTACTGCAAGAAATACTCTTGGTCGCTGTAATTCTACTAAAATGACTACTGCCATTGCTGGTGGAAGTACCACCACTACCATTGGTAATATGACTATTATTGGTAGTACTGGTACTACTTCTACAGGGTGTGAGGGAGGCATTGTATCACAAGTAGACACTGACACAGGAGTTGCACGTTTCAAAACATTGATGGTTTAAAAGGGGTGGGAAAACTCCTATCTTGCTCTAAAACTAAGATGGGAGTATTCCCAACCATCAAACAAAAGGAAAATACAGTCCTAGTCAGTCCTTAGTCAAAATAAAATGGCCTAATAAACCTAATGCCTGCCCTGTTTCTGATTCAATAAATGAGTAAAGGGATGTGTAATGCAAAAAGGAAAATCGGTGTTCAAAAGAAATGGCAGTATGGCTTAGTAAACTCCCTTCCCCACGTTTTGTAGCACGGGGTAAGGTGGCAGCACACTTGGACCTTGCAAAACTCTCTAACATTGGACACAAGGATGCAGTTTGTTTCGTGGACCAGAGCCCATTTGGCCTTCCACGAAAAGTCACTAGTTTATCCGCTGGACCCCTGGGTTTCTCTCACTGCAGCCCTGGTCACCTTTTAGCTTGTAATACAGTTCGACAAAAGTTTGTTTACTTCTGGTTACCACAATTCAGTACAGGTATCCCTCTGCCAGGGTCAAACCTTTCAATCACAATGTGTGTGGATTCCCTTCCCCAAGCTTCAATCACACCTTCATATGCTTCCCCCCATCGGGCTCAAGCCTCCTTTCACTTTCTTTCTGCTGTCCAAGACTTTCAAAACTGTAAGGCTTTTGCTCTTACCTAGGCATGACCACTTTGACCTTCTTTCCTCAAACGTCACTTTTTCTCTCCTAAAGCAAGGCCTCTTGGACAATGTAGTTTCGAGCACAGAACTTATTTCAAAGTTCAAAGACATCTCTCACATCCAGGTTTCCCTCTGCTGGGATCAAACCTAACAACAATTAAATCTTGTATCTCAGTTTCTTTCTCTTCCCGCCCCCTCTACAGCAACAGACATTTCACAGAGACTTTCGATTGGACAATTTTCTTTCGCCGGACCACTCTGCTACTTTGCATCTTTAATTTACAGTTCTTTCCAATGCTTTGCTTTCTCTCGCGTCTTATCGGCACACGTGCAATCTTCATTCATCGGATATTGTTGCCATCGAGTTTCATTTAACACAGACTGGACATTCATTGCTTTCATCATCTCAGCGGCTGGGTTAATTATTTTTCATCTTTCGCAGCTTTTATCCTGAAGTGAAGGCTGATACCACAACTGCTGCTTGACCTCCATAGCTATGCAATTCACCCGGGAGGGTGGCTGGTATCCTTGAAACATAAAAGAGGTTTGTCTCTTCTCTTTGGCTGGGGTTCCTTGCACAACCTTCAAGGCCCTCCGGTGGTATTGATTTCTCGCTGGGGTGTCCAAGGTTATTCCGTATCTCAGTTCCATCCCTTGTCATGTCGCTCTGCTCCGCCCAGTCCGCTGTTGACCTGGGAGAATTGCTCCTTCTCATGCATCGCCTTGCTCCTTCCCGTGCATTGTCTTGCTTAGGGTGTGTCTCAGTGTTCCACCTTTTAAACATGTGGGGAGAGCTAAAAGGTACCAGGTGTTTGTAATTAAGGTCAAGAGCCTGACCCTGCCTGATCTTATTAGTGGGGTATGTCAAATCTTCCTTGTGTTTGTGTAGAAAAGGGGGGAAATTTGGGAATATCCTATAAAAGAGGATGGGAAAGTGGTATTACGAAAGGGCGGATATCATGTTTCGCCATCTGGCTTTACTCCCCCACCCCCTAAGCACCCCTCACCCAGGTAATCCTCAAGCACTTGTCCACCCCCAGGGTCTGGATCGTAAGGAGATGGCCGTGCCCTGGCTATCTGAGTAAGGGATCCCTGGGGGTTTAGGCAGTGAAACACCCTCTGGTTTTTCACAAGGGGCAGGATTATGAGGTATGCAAAATTCGTCTTGCAAGATAAAAGAAAATGGAGCCTGCTAGCCCATTTAAGCTCATAAAAGAACCACTTACCAAAATGTAAAAAGTAATATAACTGGGAAGAACTTGTAGTTGGGAAAATTACAGAAGAAGAAAAATAGTAAGGAAAAGCATATTTGGTCTTTGAAAAAAAAGTGTATACGGCCCTTAAAATAATGTACATTCGGAGACCGCTAGGGGGCACAGAGCAGAATGGCCGCTTGAGCATGAAGCTCTGCGTCCACCAGCAGTTGCAAGAGGTTATCCACCCCAGGCGAGCTCTAAGAATACACCGTGAGCGGCTCAAAGAGACGGAAAGACCAGTGCCTTTGCATGGACTAGTGGTTGAGGGATGACAGCGCTGATCAATTCAGGTTGTGTGCTTGTGGGCCGATCTGCGGAGGTGGGCATAGTGCGGCACCGCATAGATTGGGACCCGAGAAGTGAATGCGCTCATGGAGGCCGAGGCATGGTGTTAGGTGGGCATTGGGAGGTGCCCAGTGAATTCCACCATCAGCCTGCTAGCTAAGGAATCAGTAAAGCGGCGCAGCGTGAGCCCGGCTGTCTGAGCGCCGGTGGCCATAGCGCTGCAAGAAAAGGAGGCATCACTGGAGTGCGCTGGTGAAATCAGCAGATGGGTAGGCCTGGGCCCAGCAGGCAGCATCTGCTGTTGCAACACACAGTGAGAGGCCGCAAGAGTGCCCTTTGGAAATTGTGCTGCTGTGGTGGGGGGCCTGGCCTGACACACCAGGACCCACAGGGTGGCGCTGGCACCTGATGTTTGCAATTGGAAGCTCCAGGGAGAAAGGTTTCCATCCCTGATACTCCAGGAGTGGAGAGGGATGGATCCCACCATCGCGCTGAGACACGTCGAGAAAACAAGCAACCCCTAAGCTAGTGCGACAGTTGGAAAAGTGCACACTGTGGGGGCCAGCACCATTGGGTGAGCCAGGGGACCCTGCTAGAAAGGGAGACACAGCAGACCGCCACCCCAGTGCTGTAATCTGCAAGCCCATTTCGAGGATCACATAGCCCAGAGTGGGCATCCAATAGCAGGATTTGAGGCTGAGCACCGGCCAGAGGAAAAATTTGGAGAAGAGGACTCTAAATACAAAGGGATTCGCAGTGACAGGGGGTCCAGTGGGAGTATCGGCACTGGGTGTGCAGGATATTCCTAGACAGGGAGGAGACAGGAGATCCCGAGACACGCAACCTACAGGAACGAGGGATAAAGACAGCCAAGGATGGCACACAGGCCTTAGGGGTCCTGGGAGGCATACAAGAAGATATTCATGCAGTATTAATGTAGTTGAAGGTGTTTTGAACAGAGGTCTAGGTGTTGATGCCTGCCCTCACGGACCATGTCACAAAAGTGGAAGATAGGGTGGAAGTACTGGAGCACGGTCAATACTCAGCAGAAATCATTGCAGACGCCAGAGTAGAGGTGGGGCTCAATGAGTTAGAACACAAGGAAGGGAAGCCAGGAGCAAGATGGACGGTATTGAAAATAGGGAGCGGAGAAACAACGTGAGAATATGAGGGCTCCCTAGCAAGTACACAGTAACGCCTCAGGATTTGGAACATCTTCTGAGAAGAATGTTGCACAAACATTTGGGCCAGACGCATTAGAGAGAAATACGGTTTAACAGGGTTCATAGAGGAGCTGAGTCGGGAGAAGGACCTTGCTCCGTGGTGGCAAAGTGGCACTACTACAGTGCCAAAGAAGAAATATTCCAAAAGGCTCGGGAAGTAGGCACGGGGGAGTGGAAGTGTGCCTCCGTTAAAATCACTCTCGATGAAAGAAGGAAATGTAGACCAAATTACTTCAGTGTAAGCTACAAGAGCATTTTAGAGGAGTGTTTGCTCAACCAAAGGTCTGGAGGCAGGAAGGAAATTCTAGAAGATGGGGTGGATTTTCACGTCTGAATGGAATGAAGTTTGATGTTCTTAGCATCCAGAACTGAAAGAAACGGCTGGACGCTGGACTCCACAGTGCCTAGTGACCTGGAGATTTCCAGGTGTCTCAATTTGACAGGGTTTTATACCCTCATTGGTTATAGTTTGTTAACTGTTTCATTGTTGAGGGGGAAATGGTGGGAGGGACAGGGTAGAGGTGGAGATTCTTCAAGTAAACGCATTGCTCCTGAAGTACTGGTTCTTAAGCTGTTGTGGGTGGTAAGGAAAATGCTTTTCGCAAGACAAGGGTGTGGACGAACTGAAATAGCTACCTTAAATGTAAAGGGGCTCAATTCCCCGATAAGATTTTGTTAATATTGTTAACGTGCAACATGTTTCCGAAAACTCAGTTTGTCAGTGCTGTTTCTGCAGGAAAATAATTTTAAACAGGGGAGAGTGTACTGTGAGAAACCCAAGAGTACTTTTACTTTTGTCCTGCACTTTTCCATCTTACACGCCGCCCCAGCACTTCTCCCCTCCCTGTTCCCTTGCACTTGCGCAATCTAAATGTCACTAGGCCTAGTAAGATCGTTATATTTGTCCTCCCTCTGTTTCCCCTCCCTTGCCCTGACACGCCTTGAAACACTTGTGTATAGGCGCATTGTAAATGCCATACCATATCATATCACTCCTACTCCCATTTCAGCCTCTGCGCAGGTGGCCTGGGAAAGGAGTGGGGAGACATGGTATCCCCCTTTCCCCATTGATGAGAAACCTAACCCTCCCCTGACCTTTATGGGTTGTTCCAATTCAGTCCCCCTCAGTTTTCCACACATGACTTTTCACAGTACTGGGACGAGGAAGAGGCGACTAGGAGTAATGCACACCAACATGCACCACTTTGGTACTGAGACGAGGAAGAGGGCCTCAGAAGATTACCATTGTAAAGATCAGGCATGTCTCGCTAACAAGCCTAGCTATGGTCAACCAATTAATCGAAAGGGCACACACTTGCAAACCCTTTTCACAGCTCAGGTGTATAAAAGGGGGGTGTGCAGGAGAGGAGAGGGAGACGCTGATAGGAGCAGATGGGAGCCATACTGCAGTCGTAGAAGCACACCGAGGACGGAGCAGCGGAGTGTCCGGGCGAGTGTGAAGTGGCGAGGAACGGGAAGGAGACCAAATCCGAGGTCATCCTTCATTCCAATTAAGGAACTGCTTGTTCTCCCGTGGAGCTGCACGAGCGTGGGAGTGTCTGAGGGGCAGAGTGAATTCCCCTGGATGGAAGTCATCAAGTTTGAGGCCTGTGTGATTCAGAAGAAGAGTTCCAAGTGAGCCGTTGAGTTTTTCAAAGCAAGATACCATGTGTTACTGTAACCGCGAGTTTCGTGAAGGGAATTGCTATTGTCAAGAGGCCCGAGACTGATATAATCTAGTGGAGTGGTTTTGTATCTTGATAAAGAAACAAGCACGTTTTCAAAAGCCTCTGAATATTACAAATCCTTCCTTTATGAACTAATTAAGATTGCTGAAGTGGTCGCGTACCTGACAGGAACGTTTTCGAATGTCTTCAACAACAGAATGAAAGTACTTAAAGCAACGCATATTGAATACCGAATTAGTGCACATTGAATGCCAAATCAAAAAGAAGTGTAAAGGAAGTAAGTGCACAATGAATAACGAACTCAGAGGAAAGTTTGACATTAAAACAATTGAATGCTGAATGCATGCTGCATACCAAATTACCTCAGAAAAGAGTGTATTTTGAATTTTGAACTAGAAGGGTATTTTAACATTGAAGCAAACCCGTAAAACGTTGAATACTACCTGTATGTAGCACAACAAACGAACTCAAACCTTGAAGCTGAATACAATCAAGCTTCATAATACTGTATTAAACCATGAGCTACAATTAAACATCATTGAATGATTGTTGCACCATAAAGAAAGTCTAAACAATTTATCACAAGATGTGAATGAAGTATGACAAGGCTGCTGTGCAGCCAAGGAGAAACCAAAGGAGCCCAAAGAAGAAGAAAAGGAAGCAAGTGAAAGTAACGATGCACAGGAGCAAGTTCCAAGAAGCCTGTGTGAGATCTTGAAGTTTTGGCGAAGGGAACCTGAGGCTTGGTAAGTGTCTTGGGATTGGGATCTCAAGACCCCCTCTGTTGTTTGGATTGTTGTGTTTGCAACTTGAGGAAGGGAACCCCAGGACTGACTTTGAATTAAAGACATTGGGCCTCATTACGAGCATGGCGGTAGCCGTGCCTGTATGGCAGGCACGGCTACCGCCATGCTCGCATCCGGCACCACCTCCCACAATTGGGCAATAACCGGACTATTACGAGATGAGTGGGCCAGTAATTGCCCATTCGCGGGAGGCGGTAATGCTGGGCTCCCGATCCCCATTCTGCCCTATAGGGCAGAATGGGGGTGGGGAGCATAGATGCGCCAGCACCATTAATAATGGTGCCGGCAGCATTACGAGTTCTGCTCACGGGTGCCGCAAAGCCCACCAGGTAAGACCTGGCGGGCTGTCAGGAAGCCGCAAGCAGAACTCGTAATGCGGCGGCCTGTGAATGAACCGGGCCGGTGGCTTACCTGCACCATTCTTACCGCCGCCACCAGCCTCATAATGAGGCCCATTGAAGTCTTGTGGAAGGGAACCCTGAGGCTTTGCTAGTGTTTTGGAATTGGGATCTCAAGACCCCCACTTTTGTTTGGATTGTTGTGTTTGAAACTTGGGGAAGGGAACCCCAGAAGTAACTTTGAATTATATTGCTTTTGAACTGAAGAAAGGTAAACTTCAAGAACTTTTTTTCATGTAACTTTTTTGTGCATGGGGAAGGGGAGCTGAGAGGAAGCTGTGAGCTGAAAGAAGCTCAGAACTTCAAGTTGGACACTGTTTATTTTGACTTTGACATCCCTACACATTTGTTTTTTCTAGTTGTGAGGGCATGAATAGGCCTTGGACACAGACAGACTATTAAGTTGAACTCTTTGATTTAGTCTTTCCTTTGTTTTGTTCAGGTAGGGAAATCCCACCTTCGCATAGGGAAAGTTAGGCCTTCAACTATCCTGACATTTAAGTTAATAAATATCTTTTGGTTGAACTTTAAGTCTGTTGTCTGTGACTTGCTTCATGATGCCTTCCCAGTACCCATTGAGGAAGGGGGCAGTAGGACAAATGTTCTGGGCCTCTCACAAAGACCATAAAAAAAGAGGGAGTTGGTATTATCCTTGAAAAGTCTTTTGAAATGAAGGACGTGCAAGTGGGGAGAGGTTTTGGGGGAGATTTCTCGCAATTAAAGGACGGCTGGAGAGGGTAACATTTACGCTGGTCACACTATATGCCCCAAATACAGGTCAGATTTTATTTTTGAGGAGTGTTCAAAGTGCTTGAGGAATGGGGAGAGGGATTCAAACTAGTGGGAGATGATTTCAACACGGTTGCAGATCCCAAGGTTGATTGGTGGTCATCTAAAGGAGGGGGGATAGGATAAATGGGAAGGATAATAGGGACTTAGCACACTTATTGGAGGATCACTGTTGGGTAGATATTTGGAGGTCAAAGTTCCCCCAGCCGGGTGGTTATTCCTTTTTCTCGCCCCCAGCATACATACACCAGAATAGATTGCCTATTAGTGCCACAGGAACATGAGGGCAGAATAACTTCTCCCAGAGTAGAGACTGTAACATGGTCTGATCACGAGATAGTCACAGTGGTTTGGTTGGTTGACAGGGCAAGACGAGGTAACCCTGGGTGGCGCTGTAACGATGTTCTACTTAGAGACCTACATTTAGAGAATTTCTCAGGAAGGAGATCCACAGGTTTTTGAACCTATGACACCGGGGAGAATCACCCGAATATGGTGTGGGAGGCAGCCAAAGCCACAGTGAGGGGACTCCTTATAGCAGAGGGGGTGAGAAAAAAATGGGAGAGGGGACTAATTGAGCCTAGGCTGCATTCCGAGGTACAGGGGATGAGACCCCAGTTGAATAGGACTGGGTGTGATATAGAGAGGCTGTTAAATGATATGCGGGACAAGCGACACACCCTACACTCCACCCTAATAGGTGAGGTGGTCAAGAAGATGCGATAAACCAAGCAAAAGTACTACAAAAAAGGGGACTGGGTGGGGGCGTTACCGGCTATCAGGACCCAAGGCAACAGGGGGAGAAGAGAGTGTAAGGAATTATGAAGACTGATGGGACGCTAGTCAGTGGGCGAGATGGGATCCCATGGTGTTTTACAGATTATTACATTGGCGCTGTATAAACAGGCTTTAGAACCAGGAGACCAAACCATTAATACATATTCAGATAGTCTTATGATGCCTAAGTTGGCGGCCTCTGAGGTGACCCTGCTGGATGCTGAAATCACAGCTGAAGAAGTGTCTTTGGCCATAGGTCAATTGAAAGTGTGAAAGGCCCCGGTGGAGGATGGCTATACGGCCGGCTTTTACAAACAGTTCCAAGACATCTTGGCCAGACCACTAGCAAAGGTCTTTAACGCTATGTAAGGAAGGCATGGTATCAACCAGTAAGACAGACACAAGTGATCACAGTTCAAGGTGTTTATTGAACTTCAAGGGGGGTTGGAAAAATGGCTGTCTAAACCTAAATCTAAGGATGGGAGCACGCTACGACCCTCAAAATAAAGATAATGCAGTCCTAGTAGTGTCTTCATCAAAACAAAAGGCCCTATACTAAAAGAAACGATTGCCAATCCCTACTTCTAAATAATAAATAGTTTGGGAAATAATTTAGATAACAAAAAATGTGTCATGAAACAATATGTCAGGATGACTGGATAGTTGGTTCCTCTTCCCCACGTTTTTACCAGGGGACAAGGCGGCACACTTGGGCTTGGAACACACTTCAGCTCGGCTAAGCACAACGGCACAGTTCCAGTTAATATATCAGCTTTCCGTAACCAAAATTATCTTGCTCAATCAAGGAAGGCTTCTCCCTTACCAGAAGAAAGTTCAACAAAGATTGTTCAAAGTTCCTGTCCTCAGGAGTCTACTTGTTAAAAACGAAAAGTCTTTTACTTTCACTTCGAATCCCCCTTGACTGTGTTCAGACTCCCTTTTCACTTTACAATTTATCATAGGCCTTTCTCCTCCTGACTCTGACCTCTATATGGCACACCACTTACAGCTTTCACTTCGAGTCCCCCTCTGTCAGACTCAGACTCCTATTTCACTTTCACAGTTCACTGCAAACCGAAGACTTTCGAATGTGCAAAGGATTTGACTGAAACCCTCAAAGGACCACTTTGATTCTCTTTCTCATGAATCATATACACATTTCATAAGTTGTGTTAGCGGGATACATTCAGGCAGAGACCTTTTGATTGGATACACACGTGGTGCCGCATCACTCTGCTACTTGGTATCGTGTGTTCACATCTCAAAATTCAGAAAACAATTATCGGCTTTCTTTTTCATTTGCGTCTTTTCTCAAACGCCTTTTCCATTCGACTTCACAGGACACTTTGTTGCCACCCGTAACCTTTGTTCATATGCAGCCCAGTTTCACACAATTGCCTTCAACTCACCGGCTGTATGCAAGGTTCCGCTTGTGGCTTTGATCATGGAGTCAAGGGCGATAACACGGCAGCTACACTTTTCCCCCGACTTGACTAGTCAGGCAGGAGGGCCCCTGGTATCTCGGACACGCATTACAGGATTCTCTGGCCTCACTTCTCTACCTCACACGTGCTGCTTCCGAGTTTTCAATAGCCAAGTGATTTCTTGTCAAACGGCCCAAGGGCATCACACTCTTTGCTTTCATTCTGTGACTTTCCATCTGGCTTTCTTGATTCAGCTGTGGTCTCCGATAGGCTGCTCCTTCATGTGCTCTTTCCCGTTCCTTGCCTTGCTTTAAGTGTGTTCCCGTGCTCTGCCTTTTATCCAGGTGGGGAAGGCAAAAGGGATTCAGGTATTAGTTTTTCCAGGCAATTTCCTGCCTGTGACTGACCACGGCACGGCAACATGTTCGAATTTGTCTTTCCCCAGTGCAGAAAGGGAATGTATATGTGTTTGTGCAGGGAAGGGGGGTTACAGAACTCTTGCACTTAATCAGGAAAGAGGGAGTAAATGTTTTAAAGGGGGGATACTGCATCTCACCATTAGGTGTCCCACACCCACTCCCCAAGTATGCCCCATTATGGTGATCATCCCGTATTGGTCCACATTTGGAATTGGATCCAAAAGCGCTGGCTGTGTCCTGGCCACTTGGGTGACAAATCCCCAGTGCCTAGCCTGTGAGACACCCTCTGGTTTCTCACAGCTATCAGCGATACAGGGGTAATCGCACCTACACTTCTGGAAGCACGGGTTGTGGTTATCCCAAAGCCCAGGAAAGACCCCACGCAATGGCAGGCATATAGACCCATCTCCCTATTGAATGCCAACGCTATTTACCAGAGTATTGGCCTCCAGAATAGAACTCCACCTCACCACATGGATCCATTCCAACCAGACAGCTTTTATTTTAAATATACAGGGATCAGATAATCTGTGCAAGACCCTTCATGTACTACATTCCCCAACAGTACAGAAAGAGGGAGTCCTGGTATTGTCCTTCAACGCCAAAAAGGCATTTGACCAAGTGAGTTGGAGCATCTTGAAAGGGGCCAT
Organism: Ambystoma mexicanum; assembly: GCF_040938575.1. Classification (NCBI taxonomy): domain Eukaryota; kingdom Metazoa; phylum Chordata; class Amphibia; order Caudata; family Ambystomatidae; genus Ambystoma; species Ambystoma mexicanum. Next base: position 1,177,771,767 of record NC_090923.1, read on the forward strand.
GTCATCGATTGGGATGGGCTCAAAGTGGATGGGCTGGGTCTCTACCCTTTATTCAATGCCTAGCGCAAGGGTGGTTGTTGATGGGGAGGAATCCAGAGCGTTCCCACTGAGAAGGGGCACCAGACAGGCATGCCCCCTATCGCCTCTCCTGAAAAACTCCAGCAATTGAACCATGGGCTGAAGACATCAGCACGAATAACAGCATTAAGGGGGTCAAGGTGGGGCAGGAGGAATATAAATTAAGCCTATTTGCGGACAATGCTCTTCTGTATTTAACACAGCCATGGATCTCCGAACCAAGCTCATTGCAGGGATTGTCCAGATATGGAGAATTATCGGGCTTCAAAATACATTTTGAAAAGTCAGTGGCCTTCTAGGTGGCACCATGTGGCCCCATAGACAGGGAATGTTTGGAGGACATAGGCTTTCGTATGCAACCAGATGGCATCAGATACCTAAGGGTAGAGATACCTAGGGCTCTTAATAATTTATTTTTTATACCTTTGGGATAAGGTGCAAGCGGAGATGGAGCATTGCGCGAGGCTGAACCTCTCTTGGACGGCAAGGTTGAATTGTATCAAGATGGGTCCTTCCCAAATGTCTATTCCTCGTCCATATGCTTCCAATTAACGTTCCACCTTCCTTTTTGGAATTGGTCAGGAGGCGGCTCTTGACATTTTTATGGGCCAGGTGAGACATAGGATAGCATACATGACCCTCACACTGCCATGGGAGGAAGAAGGGGTGAGATTCCCAGAGTTCGACGCAGATTATCGGGTGGCCCAACTTTGTATAATGATAGACAATCTGGTCCCGTACTCTGAGAAATAATGGGTGACAATGGATAACACGATATTGGCCTCATTCACACCGGAGGAGTGGCTTTGGGTTCCCCAGAGGGAGATCCCTAATAGAGTGGTGAAGCATCCTGTGTTATAGGGATTTTGAACAGTATAGAAAGAACGTAGAGCAACGCTTTGGCTCTTGAGATGGTCCTCGCCCCTGAGCTGTATCAGGGCCCCTCCTTTGAGAAACCTAATAGCTGAACCCCTGTAGTTCCAATCTGGGTATGATGCTGGCCTCAGTAGAGCTAGGCAGTTGTGGGAGGACAGGAAATTAATGTCCATCGGCAAACTAGAGGAATGCCTTCACATTGGCAAACTTTCTCCCTTCCGATCCTTGCAACTTAAGGAGGCCCTTACTGACCCAGTGTGAGGGGGACAATTTACGGAGGGGTCTAACCACCTTCGAGCAGATTCTCCTGCCGATCACAGTGTCTAAAGGCCAAATAGTAAATATTGTTAAGACACTGTTGCAGGCAGAACCTATGGACCACTTGACAGCCTGGGAGAAATGGGCAACAGGCTTGCAGAGGGATATAATGGGAAGAATTATGGTCTAGAATGTGTAGGAGGGTCTCACACTCCATTGTATCCCTACAGTACAGGATGAAGGCGATAAAAAGTATACATCATTGGCAGTACCCCCAGCCACTCTAGCCAAAATGTACCCCTGGGTGGAGTCTCGATGCTGGAGGTGCGCAAATCCGAGCGCAGACTATCTTCACATGTGGTGGGGTGTGCCCATATACAGACATACTGGGGGGGGGTTCTCTCATGGATCAAGGGGATTGACAGGATCTCTTGGCGGCTCTCGCCATGGTGGACGCTGTTTGGGGTGCATGAAAAGGATGAGGTGGAAGAAGCAGAGGGGCACATGCTACGTATCCTACTAATGGCAGCCAGGTGCTGCATTGCACAGAGGTGGGCATGAAAAAGAACCCCCACAGCCAAGGAATGGCTCCTGAAAGTCATGAAATGCATGATATGGAATATTTAACATATATCTTAGATGAATCAAAGACGAGTATCGAGGATAGTTGGATCCCCCTTTTTTGTGAAATATGGCAAATAGCCCACTTGATGGGAAGAACCAGACTATATGATGGACTAAGACTGTTTTTTCATAGATAAATATATTGTGACCAAAGCATGATGCATGCGGGGGAGGTGAGGAGGGTGAAAGAGGGTCATGTGGTTCATAGGTTATATTATGTTATGTTAAAGGTTCTTATACCGTGCACTGTTGCCACGTTATTTGTCGTAACATGTTTAATGTTTGTTTTGTGATTGATAAAGTGACAATGAACTTTGATTTTGAAAAAGAAATAACGCAGATTCTCTATTTCTGTTAAAAGGAACATTTGTGTGATTTTCCTTCCATACATCTGAAAATCAAAATTCAGGTGACCGGGGAAAGACAGCTACAAGGTGGCGATTGCGTGTTGTTGTTATGTGACTTGAAACCCTCCCAAAGATTCCAAGTGACAGCAAGAGGTGCACTAAGAGGGATTCTAAAGGTGGCAGTTGGCCCATGAACACTAGTTGGTGGTGCTGGATTAGAGATCAGCTCATAAGGTGCCCCAACAACCCCAAGATCCAACAGCACCTTTTGGGGTAGCATGCCTTGCTGGATGATACAGTAACAAATGCCCAAAGTATCGCACAGACGCTGATTTATGTCTGTCAAAAGTGGATGGACAAGGAGGAAGGGGCTGGAGTGTAAAAGCAGAAGGAAAGCAACCTATGAAGGGTAATAGCGCCTTCAAGGAGACTAGACTTCTATGTTGTAGAAACAACACTTAATGAACAGCAGGATTTGCCCTGTGAAGAGTGCGTTTTGCTACCAATGCAAGAAGCATGGACATTGCACGGCTGTGTAAGGAGCATGCCCCAGATAGGCTCGGTGATAAAACTATCACGTCAGTGGAGGAGAATTGCATGGAGAACCATGGGCAAAAGACTCAAAAGGCTCGTGGAAATGTTCAGGGTAGGGAGGCACTGACACGGTTCTGAAGGTCGACTCCGGGTCTCTGTAGACAACCATTTCAAAGGACACGCGCGCCACCTTAATGGGGCCCTGGAGAATCTGCTGGCACCCAACACTGATCCTGAGGCATATGGAGAGGCGAATATCTTTTTTGTTTGAAGGATCTCTACAGATATTTAGTTCCAGGTTCCTTCCAGGGTAAAACATGCTTACATTCAGATCCATGAAAGAGGTTCCTCTTTGCTGAGGTGGGAGGGAGGAGCAACGGGAACTACATATACACATTGACCCTGATGCTGAGAATCCTGTTAGTGTGACTGAAGTTACAGATTCTTGGAGTAAAGTGTTTGCTGACTTGCTTAACTATAAGTTAGGGTAACTAAGGGGTTTTGTACGCACAGCATGTGGGATAGACAGAGGCAAGAACTAGAAGCCCTGGTGGGTGTGGGAGGTGATACAGGAGGTTGAGAGTTCTGAATCGCTGACCCCCATTGGAGAATGTATGCCTTTAGAGGACCAAGGGACCTACATTGCGAAATTTGAATGGACAGGAATGCCCTACCAAACATTTCTGAAGTGTAGGCCATAGTGGGTCAAGCCGACAAGTATAGTGTTGTAGACCTGTCATCGGCCTATCAGCAAGTGAAGATATCAGAAGATTCACAACACCTGGCCTCCCTTATCACACCCTTGGGGCTTTTAGGTTTTGTTGCATGATCTTTAGCTTAGTCTCACCAGCAATGCCCCCACTCCTGGCAGGTTTTCAGCATTGGACAAGATGATTCTCACAGTGGATGCCAGAGGCCTGGGTGCTACCCTTACCTAAGTAGGGAATGATGGTGAGACCACAATTGCTTTTGCTTTAAAGGCACTTTAAGGCCCTAGGGGAAACTACTAAGTTGTACAAAGGGAAGCGTTGGCTGTAGCCCGGGGAGTGCAGAACTTTAAGTTCTTTTTGTCAGGTGAGAAGTTTACAGTTTGTTCGGATTATAAATCCCTAGTTCAGATATTTTCTAGTGGGAAAAATGCCACTCTGTGCACTTCATGGTGGCTTAGTGGTTTACAGTTTTAATTGGAATGTTCTGTACCTTTACAGCAGCAAAAAAAGGCTATGGCTGACTGTCTCTTTCCTCTTCCCATTGAGGCTCCTGATGTTGTGTAGCTGATTGAACAGATGATTCCTAGTGTAGGAGTGGCAACCATTTTGGAGGGAATGTTGGATGAGGAAGAGGCGGATGACTCTACATTCAAATGTTTCAGGGAGTGAGATGTGAGTGACTGGCTGAGCAAGAAAACCCAGCTAGAGACTGGTGGCCATGGAAATAGGTCAACGAGGAGCTTTGTATTTCGAGGGTGGAAATTCTGGCTGATTATTAAGATCGTATCCCAGGAAAGTATGAGAGACCATTATTATTATTTCTTTTTTTTAAACAATTAACAATAACTACAAATACATTCAAGAACACCTCCCACTGAAGCCCAGCACAAAAACAAAGAAATACAAGGCAACACAGAACAATAACAAATATATACCGGGAGACATACGATCGCCACAGGATACTAATAAATACACAATTTTCTGGATTGTGCCGTGTTGTAGCAGTCCTATAAGGAGCATCTCGTTTCCTCAGACTATGCCAAGGGTTTATCAAGACCATGGGTCATCTTGAGTCTCTGGTTGCTGGGAGAGGGACAGGTCGTCCGAATTGGCGGACATGTTTGACCTAAAGGAGACCCAGTAGTCTAGTGGTCTGCTGCACACTGGCAACGTTGCCGTATATAGTGTTTCCTTCTTTTCACACATACTCATGTAATTCAACCATTCCGAGTAGTTTCCTCTCACACCTCAACCCGCCTTATATCAATGCTTGCAGCCAAAGTTCAAGTGAGTATTGCCATGGGGAGTGTAACATGGTAGACATTGCAGTTTCTATAGCTGCCCAGAACAGACGGATCAGTGGACAGGACCAGACAATGTGAAGAAAGTCGGCCATATCTTGGGAGCATCTGGTACAGCTGGATGACCTATCAGGGTAGAATCGATGTAGTTTTGCTGGTGAAAAGTATGCTTGGTGGAGAAACGTATAATGGGTCACACGTAGGCGAGTATAAGGATATAAAACGCGTCTGCATGCAGATTACATTCCAGTGTGTGTCGGATATTGTCGCATCTAATGTTGATTCCCATCTGACTTAAAATTACCAAACTGAGGTGTTCGCTGTGTCCTAATACTCTGAACGATAGTGGAGACCACTATCCTAGGGGATATGGACATGGTGATGTATTGTAGCAAAGGGGAGGCGACCGGCGCCATAGGGAAATGTGCCCATTTAGATTTAAATACCTCTCTTAGCTGGAAATACAAAAACATTGTCACTGTGTTCCGCTCTCCCCTACTCTTCAGGGCCTCCCAGGAGATCAACTCTCCATCCTCTATGAGATATCCCAGCGAATGAATCCCAAGCCTTTCAAAATGGATACGAAATATCTTTTTATGGGTGATTGGTATACCACGAACCCCAAATATGACAAACTCAGGAGAATAAAGGCCACCCACACCAATAATGCCTGCTGCACGCTTCCATGCCTTACAAGTGAGTTCCAGTGGCTGGATCTCAGCGCGCCCCTCCCTCAGTAGGGAACCTCCACAATAGCGATCACCTTTTTTGACGCAACATGCAGGAGCTCCAAGGAGGATGACCACCACCAAACTAAGTATTGTAGTTGAGCAGCTAGAAAATACGTTTATAGGTCCGGCCATTCCAGACCACCTTCATCGTAGGGTAACATCAGGATATCATAAGATATCCAGGCCTGCTTGCCGGTCCAAACAAGCCGAACCATAAATTTACATAGGCAGCACCAAAAGGTTGCCAGAGGCCAGGTCGGAGCGTTATTAAAGATATACAACATTTTCGGGAGGACAAACATCTTGGCCAGGATAAACGGCCAGCTTGCGACAAGGGTAAAAGAATCCAGGCCTCTACTCTATGTTCCAAGGTCTCAAGTGCCTTTAAGTAGTTTTTATTGTATAGGTGGATCGGAGAGGTTGTAACCTGAATACCTAAATATCTCATGCCATGGGGGCACCATCTAAATTCAGTTCCTATATCTTCCTGTCGCACCACAGGGGTCAACGGGAGCACCTTTGATTTATCCCAGTTGATCCTCAACCCTGATAGGTCCCCAAAGTGACAAATCGATTGCACCACTAATAATACGTTTTCTCTGGGATGTTTCATATATAAAAACATATCGTCAGCATATAGAGAGACTATAGAGACATGGGAATAGATATGCACTCCCTGATGGGCATGGCAGTCCATGAGATAACATGCCAAGGGCTCGATTGCGAGAGCAAAGAGAATAGGTGACAAGGGACAGCCTTTTCTTGTGCCCCGAGTTGGAGTAATGCACTCAGACATTGTCCGATTTGTGTATATCACAGCTCTTGGTGCGGTGTATAATAAGCAGACCCACCAAAGATAAGTAAACCCTATCCCCGAGTGCCTGAGGACTTCAAAAAGGAAGGGCCACTCCACAGAGTCAAAGGACTTTTCTGCATCTAGAGGGGCTACCACTATGGGAATTGCAGGGTTAACAGTACGCATTAATGTGAATAGCCGTCTCAAGTTATTCTGTGTAAATCTGCCGGGAATGAAGCCGGCCAGGTCCGCGAGAACCAATGCTGTCATGTATTGGAGGAGGCGGTCAGCTAATATTTTGGCCAAGATTTTGTTATCAGTAGAAATTAAAGACAGGGGTCTATAGGAGGAGCACTTTAGGGGGTCTTTATTGGGTTTCAATAATATCGTCACGAGGCCTGTTCTGGTAGACTTGGGTAAGACACCCAATGCAATAGCGTTCTCATACATGCAGCGGAGTTGTGGGACTATCAGGTCTTCATACTCTTTGCATAACTCCACCGTGATTCCATCCAAGCCTGGGGCTTTATCTTTTGTCATGGACAGACCCAACATTCGTTTGGAAAAAGATTTGAATGTCCTGTGCAATGTTCTCACAGAAGACAGCCTCCTCCAATCCCGGGGCTCTAAAACGCCATCGTAGTGCTCTAGGAGGTTGAGGAGGGCAGGTAAGCTGGATCCAAACCGGGGAGTATTCCAAAGGAGTATGGGCAAGGATTGTATCTTCATTATTTCTATGCACAAGCTCTGATGATATCATGACATAGACTATCCTTGAGGAGCTCCCATGCACCCCGGAGTAAACGCAGTATTCCCTACATAGGGTGTACCACACGCCATGTGCCATGAAACCCGTGGTATTCTGCTAAGTCTAGGGCTACCCTAGGTAGAGAGGACTGGTTTGTCGAGGATCTGTCCATGGTTAGGGACAATGCTACATTGAAATCACCAGCCAATAGAGTCTCATATTTTTTAAATGTATGTAAATATTTAGCACACCTCTGGAAGAACTCGGGGCAATCAGTGTTTGGAGCATATCTATTTATAATAAGGATCCGTAGCCCCCGAGGCCTCCCCGCAACAAGCAAGCAGCGCCCTAATGCATCTCCAATGTGTTCATGGAGCTTAAATTCTAATGAGCGATGTATGTAAGTGGCAACTCCATGCAAGTGGGATGTGAAGGAGGAGCCATATCTGTGTACACCCCACGCTGACATACTAGGTATCTTATTTTCCCGTGCTAAATCCGTCTCTTGTAGGCACATACTATTTATTTCAGGATTCCTGGTATAGTTAGCAATCAGACAGACTTTTTTCTGGTTCGTAAATCACCGTATATTCCACGTCAGTAGTGAAATATTATGTCCCCCGTTACACCAACAGTTGCAATAAGAGATTGATAGCTACAATTGGCTCCATGCACCAGGCAGTTGGACCTAGTACGTGCCCAGCCAAAGGTATGCACGTTGCTGGACTAAAAACTGTCTTGAACTCTAATTCTGCCCTCAAAACACCCCCATACACCCACAACCCACCCAAGCCAGAAACACAAACATGCACGTGGGGACAAGGGGGCGGGGTGTTGATGTCCCACTCCTGCTTCTTTCTCCTGTTCCTGGCCCAGGAGGGTCTCTGTTGGATTTTTGCCAGGTCACGCCCCCTTTTCTTTAAGGACTGCAGCACAGCCCTGCCAGGGTGTAAGCCCGTGGGTACAAGGGCACGGGGGATGTTGGGGTCCCACTCCTGCTTCTCTCTCCTGTTCCTGGCCTAGGAGGGCCTCCATTGGATTTTTGCCAGGCCACGATCCCTTTTCTTTAAGGACTGCAGCACAGCCCTGTTAGGGTCTAAGCCTGCAGGGACAAAGGCGTGGGGTGTTGGTGTCCCGCTGGGGTGTTGGCGGACCGGCGGGGCTGGTTTGGTAGACCAACCCACCACTTAATCTAAGCGAGAAGAAGCGAGGTGAGAGCATGTAAAATGGCGCTTAGCGGGGGTGTGGTTTGTGGCCCATAATTGAACTGGGGAGGTTGCCTGACCACGTGAGAGACTCTGATCGCCCGCACCACTGGAAGACTTACAATGATGCCCCCACCCCCCTCTGCTTTGCCCCCATTGTATCTCTAGCTCCTATCCGACCTGCAATCATACCCAGAGCCCAAATCCAAACGCAAAAACCTTAGCAGTGCGAAGAAAAGGGAGGGGGGGCATTTTTCAAGCCACAGCTCCGTTTGTGCTATTGACACTACTGACACTGCCCCAGGAACCGACAGGGTTCCGGTCACCCTCAGCGACACCAACTTTGTTCCCGGGGGGCATGGAGGCAACCTGTGAGAAATCAAGCTACTCTTTCAACTTTATGGGCGTGGCACACCCCCCATCAAATGAGATGCGCCAATTCCTGGGGTCTACCCCCGCTGAACTAAGTGAGAGAACATCGCCTACAGGAGTGCGTCATGGGGTTGAACTTCCCAGTCACTCTGACAGCCCTCTTGCAGGGGTCTTGGAGGGTAGTCTCTTTTGTAAGAACCAAGGAGGTCAAGCCTCTGCCAGGATTTCAGACAGTTTGACCTCTGCCATTCAGCCTGGTTTTGGAACTGAGGGTGCCTGAAAACCGCCTGCTGTGGGCGCTTGCCCTTTACCCAGCCCACCTTTTGCAGGTTTATGCTTGGCCTCTGGCCCCTGCTTTCCTGCCCGCATTGGGCCCCATTCTCGTCCATCCTATACCAGTCCCCGCTCCCCCTGTTTTGGATCAAATGGCCATGGAGCCCGATGAAGCAATCGAGGACAAGCTTTCGCACAGCCCCAGCTGCTGCACCCGGAGCGAGAACATGTTAACTCTGTCAGGGGCCAATTCCTTCCACTGCTTAACCCCTTTTAGGGCCCTCAAGCCCATCACCCATGGTAGCCAATCTGCCCCTGTCCCATCATGCAGGGAGGCTCACGCTACCGGGGGCTGTTCTGGTGGTCGGGTGCTTGTCGAATTGGAACCCATAAAAAACTGCTATTAGTCCTGATTGAGGACCAGAGAAGGGGAGGGAGGCCAGGGCCCGCGGGGGGAGCCTGCATGCATTTCCTTTGTTATTAAGGGGCCACGTCCCCCAGGTCAACTTTTGAATACTGTCCCCTGTGCAATGAATGCTCCCACACTGTTGAGCCAGCCTCAGGCTGGGCAGTTGCCACCTCCATTGATTGCCAGGGAACTTTCAACCATGAGCACTAAGCCCATTATGCCAGCGGTCCGTCCCCCACCTGTTTTGAGAACTAAGGGCCCCAGGGGGGAGGAAAATAGTGCCCATAGTGCTCATAGTGCACACAGGTATCAAATAAGGGCGTGCACGCCCAAGCATCATGCACACTGGGAGCAAAGAAACACTACAGTCTTCCTCCACAGGGTACCCAAACTGCCCCCCGGCAGGCACGAACCGCGGGATGCCCTTTCAAATAAATGCCTCCATAAGGGACCAACAAGGGTAGAGTTCGCCAAAGCTTGGGGGTGCCAATGGCAGCGAGGGACTGCAGCAATCACCTCTGCGTGGTACCCAAATTAGGCCTCACTGTCTGGGCCACACAGCAGCACGCGCCAAGCGAGATTGGAGCAGCAGATCTCCTTCAGCTATGAAGACAACAGTACTTGTGGCAAACGGGCCTGTACAAAATATGGACCCCCCACTGCACAGAGTAGATCTACTCTCCTCTGCCTTGTGTGCCCAAGGGAGCCAGGAGATACAGATAACGTGCAAGCTGATGTTGCAGTCAATCTTGTGGGGAGCAACTCCTGATGATCAGATCCCCCCTTCAGCAGTCAACATCCAGCGTTATGTACTCCTGTCGCCGCTCCTCACCTTATGTGCATCAAGTCCCCGCTGCACTGCATCGCAGAGCCCAGACCCACCCTCATGGCGGCCGGTGTAAGTTTTGACGGGTAGCAAAAAATGACATTACAATTGCTGTCAGATTCTCCTACCGATAGGATTTTCTGACGGATAGCTCATAATGACATTACACCAGCTCTGGGATGGGAAAGGATGTAGGCAGCACTGCCAGGGCAAGCAGGAAGGATACCGGCACCACGGCACGGGCCGCACACCGGTGGCGGCGTCACTGTCCAGTCGCAGCTATGGAGCCCCTCTGTCAGCGGGCACCGGGCCACACAGTTCACCACGTGTAGTACGCATCGGCAGGCGCCGGTTCCGCAAATCTTGTTACTGCGGTTGTCACCTCCTCTCACAGGCCGCATCTCAAGGCCTCGATGCCGTGGCCACTCTGCCAACCCAGGCAGAGCAACCAACGGGGTAAACAGCCGCCGCTAAGAGTCTACAAGAGCTCTGACACAATATGTTGCTCGGATGTACCAGGAAGATCAGGATATTCATCAGGATATCAGAGCCCTCGCTGGAGGTCTCTCAGGCTGCGGCGATCTTGCGATCGGGCAGAAGCACCCCCAAGAGTCAATTTTTAAGTTAGCAAATTAGGGGTACCTAGATAGCAATTTGAACAAGAGTGGTGTATGACAAACATTCTGGTAACCAGGCAATAATAGTGTCGTGGAGAGCCTGGTTGTTCTGAACATAGTTGGATAGACACGTCCAAACCCAAAAGAGGGGCTCCCCGTAGTACCATCGCTGGTCTGCCAGAATCCCGGGTCAAGGTAGCAATGATAGAATGGGGTCTGTCATAGCCTTAGATTATTTAAGTTTTAGTTGAGTACCACTCTAAGTTGGTTGAATGGAGGGCTGTGTGTGGGGCACAACTGAGATCGAGATGATCACGTTTTTTGAGGGTTTCCCCAAAATTAATCTTGACAGATAAGATGCAGTTCACCTTGGAGGCAATGTGAACCTTTCAACATAGAGTTGACATAACCCACACCAGCACAGCATTATACCACACCAGGTTATTTGGTTTGGTCGAAGTAGCCAATGGGATGGTCAACAATGTAATGCAGTTGGCCTTAAGTGGAGCCCTTGCCTGGAGGAAGGTTCTTGAACACCCAGAGTGGGTTACTTATACCCCTCCACACTCTAGGACTAAAGTTACTCTGTTTGGTTCGCTGAAGGCTAGTGAGCCACGTAGGCTGTTCAATCCCAGTTGGGTAGGTAATGCCTGGAGTGTTGGTGGGGATTGCTGGCTCATCCTGGAAGTCATTGCCAGACCTCAAGAGGCTTACAAGCAACAGGTTTGGCCTGGATCGCAAGGTCAAAGTACATCATTGGAATGTTGGAGATCCTGTCCTTTTTTTCAAACCAAAACAAGTTCCTAAATGCCAATGAGCCAATTTATGGGGCCTGAACAAAATATGTGCTGTGAGGAAAAATGTGGTTGTCGTAGAAAGGGAAAATGCCTGGTATATGGTGAGTCGTCTGAAGCAGGAGAACCAGGCCAATGGTGGGGGCCAGGAGCCCGGTATGGCATTTTTCTCTGGCACAGCCACGGTGGACCCTCCATAAGGGAGCAAGGAAGCTTACTTTTTAGCCGCCATGGAGTCGGCCTGCCTCTGCTAGAATGGCGAAAGCTGTTGTATTCTTTATGGGAGTTTGGTGTGATGTGATGTGACTTGGAACCTCCTCGTTGATTCCATGTGACGTCATATTAGACATTGTGCTGAGGGAAATTGTAAAGGTGTCAGCTGGTACTGGAGCACTGGTTGGTGGTGCTTTGTGGATCCCAATAAAGAGGTCCTTCAGTTACCTGAGTCTTTTGGTATTCCTTCACATGTTCATTTCCTTCCACTAGGGGGCAAACGGTAGATGTCATTTTACACCACTGTGAAGCCAAAGCAGTGTACAGCAGCTCTCAGTTGCGCCTGCCGCGTCTCACTCAACGGTACGGTAAGAGTCACGTGTTCTGCAGTGAAATGGCCGACTCCCGCCGCAACACCCTCAGCCTTGTTTAAGGTCTGTGAGAAGGTGCATATTAAATTGCAACTGGGTGCACATGAACCTGCCCAACAGGTAAAACAAGCTTCAACAATAGGGCGATCATCCAGGAAATAGTATAATGACACTGATAATTAACAACACAAATATCTCGAAAAGGACTACACCCTTCCAGTCAAGGACAGCAGGCACTGCGTCATCATACGAGTGAGCATAATAAAGGCACGATTTCCTGTTTGCCAAGTGTTGGTGGAATGAACTCTTACACAGAAGACTCATGCAGTGTCAGAGTCCAGACACTTCTTTCAGTTAACATAAGAGCGACCAGGCAGAATCAGTGTCCTTTTAGGACATGGGGGGTGGGGAGGGTCCTTGGACAGCATTAAAGTACCAGGTAGCATCCACCACCTATAGGATTTCCCGAGAACAAACAGGACCCCCCAGGGAACAGGTTTAGAAAGCATTCAAACCTTATGACAAATGCCTGAGGGTAGAGGGTAGGATCGGGGTGACCGTGGGGGTTGGCGACTGCCACCCGGTCTGCGATGATCCCCCAAAACACCCCAAATTAACACAGGCAGATGACTTTGTCAGGCAGATCACTTTCAATACCTCTACCCCTTTAGGCAGTCCTTATATGTCGAGTCTGAGCAGATACACTGACTCTGTAGGTTCACATCCTCTTTTGGGGCAGCCTAAGTCGGGGGAAACATTTGAAAGTCCTACTGACACTGGCAAACCTCTTGGTGACATGCTGAATGATCATAATGATAGATGGTCCAATCGAAGTCTAAGATGGCATCCAAACCTGCAATCATCTTGGGCAATGCACACTGCAGTAGAGTCGCATTACCATCATGTGAATTCACTACCTGGAAACCTCTGCTCTAATCCCATTCAAGCCACACTAATCACACTCCTGGGAAACATCAGGACGGAGGAGGTTGGAAATGGACACAAGGAGGAGGTTGAAGGAGATATTAGATGAGAGAGATAGACAGAGAGTTAGAAAGAGAGAGAGATAAGATGTTGGAGGAGATATGCAGGAGGAAGAGGAGAATGAAAATAATGAAAATCAAGGAGGAGGTAAGGAGATCCAAGGAGAAGGCTAAAATGAAAGACAAAGATGTTGGGCAGACACAGGAAGGAGGCTGGCAGGGGTACTACAGAGAGAGAGGGATCAGATCCAAGAAGAAGGTGGAAGGAGGCAGACAGAGGCTGTGTGGAGAGGTGTGAAGGTGAAAGGCTGACAGAAGAACAGGGAGGAGGCTGGGGGAATACTAGCATTCTGGATCACATTCAAGAGTCATCTGGAAAGGAGATGGAATGGGGTGGCTCGGATAAGAGAAGAGCAACTTGGAGAGAATAGGCAGAGAGGCAGGAGGAGGCAGCCCCAATACCTGACAAGGGTGAGCCTGCTGAGAGTGGACGTGGAAGGATATGGTGATCTTTGCAGAGGTAGAGGAGATCGGAAAGATTGGAGAGGAGAGGCAAGAGCAGGAGGTCTAGAAGAGGTTCCCTTAGGCACAGGATCATTGCTTCCCAATGAGGAGGAAATTGAGGACAGATCTTTGAGGAATGAAGCCAGTGTCATGTTTACTCAAGGTGAACTAGGAATGAGGCTGGCAGGTAGGTTAAGAAACAAAAATGATTTGTTAGAGCGCAGTTAAACACACAACATTCCTCACCTTGTGACGGCAAATAAGTGTACTTCCTTTCTCTATGTTCTCCAGTGTCTGCATTACCCGACCGCTCCTCATGTCCCAGTGTCAGTTGCCTGATGAAGACACATGGGGAGAGTCTGTGACAAATGCAGGACATGATATTGCCTGTGAACTTAAATGTGAAATACATCTCTGGTCCATTTCCTCATTAAGATGAGCGGGTCGAGGAACTACATGCAAAGACCTTCAAGACGCGATTGGCGGCTCCACAGGAATGTCCCACAGTGGTTGGTGTGGAATAAAACCCTACCTTCACACTATAGATGCCTTGGAAACACTGGAGGTGATTCGACAGCATCCACGTCATCTTCAGTAGATTGCTTGAAATGTGAGGAGTCTCCCGTTATTGTTGTGTCCGTTCTTCATGCATGCAGCGACCATTGTTCCCATCCCATGTGAGATGATCAATGGTTTCATATAATAGGGTGGCATGTCCTTGCATAAAGGCGCTTGACACACCAGGACAAATATCTCCAACATTGAATTCCGTGTGTCTGACATGCTGGGAAAATATGCATAGGATTTCATCTTCCCTTTTTGGTCAACATGTTTGGACTTAAAAGTTGCAGCATCCCATGCAATCTGTGCTCAAGAATCCACATGCAGAAGACATGTTCAGAGAGTAGGTCTGAATCCCAGTTCAGACCGGCACCTTGCCTGCATTACTTTCCAGAGGTTCCCCGGGAGTCATTCTATTAGGCCATTTGTGCAGAGGCCACAATGGGGTTATGTTTGGATGGTGAAAACTCAGGTATTTTGCAAACATCCTGAATTCGGCAACGTTGAAAGGTGTACATTTGTCACAATGCACTACATTTGGAGTCCCATAAGGTGAAAACACTTTGTCCATGGCAGGGATGACCAAGGATATGACATCAGAAGGAACTATGTGTATCTGCAGATACCCGGAGTATTTGTCAAGGATTACCAGAGCATAGGCTGATATGTCTAAAGGACTACAGTAACCCACTGCAACTTCCTTCAAGATGCCGGAAGGGAGAGGTGAGATGTGAAGAAGCACAGGACTTTTTTTTGTGTTCATGCTTTAGCATGACAGCAGAAGGAACTATGTGTATCTCCAGATACCTGGAGTATTTGTCAAGGATTACCAGAGCATAGCCTGATATGTCTAAAGGACTATAGTAACCCACTGCAACTTCCTTCAAGATGCCGGAAGGGAAAGGTGAGATGTGAAGAGGCACAGGACTTTTCTTTGTGTTCATGCTTTAGCATGACAGCAGAAGGAACTATGCGTAGCTCCAGATACCTGGAGTATTTGTCAGTGATTACCAGAGCATAGCCTGATATGTCTAAAGGACTATAGTAACCCACTGCAACTTCCTTCAAGATGCCGGAAGGGAAAGGTGAGATGTGAAGAGGCACAGGACTTTTCTTTGTGTTCATGCTTTAGCATGACAGCAGAAGGAACTATGCGTAGCTCCAGATACCTGGAGTATTTGTCAGTGATTACCAGAGCATAGCCTGATATGTCTAAAGGACTATAGTAACCCACTGCAACTTCCTTCAAGATGCCGGAAGGGAAAGGTGAGATGTGAAGAGGCACAGGACTTTTCTTTGTGTTCATGCTTTAGCATGACAGCAGAAGGAACTATGCGTAGCTCCAGATACCTGGAGTATTTGTCAGTGATTACCAGAGCATAGTCTTTGCTCTCCAGTGGACTGTAGAAACCCACAGGGGGGACATGGGAAGAAGTACAGGACTTTTCCTTGAGTTTATGCTTTAGCAGATGTGGCACTACTTAAGGGTGGTCTTAATCATTGCGTCAAGTGTGGCAAACTATACCTTCTGCCTAGTGAGATGCTTCATAGCCACAACCGCTCTGTGATAATTGGAGGAAGGATGGGCACCACCAAAATTGTATAAAATGGGGTGCCATTTTTGTAATTTCGCAGAGCAACGTAACTAATGCCCCTGACACAGGGGGCGATCAACAACCTGCTACAACAGACCATAGAATAATTTCCAGGGTCCAACGTGCTCACACAACTTGTGCCCAAATGGGGCTACTGTATCATTAGACCTGTGCACATGTCGTCATTAAAATGTTAGATACAGAAAACATGTGTACAGTCAAATGTTTAATAGGCAATCATCCATATGAAGCAAAGAATTACGTATTTCGGACTCATTCCATCTTGAGGGCTGCAGCTGGGTTCCAGAATGGAAATATGGTATCTGATGGTTGTGAAAATAACTTAAAAGACACCGCAGAGGTTTGGTGTTGGACCAAACGTTGTAGTATCCCCACTGCCTGCCACAAACTAAGCTGCTCTGTGCCCTTCATGATCGACAGCTACCAGTTTCTGGCAGAGACACAAGGGTATGAAAAGAACAGCTGTTTCTGAGAAGAAGACCTTCAGGGGTAAAGGGCAGCTCCGCTTGTGCCAATTTCAAAGTGCATCAGTCTTCAGTGCTGGCACCTCATTTTTCCACCAGTACCTAGACCGAGTTGTCATATCTGTCCGTCAACTAGCTGCATGGCCCGCTGGCTGGTGGGTTTGGAGCTAGTTGAGACAACAATTTCCTCAAATGCAGAGGACAGAGGGCAAGCAGTGTGGATTATAGAACACATTTATTCATCAGAAAAGGAATTACTAGTGACACAGTTGGGTACTAGATTCCCGGACAAGCAATCAGAAGGATTGTGATCTTTCCCATCTGTATTATTTTGCAGCGATAGTCCTGAAGGCGCAACCCTGATCTCGGAATACAAGGTGGCATCTAGGCTCAAACATTCCCATAAAGGATAAGAAGAGCTTGATGGTGGGCACAACAGTAAATGATTTGCCATGCAGGAACAGATGGTGGTGTTCGCAAGCCCATGCCACCCCTAGGCTTCTCCTTCCCACCCTGGGAATAGGCTCGGTCACAGTCGGTGAGGCCGTAGCTGGCGTAAGAGACAATCCTTTGAGGTATGTCATCCCTGGCTCATGTTAGGCCAAAATTGCGGTATACAGATTAGGAATCTTATTTTGCTCCGACTTGTCTTTTAGGACTGTGTATATGTAAGAATCGAGAGATTCCCGTAAGTTTTCTTTCATTATGTCTGTGGAGTTTTGATGTTTCTTGTCATTTTATGTAAAGAAAAAACTGAGGACAAAAATGATGTCCCTCAACAGTAATAAAGAAAAAGAAATTACAAAAGATTGAATAAAGACAATGATACAAAGGAGGGAAAATAAAAGAAACCCTTCTGAACATTGTGTCTGGTGAAAGCTGAAGTGAGTATACTTTTATTCTGCTGAATTGTAAACTAAAAGCCACTGACCGGCTTCTTTAAAAACAGATGCACACCTGGTGCAAAAGGAATTAGTCTATCAGGGCACACTCCTTTTGTTATAAAGTATAAACAAAATTGCTACCAAACCAACAGGGCTTTTATCGACCGCCAGTTTAGTGCACATTTCTGAGTTGAAATAAGCCATGCAACAATTAGAAATTCTGGATTTGATGTCTTGTTACGCTGCTTGACAGTCTAGAGTCCAATCGTAGTGTTTCCCCTTGCGAGCAAGATGTTGAATACGTTCGCTGACACGGACAAAGTCTTGTGTATCTTTAGAGAAGATGTGTCCATAAAACCTGTGCATTCTGCACCCCTCTCCCTCACCTTTTGTTTTTCTCCGGCTCTACCAGAAATGTCGTCAGGCCTAGTAGGGTAGTCGCCTGTCTGTTTCCACTTCCTTCCCACTCTCCCCCTCCCTTCCTTATCTATGTCTTAGCTCATGCACTATCTGAAATGTCATCAGGCCGAGTACGATAGTTAATTTCACATCCTTACTGTTCATGGCCTGTAAGAATGTCATTGTATTTTCCCTTGTTCCCTCCCTTGCCTTGAAGCGCTTTGAAACACATTGTGTATAGGTGCTATTTAAATAATCTATTGTTGAATTGATAGTTTGATTTGTTTAGCGCCAGGTGAGCTGCTCCATGTGCATGCACTCCTTGTCGTAGAGTGTTTGTGATGTCCCGAAAACGCGCTACTCGGGCAATCAGGGCTGTGTGACATGATTTTCTTATTTCTTCCTGAAAGATTTCCACAGTGAAAGAGACGCCAAATGTCAAGTGTTTGTGCTGGTGTAATCTTCTGTGAGTTGTGAACGTGGTAATGTACCTGGAGTCAGGGTCCAGCTCCTTTTACTAGGTCCAGCTTGAAAACACTGCTGAAGTGTTGAGGCAGCTGATCATGTCTATGTTGCATGGCCAGGTTGGGCATCGAAAAGAAAAGACGTCAGATATATCTTCTCGTAGATCATGTGATAACGCGGTATAAACAAGTTGGCCTTGCACCAGCGTGTGAATAGAGGAGCACTGTTTCAATGCCCAGATGATAGAACAATTTGACTTGATGTTAAATAAGGTCAGCACAGGCTGCTATTATCATACTATGTATACAACTATTATACAATAGATGCAAATGATTATTTATCTACAGCTATGACTTTAGTCATATCCTTGGCTTGGACTCTTTATAACCAGCGGAAAGGAAGGGGTTGCGCACATCTCCCCCAAAGTGGTCTTGTTGTGAAAGGGACGATATATGCTTGAAAAAGGACAGACCCCATTTAAAAGAGTAAAATATTCTTAAGGTCAGCTGCGTAACAAATCAATCTATATACAATATGCAATACCATTTAAATGGTAATTATATTGTGTTAATATTGTAAACTGACACACACGCTGGAAAAGGTTATACAAGAGAAGGGTTCTGCACTATTGGGGCTTGAAACATTTAGAAGTGATGTTTAGAAAACCAATAAAATCTGAGGCACCCCATTAAAAACAAAATGTGAGGCAGGAGTTACAAATAATGAACTTTTAATACTATGAGTGCAAAAAGGAATAGACTGTTATAGGTTAAGTGCTTCTACGTAAATTATTTAAACCAGATAGTTACATTTTTTGGTAATATATCTTTTTCTGCTTTTAGATGTATTTAGCTCTGTGCCCTAATGTCTCTTGAAGAATCTCCTGCACTGGCCGTCAAGAGAGAAACATGTCAGAAAATGAATGACTTCTGGACCGGGGTGTAATTATGATTGTAGGAAATTAACAAATAGCAGCGTGTAGGATGCAGAACCAACAGCAAATATGAGAAATGGTATTAATTGGAAGTGTCAAGGATAAAGCCTCTGGGATACACATTATAGGTCTAAATGTCTGTGAAAACAGGGCTAGCGACTGATGAATTACACAGTCTTATCCAGTATGGCCATGGGAAGTTTGGGAAAGAATAGGTCTGTGAAAATTGTATATTTTTACTTGTTTTAAATTCAGTAAATATTGTATTTTCAAAAGGTGTTGTTTCGAGAGTATGTGTGTCCAACAAAAAATGGGCACTTGAAATTAAGGAGAAAGTGATGTGTTCAATGAAAGACTATTCAACCGCAGCCCCACAACCGCGTGCAGGTTTAGTATGCGGTGGCCACCTGGGTCCAGTGACACAGGGTCTTCTTGGGACTGAGGACAAGGAGCAGAAAGCCAGAGTACATCTCCAAGGAAATAAGAAAGCAGCGTGAAGGACACTTAAAACCCCCAGTTATGTCAGTGACTGTGAATCCCCCTAGTATAGACTGATCATCTATACTGGGGGGGGGGGCTTATTGGGACTCACAAGTGACACTAGCAACACATCTTGTGATGTGCATTACATTATGTATTTAAACAATACTGATTTGTAGATCATGGATATCTGTGGGTATTTAGTATGCCAAGGATGTCTGAAAAGGTAATTCAGTGGTATGCTTTGGTTTCCTGAAGTATGACTGAGCTAGTTGGACGTGAGACAACTGATACAAAACATTGTTAATGTATCACAGACCAACAGGCCTGTCGGACCTTATTAATGCAAGGCCCTTTTTAATTGCTACCCTTTTACTGTATGACAAATATGCGTAATGCTTCATGTTGCAGGAGGATAACCCACAACAGATTGAAGCAGTGTGTGAGTGTGATCTGGTTTTTGTAATTAGGGATTATAGACTGTGCAAAGGCGTGCATCTTCATTCCCAGCAGTAAAGTTGACATAGCTTTGGCTACTCCCAGCAGTTAATGAGGGCACATGTCCAACGTTGGTCAACACATCCGACCAATGAGTGTTAACAATGGTTTTTCCTATCCTAACAAATGTGTACAAGTTGGATCAAAGTAACGAATTGCTTGGGTCTGAATTAAACCAAATGTTGTTAGGATGGTTATTTTTCCATGTGATGGGGTATTGCGCAGGACCACCGGACAAAATGTCCCGTAGGGAAGTAAAATGTTCCAACACAGTTCTCCCAGTACTCCGCAAGTCTGGGGATTGATATTTCCTGGCAAACCCACTAATTAACTGATGGACTTGCAGTCCCATGCTTTAAGGGGCTCCTGTACCCTATTTCCCACAGTTCTTGACGTCTCTTCTCTTTGGGTCTCCGGAACTAGCGCTGGGTGGGAGCCCCCTTTTCGACACACTTCTCAGGGAACTTTCTCCCTGTTTCTCTGTGCCAGGTGGTTTGCTCCATACCTGGAGCCGATGGGTGGAGTCTGTAGGTAGGGTCGGAACTGCAGGCCTTCCACCATGGACTGGAGCAAAAGGATGACCGGAGGCTGTCCTAAAGCTGCTTCAGGGCTCTCAGTATGTTCATCCTTCACGACCCCCCTCCCTCTCAGGGCTCTGCTCCTCCAGCCACCCCCCAATCTCTCTCTCTTCCTCAGCCTCTTGCTTCATGTTTTGTTCCCCCCAAGCTTTGCACTGTGGTACCTGTATTCCTGCATGTGTCCGTTTTAGTCTCAGGGGCTGCTACCTTCTCTTTAACAAAATTCTACTCCACACATCTCTCTGCCAGCACCTCGCCTAATCCTCAACTTCACCTCTTCTGTTCTTTCTACTCCCTCCTTTTCTAGTGCCTCAAGAGTCCTCAATTTCACCTCTTCCTTTATTGTTAGGTTTATATACTGTGCCATCTCACCATCGGCGTTACTACCTCCTGCTTCACTTTCCTCGAGCTCCTTTTCATCTTACTTCCTTATCTTCTCGCACCAAGTATCTATTCTCCGTCACCTCTTTGGGCACCCCTTTTGCGCCTTTGGGCATCTTCCCAACCCGCTTTGAGTACCTCTGTCACCACTCTGGGTAATTCTCTCATAACAAGTAAGGTTCCACAATCCAGTTCAAACTCTTGCACCTTTTAGCACCTTTTTCCCTCCACTTCTCCCTGCCCTCCTCCTCCTCCTCCTCGTCCTCCTCCTTTTCCTCCTCCTCCCCTTCCTGGCCCTCCACATCTATCTTCTCCCCATCTCCTTGACCTTTCTCTCCCCATCCCACTGAGTCGCTCAATTCCCCACATTCATGGTCTGTCTTCATCCAGCCTCCTGGGCCCTCCTCCCTGCAGACTCATAGCTCCACCATACAATAGCTTTCTGGGTATCGCTACCTGCCTTGGTTAAATGTGACTATATCACTCCCAAAGCATTTAAACACATTTATAAAGCAACATTAATAACTTTTAAATAAATATCAACATGCTTTTCACATCGCGCATATTATGTACATGCAGACTGTTTCTATAGTCTGTGACTGCCATCTAGTGGCCCTTTTAATAATTCAGAATCATGGTTTTGTTGCTTTTAAATGTCTTTTCAGTAACCTTTACCTCTGACCATATTGCTTTATACCCACTTTTGCCTTGCCAATACCATTTACTGGGGGACACCCCTGTAACCCCCTGACCACTTATACCTGTCATTACTCTTTTTCATCCTCCACTTTATACTATTTTTAACTGAAGTCTAATTGGACTGTTTTTCCACACTTAAACTCAAACCTGCATATAATTGCCTATATTTCGTTTTTTTCATTCTGCCACTATTTTTTTACCTTCTTTATTTTTGTATTGCATTATTTTTACCCCTTGATTTATTGTCTCTATGTTTTACTGCAATGTAATCACTGGTTACCCCTGCCTCCTGTTCTCCCGAGGCTCTGCTCAAGACTCCCCCCTTTAACTTCTTCTCCAGCTCCTTCTATTCACCTCCCCAAAGAGCCCCGAATGAGCTCCTCCTCCTGGATCCACCGACTAGTGGCTGAACCCCAGAGTTTTTACAGGTATGTGGTCCCTCCCTTTGGTGTAATGGGGCAAAGGTGTGCTATGATAGACTGGGGATTGGCTGCTATGCTCTGCCTCTGGGGATGGTTTACAGCCCTGATGGGGTCTTTGGATTGGGCCGCCCCCCCCCCTTGGTGGGCCCCCTCTCTACCTTCCAAACACGGGTCCTTCCTTCCAGCCTCCCTCTGGATT
Organism: Ambystoma mexicanum; assembly: GCF_040938575.1. Taxonomy (NCBI): domain Eukaryota; kingdom Metazoa; phylum Chordata; class Amphibia; order Caudata; family Ambystomatidae; genus Ambystoma; species Ambystoma mexicanum. The sequence continues at coordinate 1,177,793,917 of NC_090923.1, forward strand.
AAGTGAACTCGGCTGTGCTGATTTGGTATAGGGCACAGGGGCGTCATCATTTTCTGGGCCCGAGCGGGCCTCTAGCGTCTGCTGGAGTGCAGCTTCAGGAACCCTTTCTGCCATAACGAACTTCTAACTACCTCGTTCTCTTTTTTACACTGGCACAGGGGCACCCTGGCCGAGCACAGGTCTCTGTCTTTCTTTGGGTAGATTTAGGAGCGGCTTTAGCGCCCACGTGAAGGAAGCTTGGCATAGAGCCGCTGCTTCCACAGATGCTTTTCTCCTTGATTCCCCAAAAGGAGGCATTAGTAGCCACAGTTACACTGTGACGGACCCCTGCCTTCTGCATGTGGCATGGGGCTGGCAGGCCCGCATCCTCCCCATTTCACCCTGGGGCCTAGCACCATGTCGCTTGTGGTGGCATACAGCCCTATTGCAGACTCCAAGATCAGACAGGGGACTTTATCACAATGCTTAAATGCTAAAAATGCTCTCACCTTCATCGACATATATCGATATGTTTTGCATGAAACATTTGAACATTAAAAGAAGTGACAAGTTAATAACGTTGTGTCCCCCTCTAAGCTTTAAGTGTTGTGTGAATATTTGTGGATCACGTATGGTCTCCAGAACTCTGAGAGCCCCTTTCTGTTGATTTATTTGCACCACTACTGTTGAGCACCAATGGTGTGCCCCCGTGACTGCATGCCAAGCATTCACCAGCCATCCGGCACAACATGTAGCATTTGCTTTCTAATTCCAGTGCTAGGCCCATCTGTGCGGAAAAAAGAAAAATATTTCTAACACAGGGGGGTCCTCAATCTAGAAATAGAAAATCTGGTAGCATTGTTTTTCCGAACTGCTGCGCATACAGGCCTTGTGTTAAAAATATGTCTACTGCTAACCCCTCCTCTTGCTAGAAATGGGAATAAAATAAGATTTTCGCACGGTGGAGGGTAGAATCCCACTGTCCTAAAGATGCCTGCACAGACTCTGTAGGGCAGTGGGGTATATTTTATGACCGTGAAGGGTAGAGAAACTTATACTCATGTTTTTTAAAACTCAATATACTGTAAAGATTTGGGTATCAGAACTTTGGAGGGTCTTTATTCAGATGCATTCTATTACGGCTTGGTATTCTATTCAAGTATGTGAATTTATGAAAGACTAGCTGGGGTACCTGGCGTTGCCCGTGTCCTGATCGAGTGGTGTCTCATTTCCCCCGGAGGATGTTGCTCTTGTCCACATGCCAGCAAGTCTTGCTTCAGTTTGCTCTGGTGTCTCATGTGCCAAGGAGGAAGTTGCTCTTGTCCACATGCCAGCAAGTCTTGCTTCAGTTTGCTCTGGTGTCTCATGTGCCAAGGAGGAAGTTGCTCTTGTCCTCTGGTCAGCAAGTTGCGCTGCTGTTTGTTGTTGTGTTTCAGAAGCTCTTGATATTGATTTTCGCTTTGCATCAGATGGAGCTTTTCCAAGTGATGTTCATTTTTTGTGCGGCATGTTTCAGTCACTCACTGGCCTCAGCACATTTGAGAAAATGTGTAAGAAAGATTGATTGATTGTGCTCTCTTCTCGTGAATGAACTTGAGTAAACTGTAACCTTGCCCTTTCTCATATTTGGAGTGGTGTGATAAAAAAAAGGAAATATTCTAATTCCCTTTAAGAATGCTTTAATTAACATTTTCAAACTGTATACAGTAGTAATACATTTCAAAGGAATAACCAACACATCGAACATTTTGCTTCAGACACTTTTCCAAATTTTGCCTCCTTCTAGTACCTACTGTAGTTAATCAGGGCGAGCATCAGTAAATGAGGGGGTTTAGGGAGGGAATTTTCCCTCCCTACACAGACTACAATCTTGCCCCAGACAAATGAGGAATCCATGCAGAATGTGGTACCAGTGGGTTCAACAGTGTGGATTTTTATAGCCGGACAAACATACATACATTCAGCTTTGTATATGTTAGGTACAATGCTAAAATCATTAGTTGCTTACCTGTAACTGTAGTTCCCCGTCATCGCTCTATGTACGCACTGTATTGCAGTGTTTTTTTCCTGGTATGTTTTGGGTGTTTCCAGACTGATAGGGAATATTTCAAGCATCTGAATCTTTGAAAGATACCAGTGCTGGAGAGCTGCAGTTACGTGTAGGCAACACATTCTGCCATTCCTCGCCCACGGGGAATTGGCAAAAGAAAAGTCTAATACTTTAACTGCACAATCTCTGGCACAACAATTAATACCTCGTACAAGCAGTTGCAATTCTTGTATCAAAACGAGACAGGGCGGAGCGGGCAGCGTCGGAACGGCATCCTCACTCCGAGCGTTCGGCGCAAGAGGATAGAAACAGTGTGAAAGAAAATCTCTGCCCAACCGTGACTGCCAGTACTGCTGCTCACCCATTGAGCATCCAAACTATTACAGCCACGTTTAACGACACGGCAGGCATAGAATAAAGGCAGCCAGCAGATGGGGCAGGTCCAATGAACATGGCTTGTGCAAGCATTGGCAGCAGCCGTACAAATGCTAAGAGAGCACCTTCAGACAGACAAAATGAGACTCCTCCTCTGGCTCAGATTCACCAAGTGCAGGGCCATCAGACATGCACTGGCTGTCTGCAGATCACAAGCAAATGATGCAAACAGGGCGTTGATCAGGATTGGGGCCTAGATCTGGTAAAGCGGACCTTTTGCAGGATTGGCTCTCGTCCTCGTAAAGGCCCCAGGGCTTTCCGGCCGTCACAAAAGACAATTAAGGACAAATCTGAGCAGGGTGAAGACCGCGCCAAGAAACTCAAGAGCAGTGTGGCAAAGAAAGCCTTAACCCTCCCCCCGTTCTCCACCCAAGCACCACGGCAAGAAAAGACTGCCTATGACCACTTTCTGCGTGGGGACGTACCCTCTGACCGAGAGAGCAAAAGGATGAGGATGTCAGCAGCACTCCTGGCTATTCCGGAGATGAGGAGTCAGACATTTCGGATTTTTCATCAGAGTCCGAAAAAGAGCCAAAGAAGGAAACTGGCAAGCACAAGAGGGGCAATAGCCCTTGGAGGACTCCGGAGGGGAGTTTGATCCTGACCTCCTAGTACACCCAACGTCAGCAGAATGGGAGCCTTCCAAAAGAGTGTCAGCCTACTTGAGCAAGCGGCTGAAGACGCTGCTGTCAGACGAAGCATACAGCAAGCTCCAGGCTGAGTGTCCCAGGCCCCTGCTTCCAGACAGGGGCGGGCAGATATGCCTGTGATCGACCCCAAGATGCAGACTGTTGTGGCTAAATATGCAAAGGATATTAGAAAAGGCATCAACAGGTCCTGGTCTTCGTGCCAGGATAAATTGCTGGACGTTTTGGGGCCGCTCACTAAGATCATGGAGATGGCTGAAGAGGTCCAGCAGCTCAAGAGTAAGATTGACTCCCAAGTGTTGGAAGGATGAGTGCAGAGAGAAGCCTGCTTGATAGGGAACGCAAACTGTGCTCCGGCGGCTGAGAGACCACGCACCATCTTGGTAAATTCTACCCTAGGTTAGGGGAATTGGCATCTTCAGGGGTGGTTCTGTCGGCGATGGGATGTCTCTTCAGAGATGCCTTTATTAAAGATGTCACAAAATGTGTGCAAACCTTTGCAGCGTTGGACAAAGCGCAGTGTCCTTGAGGAAGATTTTCCCATTGAAGGTTTTTGACTAGACCGGCAGAGGGAGCAGACGCTCCGTCGGCCGCAAAGAGGATGAGGCCACACAGGCGGCCTCATGCAGGGGATCTTGGCAGAAGCAAGGAGACTGTACCCCTTCTATCCCAGCAGAGAAAGAGGCAGGGGTCGGGGCTGGAGAGGCACCAACAGAGGGTAAGTGAATAATGCAGGCGAGAGCGCAGGCTCCAGCAGAGTGCGGCACACTTCCGGCAATAGGCAGGACGTTGCCCACACGCTTGCGAGCATGGCAGGAAATCACCAGGGTCACCTGGGTGCTAAATACAGTTCAGGGCTTCCAGCTAGAGTTTTACCCAGAGCCCGAACAGGCAAAGCTCCCCCAGACCATTGGCTTTCTCCAAACAGGAACCAGCCCTTATGACAGAGGAAGTCTCAAAGCATCTTAAACATTGTTTTGTTAAAAAGGGCCATTAGGCAAGTCAGCGATGGACCGCATAGCTTCGTGAGCAATCTCTTCCAGGTACAGAGAAGAGAGACGATAAAGCCTGTCATAAATCTCGAGGATCTCAATTCTTTCCTTGTCTATCGGCATTTCAAGATGCAGGGCACCCATCTGCTATGAGACATTCTGCAAGTAGGGTTTGGCTAGCGTGCATAGGTCTCAGGGACGCGTACCTAGCAATTTCTATATACAAGCCGCACCAGCATTTCCTCCAATTCCTGTGAGCGGTACAGAGATGGCAGTTTACATGCCTCCTGTTTGGACTGTCCTAAGCACCTTTGTGTTTTACCAAGGTATTAAAACCTGTGGTGACAGTTGCGCCAGCGCGGAGTGAGGCAGAAAGTCTATTTAGACGCTATCTTCATAAAAGCGCAAGACGCCGAACTGCTGCGGATGCAGGTGGCAGATACAACGCAACTGCTGGAGCGGCTGAGGTTTGTTGTGAACTGGGAAAAATCCCAAGTAACCCCCACCCAGAAGAATTTCTGGGGTTCGTCATAGACTCAGTACAGGGAACGCTGAGCTTGCCGTTGCAGAAGATCAACAACATCAGGAAAGAAATCAAGGTAATTCTTACCAAAGGCCAGGTGTCTTTGAGGGGAATTAGCCAGGATAATAGGGAGGCTTGCGTCCTTCATCAGGCAATCTTTCCCGGTCCCCTTCACTACTGGAAGCTGCAAAGGCTGAAGGTACAGCACCTGCAACAGGGCCTCTCGTATGAGCACAAGGTCCTGCTGAACCAGGAAGCGATGACAGAACATCATTGGCGGATGCAACATATGGAGGCCTGGAACGGGAAGGCCATTTTTGGTTCCCTGACGAACCTAGTTATAGAATCGGATGCCAGCCGCAGGGGCTGGGGAGCCCGCTGTGGTGCAATCGCAACCGGGAGGTGCTGGCCATCCTCGGAAACCAGGCCATACTTCAATTGCCTGGAGCAGTTGGCAGGACCCTTCCAGAACGCCTGATGTAGGACTGGATGCAATGCTGTATTTTGTTGAAGATGGACAACGTCTCAGCAGTGAAATACATCAATCGGCTGGGTAGCACAAAGTCCATGATGTTAGCAGAGATAGCCAAGTAATTCAGACAACTCTGTCCAGCCAGGAAAGTCAGCAGGACGGCAGAGTACCTGTCTGGATTGGCAAAAATAGGTGGCGGACTGGAATTCCTGGTATCTGAGGGATTCCTGTGACTGGCAACTGAACAGGATGGTTTTTTCGCAGTCTGATGAGTTTGGAGGACCCTGCGAGACAGACCTGTTTGCATCTAGGCTCAATGAACAACTGACACATTTTTTCAGTTGGACGCCAGACCCGGAAGCAGCCGCCACTGATGCATTCCTTCACGAATGGGGGCCGAAGTCAGTTTATGGCTTCCCACTGGCCGCAATGATAGCAACGTCCCTATCACAGGCGAGGAGGCAGCGCCCGAGACTGGTTCTCGTCACGCCGGCTTGAAGGAGTCAAGCCTGGTTCCCTGACCTTCTGGATAGGAAATGCAACGATCCAGTATTGTTACCCAGTTGGCCAGGGATTCTTTGGGCTCCAAAAGGACTCCCCCACCCATTGGTGCTCACAAGGACCCTCCAATTGGTGTCCTGGGGGATTTCAGGGGTACCTGGAGAAAGCCAGGCCTATGGGGAGAGGCTGACCGTCTCATCTTAGAATCATGGGTGCCCAAAACGACCCAGTGCTACAGAGCAGCCTGGCCAAAATGGCGCAATTAGTGTCTGTCTTCTGCAGATGTGACTCACACAAATTGTTTTGCAGTGCTAGCAATGCAAGGGAAGTCGTTCAGGACCGTAATTACCTTCAGGTCAGCCATCTCTGGCGAACACTAACATGTGGCAGGTGCCCTGGTCGCAAGGCTGCTCAAAGGGGTAAAAGTAATTCGGGCTCCGAAGCCGGAGTATACATGTTTGTGGGACTTGGGTGTAGTGTTGATATTTTTGCTGAGATGGCCAGATAATCAAGAGCTGACCAGGAAAGAGCTTTCCGCCAATTAGGCCGTGCTTCTGTGTTTAGTAGCATGCAGGAGAGTGTCGGAAATAAGGGCATTAGAGGTGGATAGCAAGTCCTTCTCCCCAGAAGGAGTGATGTTTCACGTGAGGAACAGGACAAAGACTATCACTTCAGTATTGTTCCAAAGCGTCCCGGTACAGCCTAAATTGTGCTCAGTTATAAGTCTGAGAGTATGAGATGAGGACTAATGTGCTCAGACTCGCTGGAGAGATCAGCTTGTTTATCGCACTGCAGAAGCCTATCAAGGCAGTCTTGGTGGGTACTTTGGCCCGTTGGGTCAAATAGATTATGCACTAGGCAGGGATCGACACAGAATGATTCAAGGCTCATTCAGCACGAGGTGCAATGGCTGCAAAAGCTTTTGTGAACAGAGCCCGGCTCCAAGACATAATGAAAGCCGCCTATTGGTCAAATGAATAGACTTTCAAGACCTTTTATTTCAAGCCCGTGGAATGGGTGGTCTTGCTGGTGGTAAGTAAGCTTTGAACAAGCATAATATGAGCCTCTGTGTCTTGATGTAGAATTCAGATTTTCCAGACTAGCGTACAGGAAAGTCATAATTCTATTAAAGTATTATCCCACCCATGCAATTGCTGAGCGGCTATTGAGGTGCATGCCGAGAGATGCGCGCAAAAGGCGCCCTCAACAAGGCCAATGAATGGAGGAGGAGATAGCGAGAATACATGTAATTGCCCATTCCTATGACGGATATCAGTGTCTATAACATATGTACTTTTGTTTACAGACGGACAACAAGCCAGCAGGCTCTTCATGGGATGAGCAGGATCGGGCTCAGAGGGTAATCCAGTTGGAGAAGTGTTGGTAGGTTGGACACCAGCAGTATATATTGTTTTGACTTGACAAGAGTCTGTTTCGGAGCTCGAGGCTGCGGCAGAGAGAGGAAGAAGAAAGACATACACCGACAGTTATGTGAGAAGGCATGCCCTGATTGGAGGGTGTATTCATGTGGGAACATTCGAGTTTTGATTAAGTAAAGACTGTCCTTACAGGCAGTTCTTTACTATAATGTTTAAACTTTTTGGTTTCTGCTAGAGCAGTGATTAAAGAGAGCTTAATACTTTGCAACTGTGTCTTTAATAGAATGAGGACTTTCCTGTACACTAGTCTGGAAAACCTGAATGATAGAGTTTAGATATATCGAGACGGGATGCGTCTTTCACCTTCTTACAGTCTTAGATGAGGCAGCCCTCCTTCCAGACTCCTTTTAATAAGTGCCCTTGCATATTATAACCAGAGGATGGGCCCAGGAGCCTGAACAAGGGTGGAAGGTGGGGCGGGGACTCATTTCTTTGTTTAATCAACTATGCTATGCTCCATGCTCCGATCCCATTGCCACAGAGGATTAGAACTCTTACAGACTAGGAGTACAGTAGTCCCTTTAGTAACCAGTTCTTAGTAATCATAGCCAGTAGCTAAAAAAAAAAACAACTCTCAATGACCACAGATTGTTCTTGCCCTTCAGCACCATTTCAAAACGTTCATCTACCTTAGTTCGTCACTAGTGTTCATATGCAACCCCTCCCAGAACCGATAGCAATGTCTTTATTGTTAAGGCCATGAGTAGTCTGGGAGGGCCTGGAGTACTTTCAGGCAAATCGTCAGACTTAAAGGGCCTGTGGGCATCCATCTGCAGGGAAGAGCATGTACCCCAGGTTTGGTGATGTGCTGGTTAACCTGTTGAGCCTGGAAGGAGGTAGGATCCTACCATGGGTTGTACACACGTTAAGAACTCTTTGGTAGAGCTGTGTGAGAGCAGGCTATGGGAAAGAGACTGTTCTTAGCAAATTCCAGGAAGGACATGGAGCAAGTCTGTTTAGGCTAAAGCTGGGTCCAAACTACCGAAGGAGCAAACAGGATTTTGGATATGAACATTACCTCGACTTTGCTAATCCCCCTTTGCCCGCTCTTTATTTCTTAATCTAAGACTAGGTATTCTGAGGGTCGAAAGTTAAAAAAAATCTTGTGGTGTTATGGATTTGGGTATTGGTCCTCTCTGTGAATTGGAGGAGGAGATCATCCTACGTTCTTTCTTTTTGCCCTCATTTTAGGGCACTGAGGGGACTCTCCTTAAAACCATAGCTAACATCAGCAGGCATTAATACTATTGCAGATGCATTAATACTATGCAAACGAACGGATGATATAAACATTGTTTATCGGGTAGCCACATGTCTTCACTGAGCCTGGCTTTTAAGATCACAGGGATAGGGAGAGATTAATTGGGTGATCCCTGCTTGCTCACGTCTATAGAAGAGATACATGTTTATTTGTAATTGATGAGATGGGGAGCTGTGAGTATTTTCTCCTCCCATAAACATGTGATCATGTTATGCTTTTAGATCATTTGAATGAAGTAGTAATTAAATGTATGCTCTTTTTGAAACTTTTCCATTAATTTGACATATTATGTAGGTCATTGTATTTTTGTTATTGTTGTTCTGTAATTTGGTTTGTGACTTTTATGGCCCAGTGCTGAATAAAAGCAAGTGAATGAAAGGGAAAATGTTGGTGCTCTATAAATGTCCATAAAGTTAATAGTCTCAGACTTAGGAATGATTTAGAAACATCTCCAAGTACATTTCTTTGTTATATGAAAATCATTGATCTTCTCCGAAACTAGTGCTACCATAAAGCAGTTTTCCATGTGACCATCCTAATACCAGTAGATGCCATAGGCTCAAGTTATTTGTGAGCCAACACATTAAGAACCACGTTTAGGAAAAGGTGCAACACACCCTCCATTGCCCACTCTACCATTGGATTGGATCGAGAAAAGGAACAACTGCCCGAGTGGCTTACAAATTTGGTATGCAAGTGACAAATTTAATTCATGATTCAGCCACAACTGAAATAAAGGATAGCACGTTGTTCAACAAATAAAGGAGTGCATTCATGAGACTCAAAGAACCAATGGCAGAACTTTAGCCATTTACTACAGTATCGGGGTCCAGTAAAAGTTTTTCTGTCTGCTTGAAAAATAGTGATGTTAACTTGCGACGACCCCAGATGTCCCAAAGTAAGCAGTTCAGATACACTAGCAAGCTGTGAAGTTCACTGAATGAGCAGAGCAATAAAGAATCTGCCCCTCTCATTGGCTCAGGAAACCTGGCTGATGATATTGAACATACAAACGAAGAGATCCGAAGAGCAAACTTTTATGGCCTGGTGGTTGTGATCAGAATCTGAGAACAATCGCAGCTTCCCCTAAACTTTTAAGATGTTGCATCGTTGCAGCTCAGGCTCAGTGTATCCCCTAAGACTAGGGACTAAATCCCATCCTAGAGGCACACATCTGGCACATTGAACTCGAATGGGTCGCAAAGAGATACAGCTGTGGCAAGTCCCACCTCTGAAAAATGTCCGTCACCATCTCATGGTGAAGTTCCCACTTGTGATTTTGTTGAGATTGCTAAGCAAATCCACTCCCGAGTTGAAATCCCTGCTAAAGGAGACTCAAGGCTGAAGGTATTCTGCCGCATGGCCCATGCCCCATAGTTGTATGGCCTGGGGACACAATGAGAGAGATGATATGCCCGCTGCTTTTTCACATAGTGAGGTAGCGTTGTCATTAAACTCTCGACCCCGAAAGTAATGAAAGGAATACTTTAAGAAGCAAAACAATGCAATTTAGCTCTAACAAATCAATGTGCTCAATGCAATCCTTCAATTGCCGCTCCCCTTCGGAACATAGATACATCTGTGGTGATCGATCCAGTTGGAAACAAACCTTAAAATGGAGATCCTGCTGATATGCGCGCCTCCTCTGACCACCATGAGTCTCCCTTTGATACTCGTGATACAGATGTGCTCAGACTGGTCATTTGTGGTACAATCCCCAATGGGAGCTAGATAAGGAAGAACATGACAACACATCAACCTGCCAAATGATACTGCCAGCATGCAGGATATCAGGAGGCCTAGTAATCACTGAATCCACGAAGCTAGTGGTGCAACATCTGGACAGGAAAGAATGACATTTCCATTTCATATCCTGATCCTTTCTGGGATAGGGAAGTTTCAGGGTACTCTTGTACCCCACATTAGAACTGTACTTTAGTCTCTGAGGCAGCTTTACAGAAAGAGAGAAAATGCACGTCTATTTGACTGAAGTCTACAGAAAAAAGCAGATACAACAAGAGCTGGTAGCTTGAACGAACCAGTTTTTCAAAGAGGTGTGAAAATGGAGTTCCTGAAGTCTTAAATGTGATAGGGCAGCGGTTTTAAGCATGGTAAAGGTTTGAGTGATCTTTGCGAGCCCAAAAAGTAGAACACAGTACTGAAACATATTGGGCCTCATTACGAGCCTGGCGCTAATCGGTTAACGGCGCCGTAAAAGGCTGCGGCGCCGTTAACCCATTAGCGGCTGATTACGAGGTCCCTTTGCGGGACCCGACCTTAACGGCTGGTCTACACCAGCCGTTAAAGTAGGGACCCGCAAAGGGACCTTGGTGCTAAGTACGGTACCGCAATTTGCAGTACCGTACTTAGCGCCTTCCCCATTCCCATTGAGCCCTATGGGGCAAAAATGGGAATGGGGAAGGGCCATGGAGGAAGGGGGAATTACCGCCCCGCCAACCTTGTAATGGGGTGGTAATTGCCGCTTTCTCCATGGCGGAGTCGGTAAGTTACCGGCATGGACCATGGTGCTATTAGCACCATGGTTTTCCGCCTGGGTCGTAATGAGGCCCATTGTTTCTTAAGGAAAAGCGCAGAAAACACTGATGTGGAGGCCACATTGGAACACGAGAGAGGAATCATTCAGCCCTGCCACACATAGTATCTCAGCATCAAAGATGAATGGATTTGACGGTTGTATACGAATTGTTCGTATTACAACTGTTCGAATTACAATTTACCTTTTCACAATTGACCGAATTGTGAAGGTCAATTGTAACATATATGCGGTGGGGGATCATTGGTGATCATTCATTTTACGATACCGAACGCATCGAAATACCTTTAGTTACAGAGAAGTATTTGTCTCTTGAGAAGTCAATCTAAATGATTTGGAATGTGGCTTAGTTAAAGAAACAAAATAGGTGGCTCTCTGAGTCGACTTTTCTTTTTTGTCAGCTCCATGGCCCTCATTACGACCCAGGCGGTAAGTTACCGCCTGGGTCGTACCCTTACCACCATGGCGTAAACTACGTTTACGCCATGGTGGTTGGCGGATTTACTGCCCCATTCCAAGGTGAGTGGGGCGGTAAATCCCCATTTCCCATTTTACCCTTCCCCATTCCCATTTTCGCCCCATAGGGCATAATGGGAATGGGGAAAGGCGATAATTACGGCACCGTAAATTACGGTGCCGTAATTATCGCCAAGGTCCCTTTGCGGCATGGATTTTAACGGCTGCAAAAAAGCAGCCGTTAAAAGCCATCCCGCAAAGGGAACCTTGTAATCAGGCGTTAAGGGTTGGCGCCGTTTACGGCGCCGTAAACCCCTTAACGCCCGAGTCAGAATGAGGGCCCATGTCTGTTATTGGATGAATTAAATCTTGCATCTTGCCTTCTGTGGCCTTGGTTTGTTTCCTGTACTATCAACATTAAATGTAGCTGCTGTAACTAATGATGGTCTGAGCATATCGGCACCAATGTAGCTGCACTATCAATATAGTAAAGGGACAACTGTGTTGGGTAATCTGCCTATCTTCAGACCAGCCAGTAGTACAGCCACATTATCCGAATGCAAGTGTAAAGCAGATTTGGAATAGACTATGGGCCTCATTACGAGTCCGGCGGTAACCTGCCGTTTTTTCCGGCTCAGTTACTGCCAGACTCGTATTACCATTCCGCCTCCGTGATTCGCAGAATTACCGGGGCATTACACCCCAGTGACCCGGGAATTCCAGAGGCATAATTCGATAAATCCCCAATCCCATTGAGTCCGACATGACTCAATGGGAATGGGGACCATGGAAACACCGGCACCATCTCATGATGGTGCCGGTGTTTCCACGTCCGCCTGCAGGCGGGCGGTGTTAAACCCGCGAGGTCAGACCTGGCGGGGATGACACCTCCGCCTGCAGGACTCGAGATCACCTGGTATGGAAACAACGGTGGTGGCGGGTTTAATGCCACCGTTATTTCCATACCGGGTTACTCGTAATGAGGCCCTATGTCTCAAATTATGAAACATATTTTCTGCCTTACTGGGAGCTGCTGACTACACAGCATTGCAACAGCCACGATTGATGATTGAGCTTTGGGGTGAGTTGCCAAGAACACTTTCTCGATGGCAATTAGTCTATATGTAATATTCTTTTATTGATAGGTTGCACAGAGTGGGACTTCTTCAATATCTTATGATCCTTTTGCGGGACACTATGCTTAGGAAAGACTGACCAAATCTTGTCCCTACTAGCCAACACTGATGTAAGAACCCCCTTTTCTGTCACTGGACTTTCAGTAATGGAGAGCCCAGGAATTCCATAATTGAGGGGTCTGCAACCTTTGGCTCTCCAGGTATTTTGTACTGCAACACCCACTTGCCCTAGCCAGCAGAGTCAATGGTGAGGAATAATGGAGTCATAGTTCAAGCCAAGAAACAGCCAGAGAACCACAGGTTGCAGAGCCCTGCCATAATCCATTGCATCCATTCATGAGAGCTTCCTTCTCAGGGCCATCCCATGCAATGGAGTTGTTCTTTGAAGGGTCTCATGAATACCAGGGCAAGAAGACATCTATGGCACTGGTGTAATCTACAAGTCCAAGTTACTAGTGGCACTTTTTCGAGGTAGGGTACTGATGGTTGGGCCACTGGCTGCAGCAAAGTCCCCACTGTCGCCTTGTAAGGATGAGCAGGAGCTGAAGTGAGGTCCCAAATACAGCCGCCGTGGCTGATGTTATCAGGCGCAGGAATTTGGCAAAGAACCGATCGTCCCAAGAAGCATGTGGCAGAGAAGGAGAACCTACTGGTTCCATGCAGTGAAGTTGGAAGAATTGCAGCTGTTCCAGTGGTAGACTGCCACAGCTCCAAGTACAGGAGTGTGTGAAAAGATGGGTGATGTCTGGCCGAAGATAGCAGCGTCCAATCTACCATTTTCAGAAAAGAGGGTCTGTCCTGTGCCTCTAAGGAATAGAACGACATGCACTCAAACGTCTACATGGGAGAAAGTTCTTCATGTGAAATAATTGTCATTCTCTTAAAGGGAAGCACTATTTTATACATAGCTTTATCAGCAAGCTCAGACTTGGCTATAGGGCAATAACCGAACCAAAAACGCAAAATGCTATTGTGGGGGCAAGTTTTTTGGTCAAATTGGGGCACTTGTTTGACCCAGTTTCATAAGTTACTTCAACATGTGGCTAATATTTATGACCTGTGTTACTGAATAAATATTCCTTAAATTGCACAATTTGCATCACATCTTCATCAAAAACCTCCCCCTTGGGTACTAATCAAGCAGTGTCACAAAAGGAATTAATTGCCATTTGCAACTGTTCCATTGGTGCGAGACAATTTTATGTCCCAGTACTTTCACATAACAGTAGAATGGATTTTCTCGCATTTTTAAATCCACCATAATATTGATGGTGTTTGATAAACATGCCCCAATACACGAAAAGCAAGCATGTCTAGGGTGTAATCGCGTATGTGATTGTTGCGGCATCCTTGAGAAATGTCAACCTTGGGATAATAAAGCTATGTATAAAACAGCACTGGCCTTTAAGGCAATGACAAATATCTATAACTAGCTGGGCTACCCGGCATTGCCCGTGTCCTAATCGAGTGGTGTCTCATGTGCCCTGGAGGATGTTGCTCTTGTCCACATGCCAGCAAGTCTTGCTTCAGTTTGCTCTGGTGTCTCATGTGCCAAGGAGGAAGTTGCTCTTGTCCTCTGGTCAGCAAGTTTCGCTGCTGTTTGTTGTTGTGTTTCAGAAGCTCTTGATATTGATTTTCGCTTTGCATCAGATGGAGCTTTTCCAAGTGATGTTTGTTTTTTGTGCAGCATGTTTCAGTCACTCAGTGGCTTCAGAACATTTGAGAAAACGTCCACAAAAGATTGATTGAGTGATTGTGCTCTCTTCTCGTGAATGAAATTAAGTAAACTGTAACCTTGCCATTTCCCATATTTGGATTGATGTGATAAAAACAAAATGTATTTTTTTTTTAATTCCCTTTAAAAATGCCTTAACACTTTTGAACTGTATACAGTAACAATACATTTCAAAGGAATAACCAGCATTTAGCTTCAGACACTTTTCAAAATGTTGCCTCCCTCTAGTACCTACTGTAGTGAATCGGGGTGAGCATCAGTAAATGAGGATGTCTAGGGAGGGAATTCTTTGCATCGAAACAGACTAAAATCTTTCCACTGACAAATGAGGAATCCATGCAAAATTTGGTAGCAGTGGGTTAAACGGTGGGGATTTGTAAAGCCGGACTAACATACAGCCACACATCCCAAAAATGCTTTGCATACACGATTTTTGCTTCCAAACATAGACTACGATCTTGCCCCAGACAAAAGAGGAATCCATGCAAAATTTGGTAGACGTGGGTTCAACAGTGTGGATTTGTATAGCCAGACAAACATACATACATTCCACTTCATATATAAAGAAGATGGAGCTAAAATGCAAGCTCTTCAGCTAATTTGCATTCCCAGAATGCACCGATTTGTGACTCTTATTTGGAGGTAAACTTCGAGTGTGGTTACTAAGTGGCCATTTTACGTGTGTGATTTGTTGATAGACAATCCCATTCTACTCTCACATTAGAGGTAGAAGTTTTTTTTTCCTTGCATTTTTTAAACCCAGCACAATATTGATGGTGCTGTGTTAGCAAAGTTTGTCAAGATAACACTCCTGTTGCATGTTGCAGTGCCCTTGGTATCTTATAATCCATTTTTAGTTTTGGTTATTATATTGTGAGACCTACCTATACACCAAAACTATGGCATTGGAGTACAGGGAGGAGGGGGCGATGTCAGGAGGGAGACACAGTTTGTGGGTGTTTGGTTATTTACCCACGCATTGACTTCCCATGGCCATGCTAAAGTCTATTACCATTCCCACCCACTACATGCCTCTCCACGCCCTAGAACACATTCACCTGGGATTTCTTGGAGGTAGCTTTATTTAGC
Source organism: Ambystoma mexicanum (assembly GCF_040938575.1). Classification (NCBI taxonomy): domain Eukaryota; kingdom Metazoa; phylum Chordata; class Amphibia; order Caudata; family Ambystomatidae; genus Ambystoma; species Ambystoma mexicanum. The sequence continues at coordinate 1,177,809,186 of NC_090923.1, forward strand.
AGTGACATCAAACTTTGAGCCATAATTGCCTACCACTTATTTCAAAGCAGTCTTTTGACAACGAATGGCTTAATTGCATCTATAAATGCATTACCGGTTTAATAAAATTGTCTTAACCAAATTGGCCTTCAGCCACCTGATTTAAGAATAGCATACATGTCCTTGCACTGAAGTCCTGCTAAAAAAAGAGGAATTGGCAATGAAAGCAGTTTCGGCTTGTGTATGATTACTATGCATTTGCAATGCACTGCTATCAAATGCACAGGTACCCACACCTTTTTGTGGCTGTTACCATCCTATGGCCAGGTAGTACCCATTATGGCAGTACCTTGTCAAATGCCTATCCCACGTCCATTTGCCAATGCTTTTTGGAGTTGCAATAGGATAAGAACACTTTTGCAATTAGGTATTGTATGGAATAGAAATGCAAAGAGCATGGCAGACTGATTTTGAGTCATCTGCTAGAAGGGCTAAGGGGATATTTTATGTCTTCCAGTCAGGATTTGTGGCGGGTCTAGGCACTTCTGTTAACTTGGCTACCCTTGATTTATTAAAACAAATAAGGCACACTGGTCAACCTATATTTTTGGGATTTGTGGAGTTTAAATCAGCATTTCATTCAGTTGATTGTGCTAAACTTTGGGCCAAATTGGAAAGATGGGCGTGCCCTCCCCATTTACTTGTCTTAATCAACGGTTTGTGCTTCAAAACCTCTATGCAGGTGAGGCTTAATCGGCAAGGGCATATGTCCAAATCGATACCCACGGCAAGAGGTTTAAAGAAGGGGTGTATTTTAGCCCCTGCTTTGTTTAACCTTTACTTGGCCGATATTGGTGCTTACTTGAGAAGGACCAGGTCGTTCCCACCAATGATAGGAGGCCATGTATTCCAATGGATCATTTATGCGGATGACCTGGTCCTGATAGACCAGACACTGGTGGTTTGCAAAAACACCTACAGGGTTTGGAAACGTACTGCCAAGAACACTGGTTTAAAATAAATTCTAATAAAGCAAAAGGAAATGTGCCTCGCCCCTAAACAAACTAAGAAAATAAAAATGAGGATGAAGGTTGAAAACACCCCCTTGGAAAGGGTATATGATTATCAATACTTGGGCATTTCCGTTAATGACTGGTGGAGAGAGACCCCTTATAAGAACAAGTTAAAATTGAAAATGGCTACATTGGCCGCTCAAGGTCTTCTATTGCATAAAATGTTTGGCGGCTACTTTTACGAGCCACAATTACTCTTCTACACACAAAAGGTGGTTCCAACCATGACGTATGGAGTAGAAAGGAACATGTTTTTGTCAACTTGGGACTGGAACAAATTGGCGGGCCGATTCTGCAGTAGGGTTTTAGGCCTTCCTCGAGGTATCCAGATACAGATCATACGCCATGAGTTTGGGCTACTTTCCTTATCAGCAAGGGTACAATGGAAGTTTGTCATTCTTTAGGAAAATTATTATGGCCCAAGATGACTCCATGCTTCCTGTTTTGAGATCTCTATTAAGGGATCACTCAAGGGGGTTGATATCTTTCTGGAAGGAAAATTTCCTGACCTGGTTAAATGGGGCAAACCTATCACTTGAAATGCTTATAGGGAGACGGACCACGGGCAAGCTGAAACTATGGAGAGCGGATTGGTGCATGACAACTCAAGAATGTCATAGGTTTAAGATCTTTCAGAACTATACGCAGGAATGCACAGTCCTCCATGCTCTACCAAAATATGTATTTTGTTTTCCATCACCGAGAATGAGAATAGATTTTCTAAAATTGAGACTCAATTGATGTCTGACAAGGGAAATAATGGGTATAAGAGGTAAGGGCTCAAGGGAATGAAGATTGTGTTGGTTCTGTACAAAAGGGAGTAGAGACATTAATACACTTGATCATAACCTGCCCAGAGTTGACTTCAAGAAGAAAAGCATTTTTGGACAAGTATTTTCAGCATTTGAAATTTGTGACTGAAGGGAAGGTACCGGGGATGATTTACATTGGATAATTGTTGCTATGACCAATGGGGTACTATTGGTCATATCAAAAATTAGATTTTTAGGAAAAATTGATACATGAAATAGATTAGAGAAGGAGTGTGTAGATTTTTAGGTAGTATTTATTAGCTCTCTTTTTGTGTTTTTTGATATTACTTGTTTTTCATTGATTTCATGGATGATTGTTTTTTTATTTGAATTAATTTTCTTGTGTTGATTATGCTGAAAGGTTGATAAATTTAGCCGAATCAATAAAAAATAAAAATAAATGGTATTGTGTTCTCAATTGTTTAGATCCCTTGTTTCTAAATCTCTGAATTATCACTCAGACACATGCTCATCATCGCAGTTAGTGTGGGTTTATCTGGCATTGGAAGAAAAACAGAAGGTTGAAGGTAGGCAGAATGAGTCCTGGAGTGGACCTTAAAGGATGGACAAATGAAAGGAATGTATTATCAAATTAAGGCCTCCTTTAATTTGTATTGTTTTTATTTGCTAAAGATCAGAGATCACTTTGGTTTTGGAAGAATGGTCTCTACAGTGGCAAAGAGACAGATATGATGGAAGACAGTTCAGAGGTGAACGGGGGAAGAGGTCGCTGGATTGGTTGTTATAGGCAAATAAACCATACACAAAGTCAAAGGAGACAGTAAGATTGCTAAGTGAGATGGTATAAAGCAAAAAGGAAGCTGCCAGTACAGGCACTTGGGAGCCTTCCACCAACAAGTGGGTTGGGTGGAGGGGTCAATGCCCCATGAGATTGGTACAATAGATCAGAGCCAATCAAATTAGGCCTTAGGTCTTGGGATCCAGAAGCCGGGGAGGGTGGGAAGGGAGTGGTCAGCCACATAAAAGGCTGCTTGCTGAAGGGCCACAGAGGATTCGAATGAAGAATGAGTAGTAGGTAACGTGAAGCAGTTGGAGACGTGCGTCAGTTCAGCCTCGGTTTTGAAAGCCAGATTAGAGGAGGCTGCATAAGTAAGTGGTGTCCAGGTTATTGGTAACTTTGATGAACACTACACAACCCAGAAGAACCTCTCCAGGGATATCCACTGTCAAGAAGCACAAACCGTGACCCTACACCATGAAACCATTGTGCGTCACTAAAGAACAGACCAGACCAAGTAGTCTATGCATGTTCAAAAGGCAGCCATTCGCTACGTACAATAAGCACACCTCCAGGCCACAAAGCAGTGGGCTGAGAATGTAATATGGACTATCTAATGCTTGAGAAAGAGTAACCACTTACGATACCGGAGCCAGAGCTAGACTTAAAGACTATCATGACAAGGACTTGCAACCTCACACGAGCTTTAACTTTGACCACAGAGGGCTTCCATTGATGATCAGTGGCTGTCCTGCACAAAGGAAAGGGGTGTGGCTTAGACCCACTTATATGTGTTCCGATGTCTGTAACACCTCCCGTGTAGAGAAGGCAGGGAAAGATTGGCCAGGGATATGAGAAGGGCAGAGCCAATGGAGGCAGGAGGGAGAGGATATAAGGGACAACAGCAAACAGGTCGGTGATGGTTGTTCGGGTGATGTTAGGGGAGGAGGTGGAAAACCAGGAGAGCAGGAGTAAGGATGGTGGAAAGGAGCATGGAGGTGGCTTACAGAGAAGGTGAGGCATTTGCTGGTGAGAGAAAGTGGTACTGTAATGTGTGAGTGAAACTGGTAGTAGGAGAGTAGGACACAAGTGATGGGTGACAGAGGGAGTGAAAGGAAAATGACTGAGAAGGTGGGGAGGAGCTTTGGTGGCACAGGTGGAAGGAGTGGCTGCGTAAAGGTGGTGCTAGTTGAGAAGGGCAGAGAGACTAGTAGTGGGATGTACGGAAAAGAGGCAGGAAAGGAAAACAAGAGTAGCAGGGAGTAAGATTGGAGGGTGAAGGAGAGTAGTACGAGGACCATTGGAGGTACAGGAGACAAAGTGGTAGGGAGAGAAGGAAGATGGCGGGTGGACTAGAAGAGGGGGGGAGTGTAGAAAGAGGAAGGGAGAAAGATAGTACAATACAAGGAAAGGAGTGGAATGGAGTGGTAGATCAGGTGAGTGCCCAGAGTGATTGGAAGGCACTATCCAACCAGGGTCCCTGATGGGTGTCACCTAGATTGCTCCCAGATCTGGAGAGCGAAGGTGTTTGCCTTCAGGCCATTACCTATAGGCAGATAGCTTTTAGATAGTAAGGGTTTCTGAAGTAAGGAGGACTGCAGGTACGTTTTAAGAGTTTCTTTATTTGAAGAAAAAAAAGGCCCTCCTGTCCAACATCAATCTCTCATCTGAGCTGGGTAACATTATATATTTATACTCCTTTTCAGTGAAAAAAACTGTTAAAGGGATGTATGGTTACAAGTAACATCGAAACCCCCCAGAAATCCACCAGTTATGGTAAGCTAAGCAACCATAACTCGCATCACCACTGTGCACAGCTAAGACTAACACCCAGGACATCACTGATGTCATCACATATCTGGGTCACTTGTTTTTATTCACTGACATATCTAAGAAAGGCAGTTTGGTTCACCGACAGTCAACATATGAAACTTGAAAAGTTGCTATATATCTAGACGTTAACCTTCTTGTATGTTCTTAAAGTACTTTGCTTATGGTTTGGTCTCAGCTCATGGTGCACATATATAGGGCAATAAGCAGGCTTCAAACACACAATTCTTTTGTATACATGATTATGAACAATAATGTTATTGACATTTTCTGGTGATGTTGTTTCCTTTTTCCTTAGTTTAGTTGCCCTGTATGTGCCTCTGATTGGTATGCATAGTGAGTCTTCATATGTATGGTTTGAACTAGCACAAATATGTAGTAAGCCTTGCATTATTAGCTATTTATTCAAAACTCTGATAAGGTAGCATTCATTATTTTACTATCCAAAATAACCACTTTAAAAAATATTGTACTGCTATGGCACATATTGCAGCCATTGCCTATCTGTATGTATGATTAGGTTCCTGTATTAACAACAACACTCCAATATATTGTTTTGTTTAGATGAGTACATTCTTTAATACACCAAGTAGTTCAGGATAGGTCTCCCGATAACCCCTGACATCTTGTTACCAACAATCCCTTGTAGGGACTTTATCAAAAATAATTTCATATTTGATTAATTTTATTAGTGCTATATGCAAACAGAGGGCCCACTATCCAGTGGCAATGGTCTGCCCGTTGGGAGACGCACCAGTCAAGGGCAAAAATATCTGATCACAAAACAACAAGGGGTACTGGTGCGTCGTGGGTTGGCACTATCAGGTTTAAATTCTTGCAATACAATTACCTGGTCCAATCCTCTTTAACCATAAATGTCATTCTAGCTCTATTCAATCATGCAGAACAAAGGACACCTTGACAACACCCAGTCTTTACAATGAACACATTAATGATGTAGAAAATAACAATCAAATCAACAGAACAAGAAAAATGAATAAATATCATTTGACATATTATATTTGTAAAAAATGTGATAAATAAAAAAGGTGCATTGAAACAACATTAGCAACAATAGATAACCATTCTTAGACATAAACATGCAATACATACAATGGGGAACAAAAACTAAAGACAAAAAGTCAAAATCAAATTAATGAAACAATTACAGAGGAAAAACGGTTCAGTCAGAAATAAGGCTTATTATTTTAGAAAATTTACAAAAAAAAAACATAATTTAGATTGTTCTAATCTGATGTTTGGGTCTGCCAATGCAGAAAGGGGGAACTTTGAAAAGAGACTAGAGGGATTTTCCTCAGACTGGTGGACTTCCAGTGGTCCAAAGTACAAAGTGGAAGGTTCCCCTCTTCACAATGTGCTTTTCGGCGGTTATGAAATCTTTCTTTCAAAGTAGAAGGAAGTAGTCCGCCATCATCAGGGCAATAGGTGACAAGACCCTGTGATTCAAGGAGAGGACAGAAGAAATCAGTAAAGAATTGCTGCGGAAAAGGACAGCAAAGTGGAAGGGGAGATAGTATCAAGCAAGGGGGCAAGGTCTGTATGTAAAGAATATGCAGTGACCTAATTGGTTGAAAGTGCCATAATTAGCATAATGACACTTGCACGAAAACTTCAAACCAAGTTTTAAGTCCCAATCCTGGGGATAATCCAATAATTTATAAGAAAATCCCCAGGGGAAAAAAAATCATGGTATACGTGCCCCCGCTGCCAAAACCCCCAGTATGGATCCCACGGCCAAACAGCGACCAGAGCCAACATCCCCACGTGGAAAGGGAGACAGAGGAGAAGGAGAGTCAAAGATGAGGAAGCTGGATGGAAAACTAGGTGCCGTCCAACCTACGAGAGCCGAACTCACCTATGCTCAGTGAGGACCCGCGTGTAGACATCAAGGTCCTTGTAAGTACGTGCTTGCCAGAACTGCCACACGTATGTGGGGTCGCAGTAGTCAGACGTATGGGAATTGACCGCCAGATCTGAGGCACCTGTGCGGACAAATGTATAGGAATGTTTTGATGAATGTCTTTGCATTAATTTCTGGCCATGTCTCTGCAGTCCAACGAGCGACATGTAAGAAGAGATAAAGAAAAACAAACAAAGTACCAGAATTATTTTAGCTGTCTGTTTTCTGCTAACATATGTGGTGTAGAAAAACAGCTTATGTCCATCACCCCAAATCGGGCGGGTCAGAACAATATACAGCCTGCAGAGTCCTCCAATACAGCATCCACCAAATGCTCACAAATAGCTGCGTGGGTTGTCTGAATCGGAGATAGAGAACAGACAGAAAAGAAAAAAGGGATTATGGGCGGGTGAGACACGCTCAGTACGGCTCCCTGAACGGTATGTATATGAGTGTTTGTGGGTCTGCTTCAGACCTTCCTAATGAGGAGCTGGAGAGCAGAGGCTCTACCATTAGTAATATGAGTGCGTGTATTGAGGAAAATCACGTACCTAGTGGGCCACGGGGAATGCAAAACTCCTTGTGATGTACAGGAGTCCAAGTTAGCCATGGATACGCAGTGCTGAGTCCCAAGTGTAACAGCTTGCAAAAAACTAATTCGGAATGCCGAAGGGCTATATCCGTGGCTATGGAAACCACGTAACATATGGGGGCCTGTTATGTGGCGTGTTCACCGATTGGTTCTCTGAGCCAGTGGGAGGTGCGTGGGAAAGAGCTGCGTGGTGACGTATCTCTGGAAACATTTGGAGACGCTGCATCGGCCGAGAGGTAAAATTACAGCCATTGCTGATGAAGCAGTGTTCTAAAGTGCAGAGACTTCGAAATCGCACCAACGTCCCCTCGTTGCCACGGCGGGTGTGTGTGTTTAGGGGATGCTGATCTGCAAATGCTGCCATGCGATCACCTATCGAAAGCGGATCCAATGTCTGTCATTGCACAATGTAATGAATGGGAAAGTGAAAACATGCAGAAAATGGTGCAAATGAGAATTTAGCCACCGTGTTGTGGCTGTCCTGATTGCCGCGTAGGGATGGCATTTGTACATAGAAATTTACATAAATACATCCAAATAAAAAATAAATCGAATGGACGATGGTAAATGAATAATGAGAAAAGAAAAAATGCCAGAAAATGAAAAAATGAAAAAAAATCAACCACAGCCCGAACTACGGAGGGTACCAATAAGTGATTTTGCCAGAGGATTAGGTCCAAAGGCAGGAGTATCCTTCGTTCCGCTGGAGATAGTGTGTATACCTGGTCCATGAGCCACAGGGGTGCGCTTTAGTATATCTCAAGTTTCGCCAAGCCGGACAAAATAATCCTTTCCAGTTGGATTAGGGGGGAGACTGTTCACGGAGTCCATTTACCCAAGAGTCCAGTCTGTAGATCCACCTCTTTTCCAAATAGGAGTCTATTCTCTATATTTTGGCCTATTTGGATTCTTTCCAAAACCCACCAGAGGATGTCGTCTGGTGTATGGTGATTAGTCAGGAAATGTGTTACTAGAGGTGCAGTGATGTTTTTACATTGGATCCTGGACCGGTGCTCTGAGATACGTATGCCCACTTTGCGCATTGTTTGACCCACGCAGCGGAGGCCGCAAGGGCACTCAATGCAGTATATGACTTGGCTGCTTTTGCAGTTAGACTGGTTTTTCAAAGACCATTCTTTGTCCCCAATAGTGAATGTTTGTATTTTCTTGGTGAATTTGCACACCGAGCATGAGCCACACAGGTGGTGCCCGGTAACTTTCCGTAAATTCCATAGTCCTGTGCGGGGTGGTTCCCGAGTGCATGAAAAATGGACCAAATGTTCTCTGACATTCCTCGCTCTCTTAAAGGCGAACCTCGGTATGGGTTCGTCTGTGAGTTGTAATCTGATGATGGGCCAGTATTTGCGAATTACTTTTTTAAGATTGAAAGTGTCGGGACCATGGGCCTCATTACACGGATGGCGGTAAGGATTTACCGGTACCAATAAAATACCGGTACCGGTAAATCCTTACCGCCTTACTACGAGGTCCCTTTGCGGGTTGGGGGATTTAACGCCTGCTTTTTGCAGGCGTTAAAATCCAACCCGCAAAGGGACCTCGGAGCTAATTACGGCACCGCAAAATTGCGGTGCCGTAATTCGCGCCTTCCCCATTCCCATAGAGCCCTATGGGGCAGAAATGGGAATGGGGAAGGGCAATGGTGGAAGGGGGATTTACCGCCCCTCCAACCTTGAAATGGGGCGGTAAATCCCCTTTCCACCAAGGCGGTGCCGGTATTTTACCGGCATGAGCCATGGCGCTAATAGCGCCATGGCTCACCGCCTACCGTGTAATGAGGCCCCATGTGTGATAACACAGGTTAATCTTTCTTCTTTATGCTGGTTGGAGTCTTTCCGGGGTGTCAGAAGTGAATCCCTATCGGTGAATCTGGCCCTCTTGGTTGCATTGGTTACCAGTTTCTTTGGGTATCCACATGCCCGTAATCGTGTGCTTAATGCATTTGCATTCTCGTAGAATCTTCCAGGGTGGTACAGTTCCTCCTAATTCTCAACAGCTGGCCATATGGAAGGTTTTGTTTGATATACTGGGGATGGTCGCTCTGATAATGCAGGATTGTATTGCGATCAGTAATTTTCCTGAACAGATTACACGATAGATTGTTTTGTCGACATGAAATCTCAAGGTCCAAGAAATGAATTTGTGTATTACTGTATTCCATTGTGAATTGAATATTGTCATTACATGTGATGAGCCAATCCAAGAAGTGTTTAAGAGAAGACTCATCACCTGTCCAGATAAAAATAATGTCATTGATGTATCGATGCCAATAATGGATTTTAGAGTGCCACTGGTTAATTTGATTGTCGACATATTGTTCCTCAAATGTTGCCATGAATAGAATCGCCAGACGGGTTGAGAATGTCGCCCCCATTGCCGTCCCCTTTACTTGCAAATAGAACTGATTGTTAAATGTAAAAAAAAATTGGCATAAGGCAAAGGTGGCTAATTCCATAATGAACTCTGGTGGTACCAGGTATGATCCGGGCTGGGCATATTCTCGAGTCAGATGTTCGTATATACAATCTATCACTGCATCCTGTGGGATTGATGTATATAATGACTTAATGTCCATAGTTACTAAAAGTTGTTGTTTACAATCAAAAGGTAGATCCTAGAAAATCTGAATAGTATGCATCGTATCCCCGAGATATGATTTTGTTTTAATGCTCAAAGGTTTGACCTATGGATTCTAAGATTGATCCACATCCAGATACAATCGGTCTCCCTGGTGGATCCTGTATGTCTTTATGGATCTTGGGGAGAGCATATAGGCAAGGTGTGCGTTCTGTGATGTTGTCAAGAAAGCAGCTTCCTTTTCCATTATCCAATTCCTTTCCTAAGCATAGGTGACCATTTTCGAGATTTCTATTTTTAATTCCTTAGTTGGATCCTTCCTTAAGGCTCGGTAGCTGACATCGTCATTGAGCAAGGCCATGATCATCTTGGTATACTGATCACTCATCATTAAGACAATGCCACCCCCTTTATCGGCCGGTTTAATCACCAGGTCTCGGTTACTGGAAAGATCTTTCAAGACTTGTCTTTCGCCATTGGTTAAGTTTTGATGTAATTTGCTCTTGTTTTTCTTCAATTGCCTAATGTCTCTGAGTACACATTTCTCAAAAGTCAGTAGATCACCCGTAACCTGATTGTCCATGGGTGTAAACGATGACTGCGGATGTAAACCGGTGTCTAAATCAGTTATCTGTTCATTGTGTTCTTGAAAAAATACTCAGTCTCTTATATTCCGGAAAAATCAGCGCATCTCCGATTCTACCTCATACCAATCGATGTTACTGGTAGGCACAAAGGAAAGTCCTTTGGTTAGGAAAGAGATTTGGCATGGTGAAAGATTCAAGTTCACCAAGTTGAAAATCGGCAGTTGGTTAGTATAAGATATAGATTCTAACGTCTCTGTTGTCTGGGGCGTCTCTGTTGTCCCTGGTATGGTACGTTCCAAATTGGAGGCCCCCGTCCTCCTCTGCCTAAAAAAGGGAATGATGGAGGTGGAGGGCCCTGGAATTGTGGTTGTCCAAATTGATATGGATGGTATGGTTGAAAATTGTAATTTGAACTATCCCCAGATGAACCTGAGCTACTTGATCCTGAGAAGGTTACCCTTCTACGTCTGCCTCCTGGGGAGGGTTGAGATGTCCCTCCTTGTTTTTTGAGGGAATCGATGTAACCTTCAGCGGTATATGGGTAAATGACTTTGGTTTTGAAATCTTTGATGTCTTTGTTAAGCTTGTTCGTCTTCTTGGTGAGTGTATTAGCCTTAAACAGTTTGAATTGTTTATTTATGTCGGTAAGCCGCTCTTGTATATTGGTAAGTAAAGTATTTGTTTTGAATTTGGATTCTTCTGCCTCTACTGTTTTCTGTAGTTCCGTACTAATTGTTGGGCAGAAGTAATGGTTAGGACCATTAGATCTCTGCTGCTCTTTGTAGCAATGAAGCTGAAATTAATTGTATACTCTTTGTCCTCCAAGAATAGCCGTGGTTTGTTGCGAACTATTAGTCCACTCGGTATGATACTAGCTTTTAAATATTCCCGAAGGAAATGGCCATGGAGTTCTGTACAAAATGTCTTCTCTTTAACTTTAGTAAGTTCTCAGCAGACCCAGATGAAATTGTTGGCTGACTAGGGTCTGGGAGGTCAACAAGGGAGGGGCCACGAGTTAACTGAATGGTTTCCTCCTCGGTATAGCTTAGAGTCGCACTGTCAGCCATTTCTGTCTCTCCCACATTGGGGATTATGGACAATGGGATCCATGTAGGAGTGTATGCAGTAAGGGGAAGGAGATGTCACTAGAAATAAAGAGAAAAGGAAAGAAGAACAAAGAAATCCTTTTCAAATAAACCTCAGTTTGGCTATTATTATTATATCAGTAGATCCCCTATGTACAGGGTTCCCAACCAAACAACAACCGTAGTTGTCCAAACATATATGCAAACAGAGGAGCCACTATCCAGTGGCAATGGTCTGCCCGTTGGGAGACGCACCAGTCAAGGGCAAAAATATCTGATCACAAAACAACAAGGGGTACTGGTGCGTCGTGGGTTGGCACTGTGCAACTTAACCATAACGTCCGTTTAACAACGTTTTTTCAGTGAATTTCATAGGTTTTTATGAATGTATGTTACATCACGGTATATAAATTCTTAATAATTCCTCTAAGCATATCAAAGAACTGTAAACCTCCTTTAAAAAATGTATTTTACAACGCATACTGATGTCTGTCATTATCAGCAGTGCCTGCTGGGCATGCAAGTCATGGTTCCATTGCCTAGGGCATGAGGCTCGATCATTAACCCAGCGCTACCAAACCACCCCGTTATTCACTTCACCTACCCTGCATCCTAGTTCAGTGTCCACTATACCAGCATAATGTGACCAATGGCCAGTGCTCATGGCTTACAGCCATGGCCAGTCTCCACAATCCATGGGGCATGGGCTTCGCCCATGCTGCGTTCCCCAATAGGCAAACCAGAGTAGATATTTGTCCTTGCCGAGGGCCAGGCCCACTGTCCAGGCAGCAAAGTTATATCACTATTTTTTGTACTTACTTTTTGACACTTTCAACAAACAAAAAAAGTAAACAGATTTGCAAAAGCATGCTTTCAGGTCCTTGCTGATGCTCCTCACGCAAGTTTGCTGCAATCCTGTCCAGCACTTCCGGCTGCAGCAGCAAGCAGAATTATTTTCCCCCATTTAAACCTAGGGCTCGGCCATGCTGCATACCCCAATAAGTAAGAGAATGAATTCCATATCATAGTAGGCATTCATCCTTGCCGAGGGCCAGGCCCACTGTCCATGTACCAAAATTATATCACCAGTTTATAGTTTATACTAGTTTTATCACTGGGCCCATTATCTTTCTCAAAACATTTGTGCAGATTTGTCAAACGTCTACAAAGTTATAAGCAATCTAAAAATGTTCAGACCGCCCCTCTAATTTTGCCCCCTCCACAAAATCCCAACAAACTTTGCAAAACCATTCAAATCTGGGTATAAAATCTTTTTGCAAACCTTTGTGCAGATTAGTCAAACGGCACCAAATTTATATGCCTTTCAAATATTTTAGCACCCCCCTCTAATTGTGCCCCCTCCTGGCGAAACAGCACCAAACCTTGCAAAACCAGTCAGGGTCAGGTCTACAAAGATATTGCAGAATTTCATGCAGTTTCGTTGAGGGGCACCAAAGTTCTAGCTTTTCATCAACCCTGTAGTGCAGAAATATGCATGATGTCCCCGAACATCTGAGATGTTCACAGACTTTGTCGAACCTCCCCCTTCCCCTTGATTTTTGCTTTTTATGGCCATATCCCATCCTCAGTTTGTTTTGTGTTTTTTAATATGTTTTTACTGCGCTATCCGCAGACAACGGCCACTGTCTGCGAATCCAACATGGTGTTAGTTTCAAAGGTTTTGAAGCATCTCACGTTTTTAACCGAGCAATCAGCGGGCGCATACGATGCCCACGAACGTCATGCTGCTCTCGGTTTGGTCCAGAGGCATCTGCGGACCCTGCATCAGGTAGTGAGTCTGCGGACCGGAACCAGATACCACAAATCTCTTTTACCTACTTTTTGGCCATTTAAAAAAAAAACAACTGGATGGATTTACACCAAATTTACAAAAGCACGCTTTTGGGACCAAGCCGCCACTGCGGGTGCACATTTGGTGAAAATCCGTCCAGCGGTTTGGTCTGTAGGCGTGAGCACGAATCTTTTTCCATTGAGTCTATGAGTATTTAGACAAATTGTGGGACCTCCCCTATAACTTTGCCAGCCCCCCTCACCCAGACGAAACTGCACCAAACTTTGCAAAATAAATCTGAGAGGGCAGTATACTTGTTTGCAAAGGACTAGTAGTGCAACGTAACCATAACGTCCCTTTAACAACGTTTTTTGTTAGTGAATTTCATAGGTTTTTAGTAGGGCACTTTAACGTTCCTTTAGAGTACATTTTTCAGTAAACAGAAAAGGTTTTTAGTAGTGCAACTTAACCATAACATCCCTTTAACAATGTTTTTTGTTAGTGAATTTAATTGGTTTTTATCAGCATACCCTTAGTTTCTAAAAAACAACTGTGCAACATAGTGGAAATGCTGACAAAATGTTAATGCAGACAGCACTCGCGGGCTATATGTCTGTTTGGGAACGTTGGGTAGCATCCAACTTGGTAAGGAAGGCACCTACTCTCTTACATAATAGTAGTAAGCACCAAACACAACAAATATATGCAAAGAGCACCGTGGCGGACAATGGCAAGGAAAAAAGAGTAGGTTTACAAATTCTGTACGTACAAAGCAAAAAGGAGGAAGTCATTCAGAGGACACCTTAAGGTAATGCATCAAGAGCATAATTAAAGTCGGCCTTGGCCAATCGTACCGCACTGCTACTGTACATGGAAGCAAAGAAGTAACAGGCAGAGTCACGAATGACAAGACTTAAGAGGAGCACCTCAGTACAACATAGTAATAAAGCAGAACTTTCTCTAATCATTGCAGTAATGTTGCATTATGCAACAGTACATATATATAAGGTGTCTTTTTGTAAGGCGGCAATGGCAAGCACCTTCCAGTAGCAAGAAACAAAAGTCCCTCATAACAGAATGACGTTCTACAGTAACCCCATTGCTACACACTGTAGTCTGAAACATACATTATGGACTATATATTCCTGCATTTACAGCAAACAGATTCTGTTTTGGGTAAGAAAACATATTGGAAAGGAAAGCAAAGCAGTAGAAAGCGCAGATCAAGATGTGCGCATAGCAAAAGAAATGAAGTGTGCAAGTATGAAAATGGAGAGGCTGGAACACAAAATGAAAACAATAGGCAACAACTGTGGATCATTACAAGTTGCATACAAAAATGTTTAGGGCACAATAAAATAGCAGTGGCACACCTGCACGTATACTCCTTCACCATGTCGCAATCCACCATCCCCTGAAAAATCGTGTCATGGGAGACGTGATGGTGACACATCAATGTCTTCCTGCCCTAACAACCAAGGTCTGCAAATCTGCATTTCCCCACAGTAAGTATGCACTTGTGGTACGCCTTCCCTTCCCTATTGGGTTGTTGGAATGTGGAAAAGAGAACATTAATAATGATAATGGAGCTAAGTGTTTGGGTGGTATGCTTGTTTTCATCAAATTTCATTCACTCTGCGGCACACAGTCGTCCTTGCAATGCTTGCAAGTAACCAAAAGATAGGTGTCCTACACACTACCCACAATTACAACGGACGCATCCATACAACCACAGCAGGCTCCACATGTCGGCATTTTGTCCACCACCTACCAATACGTGCGAGAATTGACATGTGTGCTTAGTGCAATTACAAGCATATGTATATGTTCTTCTGTGTCCTCGTAACATGAGCAATAATTAATGTGGGCGTAGCGTCCACCCATGTCCTAGATATAGCTATGCATAAAAGCATCCCACCTGGTAAACCCTACAAGTAGCAATCATTTTCTGAAAATGGTTGGGGCATTTGTTGTCAAACGGGAAATTATATCGTGCCTCCTATTGTAATGAATATATGTTTATTGGCCTACGCCAAGCTGCTTATAAACCATTTGCGAAGAAATCCGTGTTACAAGGTCCCGACCTTAGACTCAATGTAAGCCGCCATTTTAGGTCAAACTGCCATTTTAGGTTCTCTCTGCAAAGTCACCCTGTGAGCTAAAATGGTGGACAGTGTAATTCCGAAAATGTAACATGGCCATCTTGACCTCTATGTATAAACTAATGTGTAACTTGCCTGCAGGCCAGTTGTTAGGGTCATGAACTGAGACCTTGTCCTTCGTTGACCTATGTGTAAATGATTACTCATGTCAATGAAGCTAATCCGTGAGCATACGTTATGAAAAATGTATTCAAATACTGAAATGTGAACACTTGTTTGACTACATTGTATAGATGTTGAAGACGGCTCAACACGAGATCCTAAGATACACTGTTACTATTAAAGCTTGTTGGTGAATACATTAAAAGTAAACGCTAAATGAATAGATGTGTGAACTCGGCACGAACCCTAGATCCGTAATGTATTAACAAATATTAACCCACAGTGGGGTTGGACATCATGTTTTCAAAGGTATATAAGGTACGACCATTCTAATGTACAGTCCTACTCACTGAGCACACCGAACCATGCTGGAGTTCGCTGTGTTGTACTGAGGGCCGATAGCTATCTGTTGTTTTGTCCTTTGAAACTGTTCAGTATAAAATAAAGATCTTTGTATGTTCCTTTGTAACCCGTGTTCGTGTATTTCCTTTTGGGGGTAATCAGCCTCGATATTTTCTCTTTGTTTTCACAGTTGGCGCCCGAATAGGGACCCTCAAGATTGATGCCGGATTGTCGAAGGTTGACACACGTTATCGGAACGGGATCGGACGGTGCGACAAAATAAGGGGCCCCTTCTGAAAGAGACGTGACACCTCAGCAGCGCTGCACGACCCGATCCCTGGACGATTAGATTGTGGTCCGAGACGGCATCTTGATGGGCAGGGTCCACTTATCGTGGTGGGCAGATTTGCCGAAATCATCAAACACGAGGTAAGATTAGTTAGGTAAGAATTTTGAAATACGATCGGACCTCCTTAGGATTGATCTGGTGAGTCGTGACCCGATTCTTAAGTATCCTGATCATTTGTTTTGGCGCATTGTATCTGCAAATACAATTATTGACCAGGTAACACCAATAATTTGATATGCCTGGGAAATTGTCTACCTGCTTCAGGGAGTTATTCCGCAGTGATAGGCAATCTTTGGAATTTAGCCGTCCGGCACCACAGGAGGGGTAGCCGGCTTGTAATATGTACTGTGAGCATGGCATTGGAAGTATAGTGTTTAATGATATTGGGCCAGACAAACCAAACATGCCTCCGAACTTCAGTGGCCAATCAATGGTAGTTTTGAAATCCCTCCGATTGAGTATTTAGAGTCAATTTTGTTAAAGAAAAAGGCTAGACCTGCAGCATTTGATGTTTGCAGAATTGGAAAAAAGAAGCATTACAGCAGCTTAAGAGTAGGGAAAAACATGCGCGCCGTCATAAAACGAACGCCGAAAAAGCGTTGTTGTATGACCAAGATAAACAGTCTGAGTCAGCTAGGAATATGGGTAGGGCTTTCTCACTTGGCATTCAGAAAATCTATCCTTCTAAAGAAGACTTCCATGTTTCGATGAATTTATTGATAAATTGTTAAATGAACGAAGGCCTGGTGCCTCTGCGCCACCTCCGTATGTTCCTCTTCCTGCCGCTTTGCCTCTTCCTGCTGTTATTCCTGCTCTTCCTGCTGTTGTTCCTGCTCCTCCTAACATTCCTCTTCCTCCAGTTGTTGTTCCTCCACCTCCTCCTATTGCACTAGTAAAAGTACCTCCATTGAATTTGCCTGCTCCCCCACTTCCAAGTGGTCCTGTACCGCTTGTAGTCGATCAGGGTGCGGGGTCAAGGGTTGTTACTCGCAATACTGTACCTCCAGAGAAGAAACAAGATTTGATTTCATGGGCTAAGCATTGTATAGAGAGGGATGATCCAGCCAATGTTCTTGCCACACTTTCTAATATGGATAATTTTCCTGAGAAAAATGTTTTATTGAAGGTTTAGGGATTCAGTATATATAATGTGGGGCAAATTAAATAATGCAGATCGCCCACAAGGGTTGAGGGATCTGAACACTTTAGCGTTTTCAAGAGACACCGTGGAGAAGGTACATGAGCATGTCGAGAGGATATTTGAGTATAGAAAGGAGTTGGAAAGGTTACAGAATGAGGATGATGATGAGGATAGTATGTATGTACAGAAACGGTTCCTTCCTTGTCATAAATCGATATCTGAGGAAGCACGAATTTGTACGAAAGATGCGATTAGATGGATCTCAGATATGTCGATAACTCCAGTTGAGGTATATGACATATATAGTCAGTATACGCCAGAAATGCTGAGGAAAGCGATACAGGTAATGATAGAGTACCTGCAGGATGATTGTTTAAAAAGAAAGATTAGTTGTCCCACAGAGTTATTGAGTATTTATAAGAGAGCTTTTTCACCTGACACTTCTTCGACTGCTATAGCGCTCGACTTGGCTCTGTTGCTTAGTAAGCGTTCGGAGTTGCCTACTTCTCAGTTGCCTATGAGAGAGGTTCCTCTGATATTTGTCCCAAAGGTTGAGATTGCGGCCGATCCTGCAACGAATGCGGTTGCTGTGACCATTCCTGCACATTATGTATCACAGTTTGTTCACATCCCGTTCTCGAGACAGGAAGTGAATACTATTAGACAATCTATTCCTGACATTAGGAAAAAATACGACAGGGTTCTATAAAGAAATAGAGTCTGTCTTACAGTCCTCAGTATTCACCCTGAGTGATATTGATCTGTTATTTTCTGTACTCCTGCCCGTAGATTTGTGGAAACAGGTTAGGACTATAGATGACGTACCAGGGTTGGGAGATACATGAGCTAACATAATTAGACTTGATGGAGAAAGGCCAGCTGGTGAGAAACCGCCCCAGGTGATACTAACCTTGCCTGATGGAATCATTGCAAAATCGAAAACCATAATTCCCGAAAAGAGAATTATTTGGGACAAGCTTACGGCCTGTGTCCAAGGAAAGTCTGAGGGTGCTACCGAGTTCTTTAATTGGTTCGAACAGGTATTCTCGGATTTCAGTGGACAAGATTTAGGCACAGAGTCTGGGAAAAGATTATTTGTGGACAAATTTGTGCGTGGATTGCTGCCTGACATCCAGTCACAAATTATGTCTTCTGAGAGCGCTTGGCAGGCGAAGTCCCAATCAGAAGTACTGCACATGGCTCAGAACTACGAGAATCGTGTCAATAATTAAAAGGAAAGAGTAGAGAAGAGAAAAGGAGATTTGAAGACTAAAGTATTGTTACAACAAATTGTTAGAGGCCCTAGAGGCGGTAGTTCGCAGATTAGAGGTCAGTTTGTTCCACAAGGGAATGTGCCCTTGGGTCCTGTGAACATTAACCAGTGGGCCTACTTCGGCAAGAGGGTCATTGGCGTGCATAATGCCCCGTTCTTCGACAAAGGTCGAATAACACATTCGGAAATATGGGTAGACGATCCAGAGGTCACCCGGGTGTAGGGGGCCCTGGTAGAGGTCCGTTTACACAAGATCCACAGCAACCTTTTTTCGCAGGATAATCAGGTACCAAGTGTGGATACTAGAAACATATTTGATCATCCTTCTGCTGCTTACCTCTCTGAAGAGCTCCCTTTTGACGATATTCTGTTTCGTTAGGATGGCCCGAAGCAGGGTTTGGAACCTACGCCTATTCCCGTCAATCAGAAAGGTCCCTACGTTGAAATGGTAGTGGGAAATAGGAAAAATCTATTCTTGGTAGATACTGGGGCACAGAAGTGTTCCATTAATCATTCTCGGGTTCCAAACATTCCACTGTCAGGGCAAACCAATGTTTCTGTAGGGTTTTCTGGCACACCAGTTGTTTGTCCAGTTTCTTCGCCGGTACCTATTTCTATGGGTCCCTTTACGGACCACTGTCCATTCCTTTTGACTTCGAATTGTGGAGAGAATTTGCTGGGGTTGAATCTGTTGATGGAATAAAGGCCATGCGGTTACTTTTCTTCCGCCCTTAATCCTGTAGCATATGCTTTGCCAAGATGTTTGCGAGCTGTCGCTGCTGCTGCTGCGTCTGTAAAACAGAGTGAGGGAATGGTCCTAGGCCATGATCTAACCCTGATGGTGCCTCACTCTGTAGATGTTCTACTGAACAGAACCCAAACGCAACACCTCACTTCCGCACGGTTGACGAGATATGAATTGATCTTGTTTGCTCCTCACATACAAATTAAGAGGTGTTGTGTTCTTAATCCGGCTGAACTCTTACCTTTCTCGCAAGGTACTGCTTGCAGTGACGAAGAGTCACATGACTGTCTGTATACTACCGAACAAGAGACAAAGGGTAGAATTGATCTGAAAGACACTCCTTTGAACAATCCACAAGGGGAGCTGTTTTGTGACGGCTCCTGCTTCAAACTTCCGGATGGTACATCCACAGCTCCTTATGCAATCACTACATTGAGCACGGTCGTGGAAACCAAGAGAATCACGCATAACTCTGCGCAGGCCGCAGAGATTATAGCAGTGACCCGAGCTTGTGAACTTTCCGAAGCGCTTACAGTAAACATATTTACTGATAGTATGCCTTTGGGTTGGTTCACAACTTTGGGAGACTTTGGTCAGAGAGAGGGTTCTTAACTTCACATGGTACAAAGATCCAGCATGGCTTCCTAATAGTACAACTGCTCTCAGCGCTTGCGCTCCCTACTCAGTAAGCTGTCGTGAAATGTGCAGCACATCGAAAGGTTAGAGATGATATAGGAAAAGGGAATGCTTTCGCTGATCAGATAGCTAAACAGACTGCCACCAATCTCTTTACGGAGATGTATGTTTCAAGGGAGACTGTAAATGCTTATGCAATGGACGAGGGTGTTGGGTCCGTAAGGGATATCCAAGCCGATGCCACGTTAGAAGAATCCAAGAGATGGGCAGAAGGCTTGGGGAAACTTGATGATGGGTGTTGGGTGGATGTGGTTGAAGGAAAATGGCTA
Organism: Ambystoma mexicanum; assembly: GCF_040938575.1. Classification (NCBI taxonomy): domain Eukaryota; kingdom Metazoa; phylum Chordata; class Amphibia; order Caudata; family Ambystomatidae; genus Ambystoma; species Ambystoma mexicanum. The sequence continues at coordinate 1,177,829,270 of NC_090923.1, forward strand.
CTGCCTGACGCATATGTAATGATGATGGTCGTCATGGCTCATGGCCCTGCACATATATGTGTCCTGAAGGTTACGAAAATGCTAGAAAAAGTTTGGGCGAATGACATAATTTCGAAAATAGCTCAGCGCTATGTCTAAGACTGTATGATCTGCTTACAGCACAATGTGGGAAAGGGAACATCAACTCCAAGGGGAAGTTTCGGGCCACCTTCTGTCCCCTTTGAGGTCATCCACTTTGATTTTATTGAAATGGAACATTGTAATAATTTGAAATATGTTTTAGTTGTCATCTGTGCTTTCAGCAAATGGGTCGAGGCTTTCCCTGTTAAGGACGCTACAGCCATGACTACTGCAAAAACTATGTTGAAGGAATATTTTCCTAGGTTCGGGCTACCAAGAGTCATCTGGTAGGACAATGGTCCACATTTTGTCTCTGCTGTAATTCTGCAGATATATGCGGCATTACAAATCGACAAACGGTTCCATTTGGCCAGACATGCTCAAAGTGCCGGACTAGTAGAAAGACACAATGGCATCATCAAGAACAAGCTCACTAAGACGTGTGCCGGCACCAAACTAAAATGGCCAGACTCCTTACCGATCGTGTTACTAGCCATGCGTACAACCCGTCAAACTAAGGCTGGGCTCTCTCCATTTGAGGTGGTAATGGGGAGACCTGCCAATATCTGGAACCTTCCGAAATGTCAATCTTTAAAGAATGTCGAAAATGTACTTCTTTCAGATTACTGTAGCCAGTTGACTAAAAACCTGTATTTGATTTATCACCAGGTGCGAGAGGCTTTACCTGTGCGATACAAGGGCTTGGGCCACAGTATTCGGCCCGGAGATTGGGTGCTCACCAAGGCATTTGAGCGTTCTTCTTGCCTTGCACCTCATTGGCGGGTCCCATTCCAGGTCCTGCTGGTCACACAGACGGCGGTGCGTGTCGCAGGCCGAAAAAACTGGATCCATGCGATGCATCTCAAGAAAATTCCTCACCCAGTGCCACACGATACAGAAGAAACAGATCCCCTTGCTAACGCTGCAACCAATGATCCCGAAGCAGTAAATAGCATCGAGAGTGCATCGGAGAATCTCTCTGAGCCCGTGAGGCTTGGGGAACCCGTCATTTCGTCTCCACACTCTCCAAAAGTTTCGCTTCCGGAAACTGTCGTTCCGGATCCTGCATCCTCACTTGCTCTTGATACGCTGCTTCCAACAGGAAGTGACGACACATTGTTTTCAGATCAATCAGTACCGGGAACAGCAAGGTACAATTTACGTCCAAGGAAATAGACCTATCGCACGGTTCGGCTCTGCATTTGGAGAAGGAGAAGAATCATCAAGGGCTTGCTTTTTTGCCCAAATAATTGTTTGAAAAAGGGGATTCTGTTGGCTAGGGTTGTGGAAGGACTAAGAAGTCGCGCGGCCGGGAGGTCGCCAGCTAATAACACTGGAGTTTTTCGTTTGAAGACTGCAATGCCTGCAACCGCTACCGCTCGTACTGAACTGATAAATGATCGTGTGACCGGCCGGGAAAATTGACAAATCTCTTGGGCCCCAAAAACGTATTGCTGTCTTTTTATAATGTCGATTGGTTTTATAATAGTAACTGTGCTAAGTCTCTTGTACCTGGAAGAAGTGCATCCATTCGAAACCTTGTTACCAACTGAAAATGTACCCACTGTCCCTACTCCTTTTGTGCATTTGCGTACTTTGTCTACTAGAGACTCTCAGCATAGACAAAGATATCACAACAATACATTGTTACTTATCATGAATGCCACACATGCCATTTTTAATAGGTCCAACTGTTGGGTCTGCTCGCATTTACCGCAACATGGGAATAAGGGGCTAGGTTGGTATATTCATCCTTTACCTTTGACAACTGCTTGTTATGCTTCTCTTAGAGCACTGTTCTTTGGCCGATGGAACGATAGCATCTCGGGGGAATTTTGATGGTACTAATTTGAATAGATTTGAGAAACGTGTTCTGACTCCCCTGGGATGCTCGCTTTTCGCAAATATGAGCAAGCTTAACGTTGCTTCTATTAGGCCCTCTGATAGACTGTCTTGTCCCTTTCAGTCTTTGATTTCCTTCAAGATGGCTCCGATAGGCAATAAGGATGCCATGCCTCCTTCGTACACTGTTAACCATAGCCCCGATTCAGTTTCTTTCTGCATACAGAGGAATTGTACTCAGTCAATGGGAAATTTTAAAGGTTGTTCCAATGTTGCGAATCTGACTGGGGAAGACAGACCTTTGTATGTAGGCGAACCTGTTTACTTTGTTTGCGGTAATGTAGCATTTCCATGGTTACCTAGGGATTGGCAGGGAACTTATTTAGGGATCTTGTTACCCGGGGTGTTCATAGCTAGTACTGTAGAGGTTTCAAAGGCTCGTCCTCGGCGGGACGAGAATGGTGACACTCCAGAACAAGTCTTGGGAGAAGTAGCAAAATCATTCGTGCCATTTTGGGGGCAGATAGTGAATTCCGAGGACATCAGAAGACTAGCGAGAGTACTGGAGAGAACTATCAACCGGACCACAGACATACTCTACAATATGACATTAGAACAGAAGGCAATAAGATTAGTAGCACTTCAGAAAAGGATGGCATTAGATTTCATTCTGGCTGAACGTGGTGGAGTGTGTAAATTAGTGGGGTCTGCTTGCTGTGTTTTCGTGCCAGATTCCTCCCCAACTATCTTCAAGGCAATACAGAATCTGCACGTCCTTAGTTCAGAAGTGCATGTTCCCGAGGGAAACTGGGATCTTAGCACTTGGTTCTGGGACTTCTTGCGTTGTTGGGGTTGGAAGGTGCTGTCAGTCTTACTGATCATTTTGGGAATTGTGTTGTTTCTTTGCTGTTGTATCCAGTGTTTACCTAGTATATTTTCGATGCTAGGGGGATGTTGCGCACATGTGATAGGTACAATAGGACATAAGGTACATGCACCAGATAAAAACTCCAAAGAATATCTGTTAAAAGAAATCTTAGCAACTGATTTAATGGCAATAGATATTTCCGACAGTGATTCAGGGTGCATGGACGATGATACATGGAGTTGTTTGCAAGAAGATCAGAAGTAGTTTAGCACTTGGCATAGGCCAAAAGGAGGGTTTGTCAAACGGGAAATTATATTGTGCCTCCTATTGTAATGAATATATGTATATTGGCCTACGCCAAGCTGCTTGTAAGCCACTTGCAAAGAAATCCGTGTTACAAGGTCCCGACCTTAGAATCAAAGCAAGCCGCGATTTTAGGTCAAACCGCCATTTTAGGTTCTCTCTGCAAAGTCACCCTGTGAGCTAAAATGGTGGACAGTATCATTCCGAAAATGTAACATGGCTGTCTTGCCCTTTATGTATAAACTAATGTGTAACTTGCCTGCAGGCCACTTGTTAGGGTCATGAACTGAGACCTTGTCCTTCGTTGACCTGTGTGTAAAGGATTACTTGTGTCAATGAAGCTAATCCGCGAGCATACGCTACGAACAATGTATTCAAATACTGAAATGTGAACACTTGTTTGACTACATTGTATAGATGTTTAAGAAGGCTCAACACGAGATCCTAAAATACACTGTTACTATTAAAGCTTGTTGGTGAATACATTAAAAGTAAACCCTAAACGTATAGATGTGTGAACTCGGCACGAACCCTAGATCCATAATGTATTAACAAATATTAACCCACAGTGGGGTTGGACATCATGTTTTCAAAGGTATATAAGGTACAACTATTCTAATGTACAGTCCCACTCACTGAGCACACCAAACCACGATGGAGTTTGCTGTGTTGTACCGAGGGGTGATAGCTATCTGTTGTTTTGTCCTTTGAAACTGTTCAGTATAAAATAAAGATCTTTGTATGTTCCTTTGTAACCCGTGTTCGTGTATTTCCTTTTGGGGGTACTCAGCCTCGATATTTTCTCTTTGTTTTCACAGTGTGGTGCACTATTACTCCATAGAAAATTGCAACAGTGAGCGTAGTACACCCATTCACATGCGCACATTGCTGTCCGGACAAAAAGCGTCCAGCGGATAGTCGTCCAATACAGTGGCGTAACACAAAATGTGGGAGCCCCCCTCAACTCGGCAACAAATCACGGGTCATGCTACACTCTGGGTAGGCCTAGATTATCACGCTTGCACAATACGCATAAACGTGCTGCTGAAGGGGTATGCCGCACACTGTACTAGGAGAAAGATATAAATATGTGTTTTAATGCAATATACAGCACACTTTCTGAGAATAATTGGCTAAAAGGCCAGAGTGTTTACAATTGTTTGTAGGCTAACACCAATCCAATACATGCAAGTCACCAACAGTGCACAGGAACATTAATGCTTTGCTATTAAAAATGCCATGCCACATTGAAAACATGTCCCACGGGCTGCACAATGTAGACCAGTGTAGACACATTATAACATTACAGTAAAGCATGTCAGGCCACATTTAGACATACCTAGACTGGTTGCACAAAAATGCCAGTCGAAGCAATAACACTCATCAAGAAGAGAGCACACATTGAAGCCGGGGTCTCTGCTGCCTCTAACAACACGGCCAGATTCTTTAAAATCTGCACAGAACTGGTCAATCCTGTTGTGGTCTCCACCTCTCCTGTTCCCTCCCTGGCCCTCTGTATGGCTCTGTCTCTCACTTCACCGCTAAAACTCAGGACATCCTGTCCACTATCTCCTCTTCCTCTCTCGGCCGCCCTTTGTCCATCTCTACCTCTCATCCTCCTTTCTCCTCTTTCTCTCTGACAACACCTGACAAGGTTTCTAGACAAGTCCGATTCATGAAAGTGTTGTCCAAACAGGGGCTCCCCTGCTCCTCCTGAACAAATAAAGGACCATATTGACACCCTTGCTGCACCTTGGCCGATTGCTGTATTCACTCTTTCACCACTGGAACGTTCCCCTCTGCACCCACTCCTCAAGAAGCCGTCTGCCGATCCTACCTGTCCGGCAAACTATCTCTCAATCTCCATCACCCCTTTCCTGGGCAAACTCTTGGAAAAAAGCTGGCCATCTCCCAGTTTACTCTCAACATTGAATCTGTTGGTTGTCTCCATGACCATCAGTCTGGCTTCAGAGCTGCCAGAGGCATGGAAACTTCTTTCCTGAACACCCGTGAAGATCTGCTCGCTAACCCTGATTCCAGCATTCCTTCTGTCCTAATCCTCTTTGATCTTTCCTCTACTTTCGACACAGTCAACCACGCCATCCTGATCAATCGACTATGTGAGAACCGGATCAGGCCTTGTGTGGCATCACGGATCAGGCCTTGGAGTGGCTGGCCTCCTTCCTCTTGGACTGCCTCTCCCAGGTCCAACTTGGTCCGTTTCTCTCCGCCACCGCTCTCTCTACATGTTTCATTCCCCAGGGCTCTAGGCTCTCACCCTGATTTTTCAACCCTTACTTGGCCCACTTGATCTCTACCTTCTCCTCTAACTTTCAATGTTATGTGGGCTCCCCTCAGCCTCCTCTCGTCTCTCACGAATTCCTGGCTGTCTATCCGAGATTCAGGATTGATGCACCTCCAATGATATCTACCTTAGTGCCATTAAGATGGAGATCCTTCTCATTGGGACCCCGGCCCCTGCTTTCCCTCTCTCTCATCTGGCCGCACACCTTGGGCCCTCTTCCTTCACCTTCCTGCGAGGTAAAAAACCTTTTGTGTAATCTTCGACTGCACTCTCTTTTTCTCTCCTCGCATCTCGGACGTCACCAAGAAGTCCCACTACCTACCAGCTGCTCTTCCTCAAAGGGACTCTTCCCTTTCTCACTTTCCCCCAGAAGCTCACTGTCTCCAGATCTCCATTTCTCTCTAGGCTGGACTACTGCAACAGCCTCTTTCTCAAGGTGCCTTTCTCTACTTTCCACCCTCTGCAACTAATCCAGAACAAGACTTATCCTTGGCCACAAGCCCAGGGATCATCTCTCCACTGGCTTCCGGTGGTTGCAAGAATCAAGTTCAAGACCCTTTGCATTGTCCACAAGGCTTTCTGGGGACGGGCCCACAGTACATCCAACGCTCTCATCCAAAATACCTTTTTTGTCGAGGCCTTCCCTGGCCCCCTCCAACTTTCTAAGGGCTAGACGCTTCTTCAGGCAGCGAGTAGGGGGTAGATCTCTCTCCTCTGCAGATGCCTCCCTCTGGAATGGCCTCCCTGCTCCTCTCAAACTTTAGCGGACCACCTGATGTGCCGGAAGCAGCTCCAAACTTTCCTCTTCACTGCTTTCGCTCTCTCACCCCCCTGTTGACCTACCTGTCTGCTGTACCGACTAGTTGCTTGCCTACCCTCAGAGTCTCACTGAGTTCAGGCTCTTTCCTGATCAGTCACCCTTGCACTGCCTCTGGCCTACCATACACTTAGAGACTGTAATTGTAACCCTACAGTCCCTTGTTCTCCTTGCACTACCCAGAGCTGCACTGTCCTGGCTGCACTTAATCAGAGCATTACAGCTCTGTTTTCCCCTCCCTTCTTCCTTGCACTTCCCCTCTCCCTTTCCCCTTGCATTTCTCATTCTCGCACTTGCACAATTTGAATGACACAAGGCCTAGTAAGATCATTTGTCTTGTCCACCCTCCATCTTCACTCCATTGCTTGTCGCGCAAAGAAATACTTGTGTACAGCCGTTATAATAGACTTATATCATATCATTTTATCACAGATGCTCAAAAAAATATACAATGCTGCAGTAAAAAAATGGCTAGGCTGGCAGCACCCAAATGCCAATCTAGCCAGGTAATTACACTTAGCAGGACTGCTTTATCAGACATGTGCAGCTAAAATAAAGTCATACAAAACTGAGGAATAACTAGACTGGCTGCACCAAAATGCCTCTCTAGCCACTAATACCACTTATCATGCCTGCTTGGCTTGGACATGGACAACCATTATCATTTATAACACAATCCCACCGCCCACACAAAGTTTGCTGGTCTTGTAACAACGGTACCAGTAAGCTTGCCGGTACCGTTGTTACCAGACCGGCAAACTACGAGTTCTGCTCCTGGGTGCCTTCCCGCCCACCAGGTCTGACCTTGCGAGCATACCGGCACCCGCGAGCAGAGCATGTCTGATGCACCGGCACCATTCTGAATGGTGCCGGTGCATCCGAGCTCCCCATTCCCATTGAACCCAATGGGGATCAAATGGGAAGCATTTTTTTCCAGTGCCCGCAAATGGGCAATTACAGGGTCTGGCCGGCCGTAATGACCTGGTAATTGCCCATTCGCGGGGGCCGAAAAAAAGCACAAGTTTGGCGGCAGCCTGCCGGTTTTACTAATCACTCTGACTTCATAAAAAAATTATTTCTGTTAAGGACTGCTCCATAACGGAAATCATTTCTTTATGAAGGCAGAGTGACTTCAAAAATGAACTATTTCTTTTTGAAGTCATAGGGCTCGCCCACCCCATGACATGGAGGCCTCCAGCCTGGCGTCTTCCATGTCATGGGGTACGGGGGGCCCTTGGACCTGTAGTCACTCTGTCTTCATAAAGAAATTATTTCTGTTACAGAAATAATTTCTTTATGAAGGCAAAGTGATTTCAAAAAGAAATAAAAAAAAATATATTTTGAAAAAATATTTTTTTTCATTTTTTTCCCAAGTGGTACCCCCCCTCCCAGGACATGTGCTAGCGGGGGCCCCTGCACCCTGGGGGCTGTGGGGTCCCCTGTTACACCAGTGGTCCAATAGCACACATGGCAACATTGTGTGCCTGAAAAGGTGTAGCAATCATAAAGTTTCAAAAATCATTTCTACCGTGTTGGTAATGGAAAATGAAGCCACATCAACTGCACCCAATGAAACAACAGGACATCGTATCACAGGACATTATGTCACATGAAGTCTCACCTGAACACATCACAGGAAATGATCCCAGTTGGCATATGGCCTTCAAAACATCACAAGAGCGTACTGCCTGATGTACTGCATCCCCATATACTGTCACCCATCATAATGAAAACCTGTAGCTAATGAGTGATGTGTACATACTGCCACCACTTTCTTCATCAACACAATACAATTCCCTAATCAAGCGTATCAAGAACAAGTATGTAATTCACCAGTGACGTTGGATTTTTAGAACTGGATGAAACCTACTGAGCAATGTATGAGAGGACGACACATGTACTACTTGTGGACAAATGAACCATGACAATAGGTGTTGCTAAAACAAAGATCAGTGAGTAAAAATGAGCAAGTAAACAAAGTTATAATAGCGTACACAGTAGGTAAAGGTAGTAACTTTTTAAAATAAGAAAGTGTACCTTCAGGTGAAATACATTTTGTTATGTAAAGACCTAAAAAAGCCTACATAAAGAAAAACATGTATACTTAGTGTTAGAAACGGTAATGTTACATTTTGTTAAGTAAGCATCACAAAAATATGCCCAAAGTATACGCCAACATACAATACAGGGTTCCGAATTGAGAGCAGCTGGCAGCAGTGTACATGCTGCTTGTAGCAAATAAGGGCCTCCCTACCTTATCACCCAACAGTTAGCAGGAGCGACATTAGAAGCCCACACCAACCACTGGCAAACAAGCACAACAATTTCAATTTGGAAAAATCTCTAATTGAACAGTAAAAGACATCTGCATCAAAATCATTCCACAAAACATTGCTTAGTTAGTCAACCTATAGTCCTTAACACGTGTTTTACCACAAAGTGTGGAGCTTCAGGAGGTCAAAAGTCCTCTAATGTTGAATTATCCCATTTATGATGTGGAAGTGTGTTTTATAATCATACATTATAGCAAAGCTTTTTCTACAGGTTGAATCAAATGTGTTTCATAACATAATCTTTCTTTCATGGAGAGGAATAAGGAGATACTTTTGTTGGTGGCCATGAGCAGGAGTTTCTTTGTGAGGACATGTTATGCTGTAAATTTACTTTTCTTTTTTACATTGATTGTATTCTTGTGTGTTCCGAGTGGTTAAAGGATTGGATTGTGTATAACGTCTTTATAAGATTATATCACTGTAACCATTACCCAAGGATCCCTATGTAACTAAGACAAGTGCATGTCACTAACACAATGTCATGCAAGAGTGCCTCGATGTTCTTGGGCTGGTAAGGCACTTTACATATCCAAATACATATTATACTGCTCAGTTTCCTACACAGGCAATGTCATCTCACAAGGAACAGATGCAGTATTAGGGGTGTGTCAAAGATGCATACAGGCTCAAATAACACAGCACTAACTTCCCTACACACTCACTCAGACATCACAAGATATACATACACTGGTATGTGCAAAGTGCATTGGCGACTTTCATAAAACATCTCTCGGTGTCCTACACAATCTGTCAAACTACACACGGTACACAAACACTGCGGAAGGTCTCTCAATTTTCATCAGTAGTGTGTGACAAATACATGTTACAGGACTGGCTAGGCAGGGGTAACAGAGTGTCTCTTGAAACCATTTGTAAAAGAAATAGGGTGCATGTCACTTGTGGCAATGCTAGAATAGCTAAAAATGGTATCGTACAGTGCGTCTGCAACTACCAGCAACCATTTCACTCTAGGCGAGTACGCGCAGAAGAGGAGAAAATCATGAACCTCCCTTCCTCTCACCCACATCAGCGACACGCCCCATTATCCTAATGTCATAGGTAGCTTGCAGAAAAAGGGAGTGTATGCACAGGCGTTTACCCAAGGATGGGCACAGCCTTGTCCGCATGAAGGTTGACACAGTACTTATTCCCTTTGCAGTATCTTCTTTACAGTACAGCGACATTGCCTACTTGTACAAAGTTGCACACGCTTCCACCAATAACATTGAAGAGTTCTCCATATCACAGTATCAGTTCTTTACAAGAGGCCTCTGCGTACACACCGCAGCCACAAACGTAGTTGCGGAATCTCTCTGCCTGTACAATCCCATTTCCGTAGCCGCTATCCTGAAATTTCCCAGGTGTGGCTTTTGAGCTGCGGGACTACAGCAGTGCCAACGTGATAAGCCAACCACACCTACAATGCGCGTTGACCCTCATTTCAGAGACATGAGCCGGACTCTACGAAAGTGGCAAAGCATAGGCTACAGCAATGTACACAATATTTTTTGAAGAGGTCTGCCTTACAAACACATTGCTACCTGCCATTGCACAGGCATGCATGTTTACAAACGATGTGCAGCTCCTTACATGGTGAAAAATGTCTACAACAATCCGGCCAAAAGGCACACCGTTGAAGTGCTGTGTAATGTGTTTACGTCTTTTTTCAGCAGCGGAGTACGGCACATATGTTTGCCCTGCAAATAATGCTGCACCACATCCGCTCACCTACAGGGCATCTGTCCCGGGAGGATAGCTCAGCGGCAGCGTGCGTGTCTTGGAAGCAAGATGACACGAAGCAACAACAGGTTCGATCCCCGGGTCCGCGCTTAGAAACCTCTAGGTGTTTAAGCACGTTATAAATACGTAACTAAGACAAAAAAAACACAATTACGCAACTAAGAAAAACAAACAATTCCTGTAACAGCGCCTCGATTCCTGCGGGCTGTGTGAGCGCTTTATAAATGTAAAATAAATAAATCTGCAAGTAATACCAAGCATGTTACTGTGCCTAGGTACACACACTAGTGTGGAAAATTATGGATGGGTCTTGGTGGCACCCACACCCGCAGCAGCCATAGTTCCCATTGTCACATTGTCGTTGGTAACTTCCAGAAAAAGGGAGTATACTGACATGCATGTCCCAAGGACAGCAAGGCCTCGTCCAAATGAAGTACAAACATTCCTTTTTCCTTTTCCATTGTGTTCTTTAAAGCACTGCGTCATTGCGCACTGGTGAAAAGTTGCACTCACTTCCACCAAAGACAATTAAAAGCTCTCCAGTTAACAGTATTAGTTGTGTACAAAAGGCCTCTGCGTACATACGACTACCACAAATGCTGTTGCGGAATCCCTGTGGCTGTACAGTTCCATTTCCATGGCTGCCATCCTCAAAGACCCGGATGTTGCTTTCCACCTCCGTGCGACCGTGGGGGAAAAACCTCAAACCAGTGTACGGGAAATTCGTTGTAGGAGGTGGCTCTAAAGAAACCATTTATTTTCTTTTTTTGCAAGCTTGCAGCAAAACACCTTCTCCTTTGGATACTATTTGCTTTTCTATTTTATTGTGCGGACAGTCTTATAGTACCTTCTTCGCTGCTTCTTGTAGACGGCAAACAACATCGCATTACCAGTTAGCAACAAAAAAATGCTATTGTCTTAAAAAAAAAAAATTGCATTTCCACAATTAATGACATCATAGTTGGAGAAGAACATTCCAGCACCAGACGCAAAAGTGTGCATGCTTCGGTTAGTCAGACACCTTCCTGCCTCTGCCTCCAAACAACATCCAGAAGCAGTGCCCCATACTCTTCATGGAGTTATAGAAGAGAAAAGCAACCTCCTCAGTCTACAAAATAAACCTTCGCTATGCACGTAACCCATATGCATGCCCCCGTGGTGGATGACCACAACATCTACTGTACCAAAAGTGGCCAAGTCTCGAAGTGCATGCATGTCAGAAAAAGTGCGCTCGTACACAGCGTTCGACAATGCTTCCACTCCTTCCAAGCAGAAATTGGCATTACACATTCTTTCCAGGGCATACTTGTGCAGACGTATCACGCAGGGATCACCTAAAGTCCACACTATGTGTTTCGCCATGTCAGCTCACTACGCACTGTGCTATGTACAACATTTTCACCGCCCCTTCCTATGAACCACACCCACAGCACCTCACTGCATCATACTCACAGTCCCATGCCATTGGCCAGCACGGTAAGAAGGGCACATTGTGGCACATGCGCTGCTCAGAACACAGCGAAAGCCACACCCCAATTACCCAGGAGCACTCCATCTTCCCTTTCCACTACCCTTTCTTCCCGCTACCACATGCCATACCTGCAAATGGACACACAGAATTCCACCAATGCTAAGGAAGACGATAGCATGTAACATAGTTTGTTGTACACAACACTTGTCAGATACCGTTCGAAGACTAACCTGCTACTATGCTGTCAGTGCACAACATGTGCACTGTAAATGTTAGTAAAACATTTCAACAGGAGTGCATCCACATTCATCCACATGAGCACCCACCACCACAAAAAGAAGGTTCAAAACCTTTTTGTGCATTATATTCACTACAACCATATCACATTGCCTGGCTATGCACACTAGTGGAGAAATTTATAAACGGCCCTTGATAACACCCACGGCAGTCCCCTTTGTCCCAATTTCATTTGTCGATTGCACAGAAAGGAAGTAGACGTGTGTGTACCCAAGGACGGCGACGCCTCGTCCGAATAAACACACACATTCCTTCTTCCCTTTCCAGTGTATTCTTAACAGCATGGCATCATTACGTACTAGTATAAACTTGTACACACTAGTCCACCCCCTAGCAACGCCACTGGTCCCAGTCAACGTAGTCAATGATGAAGAATCATGGAAGGCGTCGTCAAGGCATCTGGAGAGACAAAGGTTTCAGAGCCCTGCAAGGACCGACTCTTCTTAGTGTGTGTTCGTACCCCCAGCTACCACAGCTGGCATGTCAGCTGTAAAGCGCTTTGGTTAAAGGCGCTACATAAAACTCAATAAATACAATGAACAGCTGTGCATGTAACAGTATTACTTTTCTACAACAGGCCTCTGCGTACACACCATGGCCACAAACGCTTTTGCGCAATCCCTGTGCCTCCACAGTTCCAATTGCATTGGCGCCATCCTCAAAGTCCCTGGATGTTGCTTTCCAACTGCATGACGCTGTGACGAAATACCTTGCAAGCAGGGTAAGGGAATCCCGTTCTAGAAGGCACCTCTGAAGAAAGCTTTCCCTTTATTTTTTATTTTTTTTAAAATGCCTGTACAGAAACACCTTCCCTTTTGGATACTATTTGCTTGTTTCTTTCCTTGTGCGTACATTCGTACTGTACTTTCTATACTGTATCTTGTAGACGGACAAACGACACCGCATTACCAATGGACGACATAGAAATGCATTTTCTGCGGTTTTCCACAACTAATGAGGTCATCATTCCAGAACAACATTGCTGCACCTCACGCAAAAGTGTACATGCTTCTGTTAATAAGACACCTTCCTGCCTCGAGCTCCTACCAACATCCAGAACCAGTGTCCCATACTATTCATAGTTTCATCGATGTGAAAAGCAGCTTTGCAGTGGGATTTACAACGCTCCTCAGTCGACGAAACAAACTTTCGTAACTCACGTAACCGTTATGGTTCCATGTGTTAAAATCACAGCAAATATGTCCGTTTACACAAAAAATTGCAGCAAAAAGTCAGTGGTTTTTGCCGTCGCAATCGATGTAAAGGATACGGGGGACACCCCCGCAAGCCCCGCTCCCCTTAAATGGTATAATGGGGTACACCTTTACCGGGGCAAACCATAGCATTTTTGCCGCAATTTTATTACTGCATACCAAGGATATGTATGCCGCCGTACTGTGTGCCACCAACATCCACTGTAAGAAAAGTGGGCAAGTCTTTCCAAAGTGCGTTCATATCGGCACAACTGTACTCCTACGTTCCACAATGCGTCCAATCCTTGCAATGGGAAATTGGCAGCAACGTTTCTTTGCAGGGCATACTTCCGCTCATCTATCACATAGGGATCACCAAAACTCCACACAATGCCTGTCGCCATGTCAGGTATCCTCACTATGCACTGTGTAATGTACAACATTATCACCGCCCCTTCCTGTTAAGTTCACTCACTGTACCTGATTGGATAATCTCAACAGTATCATGGCCATTGGCCATCATGGTGAGAAGGGCAGATAGTGGCACGTGCGGTGCTCCAAACACCTCAAGGGCTGCACCCCAGTAAAGTACAACCAGTCCATCTTCCCTTTCCACTACATCTTCTCCGCCGCTACCTCATTGTATGCACGTTAATAGACACACAATTTCACAAATGGCATCCAAGACGTTAGCATTGTACAAGGTTTGCTGTGCACAACACTTCGTAGGAATCGTTTCAAAATCAGCCTGCTACTGTGTTGTCAGTGCACACCATCTTCAGTAAAAAAAAGTTGCTGCAAAATTGCACGCTTACTGCATCCAGTTTCGTACACATGAGCACCCACCGCCACCAGATTGCGGTACCAACACCTTCTCTACAGTATGCTTACTAATGTGCTACAGTATGTGACACACACCCGCCGTTCCGTTCTCTACAATCATGCCTCTTTGTTGTCCATCCCCTACCCTCATGTCGCACTTAAGTGCCATATGCGTTGAACCTTTTTTATTCATATTCGACTAAATGTTTCCCCACTACCCCATCGCCCACACACATTGTCCAAAGTATCCCAGCAACACCACCATGCAATTTATGGTTCCACGCAACTGCAACTACACAAAAGATCATTATCTACACAACTACTGTTTTGTGTAGGCTGCACTATTAAACACTCTTTTCACATCTACCATCTTCTACTCTCCTCGCTCTGTCATGGATCTACAACAATGCAGCACGACTTCCCATACTAGGTCTCCAACACTAAAATATCGTACATAGATCTGAGTGCCTACTAGGCCCCTTCTGCCATTACTGCACCCCCCAGCCCGCTAGCCCAGCACCACACACAGCACATCCTAGCGCAACGCATGTTGGACTCCTATCATGTGTAATCCACTCCCCATGTGCAATCATTGCTTGCAACTTTCACCCTGACCCCATTTGCACATGCATCGCTCCAGGAGGTTGTACTGCCTGTGCGAAACGGTACATGAGTAGCTATGTACATTGTCCATGTTGCACCTTTCTGCTGCTGATCACTTCCACATTGCAACTTTCTCATGCTGAGAACTTCTTTTCAAGGGACAATGGGCCTCATTACGAGTCTGGCGGTAACCGAGGCGGTAAAACCGCCTGGTTACCGCCAGACTCGTATTACCATTCTGCCTCCATGATTCCGGGAATTACCGGGGCATTACAACCCCGGTTTTCCGGAAATCACGAAGGCAGAATGGTGTTAATCCCCATTCCCATTCAGTCCTATGGAACTCAATGGGAATGGGGATCATGGAAACACCGGCAGCATCTCGTAATGCTGCCGGTGTTTCCTCATCCGCCTGCAGGCGGGCGGTGTTAAACCCGCCAGGTCAAACCTGGCGGGAACATCACCTCCTGCCTGCAGGAGTCGGGATCAGGTAGTCCGGAAAGAACAGTGGCGGCGGGTTTACCGCCACTGTTATTTCCAGACCGCCTGATTTGTAATGAGGCCCAATGTCTTCAAACACTTCGTCAAGCAAGCCTGTTACAAGGGCCTAATCATAGCAAACGCAATTGCAGCAATTTGCTGCCCTAGTCTTCAACGGGGGCTATGCTAAGCACCATATGAAAATATACGCATACCACCTCACTTATGCCGCTCACCCAAGTGTACTATGTCCCCTGCAGCCATTCTCTGCACCTTACTAACTTCAAATGCATGCTGACTTACAATTGCATGGCTACATTTTGCTCTGCTGCAATTCAAAGGCCTAGCCTGCTGAATGCATGGCCTAAGGTCTAGGGCCTTCGCCATGCACCCACCAGTCTAGGCCTTACCCATACCTACCACACTTTTACAGAGTCATGCATCCCACCATGTACGCATGCACCGAAATAACAAAAGCAACATAGCCTCCAGCACTTCTAACCTACCACCGCACCACAATGCAGGGATACAAGGACACATATTCCCCTTACTGTAGCACACACACACATATGGCTCTGATTTGCCCCGCTACCCACTTGCAATCACAAAGCATTTCAAGTATGGCACCTTAGCAACACATTCCGCACAACATTCAGCCTGCTCTGAACACTGTACTACGTGCACAAAAGCAATGCTGCGTTCCGCAATAATAACAGCATCCATATGTACAGTATCCCATTGCAGTATGCACTACACACATTGGGGGAGTGGTCACTGGAACATATCCACCCACACATATGTACAACTTTACATTTTTCCACCATTCAACACACCCAGACAACCACACACAAACCAACAATGCGCCACCTTCTTTCAACCACTTCACATACTGCAGGACTGCTCAGTGAAACTTCTCCACCCACACACATCTGCAACTGAACGTTGTTCCACCAATCACCACAACCAAACACCCACACACAAAGCAACAATGCGCCACCTACTTTGAACCACTACACAACTTTTCAAACACTAGACATACTTTCCTCTCCTATGTATGGCTGCACCCATAAACGGCACTACTGACTTACCTCTCACAGCATAGGACACCCTGTCCTTAAGTTGTACTGTCTTGTGCATGCACTCCCCTTTTTTGCCAATTTTGCCTTCGACCACGTCACATAAAAACACAGCCCCTGCCGCTCCCATGGCATAAGCAAGGCTTCCTGCAATCTCCACACAAGTCTCCTGGCTACTCAGGTAACCAACCATTTCCATACCGTGCATCAATGCTGCTAGCACACCACTCTCCTCTTCTAACATTTCACACACAAAGCGCTGCTCACTCGCGCCCCCTTTCCTTCCCTTCTTGCACCCACCTCATGCCATGCACTGTGTTCTTCAGCCCCTTTCACTGCCTCGTTGTCCTCCCACACAACATGGCGCAGTCATAGCTATCTTTTCTTACACATGCCGTCACCGGCCACTGCAGTACAATCATAATTTCGCCCGCACAGCGACCAGCAAAATGGGACAACAGACCTCAGCCTTATATAACTACTACTTTCAGTGCACACAATCCTACATACAAAAGTGCCAGTCGCGCACACTATCTCTTACAACCTTGCCACACACAGAATAACACTACCCTCTGACACACCATGGCAGCGTTTCCCAAAAACGTTGACGCACAACACGCTACCCTCCAGCCAACCACCGGCCGTGCCCACTCTTTGGCGACATCACACCGTACCGCGCACCAATTACACTTCGGTCCACGGAGCGATCAGGGAAATGGGCTCGCGGAGCAGACCTAGATATCACACATTTTTTGGGACGTACATTTCAGTTCTATACAACAAAAGTACTGCTTGGATATGCACCAAACACACAAAAGCACGCTTTCTGGCCCAAGCCTTTGCTCCTGGCACAAATTTGGTGAAAATTCATCCAGCCTGTAGCTGTGCGCAAAGTTTTGCCCCATTCGGTCTATGGGAAAAAAAAATGTTTTGAACCACCTCTATAATCCCCCCCGCCCCCACCCCCACCCCCGCACGAAATCTCTCCCAACTTGGCAAAGAAATTCACAGCCGCCCATATACTTTTTTTGCAAAGTTTGGTGAGGATTCGTCCAGGGGGAGCAAAGTTATAAACCACCGAAAAAGTGTTCTTCCTATGAGTTTAGCAACTTAACCATAACTACACGGCCGCTACTGCGGGCCGTGTTATTATATATGACACCAACAGCATCTGAGTCACACAGGATAGGCAGCACAAAACAAACAAGCACAGAACAATGATTGTCAAAAATATTCTGTTCATTAATATTAAAGGAAAACGTTTTCCAGTCTTAGAGGCAGGCAGCAACACGTTTCGGGTCCACCCAGACACTTGTTTACGATAAAACAGACCCCAGACACGTGATAGATTGAAAACATACCAGCAGACTATGGTCTGCAAGACTCAGGCAGCACCCATAGTGAATAGATCGGCCATTTTTTAATTGAACTGGGACAGTCAATGTAGAGAAGTTTAACTGATCTAACAATATGCATCAGAAAAGAAAAGTTAGAATAGCAAATGCGCAAATTAAATAATAAGAATGCCAATAATTCCCATGTGCATAAAAACAGTATGCATCAATGAAAAAGAACATGCATAGTGCATTTACAACCAAGACATAACAAAATAGGACCCAAATTGAAAAAAAGTACATCAGAGGGATTAACCAGAGGCTTGAGGCAAGTACGGTTTAAGTGCTTAGTGCATATAGACTTACGCAATCATTACAGAGCACACCTTAATGATGAACCTTAAGGTAAATATCTAAACGGCACAAGAAAAAAAAGGACAAGCATGAATATCTTAATAGCAGCAATCAAAACAATATATAGTAATGAATTAGTCGCACAATCACATAAAACACAAAGTCAAACAATTGCATGGTGCAAGGTAAATAAATTGATAAAGTGTTTCAGCATAAAGTGCTAAGTGCTTTTCATGTGGTACATTTTCAATGAAAGCCAGAGTGGGCCCTTGGCATAAAAGGCAGTGTTTTTTCTGAAAGGGAGTAACACAGCTGGATACATTTGACTATCCATTTAGAGATGGCACCTTTAGAGACGCAATCTCCTTCTCTGCATGTAGCTGCGAAGACGAACAGTTGATTTGTCTTTCTTAGCAGTCTGGTCTTGTCTACATAGTAGAGGACCGCTCTTCGCACATCTAGTGTGTGTAGTTTCACCTCAGCAGAGCTTTTGGGTTCTTGGAAGAAGGCCGGAAGCTCAATGGACTGGTTAACATGGAAGTTTGAAATTAACTTAGGTGAGAACCTAGGGTGAGTTCGTAGAACTAGTTTATCCTTATGAACAGTAAAGAAAGGATCCTGCACTGACAGAGCCTGAATTTCACTGACCCTTCTTATGGATGCAATGGCTACTAAGAAGGCAGTCTTGTAAATCAGGTGTTTGAGACTAGCTTTGTGCATGGGTTCAAAGGGGGGGGGCCATGAGTTTAGCAAGAACCACATTAAGGTCCCATCCTGGGGGTGGGTTCGAAATTGGGGGGTGGAGTCTCTTTACCCCTTCCATAAAGGCTTTAACCACTGGCACTTTCCACCATGACACCTTGTTATGGGAGGTGGTGTAGGCTGACAGAGCAGCCAGGTGTACCTTGAGTGAATTAAATACCAACCCTGCGTCCAGCAGGTGGAGCATGTAGGTGACAATATTGGAAGGAGTGCCATTAATCAGGTTGATTTGTTTATTCTGGCACCAAATAACAAATCTTTTCCATTTATCCAAGTAACAGTGTCTTGGGTTTGGTTTCCTTGATTCTTTTAGGATGTCCATGCAGCTCTGTCGTAGATTGAGATGGCCAAACTCTATGACTTCAGGAGCCATGCTGCCAAGTTCATCGAGCTGGGTTGAGGGTGCACTGTTTGTCCTTCGTGCTGGGAGAGTAGGTTCTGCCAGCACGGGAGTCTGATGGGTTCGCACACTGCCAGTTTGAGCAGGTGCGGGAACCACGGTTGTCTCGCCCACAAGGGAGCAACTAGGATGAGCGTCATCGATTCTCTGTGCATCTTGTTGACCACCTTCCTCATCAGGTGGGTTGGTGGAAAAGCATAGGCAAACATCCCCAACCAGTTCATCCATATAGTGTTCCCCATGGAGCCTGGCTGGGGGAACCTGGATGCGAATCCTGGGCATTGTCTGTTTTCGCTTGTGGCGAATAGGTCTATAGTGAGGAAACCCCACTGTGAGAAGAGGTCCCCTACGACTTCTTCGTGGAGACACCATTCGTGTTCTTCCGGGAGGGGGTCTCTGCTCAAAGCGTCTGCTAGTGAATTGAGATCCCCGGGAACATGTTGAGATGACAGGTAAATGTTCCGTCTGAGTGCCAATATCCAAATTTTCTGGGCAAGCTTGGATAGATTTGGCGAACAAGTGCCCCCCGTTTGTTTATGTAAAACATTGCTGTCGTGCTGTCCGTTAGGATCTGCACTGACAGGTTCGATAGGTGGGGTTCGAACGCTCTGAAGACTGCCAGAAGCTCTAGCAGGTTGATGTGATTCTTGGACGCTGTGTGAGACCACAGGCCCTGCGCTGTGTGGTGAAGAGTGGTGAAGGAGGTGTGCTCCCCATCCTGAGAGGGATGCGTCTGTATTGACTACAGCGTGTATTTCTGGATCGTAAAGGGTTTCCCCTTTGAAAGGTTCTCTTGTCCACCAGCAAAGACTCTGTACTAGTGTTGGCGAAATGACCACTAGATCGTCCCACTGACCACTTGCCTGAGACCACTGTTTCGCCAACCATTCCTGCATGGGTCGCATGTGGGGAACCAGGTAAATACATGACACCATCATGCCTAGCAAACACATCGCTTTGCGAACCCTTATCTGACGACCGGACTGATAGAGGAATTTGCAGTAATAGATTCCGAATTCTTTCCTCTGATGGAAAGGCCAACCCCTCTTGAGTGTTTAGTACAGCTCCTAGGAACTGTTTGGAGGTGCTTGGCACCAGGCTTGATTTTTTCTCGTTGATTGAGAAGCCCAATTCGAAGAGGAGGTCGATCGTTCTTTGGATGTTGGTTCTGCAAATTACTGGGGTCTCCCCCGTGATGAGCCAGTCATCCAGGTAAGGGTACACTGTGATTGCCTCCCTGCGTAGGTGCGCCGCCACCACCGCCAGTACCTTGGTAAATACCCTTGGAGCCGAGGCTATACCGAAGGGCAGTACCTTGAACTGCTAGTGCTGACTGTCCACCTTGAAGCGCAAGAATCCTCTGTGCGCTGGGAACATGGAAATATGAAAATAGGCATGTTTCATGTCCAATGTTGCCATGTAATCCCCCTTTTTTACTAGGGGGATTACCTCTTGGAGGGTAGTCATGCGAAATGTTTGAGGCTTGACATACTTGTTTGCAGGGCGCAAGTCTAATACTGGGCACATTGTTAGATCTTTTTTTGGCACAAGGAAGTAAGTTGAATAAATACCCTTGTTTACCTGGTTGCCCTGGACGAGTTCTATCGCGTCCTTTGCAAGAAGAATGACTATCTCCTCGAGGAGTATTCTTTGGTGCTCCAAGGGGTGTATTTTTTGTCTTGGAGGATGGTCACTGGGGCGCTCCAACAGTTCGATGCAGTATCCCACCGACACTGTGGACAGCACCCACCTGTCCGATGTGATCTCTTCCCATGCGTGGGTGAAGCTGGAAATGCACCCCCCTACTGGGGATGCATGGGAAGGGACCCTGAGCGGAGCGTCAGTGTTTGTTGGGAGGCATACCGCCTCTACCTGGGCTGCCTCTCCCTCTACCACAGACCCTTTTCTGACCTCTGGCGAAGTTCTGGGTAGCCTGTTGGTTGTTTCCCCACAATGTACCTTGCCCTTGGGAGTAATTGGACCCTCTCGAGGAATTTTGGCTGGGTTTATTGGTTAGTTGTCCAAGGGACTTAAGGGTCTCATATTCGTCTTTTGCTGTTTTGAGTGCCTCTTCCACCGCTTTCCCAAACAAGACATATGGTTCCACCGGCATGTCGATTAGAGTGGCTTGTGTCTCGGGTTTGAACCCAGTCTGCCTTAACCAAGGGTGCTTCTTGAGGACTGTGCTCTCTGCGATGAGCCGGCCTGCATTGTCTACTGCATCAAAAGTCGCCCTGAGAATGCATCCGGACACCGATCTCCCTTCTGACGCAATCTGGACCAACTAGCCCTTTAGAGGTTCAGGTGCGGAGGCAATGAGGGCAGCTACCTGCTCTCATTGGTGCCAAAAGTAACATGCCAGCAGAGTGGTGGTATTAGTAATTCTTGCCTGGTAAGGGGAGGTTGAAGCCACTTTCCTTCCTAGCCCATATATCCTTTTGCTCTCCTTGTCTGGGGGAGCTTCCGAGGATGCTAGAGGTGTAACCGCCCTTTTTCTGGTGGTTGTGACCACCAATGAGTCGGGTTTAAGCTGAGCCCTTATATAAAAGTGGTTCAGAGGGGGCGGCCCTGAATAATTTCTCTATTCTTGGGTTGACTGCCTGGGTAAGGTTAGGGGTGAGGATGGAGTGATCAATTCTGCATTGAATGGATTTCAGAATTGGTATGGCTTGGGCAACGGATTTCCTATCCCCCATAATCTCTGCAAAGTCCCTCTCTTCTTGAGCCCCTTGAGTGTCTATCTGAAAGTGCTGTGCAGTTTTAGCTAAGACCTCATTAAGTAATGGCTGATTATCCACAGGTGAGTCAATCACCGGTGAGTCCTTGGGAATAGGGGAGTCAAGACTATAGGCCTCTGCCTCGTCTTCCTCCGCCTCATACTGGTCCTCATCGTGGCACAACGTATTTGTTTATTTCAGTTGACTCCAAACATGTTTGTGTGCTACAGTTGGGCAACAGTGACTTTGACATGTTGATTAGGCAAACAATAACAATTACTAAATTGTTTACAAAGTAATTTAATTCACAAATGTGTACATGTCATCTCTATGACTTCACCAATATTTAAGCATAACTATATCACCCTGCCCCCTTTACCTGGGAGGCCAGTTATTGCTGACATACCACTGGTCTTATTGCTGATCTACCCTTGTTCCACGTGCGGCCGCCACTTAGACAGAATTATCAAAACAAATTTGCACTCACCCTTCAAAACTTGTTTGTTTGCATACCCAGACCTTATCACCGGTATGCAGTGATGTTACGGAATAAAAAATAGAGAATAACCTTTTTACCGAAAAGGCAAAAAATACAAAAACATTTAGAATTTTTAATTTTAATGTATATGAAGGGTGGAGTAAAAGGGGTTGGGAGGGTTTAGACGCACATGCAAAAGGAGGGTTGGAGGACCCCCCCCCACATTAATTTAATATTGTAAAAGATATTTTGGGCCTCATCACGAGTTGGGCGGTAACGCTGGTGCTATTAGCGCCTGCGCTAATAGCCCTACAGCCAAACCCCCGGCGCTATTAGCGCTGGATCACGGGTTTGGCGGAAGGGTTATTGCCCATTCCCCATTGGGCCCATTCAGGAATTCATCATTCCCCATTGGGCCCAATGGGGAAAAATCACGCTATTACCGCCGGCGGGAAATTCGCCGGCGGTTATCACGCAGAAAATGGCAATTTTGCCGCGGATTTCCCCCCAGCTCAGAGCTCGGGGGAAATCCGCCAAAGCCATGATCTGGCAGACCCTTAAAGGAATGG
Source organism: Ambystoma mexicanum (assembly GCF_040938575.1). NCBI lineage: Eukaryota > Metazoa > Chordata > Amphibia > Caudata > Ambystomatidae > Ambystoma > Ambystoma mexicanum. The sequence goes on from NC_090923.1 coordinate 1,177,852,154, forward strand.
TTCGGTCAAAAAATGTAATTGTCCCTAAGTGTCGGCCATGTGTTTTTAAGCCTAAGTCGCTCGATTTTAGAAAAGTTTCCTATGGACCTTACCCGAGTTTTCGTCCATTAAACGCACGCGAAAATAGGCATCAGGGAGCTGCCATTTTGTGATAATCCTATCATTTCCCCCATCGCCCGGGCTGACCTGCTTTTGCAGCACTAAATCATATCCCCCGCCCCTGAGCCTGTCATCAGCAGACGCGTTCCGCCCATTTCACAATGCCAAAGCACGTCTCGTGTCAACATTCGCTGCGCTTCAGCTAATGACGTGTCGCCATGGAAATGGCAGGACGCCTCTTTCCTCAATAAGTATAAACAGACCGTTTCACAACACACAGCAGCAGATTTTCGATCCCATTCCTCTCTGTGTTACTTCGAGTATTCTGTGACTCGTTTCTGTGCTCTGGTCAGCTACCTTCGTTGCTTGTATCCCGTGTGAACAGATACCAGTGCCACCGCTATAAATTATTTTAGTTTGTTTAACACACAATGGCTACAATAATGCCCTACATGTACAAGCCCGAGTATACCGAGGAGGAACTACTGGAAAGGGAAACACGCGAAAACGATGGGTCTTTGGACGGCAGTTCGGAGGACGATTCAACAGCTGAAGAGCCTGGACCTAGTCGCATGGACGGTGTTTCCACCTGGTGCACATGCAATCGGTGCGAGCTAATGTCAACCAAGGACGAGAACTGCTGCTGCTGTGAAAACTCGGGATGGGTGGCCTACATTTCGGAAGGCGAGCCACGACCGCAATGCATGACCGAGCTGCCAGACTTCAGGGCAGCCTGCCTCACACGGTCCGTGTTGAGGATAATGATGGTGCTTATGCACGAATTTCGCGCAACTGTTCGTCCTCGTAATCTGAGTAACGAGTAAGTATACTCTGCTTGTCATGCCACTCCTATTACATGGTCTTCTACTATATCAAAAATTACATATACATATCATTGTAACGCATGAAAGTCGTTCAATAGTGTGCAGTGTCTAGATAGCATTTGTCCGAGCAGAATGCATTAGTTACAAGAATTGTCATTGACAACAAACGTTTATTAAACTTATCTTGGTCATTTAAAAACAGTTTGTTTCATTCCTTTTCACAGGTGGTACAGGCTGGTGGCCTATCGTTCCGTTACATGGACACCGCGTTCGAAGAGTAATACCCGCCTGTGCCGTTCGTGCCAGAACATAAACGTTCCCGAGTGACAGCGGTCAGTACAGGGGATTTTCTCTCACTGTGCTGCAAACTGACCTGTACAATGTGTTAAGTCTTGTATTTTTGTTTCATCAAAATAAGATACAAAATAAAACATCACATATATTTTAACAACGGTTGTTTCAATTTTTTAAATGAATCAAGTGTGTCTCCATTCAAGGATGGACGTCAGACATCTGTGCTCCGAATGGGTGAAGGTCAGGTCGCTGTGAAGCAGGGTGGTCACTATCTAAGCTAACATAATATATTCTCAATAATGCATGCAGGTATTGAGGACACGTTGTGGAGATGAACAAGCTATGTGCTTAGTTCAGGCTGGTTCACATGCAGGACAGTGATCGAAAAGGAAGAGTGATGTGTTACATTTATTAGCTGTTGCAAATACCTCTGGAGTTTTCCAGTCAGAGTGGGAACGAGGGTGGGGGCCATGTGCTGTGCGCAGTGAGGCCTGGTCACCAAGATGGATTGGAAAGGGGGTACAAAAATGGATGCCCCGTGTCCTGCTCAGTGGTCCCATCTATGCGAATGTCAACCAAAGTTAACATCACATAAGGGTAAGGGGCGAACCCACTACTGGAGGCACTTGGTCCGAGTTTCTACTGAGAAGTAAAGGATGAGGGGGGCCTGATGGCCCCTCGCTCCCACACACTTGCCTGCATGCCCACCGGCCCATCCATCCCCCCCCCTCTATCAAAGGCGGTTCGCACCCGAGGATGAGCACTAGCATGTGGGGCTGTCACGGGCACAAACGGCCAAGGTGCCAAACAGCATGTACACTTCAAAAGGTATCCCACGCCCAAGGGCCATCACTCACATGGCCTCCTCAGACCCCGTGTCTCCAGGCAGGGTTCTCCTGACGCAGGCCGCCCCCCTGCAATCCACATAATACCATGACATACACACATCATTCATTCACAAACACACCCCTGTTTCTAATACTTTATAAACCACTTGATATGTCTCATGAGAACATCTTTGTGCTTTGCAAGTCAACTCCTGAACCTTCTACCGGAGAAGCACTGAGATCTATGCTAATCTGCTCTTCGTCGTGCTATCTGTGACCGCTTCAAGCAAACTCGTCAGTGTGCTACCTGTGGCCATCTACCTGTTCTCCTGCAACATACTGCTCGGCCTGCTGAATCCAACTGTTTGTTGGTCAAGGTAAGGCCATGTATCCTAGTCATATTTCGGTCATTTTTACATTTCTATCTATTTGCGATTACAGTACCCAATAGAGCTATGGTCATTGGTCTCATTGCTATTGACTTGAGTTTCAATTGTTATGCTATCAATAGATCTATTTATTTTCATCTGTGTCAATTGTCATCGAATTGCATCCTTCGGGGGTCCAGGTCCTTTTCGTGCAAGACAGAACATCCAAGGGACGAGTCACATGTTCAGAGTTTAGTCACATAATTTAAAACATTTCTGTAATTTTTGCAAATACTAAGCCGCACATGATGAACTGGTATAGTTCCGGCAACCAAAACAAACCTTGCATTGAGCATGGTATGGTTCATTTACTTTTTTATGACATTTTTATTCATCAAGGTTTTATAATAATCTTGATATTTACTTTTCAGTATTTTCAACAATGCCTGCCTGTTCGATTAGCGGTTGCCCTTCGAAGACCCATGCTAAATCTGAAGGCACTACAATGCATGTATTCCCGAAAACTGTTGATCGAATAAGAGAATGGGTCAGACATTGCGGATATCTACTGGATGAGCTGGAAAGTAGAGTCCAACAAGTCTTAGAGGACAAGAGGGGTGATCGATACCGCATCAGCAGCCGGCACTTTTCCTCGAACATGTACGCCACATCTTGGGTAACAAAGAAGAATAAACGGCAAACGACACGAAAATTGCTCGCAAACGCTATTCCAACTCTATTCGACCACATTCCGCCACTGGTGAGTCAAGTGTCGGGATTTCGTTTTAGGCCTTGCGGTAGTGTGTAGGTAGCCGAATGGATTAATGGATTAATTGATATTTTAGGTGTTGTGTCCCTTGTAATAGTCCCTTGTAATACTTTCGATATTGATATGAGTGTATAGCTTTTTGAATCATTTTTTTTTTTTTTTGATGGTATAGTTTATTTGTAAACTTTTTCATCATTTCCAGGAATTTCGTTAGTGTTTAGGCTTAATGATTTAAAGTACAGTTCCCGATGTTTTTTTTTTTTTTGTTTAGTTCCAATATAAAGCTTAAAAAAAGGGCAATTGTGTAGGTGTATTTGTTGTTATGGCCGCTGAGGAGAGCGGCCCACCTTTCTTGCGTGGTAATTTGATTGGCTGAAAGTTGAAAGAACGTTCCAAATTGTTTGCGTTGAAGGGAAAGTTCTTTGCATTCCATGACCAAGTGGAAGATGGTTTCAGCGATTTCTTGGTCTTTGCAGAACCGGCAGTAGTTGTTTGCAGCATCAATCTGTCTTGTTATAGATAGATATGATTTTGTGGGAAGAATATTCAGACGTACTTTTAAGAACGTTGTTCGAATTATTTGGTCTGGGAAGATTTGCAAGTAGGCTGGTAGTTCATGGATTTTTCTATTGTCTTTTGTGCATTGTAAATTCTGTTTGTAGGTATTCTTTTTTTGAATGGTCTTTATCCAGTCGTTATGCAGAAGTTTTATTTTTGCATGTTGTGGGCGAAGCGCGAGGAGTTCTTCTGTAATATCTTCGTTTTCCATTTCATTTCTCATCGAGGATTTCCATTTTTGTAATATTGTGGTGTTAAAGGTGTTTTCTTTAGCTCGTAGGATTTGGATAGCTGGTGTTTTTTCATCTGTCAGTATTTTACGGAAGATGTCTAATCTTTTCCATTGTAAAAAGGAGCCGATTGACTGGTTTGCCATTTCATAGCGTATTCTTGGCATTGGGTATGTTTGTGGCAGCCAAAGGATTTTGCGCCAAAATATTGATTCTTATTTCGTCCAGTTGATTGTGTGGGCATTCAGCATTGCTTCTGTTCCATATGTTAACATTGGGATGTACTTCTGTCTGTAATAGGCGATGATGGGATTGAAAGAGAACTTGCCATATTTTCTGTGAAGTATACATCCTTGTCTTGATAGGGTTTGGGCTGTTTGGTCAATTTTGTCTATCCATTGGTCTTCTGATTTCGATTGATTTATTCGAATGCCGAGGTATTTGAAGGTTGTCACGTTTTCAATTTTGGAATCGTTGATGGTAAAGATCGGTTGGTATGGTTTTTTTGTGGGTGGTTTGGTCAGAGTCATTGTCTTGGTTTTTCGAGTGTTGATCGTTAATTCGTTTTTTCCCATGTATTGACTCAAAGCTGTCAGAGAGGCTTGTAGTCCAGTTGGTGTTTTATCTAGGAGAACGATATCGTCTGCATATGCCATGGCCGGAACTGGTATCAAGTTGATTTTTGGAGGGTTGGTTTTGTTGGATGTTAGATGTTCTTCAATGTCAGCAGTGTACAGGTTGTAAAGTGTTGCTGCCAGAGGACATCCTTGTTTTAGTCCGTTTACTGTTGGTATGGCAGAAGTTGTGGCTCCTTGTTTCGATAGTCTTACTTTTATGGTGGTTTCTGAGTAAAGTAATATGATCGGTTCGAGGATATTCGGAGGACAGTTCCATTCTCTAAGTTTCGACCATAGTTTTTCGCGTGAAATTGCATCGAAGGCCATCTTTAGGTCAATGAATGCTGCGTATATTTTGGTGTTGGAATTGATGGCTTCATGTTTGATTAGTTGTAATAATATCAAATTGAGATTTGTTCCAACGTTGGCTGTGAAGCCCGTTTGCCTAGTTGAAAATGTGTTGTTTTTTGTGGCCCACGTGGTTAGTTGTTTTAGAAATACTGCTGCAAATAGTTTTCCTAACGGATCGAGGAGGGCAATCGGACGGATGTTTTGAGGATCTTCTCTTGGTCCTTGCTTGTGAATTGGTACAATTATTGCCGACCTCCAAGAGTTTGGTATTCGGTGGAGTGTGTTGATCAAAGTTGTGATGTGGCACAAGAAATTCACCCAGGCAGTTGGGTCTTGTTTTATGACAGCATTAGATAGACCGTGAGGGCCAGATGCTCTGGGAGGTGTTCAGATTTTTAATCAGCTGCATGAAGTCTTCGAATTCCGCATTTGTACTTTTCATGTTGGTTCTATTGCGGGCAGTGTGTTCTGAGGATCTGTTCTTCGTGATGCATAGATGGTCGCAAAGTGGGTTATCCAAGTTTCTTGTGTTACGTTGGCTGTGAGTTTATGTTGTTTTTGATGATTGTCGTTGAGCAAGTTCCAGAGCTCCCTGGTATTGTGAGTCTTGTGAGGTTTCAGTATGTTTTCTGCGTCTGCCTGTTGAATGACGATTTTTTGGGATTTGATCCAATTGGAGTGCTTTTGTTTCAGAGATTTGATCTGCTTCCTGCTCTCTGCAGGTGAGGTTTTCTTTAAATGTCGTATTGCTCGGTTTAGTTAGATATTTTTTCCTTTCAGCAATTTCTTGGTTGTATGTGTGACGGTGGTCTTTGTGGAGACGGTTTTTGATGGTTTGTCGGAATGGAAGTAAAATCCATTCATAGTCGAGTTTACAGAGTCTGTCAAATTGGCATCTTGGAATTTTTTCGGTAGGGTGGCTAGGGTTGATTGTGGAATCCTTAGTCTTGATGTTGTACCATTTAGTTCCAGCACAGATGATATTGCTGGTTCACTTAGTTGAGCCGATGATTGAGAGTGAACAGTGAGTTGATTATGATCGCTCTTGTCGGTGGGTACCGTTTGTACTTTTGTGACTGATTGATGTAGGCTGTCAGATAGAAATATATAGTCGATGATTGCCTGGGATGATCCTCTAGTCCATGTTGGGGTGTAGGGTGCAGAGGTATTTGCATGGTTCAAGAGAATCAGATTTCGTGTTGTGATTTCTTTTATCCATCTCCTTGACTTTGCAGAAAGTTCTGAGAGGGTTTGCAGGCAGCCATTCTTGTTGTGCAGCTTAATGTTCAGATCGCCACAGATTATTATTTCCAGTAGTGGATGTTTTGTTGTCGCTTTGTCAATTGACAGGAACACTCCATCTAGGAAAGCATCTGTTGTTATTGATGCTGGGTTCCAATAGAGGTTTAGAATTAAAAGTATTGAGTTGTTTTTACTTTCTCCGTTTTGGTCAGTCTTTGTGCAGGTTAGTATAGTGAGTTGAGTCCAAGGATTTATGTTCTCCGAGCTCATTACTGTACTGTAGGGGTTTATCTTAATTAGGGTGAGGAGCCCAGATGCGGGTCTTCCTTGTTTTTTGCACAATAGCCGGGTTTAGAAATGTGATAAAACCGTCACATGCTGGTGGGTCACTGAGCCAGGTTTCCTGGAGACATATGATTTGGTAATGATGTAAATCAGTGGATGGATTCGTAAAAAGGTGTATGTTCCCTCTAGTGTTCCACGAGCAGCGTGACCACGTGAATCCGTGATTAATTGGTTATGAGTTGGTCATCGTTGAGTCTTTTGTAGATGCGGTTTCTGTGAAAGAGGTTTCAGAGACATAAATTCTTCTGATTGCTTGTTCATCTCTGTGAAGTTGACGTGCTCGTATTGAGTCTTCCATAAATACACTGTCTGTAAAAGAGTTGTCAGAGTCGTAGTTTCTTCTAGTCGGTTGCTCATTTCTGCGTGACTGACGTGTTTGTGGCGAGTGACTTAGACATCTGTCAACTCTGATGTGTTCGGGTATCTGATTTTCCGTATATGATTTTATTTGATAGTGGTTCTTTTTCTCGCTCCTTGTAATTTCTTTATATTCCGGTTTATTGGGTAATCTTGTGAATGTTGAAGCCCAGCATTTAAAACCAAGTTTATGTAGTTGGGCTCGCATTGATATAATGAGTTTTTGATTGTTAGGATCGGGTATCTCTATAACAATCATATCTAAGTTTAAGTCGTCTTTGAAAGTTATGAGATCAATGTCTTTTGTTGTTAGTTTATTCAAGTGAGGTATTACACCAAAGAGACGTAATAGGTTAGTTCTGTTTAGGATTATGGGTTCCAGTCTTTTGATTTCATTTTCGATGTGGATTTCTGTAGAAATCAAGACCCGGACCAGGTTGGGGTTGCTGAAATTATACTTTATTCTTGTGACTTTAACCAAAGAAAGTATAGTCCATGAACTCCTTGAGAGTTACTTCACTCTTAGGCAGCCTTCCAGGGACGCGACTTAACCCTCCTAAGCCTCCTTGGTGTCCGGATAGGCCCACCAGTTGTTCCTTCTCTCCTCGTCTTCTCCGTATGACTAGGAAAATCAACAACAAACGGTGGATTAGTTCCCGGGCTTTTATGTGATGTGAGTGACTTACTTCCCCCCCAATGGAAACCTCCCCTGTCAATCTAGCTTCCCATTGGCTGGTATTGCCATGTCCCGCCTCCTTTAAAGGCTGCCGTTTCCTTCCAAAGCGCCCGATTCCCCTGCCTGTCAGGAGAGACCTGTTCCCAGGCAACTCCGTCCCGTGAGCCCCCCCCTTTTGGAAGACTCTCCCTCCTGCCATGTGGGTTCGTGCATCCGGCTGTTCCAGAGCGGACCGCCTCGCCGAGCAAGCCGTCTCTCCCTCTGTTCCCTTCCCGGCGGTGAGAGATGCTTGGCGGGCTGTGTGGGTCGGCTCTTTGCGACTACCCGCGTTTCCCGTGGGTTCGCCGCCACCAGCCCGGACCCAGGGCTGTAAGCCTCGACGTCACCCTTGGCGGGTTCAGGTAAGGCTGGGCGGGAGGGGGCCGCGCTTTACGACTCGCGGCCCGCTGCCGCGATCCTGTGGAGTCCCGGGAAGGACAGGTGGGATGGGGCTGCGCTCTCCGCATCGTGGCCCGCTGCCGCGACCCAGCGGAGTCCCGCTACCCCCCCACTACCCCTTCCACTCTGGGTCCCACCTCACATCTCCCCATCACAAACCCTGGCCGATTGGGCAAGGGAACATTCCTGGACAGATAGTCAGCCACCAACTGGAAACCCGCAGGTTTGTGTAAGGTAAGGAAATCAAACGGTTGCAGAGACAGAAACCATCTAAGCACCCGCTGGTTGGTATCCTTATGTCTTGCGAGCCACTGTAAGGGGACATGGTCGGTATATAACGTAAAGCAGCGACCCAAGAGAATATCTGAGGGTCTCCACCGCCCACTTGATGGCCAAACACTCCTTCTCAATAGTGGAATAGGCCTCCTCGTGTGGTACGAGCTTCCTGCTCACGAAACAGATGGGTTGAAGTTCGCCGTCCTGTTCCTGCGAAAGCACTGATCCCAGTCCCTGATTCGACGCGTCCGTCTTAAGAAAAAATTGGCTATGGAAGTCGGGGCACCGAAGTACTGGGTACGAAGTGATCCTCTGCTTCAGGACATAGATAGCTTCCAAAGCAGCGGTGTTCTTGGTCAAATCGGGAGACCCTTTGTTCCTCAAAGCGTCAGTTAGTGGAGCTGCCACCGAGGAGAAATCTGGGATAAATCTACAGTAGTAGCCTATGAAACCCAAAAAGGCACGGATCTGTTTCTTCATGGATGGAGTAGGAATCTCGTGAATGGCCCTGATCTTCGAGGATTGGGGTCGTAACGTGCCTCCGCCTACCAGGTGTCCCAGATATTTTGTCTCGTGTGCCCCTATCACCGTTTTCTTCGGATTAATGTGTAGGCCTGCCTTAAATAACTCAGACACCACCTGTTCCAAGTGGTGTAAATGGTCCATCCAGGTCGTGCTATACACGACGATGTCGTCTAAGTAAGCTGCAGCATAATTCTCATGGGGACGTAGTACGACATCCATCAGTCTCTGGAAGGTAGCTGGTGCACCGTGTAGACCGAATGGCAAAACCTTGAATTGATATAGACCTTGGGGAGTTGTAAAGGCAGTCTTTTCCCGGTCCGTGGATTTCAAGGGGATCTGCCAGTAGCCTTTGGTTAGGTCTAGCGTACTTAGGAATTTGGCGGATCCGAGCCTTTCCAACAGCTCGTCCATTCGTGGCATAGGATATGCTTCGTAACTGGAAATCGAATTTAGTTGTCGGTAATACATACAAAACCTAATTGTACCGTCGGGCTTTGGTACCAACACTATCGGGGAGGACCATGGACTGACTGATGGTTTGATTATATCCATGCGGAGCATATCTTCCACTTCGTTTCGGATAACCAGCCTTCTTGCTTCTGGAATACGATAGGGCCTTAGCCTAACAATCCGTCCGGGATCGGTTTTGATCTCATGTTCGATTAAATCTGTTCTCCCTGGTAAGGCCGAGAACGCGTCTCCAAAGGGTGACAGTCTGGTCAAAAGTTCTGACTTCATGGAAGGAGTCAAGATGGTTCCCCATTGCACGTCTTCCAGCTTGCCCTGTTCACGATTCACGTTCTGTTCTGAGGTATCCTCACCGGTATCCATTGTGGCTGCTAATACAGGCGCGGTCCATGCCTTTAGCAGTTTCACATGTTATACCTTGTCTGGTGGGGCTCGATCGGGTTGGTGGATCCGATACGTCACAGGGCTGAGTACCTCCTTAACTTCATAAGGACCTCTCCATCTGGCCAATAGTTTGTTAGTACTGGTGGGTAGTAGGATTAGTACTTGGTCTCCTATTCGGAAGGTTCTCATCCGACTTCCTTTGTTATAGTTTTTCTCCTGGTTTGTCTGTGCGTGTCCCAGATTCGTCTCGGCCATCGAGCGGAGTGCTGTCAGATGTTCCTTCAACTCTTCGGTGTACTCTGTTAAAGAGATCTCATCCGAAGTCTCCCATTCTTCTTTTACAAGATCCAAGATGGTTCGGGGTTGTCTTCTGAAAAGGAGCTCAAATGGAGAAAAGCCGGTAGACGACTGTGGGGTGTCGCATAATACCATCAAGACCAAGGGCAATATGCGGTCCCAGTTCTTCCCATCTGGCCCGGTCACTCTCCGTATCATTTTCTTGATCGTCTTGTTGTACCTTTCGACAAGGCCATCAGTCTGGGGATGATATATCGAGGTGCGTAACTGATGAATCTGCAGTCTTTCGCATACCTGCCGAAGTAAGGTGGACATAAAATTGGTCCCTTGGTCGGTGATAACTTCCGAGGGTAACCCCACTCTTGCGAAGAAGGGAATGAGCTGATCGCATAGTTGTCGGGCTGATGTTCCCTTCAAGGGAAATGCCTCCGGATACCGCGTAGCATAGTCAACAATGACTAGTAGATACTTGTATCACCGGGACGCGGGTTCTATTGGTCCAACGATGTCCATGCCTATCTGCTGAAAAGGAACGTTAATAAGGGGCATCTTCTGCAAAGGGGCTTTTGCTGGTAAGACGCCACTTGTTAGCTGGCAAATGGGGCACGCTTTACAGAACTGAGCTACTTCACCGTATATGCCTGGCCAGTAGAACCGTCTCAGGATGTTCTGCTGCGTTTTCAGGGAGGCCATATATCCGCCACAGGGGTGGTTGTGTGCCAGCTGCATTATGACCATTCTATGAGGTTTTGGTAATACCAGTTCTTTTACATTCCCATCGTTTGCCTTATATTTTCGGTACAATAGTCCGTGACGGAACAGAAAGCCAGGTCCTTTCGTTACGTCTGGATCTTTCTCATTGGCCGCTCTCTCACGGGCTACCCGAAGGGTGGGATCAGTTAGGGTTTCCCCCCTCAGGGAGTCCTCATGATCCTCGGGTTTCCAGTTAATGGGTCGGGTCATGTAACTGGCTGGGCACCACTCTAGTCTATTCCGTCTTTTATGTCCGGGAGGGTTTCTAGAGTCACCTACGTTCGTGGTTCTGATACTCCTCGCTCTTTCTTCATCTAGTGCTTTATCAAAGTGAGGCAGGTCTGTTCCCAGGACCACTGGGGTGGGTAGGGCAGGAAGGATGGCAGCCTTTAACCGAGTGGTTTCATGATTCACCTCTAATTGTATCTCCCTCATCGGGTATGTTTTTACGTCCCCATGTATACACCTTATCGGTATAGAAATGTTAGGTAAATTAGGGGTATTACTCACGGTGGGAGATATGGCTGTTTGTCTACTCCCGCTATCCAGCAGCGCCCGAGTCGGTCGTCCATCCACCCTTATATCCACGATGTATGGACCCGGGCTACGTACTTCCGGATGTGGCTTCATGTAGCCAATTTCCATAGGCTCTGTGGTCTTCCTTCTGGGGCAGAATCGGGCAATGTGGCCCCATTCACTGCACTCAAAGCACTGGGGCTGTCGAAATCCCGGGATTATGGGTGACTGTTTCTCCTCGTATCCAGTCTTCCTATCTTCTGGTTTCCTGAAAACCTCCTCCGGTTGCCTCCATCTGGTGTGTGCCACTTTTGGGCCTTTTTGTACCTGATGTTCAATGCTTGGCGAGATCATCCTTCCTGGTACACTAGTTGAGGGGAAGCGACTATACCTGGCCTTTTGGTAAGCCGACGCAATGTCCACGGCTTCCGCCAATGTAGGCCTGTGGTGTTGCCTAACCCATCTTTGCATTGGGCCAGGCAAGGCTTCTATGAACTGTTCCAGTATTATCTTATCCAGGAGGGGTTGGTTGGCTGGTGTGGGGGACTGCATCCATTTCTCCGTCAGATCTTTATGCGGTAATATAACTGCCTGGGACTCTGTCCGCTTCTTAACTTGGTGTCCCTTAGCTGAATGCGATAGGCCTCCTCATCCAGGCCTAGACGGTCCAGTACGGCTGCTTTGATTTCCCCATACGGAGTGTTACCATTTGGGTTCACAGCCTGATATGCACCCTGCATTACTACAGATAACAGGGGAGCAACATACTGTCCCCAGTGCTCAGGCAGCCATTGCGCATTCCTCGCAATCCTCTCGAAACTTGTGAAGAAAAAGGCTGGATCCTCCCCCTCCTTATACTTCTGGAGCAGGGTGGACGGCACCCTGGGTTGGTTCCTCATGCTGGCCACTGCATCTGTGAGCCTGGTAATATTCTCGTGTTGTTTGTCCTGGGCCGTGGTCTGTAGGGTGCCCTGTAATTGGATGGCTTGCTGGAATGCCTGGCGGTCAGCCACTGCCTGTTGCGTTTGCAGCTGTATTAATTGCTGCAACTGCTGTTGGCCATCCGTCGGGGTTTTAATTAGGGTCTCCATCGCGTTGTCGGATATCCCTCCTTCGTCGCCAATGTAGAAATCAAGACCCGGACCAGGTTGGGGTTGCTGAAATTATACTTTATTCTTGTGACTTTAACCAAAGAAAGTATAGTCCATGACCTCCTTGAGAGTTACTTCACTCTTAGGCAGCCTTCCAGGGACGTGACTTAACCCTCCTAAGCCTCCTTGGTGTCCGGATATGCCCACCAGTTGTTCCTTCTCTCCTCATCCTCTCCGTATGACTAGGAAAATCAACAACAAACGGTGGATTAGTTCCCGGGCTTTTATGTGATGTGAGTGACTTACTTCCCCCCCCCAATGGAAACCTCCCCTGTCAATCTGGCTTCCCATTGGCTGGTATTGCCATGTCCCGCCTCCTTTAAAGGCTGCCGTTTCCTTCCAAAGCGCCTGATTCCCCTGCCTGTCAGGAGAGACCTGTTCCCAGGCAACTCCGTCCCGTGAGCCCCCCCCCCTTTAGAAGACTCTCCCTCCTGCCATGTGGGTTCGTGCATCCGGCTGTTCCAGAGCGGACCGCCTCGCCGAGCAAGCCGTCTCTCCCTCTGTTCCCTTCCCGGCGGTGAGAGATGCTTGGCGGGCTGTGTGGGTCGGCTCTTTGCGACTACCCGCGTTTCCCGTGGGTTAGCCGCCACCAGCCCGGACCCCGGGCTGTAAGCCTCGACGTCACCCTTGGCGGGTTCAGGTAAGGCTGGGCGGGAGGGGGCCGCGCTTTACGTCTCGCGGCCCGCTGCCGCGATCCTGTGGAGTCCCGGGAAGGACAGGTGGGATGGGGCTGCGCTCTCCGCATCGTGGCCCGCTGCCGCGACCCAGCGGAGTCCCGCTACCCCCCACTACCCCTTCCACTCCGGGTCCCACCTCACAATTTCACATATTTCATTCTGTCGTAAGGGATTGACAAATATTGGGAGGATCCGACTATGTTCAGTAGAATCTTGTAGAGTTCTTATTAGCGAGCCCGATGAGATTTGATCATAGGTTTCATCTCTCGTTTCATCTATTGTCTCGTTTTCCATTGATATCTCTGAGATTTCTTCTAAAGAGAGGTCTGTAGTTTTGTCTTGATTTTTATTTGGCTGTTGCTCGTAAGCTGAGGAGTATTCGTCAATTACTATGAAGCCCGCCTGGTTTATTGGTAAATTATTTTCTGACGCTTGTTCTTCGCGAGTGGATAGGTTTAGCAATTCTTCGTCAATTGGTGATTGCGGTGGGATCAGTTGAGATACTTGCGAATGTGTCTGAATTGTAGGCTCTTGGTCTCTCTGTGTACTGGTTGATGGTAATATTGTAAGGGTTGTAGTTTTTGGCTTTGGTGGTTGAGGAGATTGAGTGTTCTGATTCACAGTTCTTAGAAATGCTCGCGATCCCGTTTGTCGTTTTTTGATGTTTTTCTGCTGTGTGGGTTTTGTATCATTTGTTGTTTTTTCCTTTGTGAAGATCTGGTGGGCTTCTGTTAGTTTCTTAGTTGTTGTATTTAAGTTGGTTGCCTCTGGCTTTTGAATGATGGTAATTTGACCAGGTTCTTTTGGCGTCTGTTTGTCAATCGAGCTTAACTCCGTTAGATGTTGAGCTAGATTTGGGTGAAGAAGGCTCGAAGTTCCTTGGTTGTTTGGTGTGTTCGATTGTTGCTGGTGATGTGCTTTAAGCATCTGTAGTAATTCTGCTGTGAGCTTTGATTTCTCTTGCCGGTCGCCTCTCGCTATTTCAGCCAGTCTTTGTTGCCATCGATGTGTTTTGTCTGATTCGAGTGATAGACAGGATTCAACTGTCGAGACAAAGTGTTCCATGTAAATCTGTTTCAAGTGCATTAAAGCTAGGAGGGTTGCTTGATCCTTCATGGTGTCTTTCATATCTTTGTGTAATTTCAAGAAAGGAATCATTGCTTGGGAGAGTGTTGCGATGAGCATATTTTGTAAATCGAACATTGTTGTAGGAATCCTCGGGTTTATGTTTTCTTCAGAATGATCATGAATTTGCGTGGCGTTGACTTTTTTTGTTGGAAGTTGCTCAGTTTTGAGTTCTTAATTATGGGATCTGGGGTGTAGTAAGAGTCATCTGAGTCATAATTGAAGTGGGTTGGAGCAGTTTTTCCCTCAGGAAGATCAGATTGCGGTTCTCTTTTCACTGGTTTGTTTTGAGTGCCGTGTAAAATGCACGGTGTCGATGTTAGTTGAATTTGGTTTGTTTCCGTTATATTTCCAAATATTTCTTTTCTTTTTTCTATAGTTGTCATTATTGACTCAATTTCGGTAATGTCCATTGATAATCTTGCCACTCTGGTTCTTGGTTTAGGGATTGTAGGGTCCACTGGAAGGGTGGATTTGATGGAGTTGTGGGTATGTAGCCACGCGAGTCTTGCAAGTCTTGCTTTTTCTTTCTTCGTCTGTTGGGATGTTGTCGATACTGATGTTTGGGTATTTGTGTCTTCTCTCAGTTCTGTTGGTTGGTGTTGTGGGGAGTCTTAACCAACGGTGTGGTTGGATATATCTTTTACTTTTTGTTTACTGATCACGTGGTTTGACACTAGTTTCAGGAGTTTGTTCATTTATTGCACTCGCTTGTATATGTTGGGGTGTCGTTTTTGTAGGCTCGTTATTGTTGGTTGGCGATTTTAGTGGATCATCATGTGGCATGTTACCAGGGCAATTGTGGTTTGTAGGTCGCTCTTTTCTATTAGGGCTGGCAAGAAGATCGTTTTCTTGACTTTCAGGTCGGGGTCGCGGAGTGCACAAGAGTGCGGCGGATAAAGTATCTTGTTGGGTTTCAGAACACGGATTGTGAACTTGTGCTTTGGTTTCCAGATGTAGCAGCTCGGGTGAATAAAGTTGGTGATTGTCTACAATAATTTGTGTCTCAAGTGCGGGTTGGGAACTTTCCTGGGTAAGGTTGTCGTTTTTTGACTTGTCTTCTATGATAGACTGGGATTCCTTTTTCTGTTGAGGATTCAGTAAGAGGGCTTTTAGATTTCCTTTATGGATTGCTGCTTTGTTAAAGGATTGTTCCATTGTTAGCTGTGATAGATCTTGCTCCGTAGTACTAGCAGTCGCTAGTTTGGTTGTTTGTCTTGTTGGCCGGGATGTTGCTTGATGGGTCGAATTGTTGTCATCGTCGTTGGATCACTATGTGTTCAGTTGGGATCCAAGGTGCTTGTCCTTTGGTCTCCCAAAAGTTTTTGCAGGTAAGGTTTTATTGATGTGGAATTCAGATTTCAGGGGGTGAGCTCTTTCGGTCCTCTGAGCAAAGGTAGGATCAGAGTATGTTGGGATCCAAGGATGTGTTCCTTTCGGTCTCCCAGCAGTAGTTGAGAGTAGAATTTAGCTAATGTTGCATTCAGGATCCAAGTGACGAACCCTTTCGGTCTCCTGAACAGCGAATAATGACATTTATCAATAAATTATGTTTCGATTTTATAACCCCCAAAGGAAATCTATTTATGGGCACAGGGAACTGTACTATATTGCGCATTTTGAATAGCATTATTCTCAAGTATTCTGTCGGTTTACATGGCAATTTTTTAATATTTGCATTTCATCATCAAACAATAATTTACCTTTACAACTGCTTGACTATCCACTGAATCTGAAGCAAGAACATTCTACATCCGTGACGTGCCCGCAGTTATCAACCACTTCTAGCGGGTATCAGGTAATCATACTTGGCTATTCCGCTACAGACTTGTTTTATGCATGTCAAGTAATAGTTTTTATGTATCGTGTGATTATTTTACCATTTGTTTGGTTAGTGCTTGCCAATTGATAAACACCTTAGTTGTTGTCCCCTGGTGTTCGTTTTCAGTTATAATTAGTGTTATCCATACTAATGCAAGTACTGTCTTTCAGGGAGATGCTGAAGCGTCCACCACATTGACAACAGCCCTAGATGTTCTTCAGCAGCACGAGGTATGGATACTGACAGCTCCATCGACCGTGATCATCAGGACTGGAACACTTGTCGTTTGATTGTTCTACACCATGTTTCATTCGTGGTTAGCCATTGATTTGTACCTGTGCGGTCGACTCCAAGTGTGTGTTGTGTTTTCAATATTGTAATCCTTACTAATGCAAATACTATGTTTGAGGCAGTTGTTGAAGCGTCAACCCACGCACTTGATGCAGAGCTTGACATTCAAGTAATTCCAGGGGAAGCGGGACCATGCGGATACGAATCGGCGCAACAGCTTTTGGAAGTGCGCACCACATTTACAACATCCATAGATATTCTTCAGCAGCACGAGGTATGGATACTGACAGCTCCATCGAGCGTGATCATATAACGCGATTCCATTTGCTATACTTTCTTCCCTATTAACGCAAGTACTGTGTTTCAGGGAGACGATGGAGCTTCCACTACAATCACAAGATCCCATTAAGATGATGCAGATGTAAAGAAATCGGAGAAATAAGTCGATTAAATCTGATCATATTTAAATATTCCTTGATTCTTTTAGACAATGCAACATTTGTGGTTATCTCTTTATATGTTCTTGTGCCGTCGACCCCAAGTGTGTGTTATGTTTACAATATTGAAAACCATACTAACGCAAGTACAGTGTCTCAGGGAGTTGCTGATGCCTCCTCTTCAATACAATCATTCGTGGCAGTCCATGCAGAGCCAGAGGTATGGATACGGACAGCTCCATCGAACTAGGTCATCAGAGCTCGAATACTTGTCGTTTCATTGTTCCACACAATGTTTAAATCGTGTTTGGCTATTGAGATGTACCTGAGTGTTCGTCCTCACGTGTGTTTTATGCTAACAATATTTTGATACACAGTAATGAAAATACTATGCTTCAGGGAGTCGATGGAGTCTCATTCCGTACTGTCTATGCGGATACAGAAAATATAGTCGTTGCAGCGCAAGAGGAAGGGGAGACATGCGGATACGAATCAGAGCAACAGCGTGCAAATGTTGAAGGGCGAGTCAAAAAAGTTGCAAAGAAAAGAAACAAAAATAAGGTTAGTTACAAACAGTTCATAACTTTAGAAATTTTTTTGTGCTGGGGACTATTTTATGTTTTTTGCCAGTCAATTGTACTATACTTTATCTTGTGTTTAAACGGAAAATCCCTTTTCAAATCTGTCCTCTAGTTACCCGTGGGTGTCCAAACTATACATACACAGACAGTGAAGCGAATGAGAGATGTTGCTTGCCAGACCATTTACACTATGGAGGAACTATTAATTCAGACGCCGCGTGTTGAGACTAGAGATGCTCATGTCCAATGTCCAGAACATGAAATGAATTTGTCCGGAGAATCCAGTAAAGTTGTAAAGGACCATTGCTACAGTGCGACCGCACCACCACAACAACATGATACTGGATGCATTGAAGATAGCTCTGAAGTAGTCGCAGATCAATTCACACAATCTACACCCGCCAAAAAATTGCCACCAAAAAAGCTGTCGACATTGTTGTGTTCTACCATCAATGTTGAAGTAGCAGATGTTGAAATGACAGAGAATGAACCAGCAGCAGTATTCACCAACGCATCAGAACTTGATAGCAGCGATATTTCTTTCAAATGTGGTGATATGTCCTCAACGTCACAGGCCGAAACAACTTTGGCGCAGGATAACAGTCTAATGAAAGAGGGCAAATGCATAGTATTCGACAGTTGTTTGATGGATATTATAAGTATGCTGAAATGTGGGCATTCCGTCAGAGGGAAAGTACGTGGGAAGCCATTGATTCATGTGACTCGTCAAAAACAAGGCAGCAACGTCACAATACAACCGCCTGTAGATTAAATCATACGTTCTCATGGTCTGCACAACCGATGCTGGGGAAACTGCCAGCAGGCAATTTACTGTGTGCAGCTGCATCACCTTTTAGTGGCGCCAGTTTTAGAAAGTTAGAGTCTTTCTTTCAGTTTGTGGGACTCCATTTCATTTAAAAAACGCAGTACTACAAATACCAACATGAATATCTGTTTCCAGCCATTAGTGATGCTTGGAAAATTGAACAATTGTCTCTAGCAAGTACATTCGAAGGCAAACGATTCAGGCTAGCCGGCGATGGACAGTGCGACAGCCCTGGATTTTCTGCCAAGTACTGCACCTACCACTTTCAGGACATGGATAGTAAGAAAATTGTGAGTGCGGTGGTCGTGCATGTAACACAATGTACATCCTCAGTGGCCATGGAGAAACTAGGATTTATAAAATCAGTGGAATATCTACAATTGATGGGAATGCACATCGACCTCATAGCCACGGACAGACACGTTTCAATTGCCAAGACAATGAGAGAGCAGTTCCCACATATTAAACATCAATTTGACGTATGGCATCTTGCTAAATCGATAAGAAAATCTCGGCTGCAGGGGAAAAAAAAAAGTTTGGAAAGTATTTCAGAGTGGTCCCAGTCTATCAGCAACCAACTTTGGTGGAGCTCCAAAACTTGTGAAGGGTCAGTGGAAATACTACTTGAAAAATGGCGGTCACTGATGCACCACTGTACCAACGTGCACCGCTGGTCAGAAAACCTACATTTCCACCAATGTGAACATGGCCCTTTGTCCCCAGTGGAGACACGCAAGAAGAAGTGGTTGAATCCATCTTCACCGACACTCAAAGCCATTGAGAAGATTGTTTTCGATAAAACTTGAGGGGACTGACAGAATTCTGTCACACCACACAGGAGGTTTGGAGGTGTTCCACAATATGTGCCTAAAGTACAGGCCAAAACGCTTGCATTTCAGCATACAGGGCATGAGACATAGGACTCTACTTGCCATCTTGGCCCATAACGAGAATCTCAGCCGTGAAAAATCTAGGACTACGGGTAATGTAAGAATGCCTCGCTACACTAAGGCCTTTTCAAAAAGAAGTAAGCATTGGGTGATCAAACCAGTCTATGAGGAAATGGAGTTCGACTTTGTCAAAAGCCTTATTGTTGCTGTATTCGAGAAGCACAGATATGGAATTTTGAACGTTTCTGTGCAGAGCACTGATCCATTGCCACCCAACATTGCCACTGTGCCATGTCCACCCAAAGGAGAGCTGGTTGTGAAGTACAAATCCCGGTTTAAATAATTGTAATACAATTGTCTTTTTGTAAATAAATGTTATTGTACAGTGTACATACAAAGTACGCTAACCCTAACCCCTACCTTCACCATTCTGGGTGGCGAACAACCTGGGTGTCATCTTTGAATTCTCTCTCTATTCACCACATATTGCTGACCTTGTCTATATGTGTATGTATATATTTTTGTTGATGTAACTAATTTTCGCAATCTCATGTAAATGCTGCGCACTGTTAACCGAGGGGAGGCTTGCGTATTGCAAATAATAAAACAAATAAAACAATAAATCTCACTTTCAACTCAACTCCTCGGGTACTTTATACTTTCCCTGACCTACCCCAAAAAATTAAAAGTCTCAATAGTTATGGTTCTTTGGGGCTTCGAAGCTCGCAGACAACAAGAACAAAATTGGGGGCCTTAGAACGCGCCAAGCGAGCTGTTGCAGATGGGAGAGAAGCCAGATCGCATTTGCACACTGAGGCGCACTACATAGATGGATTCGAAACTTCAAGTTCTCACAGATGGCTTTACTACGGGATGTTGCAAAGAAAGAATGTATGCTCATTTCTAGTGAAGGTCAGCGGCTTTGATCTTCAGCTCGCGCCCTGAAGAGGCCCACAACTCGCACTGGCAGTATAAGGTTGTATTGTTTTTTGACCTTGAGAGACAGGGACCATGCCGAAAGAACTTCATTTGAAGGGTGGGGGGGGGGTGCAATAACGTAAGAGACGATAAGGCAGAAAATTCTGAAACTAGACCGAGTTTCATATTAGTTCAGTATACGAAAAATCGTTGCAAGAGCACAGTGGGATTTACGGACTGCATTACGCAGAGACACAATGGAAATTGCAAATATAATGTAAGTAACTCTTTAGACGCTTTTATACTGGAATGAAGAATTAATGAATGGATGCATGAATAAATGAATGAATGAAGAGCTAGGAAAACGTTTGTGGGATCGTCCTTGTAGCGGGCACATGGGCATGCAGGTCCACATTCCACACGCTTGTAGACAAACTAACCTCGATTTATTTCGTTACTTTTCGCATTGATTTTAGAACCGAACAAACTCCATTGGACTATCCTTGAAAGCAAATAGTTTCAGCTCGGCCGTAATAAATAAAATGAATAATATTAATAAAGATCGGCTGGCGAGACTAATTATAAATTTTATGTTTTCAAAACAGGTATATCCTTCCCTACTGCTACTGCCACCAGTTTCAGACCCCGGCAGATGGTTTTTTCAACCGCCAGCTGCAGCTTCTTGTAAACAACTGCACCACTTTGATGATTTTATGGGATGATCGCCAAGGGCCCATATGCCCTTAGCGGTACTAGCGGCTAGAAGCAACATATCAACCTTTACGCTGGCCTAGTGCCTACTTGATGGAACAGCCTTGCGGTTCAACGTGCGACAAAAGTGCTTCTTTTAACGAAAACCAACAACCTGTGTACCATAAAGGAACAGCGCGTGACTCACGATAAACTTTTACGGATTTGCGGATAGAGATAAAAGAAAATAAATGGCATTCCGAGTTCATATGGCAATTGCTGAATATTCTATAAACATTTAATGTCAAATAAATGTACTTTACCAAATGTACCGTGTTGCTGTTTGATTTTAAAGTACAGTTTCATATTCCGAATTGTGGCGCGCTGTGTTGTGAGTTGATCTGTGTTGGTTTCCGGGTTCTGTGTGAAGTCGCGTAGAAGACGATTGGGCACGTTTGCCTACGCAGCACAGAAACGTCACGGAGAGAGGCGGAGAATATGAATGTTTTGATAATGTCAGGCTCAGGGGCGTGGGATATGATTTAGTGCCACAAAAGCAGGTCAGCCAGGGCGATGCGGCAAGTGATAAGATTATCACAAAATGACGGCGCCCTACTGCCTGTTTTCGCGTGTGTTTAATGGACGAAAACTCGGGTAAGGTCCATAGGAAATTTTTCTAAAATCGAGCGACTTAGGCTTAAAAATACACGGCCGACCCGTAGGGGCAATAAAAATGTTTTACCGAACCATTCCTTTAAATGCGGTAGTAATAGCGCTTTCGCTGCATTTAAGGGTTACCGCCAGACTCATGATGAGGCCCTTTATATTTATTTGGTATTTAAGGTTCGGTAAAAAAGTATTCTCTGACATTTCATTCGGTAAGATCACATACATCCCTTATCACCAACATTAACCTTTTTTTTTAAAATATATTTTATTAGTTTCATAACATAAGATAACAAAAACTGGCATCAGTGGTAATAGGTCAAGCATATCATCACCAACATCAACCTTAGTGAGTCTGGCGTTGAACTTTTTGTCACGCAATCTGTTTGCTTCTTCATTCTTAATCTTCCTCTCTATTTCATCTCATCCTATTCTACATGTTGCATCCTCCCTAGCCATGGTGTACACACTAAAGTGGCAGTCTTCGTTCGTAAGTACCTTGAATGGAATGAGACCTGTGGTTGAATGTGGAGTTAATCTGTTTGCTAAAACCATTTTTGTGATACAATCTTCCCATTCTTTACCTTCGTATGGATATGGGAATATTCTGCAGAGTGCAGTTAAATCTTTCTACAATTCCATTGGTGCAGGGATGGAAAAGAGATGTTTTGCGATGTTCCACCTCCAGATTTAAAAATGAATTCTTCATTAATCTTGACATCAATTGTACTCCATTATCTGTCAATATCTTTTTTGGGTTGCCCTCCCTCTGAAACAGGTTGTCCAAAAAACAAACAAACAAACACACATCCTTGATCAGACGCTGCAAATGCAGTACGCAGTTTGATCATATTCTCCACATCTGTATCCAGACGTGGCCCCCAATAATTAGCACGGCGTATGCCCTTTGTTTTGGAAATTCCTAAGTGACTGTTGTGAGCAAGCTCTAATAGACTGTCTCACACGTGGGTGGAATAATGCAGCCTGCTCTCACAATCTGGCAAACCTTCTATGCCAAGATCATCTCTCACTTTGTGAAATGACCCCAATCCTGAATTTGTTGACCAACCTGCCCACTTATTTAATATGAATTCTTTAACCTTAAGTAATTCCACACGGAAGGCGGTAAGGGTTAACGGTCACCGGTAATGGTACCGGTGACCATTAACCCTTACCGCCTTATTACGAGGTCCCTTTGCGGGTTGGTACTTTAACGCCTGCTTTTTGCAGGCGTTAAAAACCAACCCGCAAAGGGACCTCGGTGCTAATTACGGCACCGTAATTAGCACCTTCCCCATTCCAATTATGCCCTTTGGGGCAAAAATGGGAATGGGGAAGGGCAATGGTGGAAGGGGGAATTACCGCCCCGCCAACCTTGGAATAGGGCAGTAATTCCCCTTTCCACCAAGGCGGTGCCAGTATTTTACCGGCATGAACCATGGCACTAATAGCGCCATGGTTCACCGCCTACTGTGTAATGGGGCCCTCAGTCTTCATTGAGAGCTCTGTTCCATTAATATTGTGATATGGTTTCTTCACACACCATAAATACTTCCTGAACAGGCCAATCAATGTCCTCATCATTGGAACGCACCAAATCCCTAGACAGATAGTCAGCAATAATATTCTCTATACCTGCAATATGATTAATTTCAAAGTGGTGACCCTGTATCAAGGTAGCCCAATTGATGATACGACTGGACATATCCAATCCTTTGGAAGTGAAACCTTGCACTAGTGGTATATGATCCGTTAACACTGCAAATGTTCTGCCCCCGAGAATCACAGACAGCACCTCCTTCTCAATCACAGAGTATCTGCTTTCTGTGGGTTTGAGAGATCTTGGGGCAAATGTAATGGGCTTTCCTGTAGAATCTCTTTGCACGAGTACTGCCCCCAATCCAGTACCAATGGCATCTGTCAAAGTGTCAAAGGGCACTAAGATTGGGGTCTTGCAAATTGCCTGCGTATACTAGAAATTCATTTTACACTCTTCTGTCCACTCAAACGCAGAGCCTTTCTTGCATAGTGACCTTATGTTGACACATTTGTCAGCAAAGTTTTTGATGAACTTTGAATAGTATTCTACCACTCCTAAAAATGTCATTATGTCATGTTTATCTTTGGTGGGTTTGGCTTGAATAATTGCCACCCTCCCTGGGTGATAGACCTTCAGCAGACAAGCGGTGACCCAAGTAATCAATCAATCTCAGTTAAGCAACATTTGGATTTTTGTAAAGTTAGTCTGGCCTTATTTATTCGGCTCAACATTTTTTGTAATGTACAATCATGGTCTTCTACAGAGGATCCAATTACCAGATCATCATCCTTACAACAGAAAATGCCCTCAGGGTCACCAAGAATATCGTTCATCACTCTCTGAAAGGCGGCAATGCATTCTTTTGAATCCAAAAGTGCCTTCTTGTGTGATAAACGTGGTGAGATCTCTGGACTCAGGGTGAAGTTTTATTTGGTGGTAAGCTGATATTAGGTCAAGTGTGGAAAAGACTTTGGCCCCACATGCAAGACTGATAATTCCTCTATGTTAGGCAAGGGAAACCTATCCACCACAACACGCCTGTTTAATGCTCTGAGGTCCACACAGAGATGAACACTTTCGTTGGCTTTCCGGACCACCACCAGTGGGGAGCGCCATTCAGAAGCTTCAACCGTCTCAATGTAATCATTAGCAATCAGCCTCTTAACTTCCCTAGATACTTAATCCCTCAAGGCAAGTGGGACGCATCGTAATTTAGCATTCACAGGAATGGCAACCCTTTTTTAGTTTGATTTTGTGATACCTCCCTATTAGACACCCTCGTTTTTCACAAAATACACCAGAGGGGTTGCTTTCTGGGGAGGATGTGATGGTGGCTACATTGCCCGAGAATTCTGGCATTGATTGTGAAACCCATACCACACTAGGACACATCCAACTTTGTCTGCAACAAACTCAAGCTTTCATGGTCTTATTCTTGCAAACCAGGGTGGCTTGAAAACACCCCAACATTGAGATTCTTGAACTACCATAATCACTTGCATTTATACGTGAGGGTCGAAGGCTTGTTTTGGAAAAACAATGTTGCCAAGCATCTCTGTGGAGGATAGTATAGTCAGAATCAATAAGCATTTTCACACCAATGCCATCAATAAGTACCACTGCGTGTGGTTTCTCATCCTTTCTTCTAGAGCGCTCAATCTCACACACAGACCAAGATATCCCTGAGGCTTCATGGTCATATAAAACCTCTTCTGAGCATTCATAATCCGACTCCTCATGAATTTCTTTAGCCCCTTTTTGAAACAAGGACTGACAATATTTGATCAAACGTCCTTTCCTACCACAATTTTTACATTGAGTTATGACCAGGACATGCAGGGTTGTTAGCCAAATGTGAAGAGCTTCCACACCTACAACATTTTCTGTGAGCCGAGCAGGGGTTGGTCTTGCCTGTGGACCCCTTCTTATCCGACTTGGTGAATACATCCTTTTTATTTTTAGGCATTCTTGGGCATTACCTTTGTAAATTTCTTAATTCATTCCTTTTGTATCTAATTATTTTACACAAGTCAACATGTGTTCCACTCTTTTAGCAATTTCTAATGCATCATCCAGAGTAGGGTCAGACCTTGCCCAGATTTCCTCTCCGATTTTGGTCTCACATGAACTCATGCAAGTGCTCATCATAAGTAGAACCAAAAAAACACTTGTTGGAAAGTTCTTGCAGGGCAGTAATAAAACATTCAACAGAACCATCCTTTGTGTGTTTCCTGGTGCTGAAATTATATTGCTGTAATACGATACTAATTTCTACATATGAAGAAAGAGGATCCACCTGTTAACCAGAAAAATGGGAGGTTGTGGGAGGTTTGGGAAGACTTTTTAGTATGAGTCTACCCTCATACCCAAAGCAGTGCATTAAAAGCGCCATGTGCCTCTAAATTCGGCCCATGAATGGCCGTCGTATAATCAATTAAATCTTCCCTCAACATATCCCATGGGACACTGGGCTCCGCCGGGGATTTGAGGAGGTAAGTTAGCCATGTTGGGGGGCAAATGATTAATAAAGGATCTAAGGTAGTGAAGCAGGAGCTGACAGAGCAAAAAGCAGTACATTAAATGTAGTGAAGACCTGTGACAAAAAAGCAACTAACACTGTAATACTCATATTGCACAACAGAAAACAACAACGTATGAAAACAAGGGCCCCAAATGATTAGAGGTGTCTGACCTAAGTCACAGATATTATGTGCGTGTTCACCTGTTAATAAATGCAGATGCCAGGAAGGACAAATTGAAGAGTGGTTGCAACTCTCGGCAAGGGAGACAGTAAGAGATGTCCTTGATTTCCAGTAGAATGGGAGTCGTCCGTGGACAGGAGGCAGGTCGGGTCAGCCGCAGGAGGTCACCAAGAAGGTTGTTGCGGCGGTGGGAACATTGTGGCTGTGCTCCGTTGAGATGCGAGCTCTGTGGTAGTTAGACAGAGGGCTACGCTAGCAGCATACCAGAAATGACAATGAAGAAGGTGCATGCTGTGCCTGCGGGAGAAAGCGGGTGTAGTAACCACAGCAGCGGCCATTGGGGGGGTAGGCAGGCTGCACAGAAAAGAAGGAAGTGTATTAATGCCAGGCTCAACGACATCCCCAGCAGCGGCATCTCTTAGCAGAGAATAAAGAGGGGGGGGTGAGGGTTTGTGGGTGTGGGGAGGGCTCCACCGGATCTAATCAGGCTGTGGGTTGTCCTAAATGCCGGAACTGGAAGATTTCCCAACAACGATTTTTCATGGGAACGGGTGCTGCCAGGGCCGATTAGACAGCAGGATGTCCTCAAGTGGATTTCTGATGGTTGAAACGCCTTCAGGAAATCTTGTGGGGAAAGCAGGAGTTCACCACAGAAACCAAGCAAAGAAACAGGATACAGGCAGGGGGAAGCGGTCCAATTCAGAGACATGTCAACTGGAGGCAGGCAGCAGGAGGGCCTCAGAGGGTTCAGGTTAACGCCTCACCATTCTGAAGTGAGGAGGTCGGCAGGTACGTTTTTAGAGTTCCTTTATTTGAAATAAAAAGGTATTTCTGTCCAAGATGAATCTCTCTTCGGAGCAGGTTAACATTTATGGTATACATTACTCACTGTAGTCGTATTTCTGATGCTTGCATCTGCTTAGATTCATATGCTCTGCATAGTCCGACATATACTGGTAGTCGCGGAGTACTCACAAACTTGAAAATAGACATAGACAGGCCGTGTTAGTAACACTATTCCTAGTGTGATGTGTATTGTACCCATGGTCCTTCACGCTTTGAGGTACCTCAGATTGTTTGTTTCCGACATGAGGTTGCATGAAGTGTAGCGTGAGAACAGATCTGATAAAGCAGAAACAGTGATAAACCAGAACACATCTAAGTGCCTTCTACGCCAGTAGGGGAGGAAGGGCGGGAGCATGTGAATCTAAGCAGATACAGTCATCAGAAATATGATTACGGGGAGTATTTTATCCATTCTGAGGCTTGTGGATTTGCTTTGATCACATGCTCTGCATAGATTAGCAAGCAGTATCTGGAGAAGGAGGTGGAATGTGAGAAGGTACAGTGGGAAATAGATGTTTTAGAACCGCTTGACCCAGTTGTGAATCTGATTTAGACTGAGTGTCAATGCAATAATGCGGTGTGAAAGTATGAATGGAACTCTATGCAGCAGCTTTGCAAATGGCGTCTAGTGTGACGTTTGCAATGAAGGCTAAGGTAGCTCGGTACCTCTGGTAGAGGGAACCCTGGGAGTGAAAGGTAAAACTCTTTTGGATAGGGAATAGCAGAGCTGTATGCACGACTATCAATTTGGAGATGCCATTATTTTTTTATATGTGATCGCCTTCTCTCCCAGGTGATATGGAAACAAAGAGCTGGTCTGTTTACCTTAGAGGTTTTGTTTTGTTCACATGGTACAAGACCGCCCTCCATACATTAAGTGTATGGAGGCTTCTCTCAGCCGAGTTGGAAGGATTTTGAAAGAAGGTAGGAAGTTCTATGAATTGATTAACATGGAACATTTTAATGAAAACCTAGGATGTGTTCTGAGGACATCCTTTTCTTTGTGGATTATGAAGAAAGGGTCTTTTACGGGCAAAGCCTGTAGCTCACTGACTCATCTTATAGAGGTGATGGCTACTAGGAATGCAGTTTTGTAAGTCAGATGTTTTAGGCTGGCCTTCTGCATAGGCTCAAAGGGTGGGCCCATGAACCTGGACAGTACTACATTAAGATCCCAACCCAGCGGAGGGTTATAAATGCGAGGGTATAGCCTCTTTACCCCCTTCATTAATGCTTAAATGACAGGAACTTTCCACCAGGACACCACCTTTTGTGAAGTGATGTAAGCCGACAGGGCCACCGGGTGTACTTTGATGTAGTTGAATACTAGGCCGGAGTATAGTAGGTAAAGCATGTAATGTAGAATGCTAGCTGGGGAACATTCTGTTGGGTTTAGGGTTTGTGACCTGCACCATATCACAAATCTCTTCCACTTATTGAAATAGCAGTGTCTGGTGTTGTGTTTCCGTGCCTCCTTTAGGATATCCATATACCTTTGTGGAAGATTTAAGTGGCCAAATTCTATGACTTCTGGAGCCAAGCTGCCAAGTTCATGGATTGGGGGCGAGGATGAAGTGATGCTCCCTTGTGCTGTGTTAGCATGCTGTATGGGCACAGGAGCTTGATTGGGTCGCACACCGCCAGTTTGAGCAGATGTGGAAACCAAGGCCCACAAAGGAGCAACCAGGATTATTGTCACTTGTTCCTGGTGCATCTTGTGCACTACTTTGCGCAGGAGTGGTGTCAGGGGAAAAGCGTAAGCAAATTTCCCTGACCAGTTCCTCCACAGAGCATTCCCCTTGGACCCTGGTTGGGGAAACCTGGACACAAAGTTTGGGCATTGAGCGTTTAGGTTTGTGGCGAACAACTCTAATGTGGGGTGACCCCATTGTGAGAATATTCCGTCAAGGATATCTTTGTCGAGTTGCCATTCGTGTTCTTCTGGTGAAGGGTATATCTGCTTAGAGTGTCTGCCAGAGAACTGAGTGCCCCTGGAAATGTTGAGAAGTTGGGAACATGTTCCGCTTGAGTTGTCGAAACTGATATATTGTTTCGTCTTCATTGTATATGTTGGCCTATGCCCAGTCGCTTTGCGAGGAAATCCGTATTGCAAGGTCGTGACCTTAAGTTAATCAAGCCTCCATTTTAGGTTAGACCGCCATTTTGGTTTATCGTGCAAAGTCACCCTGTGGCCTAAAATGGTCGACCTGTGTCCTCTTGTTTTCACTTGAACCTCTTCAACCTCTGTAGGCGAGTTAATGTCCAACCTGCCTGCAGGCTATATGTTAGGGTCATGTAGACCTTGTCCTTTCTTGACCTAGGGTTCAGGGGATTATTTGAATCGGCGATGTTAACCTACAAGTATACAAGAACAATAATGCTATTTAAACATGACATGCGAAACATCTGTTTGACCTGCATTGAAGCAAATGTGTAAAGAGTGTAAAGTCACATCCAGAGAATAATAGTACTTGTTAGTAAATATATTAAGAAGTAAACCACATGCACGTGATATGTAAATTATGAATGAACCTGGCGCGAACCCTAGCCCAGTACATGATTAACTTGTAGGAGGCTGGATATCGTTACGAAGAAACTGTATAAATATGCTGATGTCCAGCTAGCAATTCCTGTTCACTGCTCACATTGAACCTTCTGGTGGTCTCTGTGAAGTACTGACGGCCAAATAGCTATTTGTGTACTTTGTTTTTGTAAACTGTTCAGTGTTGCAATAAAGATTCTGGGAATCTTTACAAGCTTGTGTTGGTGTATTTCTCTTTGCATGGTGTAAACGCCTTAATATTGTATTTTCTGATTTCACAGATGGCGCCCGAATAGGGACCCTCAAGATTGACTTTGTCTCGTTGAAGGTTGGCACAGCTATCGGACCGGGATCGGACGGTGTCAACAAAACGGCCCCTCTGGACGAGAAGCGAATTCCTCGACAGAACAGCACGATCCGATCCCTGAACGGTGAGCTGTAGCCCGAGACGTCATCTTGACGAGGGTCCATATATCAAGGTGGGTAAATTTGCCGAAATCATCAGACACGTGGGTCCTTAGATTGTCCTTAGTAACCCGATCGGGCCTCCCAGTCCTTTGGTCAGGTGAATCGTGACCCGATTCTTAATTTAACCCTGACAATTTGGCGCATTGTACTCGCGAGCACAATTATTTGACCAGGTAACACCAGAATTCTGATATGCCTGAGAAATTGTCTGCCCGCTTCAGGGCATTATTCCGCGGTGACAGACAATCTTTGGAAGTTAGCCGTCCCGCACCACAGGAGGGGTCGCCTGCATTTACTATGTACTGTAAGAAAGGCTTTGGTAGTATAGCATTTAATGATATTTGGCACAGACAGACCAGACATAACTCTAATCTTTGGTGGCCAACCAATGGTAGCTTCGAAATCCCTCGGTTAGAATATTTAGAGTCTGTATTGATAAAGAAACAGGCTAGACCTGCAGCTTTTGATGTATTGCACAGTTGGAAAACAGAAGCTTTGCAGCAACAAAAGAGTAGAGAAAAACATATGCGTCGACATATGACGAATGCCGAAAAGGCACTGTTATATGATCAAAATAAACAATTGGAATCAGTTAGGAACACGGACAGAGCGTTTCAATTAGGCATTCAGAAAATGTACCCTTCGAAAGATTTTCATACGTCCAATGAATTGATTAACAAACTTTTGCATGAACGAAGGCCTGATGCCTCTGCACCACCCCGAACATTGCTCCTCCTAATGCTTTGCCCCTTCCTGTCGCTATTCCTCCTCCTCCTATAGTTCCCCCGGTCCTTCCTATTGTTCTTCCTGTTGTTCCTCCAGCCGTCGCTCCTTTGCCTGCTCCCTTGCCTCCACTTATTGATATTTAGAATGTGCCTACTCTCCCTCTTCCAAGTGATTCCGTATCGCTTGTAGTAGACCAGGGAACGGGATCAAGGGTTGTGACTCGTAATACTGTGTCCCCAGATAAAAAGAATGAATTGATTGCTTGGGCTAAACATTGTATGGAGAGGGGTGAACACGCTGATGTTTTTTCCACACTCGAAAATCTAAAAAGTATCCCTGAGAAAAATGTTTTTATTGAAGGACTAGGAATTCATTTGAGCATAATGTGGAATAGATTAAACGATGTAGATCTCCCACAAGGGTTACGGATTTGAACACCTTAGCGTTGTCTAGAGATACTGCGGAGAAAGTATATGAGCATGTCAAGAGGATTTTTGTGTATAGGAAGGAGTTGGAAGAGTTACAGAATGAAGAAGCAGATGGTGATAGTTTAGGCACTGTATTCTTACAGAAACGTTTTTGTCCTCGCCGCGAATTGATAGGTGAGGAAGTGCGAATTTGTGCAAAGGATGCGATAAGATGGATTTCGGATATGTTGATAACTCCAGCCGAAGTATATGACAAGTATAGTCAGTATACGTTAGAAATGCAAAAGAAAGTGATACAGGTTATGATAGAATACCTGCAGGATGAGTGTGTAAAAAGAAAGATTTGTTGTCCCGCAGAATTGTTGGGTGTTTATAAGAGAGCCTTGTCGATTGATACCTCTTCCACTGCCTTAGCGCTTGATTTGGCTCTGTTGCTTAGTAAGCGTTCGGAGCTACCTACTTCTCAGTTGCCTATGAGAAAGGTCCCTCCGACATTTGTCCCAAAGGTTGAGATTGCGGCCGATGCTGCACGAGGTATACTCGCTGTGGACATTTCTGCACATTATGTATTGCAGTTTGTTCACGTCCCGTTCTCGAGACAGGAAGTGAACACCATAAAGCAATCTATTCCTGATATAAGAAAGAATCCGACGGGGTTCTATAAAGAAAAAGAGTCAGTCCTACAATCATCGGTATTCACCTTAACTGATATTGATTTTTTATTTCCCGTACTCCTGCCAGTTGATTTGTGGAAACAGATTAGGACTGTAGATGATGTACCTGGGTTAGGAGATACATGGGATAACATGGTTAGGCTCAACAGAGAAAGACCAGCTGGCGAGAGACCGCCTCAAGTGATATTAACTTTGCCTGATAGGATTTGTAAAATTAAAAACCATAATTCCTGAAAAAAGAATCATTTGGGACAAGCTTACGGCCTTTTTCCAAGGAAAGTCCGAAGGTGCTACCGAGTTCTTTAATCGGTTCGAACAAGTGTTTTCGGATTTCAGTGGACAAGACTTATGTACAGAGTCAGGGAAAAGGCTGTTTGTCGACAAATTTGTACGTGGATTGCTGCCTGACATCCAGTTGCAGATTATGTCCTCCGAAAGCGCTTGGCAGGCGAAGTCTCTTTCAGAAGTCCTGCACATGGCTCAGTACTATGAAAATCGTGTGAATAATGAAAAGGAAAAACTTGAAAAAAGAAAAGGGTGACCTGAAAACAAAAGTACTATTACAACAGATTGTTAGAAGCCCCAGAGGGGGTAGTACGCAATTTAGAGGTCAATATGTTCCACAGGGAAGTATGCCCCTGGCTCCAGTAACCATTAAACAGTGTGCCTATTGTCGACAGGAAGGTCACTGGCGTGCACAATGTCCGACCTTCCAGCAAAGGTCATTTGGGAACATGGGTAGACGAACCAGAGGTCGTCCAGGTGTAGGGGGCCCTGGTAGAGGTCAGTTTACGCCAGAATCACAGCAACCTTTTTCACAGGATAAACAAGTATTGAGTGTGGATAAGGAACAAGTTACTTACCTGTAACTGTTGTTCTCCAGCATGGGTCTGGCATGGATTCACATGCTCATGAATATTCCCCGTCGTCAGGCTGGGAATCCTCGATAAAGAAAAAACCAGTATCAGTTTCGTTTCTGATCTGTCTTTCGTAGTAATAACCAATCACTGGTCTCAGCAAATGACTGCCCTCTACCTAAGCACCGCCTCTGGCAGCCATCTTCAGATTTGGAAGCACGTGAAGTGGCAGTATGACCAAGTGAAGAGCCGCAGAGGGGTAGGCGGGAGGGTTCGCATGTGAATCCATGCCAGACCCATGCTGGAGAACAACAGTTACAGGTAAGTAACTTGTTCCTTCTCCAGCATGGGGTCTGGCATGGATTCACATGCTCATGAATAAAGAATACATAGCAGTACACACATGCACAACCACGGGAGGTGGCAAAGGCTCAACATTAAGCATTACATCAAACCCAACATTAAGCACCTTACCTCCTCACCAGGCTCACCTCAGGCGAACAGGTTGCGCAGCACTGCTTGGCCGACCCTGGACTCCTCCCTGGAATCCCGATCGACGCAGTAGAATTTCGTGAAGGTGTGCGTCGACCTCCACGTAGCAGCCCTGCATATGTCCAGCAGGGGCACACCAGAAAGGAACGCCGTGGTGGCTGCGATCGCTCTGGTGGAATGGGCTCTCGGACGGCCAGGCAGCGGTCGGTTTGCCAACCGATGACAGTACATGATACAGCCGGAGAGCCATCTGGAAATGGAAGCCTTCGAGAGAGCCTTCCCCTGATTGACTGGTCCAAAATTCACAAAGAGTTGTGACGTCTTCCGAAAACACTTTGTGCGGTCCACGTAGAACTTCAGCGCTCTAGCCACATCCAGCGAGTGCAAAGTCCTCTCAGCCGGCGACGAAGGCGACGGGAAGAACACAGGCAACACCAAGGGTTCGTTGAGATGGAAGTCCGACGGTACCTTGGGCATGAAGGAGGGGTGCGTCCTGAGCACTACCCTCGTGTCGTGAAAAGTCAAGTACGGGGCCTTGCAGGAAAGGGCCTGGATCTCTCCCACCCGTCGTGCGGAGGTGATGGCCACAAGAAAAGCTGTTTTCCACGACAGAAACTTCAACGGGGCCGAGTGCAGAGGCTCGAACGGAGGTCCCATGAGCTTGGTCAGCACCACGTTGAGCTCCCACGCCGGGGCCGGAGCCTTCACCGGCGGGAACGATCTGAACAGTCCCTTCATGAACTCTTTCACCAGACGAGACCACAAGGACGTCCGGCCCGTGGTTCTGGTGTATCAGGAGATCGCAGCAAGATGAATCTTGATGGACGCGTGTGCCAGTCCAGCTTTGGCCAGCGTCAGCAGGTACGGCAGTACCCGGGGAGCCGTAATCCGTAGAGGGTTAATCTTCTGTGCGTGGCACCAGACAGAGAACCTCTTCCATTTGTGTCCGTAGCATTTAAGAGTCGAGGACGCCCTGGCCTTTGCAAGAACCTCTCTGCAGTCGGCCGGTATGTCGTATCCTCCAAACTCTAGCGCTGCAGGAGCCAGGCCTGCAAGTTCAGCGATTTCGGGTCGTGGTGGAGGATGGCGCCTCCTTCCCTGGAGAGTAGATCCGCGTCCACCGGCAGCTTGATTGGCGGGGACGCTGATAAGTCCAGAAGGTCCGGGAAAAATATCTGCCTCGGCCACGCAGGTGCGACGAGGATCATCCTGCACCGTGACCTCTTGAGCTGGTTGACGAGCCGGATTAGCAGTGGCAAAGGAGGGAACGCGTAGAGGAACAGGCCCTCCCAGGGGAACGAGAAAGCATCGCCCATGCTCCTCGCCTGGGGAAACCTGCTGGCGAACCTCCGGCACTTGGAGTTCGTCGCCGTCGCAAACAGGTCGATCTGGGGTGTGCCCCACCGTCGGAAGAGGCGATCCACTAGATCCTGCCGTAGTTCCCACTCGTGGCACGAGCGCAGCTCCCTGCTGAGTGAGTCGGCGATGGTGTTTTTTATCCCTGCCAGATGAAACGGCACCAGAAACATCCTTTGGGCGACGGCCCAATGCCACAGGTCCTGCGCCTCCTTGGACAGTGCTGGGGACCTGGTTCCGCCCTGTTTCCTGATGTAAAACATGGTGGTGGTGTTGTCGGTGAAGATCCTCACCACCTTGCCCTTGAGGGACGGAAGGAAGGACCTGAGGGCCCAGAACACTGCACAGAGCTCCAGGACGTTGATATGGAGGGACTTCTCCGTCGGGAGCCAAAGGCCTCTCGCGTGCAGACCTTCGGAGTGCGCTCCCCACCCTTCCAGGGAGGCATCCGTGGTCACTGTCTCCTGGTGGTCTGGGGTCTGGAAGTCCATGCCCGCCGTCAGATGCGCGCGGGTGCCCCACCACCGGACTGCTCGGCGGAAACTCTCGTCGAGTGTGATCCTCTCTTCGAAGCCGCCCGTCGTTTGGACCCAGCGCGCGTCCAGGAACTCCTGTAACGGGCGCATCCGGAGCCTGCACATGGGAATGAGGTAGATGCAAGAAGACATCATTCCGAGGAGGGACTTGATGGACCTCACCTTGGCCGCGTCGGAAACCAACATCCGCTGTACCTTGCCCAGGATGGACCTGGTCCTTTCCTCTGACGGGGAGGCCAGAAGGGACACTGTGTCGAGCTTCGCTCCCAGAAACAGTGCGTCTTGCGCGGGTACCAGGTGGGACTTGGCGTAGTTCACGGAGAATCCCAGGTCTGTGAGAAGTTGGACGGTCCTTGTCGTGTGCTCCACGGCGAGCTCCCTCGTCTTGGCTCGGATGAGCCAGTCGTCCAGGTAGGGGTAGACGTGGATCCCCTTGCGGCGCCACCGGTGCAAGGCACTTGGTAAATACCCTGGGTGCCGACCGTAGTCCGAAGGGGAGGGCTTTGAACTGGTAGTGACGCCCTTGGACCACAAACCTGACTCGGTGCCCCTTTAGGATGGGAATATGGAAGTAGGCATCCTCCAAATCCAACGACGACAGGAAGTCTCCTTCCTCCAGCTGACCCAGGACGTGCTGGAAGGTGACCATCCGGAACTTCTGCGCCTTGATGAACTTGTTCAGACGTCGCAGGTCTAGGATGGGGCGCCATCCTCCCGTGTTCTCCTTCACGAGGAAGTATCTCGAGTAAACTCCGGAGCCCCGAAGCCTCTTTGGGACGAGTTCGATGGCGCCCTTCCTGAGCATCGCCTTTACCTCCTGGAGAAGCTGAGGGACGTGAAGCTCTTTCCTGGCCACGGGGGGGGACCGCGGGCACCTTCTTTGAAACTCGAGCGCGTGGCCCCGGGCTAAGGCGTCCAGCACCCAACGGTCGGTGGAGATGGACTCCCACACGCTGACGAAGCTCGCCAGCCGGCCTCCCACCGGGGTGCTTCGGTGGGGGCCCGACCCCATGGCCGGTT
Organism: Ambystoma mexicanum; assembly: GCF_040938575.1. Lineage (NCBI taxonomy): Eukaryota > Metazoa > Chordata > Amphibia > Caudata > Ambystomatidae > Ambystoma > Ambystoma mexicanum. The sequence continues at coordinate 1,177,887,629 of NC_090923.1, forward strand.
CAATCCTGTTTCGACGAGGCTTTGCCGCCTTGACCTCCTTGGCGACGACGGCGGGGTCCGCCAGACTTGCCTCGTCCTCTGTAGGCCTCCTGAGACGACGAGCGGGCCGCTTGACGGTAGGTGGAGAAACCGCCGCCGGATCCTTTGGAGGCGCCCTTGCCTCCGCCGCTCCGAAAGGCCGGCCGTCGTTGCTGTAGAACCCCAAGGGCCCGGGCCGTCTCAGTGTCCGCTTTAATGGCCTGAAGGGAATCGTCCACTGTTTTCCCAAACAGGTTGTTCCCATCGAACGGCATGTCCAGGACTCTGGTCTGTACGTCTTGACGGAAGTCCGTAGCCTTGAGCCATCCACGCCGCCTAAGGCACACGCCGTTGCCCAACTGGCGAAACCCAGTGTCGGCGATGTCCGTCGCAATAGTGATGGCGTGGTCCGACGCCACCTCACCTTCCTGTAGGATCTCCAGGGCATCCGCCCTCTTGTCGTCCGGTAGGAAGTCCAGCAGGGGAGCCTGTCGTAGCGGGCCACGATAGCCAAGGCGTTGGCCGCTTTAATCATCGTCGCTGCAGACGAGATGACCCTGCGTCCCATAGCGTCCAATTTCTTTCCCTCGCCGTCTGATGGGGAAGTCGATGTGGAGGCCGCACCCCCCCCGCTTTCTTCCTGGCCGCCGCGGAGACGACGGAGTCCGGGGTAGGCTGCGCCCGGAGGCACAGGGTGGGCCGCGTCCGGGACCCGGTACTTCTTCTCGTACCGGTCTCTTCTAGCTGGCGTCGTGGAAGGGTTCTTGAGGAGGGCGAGGCCCTCATCCCAAATGTCGTTCAGTAGAGGCACCGCGAGGGCCGTCTTCCTCTTGGCCTCGCGCCGTTGATAAAGGAATCCTTCCTTTTTCTTCTCCTCAGGGCAGAGTTGGAAAAGCTCGGATGCCCTGGCGATCATGGAGTGGAACGATCCAATCTCGTCGGGCGGAGAAGCCCTGGTGGGAGGTGACGACGGTAGATCCTCGTCGTATACCTCGTCGTCCGTACCCGTTGCTGCCGTGTCAGTCCCCGTATCATCCCCTCGGGTGGACGGGGAGGAGGGCTGGACGGGTCGCGACGGCTGAAAAGGAGGTGGAGGGTGAATCCTCCTTTTCTTGGGCGGGGGAACACCAGAAGGTCCCGGTTCAGGATCCCCTGACGGGAGAGGTTCCTCCGTCGGCAACGGTAGTCTCGTCCTTATCTCTGAGCATAAGGACTGTATAGCCAACAAAATGGCCGCCGAGTTGTCTTGCGGCGCTGGCAGCGGGGAATCCGACGGGCGATCAGGGGCCCCGTCGGCACCCTCGACGATGTCGTCACCTGCGTCGGTATCCATCCCGACGGGCCGGTCTTCATCCACGCCAAGGCCGTGGCTTAAGACCTCGATCAGCTCTTCCTCCGAGGTTGAAGCCGAATCTACGACGACGCCCTGCCCCCCCTTTTTCTTCCCCACCGGGGATTTCACGGGGGTCCTATCGATGGGCACAAAAGAGGACTCCCTCCGAGGTGGCAGGGAGACTCTGAGCCCCGAGGTCGCCACCACTGGTGTAGCCTCCACAGGCTGAGCCAGGGCCGCCGCAACAGTATCGATAGAGGGCTTGGCTGAATGGATTAAGGCCTTCACCACCTTAGGTGCGCTCACCGCCTTATCCTTGAGGGGGGGGAACACTGCCTCGCTCCCCCTCCGATGGGGCCTTCGAGCTCGACCGGGGCCTCTCCAGGAGCTTCGCCGGGTGCTCGCCCTTCCTCTTACCCGACCCTGAGCGTTGACTGGTGGCTGAAGGTGCCGGGGAGGGTGCGCCCTGCCTGGCGCCCGTAGAGCCCGACCGTTCGGCGCTCCCGGTGCCAGCGGACTCGCGGTGCTTGGCCTTGTGTTGGACCCCCGTCGCCGGGGCGTCCTCAAAGGTCTTAGAAGACCGCTCGGATTTCTTCCTCTTCTTCTCGCCTGACGGCGAGGCGTTGATGGCGGTCCTTCATGGTCCGCTCCGACATATTGCCGCAAAACGCACAGTCCTTCTCCACGTGCGTCTTGTCCTCATGCAGGCAGTAGAGACAAAAGGAGTGTTCGTCCTCCTTAAAGACGTTCTGCAGCTGGCATCCAGGGCAGACCCTGAACAGCTTTCCGGGCGTCGAGCTTCCCTTCTCCTGGGCCATGTCTGGGCCTGAGAAGCTTCTGGAGTCCTCCAAAACGTAGCACGACGAAATCTTCACCCTTGAGGGGCGCAGACGAATCCGACACGGGTCCCCGTTGATCGGATGGAGAGTCGGTGGAGCTTGAGGCTCTTTTGACCGGAAAAAACGAAGTTTTTGAGAAAAAACGTGAAAAAATAGCACTAACGCTCGAGAGCAATAGCACGAGGATCCCAACACATGAACGTGCGGTAAAAATCTGAAGATGGCTGCCAGAGGCGGTGCTTAGGTAGAGGGCAGTCATTGGCTGTGGTCAGTATGACGCAGAGACCAGTGATTGGTTATTACTACGAAAGACAGATCAGAAACGAAACTGATACTGGTTTTTTCTTTACCGAGGATTCCCAGCCTGACGACGGGGAATATTCAGGAGCATGTGAATCCATGCCAGACCCCATGCTGGAGAATAGAAACATTTTGATCATCCTTCTGCTGCATACCTCTCTGAGGAACTTCCTTTTGATGAAATTCTGTTTCATTAGCATTGCCCGAAGCAGGATTTGGAACCAACGCCTATCCCCGTTCATCAGAAAGGTCCCTACATTGAGATGGTGGTGGGAAATAGGAAGCATCTATTTTTAGTAGATACGGGAGCACAAAAGTGTTCCATTGACCATTCACGGGTTCCAAACATTCCCCTGTCAGGGCAATCCAACATTTCTGTAGGGTTTTCAGGCACACCTGTAATTTGTCCAGTCTCTTTGCCGGTACCGATAATAGTGGGTCCCTTCACGGAGCAGTGTCCATTTCTACTTACTACAAACTGTGGAAAGAATTTGCTGGGGTTAAATTTGTTGAAGGAATTGAATGCAGTAATACATTGCTCCTTGGGCGGAGTTTGGTTAACAATTTCACCTCAGCAATCACTCGCCTCTCAGTTTTTGACTCGACCTTTACCGCCAGAATTCAGTAACATTCTGGAATGCTGATGGGCAATTGATGATAATGATGTGGGCATTCTTCAAATTGAACCTGTTAAAATTATTCTGAAACATGGAGTAAAACTGCCTCATATTCCACAATATAAGATCTCTGTTGAAGGCGAACAGGCTTTGAAATGTATAGTTTCTGATTTTGTACATCGTGGAGTAATTGAGGAAATTACAGGTAGTTTGTGTAACAGCCCGATTTTGCCGGTGTACAAAAAAGGTGATAATGCGATTCCTTTTTCGGTTTATAATTGATTTGCGTGCTATTAACAAAATTGTGGCTCCTCAGTTTCCCATTGTACCTGATGTAACAACGATACTATGATTCCGGCTTCTGCCACTCACTTTAGCGTTGTGGACCTCAAAAATGCATTTTTTCAGTATTCCTATACACAAGGATAGTAGGTATTTGTTCGCGATTACCCTAGGTGGACGCTCGTTCACATTCACTCGTTCACCACAAGAGTACACTGAGAGTCCAAGTATTTATAGTAGAGCATTGAAAGAGCAACTCGATACTCTCGAGTTGCCTACTACTTGCTCGTTACTACAGTATGTAGATGATCTCCTCTTGGCTGCTGATTCTGAGAGTGCCTGTAAAGAAGGCACCATGTTGTTGCTTTGCCATCTAGCAAAACATGGCCATAAAGCTTCACTCAAAAAATTCCAATATTGTTGCCAGGAGGTCGCCTATTTAGGCCATCTCCTGTCAAAGCAGGGACGAAGGTTGACACCTGAACGAATAAAAATTATTTCTGGCATGTCTGTCCCAAATACGCAGAAGGAAGTTCGAGCCCTGATAGATATGGCTTCTTACTGTAGATTGTGGATCCCTAATTTTTTGTTAACGATTAAACCAATGCTGGCTTTGACAAAGAAGGGCCTTTCTTTGCCATGGACTTTGGAACACCAGACAGCATTTGATTTACTCAAAACCGCGCTGTGTTCGGCACCGGTTTTAGGAACTCCAAATTATGAAAAGGCCTTTGTGTTGTATGTGCATGAACGTGATGGATGTGCTGTGGCTGTGTTAACGCAGGAACATGGAGGGAAGAATAGGCCGTGGGGCTATTTCTCATCCGTCCTTGATCCTGTTGCATGCGCTTTGCCAAGATGTTTGAGAGCTGTCGCTGCTGCTGCTGTGTCTGTAAAACAGAGCGAGGGAATGGTCCTGGGTCATGTGTTAACCCTAATGGTACCTCACTCTGTAGATATTTTATTGAATAGAACTCAAACGCAACACCTCACTTCCGCACGATTGACAAGATACGAATTGATCTTGTTTGCTCCCCACATTCAAATTCAGAGGTGTTGTGTATTAAATCCGGCTGAACTTTTACCTGTCCCGCAAGATACGGTTGATAGTGACGAAACGTCACACGATTGCCTTTACACTACAGAACAAGAGACTAAAGGTAGAATCGATTTGAAAGGTACACCTTTGAATAGCCCACAAGGAGAGCTATTTTGTGATGGCTCTTGTTTCAAACTTCCGAATGGTACATCCACAGCTGCTTATGCCGTCACTACCTTGAGCACGATTGTGGAAACCAAACTAATCATGCATCATTCCGCGCAGGCCGCAGAAATTATAGCATTAACTCGAGCCTGTGAACTTTCTGAAGGGCTTACAGTAAATATATATACTGACAGCCAGTATGCCTTTGGGGTGGTTCACAACTTCGGTTGACTCTGGAAAGAACGAGGTTACAGCACAGCACTTTAATAGTGCGATTACTTTCAGCGCTCGCACTCCCTGTTCAATTAGCCATTGTAAAATGTACAGCACATCAGAAGGTTACAGATGATATAGGAAAAGGGAATGCTTTCGCTGATCAGATAGCTAAACAAACTGCCACTGACTTTAGTTCAGAAATGTATGCCGTAAGGGAAACTGTAAATGTTTGCAATTTTGGCGAAAGTATTGATTCTGTAAAAGACATTCAAACAGATGCTACTGTAGAGGAGACCAAGAAATGGGTCGCGGGTGCAGGGAGATCGGATGGTGTTTGGTGGACAATGTTGAAGGAAAATGGTTACTCCCTGACGCCTATATTACAATGATGGTCATTATGGCTCATGGTCCGACCCATGTCTGTGTGCGTAAATTAACAAAAATGTTACGCAGTGTATGGGCCAATGATAACATTTTCAAAATTGCGGAGCGCTTTGTCCAAGGGTGCATGGTCTGCTTGCAGCACAATGTAGGAAAAGGTACCTCGACTCCTAGAGGAAGTTTCGCTCCACCTTCTGTTCCATTTGAGGTCATCCACTTGGATTTTATTGAGATGGAACATTGCAACAATCTTAAATACGTGTTGGTTGTCATTTGTGCATTTAGCAAGTGGGTTGAGGCCTTCCCTGTTAGAGATGCAACTGCCATAACCATGGCAAAGACTATGTTGAAAGAGTTCTTTCCTAGGTTCGTGCTGCTGAGAGTCATCTGGTCGAATAATGGGCCACACTTAATCGCTGCTGTAATCCTACAAATATGTGAAGGATTGCAGATTGATAAACGGTTCCATTCGGCCAGACATGCCCAAAGTGCCGGATTAGTGGAAAGACATAACGGCATTATAAAGAACAAGCTCACTAAGGCGTGTGCTGGCACCAAGTTAAAATGACCGGACGCCTTACCGACCGTGTTGCTGTCGATGAGAACAACCCCTCAAACTAAGACTGGGCTTTCTCCCTTTGAGGTGGTGATGGGGAGGCCTGCTAATATTTGGGGTATGCCAAAGAGTCGCTCATTGCGGGATGTAGACAATGTGCTTCTTTCAGATTACTGTAACCAGTTGACTAAAAATCTATTTTCAATTTATCACTAGGTGCGAGAGGCATTACCTGTACGATACAAGGGTCCCGGTCACAGTCTACGACCAGGAGACTGGATCCTTACGAAAGTTTTTGAAAGGTCGTCCTGCCTTGCACCTCGGTGCAGGGGTCCCTACCAGGTCCTGCCAGTCACCCAGACTGCGGTGCGGGTAGCTGGGTGGAAGAATTGGATACATGCAACGCAAACCAAACAGATCCCGCAGCCTGTGCCATACGATACAGAAGACACAGAATCACTTTCCAATGCTGTAACCAACGTGCCTGAAACAGCAACAACCGACAAGAGAGTATCAGAGACTGTTCCAGAGTTCGTAAGGCCAGACAAAACGGCCATCTTGTCTCCGCACTCTCCAACAGTGGTACTTCCGGATCATCCATTTTCTGATCCCATTTCCGTTTACTCGCCACCTCCAGTGGGAAGTGACGACATCTTGCTTTCTGATCCTTCAGCACCAGAAAATGTGAAATATAATTTACGTCCAAGAAAATAGACGTACGGCACGGTTTGACTGTGCGATTGGAGAAATCATTTGAGGGCTTGCCTTTTGTCCCGACTGTACAAAAGGATTCTGTTGGCTAAGGGTTGTGGGAAAGACATTAAGAAGACGCGCGACTGGAGTCGCCAGCAAATGAACAATTGGCGTTTTTTCGATTGAAGACTACGATGCCTGCACCCGCTACCGCTCGTACCGAACTTTTAGATAAATATGTGACTAGCAGAGACAATGAGCAAACGTCGAAGGGGACCACAAAAACGTATTGTTGCCTTTTTGTAATAATAACTGGGTTTTTAGTAACTACTGGTTTTGGGTTGTGGTACCTGGAGGAAGCCTATCCGCTAGAGGACTTTTTACCTGTTGAAAATGTATCTGTTATACCCACTCCTTCCGTGCAATTGCATACCTTGTCGCATGGAGATTCTTTGCATAGACGGAACTATCAGAATAATACTCTTTTGTTAATAATGAATGCCACTCATGCAATTTTCAATAAGACCAACTGCTGGATCTGCTCGCATTTGCCGCAACATGGGGATAAGGGGCTAGGTTGGTACATTCATCCTTTACCTTTGACAACTGCTTGTTAAGCTTCTCTTAGAGCACTATTCTTTGGCCGTTGGAATGACAGCATCTCAGGGAACTTTGATGGTACAAATTTGAATAGTTTTGAAAAACGTGTTTTGATGCCCCTGGGATGCTCGCTTTTTGCAAATAGGAGTAAGCCAAACGTTGCTTCCGTTAGGCCCTCTGATAGATTGTCTCGTCCCTTTCAGTCTTTGATCTCTTTCAAAATGGCTCCTATAGGCAATAAGGATGTCACGCCTCGATCTAATTCTGTTAATCATAGCCCCGACTCAGTGTCCTTCTGCATACAGAGGAATGGAACACGGTCAATGGGCGATTTAAGAAATTGTGCGAACGTTGCGAACTTGACTAGTGAGAACAGACCGCTGTATGTAGGTGAACCTGTCTATTTTGTTTGCGGTAATGTGGCATTTCCATGGTTGCCTAGGGAGTGGCAAGGAACTTGCTATCTAGGGATCCTATTACCTGGGGTATTTATTGCCAGTACTGCAGAAATCTCGAAGACTCGTCCACAGCGAGATGTGAAGGGGGATCCTCCAGCACAAACCTTAGGGGACATAATGAAATCCTTTGTGCCATTTCTTGGGCAAATTATGAATTCAGAAGATATCAGGGGACTAGCTTGAGTACTGGAGAGAACCATCAACCGGACCACTGACATACTCTATAATATGACGTTAGAACAGAAAGCGATAAGATTAGTAGCTCTGCAGAACCGGATGGCATTAGATGTCATTCTGGCTGAGCGTGGAGGAGTATGTAAATTAGTGGGGTCCGCTTGCTGCGTTTACATACCAGACTCCTCTCCAACGATCTTTAGGGCAATCCAAAATCTACATTTTCTTATTTCGGAAGTGCATATTTCTGAGGGAAACTGGGAACTTAGTGCATGGTTTTGGGATCTCCTACGGTCGTGGGGATGGAAGTTGCTTTCGGCCCTGCTGATTATCTTGGGTAGTTTACTGTTCCTTTGTTGTTGTATGCAGTGTCTCCCTGGTATATGTTCGATATTAGGGGGATGTTGCGCGCAAGCAGCAAGTGTATTAGGGCATAAAATATACGCCCCAGATAAGGTTTCCAAGGACTACGTGTTGAAAGAAACTCTAGTGTCTGATCTAATGGCAATAGATATGTCTGATAATGATTCGGGGTGTATAGACATTGAAATGTGGAGTTAGTCGTAAAGTGATCGAAGGTAGTTTAGCGCTTGGCAAAGGCCAAAAGGAGGGTTTGTCGAAAAACTGATATATTGTTTCGTCTTCATTGTATATGTTGGCCTATGCCCAGTCGCTTTGCGAGGAAATCCGTATTGCAAGGTCGTGACCTTAAGTTAATCAAGCCTCCATTTTAGGTTAGACCGCCATTTTGGTTTATCGTGCAAAGTCACCCTGTGGCCTAAAATGGCCGACCTGTGTCCTCTTGTTTTCACTTTAACCTCTTCAACCTCTGTAGGCGAGTTCATGTCCAACCTGCCTGCAGGCTATATGATAGGGTCATGCAGACCTTGTCCTTTCTTGACCTAGGGATCAGGGGATTACTTGAATCGGCGATGTTAACCTACAAGTATACTTGAAAAATAATGCTATTTAAACATGACATGCAAAACATCTGTTTGACCTGCATTGAAGCAAATGTTTAAAGAGTGTAAAGTCACATCCAGAGAATAATAGTACTTTTTAGTAAATGTATTAAGAAGTAAACCACATGCACGAGATATGTAAATTAGGAATGAACCTGGCGCCAACCCTAGCCCAGTACATGATTAACTTGTAGGAGGCTGGATATCGTTACGAAGAAACTGTATAAATATGCTGATGTCCAGCTAGCAATTCCTGTTCACTGCTCGCATTGAACCTGCTGGTGGTCTCTGTGAAGTACTGACAGCCAAATAGCTATTTGTGTACTTTGTTTTTGTAAACTGTTCAGTGTTGCAATAAACATTCTGGGAATCTTTACAAGCCTGTGTTGGTGCATTTCTCTTTGCATGGTGTAAAAGCCTTAATATTGTATTTTCTGATTTCACAGAGTGCCCACTTCCATATTTTTTAGGATAGCTTGGACAGACGTGCCTCCCTGCGTGTTTATGTAGAACATGGCAGTGGTGCAAGGACTTGCACTGTTTGACCTGTAAGATGTTGCAGAAAGGCTTGAACAGCCTTGAGGACTGCCAAAAGTTCCAGGAAGTTGATGTGTCTTTTGGTTGTAGCATATGTCCACTGGCCGTGGGGTGTGTGATGAAGGAAGTGAGCCCCCCCCCCCATCCAGCAAGTGAGGCGTCTGTAGTAGGATCGCTTGTGCTGGTGGAACGCGGAAGGGTTTTCCTTTTAGCAGGTTGCCCATGGACCATCAACAATGAGCCTGGACCAGGCTTAGCGACACAACCACTAGATCGTCCCACTGACCAGCTGCCTGAGACCATTGTTTTGCTAACCATTCCTGCATTGGGCTCAGGCGCACATGTGGAACCAAGTGAATGCATGATTATCTGGCGACCGGTCTTGTGGTGTGGTACCTGTAACAGCATGTTTTTTACTCATTGGTTTGACGAGAATGCCAGCTCCTCTTTTGTCTTTAGAATAGCTCCCCGAAATGGTTTTATTTGGCTGGGCACTAGACTTGATTTTTTTTCGTTGATGGAGAAGCCCAGATTGAAAAGAAGGTCTATTGTCTGTTGTGTATTTTGTCTGCAAATTTGAGGAGATTCCCCATTAATTAGCCAGTCGTCCAGATAAGGGTATACAGGGTTTGAATCTCTGCACAGGTGTGTTGCCACTACTGTGAGCACCTTTGTGAATACTCTTGGCACTGCCGAAGGGGAGTACCTTGAACTGGTAGTAAACTCCCGCCATCTTGAAATGCAGATATTTCCTGTGCGCAGAGCATTGAAATATGAAATTATGCATCTTTCATATCCAATGCTGCCATGTAGTCGCCCCGTTTTAAGAGGGGGGATTACTTCTTGAAGCATGGTCATGCAAAACTTTGGGGGTTTGACATATTTGTTTGCATGGCGCAGATCTAGTACTGGGTGCATGGAAAGGTCTTTCTTTGGCACAAGGAAGTATGTTGAATAAATACCTTTGTTTTCCTGATTTGCTGGGAAAATCTCTATAGCATCCTTCTTATCAGTGCCTTTACTTCTCCTAATAGTATGTCCCCCTCTTCTGGCGTCATTTTCCTGTTTTGGCGGGCGGTTGGGTGGTTTCTGTAACATGGTGGACAACACCCACTTGTCTGACTTTATCCCCTCCCATGCATGGGTGAAGTGTGAAATTCAGCCTCCTACTGGAGTGGCATGGGAGGGGGACCTGCAGCGGTGTCATTGTTTGGGAGGGGTGGAGTCTTCCAGGTGAGGGTCTGCCTCTTCCTATAGATCTTTATTTCCTCTTTGAAAACCAGAAGAGGAAGATTGTCCTTGCGATTGGCCCCAAGTTAAACTGTCCGCCCTGAGTGTATGCTGAAGAGCGTTGTGACCCCGGACCCCAAAACCTTCTGGAGTTTGTGGATCACCGGTGTACGTAGGGCTTGTTTGTTAACTGGCCAAAGGATTTAAGAGGGTCATATTGCTCCTTTGTGTTTTTGAGGGCGTCTTCGACAGCCTTACTGTAAAGTACATTAGGCTCCACTGGCATATTAAGTAGGGTGGCCTGTGTCTCTAGCTTAAAACCAGACTGAGCCAGGCGTGGCGCTTGATGAGCATGACGTCTGAGATGATGCGGTCTGCATTGCCCACTGCATCAAGATTATTTTTTGAGGATGCAATTTGATACCTGCTTGACCTCTGCAATTCAACCTGGTGTTCCGAGTCATCCCACTTGTGGAAGCCATAACTAGCTACAAGTGTAGTGTTGTTTGCTATTCTAGCTTGATATGCCGCTGAGAAGGCAACCATCCTTAGTATAGATTTCCTTGCTTTGTCTGGCGGAGCTTCAGCCAATGCCAGAGGAGTGCCCGTCCTCTTTCTGGTAGTGGTAACGACTAGCAAATCAGGTTTAGCTGACCCCCGATATACAGAGGGTCTGTGGGCGCTGGCCTGAATAAATTCTTGATTCTGGGGTTAACCGCCCTTGTGAGGTTAGGCCTAAATAGGGAGGGCCATATACGTCTTTGTACAGACTGTAGCAGTGTGATAAACTGAGTGGCAGACTTCCTGTCTCCCAGAATGCCCTCCCCCAGAGTCCTGGTCTACTTGTGCCTCTTGGGTGTCAATACTAAAGTTTTGGGCAGCCTTCAACAGCAGTTAATTGTATTGTAGTTAGTGGTCCACGGGTGAATATGCTACAGGCTGGTCTTGGTGGTCAGGCGACTGGATGACATAGATGTCATTGACTATATAGGTCCCCTTGAGAGCAGAGGTCTTGTGACCCTGAGAGATCCACATCATACATGTCCTGAGAGGGGTCTTGGTAGGTTGGGAGGCCTAGGCCAGAGGTGCTGGGCTGTGGCTCAAGCCAAGGTTTTTTGGCAGGGGGTTGATGTTTTGAAACTTCTGGTTGTGAGGCATCTCTAAGGGACGTTAGTCTATGACGTCAACAAAACAGGACATCCTCTTTACAATCCTATAAAATTGTTCAGGACTATACTCATATGAAGATGGGAAGTCTGACATGGTTGCAGTGGCTTGGCAGGGTGCCTGGTCCTTGTGATGCATAGCCTATGAGAGTTTGTCTACAGGGGAGGAAGAATCTATAACCCGCGTGCTCTTGGAGGACAAAGGCGTCGAGGATTTCAACTTTTTCAGTGACTTTGTTTTAAACAGGATAGCAGGGATGTGTTTTTTTTTAAATAATTCTTGCATTTTCAGCATATGTTTAGGGGACGCCGAACCGACCTTGGGGTCTGATTACTGAGGCCTGTCATGAGACGAAAGCGTAAGCGATGGCCCAGAGGACAGTGAAGATCTAGAGGCTTTTTCTGCAGACATCGCGTGGGGCTCGACGATTTAGTCAAATGGCAGCCGTGTGGTATGTGCTTAATGTTCTCGGGCTTGTGTGTGCTATGGCCGCAGAGTGTCGTCTCCGTCACAGAGCCGCCGGCCTGCTTATTGGAGTCGGGGGCCTGCACATGGGTTCCGACAAACACTGCTTGCCTTCCACGTCACTAAGGACACCGATACTGACCTTGCTGGAGTCCTCCATCACGTTGGAGGCTTTCGGGCTGCATTGCGTGGACGGCCAAGCACTTGGTGCGTCGATCTTTGAGAGTTTTTGGGTGGAAAAGTTTGCAGAACTTGCAAAGCTTTACGGGTTGATCCCTAGAGATAAAGTAATTGCACACTCGATGCGTGTCTTTCCACAGTAATTTCCGATGGCAAGTAGGGCAAAATTTAAAGGTGTTTGAAAAGGGCAGTTAGGGGAGGAAAAGGGAAAGGGGGTGTCAGAATATGCATTCTCTAAAAGAAGGCAGTATGAAGACCTCCCCGCTCTCTTACTGTAAGGGCCAAAGCCCGAAGAGGCCAGTCAAGGCCGCGTCTGATTGTCGATTCAGTCAAGTCGTTGATGATGGAGTTGTCCATCAAAGGCCGTCAGGCAGTTGGATGCCACTGCAGCAAAAGCGGACAATAAAGAAAGAGAAGTCTATAAACTAGTCAAAAGGCATCAGCCTGGAAAGGAACTCTGCAACTTGTGACCGACCATTATGGCGGAAAGAAACAATCTGACGGACCTCTACGCGTGAAGGACCATGGGTAACAGAACACATCCCACTAGGGATGGTATTACTAACACGCCCGGTCATTTCGAAAACAAATCTTGTAATACTCTGCAACTACCACTAGATGTCGGACTATGCAGAGCATGTGATATAAGCAGATCCATAAGCCTCAAATATATATACACATCATTGGAATGTTTGGGAGTTCTAGGTTGCCCTAGAAACTCCAGAATACGTTTGTTTTGTATTGACCATCTTGTAGTTTTAAGCATGCATGACAATGGCAACTTGCATAATATGTTTTGGAGGTCATTCAACTGCTTACAAACATGCTTATGTCCTTCAGTTGGCACAACTCCTGTTTATTTCAAGTGACTCCAAACATGTTTGTATATTACAGTTGGGAAATAGTGACTTTGACATGTTTATTGGGCAAACAATAACAATTACTAAATTGTTTAAAAAGGAATTTAATTCATAAATGTGTACATGACATCTATATGACTTCACCAATATTTAATCATAACTAGATAACACATACTGACAAGTACCAGTGCAGGGGCATGGGATGCTTGGGTTAGGGTGGGATTGCCCATCCCTAGGTTAGAGAAAGATGAACGGCCACTAGGCCCGTTGTAAAACGGACAATAAAAAGCCTTGAACCTCAACTGGGAATAGGTGTATTCTTGAGATGATCTGACACTACTCGGAACGGGAGCCAGCTTAGCATGAAAGGTCATAGTGAGACAGGAGAGCACATTTTGTTGAATTAGGAAAGGGTGTAGAGAAGCACAAGGGACACAAGTGAGTAGGGAGGTTTAAGAGTAGTGAGAGCCCTGGATTTTGGGGGGAAAATAGTTAACAGCATATTTGTGGGAAGAGAGGCAGAATGCGAGATAGCAAGAAAGAGGGAGGGACGAAAATGGAGCATGGAAAATGAGAAGTCGGCATGTCCTGAAGAGTAGAAGAGAGCTTGTCTGGGTTTAAGCATAGGTAGGAGATGTGCTTGATATAGTAGAGGATCTGGGCTAGTCACAGGCTAAGGGAAGGACAAATCCTTTTAGGCGGCGCAAAGATTTGCAAAGACAGACTTACATCATCGGCAGAGTAGTACATGCATGGGTGTCTTCCACTGCCTAATCGAGTGGGGAAATTTAGGGCAGAGGCCGGGAGTGAACATCTGAGTTGGCTAGTGGTGAGCAAAGAGCACGGTCAGGGCTGTACTGAAATTTGAAACAGGAGGCCAGAAGTGGCGAGAGGAGACAGAAGCTATTTAGGAAGCTGGGAAGCCAGGTTTAAATTCACATTCAGGGATGGGGAGGGGTGAAGGAATATGCAAGGAGAAATGGTGACAGTGAAGTAGAGGACATAGTAGTGTAAGGAGGACATAGTGGTATCAACAGTATGACAGACACAAGTGACCACAGTTCAAGGGTGTTTATTGAACTTCAAAAGGGGTTTAAAAATGCCCATCTAATCCTAAATCTAAAGATGGGAGCAAGTTACGACCATCAAATAACGCAGTCCTAGTGGTGTCCTGTCAAAATGAAAGAGCCTATACTAATAAACCTATTGGCAATCCTTACCTCTACATACAAATAGTGTGGGAAACCGGGTTATGCAAAAGAAAGCAGTGTCCAAGAAATTAGAAGTCAGGATACACAGACCGTTGACCTCCCTTCCTCACGTTTTCAGCACAGGACAAGGTGGCACACTCGAGCTTAGCACAGTCTTTAGTTTCTCTAGCACAAGGGTGCAGTTCAAACATTAGCATCAGGCCCTTCCGTGCCCAAGTCTCTTTGCCTTTCAAAATCTCTTCTTTCAGGAGGGCCTGATGCAACAAACAATAAGTTATTTTCCTCCTTGTATTTCACACACACTCGATTTCTCAGGTGATTCACTATTCACCTCAGATCCCCCTCTGTCGGGCTCAGATCCGTTTCAACACAATGTTCAATCAGTCTCCCACCGCCAGGCTCGGACCAATTTTAATTTACTTTAACACAAGCTTGCTTTCTCAGCTGATCTCCCTCATTTGGGCTCGGACCATCTTCTTTGTCATCAACATTCAGTAGTCTATTTAACATCAAAGACTTTCGATTGTGCACAGGATTTTGCTTGGCCAGTTGCAGGACCACTTCTATTCACAATCCTTTGTCACTTCCGCCACCTCTCAGTTGAATACCTTACAGAGACCTTCGAATGAGCATGCACACAGAGCCAGACCACTCTAAGGTATCGTATCTTGGTTTCAAAGTTCAATCAACTCATCTGTTGTCCAATTTTACTCATGTTGGTTATTACATGCGGTTCATACACTGTTCGCTTCAGCATTCGCCATACAATGTTGCTGCTTGCAACCTTGGTTTCAACATAGACTGGTCTGGTATCTGCCTCCCCAACTCACCGGCTGTGTTGATTCCACTGGCGCTGCTTTGTTGTAGGAGCCAAAGACAGTACCACAGCAGCAAGCGGTTCTCCCAGCCTTGATTATCGATGCAGGA
Organism: Ambystoma mexicanum; assembly: GCF_040938575.1. Lineage (NCBI taxonomy): Eukaryota > Metazoa > Chordata > Amphibia > Caudata > Ambystomatidae > Ambystoma > Ambystoma mexicanum. The sequence continues at coordinate 1,177,902,839 of NC_090923.1, forward strand.
GAGTCCCGTATATCGCCAAACACACAATGAAGATTTCTTCAGCCCGTTTTCTTGGTCTTACGCTTTCTATTTGAGGTTTTGTGAAAGTAATGGTTCCTTGTCGAAAAGGTCAAGGGCACTTCTCCCTCCTTGCAATCCCCTTCTGTTTTGCTGTCTTTCACCTAATTTTAAACTGTCTTCTTGGAACTGCTGCTTCCTCGTGTGCTTTGCCTCGCTCAGAGTGTGCTCTGCCTTTTATCCGTGTGAGGAAATGTAATGGAAGTCAGGTGTGTGTGATGGTCAGTAATTGCCCGACTATCGTTTTGGGACATGTCAGGTATACAGCTCGGGCGTTAGTCTGTTTCTCTCATATCAAGCTGTCTGTGATAAAGTGTGTTGTAAAGGGGGGAGGGGGAGGTCGAGTTTCTTAAGTATCCTTCTTGGTAGGATGGGATAAAGGTGTTACAGGGAAAGGGATACAGCGTTTCGCCATCCGGTGTCCCACTCCCCCAAGAGCCCTCACCCAGGTGATCCTCCCGCACTGGCCCACCCCCAGGAACTGGATGCAAAAGCGGTGGCCATGTCCTGGCCACCTGGATGATATATCCCTGGGTACTAGCAGGTGAGACACCTTCAGGTTTCTCTCAGTGGTTACAGGAAGAGGGGTTGGCCGGGAAGGTCATGGGAGGGATGGTTTGAAGAGAAGATGAGGTTGGGAAAGTTGCCTCACTCACAAAGAATTGTTGATCCTATATATGTTCTGTTGTAATCGGTGTATCCCGGTCTTTATAATAGTTACCCCTAATGTGCTAAGCCAGTATGTCAAATAGAAAGATGTCCTATTAGAAGGTTTTAATTGGCAATAGTAAATGTATCGGGCATAGCTAATTTTGGAGTTTTATAGTAATGCGCGATGATTCCACCTGTAAAGAAGTAAATCATCTGTGTTGCATGTTCAGTTTACACTTCCTTAGTACACATTCCAAATATTTAAAAAACAAAAAAACATTAATACTGGCGTATAATTAGTGCATGTGTGACATATTTCCAATTTTCCTGAGCGACCAGTACATAGCTGCACACCTTTCCAGACCCTCAAGCAGTCACAGAAAAAGTGAAGAAAAAACAAGATGGTCCTATACACCCCACCCACCACTCAACCCAGAGCATGTTGCTGAACACCGAGATACAAAGAAACGGACGCTAAGCACTTGTTATGTAAAAGTGAATATTTTATTTCAAAAGATCACACAATAAAAACCATTTGATTTTGTACAACTCATGTTAAAAATTGAATCCAGATACAGGCGTGACTCACTCTCCTAGAATAGCATTAATGAAAACAAAAAAGAATTCAAATATTTTTTCAAGAGTATTTAAGGAGCGCCAAGGAGGTGGTTTAGTACAGGATGCTGGCCATTGTGGAGCTGAAAACCTCAGTTGAAAGGCTGCCAGGCAGGACCATAGCACAGAGTGCTGTGAACCAACAGGTAATCCAGACCCCACCCCATCTGCCAAGATCATCAGGACCATTGCTGGCCATCCATTCTTATCTCAAGCGGCAGAGGTTGCCAATGCCAATCCAGCACCATCCTACCCGCCATGAAGATTAGTTGAGTTATGACACAGCTCGTTAGCACAATATGAAGCAGAATAGCAAGCGCTACCAAATTCTGCGAGCTTGGTGGTGCTAAAAGCCATCTTTGCTACACAGAGATGGAGCAAATCATTGATCAGTGGTCTATCTGGGCTAAAAACCATAAATGATCACTCATTAAAAATGTCAATGAAGGCAGATAATCTGTACACTTTTAAACATACACAGACTTTAACCAAAAGATGTCTTACGCCCAATTATGTTGCAACTTCAGAATGTGTTGTACAGGGAAGCACCATGTCACTGGCAGAGGCCCATGTGTACATGCAGAAGAAGTGTCCTTTCAGTCACAATGCTCGGTATGCGATATTCCACATTTTGATGGCCAAATAAAAAAAAGACCAATTTATTTCAGATGGTTTTGTGTGGCCTCCAAAATGCTGAAATATCGCCTACGGAACCCGACCCCCACCTTCTACAGCGCTGGCGGGATTTCTAGTAAATGGGGAGTTAGGGGATTCACAACACATTCTCCACCACTCATGCAAACACTTACCCACACCCTGCACCCTCCCTTCCCCACCACACTCATTCTCCCAACTCTCCGTCAAAGACACTCTCTCACACACATGCATGAACACACACGCCAAAAAAAACATACTTACCAAACTCCCGTGACTTCCCTCGCCTGGCAGTTCCTGCGCGCATTTGTGTGCATCACAGGTAGCAGCTGGCATCCAAAGATGGCGGGCGCATCGAGAGGAAAGGAGCATCACAGAGAATAAGGTGAGGGGGGGTTGGTTATGGGCTCGGGAGGTGGGTGAATGGGTTTTGTATGATCGATTTAGAAAGACTGAATAACCAAATGTAATCAGTCTTTCTACATCGATCATAATTGTGGGCGGAAAAAGATCATCTGGAATTTCACTTCGTACCCAATGCTCATATTCACACTGCTCATTCCCGCCCATTTAACAGCCAAACAAAAGAAGCGTCAAAGAAAACTGAGGCGGGGGCCCATACAGAATGCCTGCCACAGTACAGCCTGTCAAAAAAATATTCCATTGTAGCAACGTCGTCATTAACCAGTGCTGTTTTAGGACAAAAACTGTCCATCAGTGACACAAGTATTGGAATGTTTCATACCATTCAGCAATAGGGTTTCAGGAAAAGCTGCTTCCAACATATGCATGGAGCCAAGCAAGAAATGCAAATGCTCACCAGCACACCTCGGGTCCCAATAGCTCTTTGCTGGTCCACAAAATTGCTTGGCCTTCAGATGCATCTTTTTGTTGACCCCCAAAACAATTTAAAAGCAGGGATGGAATCCGTTCCAAAGGATGGATCCTGGCATTTGGCTCAGCAACTCACATTTCAAAGTTTCTTTGCATTGACCCGCTCGTCGTGTTTGCATAGAACAAGACACTGCACTAGGACTTTAGGTATAAGGTTGTGTCAATATAAATATAGGGGAGCTATGCAGGGGACAGCTGAGTATATTCCTCCATCAAACAAGGTCTTCAACGGATGAGGGACAAGGGGTCTGCAAAACAAAGGGGCAGGGCTTGTGAAGAGCAATGGCCCACTTGTGTTACCCTCTCAGATCTTCGCTCTATGCTCTTCACCTCAAGTCCAGGCAGCGTACACTCAGGTCCCCCCTCACCCATGGAGAGCGGTGTGGAAGTGCTCATACTTCTTTCTCAATTGTTCAATTTTTGAGGCTGTAATAAAGGAAAACATGCAGTGAACTACAGGTCTCTTTCGCAACGCATGTGTGTTATCAGCATAAAGACATCACTCGCCCGAGTATCAAAAGCAAGTAGCAGAGGACACGGAGCAGGGAAGGAGGAAGGCACATTCTGATGCTTAGTTGTGCGTCACTAAATTCTGATGGAATTTAGGGGCAGACAACTTCCTACCCTCAAGTATTTACACACCATTAAGATGTGTGTAATTTCATTACATGGATTATCAAACAAAAAAGCAATGGCACTGTATGGGCCTGATACTTTAATACATAAACTAACATTGAGGAGCAGTAATATCAAAGTAGTGTGTACAGCCCATTATGGAACTATGCAACATGACATTCTATTAGGTGTGAAAGAACACAGTACACCGCATACTCCAAAAGCTCTGCATAAAATCATGCTACTACTAACTAAAGGGTTCTGGGGTCCTTGCAGGAAGTTGTACGTTTCTTAAAATCATGTAATTCTATGGAATACCACATAATGGAAAAGAGTGCCTGCAGGGGAACAGAGTTCTGTAAAGTCTGGATCGGCCAGCCTGAAAGGAGTAGGCATTTCAACATTGGCTCATCAGTAATGACCACTGCTTTGCATAGCAACAATGCATCCTCTTTCTCCTCCAGAACATGGAATAAAGGACAATGCAGAGGCCACCGTCCCAACCAGTCTAATCCATGGTACAGTAGATCTCACTAAGTGGCAAACTCCAAGCTATGGACCAACTCTGGAATACTTTTCAGACACTGACAAAAGGCATTGTAGAGTTGGTAAACATCAGCAAAGAAGCCAGCACTACCCTGGATGTCGCTCTGTGGGCATTTTCTGTTAAATCACTCCCTCAAACCTTAGCTACCATACTCATACTCATCCTCTCTCCAATGACCATAATGTTATTCAAGAGTTCAGTTATCCATTTGTTGCTGTAAAAAGCTTCTTACACTTAATAGCCAACATTTCACAGAAAAGTCACTGTTCTCTTCAGACACTAGTCTGGTAGTCACGGACTAGTTAGGGAGGAAACACTACCCCTTTGTGGATCCTGTTGGTTGACTTTCCTGGATATAAGAATCTGTTCCCAACATAGCCGACCTAAAAATCACAGGGTGCTCATTCAAGAACCTCAAGAATGTTCTGGATATGGGCAACTGCAAGGGGGCTTGTGGGTGCATGGTGAGGGTGAGTACTTACAAAGGGTCATCATGCTGCTGCCGCCCCAGGCCTCCTTCTCAACCTGTCTGCTGTGCACTGCACTCACAATTCGGTCAGAGGTTTCGGAAAACTGGGCAATAGCCTGCAGCTCCTAGGAAATTGAAAAAAAATGCAGAAATAAACCAGCCATTCCAGTTTTGCACATCACATGCACAGCTGTCCCACCAAGCATGCAGATCAGAGTGGGAGCTCAAGGGATGTGATTCCAAAGAGGATGCATTTCATTGTTTGAGGAGTATATTACTCATTAGTTTGACATCTCATTGGGAGAAAGCAGGTGAAGAGATGGGACCTCAGTTAAATTGGGTTAAAAACATGTTTATTGCTTTTCAGTAGAGTAATAACAATATCACAACATCATTATCATAAACAGAATCTTCACATGGTTTTTCCCTCCCAGTAACACAAAACCATGTCTTTCATATTCCCACAGTCCACATCCCTTCTTCCCAGTCCATGGAATTCTCAGTGTGGTTGGCTGAGACATCCCTTCAATTCCTTGGGCTCTTTCCACTTTCCCCATATCTTCTGATATTTCCTGACACCCCCAACCCCGTTACTGTATGTTATTCCTTCAAAAAAGCAGTGATGCTCCATGCCCATCTTCCAAATGTCCATAGTGGACGTTTCCTGGTAACAAGTCTCTTTTAAGCACCATTGCTGCAATGTGGATGAGTCTCCACTCCCCCGTGCTTCCTTCATACTCTCCCCTCCACCGTTCCCCCCCCTAATACGCAGCAGCAATAGATTGGCATGTATGGGCACTGTGTGGCCTAATATCCTCGTAAGTACCCATGTAACTTTGTCCCAGAGGTTCAAAACTTTCAGGCATTCCCAAATCAGGTGGAAAAAGGTGCCAGCCTCCCCTTAGCATTTGAGGCATCCGTCAGTGTCTATTCTCCCCATTCAAAATATCCTTGCATAATATATTCTATGTAAAATATGTATTGCATCAGTCACATTCTAGAAGATATGTTAGCTTTCCTAGCAGCCACCAATGCTTCCATCCATGCTTCACTCTCCAGGACCCCTACGTCTCTTTCCCAACTGTCCCTCAACTTTGTCAGAGGGGAGAACGTGAAATTATTAATGGCTTGGAATAGCTAAAATAAGCCTTTCTTTGTCCACCTCTGAGAAAGGAGGTTAATCTCCAGGGAAAGTGATCCGGTAGACCCAGGTTCCCCCTAAATTGGGCCATCATGGAGTTTGTCAGCCGTATGTGTGTATACTCCTCCGTCGGTGCCAAACCATATTTATTCATTAAGGCTTGGAACGTCATTAATCCCCTGTCCTCCACCACATCTCCTACTGTAAAAATTGCCTTTTATCCACTGCGGTTGCTCCCCAGTTTCCGAGGGTTATCCCATAAGCGGTACTGCATTCTGATATTCCTATCCCACCACTTACTTTTGGTTTCTTCAGTCCAACTACACCAGTCTCTGTCCCGCTGGGGGAAGGCTCACTCCCCACCCACCCACTGGGTCCCCGGTATAACACTTGTATCGGATCACACAAGGTCACACAAGATAGTTCCCGTCTAGTATGGGAGATCTCTCCCCCAAGACAACCATTTGATTGTGACTATCAAATGTGCCGCCCAATTATACTTCCTAATGTCCAGTAAACCTAATCCACCTTCCCACACCGACTAACGCATACTATTCCACTGATAAGTGCATCGATCGCATCAAACTGATTTCTGGGTACCCTCACTGGTGTGTTCTGCAAGATGTTTAATAGTCTGGGCAAGGTCATTATCTTGAGCAGGTTGGCTCTCGCTAATAGTGTTACCAGCAGGTTCGTCCAATGCTTGCCGTCTTCATGCAGCCTATTAAGTAGTGGGACCAAATTGCTTTCGATTAACCTAGTCTCCTTCCGGTTAATCAGAATTTCAAGGTACTTAAACCGTTCTCTTTCGGGACATCATGCTGGTACTGCATCATCACCCCCTTGTACGGGCATTAATGCCGATTTGTCCCAGTTAATTTTAAGTCTGCAGTACCACCCAAATGCACTTAGCGGTCCTATTATTCTTGGGCTAGATCTATTACGGTCCCCCACAAATATGAGGAGATCGTCTGAGTATAATGAATCTTCCAAGTTATTTGGCGCCCAAATCCCCAGATCAACATGCACGTTCTGATTCTGCTAGCAGTTCAATTGCCATGAGGAAGAAAAGGGGCGGCAAAGGGAAGCCCTGCCAAGTGCCCATTTGTAGTTGAAAGGTGTGGGACACATGCCTGTTGGTTCCAACTACAGCCAGTGGTTGTACATAAAGTTGAACCCATTCCAGTAAGATAGGTCCCAGGCCCGCCCTTTTCATCGCTGCCCAGAGAAAGCTCCAACCCAATGAGTCGAGGGCCTTCTCCCAGTCCAAAGTCATGACTGCGTGATGACCCGCCAATAGATTTGCCATTGTTAATACCTTGTGGAACCTCCGTAAGTTCATCCTTGTTGCCCGTCCAGGCACAAAGCCACATTGGTCCGAGTGTATCAGTTTACCAATGACTCAACAATCCATTAGACAGAACTTTGGCCAATACCTTCACCTCCACCTCCACAGTCAACAAGGAGATAGGCTGGTAGGAGGAGCACTTATCAGGGGGCTTGCCCTTTTTATGGATGACCATTATTGTAGCCATCCTTGAATCTCTCTCGACCATCTAGAAACATCCAACATGGGCTTGCTTACCTTGTCTCCCATACATTTCCAGAACTCCACCGGTATCCAGTTCGGTACGGGAGTCTTTCCCGATTGCAAACTATTAACTGCCTCCTGTATTTCTTCCTGAGTTAGGTCTTCCTCTAATTCCTGCCTTGATTGTGCATCCAGTGTAGGAAGCGAGAGTAGCTCTAGATACCTCTCTATCTCCAATGTTGTGAGCCGTGCTGTTCCTGTGTACAAAGCTTTGTAATACTCCACAAATACCTGAGCTATCTGCTTCACATTCGAGCATACATCTCCTCTACCATTATGTATATTTCTCAACCATAGCAGTCCTTCCTCTCGTTTTTCTAGCCAGGCCAACATGCATCCCCTTTTGTCCCAATTCATACACTCTGGCTCTTTTGGTCAAATATGCCGGTCTAGCCTCATTCGTCATGGCCACTTTGCACTTCTCCAGTGCCTTCATCCAGGACCCCTTCGATTCAATTGAATTAGATTCCATATAACTCCATTCTGTTTCCGCCACTACTTCAAGTACCCTTACTTCTTCCCTCCTTTCTCTTCCACGAACCCCAATCGCAGCCGGGATCTCCCGTTATGAATCCAGTGAGGATATCACTCCCTCTCTTGGGTAATTCTCTTCCCATGTGGCGAGGAAAGGACAACCGCTACCTGATCCCGACCCTGAGGGTGGCTGCCCAGGGAAGGATCATATGGTGGGGGGGGGGGGAGTGGTGAAGGACCTTCATGAAGGGTGAGAGACTGGTCGCAAGAAACAAGGCATCCATCTTTGTATTCTGGGTATAAACCACCCCTAAATTCACAGCCTATTATGACATTAGGGTTCCTTCTGACAAATTATACCAAAGCACAGACAAGAAAGAAGACCAGAGTGAAGATTACTAGAACCAGCCTACGCTGTGTTCTAGTTCTTGGCGGGAGCTAAATAGAAGTGGGGCATTTAAATACCTGTCAGCTGTGTGAATAACAGCAGCTGCGGAGAGAGAGAAACGCTGCAGAGAGAACCTCAATGCACGCAAAGGCAGTCGGAAGTTATAAAGAAAATGGAGTGCTGGGTGGCTGCTGGAAACGATCTCCAGAAAAAGCTGAGAAGCCAGGGGTCTGCTGTGGTAAGGCCGAGGACAGCATGAGGCTGTCCGGAGACGCAGGAGACCAGGCAAGAAGCGGAGAAGGGGTGGAACGCTGTACCAAGCCACCGGCAAGTAGCCGCAACTGTGAGAGAATGCAAAGAATGTTGGAGCAGCCAAAACAAACCGGTGAGCCCAAGAGGGAAAAGCAGGACACTGGGGCGCTTCAAGGTGAATGCCGCGTATCATGGCGAGAGTTAAGGAGTCTGCTAAAACAGGCAGAAAGCCCTGTGACAAAGAGTGAAAGTAATGAATGAGAAGTGGAAGGGTCACTGACCCAATTGATAAAAAGGGTATGGACAAGGCCGTTGCCAGGTAAAGTGTGCAAGTCTGAAACCCTTCTACGCTGTGAAAGACAGTGTGAAAAGTCCTGGCAGCAAAGTAGACCAGGCCATGTACGAGTTGGGTGCCTGCACCCAAATATATGTGTGGAGTATTGCGAAGGAGAGTCTGAAGACCTGCACCTGAAAGGAAAAGTAACTTGTAAAGTCCTGGCAGGAGAATAAACGAGGCCAAAGTGAATGCGAGTCTGGAGGGAAGCATTTCAAGAGTCTAAAATCTAGGGGAAGGGAAACCCCCTCTCCAAAGTGGAATAATTGTTAAAGAACTGTGAACTATAAAGAACTGTGGAGTAAGTCAAGGAGTGAGGAAGATCCCCCGAGTGTGTGCTGCTAGGGGAACAGGATTATGCCCTCCTCTTGATTGGAAAGTTATCTTTTGCAAAGGAAAACAACAGTGGCAAAGAGTTGAGGAGAAGCTGAAAACTCGAGGGAAGGGAAGACCTTCCCCATCGTTTTGAGAGCTGTGAAACCTTGAGGAACTTTAACCATTTGTTAATTTGTGCACCTTTTGGAACTTTATGTTGGAACATAAAAGACGACTAAAGATGGCCAGTTTAAATACTTGTTCTCCTTTACACTTTATTAGGTCTAGCTTGTAAGGGACAGGATAGAATTTTGGACTCAGCATAGAGTTAATATTTTTGGACATTCTGACACAGACATCCATTAGTTTTGCTGAGGCAGGGAAATCCCTCAGTGTTAAGGCAAGATAGGTCTTTCTCCAACCCTTCTTTTAATTTAATAAAAGTTTATAACAACCATTACAATGTCTTTGTGTCAGAGTCTTACTCCTGATTCATTATACTTCCCTCGAATGGTAGAGTTACTATCAACTATGCCCCCATTGAGTTCGAAATATAGGTCTGTACCGTCTACTAGTTCTTTATGTATGTCAACGATTCTCCTTGGCCCTTCCTACCTTTCCCTATGATGTCTATGTACAGTGGTGTGTGGTCAGAGAGCCCCCTAGCCAAATATCACACCTCAATCACCTCCCCACCAGTGTGTACGGAACTAACAGGTAGTCCAGTCAGGACATGGAATTGTGTGCACCGGAGTAAAAAGAATAGTGTCTCTCATCGAGAAATCTCTTAAGGTAATTAGCCTTACCTTGCTGCAGATCCCCAGAGACACATGTACCGATTGGAAGAGGGGCCCACAGTCACTGATTTGTGGGGCAGGTCGGCTGCAGTGTGCCTTGAATTCATCCTCGTAGATCTGCGAAAAGGTGCTTGTCAGAAGCAGGAAGTCAGACACTGCGAGTTTCAAGGCCTGCACCACAGTACTGCTGTCAGGTAGGGCATCACTGCCAAGGAACGAGCACTGCAAGAATAGACAAAACAAGCATTGACAGAACTAATAGTTTGGGATTGTGTTCAGACATTTTATGGCAATTTACCAGCTGTAGCAATCATATGTGAAATAACATTTGCTCTGGTACTGGCGTCATAGGATTGGTTTCGCCCAAGCCGAGGATCACGCACTGGATAGGGATTTCAGGGTCGATTCACCCACTGCAGATGGGTACATATTACAAGATATGTCTATCTTACTTAAAAGTATTGCATTTCACTTTACTCACGTAACGCAAGATAGATCATTCAATTTCATTGGTCATCAAATGGTCAAGCCGGTCTGGCCCTTGGAGGACTGAAAATAGCTTCTTCTCTCTTCCATGATCATTTCATTCGCCTTCCCATGGCCAGCTCTTGGCTCTGGCTCTTCTGTCAGTTGGCCCGGCATCCCCAGATAATTTATTTGGTTTACCAGGAGGGACAATGGAAAATGCTAACCAGTGAAGAAGCCTTAACACTTCAAGGGCCCGCCCAGTTGGGAAAATACATCCATCACAACCATGCACTGACTAATTCAAGTACCATGCAATCAATGTACTAGAAACAGCAATTAGAGAAAAATGTGTGGCATTACATGCAGGTTTTAGTCCCAGATCAACATTTGTTTGATCCACTACCAATGATAAACACACCCTCCCCCACAATCCCTCAAACCCCTTGCACCTTCTCGGCAGAGGGGCACAATATGCCAATATACAGACAAGCCTTGGTGCTACAGTAGTGAAGGGTGTCTTATAAATGTTTATTAACATAACATATGGTAGGTAATTTTATCGAAAATAAGCTATTGCCATTAGTGGTGCTGGTCTCAATTGTTTATCTACTGCGTTCGTCACCACTGTAGTGGACCAACAGTGCCAAGGCTAGTCCCTAGAGTGCTGTATTGTGCCCTCATCTGTATTATTCATACTTAGTGTATGAAAGTAAAGACAAGGGCAGCAGAAGAGGGAAAAGGGCAAAGGGAGAAAAAGGTAAAACACACATGAAAGATTTGATATGGAATGAAGGGTATAGATGCATTTCTGATAATTCAATGCCTGTATAGTCAATGTAGAATTAGCAAAACATAGCACTGATCAGAAAAAAGGAAATGCTTAATATACTCCTGCGAGAGAGCATATACCAGTGTGGGTAGTTCCTAGTCATTACAGGGAAGTACTGAATTTAGCCTTTAGGTGGTTGTGTTATGGGCTTGAAATGTGCTCAAGAGTACCCTTTAAACATGGAGGATGGTTTATTTTTTTACTGTAACTTGAGATCGAATTAATACACACACCAATGATTACATGTGTGTCCTGTACTTGTTTTGACAATGGTTTTTAATAATGCATTAATTATTGAATTGACTATTGTAAACCAAGTCCTAGCCCTAGACAACACGTGTTTCGTGCCGTCTAGGTCCTCTTTAAGGCTTTATAATGGCCTTGTGCATGGAGGTCCCATTAGTCTTGTAAGAGCAACACTCAAGACCCAGCTGGAAGGGTGAAGTCTTTTTACCCCTTCCATGAAAGCTTTAATCTGAAGAGAGACTTAAATGTGGCCCTCGTTGCACCTATCCCACGCTCATCCCGGCGGCAGAGAAATGAAAGGTGTACATCATTCCTGCGTTCCTCATCCCCATCGTATATGTATCGCAGGTGTGAGAAACGCTATTCACACAGACATCCATTTAGACTGTGTCCTGACGACATCACTGATGATCTAAGCCTGCAGTCACTGGATCAGGTAGACTGAGACCTGCAGAAGCTGATAACATCATGACTGAAATTATGACATAGATGCGTTAGACATGAAGCACATATGCATCCCTGCCCGAAGCTATGCAGACATTAAGCTTAATTGCTTGCAGACATCAAGAACATGCTTATGATTCAGATAGAGGACAGACACTTGTTATGCAGTAATCGCAAGTTGCACAAGAATACATATGAACTGCTTGCTGATGCTAAACGCAACTAACATGGGCGGCCATGTAAATCAAGATGGAAGCCAGGAGTGCATTGAAGTGAATGGAAGGCACTATAAGGACTTGAGAACACAGAGAGAGGCTGACACGCTGATTTCAGAGAGACATGTAGACCAGGCGTCCAGTGCAGCCACTGGGCACACTGTTGCCAAGGATGCAGCAGTGGAAACGTTTCATGTTAGCATATGAGATAGGACACCTGTGTGTAAAAGTTGAACATCCTCATAAATGCAAGCAGGAGAAGTCAAGTTTGTGGTCCCAGCGCCTGTGATCTGAACCTCCGAGACAAGGCCTATTCATTCAAACCAGGCTGAATCTGTTGTTCCCATCCAGCAGGATGATACAAAAGTAATACCAGGTTCAACGCTGAATGTTCTGTAACAAAGCCTAGAGGATCGGAGATGGTAACTTGTTGTGAACATCCAGAATTCTCGGACCGTTCTCACCACCTTGAATATTTGCACTTGAGCTGGTAACTGTCCAAAGCCCCAAGGCTGGGAAGACCCTCTCACCAATCCCTATTCACCTTCCACGCTAAGCTTACACTTTGTTGCATCCCCCAATCCCAGCACACCAACCTGAAATATTTGCAGTTGCAACATTAGGAGGTGGTCACAGGAGGAACCACCAGATAGGTTTCACCCAATCAATGTACTAATCCCCTATATAATGCATTTGTAGTCTACCTTAGTAAACAATCCCATTCTAACTTAGGTTTTTATGATGTATCATTATTTTGTGATGTCACCAGACTCAAAACAGGACGACAGGCCCGAGATCGCTGAGAGAGTTTTGGAGAATGCTGCATTGTCCACATCTTAATCACTGTTGATGATTTTGAATGAACAGTAAACTCGTCACATAGCTGGACCATTCTGTTTTTTGGGTGCAGGGGGATTTCCTCAGCCCAGTTCCTCTTGCTGGTAATCAGGGAGATTAACAAATCCCTTGCCTTCATTCAAATCACTGGGATTTTCCACAAGGAAATTTTGCTCTAAGACTTGGTGTACGCAGAGACGGCAGCAAGGTGGACTTTGACTGAATTGAAAACAAGTCCTGAATCCAAGAGGTGTGTTAGATAAAGGACTACATCTTTAGGTGAACAGTCATCTGGGTTGATGTTTTTTGTATTCCACCAAATGACAAAGCGGTTCCACTATTGGAGTAACAATGTCTGGTGTTAGGTTTCCGTGCTTCTCTAAGAATGTCCATACATCCTTGAGGTAGTTGTAGATGCCCAACCTCTATGACTTCAGGAGACAAGCTGCTGAGTGGAGGCACGGTGCAGTGTTTTCCCTAGGTCTTCGTATGCGAAAGGCAGTTTCCTGGGAGGGCAGACTGTCATTCTCATGAGATGAGAGAATCATCGCTGTCGAGCCCACATTGGTGCTACCAGGATCAGCGTGACTTGGTCCTGGTGCATCTTATGTACTATCCTGCTGAGATGGGAAATCGGGGGGGGGGGGTGGTGGCCAAATCTCCTCGACTAGGTTATCCAGAGACCGTTCCCTTTGGGCCAAGTCTCTGGTGATTATGTGTGGCAGAAGATTGTGTTCCCCTGGAACATATGTTTGAGTGACCATTTCCAAATGTTCTGTGACAGTTTGGACAGCCCTGGAGAGTGATGCTGTCTGTAAGGACAAGAATGGTCATCCCCTGTAGGTGTGTTTGGAATGCTTTTAGGGCTTTGAACACTGCAAGTAGTTCCAACAGATTGATATGTTTGGATGCTACTAATGGAGACCACATGCAGTGTGCTGTCTGTTGCAAGAGGTGTGCTCCCCATCCCAAAAGGGATGCATCCATTGTGAGAGTGGCTTCTACTGCAGGGGTGGTGAAGGATTTCCCCTTCAGAAGGCTTTACTTTGACCACCAGTCCAGAGACTGAACGAGAGCTGGCGAGACTACCCCTTGATCGTCCCATCGACCACTTGCCTGACACCATTGACTCGCAAGCCACTCGTACATGGGGCGCATTGCGAATACAGACGTGCATTTGGCACCAGGAAGATGCAGGATGCCATCACCAGTAGCCACATGGCTTTTCGTACGATTACCCGTCGACTTGCTACGTACTGAGGAATCTGGAACAACGCGTTTTGGACTCTCTCGGAGGGGACGACGGACCAGTCTTCTGTCGAAATGAGTGTTCCTAGAAACTTTTTAACTTGACTGTGGACCAGACATGACTCTCGTTGGTTGAGAATCCCAGGTTGAAAAGGAGATCTACTGTCTTTTGAGTGTTCCGACACGTTTTGTACGAGTCTCCAGTTATGAGCCAGTCGTCGAGATAAGGGTACACTGAGGCAATGCCGAAAGGGAAGTACCTTGAAATGAAAGCGAGTGTCTGCTATCTTGAACCCGAGGTTCTTCTGTGTGCTGGCAACATTGAAATATGAAAGTATGAATCTTTCATACCCAAGGTGGCCATGTGATCCCCCTGTTGTAGCAGTGGGATTACTTCCTGTAGAGTTGTCATCCTGAACTTTTGAGGTTTGACATACTTGTTTGCAGAACACAGATCTAAAACAGGGTGCATGGTTAGATTTTTTTGTGTACAAGGACGTATATTGAGTAAAAACCCTCGTTTACCTCAAGATCTGGGGCGACCTTCATCACTCCCTTCTGCAGTAGGATCTGGACGTCTAGCAGGATGTGTAAACGCTAAAGGTTTTGAGTACCAACTGATCCGAGGTGATGCCCTCCCATGCGTGGGTAAAATAAGTTCATCACCTCCTGCCCCCTTCCCGGGGAGATATACGAGGCGACATGTGCAGCTGAATCATTTGTTGGCTGGGGCTGAAAAATCTGTGGCCGCAGAGTTTCTCCCCTACCCTTTCCGTACCGAAATCCCAGCTGTTGAGGGGTCTGGAAACTATTGGAAGGGCCCTGTCCGAAAAACCAAGGAGACACTCAGTTCCGTAGTTCCCTTGGGAGGAGCGGGAAAAGGATGGACCACGAAAGGATCAGCGGGTGTTAAAGACTCCCTGTTGGACAAAAGGCTTGGGTGAGATTTGGTTCAGTGACTTCCACGTTTGGTGCTTTTTTTTAAATAGCAGTTTTAAGAGCCTTGTTGACATCCTTACCTAAGAGGGCACAGTCTTTAACAGGCTTAATAAGAGAAACCTGCGTTTCCAGTTTAAAGCCAGAGTTTTCAAGCCATGCATGGTGCTTTAACAGGGTCCCTTCTGCCAGTACCCGTCCTCCCGTCTCGGTTGAATCCAGAGTCGTCAGAATGTTCTGCGTCACTGGACGCCCTTCAGTCACCAGTGCTAACAGCTATGTTAGAGTAGGCTCTGGGATGTTTTGTATGACCTCCTGCACAAGCACCCACTGAACATCGCTATAACGTGCCAGGAGCGTGGTATTATTAACGATACGAGTGCTGAATGCAGCCATGGTGGTGATACGTTTACCAAGAGCATAAAGCTTTTTTAAAGTCCTTGTCTGGAGGTGACTCGGACAAAGAGAGTGGTACCCCTGCATGTTTCCTGGTGATTGTTACAACCAGGGAGTCCGGAACATCATGTCCACAGATAACAGATCAAGGATCCAAGGGCGCTGGACAAGACATCTTCTCAACTCTAGGGTTGTTGGCCCGAGTGAGGGTGTAAGTAAGGAGGGTGCTAACCGAGGTCAGAAAAGGAACTGGCTGACGATGGGGACTTTTTCCTTGAGGATATCCTCAACGAAATCTGTGTTGGGTGGTGCTTCCTGGGTTAAGATCTTGAAATGGTCAGCAACCTTCCTGAGGAGGGTGTGGAGTAACATTTGATCGTTAATAGGAAAAGAATCCCAGGTTTAGTGGTGGGAGAAGTGTCTGAGTCAGGTTCTTAGGCTGGGGAAGTGGGCCAAGTAACTTGCTCATCAGCACAGGCCCAGTTATCAGGATCTTGAGAGATGGATCCTGTGAGACTTTATTTGGATCTATGACATAATAGATGTCATCATCTGGGTCATCCTGGTCTCCCTGGAAGATAGTCACAGCAGTCCTGGGTAGACGTTGTCTAGGCGCAGAGGAAAACAGTGTACCTGGAGAGTGGTGCCTTGGGGGATTTAGAAGGTACAGGGCAAGTATCCCTAGGACGATGTCTCTTAAGAAAGTCATCAAATTTGTCTGAAAAGTTGATAAATTCAGACATCCTCTCCATACAGGCCACAACTTTCTCCCTAGTCCATACAGAGGAAAATGATTCATCAGGGGAGGAGCACAAGGAACAGGATCCTACTGCAGGGTGTGAGACATGGGGAGAGGCTGGTGAATACCACTCAGGCAAAGGGGAGGCCTTCCTAGGGCCAGAGCTCTGAGAATGGGCCTTGGGAAGCTTCTGCCAAAGCTTTGGAAGTGTTTTGGAAAGGGGGGCCCTTTTGGGCGTTTCTTCACGCTACTATACCGAGGCCCGAAGATTTAAGGAAGGCGCCCGGCAAGGTCACCGTCTTAAGGCCCTGTACAGGCAGCAATGGCAGGTGTGCAGCGGGCTCAAACTTTGCCAGGACTGTGGGGCGTCGATGGCTTCTGCTCTGCGACAAATCCGTCGAGTGAGGCATAGGGGTTGTGTGTTTAGTTCAGGGGTATGGGGAGTGTCCTTGTAACTGGAGGTCTAGACTCCCCATTGCACTGCCGGTGGCATGCTCAGCAGGGCTGGGGATGGATACAGGGGAATCGGACTCCAAAGGTGCATCTACAGCTTCAGAGTCAGAGCCACAGCTGCCAATAGACTACTCGCCCGAGGTGCCGGCACAAGAATGACTCTCAGCCTGCATGGCGTAAGCCGCCCATCGCTTATTCTACCGGTCTTCGAGGGACAAAAGAGTTTACAGGCTTTGCAACGCCGCTCGTTGTGGTCATGAGCGAGGAACCGATTGCACTCTTTGTGAGTGTCCTTCCAAGGGAATTTGTTGTTACACGACAGGCAACTTTTAAAAGGTGTTTGCTCCATATCGGGGGGGGGGGGGAAGGCAGCCAGACGGAATGAGAAAAGGGCAAAGAAAAGATATTCAAGAGAACAGTCAGTAGATCACGTCCCCACCCTCCCTACTGTGAGGGCCAAGAAGAAAAAGCCGTTGAGTTGCCAGAGGTGTAGAATCTGCAAAACGGGAGCAGCAGTCAAGAAGATGTCAAGCAGTTGTTCAACAGCCATCAAAGATGCCTGGCAGTTAACGCAACCAAGATGTGTTCGTAGCAACATTGTTAGCTAAAATTTTCACAGAACTGGTCAATCTTCCTGATCTGGGTCAACCCCAGAACTTGTTGCTTTACTAGTGGGATATTTTTCTTAAGACCTCAGTGAGTGGGAACGTTTTTCCACACTCAGATAATCTTTAAGTCTTTTTATGGGTGTCATTTTTAAAGGCTCTCCATAGTGTCTTTAAAGTTATCCTCTTTAAAAATGTATTGGCAATAAGGGCTTGTTGTTGTTGGGTTGCCCTAGGGTCTCCCCTTTTAACTTTCTTTTGCTAAACTTGAGAGAACTATAGTTCCGAAGGGTAGAAAGGTTCTTTGGATCCCTTTTACATTTTGTTAAGTGAATACAATGTATCCCCTTTCACTTTAAAACTAACAATTATGTTAGTGACAAGCTTACCTTCAATGGCTGGTGGCAGTGATACCTTGTATTGATTTGGTGCACCATTACCGCGGGGGCTGTGTTCACAGCTGCAGTAAAGGCACCCAAGGGTGCTTATTTTACCAAAATGCCCCCTGTCTGTTTTTTCGCCATTTTAGTGTGTCGTTTTTTGACATCCAGGGTGGGAAATTCCTTTATGCGATTTTTATCTTTGGCGGGAGTCCCCTGGACTCCCTGCCCAGGCTCCAGTCTGTCTGTGAGGGTAGGAAGCGAGGGAGGAGTCCAAAACTCCACAGCCCTTTGTCTTACGCCTTGCCTGAATGGGGACACATCCCAGTGGGGAGCTGGCCGTACAGATTGGACAACCAGATCGCCCCTTCTTGTAAAATGCAGGGAGAGAATGCAGAAGTTGTGTTGTAATGCCTGATAAATACTGCAAAACTGGAAGCTGAAGAGTAGTCGACCACTGGAACTTAAACCGAAGAGGATGATGAAGGAAAGGCGGTGGAGACGATTTCCAGCGACCTGAGAGCCTGCGGTGTAACCTGAGCCTGCTGCAGCCCTGCCTTCCAATCGACCTGGGGACTCAAAAAAACGACGACGCAGAGCCTGGTGAGACCCAATAGACTCAAGAAGACCTGCATTTTGAGCCATCCCACGCATTACTGCGACCTTGCGTTGCTGCAATACCCCAATACCCTGGGACCTCGAGCCACTGTGCAGTGCACAGTCTTTCCGAATTCCGAATCTCGCAGAAAATTCACAGGCATCCTGGTGGCTCTCCAGAACAAAAATCGAGTCTGAAAAGTCCCAACAGAGTGCTGGACCTTTGTAACGACAAGAAATAAGCCACGATTTTTTGTCTTCTCCTGCGCTGCTTGAAAAGGCGCCAAATTCGCAAAACCGCATTCAGCCGTGAGGGAAACCTTGCCTAGAGCCTTCTACATCGGTCCCTGCTGCAAAGTTCCTTCTGCGGTCTTGTTTTCAGTCACCACGACAAGGCATCCACTGACAGGGTATTTGGCTGCAGATCCTGAAGTTGTCCTGCTGCAAAATCCTCTTCAATGCTGAGGTACTGTGTTGGCTTGGGTATGTACTTACCTTAAGTCCGTTAGGAAATCTGTGTAGCTGTGGGTTGTTTTCTGTGATGGGGAGGCCTCTTCCAGTGCACCCAGTCCCACTGCTAGAATCCTGCTAGGGTCCCTTCTGCAAAGCCCTTTGGACCATCTTCTAACCCTAGAAGTAAAGTACTCACCCATTTGCCCAGTTTTCCTAGGAAACTATGACTTTTGCTACTAGAGAACCTATTCTGACACAGTCCGTTGGTCACTAGTCCTAGGGACCCACCCCTTTCTGCCACTGAGAACACTTATGCTCCAAGAACCAAGGAAAGACTTTTGAAGGGATTGGGACTTCTGCCTAGAAAAGAAAAGTAATGTTTACAAGTTACTTACTTGTAAAAGAGTTGGTTGGTAACTAAGAGTGAACAGTTACAAAAGTTCTTATCTTGAATGTGTGATGCACTATTCTCAAAAGTATGGTTAACAGATTTTCTTCCTTAGAAACTGTTTTGCCATTCTAATATAAAGGAGATGTGAAGGTATTTTACTCTCCTGTGATTAGGTTGTGAATCTTCCCAAAAGTAATGTGTTGGTTTCACTATATTATTCCTATAGGGTAATTGTAGGAGTTTCCTCCAACTGTTGGTATCACCAGATTAGTCCTGTTAGGATAATTGTATGAGTGTTCCCTAACTGGGCCTTGCTTCGCCCGACTTTCTGCTAACCTGTCCTGAACAAGTCTGTATTAGGTTGTTGCCTACCTAGAATAACGTTTGAGTCATTCAGTAAAGTGTAACATTAGGGGTTACTTTCCCTGTGCTATCTAACCTGGACTTCCTTGAGAGATGGAAAAAGTAGATGGTTTTACTTACCTTGAGTTAGCTGTCGGACATCGAAAAATAAGTTACTAGAGTTACTGCTCATCTCCATCTGTGTTCCACTGATCTCAAAAGCACCTCTAATTGAATATTACATCCTTAGGTTTTACACACCTAGTATAACTGTGTTATCACAAAAAGTAGTTATAGGTTTTTACTGCACCTAGAATAGGTGTTCCACTATTCACAAAAAGTACATTGTCCAGTTGAATGATTATGTGATTTGTTACTGAGAGTCCTAGTACAACTGGTAGGGTCTACTGCCCTTGCAATACTGAATGTAATTGTGAAGTAACCATTGGATTTTACTCCCCAAGAATAGGTGTGACCTATACTGGATGTGTATAAAGGTTTACTTTTAGGTGTTCCAAATAAGGTCTATATTTTGGTCTGTGTACCTTTGTATAGTGTTGTGTTTTTATAATTGTGATTTCATATAATGTGTTAGTACTTACTTACCCCTAGATTTATCTCGGCCTGCTTGTATTTAAATAAATTATTTGTTTTTACAATACAAAGTGTTTCTTTGGATCATTTGTATTACAATTTAATTTGTATTACAATTTAATTTGTACTGATTCTACAGCCCTCTGTCCCTCCGAAGATAAGCCTGGCTGCTCTGCCTACACTACCATGGACTCAGGTGGTACAGCCTTATACTAAAAGTGGAGTCTTGTACTGCCTCAGTTGAATGGTTTTACTAAACCCTTAGTTGGACTTCAGAAAAATTGTCCTAACAAACAAACTGGGTAGACGAGCTCTGCATTAAGCGACCGACCAGAAGGCAGAAAAAACCACAAAGCACAAATGATTTTGGGTACACTACACGTCACGTTAGGGATAGTGTTACAGTCACACTCAGGTTGACGTCCCTTTTCGATGTTCAAAAGAAAGATGCAATACTCCGCAATTACCACTAGATGTCGGACTATATGCATGCGATTCTAAGCAGATTCAGATGCATCAGAAATTGCGATATACTGTCAGTTCAGTCCCCGCACAACTTGGGGGTTCTTCACCACATAAGGTGAAGACACACTTATTGCTTACATCGTGCTTTGGGGCACAGTAAGGTCACCACACAATACAATACAGAGATTGAGGAGATAATCTTTGAGACTGCGGGCCTACAATGTAACCACCAATGTGCCCAAAGGCCTGCAGTGAAGGGTCTTCAGCCCCAAAGAGTAGTTGTGTTGTATAACTACATGGATGTCCCTGAAGACATTTTCCTGTTAGTGTGGCCTTCAGTATGCAGGTTTCCCGCTGAGAATGCAGCTCTGCGGCTGCTGCCAGAGCAGTCATTGGGCCCAGTTAGCAAAGCTATGGGGATTCCAGGGATGTTGTGGAGATTGGGCCCAATTAAGCAATTGTTGGGCTCCTCTGGTAATAATTTGCACTTACAGACACCACCCCTTTCCAACGACTTCCCTGAGATGCATTTGTTAGGTAGGCTAACCGGTGACAATAGGTGAAATTAGCAAATCTGAAGATAGACGACTGGAAGGATTTGAATTAATCTTAACCTCTGGCATTGCTCTTGGCAACCCCCAGATCCGTTTTTCAGCCTGCCATTCCATTACTAAAGGGAAAAAAACTGTATGCAAATCAGGCTCAGTCCTACTCCAAAGAGAGTCCAGCTGGAAAAGCTGGTCACATTCATTCTGCAAGGGATGACAAATAACCTCAGCTGACTTTGGGAGAGAATCACAGTTTTGTCAAACAACCCTTACGTACAGTACTGAACCGAACCAACAAAACCTCTGTAAGGCGAGAGAGGAAGTACGGGGAAGTGGCAGGGATAACAAACCTGCTCTGGAACCGTAGAAAAAGTGGCTAATCCCTTAGAGAGGTTTGGCATATTCCACTGAATAAATGGGAAGTGAACACTCTCTTTGTGGCAGGATACCCATGTAGGTTGACAATGTGCATGAAGCAGGACAATGTCCTCACACTATCACATTGGTTCCCCCATCAAATACATAGATATGGTGTGCCGCCAATGACCTCTGCCTTAACACCAGTAAGACTGAGATTCTACTCATCGGCACACCCACTCCCTCCTTCCCTGCAGCTCTCTGGCCGGCCTCCCTTGGCCCCCTTCCTGCCCCTACCTGCAAGGCTAAAAACCTTGGGGTCATCTTCGACTCCACACTCTCCTTCTCTCCTCATATATCTGACGTCTCTAAGAAGTCACACTACCAGCTGCACCTCCTCAGAGGTATTCTTCCCTTCCTCTCCTTCCCCCAGAAGCTCACTGTCTCCCGAGCCCTGGTTCTCTCAAGGCTGGATTACTGTAACAGCCTCTATCTTAATCTGCCTGCCTCCACTCTCCGCCCTCTGCAACTTATCCAGAACAGAGCTGCGAGACTTGTCCTTGGCCTCAAGCCCAGGGACCGTATCTCTCCAGGACTGAAATCTCTTCACTGGCTCCCAGTGGCTGCGAGGATTAAGTTCAAAACCCTCTGCATTGTCCACAAGGCCTTCTGGGGCCTGGGGCCTAAATACCTTCAACTCTCTCTTCCTAAATATCTTCCTTCACGAGCCCTTCGCTCATCCGTCTCCAACTCCCTCATGGTCAGCCGCTTCTCGAAGCAACGAGCTGGGGGTAGATCTCTCTCCGCAGCAGGGGCCTCCCTCTGGAACAGCCTTCCTGCCTCCCTGAAACTTGAGGAGAACCATCTCCGGTTCCGGAAGCAGCTCAAAACCTTCTTCTTCGCTTCTGCCTTCTCTCTCCCTCTCCCCTGCTAAACCTGCTTAACTCCCCACTGAAATTCTGCACTAAACCTGCATCTTGGCCACTCTCAGCGACCTCGGTCCAGGGCCCAGCCACTCTCCACTTGCACTGCCTCCCTGGCTCCCCCTGCACTGTGGGACTGTCACTGTATCCCTACAGCCCCCTTCCTAGCACTTGCTCTGCACTTACCTCGCACTTGCCACCAGCTGGCCCTTTTATTTATTATTTATTATTTTATTACGCTACTTAGCGTGTACTGCACTTTCCCCCCTCCTCCCCCCCTGCACTTTCTCCTTTTCCCCTTACCTCTGCACTTGCCCGATCTGAATGACACCTGGCCTAGTAGGATCGTTTGTCTGTCTTCCCCTTGTTTCCCTCCCTCCCTGCCTCGTCGCGCCTTGAAACACTTGTGTATAGGCGCGTTACAAATACCATATCATATCATATCATATATCATATCATGAAATTAGCAGGTTTTTGAGAAGCTTGGAAAGTGAAACCAGCCTTCACAGAGGTAGAACATTTCATAATGACACACTGTGCTCTCCCTCTGCCTGTGGGAACATGCTGGGTTAATATAAACATTACCTAACCCTGTAATAGTCTTTCTGGTGCTTGTATTTGTTTAGAGTCCTATGATATGCATATCCTACCATCTAGCATCTGGCCTAGAGTATTACAAGGTGTTTATGCCTAAAATAAAATGTAGGCGTTGACTGGGGTGTTACGGTCAGACTAGCACTATCCCTATCCTACACCCAAAATGACTCTTAGCACCTACTTTCATGTAGCAGCATAGAGCACACAGAATACGTGGTATGCAGGGTTATGTCCAGCCAATCTCCTCAGCATTCCACTATCGACATGACACCATTTCACCAATCAAACCCAACTAAAAAGGATAAATTTATCGATAAGGAGGCACCAGCCATCCCATTGTGAAGAGGCTAGGAAACTTACCAAAAGAGATCTGGACCCAGGTCCGACAGAGGCCAGGAGTTGGTAGTTGCAGAGTGGACCACATCACACCGAAGAAAACAGTTGTGGTTGGGGGGTAGAGGTATGTATACACTTATTCAAGATACCCGAAGGAGGTTAAGCAACAGGATGGGGTTCAGAGCATGAAGATTGCTAAAAGGAAGGCACAGGGTGCAAGGTCGCAGAAGTCACCTCAGAGGTCAGGATTGGGTCTGGTTAGACACCACTTCATGATTCTGGTTTGGCATTAAGAGTACCAGGAGGAACTTTGAGACCCAAGATGAGGATAGCATGGCAGCAGCGAAAGGAGGCAGAGGGTTATCCCTATAAGGCACATCCGAGGTGGCTCAGGTTAGGATAAATGGCTCAGGACAAGCAGCAGGACTATCCCACGTCGAGGAGCAACTGCAGAGGGGCGAGTTCAAAAGTCAGACCACGCCACTAACAATTGATGTCTCTTGTCGAACCGATGTCACTTGGGAGCGACTATTGTGTGAGGTTGTTAATGGTCATCCAAGGTTCAGAACCGAGATGCTGATGTGCAATGGCCTGAATTTGAACTGAATATCACCAGCGAGCCAGGGAGAGTAACAATGGATCATTGTTACAGTACACAATGTCCAATGGAACTGATAGACACCACAGAAGATAATTCATTAGTTCTCGATCCTCTCGCACTATCTACACCGTCTAAAGTATTGCTGTCAAATAAAGATATAAACATCCCCATTTCCCCAATACAGTCTGAAAATCTAGAAAACACAGATTGCATCATCCAAATTGCTTGGCGAGGAAGTGCAAGACCCTCCGTACACCATGGGTAGTGCAGAGGGAATTAACCAGAACCATAGACTCTGAATGCACTATATTGCGGGACGATTGGCTATTGAGGGAAACTTTATTCATTGTTTTTGACAGCTTCCAGTTTCAGACTTTAAAAATTATTAAATGCATTTTTGGAAATGTGAGAGGAATTGTGGGGAGCCATTGGTGAAGTTTTCTCGAGAAGTCAAAGGCACAAACCAGAAGATCTAGGGGAGCTGTGTGCAGGTCCTGTCAAAATTTTTGAGGTCCGTCAACCTATTCTTGAAAAAGGTACCAGCAGGAAATGTAATTAGTCCTTGTGCTCCATTATTCAGTGAATCAACGTTTAGTAAGATCTCAACTGTCTGTAAATTTTTTGCAGTGGAGTTCATTGCTAAATTTTGATACTACAAATATCAGACAGTACTTGTACCCCGATACAAGTTAGGTTTAGAATTTAGAACAGATGGTGAATGACTATGCTCTCACAGGCAAAAGGCTCAGGCTTGGTGATGGACAGTGCAAGTCCTGATCTTTCTTGAAAGAACTATGCTTACCACTTCCAGGACATGGACATCCAAACAAATAGTAAGCACTGTCATTGTGCAAGTGTCAAAATGTAAAGTCTCTGCTGTCAGAGAAATATGGTTTAATTAAATCAATTGGACCTCTGCAGTCAAGGGGATTGCAAATAGAATGGATCGCCGCCGGCAGGTATGAATGCGTAAGAAAGGTCATGCAAAAGCAGTTCCCTGACATAAAGCATCAGTTTGATGTATAGCAGGTCACCAAATCAATAGTCAAAAAAGTTACTGCTGCTGGTGGAAAAAAAGGGGTCGGAGGAATTCTGAAATGGTCACAGTCCATCTGCCACCAGATCTGGTGGTGTTCAAAAACCTGTGAGGGTTCAATTCAGATTATGGTTAAAAGAAATGGCATTCATTGGTCCCTCTTTCTTCAAACACTCATAGCAGGACAATGAGCAGCATCACGTGTATGAACATGGACCTTTGAGAGACTAGCAGGAGCACAGGAAAAAGTGGCTGGTGCACGGCTCCCCTGCTCACAGAGCACTTCAAAATGATAGTGGGCAACAAGGTGCTTACCAAAGTTTTGAAGGGCCTCAGTGAATTTTGCCACACTGGGGATTTGGAGGTTTTCCATAATGTGTGCTTAAAGTACAGGTCTAAAAGGTTGCATTTCGGCATAGACGGTATGGAGTCCAGAACAAGGCAGGGTGTACATGCTCACAATGAAAATGTTCGTAGGAAACAAGAGAACGGCTGCTGCTTTTGGTATGCTGCATTACACCATGGCGTTTACCAAAAGAAAAAAACAATGGATGGCCACGCCAGTATTACAGCAGATACAATTTGACTTTGTGCAAGATCTGACTGACTGTGCTGGCAATGCAAATGCATGGACTGACTATAGAATATGTTGCCAGAGGACAGTCTATGTCGAAGAACATTGCTAATGTGGTTTGTCGACCAAAGTCTGAAATTGTGGCAAAATTGACAAAATGATTTAAGTGTAGTGGTGTGGTCTATAAAGAGTTGTGTCTTTTTGTATAAATGTTTAATAAATTGTTTTTTCTTTCTGCTATTTTTTTTTTATCAATAAATGTACATGCCCATAGTTTAAGAAAAATTGAATTCAAAAATACATTTTAATTGATTTTTTTAATTGTCATTTTTTGTGTGCGATATAAGCAATTCATGGTGTGCCTTTTGTCCTTTGTCCATGTCTATTTGTCTTTGTATAATGTATACATTATTTTTTTCCAACAAATTACTTTAGCAATGTTTATCACTTGATTATTTTTAAATAAATGTGAAAAGAATTAATGTTTCTGTATTTCTTGTTCACACCAATACAGTAGATTTATTTTTAAATAAAACAAATGTTTTTATTAAACCCATATCTACATAAATCTGTACATCCTAAGACATACCTATTGCTGAAATACAATCTCAAAACCAATTTATGTTGTAGGACTGTAGTGTTCCTTGGTTCTGCAGCTCTTACTCATTAGGTATTCATCAATTTGTACTTATGATGTTCTCTATTCCCCTTTTTGTAATTGTAATTCGCTTCCGTCAATCTTTTCAAATATGTAAAGAAACTAGTTGTACACACAATCCTTTTTGTGCCATTTCATTTTATGTATCTAATGTTAATAATGAACATTTCTTTTCAGTACATTTGAGTGGAATCTTACACACTACAATGAACCAATGTGTGAAAAAGAAACTATTATGTGTTTTTTTTTTACATACGGCTATGCTTTGGCAAAACAAATACAGAATAAATAATGCTGCATGGTGCAAAGAAAATGCATATGCCTTTAGAAGCGATTCATGTCGCACAAAGATAAAGATTCTTGATCTTTCCTTTAATAGCTATAGGTGTCCACTTCTGTGCTCGCCTCAAATACTCTACACCATATAAGTTATAGGAAATAATTTCCTACTTGGATTCACTTTCCTGTCAGGACAATCTTTTGTGTCGACTGTTCTAAATTCCCCAGTCTTTGACAGAGTAGGGTATGGCCCTTGTGTAAAATGTATATTTTCAGCCTAGGCTGGGTTTAGGGACCTTCTTGCAGACATACTCCCTTCAAACTCAGGGAAGTATTGATATAACCTTTTCACAAGCACTTTTCGGTGGAGTACACAGCAAGGGTAAACACTGACAATTTTCTATCCAGTCTTCTTCATTTTATCTTTTTTTTCGTTTTCTTGTATATCCACATCTCTGGGGCCATGGCAGAGAATGCCACCCTTAGTTATAGTGAAGAGGAGATTTCGGACATTATTAGAGGGCATTCCCTGTTGGACCAGGCATGCACTGGACATGTAAATCAAAACATCACGAGCACAGAAGAACTGCTCAAATTGAAAAAGAAAGCATTCTGTATGGAACTACACGGTCACTTCCTTTGCGAATGTTTAAAATCAAATATTATTCCTGCAGGGTTAGTGGTCCACAACAAACCAGATCTCTTTCTGGACGATGAGACCTATAAAACAAACTTCAGCTATGTAGCTACAAAGTGCAGCCGTGATCTAATGGTCTTGACTATCTCCACAGCACAGAATTGGGGCAGTCCCACAGAAGGAGTTAGAAGCAGAGGAACTCAAGTTCTGTAGCAACACAGCAATCACAAACGCAGAGGAGAAACTCAGGTAACTGGTAAATCGGTTTGAAGACTTCAAATCAATAATGCATACCAAAAAGACAAAGAAACTCAAGAGGGACATTCAGGAATTGAAGGTGGAAAAAAACAAATCTACCCTTACCTAGCAGCAAACCTTTTAGAGTTACACAATACAGAGAAAACTCAGAATACAATTAACAACAGGAGGGGCCCCCGGAGGTGGGTAACTTTCGCGGACACAAGTAGGGATTCAGCCGGGAGGACCCATATAATTATAGATTTGAGGACTTCCAGTGGGCAAGGAGTCAGAGGCCTTTTTTAGGCAGAGGCTACTCACGAGGCCATGCAGGAGACTTTTACAATCCAGAGTTTCAACCATGGGTAGGAAGGAGACGACACAGGCCCCACAAGAGGACGTTCAACCAGTAAGGAATACAAATGGAAGATGAGAATGAGTAAAATGGGGAGATTCCAAATATTCTACCTTTGGTGGTGGCTCTTACGCCAGCTTAGATGCAGGTACTGACTAAAAGACTTTCATTTGTTCATTTGTTCTGACCAATAAGACAGATCGGTTTATTTCGGAAATGGAATTAAAGGGCTTCTTTAGAAAACAACGGCTCAAATCTTTCTTCAGAGATCAGAATTCAAGGGATGATGGGAAAGATACAGGGCTCTGTATACCATCCTGCTTTACCTCACAAGACAATCAAGTATCAAAGGAGTTATTACTGTTTGAAGCTTGTGTCACAGGAGACCTGAAACTAAGACCAAGTAGCCAGAAGCAAAAACACTAGCCATAATTTGTCCACTGTAGAGGGGGAAGCACTTCAAAGTCTCATGTCAGACCAAAGACTGATAATTAAGCCTGCAGATAAGGGAGGTGGCAAAGTCATCTTCAATAATGACCAATATAAATCATATTGTATTAGAAGTACTACATGAGGAAAGTTATCGGCGAGGGACCCGTCAACGGAAATGAAACAGGAGATAATGGAAAGTACACAATTTGGAGTGGGTAGGGGGTGGATAACTAAAGATGAATTTGAATATCTTAACAATTCAAACCAAAGAACTCCCACCCTCTATTCCTTACCAACGATACACAAGGACCCCCTGACACCTCCAAGCAGAACCATAGTGTCAGGCTGTGGCTCTATTCTGCAAGTTTGTGGATGTCTTCTTACAACCAATCAGTAGGGATACTGTGACATACATAAGAGACATCATCGCCACCATTATATTTGAGGGGCTTACTTTTGATCCTGATGACAATATTTTGTTCACAATGGATAATAAATCTCTTTATACGAGTATTCCACAAGAAGAAGCGATTGACAAAATCCAGACATTTCTGACCCATGGGGCAACTCAGCAGAGCCCCTGTAGAGTCTTGATGAGCATAGCTCTAAAAAATAACTTTCTATATGCCAACCAATACTATCTACAAGTTCAAGGAACAGCTATGGGAGTGCAATTCGCTCCAAGTCTAGCAATACTCTACATGGCAGCATTCGAAGATGGGTTTGTTCTCACAGATAGGAACCAGTATAGATCACAGAATTCCTATTGGTATATAGATGACATCTTATGTTCAGGTAGTCAAAGTCCCTGGTGGATTTTCTCAACTGCCTTAATGGATGTCATCATACGATCAAATTTACCATGGAATCGGACAAAAGTCAAATACATTTCCTAGACCAGACTATTAAGGCAGAGTAAGGTCAATTGGAATGTTCTCTCTATAGAAAAACTATAGACCGGAATACAATGCTCCATTTTGAGCCTTTCCATCCCAGGACACTTAAGGAGAACTTACCCTTTGGCCAGTTTCTACGCTCGAGACGTAATTGCACATCCTTAGATGATTACTATGAACATGCTGATAGGCTGAGTACCAATCTGAGGGAGAGGGGATATCCGAAGAAACTTTTCTCATGCACTGAAGAGGGCTAGATTTGTACCAAGATATACCCTATTAGAACCTAAGGGGACACAAGCAACTGAAGACAGACTCACGCATGTTACTACATACAACACAAACTCCTTTCAGATCAAAAAAATGACACGGAAATACTGGTCCACGGTGAATGCATTTATGCAAAATACACCACTTCCTCTCTTAATTTTCAAACGGTCTCAAAACTTGAAGGACAAAGTTGTCCATTCGAAAACTAAGAAGACAAGAGCCAGCATGTGAAATTGGGATCTCGGTCCATCAAAAAGGTAATTTCCCACTTTGAATGTGCAAAGCATGCAAATATACCAAAAAGACGCTATCATTTAAAAAAAAAAATGGATGAAAAGAAATGTGAGCTCAGATTCATGTCGAGCTCTAAAACCTCGAATGTGATCCATTGTATAGAGTGCCCATGCAAGCTAAGATATGTTGAACAATGAGAGCAGGCCACATTCGGATCAGAGCATCGATCGAGGATCTGCTGCAAAAACCTGACAGCGCCTCTAGTTTACCACTTCCTAGAATACCAACATACAGAGTAAGAGCTGAAGTGGTGGGTCCTGGACATTGAACAGTGTACATCAAATCCACAGAGTGTTATTGAATAAAGAGGCCCGTTGCATACATCGCCTCAATGCCTTTGAAAAGGGCCTAAATGAAGTAATCACAATGTTTAGATGAACTTGGAGGAGTAGGCATATACATCTATGTAAGGCACTGTGGATGTCTTTATGACTGGATTCAAGGACTTTCACAATGCTCAAATAACAGGAAGTCATATCCTGTGTATACATGCCATCTGGTATATATTCATACCACGTGTATACATAAATATGTTTTTTTCTTCCCAAATATCATAGACTTCGCTGTATTTACAAAAACAACAGTTTCAGATCAGGGCAATCCTTGCGCTGTGCATTAAGAATGCACACTAATCTACCGGTTATTTATATGCTTATGTGGGCTCCAGTATAGGGCCTCCAAACCAACATGGCTCATGCTGACAATAGGATTACACAGTAGAATAATCATTTTTACCAGCGCCACCCGCAGTGCCAGTGATATGGGAAGGTGCTTCCGCCTTTTCAATTTGGTAGTTATCTTTGTCATTGGACTATCATAATTGAGGGTCCCGATCCGAGCGGGGGTGCATGCTATTTCTATCCCCAGGTATCTAATGCTCAAGAGTGCCCAACGAAGGCCGAAGGCATTAGTGGGTTCCTGTGTGCCTTCCGTTAATGGAAATTTCAGATTTACCACTATTCAGGTGAAGGCCATAATATCTGCCAAAATCCTGCACCGTTGTCAGTATTCTTTGCAGATAGCACTCCTGATCCCTCACATACAGTAGTATATCATCGGCACATAGTGTGATAGTTTAGGTCGGTCGTTTACATGATTACCAGCGTTGCTAAAAAGAGTACGGATTAAGACAAACAGTAGGGGTGACAGTGGGCACCTCTGTTTGTTGCCCCTTTCCAGCTGCAGTATGGGTGAGAGGATACCATGGGTATATACTTTTGCACATGGTTGCGAATATAACACTTTCACCCGTTTTATAAAGTTTGGCCCAAATCCACAATTGTTCAGCACCCTAAATAGGAAAGACCAGGACAGTGCGTCGAATGCCTTCTGCATGTCCAGTGCGACTGCAACTCCCTGGTTGTCCTGTGGTGTTTGCGAGATAATATTATACATCCGGTGTAGTTTTAATGCCTTCGACCTCCCTGGTATAAAGTCTGCCTGGTCTTCATGAACCATGTGAGGCATCAGTGGGGTTAATCACATAGTTAGGATTTTTGCAAATATTTTAGCGTCAATGCTTACTAATGACAATGGCCTGTAGGAGCCACATTCATTTGCAGCCTTGCCTGGTTTGAGTAATGAAATAATTATACCTTGGCGCATCGACTCCGGTAGGGCCGCAGTTTCCTGGGCTTCCGACCACCGGCATTAGGCGGGCTTGTCCATGAATTATTTATAGAATTCGACACACAGCCGTCGAAACCCAGTGCTTTTCCCTTCGGGAGCTCTTGAATGGCTTTTCTGACCTTGGTTATACCAATGGGTTCTTCCAGTGATCTTTGCGCCTTGGCCGATAGATGAGTTGTGGGAATCCCTGCTAAGTAATCATCGATTTCTGTAGCAGTTGCCACCCCTTTCAGGGTATATAGTGCAGCATAAAAGTCATAGAACATTGCATTTACGTTGGTATCTAGATTCGCCACTGAACCATCAGGTCGAATTATACAAGGAATATGTGGACTACCCTGATCAGTACGGACTGTGCACGCTAGTAATTTGCCTGGTCTATCCGCCTCCCCATAGCGGCGCGCAGCTGCTGGTCCGTCAAAATAGGGCAATTCCCTGTTTGCAATATCGCAGTGTTTATCCAGTGATATCTTTATGTCCATTCTAGTAACCGGTGATGGGTCAGTCACGTATTTTTGGTTCATCTGTGTTAGTGCAGACTCACATCTCTTCAGTTCCCTTCTAATAGATCTCTCAACACCCCATGTTCTGTAGAGATGGCTATGCCCCCAATATAAGCCTTGAATGCCTGCCACAACACAGCGTGTGTAGCGACTGAGCCTTCATTATTCTCAAAGTAGCTTGTGATATGTTCCTTTATATTTAACCTAAACATTCTGTCCTCTATAGCAACTGGTTTAAAATGCCATTGTGTTCTCATTTATGCCTGTCCGGGCACGTGTATGGTTAACAGGATCGGGGCGTGGTCTGACAGTGTTCTAGGGAGTATCGACAGTCCAAAGTCCAGTTTAGTAAGCTGTGTGATAGCCATGGATCAATGCGCGAATGCATGTCATGTACTGAAGAGTAGAATGTGTATCCACGCCCAGTGGCATTTAATGCTCGCCACACATCTATGAGTCCCAGGTCCTCGATTTGTGCCAGAATGGTACAAGCTGCATTAGTCTGGGACTTAAACGTTGTAGAATTGCGATCTAGTGGTGGGTCCATTATGGTGTTAAAGTCACCCCCACAGATAACCAGTGCTGTTGGGTATTTGGCACATTCCCAAAATATATCCCTGTAAAAGTCTGGATCGTCTATATTGGGGCCATAAACATTAAGTAAGAACCTCGTGGTTATGCATGTTCCTGTGCACAAAAACAAACCTTCCCTGTTCATCACTTAGTTTTGTGGTGCATAAAAGAGAGGGCGCGATGTATGAGTATCATCACCCCGCACGCTCTAGTAGAGTATGATGTATAGTACTTTTGACCCCCTCCCCATCCCAGTGCCGCATGATGGCCCTGATAATTAAGCATATGGGTTTCCTGGAGGTACAACATCTTTACACCAAGCCTATTAGCATATGAAATGAACTTCCAAGTCTTTATTGGTGACCCCAGGCCACACACATTACAGCTTAGAATCTTAATAGTGGAGCCTCTTTTCCCAATCGATGTCATCCCGTATCTATTACTTTGTCTATCCTTGTCAGCGTGTCGCTCCATGTAACCTCTGATTTTGACCTCTTCACCACGTGCATTTTATAACATTTTCTCCCCAACTTTGCCCTGAACCCTCCCTCCTCCTCCCTCATAGTACTCTGAACTTTGACCACATACACCCCTCCCACCTCCATCCAACCAACCTAACCCAACTAGTGCCTGCACTCGCATCAGGGGGCAACAGTCGCTGCTACGAGTGGTGACCGTACAGATGCCCATGCGCGGGCGTTACATAAGTGGTGCGTGAGGGTGATTGCAGGGTCAATGCAATTAACACATCATTGCTGAATCAAGTCGGGTGGGTGTTGCCCAATACATTATCTGTTTCTTACAGACCCTCGTCCTGAAGGTAATGGGATCGAAGTCTCTATGAACGCAGCGGCCTCCTCTGGAATTGTAAAGAAGTAGGTTATTGTATTCTATGCATAGCCTAGCGCGAAAAAGCATGGCCTAGGCGGTATCGCGTTCCCGGAGGCGTTTTTGGACTCCGGCCAAGGTGCGCCTCTCTTGTTGCAGCTACAGTATAGTCCGGGAAAATGTGCTTTGTGTTGGATCCCATCTTCAACTCTTGTGTTGGATCCCATCTTCAACTCTTCTCACAGGCAGCTCGTAATGCAAGGTCCCTGTCGCGGTAATTCCTCAGGCGGGTTATTATTGGTCTCGAGTAGCTTCCCGGCTTGGGTTTCATAGTTAGGCCCGGTGCGCTCGTTCTATCACGAAGAGTGGGGAACACCCAGGATGTTCTCCATGTTACCTGTGAGTGCACCTTCCGGCAGCCCAATAAAACGCACGTTGTTCCTCCATGACCTTGATTCTAGGTATTCACACTTGCCTTTCACGTGGCTCTTGTCTTTAGATGGGGCCCTCACAGTGTCCTGTAGTGATGTTTCTGCGTCCTTGGTACAACTAATGCAGGTCTCGGTTTCCATGATGCGTTGTGTCGCTGTTTCCAGTTGGGCACGGTTTGACGTGACGTTGGTCGTTATGCTGTCCAGCTGATTTATAGCATTGAAGCTTTGCTGCATTGAGTCCATCACGCCCTGCAGATCGATAGGAGCTGGGGCTTGGGCTGCCTCCACTAGCTCATGTCCACATGATGCTTCCCCTACCATTTCTGTAGGGTTGGGGGTCGGAAAAACCAGTCGATTGTGCCGCCTTTCTTGTGCACCGCACTCTTTGTCATGGTGCCTCTTATTTGCGATTATGACTTTATAGACCGTATGTATTGTGTGGCGCACTCACAAATTATGCATTTGACAGACGAAGGGAGCACTTCTCTGGTCCAGTGTAGACTTAGATTTACCATTTGGGCCGGGCAGCTTGCTTGAACAAGAATAGTTCTTAATCTATGTTGGGCCAGTGCTGTGCTTAACCACCCTCAGGGTCTGAATAGGCCAATTGACAATGCCACTGTTGCACCCCGGGTCCACACAACAAGATGCTGCCTGGTTGAATTGCGCCCCGGCCAGAGGCAGAGTGTATTCTCTCACCCGTATTAATGCGATCCACTTCCTGTGTGATTGGGCCCGTGGGAATACTTTCATGTCAGGAGAATAGCGGCCGGTGACCGGGAAGGGCCACATGCCTCAGGAGAGGTTTTCAAACTTTATGTTGGGCACTCTCCACCCCTGGTATGTAGCACATACTTCGCGCCGTTGTCAGTATTACTTGAGGAAACTATCCGCAGTTTCATTGAGCCACATCGTAACAGTAGTTGTCCTCCGATGCGCCTCAGCTTCAGTCGCCTTTAGTGAACGCACGGCTTTGCTCCTTTCCGGCGTCCCGTGTTATGGCAGGGTGGGGGCTTCATTTGAGGCCTTGCTTCCCTTCTCAGGTACTCTGGCAGTTCTAGTCTAGTTGACAGCGTCAATCTCGGCACCGGCAGAGCGTTTTTCTTAAAAAATGGCACAGAGTGTGCACCCACCGCTTGTTTATTGGAGAGTAACTTTACAGCTTTGATAGTCCACGCATACTGCACAAGGATATGAGTGAATCCCCCCCTCGATATAGAGCTTAGGCACGGTCGGCCATCTTGGCTTGTTGTGCAACAGCGACCCCCGTGGCTAGGAACTTTATGCTTGTAGTTAACCCATCCTGACCCATTGTTCTGAGAATACTATCGCTTTTAGATGTACCCCTAAACCCTATAGCTAGTCTTGAAGTCTTCAAAAACACACCTGTGTTCCACATGTTTTGTTTGCTATACCATAGATTGTTGGGACAAACTCTCTGGAAAGAACAGGCTACGTAAACAGCAGTTAAAAGGGTACGGTTGAGCATAATAACAGTTGTACATTTATCGGATGCCTAGAAGGGCATCTAGGCTCCCACACGAACACCTACCGGGTCCCTGGAGCATCTTAACCAAAAACAGACCGACACTGAGGGGCGTGGATACTCCGTCCTGAGGTACTGCATATACAAGCAGTGCCGGTCATCTTAAGAAAACGGTTACTGAAACAAGCAGCCTTTCTTGAAGGTGTGTTATATTGTATATTACTGTACTTCTATATAGTTCTATCTTACATGTTCTACATTACAATGTGGAATCATTGGGTGCTGAGGGGCTTGGGAGGTTCTAGAAGAGAAGTCAGTTGAAGTGGTGAACAAGGAGGTAAAGGAGGCTGGGAGTCCCCATTTACCGACGTACTGCACTACAAGCGTATGCTAATAAAGATGTGAATAAATCTTACACCAGACGTCTTACTTCAGAATAGTGGCGATGAGGATCTGCAAGTCTGGAGGCCCCCCACCCCCACAGCATCATCCTGCCTTCGAGCTTTCATCTGAGGCAGTGGTTAGAGGACCCATGATCGCAACTGGGTGCTCCAGAGAGGGTATGGGCAATCTTAAAGTCAGGCAAGCGCTGTGGCAATCAAATCCCTGGCAGTGGGGTGGCTATATTGGAGGCAGGTGCGGTGGCACCCATGTTTGAATCAAGCAGTGGCACTGAGACATTGCTACAGACTGCAATTGGGGCCATTTTAGAGGCAGTCCCCCGGCTGCCATTATCAAATGCAGGCTGTTGTCAAGGTACAGCACAGCAACATTGCATGAGGTGCCCATTAGAAGGTCAGGCACCTCCAGAAACCTGTAATTTTTTGTTAAGAGAAACAAGGGGCCTTGGAAAACTATATTTCTTTCAATATGGCACATTTACCTCCTCAAATCCCAGAGAGCATGTGGTGAGATGGGAGACTTGGAAAGAGGACTTCCAACTTTCTGTATTTGCAATACATGAGTCATCATTTAACAAAGATTGTAGGCATGAGCTCCTGATGCACTGTGTTGGTTTCGAGGGTCACAATTTTAAAAAGGTCTTCCAGGATGTGGAGGGGCTTTCCCCTGGCAGAGATGGCGAGGGTCAATCTGGGGTGGAAGATCTAAACCTTTATGAAGTAATTCTGCGTAAACTAGACATTCACTTTGAGAAAAAGTCCAGCATCATTCTGGAGCGGTACAACTTTGATATTCATGAACAGGCTGAAGGGGAGACCAATGAAGACTTTATTACTGGTCTGCGGGAACTAGCTAACAAATGCAACTTTGGAGCAACATATGATCAATTTATGCTCAAGGTGAGGGAAATAAGATTTGGGAAATAAGATTTGGGATGAAATCTGGACAAAGGTTGATCCAAGCTTGGTTGAGGTGCTGGATGTTTCCAAGAAGATGGAACATATGATGTTGTGAGTTAAGGAGTTAGAGAAGAAGGGTAATCTCAGTTCAGAAAAGGTGTGCACGGTAGCAGAAAGCAAAGAAGGCTGCGATAAAGAAAATGCCTATTCAGCAAAAGAGTGACGTTCCAAAAAAGATAGTGGTTTTGTAGAAGAAAAAAACAAAAATAAAAAGGCTGTTATAGGTGTGGTAGCACCTTTCATTTTTTCGAATTTAGAGAAGTGTCAGGTGCTGAAAACGGATTGTCAAATGTGTGAAGAAGGGACACTTTTCCCGGTACTGTGAACATTTTTCTCATGGGACCGTACGGGAAATTGGAGAGTTTCATGGTGAGGACGAAAGGGATGATCAACCAACTAACTCCCTCCACAGACTAGTATTGTTTGACAGCCAAGTTGGTTCTAGACCAAAAAAAGGTGCAGAGCCATATGCTATGGTGAAAGTAATGGGGCTGAAATCTCCATGCTAGTGGATACAGGGTCCGATTATACCATCATTGAAAGGGATGTGTGGGAGAAGTTTAAAGGTTTACCACTGGATTCAACGAGAGTGAAAGCGAATGCCTATTGTGGTGTCCACAATGAAATTCTGAGTCTTCAGAGATGGGCTAGAGTGATGGGAAAGAAAACTATGGCGGATGTGCCAGAGAGAGGAGAAACTCTTCTAGGATGGTATGAGCAAAGTGAGACGGGAATCAAGGTTGACCCCAGTGTGCCAGGTCATGTTGTGGTTGTGAATCAACAGGAAAGGCCAAAGAAACAGAGCAGTGTTATTTTAACCGCCAGCCGAGGGTCACTCCCCATCCTGCTGCCCACTGTGGCTCTCCCACAGCTTTCAGGAATTCCCAGTCCTTTCCAAGCTCCAGACTCAGCTGGATATCAGATTTCCCTCAGACTTAATTTCAACTCCAGTTGGCTTTGGTTCTTCCACCAGGATTTGGCCCATAGGATCCAACAGGCTAGTCAAGATAATTCTCAGAAGTCTTCAGCTTTTGCCTGCTTATCAACCAGGTCAGGTATGTGCTCCTCTTATTCCAAGGTCCATCAAACTCTGCACCATTTGGCTTAGCGACCTCTTGTTCCCGTACATTTGTTCTTGCTATCAACATCAACTCTGAAACATCGTTGTAAATCCTGTACCACTGGCTTACCTAGGTCTCCTTTTATACTGTGTGTCTAATTGCCTCAACAACGGTGGTAATTGGTCAGGAGTTGCCCTCCAGAATTTCGTTTCAGTATCAGCTTCTTTGTGCTCACCTACCTCTATAATAGCCAGTTAGAAACCAGGTCACTAGGGTATCAGAAGAGCGTTTACATCTTTGAATCAGGACGATTAAACAGTGACATAGCCAAGCCACTCGCCATCTCATAGCACTGTAGCTACATGCACTCTTTTAGTGACAATATCTTCATGCTGCGCACACAGGTCAGTCGCTCTTCACCACTCGTGAACATCAGATTTTATTTTAAACTCTGATCTGCACTTGTTGGGAAGAAGAGACGATCGTCCCAGACACAAACCCCCCAGACCCGCACCCACCGAAGCACTTTCGAATGAAGCAGAGATCTGGTAGCATACAATAGTGTTTCGGGGAAGTTACAGGGGCAGGGTTTGTCGACAGGGGCTTTAGTGCAGGGAGGATGGTGCACGCTTCGGCTTCAGAGTACATTGGGAATCAAAACGCCATCTTAGATAGTAGCAGCCATGTTGAAATCAAGGCCTAGCTTTGCACTGCAGCCAGGGCCACAGGCCGGAGCCACACACATGTTAATAAGTGTATGCATGCAGGAATACGTTGTAGCTTGGGCACCAGTGAGAAAGGCCAGAGCTGCAGAGATTCATAGACCCTTCATTGTCCCATGTTACCAGCATTGGTATCCCAGAAGGGTACGAGGGGGTTGAGAACGCTGCAAAACGCGATCCCACGAGAAGGAAGGCAGGAACCTCTGACCTTCCACCTACTAGCTCTAAGAAATAGCACCCAGATGCCCCGTCCCAAGAACCCCAGCATTCAGGTACCAGCCAACCCCAGACCAACAACCATAAAATTGTTAGACCCCAAATCGATGAGAAAAGATCAGAAAGCAGGGACTAGTTGCCTTCACCATAGGTCACATGATTTGTGCCTGTGCGGTGCCGGGAGGGGCAAAACAACAACTCTAAAATGGAGGGTGGGGCGCTTTGGACGGGCGCCGACGTGTCTGGAATTTAGCTGTAGTCTGTTAGATACGATAAGCTCGAAGTATCTTCTTAGCCCTAGTCTGCAGTACAAGGTGCATATTAGGTTAGAAATAGGGCATGTATCGTTTTTCTTTGCATAATGACCAATTAATTGTAGCTTCATGTCCGATGATGCGCAAGGAGGAACCCACGTGGAAGAAGATGGACAGAAGAGACTGGGACCAATGGCCTGGCATCCCTCATGGAGCAGGTAGCCCATGTGTAGGGTCTCACCAACCAGCCATTGGAGTGAGACCCTACTCCAATTTTTTGGAGTCCATAGCACTCCATCAGGATTTTTGGCTAAATTACTGCCAGTGGTAATTGCAGCGATTTTGCTGATTTTTGTCAGGTGGCAAATTTCCCTTCATCTTTTTGCTGGAGGAAAATCCTCCACTTCACCACCAAACCTGTAGTACGACGGTGCAGTAATGCAGCAGTAACAGAATTAGCACCATATTACCACCGTTTTTGACTGCACCACTGTACTTGTAATGAGGCACTAAGTCTTTATGGCTGCACCTTGTGAATAGCTGTAAACGCAATATAAAACACTGAAGCAGGCAGAAGGATAGGTCTTCGAAGTGGAGGCATGTCAGGTAGCCGGTCTCTATGAGGTATATAGGTATAGCTTAGAAGTAACTAGCTTTGTGATGTCCAACAAACTTAAGAAAATAATATTAGGACTTTCTTTTATTGGCCTAAAGAGAACAACTAGGAAGCTAATGGAGATGGAGGAAGCAGG
Organism: Ambystoma mexicanum; assembly: GCF_040938575.1. Taxonomy (NCBI): domain Eukaryota; kingdom Metazoa; phylum Chordata; class Amphibia; order Caudata; family Ambystomatidae; genus Ambystoma; species Ambystoma mexicanum. Next base: position 1,177,942,120 of record NC_090923.1, read on the forward strand.
ACACAAGGGGAGCCAGAAGTATGGATAACCATCCCAACCACCGATTTAAGCAAGAAAGCACAATAAGTTACGAAGAGCGGCCATACAGGAAATACAATCACTTAAGCAGGACTTTAAAGCAATACTTATCTTGAGACCTCAGAAGTTGCAGAAAGGGTTAGCATGAACAGAAACTCAGTATTAGGATTGATTGGAAAATTAGTGCAGGAGGAGGAAAGAAATCTGGTTTTCGTCCCAGTCATTCCACCGAGACTGCTCTCGGCCCTAGCTGCGACTCACTCTCCTCCGTACGCTATGAGAAACACTCCCCCTGATCCTTCTCGACTTGTCAGCTGCCTTCGACACTGTAGACCACTCTTCTTTTCTTCTCTCTCCTCTCTATGGGTTTTCTGAGGCTGTCCGGCGCTGGCTCCAGTCCTACCACTCCGATTGTACCTACTCTGCCCCCTAGTCCGGCAAGTCCTCCCCACTCCCCCGATCCATCATGGTGTAACTCAAGGGCCTGTCTTGGGGCTGCTTCTTTTAACCGCTACACCTGTCCCATTGCTTCTATAATTTCATCCTTTGGTCTGTCTCACCAGCTCTACGCTGATGACACCTAGCTTTTTCTATTCTTTTCTGCATTCTCTATTCATGCTACCCTGACCTCTGCCATCTGGCCATCCAGTCTTGGATGTCAGACCATTACAATTCCTCCAAGGCCGAAGTCCTTTTCTTTCCTGCCTCAACCATCCCACCTCCACTGCCCCCTGTTACAATCTCCTTTCCTCCCCCTTTGCTTCCCATCTCTCTCTCTGCCTGGAATCTAGCCGTCTACTTCGATTCCTCCCTTCATTTCTCCAACCACATCTCATCTCTTTCTTGCAGGGTTCATTTGTTTAACATTCACAAAGCCTGGCCTTTTCTCACTTTTTATGCCTCATATTCTCCCTTATTTTCTCTTGCCTCTTCTATTGCTCCTGTCTTCTGCTTTGGATTTCCTATCCCCTGCCTACGGCCCCTAAATTCTATCTAGAATTCTATTCACTTTCCCCATGGGATTCCATCTCTCCAGCTCTTTCTTCGCTTCAATGGCTACCTTTCCACTCTCTGCTTAAGTTCAGTTTCCTAGGTCTTGTCTTTACGTCCATACATAACCTTGCCCGTCCTTACCTTTCTTCCTTGCTCTCATTTTATTTTCCAGCTCGATCGGTTTGTTTCCAGTCTCAATTCCTTCTGTCTGTTGCCTTCTGTCCCTGTGCCCAATCCCACATTTGTTCCTTCTCTTTCTTGGCCCCTCTTCACTGGAATCCACTCTCTCTCCCTCTGCTCTCTTTCGCTTATCTTCTCTTCCATTCTGGCCTTAAGGCTAATCTGTTATACCTGTAATATTTGGTCCTTGTGTCAGTTTACCATTTCACTTGTACCGTTTTACCATATTGTTAAGTGCGTTGGAGTAAAGCGCTTTATAAATTCAAATAAAATAAAAAAAATTAAAATACTTTATCTCAGTCTCCAAGCCAAGCACATATTGTGACGATTCGCCAGGTATGGGCACTTCTCCCCAAGGGGGCACCCATTCCCATGAGACTAGGGAGGTGCGGCCGCTACCAAACAGTCCCCCCCTAAGGGTGGTTTAATGCAGGAGAATCTCATGGAGAGGTACCCCCCTTATGTGGGCAAGGATGATCACCTAGGGTACAGCCTGCGGAACGTCGCACCCAAACCTTCCCCAACTCCCTCCACCCGCTCCATTGCAAGCCACTTCCTTGAGAGTAGACCAATGTATTACTGTATTACTTGGGATACAACCAAGACAGAAACTACCAGGACGAGGAGCACAGAAGACATGAAGATTACTGACTGCTGGTACGAGCTATCCACCGAGGAGGCTTAAAGATCAAGGTGTCAAAAGAAACAAAAAGGACTTTGACAAGCCGCCAGGGAGGGACTGGCAACAATGTATAAGAAGAGGCAATGAACTAAAGAACTTATTAAAGCCCACCTAGGAGATGCAGCAGAGGTGGAGGCTGTCGTGCACGAGGGTAGTTTCAACCCTGCACAACAGACCAGAGGAAGAGAAGAACTGAGGACATCAGCGAGCAGCTGAGAAAGTCTTCCTGGGGTCTCGCTGGAATGGACCTAATCATGAGGCTAAGGAGAAGCAGAGCCGAGCCGAGCGGCATGCAGAGACGCTGTGGAGCAGCGAGAGCAGTGGAAAGAAGCCCAAAGAGCCGGAGAGATGAACCTCAGTCCCAAGAAGCCCCAGTGACGTACCAAGGGCCTAGTGAAGGTAACGGGTGGTACGGAAGAATGGGAGGAGACACAGGTGTGCAAGCGGGGCAGGCTAAGGTGAGACTCCCTCGGCTGAGAAGCAGTAACACGGCTGTCGGGCCAGAGAAGGGTCAGTTGTGCAACCAAACGAATCTTCCTCGCAGCAGTAGCAGAGATAAGCCCACTGACCACCAGAGAAGGGTATGGGACCCCAAAACAAGTGAACTAAATATTTGAGGAAGTCGTCCTCACAGCAGTGGCAGAGAATAGCCGACTGACGACAAGAGGAGGACTTACTTTACTAAATTTTACTTCATTAAATTTATAATGTGCACACAGACCCATAGGCTTTAGGGCGCAGACCTGGGAGAAAGTGGCAAGATAAAATCCAAGTTTTAAGGCTACAGAAAAGAATTCTCCAACACCAGGAAATGGGAGTCATTCTCCTGTTGAGGAAACTAAAGTCTTTTAAATATACCTGAGAAACGCCAGGGGAAGGGAGTCATTCCCTCTGGCCTTGTTCTTGAGGTGTGGACCAATACCAGGAACATTGAGTCATTCCACTGGTCCAGTAACTTGAGTTGTACAAGATTTTATTGGAACCACAAGCCAGGGGAAGGGAGTCATTCTCTCTCCCCCCACACCCTTTTACAAGAGAACATTTTGGGAATGACACCCGAATACCAGGAGAAAGGAGACATTCTCCTGGTATAGAACGAAAAATGTTACAAGGTTTGTTGGAACTACAAGCCAGGGTGAAGGGAGTCATTCCCCTTGGAATCCTTTTGCAAGAAAACATTTTGGGAACAAACGCTGAATACCAGATTCTCCTAGAAAAGAAACTGTTGGATTATATTACTCTTTTAGTTGTAGTGTAAGGGATAGAAGTAGGTTGGGACACAGGACAAAGTTTTATTTTGACAGACATTCTCACAGATTCTTTGAGGCAGGTAAACCCCTCTTAGGAGATAGGGATAGTGAAGGTTACGGTAACTTTTACTATAAATAAAGGTTTATAGCAACCAACATGCCACCCTTGTGTCAGCTTTCTTCTTCAACACCCTTACAATATATAGATGAACGTGAAGATTTGCAGAAACTATTAAGAAAAACATAAGTATGGAGGACCTGAATGAAGCTCCAGACAGTGAGGACAAGCTCCCAGTCTGCCCAAAGTGCTGCATTGAGCCGATTGAAGAACCATGACCAGCCTCCATAAAAATAGACAGTACCCACAGAGAGGGCCCTGTGTGGAAGAAGTGAGGAGAAAGCCCACACATTCATAAAGAAGATATCAATTTTAAGGAAAGTCATGAAGCTTTGCATGATCAGCTATACTGGCATTATCTATTGCGTGTTTCAGGATCTCTAATCAGTAACACTCTAAAGAGGGAGTATCAAGTATCAAAGCACTGAGAAGGTGAACGAAGAGGGGATTCAGTTTCAATTGAGCCTTTTTTTTTACGCAGTCACATTTCTTGCAACACATTCAGTGATGCAGAAAGATGGTGGAAGAAAGACAGTGGGCCATCTCAGTGGAGTGGTCATGGCATATAATGATGGGGAGAGGGGCCACTTAAGGGAGAAGCCAATACAGGACATGGAACAAAGGAAGCGAGGCAGCAGGTCCTGAAAGAAAAACTAATCTGAAAGCTCAAACGTGCACAAACTTGGAGATTGTGGAATAAGAGGATGTTGAGTTGAAATGCATAGGGGGAGGAGTCCCCTTTTATGCAATGGGTGGGCAAAGCAAAGGTATCCTAATTTTCCTATACAATTAAGGTAAAGTTGCAGAAGCCATATATGGTGTTTGCTAAGCATGAATACTTGCAGGGGTGAATCAGTTCTCTTCTTGATACGGATATAAATATAAATGGTCTGATGGGCAATCTTACAGAAAGCTTGGAGAGAAAAGAGCTCCCAGGTCTCATGGCCAGTTAAGAGTGCCATAATAGCGCAAGAGAAGACATACTACAGGGAGGGTGCTGCAAGTTACCCACTACTGAGGCAAGATCAGAACGACTTGAGTATCAGACTGGGAGTAAGACTGGGAGTATAGCAATTCTTACTAATGACAATTCTCACTGTAAGTGGATCATAAGGCTGACAACAAATATATTTAATGGTCAGGGGCTAGTCCAAAATTATCGTTCTGATCAAATACAAGGCAATGGCTTTCTTGTCTTCACCTTTGACCAAGAACAAATTACTTACATCCCCAGCAATGTTTTGTCTGATGGATTAGTCCTTCCTCCCACAGATTTCCAGGTGACCAGAACTGTCCCGATAAAACAGCAACTGCAGTGGGGGTCATCCGAGACTTCTTGAATTTCAGGGAGACGCACAAACTGTAGCAGGTGGCAGGTGTGGTGTAGGTGGGTCAACATCTGATCTGGAGTGCAGGCTTAACTGGTCCAATCGTTCAGATAGGGACAGACCCAAACTTTGTCCCTTCTAAAACACATGACAGCTAAGAGCTTGGCGACGACCCACTGAGTACAGGACCATCCAAAGGGCAGGACCTTGAACTGGAAATGGGTGTTTCCAACCAAGAACCTCAGGTACTTACTTGAGATGGATTGGCACGTGGAAGTAGGCATCCTAAAGTCCAGTGACAGCAGCCACACCTGTAACTTGAAGGACTGGAAGATCCAGGCCACAGTGGCCATCCTAAACTGGTCCTTGACCAGGAACAAAGCCTCAGATCCAAGATGAGGCGCAGACCCCCATTCCTCGAGTACCAGAAAGTAAAGCCAGATACATCCCATTTCCAAAAGGCACAAGCTCTATGGAGCACTTTTCAAGAAGTTGATTAACTTCTGCCAGCAGGGGTAAAAGACGAGGACGACATTCAGAGTGTGCTAAATGAAAGGGAGGTAATATCCCTGCGAGATGAACTCTAGGACCCATGCGTTGAAGTGGTGAGCTTTCACTGACTAAGGCACAGGCACAACCCCTTGCCTCAATCGAGAAGGATGGATGAGGTCTGATTCAGAGGGGCTTTGGACAATGGGATCCCAGAAGGGAGGGAGGCCGAGGCAACACAGCTTCTTTGTTCTCCTCTGCCCTAACCTGGGCAGGGAAAATGCAGCAGACCTCGCAAATGGGGGTGTCTCAATCCTGCCATGGTGGGTGTAGGAGGAAAAGCAGAAAGGAATGACCCCCTGAAGAGAGTGGAAGTGGGCTATTGTGAAACAGCCAATCCTAGGGATTTTGCGGTAGCTTTGGAGATCTAAAGCATCTCCAGGGATTCATCCGCCTTCTGTACGAATTGATTTGTCACGGTCAAAGGGCATATTCAGGAGTTTTGCCTGGGTGATAGAGGCAAACCCAGATGTCTGCATCAATTAATGTCTGCAAATGACAGAGCTGGAATCCATGGCTCAAACCACAGTCTGCCATATCCAGGCACGACTTGAGTATGAGGACGGCCTCTTTCCTATCACTATCCTGGCACGTGGAACCACTTGCATCAGCCCTTCCATGAAAGAAGAATCTCATGGTCACTTCTTTTGTCCCCTGTACGATAAACTCAGAGCGAACAGTGTAAGCCTTTTCTTGGAGAAAAATACTTCCCTTCAATGTCAGCAAGCACTTATTACAATTCCAGATGGAACTACTTGTATAATCATGGACAACTTTGTAAATGCAGCACTTTATTACAAGCACATTTTTAGCTGGTTTATAAAGGACTGATTAAAACCTGGCAATTTGATTGTTCTGTCTCTTTAATTGGTGAAATGATGTTTTGAGTGTGTATGTATTCGCTTTTATGGAAATTCCAGAACCAATAAACCAATAAACCAATTACCTCCTACAGTTCTTGTTCTGGCACGTCCCATCTTCCATTTTTACCTTTTTCATCCCATCAACTTCTCCATCAATACCTTCCTAGTTCCATCACCAACATCTGTACCTCCGTAGGACACTTACTTGCTCTTCCAGTTCCTGACAAATCCTCTTCATTACCCCATTAGTTGTTTCTTATGCCGCTCAACCACCTCCTCGAGTTTCTCTTTCATCCCTTTCCTTTTCCTTTGAATTCACAGTGCTTCCCTAGGCCACTTACCTCTTCCTTCAGTTCGTCCAGGGTTTCAGAGGTTTCCCTCAGCATCTTCTGGTATTCTTCCAAATGAGCATCTTTTGTTTTTGCTGCCAGGGTATTCCTGAGAGTAACACAGAAAAAGAAAATGTTGGCACCCAATAATTGAAGACATAAGCACGCAAGACTTTTGCCATCAATCCCCAGGTTAGCATTCTGGAGGCCTAACTTTCAAAGGATTGCTCCAGAGCGAATGTAGCAAGGGAATCATGAAATGTAATGGGCTAGATTTAGATCAAGGAACAAAAGATTTGTGAGATTTATGCCAGCTTAAATTGAAATGAAGGGACAATAACAAGTGTATAACATGGTGGTGAAAAAGTATGCCAATGCAATTTGATTATTTTAAACAATAACTAACGGGCACCAGGGATGTTAGAGTTATTCACTAGAGGTATAAATGATGCTATCAACTTTTACATTGCAGTTGATTACAACAGTCACAAGAACATGCATCTCTAAAAAGTGTCTTTGGTGCCACAGAAACAGCAGCAGTGCCAGACAAAATGTATATCCCAGTGTTTGTTGTATGTTGCACGAAATGTATCACCACAACATGGCGGACCTATAAGCAAAGTGCAGGATCACAAATGTGCTAATAAATGCTGCATGGAAAGCCAAGTCAAAATCATTTAGCAGGGAAGTGTGTAGCCTACAATTGTAAAAAAGTGCCCCCCCCCCACTCGTTTATCAGTTATAGGGGTCTTCATGCCACATATAAGCCAAAACTATGTCATAGAAGTACAGATAGGAGGGAGATGGGATGTGGGGAAGGACATGGCTTGTGGATGTTGGTTTTCTTTTACCCACCTATTGACCTTCCACGGCCATGGTAATCTCTTTGGCCATCCCTACCCACTATGTACCCCTTCCTTATCAAAACACCCGTACTATGGGATCTCTTTGAACTTGCTCTATTGTGCAGTAATATGTCAGCTTTTTATGGGGCAGCTGTTGTATCTAAAAAGTGTGCAGCTGCAAATCAGCTCCTGGCATAGTTAGTGCCTTAAGCAAGTGCACCTTCATCCAATTGATTTATAATCCATATTCTGCCCTTGCATCAGTTAGTTGTAATTCCTGTTAAAAGCAAGCACTGGCAAAGCCAACAGTTTTGGCTTTTATCGGTATTAGATAGGCATATGCCAGGCCTCTGCTATCATTTTCCCGCAAACTCATTTTCCAGCGGTTGCCATCCCCTATGGCAGTGTCCGGCAAATTTCAATGCCATTCCCACACTAGCTTGTCAATGCTTGTATATATAGTGAGGGAATTACCATGCCAAATAGCAACATGAAAATTCATTTTTGCTTACCAACTTTAAATTAATCAAAGAATTCCCCCGTGCCACACTCCTGGTCACAATGTTCTGGTAGCTCACAAAGAAACCTATCGTAGCAGTTGTATCAGAGCATTATCCAATGCATAAAACTACTAACTCCACTTCTTAGTATATTAACTGGTCATATTCAAATCACTCAACCTTTTGATTACTCACCTATGCACGGCACTGGCTTCTCATTTCATCTTTAAAACTCAGGACATCCTGTCCTTTCTCTTCTTCTCTCCTCTCCCCTTCCTCCCTCTACACCCTACTCCTCCTATGGCCCTTCTTCGGCCACCTCTACTCCCTCCTTCTCTGCCTTTCCCCTGTTCTCCCCTGACAAGGTTTCTAGACAAGTCCAATCTATGAAAGTCTTTTCAAAACAGGTTCATCCCTGTTCCTCCAAAACCATCAAGGACCACATTGACTCCCTGGCTCCTGCTCTGGCTGACATCTGCAACCACTCCTTCTCCACTGGAGTCTTCCCTTCCCCTCTGAACACTCCCTTGTACACCCTCTTCTTAAGAAACCCTCTGCCGACCCGTCCTGTCTGTATTGCCCAATCTCCATCACTCCTTTCCTGGGCAAACTATTGGAAAAGCTGGCCATCCCCAAGCTCAATCTCCACACTGAATCCGTTGGTCATCTCCATGATCACCAGTCTGGCTTCAGAGCTGCCAGAAGCACAGAAACTGCTCTCCTGAACATCCGTGAAGATCTGCTCTCCAACCTTGACTCCAACACCCCTTGTGTCCTCATCTTACTTGACCTCTCGTCTGCCTGTGACACGGTGAACCATGCTGTCAGGCCCTGGCGTGGCTGACTTCTTTCCTCTCTGATCGACCCTCCCAGGTTGAACTTGGGTCCTTCCTCTCCTCTATCTCTACATGTGGTGGTCCCCAGCGGTCTAACCCCTCTCCCTGGCTGTTCAACCAATACCTGGCACTTCTTGCCCACCGCATTGCCACGCTCTGCCCCAACTTCCAGTGCTATGCGGACAACACTCAGCTCATTTTCAGGCTACCCTCAACCACCTCTTCTTTTCCCTCTCATCTCTGTCTGTCCGCCATCCAGGAGTGGTGTGCCGCCAATGATCTGTCTTAATGCCAGTAAGACCGAGATTCTCCTCATCACACACGCCCCCTCCTTTCCCTTCACTCTCTGGCCGGCCTCCCTTGGTCCTCTCCATGCTCCCACATGAGGCTAAAAGCCTCGGGGTCATCTTCGACTCCACACTCTCCTCACATCTCTGACGTCTCTAAGAAGTCACACTACCAGCTGCACCTCCTCAGAGGTATTCTTCCTATCCTTCCCCCTGAAGCTCACTGTCTCCAGAGCTCTGGTTCTCTCTAGGCTGGACTACTGCAACAGCCTCTTTCTAAATCTGCCTGCTTCTACTCTCCGCCCTCTGCAACTCATCCAGAACAGGACTGCAAGACTTGTCCTTGGCCTCAGGCCCAGGGACCATATCTCTCCAGGACTGAAATCTCTCCATTGGCTCCCAGTGGCTGCGAGGATTAAGTTCAAAACCCTCTGCATTGTCCACAAGGCCTTCTGGGGCCTGAGGCCTCAATACCTTCAACTCTCTCTTCCTAAATACCTGCCTTCTCGAGCTCTTCGCTCATCCGCCTCCAACTCCCTCAGGGTCAGTCGCTTCTCCAAGCTACGAGTTAGTGATAATTCTCTTTCTTCGGCTGGGGCCTCCCTCTGGAACAGCCTCCCTGCCTCCCTGAAACTTGAGGAGAATCATCTCCGGTTCCAGAAGCACCTCAAAACCCTTCTCTTTGCTTCTGCCTTTTCTCCTCCTGACTTCCTGGCTGAAACTGCATTGGTTACCTGGCGACCTTCCGATCTTGGGCCCAGGTCCCCTCCCACGCCAGTCGCACACCTGCACTGCCTTCCTGGTAACCCCGCACTTGGGGACTGTTTCTGTAACTCTACAGTCCCATTACCAACACTTGACACCCGATGTCTGCACTTTCCCTTGCACTTTCCACCTGCTGGCCGTATTTTTTTATTTTATTGCTTATTCATTCTATTATCCCCATGTACTGCACTGTCCCTTCCCTGCTTCCCCCCTGCACTCTCCCATTTCCCGCTTCCCATGCACTTGCGCGATCTGAATGACACCTGGCCTAGTATGATTGTTGTCTTTCTTCCCTTGGTTCCCCCTCCCTTGCCTCGTCGCGGCTTGAAACACTTGTGTATAGGCACGTTATAAATGCCATAGCATATCATTATACCACTAAAACCATAGGAATTAGTAAGAATAATTGCAGGCCAAGACCAGTTAGGCGGGACCTACGTGTGCGTCCCCTTTTATTATGCCCTCTCATGTCGGCCTTCCTAATATGCATTACCAGACCCCAAGATCGCTTGAAAATAAATAAAAGAGAAAATGTTCTGTCCTTAATCAGTAGGCCTGAAGGTTGGTAGGCCATATAGGTTTATCCGATTCATAAAAAGAATTTATCACATTAAGGATTACTAAAATAGTAATGGACAAAATAAACACATAACGGCAGCTGTTCTAGCAAGGTAGCCCAGCGGAGAGCTGATCAGTCTACTGGGTGGTTCAGGGACACTTCCAAAGGATCAGGCCGGCTGGATCTCCGAGAACACATGAAGAACGGTTTGTCCCACCAGTCCAGTGTTCGATGCACTGTGCAGGGCCTTCGCAGATCAGGTAGTCAAACAGGGCTTTGCCAGCCCAAATACAGGAAGGGATGCTGGGCCTCTTCAGGAGTCTTCTTCGGTCCTTCAGTCTGCTGTTCTTCTACACATGATTCTTGGCTCCAATGCAGATCTGAAGAAATGGCTCTTCTTATCCAAAATCCTGGCTGGAAGCAAGTACACACCCACCAATGGTAAGGATCTGCACCATTCAAACAGCTAGCAGTGGTCCAATCAAATTCGTACCATAATGCCGCCACTATTGTGGTGACATTACTAAAACTGCATCGGAGCGCGGTACAAAAATCCCACCCCCCATTACTGGCCCCAAGCAGAGCAGGGGTTGCAGGGGTGTCCCCTGCTTACCATTGTGTTATGCGGGAGTCAAGAAAGTAAAATAAATAAAGAAATAAATACATTTTAAAAAGTACCCTGCTGCGTCAGCTCCAACCCACAGGGATAGCAGGGAGTCGGCGGTGCACACAGAAGTCGTAAAGGTAAGTGGGGTTGGGTAGGGGGATGTGGGCAAAGTGATATATCAGATAACTGCGCCGTACCATAATTGGCATCGACATGTTCGTCGGCACAGTTACAGGTGGCACAGTGATCAAATAGATTTGTCCAATCAGGGACAACTGCTGATTTCACTCTAGTGCGCACCCAGACTTTCAGGCACCACAGATGTGAAGTGGAACCAGACAGTTTCACCCCCTCCCTGAGCAACACACACAAAAGCATCGCTAGCATGCGAAAGCTGGGCTTTCCAGGGCAAGTGCATGACCCTATGGGATTTTGTGACCTGGGAAGGCAAGAAGGTGGCCAACCAATAATATGGCCAAAAAACAAGCGCAAATCTCGTGGCATTGCCATTTTAGGGCACTAGCACGTTTAGAAGCCATACATGGTAAATGCGAATGTGCGCAAAAATGAAAAAAAGATTTAATTGCTGCAACCAGCTTGTTTTCAGGCACATATAAAAAGTAACCAACAATCCCAAGTGTGCAAAAGTATCCCCAGTGCACTGCATTGCAAGATGCTGTGTTCAATTTTTTTTGTTTTCATAAAACATAATACAACCAACACAACAGTGGAGCACCTACAGCACAATGCATTCTTGTGGAAACAAAGCTCAGCAGATATGATCATCTCAACAGATGGTGTAACTGGACAAATCAATCATTTGTCTCATCGGGAGCAGAGTCCGGCTTTGGCAGCAAGTATTGGACATACGGTGCCCATGCATCCAGTGGCCCGGCGCGCAGAGTTGCATATAAAGGCCAATTCGAGGACATAGCAGTAAGCCACATCCTCCAGCCAAGCTGAGACCCTTGAAGGGGCCTCTTCCACCAAGACATGGCTACCCTCCTGCGAGCCAGTGCCAGAAGAAGTCCGGCCAGCCATCGCCTATGCCCTGGCAATGATCTAGTGTAGCCCAACAGACTCAAGAATGGATCCCCCACCCATTCTCCGATTGCGACACATTTTATAGTGGACATCTGCCCAGAACCTTGCGATGGTTGTACAATTTCCGGCTATCTGCATAAAGTCAGTGGGATGGTCAGGCAGCGAGTACATTCACTCGAGGTGTCTGCATAGTACCTGTGCAGTCTGGCTGAGGTATATTACGTTTGGTGTACAAAATGAAAGTGGATTTGTTTAAATGTGGTGTTCAGTGAGATCCTTCGGGTTCGAGATGATCTGCATTGCCAATCTGCATCACTATCTCCCAGCCTAAACTAATTTCCAATTTGTGCTTGGGACCCCTTACCTCCCATGGGATGTCCACATGAAGGAGATTAGGCAACCTTCGCCATTAGCCAGAATGATGCTGTCAAGTACAAGACAATTGGGCAGTGGATACAGGAAAGAAGGGCATCTCCCCTTCAATATATTCCATACCCGAAAATACATGGAATTGTCTAAAGAGGTCGAACCTCCCCTCTCCCTGAGTTGGTCAATTGCCATGATTTTCCTCATCAGGGTAAAGGTCCCTGAACCGAGCCACCCCAATCTTTGTGACCAATTGTATGTACACCCGTTCCTGCGTGATCCCCATCCACACAAAATGTCTGGCTGCTATCAAGGGTAGAAAAGGATCCCAATACTAGTATGTCAGCAATCCTGTGCCAGATGGCACATATATTGTGTACAATGTAACCTATTCCAGGATCCAGTGTACATTTATGCAATACTGCAGTCCCAAATACATCTGTAGCCACTACGTATTTGCTACTTGTACATGGGATCTAAGGAATTTGGTGGCACATCAGTATGATGGATAATGAGCTTGTGCTGCCCAGTAGTATCCTTCAAAAGCAGGTAAAGCCAAACTTTCCCCGGAGTACGCCCAAAAGAATCCTGCAACGATCTCCCTCAAATTTGTGAAAAATACCACTGGCAAATACATAGGGACATTAAAAAAAAATAATAATAAAAAAAAAAAAATGATATGGTCATACTACCGAAATTCATTTTATCACAGAGATCCGCTCCATCAAGGGGAGTGCAAGGTCCACCCACCTTTGCATTTGGTCTTTAAGTGAGTCCACAAGCCTTTGGCATTTTCTCGAAGTAAGATATCTGGGTCCCGGGAGACCTCTATGCCCTATGCCCATTTATTTAGTATTCTCCCATTACCAACGGAGACCAAAATCATCAGTGGCGCTCGTAAAGGGAAATCCCACAGATTTACTATGTAGACCTAAGAAACCCCCGCATTTAATGATTTGTCTCAGCACTGGTGTCAGGTAGGTATTGGGGTTGCTTAAATATAAAATCACATCATCAGCATAGAGTGAATATAGCAGCCTGTGGGGCCCTAGTTGCATACTTCTATGCAAATGTACCCCACAAAGGTAAGCCACAAAAGACTCCATTGCCAACACAAAGAAGTGGAAATGGGTGCAGCCCTGCCTAGTCTCCCTTCCCATTATGACTTGATCCGACAGGTGACCATCCGCTGAGACTCAGGCGGAACGAGAAGTATAAAAGGAGTTGCACCAGTTTAATATACTCATTCCCAAAGTCCAGGTTTCTCCCACACTGCAAAAAGAAAGGGGCACTCAACAGAATCAAATGCTTGCTCAGTATCCAGCAGCACAGCCACTGTCTGCAGACAACGGTCTGAGGCAGCAATGACCCCATAGGACAATTGATCTGCCAAACTAAACAGCGTCAATGGGAGAAGCCGGTGTGCAAAGACATTGGCAAATATTTTGTTACCCACAGTATGGTCTACCTTGCCGGCGCACCAGTGTCTTGGGCAAGTGGTGACGTTTAGGTGCTGCAGTAGGAGCAAAGTGCCCTGGCAGACAGCACCGGGAGGGACTGATGACTGTCCCCCGGAGCCCTTGCACAGTTGCTGCAGTGAACACCATGCTAGGAGAAAGGCATAGAGTGTGACGCGATGTTGGTTCCAGTAGAGGCAGGCAGTGGAAGCGCAGCTGAGGCTAGCCAGTGTGGGCCAGAGGGACTGGTGAGGACACCTGGGGCACAGTTAGCTCATTGCATGGAACACCAACTGGAGCGCTCCCTGTGGCGAGGAGGCGGCAAGGGAGATCAGGTGAACTTGAGCTGCACTTTTTCCCTATTGAGTTCTGCATTCAGCATGATTTACACTACTTGGCTTCACATCACCCTTCTGCGGAGTAAACCCTTCTCTTGGAAGATCTTTCAAGGGCAACTTACTTCAGAGGAACTCGTGGTAGAGTGATTCCCCCTGCTGAAACGCTGCAGTTGACTGCAGGGGGAAGGTTAGTGATGTGTGCTCCCGCCAGGACGCAGGAGTTGAAGTGCAGAGAAGGGGGGTGAGGTGGAGAACCAGGAGTGCAGCACAGCCCCTGGGATAGCTGGGATCTGAGCATTACTAACCCAGACAGGCGTGCCATAAGTGGGTGCTCACACAAACGGGTGTGCCTTGCCCTGGGCTGTGGATCCTCAGGCGGGTGGCGCACAGCCTGCAAACTCTGAGGTGAGCAAACATGGACGAGCCTGTGGATGACACTGCGGGGATGGGCCACCGACTACAGGCTGTGGTGCACCACTCCAAATTCATACCACCTGGCCAGGCACAGTTCATAGCGGGAGCGGGGCCTCCTGTGCAAGGGGGCACTTGGGCCAGACACCCCTAGTCATTCACATATTATATATATATACATATACATATACATATATATAAGGTTTGAGTGGGCTACCGCCTGCTGCTGTCGGTGGGACGCCTGCAAGGGTGCCTGCGAAGGCCTGGACCTGGAGGTGCTGTTGCATAGGGCGTACTGGACCCAGCTGGTGACCCTTGCAAATACCCGACAAGCATAAAAGAAGCAAAGGCAGACAAACAGTCATGGAGACCTTCGCCCAGAAGGATGACATGAACGCTCCCATCCACCCCCTGTCTCCAACACCTGAAGCGGGTTCTTCCCCAGTGCCTCTGAGCCAGCAGGAGCAGGGCCAGATCCTTGCAGCCATTGCGGCACAACATTACATTGTTACTTGAACATAACATCGACTAACTTATCGTAGATGTTTGACCTCCTTAGGCAGGATGCGCGCTCGCTGAATGACAGGCTGGGCACAACCAAAGCATTGACACAGGAGAATAGCACCAACATCAACAGGCGCCAATAGGAGATCAGTGCATTGACTGACAGTGCAGGCTCTGGAACGCAGGGATGAAGATGTCGAAGGCAGAGGAATAATGCTATTAAGAGAAGTTGTCCAAGGCACCAAGACGCATGGCTAAACGGCCCCGCCAGTAGCTAAATGCTACTTGGCCAGTTTTACACAGTTTGACAGTGTTTTTGCCCATTGGGCGTTTTTTCTGTTTTTATTTTTTTGCAATGTTTAGATTGTTTAGATTGCTTGTCTATTTGGTCCTGCTTGTGGGGCGGTGCAAACCCTCCTGCTAATTTGATATTTGGGTTTGCACTGCAGCTGTTCTCTGTCTGTGTGGTTGATTCCCCCACCCTCCGAGGCATCACATTCACTTTGGCTGATGATTGAGGGCGGGCCATTATTGTGTGGGAGCTGGAAAGTTGGTGCTGGGGAGGATGAGGAGAGTCTGGGGAAGCACGAGACCCGGAACACGGGAGATATGGCGCATGATGGGCAAGTTGCAACTTTGAATGTTCGTGGGGATCAATGGGTTACATTAAACTGATTAGAGTGCATGCATACCTGCGGAAGCTAGGGGTAGGATTTGCTTTATTACAGGAGACGCACCTCACCAAGGACAGGCAGAATGTGAGCGCCAAGAAGTGGGGCGGGCAGCTGTATGGTTCCCCATTCTCCGCGTATGCAAGGGGCGTTCTTGTGTGGGTGGCGCCAACCATCCCCTTTAAACATTTAGACATGAAAAAAAGACAATGAAGGAAGAATGGAATTAGTGGATGGGTTCTTTGTGGATAAGGAGGTGTGCATTATAAATACATATGCTCCCAACCATGACACGTTTCTTACATGTCACTTTACTCCAGGTTGGCATTTTACAGGAATGCCTTATGGGGAGGGACTTAAATTGCACTTGGACCCATTGGTTGACAGATCTGACAACAAATACCGTAGGCCTGCGTCCCTAGCCAGAGCTTTAAATGAGATCCTGCGGAACCTTGACCTGGTAGAGAAGTGGAGGATGTTGCATGGGAATGACCGCGCATATTTGCAATATTCCATGCCACACAGGGTGCATACCCGCCATGACTACTTTACAGGGCACGAGGTGCTGATAGAATTCACAGAGGCTGTTTATAAGACCAGGGTCCTCTCTGACCATGCCCAGTTGCTGGCCACGTGGAGGATGAAACTGGATAGGACTCTGATCCCGACCTGGAGGTTGCAGGCAGAAGCATTGCAAGATGTTTCATTTAGAGCGCATCTGGGCGACATGATAGATACTTACTTCGAACACAATGTGGGTAGCGTGGATAGTGTGGGCACTATGTGGAAAGCTTTCAAGACAGTGATACGGGGAGAGGCAATGGGTAAGAGGGCCTTCAGAGGGATCTGTTACACTCCCTAGCCAGCACAGAAGCTGAGATCAAGGTCGCAAGGTGTAGGGACGCGGTGAGAGGGGCAGAGTCGGAAGACCTGATCCAGCTGCAGCAGAAGTGCCTTTCGGACTGGGAAAGTTTGACTTCGCTAGATACATGCAGAGGGGGATAAACCAGGGAGGCTACTGGCATGGCTGTGTAACAGGGAAACTACACCAGAGATGTGAGATTAACAAGGTATTTTATCATAATGAAACCTTATATACGTCAGTGGCGGAAACTGCCGGTTCTGAAGTTAGAGAAGCACTATCCACTATTAATTTGCCCCGCCTCAACGCTGCACAGAGATGTGCTGGATGCCCCTCTCACTGTGGAGGAGCACCTGGTCACTATCTGTGCACCGTTGACGGGGAGACTCCTGGGGCTGAGAGCATACCTGGGGAATTCTATAAGGAATGCACTGAAGTACATGCCCCTAGACTCCTTGAGGTGTTGCAGGAAGCATATGAGTTGGGGATGCTCCCACAAAGCCTGAGGGAGTCAATCATAGTCCCAATACTGAAGCCTCACAAGTCACCGTTACAGACCCCTCTCTATGGTGAATCAAGATTGTAAGATCCTCACAGCTGTACTGGCAGACAGAATGAAGAGGTCGATCGGTACCCCGATATATGCAGATCACACTGGTTATGGCCCGGTCAGGAATACCTTGTGGACCTTGAGGAGGCTGTACCACATAATTGACAGCACCAGGCATCTGGAGCTGGATTGTGCAGTTGCATCCCTAGAAGCTGTCAAAGCATTTGACTCACCTGGGAGTGGCTATATGAGGCCCTTCGACAGTTTGGTGTGGGTGAGAGTTTTCCAAGATGGGTACGGTCGGTGAACACTTAGCCAGTGGCGAGGGTGCACAAAGGCAAACAGATTTCTAACAAGTGGGAATTGAAGAAAAGGCACCAGGCAAGGATTCCCACTGTCCCCTATGCTATTCATTCTTGCCTTGGAGCCGTGGTGTTCCTGTGTATGCAATATGCTGAGGCTGGCATTTCTGTTGTTGGGGTGAGGCACTTAATTTCTCTATTTGCAGAGATGCTTCTGCATTTCAAATATCCTGAAGAGAATCTCCATCTCATACTTGACAGGTTTGCAGACTTCTCAGGCATACACATCAACCATCACAAATCCTCCTAGTTCCCTCTGGCGGGGCTTGCTGATCTCCATCATAGCCAATTGCCCAACTTGGATTTAAAATGGGAAACCAATTCTTTCAGGTACCTTGGTGTAAATGTTTGGCGGGATGCTCGCGCTTCACATGAGCACAACACACGGAAGGTTTTGGATGGAGTGGTCAACTATGGGATTTTGGCGGAAGCTCCCCCTGTCAATGATGGGGCAGGTGGTGCCCTTAAAGATGGTGGTAATCTCACGTTTACTGTACCTTCGTTAATAGACCATTTACATCCCCAAGGCGTTTTTTTTTTTGCAAACTCAATACTACCATGAAGGACTTTATTTGGGGAGGGAAAAGAAATAGGATAGCTCTGAGTACACTGCAGAGGGATTTTGAGTAAAGGAGGGATAAGGCTGCCCCACTTCGAGTTGTACTATCTAGCGGGACAGCTGCAGTTCGTCTTCAGTTGGCTGGCCGATTGAGCTTCCCTTATTGCAGCACCCCGATTGGACATTATTTCTTGAAGAAGTGCTGTGTATACATGAGTCTTGGTTCAAGCATCTGCCCCACCTGGTAGCACTGGGCAAGAGGCTGTGGTGCAGGACCTGTCAAATGATGGGAGTTCCTGATCAATATACTTCTAATATTCGCCTAATAGGGTTATTGGACAGCAGGCACGCCGCAGTAAAAGTGATTGGGAGTCCTGTGGGGTGGCGACTGTGGGAGACCTGTTGCAGGAACAAGACATGATTGATTTTGAGTCCCTGGTGCAGACCACCGGCATACATGGGGGACAACTTCTAATGTACGCGGTGCTGCTTACAGAGATTGCACTTAGATGGCCAGCCTTTAAGGCAGGCATGGAAAGCGAACCGCTACTGGACGCCATGTATGACATGTCAAAGGATAGCCATGTGGTCTCGAGAATATATGATTCGCTCTACAAAAAACAGAATAATCCCATTTTGAAGGTGCCTATGCAATGGGACGTTGGTCTGGGGAGAACTCTTACAGACACGGAATTGGCCCAGACCCTGCATTATACTAAACAGGTCTCCAGAAAGCCCCAGTTTAAGCAGCTACAGTTGAATGCAACACACAGAGCATATATGACCCCACACAAAATAACAGTTCCAGGGAGCGGGACAGAGGAGCTGCTCTAGATGTGCGAATGACAAGGTAGACTTAATGCACATGTTCTGGACTTGCCCGTGGTTCAGGAGTTCTCAGTGGCTGTGGTAAAACAGGGTAGCAAAAGGTGGAAGCAAGATGCTGAACTGGCCTCCAGAGGCATGCCTGCCTGGTATGTTTCCACGGGGGAAGAAACACACTGTCCACCTTCCCAAGATTGTCTGCTTTCTAAACGCATGATAGTAATGGCTTGGCAGTCAAGGGACGGACCCAGCTTTAACGCTTGGTGGAGAGATTTCTACAGATGGGCGATTACGGAAACTCTGGTCTGGCACAGGGCAGTGTATATTGTTGTGAGAGAGGCGAGTGAAAACGTGACTGCATGGAACGCCCTGACGCAGGAACTGTTTGTCCCTTCGGATGATATGCCCCCACAAGCAACTCATAATGCATTGAATTTGGTGCAACACCCACATGTCTGTCCAGAGTGCCGAGTCATCTCACCAGACATGGATAAGGGAGGTGTGGCACCGTCTTGGTTCAAGCAGGGCTTATTGTTGTTTTTTCTTTAGATGTCTTCAGTTCTTGTTGTCCAAAATATCTGTGGTGGGAGTAGCTGAGATAGTCATTGAGAATGAAGAGGAACTGTTAGGACATCAGTTGCATGTGTTGTATGTTAAAGGAAAATTAAAATTGTTCCAAAAATAAAGTGGGTAGTGTTCGACCCATAACAGCAGCTTTCTTTATTTTCTTAATGGTATTTTTACGGTGCAACCTAGACCTGGGCAGCAAGAGAGCAATGTATACAGAACCAAGTTATTTGACAGAGCACTTCATAGAAAAGACCATTTCGGGCTAATGCAAAACAGCATGTATGAGTTTACATCCCAACGGTAGTGTTCGACCCATAACAGCAGCTTTCTTTATTTTCTTAATGGTATTTTTACGGTGCAACCTAGACCTGGGGAGCAAGAGAGCAATGTATACAGAACCAAGTTATTTGACAGAGCACTTCATAGAAAAGACCATTTCGGGCTAATGCAAAACAGCATGTATGAGTTTACATCCCAACGGTAGTGTTCGACCCATAACAGCAGCTTTCTTTATTTTCTTAATGGTATTTTTACGGTGCAACCTAGACCTGGGGAGCAAGAGAGCAATGTATACAGAACCAAGTTATTTGACAGAGCACTTCATAGAAAAGACCATTTCGGGCTAATGCAAAACAGCATGTATGAGTTTACATCCCAACTGTAGAACAAAAAAAACTCAAGTCCCCACTTGAATATATTGCTCACTGATGACTTGCCAACTAAGGCTCCTATTCTAGCATCAAAATCCGCACAGTAATGCTGAGCAAACATAAGCTGCTGTCTTACAAATTTTAGAGATAGGAGTATTTCTGTGAAGGGCATCAGTAGTTGCTGTTCCTCTGGTGCAAATTGCTCTTGCTGAGGACTGCAGGGTTCTAGGGGTTTTCAAGCTATGATTTTTCTCTGCAGAATTTTTACTGATTTGTTTGCAAAATGTATATACTGTATATATTGTGTGTTCTCATCTACTGCTCTGTACATTCTCTATGCTATTTGAACTTGTATACTTTGTAACTAAGCTTTGCATATTCTTGTAAATGTTGCGCCCTGATACCCTCGGGTACAATAGCGCATTATAAATAATAAAACAAAACAACAAAACAAACAAAACAAAAATCAATGCAAGGGAGACCACAGTCTCCCACTTCCCCACTGCCCACCCTCCACCCACACCTTATTGCATCACACAAACACCCCGTGCATTTCTCAGCAAAAAGAATTGGCAAATAAAGTGTGTTTAAAAAAAATACTGCATGAAAAATATTCAATAAAAACACTGGATACCGACTGTAGAAGCTGTGATGCCAGATCTGACAACGCCATAGTTTATGAAAAGCTGTTTTGTTTCCCTATTCTCCTTAATTCTTTCCAAGCATTAACAAAGAGCTTGTCTAACATCGAACGCATGTTGATATATTTCCGTTGTCAATGATTGGTTAGGAAAACCAGGAGATGTGGTTTGTTTGATGCGAAAAACCTAAATAACCCAAGGTAGGAATTTTGAATGTGTAGTAAGGACAAGCCTACAGTTATGGCAAATTGTGCATGGTTTGAGAGAGAAAGACCCTGAAACCTCCATCCTCTACCCACCAACACAATAGCCACTAGGAAACCTACATTTCTGGAAAGATGTTGCACCCTCATCCATAATGACAAAAAGGGGGACATATTAACTGGATTAAAACAATGTTCAAATCCCATGGAGAGGTTTATTTACTGATGTATAACTTCCTGAGGCCCTCTGAAAGATCATTTATCATCAGGATCATGAAGTAAAGCCAAGAAGCATACTTTCAGTAAGCATACACTGCTGCTTGATGTATGTTGATGCAGGGAAACAGCAAACCCAATAAAGAGGGTATAGAAATATCTTCCCTTACTAGAATTTCTTGAGACACCACAGACCTACGCAAAGATGGTCTTTTTGCATCTTTGAAAACTTAATAGAGTCCTCAGTCGGGTTCCAAAAGGACACATTGGAGGTACTCAGCAGGGTAAAATTCAGTAATGGAAGGCTATGAAGTGAACACTATGATTCAATTTGATAAGAAGGTTGTGACTGGGCGCAAGTTTTTTGTGGGGGAGGCCCAAGTACCACCACTGGCAGGGTCACGCCGGCACAATGAGCATCATTGTTGCTCTTGATTTCAGCTTAACGATTCCTTTAGGCGGCATAGGGGGGAGAAAAAACAGAGAAAATTTGTAAACCATTTACTGACAACTCGTTTCTTCTCCTGGGTGCAAAGTATCTGCCTTTCCTGCTTTTTGCTGTAGTGAAAATATTCAAACTGTTGTTGCCCAGCAGGAGTACACATCGAGAAAGTTGGTGTTAAGCACTCAATCATGACCTTTCAGCAACATCAAGCTCAGAATGTCTGCTTGAACATTAGGTCTACAGAGTACATGCACTGCAATTATGGACAGATATTTGTGAGCGCAGCCAGTGCCAGATTACCTACGTTTTTATAGATAAGAGACCAAACCCGTTACCCCAGCCTGCCTGTTCAGATAACGCATACGTGGTGATAGGACCAATAGTCTGAGGGCTAGATGTACTGCCCTCACTCAGCTCTAGCAAGTTGCTATGGAGGGACTTTAGTTTTGATCAAGGAGATTCTCTGAATCAGCAGCTCACCCACGCGAGCTGCTCATACTTCGATAGTTGCATTTGTTACTAATGATGACTTGGTAGATCTTTCTTGCATTACGTTTTTCCTTTCAGTGTGAGGATTATGGATAGTGTCATCTTTCCTTCCCACCCACCCTGGTGTCCAGTTTCTTTGACCACTATCATCCATGCATTCCTGCAGATACAAAAAAAAGCCTACCCTCCAAAGGAAACACTTGTGCAATGTTACGATATATGACTGCCTTTAGGCATAGACTCCTTTGCATCAGGACTTGCAGAGACATTGCCAGATGTACATAAAGAGGTAGGTGGGCAATACAGTCATAAATTGTTTCAAAATCTTGTAGGGTGCTTTCATCAATTGTCCACGCAAGGCGACAAAAATGTTCAAAAGGCATGCATCGACTGGTACAATACATGTGCTACACTGTTGTAGACTCGAGATGAAATGGTTGGATTCTATATTTGGTAGTGATGGTTTTTAACCATGAACCTCAAGGAAACAAAGAGCTTGTCACTAAAGTGAATACAAATGTACATGTCTTGGAGTCCCAGGGCACACAGCCAGTCTTCTTTTGCTATGTGAGAAATAAATCTGATGTAGACTCGGTATCCTTTTGTTTCTTTCTTAACCCACTTCTTTGTTGCCTGCAGATCTAGATTTGCTAAGTAATGATGGGTGCACATTCACAACGGCATTTTTCTCTACCCGAGTGGTGGCCTCTTGGACCAGCCAGTCGATATTTAAAGGATTGAGAATGTGGCAGTGGTATGATGGATAGGTAAGTGTAAAATCTGCTCTTGTAGCCAATTTTGACAACACTGAACAGGGGCAAGTAACTGGCCCGCCATAAAAAGTCACTCGCCACTTTCATTCTATACATACACACAGCACAGCATTTTATACTCGCCAAGAGTCAACTATCACTAGGCATTGGCGAATGCACATTTTGTGACCCGACACAGAGAACACATTTGTCTTCAGTAATGTTTAACCAGGCTGGGAGATGGTATGAGATGCTTTCGTCCAAGTGGGTGCTCACTGCAAGGAAAGCAGCGAGGGTATTCACAGCTTTGGTGCAAGGAAGAATCCCCTCCTACTGCGGATGGTTGCCCCACTCCGCCGCTTCAGTATTTCTTGGGTAAGTGTGATGGGTAATACGGACTGGAGGGTGGTGGACGGCTCTGCAGAAAACCCTGCAGAGTAGCTAGAATTTTATTTGTCAAATTCTCTTCTGTCTGTCATTCGTTTCTACAGCTGTGAGGAACCTGAGGGCATTCTCGCATCTACTCCGCCTCGATCCTCTTCTCACGTGGCCAGGGAAAGGCCACCGCTCTTGGATCCCAAACCTGTGGGTGGAGATGCACCTGGGTGAAGGGACCGTGGGGAGAGGAGGTCTTTGGGTGAGACATGGTATAACCCCTTCCCTTGTCAGAATAACCCTACCCTCCCCCTGCCTTTATAGGTCGTCAGTCATTTCCCATTTCTTACACTCATTCACACTACTTTGGTACTGAAACGAGGAAGAGGACTGCAGAGGAATACCACTGCAAGAGTCAGGAATGTCCAGCAAATAGGATTAATCATGGTCAGGCAACAAACCAAGGACTTGCACCTGCAACCAGTTAACAGGCCATAGGTCCATAAAAAAGAGGGACTGCCAGCAGAGAAGAAGAAAGGAGAGGAACCTGCCTGGAGAACAGCACGTGGATGACTGAAACAGGCTGGTGGGAAGGACGCAGGGCGCTGCAGGGGAGTAAACGTGACGCTGGGGCCCGAACAGCCCTGAGAGGGTTGAGATACCTGCAGTCTCCGTTGCCTTGTGCCTACAGCCGGAGTTGTGGGACACAGAAGGCTCCCAAGCATTACAGGCTGCCGGTAGCGCCCACAAGGGAAGAGCGGAGATACCTACAACAAGCAGCAAGGTTTGAAAAAGCGCTTCCTTTTGCTCGCTGGGCTCTGAAAAGTATACAGCGAGCAAAAGGAAGCCGGAATGAAGAGAGAAGACGCCCGGAGGAGCAGCCGCATACCAGTGAGAGGAATTAAGGGAACACTCATACCGGGGCGTTCCTGAGGCTGCAAAAGGGCATACGGTAATGCAGAACAAACTGAAACCTGGGACATTTGGTCGTGGAACCCATATGTAGCGTTTTTAAATGCTGAGCAAGCTGCAAGTTTTTGTGAACGCATTTAAAACATGAAACAAGTGATATTAAATACCAAACTAAAACAAAGTTAGGATGAACATGTGCATGATGAACATGTGAACTCAGTGGAAAACAAGTAATGAGCATTTATGAACCACGTTAAAAGCAAGTTTCGAGCACTTATGAATACTGTGAAAGTAAGGTGAAGAGGGTGAACCCCACGGAGTGAGTTGTGTGGAATACACATTGTTTTAAAGCCAAGAGACTACCAAGGAGAATCAGAAATGAATGTAAACTTATGACAGGTACAGAGAGAGAAAACCGGTGTTGGGAAGAAAAGCCAAAGAATACAGAAGGATAAAAGAGTGCCAACTGATCGGTTGTGTCATCTGTAATGGGGGGTAAAGGGCGGGGGGGGAACAGTTTGTTCCGACAACTGCGCCTAGACAGAATGACCCATGCCTGGAAAGAGGCAAAGAAGGTAACAACGAAACTGTATTTGAGCACAGGATTGCTGAAGTGAATGAGAAATAAAGCAATCTGCATAAACTATTGAAAAGCTTGAAGGATTACAAAGTTGAACTGGAACTGTTTTGAAAGACAAGAAATTTGAACTGACTGTAGATTTTGAAGCTGGAAGAGCTGACCTCTTGGGGAAGAGAACCGAGACTATGTGAACTGTGTTAACCTGTTGGGGAAAGAACCCAAAGACCTTTTGTGAAGCTATTTTGAACTTGGAGAAGGAGAAGCTGAAAAGTGAGCCAGGAGATGGAAGCACAGAACTTATTTGGAACACTATTTTTTGTTTTTGCTGACATACATTGTTTATCTTTAGTTGGGAGGGCAAGTGTAGGTTTTGAACACAGAGACTTGGGTCAAACCTACCGATATGGACCATTCTTAGTTTCTTTAGGTAGGGAAATCCCACCTTAGCATAGGGCAAGTTAGACCTACTCCATCCTGACATTCAAGATAATAAATAAATAATTGTCTTTAGAAAATGTAATCTGTTGTCTGCGTCCTCATGATACCTACAGATTTTTTAAAAAATCAGCCTAATTTTCATATGGGCCCACTACCTCCTCCTGCCCCAGGTATGAGCACATGGCAAGGCATCTGGGAGGAAAGTGCGTCGGAGGACCCTCATCTCTGTTGGTGGTTATAGGTCTAAAGTATAGCTCAAGAAGCCATTTGTTAACCTCTCTTCTGCTCAACCTCCAGGGCATTACTGTGAAAGAGGGCCTGGATTCAATGCCTTGTACAACTCACTGGACAACCAGTACCCTGAACCAGAGACCACAGAAGGACAGCGTACTCAAGCTTCCGAGAGTCATCTTGAAATGGGGATGGGGAAAGATCCTGTGATGTCTCTAAAGGTGGAAATAAACGAGACACTGTCCTGGTATTTGTTTTGATTTAGGGCCATTACTTTGCTACTGCGGCAAGTGTTGACCAGGAAGGAGCTAGACCGGGTCTTGAGAACTGGGAGAACTTGTTGAATCCTTTCTTAGTACCAGAAACATTTACTTAACCAAATACCCTAAACTGCCATGATCCAAGGCAGTGGTGGAGAGGAAGGGGGAAGTCATGTTTGGTTATATGTCATGAGATATAAAACCAAAAGGTATTTTAATGTTTGAGGAAACAATATATTCCTATGTTGGAATATTAAGAACAGAGTGTCCTTTTTGAATGGATGGCCACTTTGCAACACCAGACAACAGTGCTTTTTGCACCACAATGACAGCGTCTAAATTGTGTGGATCTTGAGGGAAGGTCTCCTCTGAGAGACAACAGATGAACAGTTTTAAGGGTAGGTGCTCTGAAAGATAAGCTTGCAAACTCTTTCTGTGCAGAAGCATATCAGTCTTGAAGGGGCTCTCCAACAACAGCACTTCAACGAGGATGGCAGGAGTTCTACCTTGATATTAATAAAAAACAAATAGGTTCAAAAGAAACTGGTTTGTGTCTTGCTTTAGCTTCTCCCCAGGCATTTATTCCTCCAGTAAAGTAAATTTTGCTTTTCTCAAGTTCTGCGAATGTCTGTCCTAAAAAGAAACAAGATAACAGGCAATCCCTTATGCCTACAGAAAGGAACCAGTGTGCCACCATGCAGCACAACCATGGTTAAATATTTGTTTGTGCTCTACAGAGCAAGGTTGTCTTGACACTAGCTGGAGATTTGTAAGCCTGTTTCTGTTTCAAAAGCAAAGTATCAAATTATTGAGGTATCTTTTTGGCACTTTTAGTTCTTCTGCCCTCAGTTCACATTAAGAACTTTGATGTTGTAAATCAATCCGGTGACATGTTTGCCATCAAAACACTTTTTGACGTGGTCACAACCGACGTTGAGAACTCTGACTGCAAAACATCACTCACCTGCCAATTCAGCACCATCCATTTCAATGCTTAGAACACTATACAAAAAAGGTAGCAGGCACCCCTCTCTCGAAAGAACACGGCATGATAACCTGTTCAGTGGTTTTTAACCCCTTTGAGAGTTCACAGTTGTTGGTACTCTTGTTCAGAAAGGAATTGCCATAACATTTCGGTGCTGGACTGCCCATGTGGGCAGGACAAAGACTGATATGCAAATGGATATTTCCCATCTGTGAAAGGTACAGTGAGCAAAAAGCAGATGGCTGCAAACTCTCAAAGTGATTAATAACCACTGAACAGGTTACCATGCCGTGTTCATTCGAGAGAGGGGCGCTTGCTACCTTTTATGTATTCTTAGAACACTATATTCAACTACAGAGAGACTACAACTTACACCATTTACACAATTGGATCAAAAGACCCACTCATCAGAAGCCTCACAATGGCCTCCTTCAACCGCTTGAATATACTAAAGGGGCTCAGCTTCAGAATTCTAACATATGAAGACCCTGGAAGACAAGAGGAACCATGAATTAAAGCCACAGCGTTCAGACAACCACTCATTCCCAGTTCTACACATCCCAAACACCTGTAAAACCAACTACTCCACCATCAGTGGTAACCCTGCCACAGCGTTCAAATTGTTGAAACCCGGACATTCACTTAAGTGTTAAGAGAATCTATGAAGCTGAACATTGCTTCTTCTGTGTCCCAACAGAAGACGTCTGATATTTGAATCTTTAAAGCTGCAGAAACTTCCTCACCTATTAATTCAATTCATCCAGCATGGGCCATTAAAGGTCAGAGGCATGTGATGAAGGACATTGATTCGCCAACTCCCAGGAAGAATCACCTCCAAACTCACTGATGGTTTCAGCAGTGGGGAAAGTACACTTCATCTTCACGAGCCTCATCAACATATAGAGCCGTTTTGAACAAAGAGTAGGCAATAGGACTCTCTTGCAAAGAAGGCATATAACATAGCTGCCACAACATATAGAGGGCAGCCAGCCCAGAATACCTTACAGATCAGTATTCTAGCATTTTGTGGAAGTCCAGTAACATTTGATAGGATTTCTTGATGAAGCCAGGCATTAGGATTTCTTGAAAAACAATAGCAAATCAAGTAATTTGAACAAAAAGTCTTTTACTTTGTAGGAATCTGCCAATAGCTACTGCCATGGTCTTCAAGTAGACTTTCCTTGTGGGCTAAACTAATCAAGCCTAAATGTGATGCTAAACAGAACATTTTAGGTCTTTTCTTTTTCTGAATCTACACTCCTTAGAGTGCATACCTACACAGAGATCACGGACATCTGCTTGTACCCGAGGGCAGGTGGTGTTCTCTTGCATCCTATTTAGAGGATGGTTTCTCAGACACCTCTTTGACTTTTCACCATGGGTTTATTCCTCTATCCCCCATAGGTTTGCCCCCACTCCTCTGTCCCCATTCTCTGGTGGTCTTCTCCCTTCCATTTCCCCTGTCTGCAGTCACCACCTCCTAAATGGTCACCTACTGGCCTTTACCTAATTTTTCTTCACTCCTCCATTCTCCCTCCAATACTTAACTTTCTCCTCCTGATGCTCCCCTTCATCTCCTCCTTTCGCCCAACACATCTACCTGATGTTTTCCATATTATTTGTCACCTCCTTCTCGCTGTTAACCACCCCCTCCTATCTGTTCTTAACCACAGCTTCCTCGCTCTCTTCTTAACTTTCCTCCTCTCTCCTTCTCCAGAGGCCCACACTACTTGTAGGAGCCAGTTCCAATTTTCTGTTGGCCAATCCGATAATTGGGGCTGGATCAGTTCACACTGTGTATGCCTCATTGGGAGCATGTCTGATTCATTAAGGGGCTTTCGAACTCCCATGTTTCACCCCTGCAGGCAACTAGGTGGACATTTTGCCCTATCAAGATACGGGCCGCTTTTTCACTTTGCCAGCATCTCTACGCAGAGAGGAAGGAGTGCTCGTAGACCACTCGACTGCAGCTTCAATTCCTTTCCACGGATCCAGCCTCTCATCAGTGGATCGCGCCCAACGAATGTGAGTCTATAGAAGTTATGCAAGTGGGTAAGAGACTGCCACTGCTTGCTGCACATGTTCTGATTTGTGCAGAAATTATGTTATTGTGGGGGCAAAATG
Source organism: Ambystoma mexicanum (assembly GCF_040938575.1). Lineage (NCBI taxonomy): Eukaryota > Metazoa > Chordata > Amphibia > Caudata > Ambystomatidae > Ambystoma > Ambystoma mexicanum. The sequence goes on from NC_090923.1 coordinate 1,177,970,649, forward strand.
GCCAAAACAGTACAGGATCCGATGGATCTATGTGATCACTGCTCCGCCCATAATGCAACAGAGGAAAATGTCTGGTGTGGCGCATTGATCAAGTAGATCACTTTGCCTGCACCCGCCGTCCGCATTGCCCTTCCCGCTCCTGCCCCCACTTACCTTTACGGCGGCACAATTCTGTGTGTGCGCAACTCCCCGCTATCCTTGCAGCGTATAGACTGCCGGGGGCAGCGTAAGCCCCTCCATGTTCAAAAGCTAGACACTCTGATACTACTACAGTGGTGATTGGCGCATTACGAAAGCAGATTATCATAGCAAACATGTTTCTTTTATCTTGAGAACAATTACAGCTTTTCTAGTTTCAGGTCTTTAGATGATCCGTAGTTTTGCTTTAGCATACTTGTGAGATATGAATAAAAGGTTATTTTCTCCCTTGTTTGGTGAATTTGAACAGGTATCACAGTTCTAAATGTGTCGCTACTCTGCCTCTAGTCCTTTCCAGTCTACCGAAAAAGGCCTGTAATAGACTGTGTAGAAGGCTGATTCTCTTCTTTTTGGATGTACCACCCTTGAAACCCCTTTGGGCAGAGGAAATAGTGAAGGGCATTGACTAATTTTTCAGCAACTGCATCTGCAGTTACTTGGCAGAGATCACACGATTGTCTCAGTGGATCTTTAAGCAATGTAGGTCCCTCATTTCAAATGCCCCCGTCGTCTACAATAAAGAATTTGCTTTAGAAACTGGGTGCCAACCCACTTTCTCCTGTGCCACCAACTAGCCTTGATGCAAGAAGGCACTGGCCTCTATCAGAGTCCGCTGCCTCACAGATTCCTGCCTCTGCCTGTCCCCAGCCTAACATGTCCCGACACTTCTTTCCCAGGGGCTCATCTGGGTCTTAGTATTGAACGTGTAGTAGAAAGAAAACCCCTAAAGGGTTTGCACCACTTGAGAAGATAACTTTTCATAACGTTTCATGGCATGCAAATAGAAGCGTTGTTGGGCAACTCATGTGCAGGCAAAACTGCCTCTGACTCTACAGATCATTAGGAGATAGCTAGCCCAAGCATAGTGTGATGGTGTGCTGCCGCTCTAAAAGTCGCTGATGTAGTGTCAGTATCTATACAAGTTAAGTAAACACTTTTGCTGTACCTACAGGGCAATTGGTCAACACTGGACTTATTTTCTCCCAAAAACAGGACATCTGTAGAAACCCTAGAATAAACATGGTGCCCTAAAGTGGCGCCTTCTGTGCTCCAATAATTAAGAACAGGAACCACTCTGGTGCAACAAAAGGTTTAGCCAATATAACGCTGCAGTGGCCTGTGTTACAATAGTGTAAAAAACATTTAGTTGAAATTGCATCAAATCCATAACTGGTGCTAAAGTCCCTAAAACAGTCAACTGGTTTCTACTGCACCACAATTTACAGCATTCCTCAGGATTACGGCACACTTGGTGGTTCTCCGTGCTGCCCAGCCAGCAGGGCAACCCAACTTGCATAATTCATGTAAAACGTACAGTCTGAGCAATAGCACATGTGTAAATGCCACTTGTCCCATATATAATACAAACAATGGCGTAATATTACTTTTACTACCACAGATGTCTGGGAGGGCCACAATAGCCTTTCCATTCCTTAATAGATTATTGGTATAGAACAACTTAAAAAGGGAGTGTGCAATCAACACTCAACAGGTGGGCACTGCTAGGCTGAAGCACTGCAAAATATTTCTCATGGGCAAGTGGAGGCATGAAACCCTCTGCAACTTTATTTTAGCATATTAAAAAAACAATCAAAAGGGATCAAAGCATCCCGTATGACTGATGTATCACGGTTTGCAATAGTTTAATCATGGTAGTGACCTATTGGTACACATCCACCAAAATCTGCAACACAACATGGGGCTTGGAAGGAGTTTATGTGGCAAAATGTGCAGCAAAAGAATGTATGTACAGTAGGTCTAATAAAGTGAAGAGATCCGCATAGGAGCATCATCTTATTGTATATTTAATATCAGGAAGCATCATGGGTCCATTTACTCACATTTTACAAAGCTCACATGTACTGGGATAGGTCCAGATGTGGACTGCGTTTACTATTTCCAACATATCGATTTTCCTTGTAGAACACCACCAAAATCCACCCATTTGTTTAATATCAGGCCTATCATCTGTTCGATCTTGGGGATGTGAGCTCAGAGTTCCATTTTCTTTCGCAAGTGGTTGACTGTTTCCCGAGCATGAGCAGTAGCATTTGGAGGAGACTTCAAGTAAAGATTTTATAGTTTGTGTGAGTGCTGTGCTTACGGATTCTCACATGGCACCAAGCTCTGCGTGTAGTATTGCTGTGTCTATTACCTTGGAGTAACAGATTTGTGTTCAAGCGACCATGTGGGGGAAGGAACAAAGCAGGAGCCTCCCCATTTATTCCTCCACTGGCAGCTAATGGGTTAGCTTCAATGTAAGTAACAGTAAGCAGGAATTACAGTAATACCAAGCCATTTTTTGCATTACTAATGGAAACAAATGGCAGATAAACCCCAAGTGGGTCAGAGTAAGGTAAACCGCACCACCAAGTGTGTCTTATTCTGGAGGAATGTTGTGAACTGCCTCCATGGTGTATTCCTGCAGATCACATTTGCAGCCACTCAGTTTTTCAGGCCTGACGTTTGCCTTGCAGGAATACCCCTGTGGTACCAAAACATAATGATCTACCACCGGAAATTATTTATTTTCTTTATATAGACCTTATTTGCTATGGGCAGGCTTTAAGGCACGTTTCCCGCCTATATTTATATCCAGGTATGAAACACCCCAAAAATGATATTCGTCACAGTGTTTATTAAAATGGCAACAACTTTTATCCATACAAGGAATAATATAGAATCAACCAATTAATGAAATAACAATCCCCTGCGGTGCCACCAGTCATCCAGTCTTCAACAGAAGACATCTGCACCCACCTTACCCAGCCCCCATTAGAAAGCAGGTTATCCTCAGGCACCCAGCACCCATTACAGAGTGGGAGACACCCTAACTACCCCAGATACACCTCTCCACCCCACACCCTGTCAGTGATCCCCATTATTCCCTCAGCTCTGAACCTCAGTTCCCGTCCCTCTCCTTACCTCACCGACGCACCAGAGCTGTTTCCTGGTCCCGCTGCAATTCACGCATTTGTGCTATTTCCCCGACAGACCGCCAGTAACACCGTCTGATCGATTGATAAGCGCTAGATTCTGCGGTACGTCTTGTAGCGTCATATTTATCATCCACCTGTCATACGGGGAGTCACACCTTCCTGCTTCAGGGCTTATCTACTACTTTCCATCCTTCCAGGAACACCTAGGACTGGTCCAGACATTTTCTATTGTATAGAAACAATAAGGTTTAGATGGATCTTTTGTTTCTCCATGTTGGATGTGCACTGTGGGGTTCTGCAGGAGCTCCTTACCGTCCCCCGTTCTCTTCAACCTACACCAAACACCGCTTTTTAAAAAACAGAAGCGATGGAGCAGCCTATTGCAGATGATACAAAGGTGCATGTTGGATTGCAGGGTGACTAGTAAGACTCCCACCCTTTATTCGACTGGATAAATATCATTTAGGCCTGGCCTAGACCACACCACCTGCAGTTTAATGGCAACAAAACTGAGGGGATTTTATTTGGTGCTGGTAACTTCTGCAGAATATTTACCTCTTCTGGTTAACCTGGAGTAGAAAAAGTTGTAAAAGATCTGTCATTTTTAACTCTGTCAGGTCTTAAATGCCCAAAGTGAATTCAGAAGATGGCAGTTGCTTTTGCCAAAACTTGACTTTTAAAAAAAGGTCATGCCACTGCATGCCCCTCACAACAGCCCCAGGATTGTGGAGGCAATGGCAAATTCTTATTTAGATTATGCCAATGCTTTATATGCTAGTCTACCCATAAAATGCATTTACAAACTGTTTTAAAAAAGCATGTGTCGGAGGCTATGTTATGTCTCTTCACTAAATTGGCTGCCTACCTTTTAAGTGTGTCAATTTGCACCTCATTCTCCTAGAACAAGACTTAATTGCTATAGCTCATCCGCGCCCTTAAGAAGTTCTAGGTGTCCCCTTGTTCAAGCTTCCTTTGAAGAGAGAGTGGTTGATGCTTTGCAGGGCGCTAAAACCTGGCATGCACTACCCATACTTCGCAAACCATTCAGTCATTCACAGCTTTCAGGGCCCAACTAAAATCTCTCTTTTTACTATCAGTAGAATGACCAGCACACAGAGACCTAACGAGGTATGGCGCACTATAAAAGTGCTGTTAATCAATCCTACAGACTCCCCTGTTTCTGGGACAAAAGAAATATAGCATTCACCATCTGCCCCAGAGGGTTGTCAGGTCTGTCAGGTGATGAAGGTCCTGCAAGGAGTCCCAGGAGACCACCAAATCCACAGAGCATATAATCACCTTGCGGTCTCTATTATGAGAGATGTGAGGAATCTGATGAGGTCATAATTCCTTTCCCGGAGGTAGCTTCTCCCTATGTGGCCAGGAGACGGCAGGCACTACCTGTACCCGACCAAAGGGCGGCTATATGAAACAGGACCACGGGGGGGGGGGGTAATAGGATATAACACAACATTGTTTGAGAAAGCCACATACTGCCCGCCCCACCCTTACCTTTTAGGGATGTTCTCTCCATTCCTCATGCCCTCATGGCATGTTGTAACACTCCCTCAACCACTTGCTATGTCTACTTCAGGTATTTCACAATATCACACAATGAACAGTGTGTCAACAACTGAGATGAGGAAGAGGCAAGGAGTAGTGATGATGATCACTCCCAATGACCCAATGAGTTCCAACATCAGCTTCCTCAAAATTACACAAGGAACAACATGGTAACAACTGAGACAGGAAAGAGGGATGGAGCAATGAAGATTACTAAGACTGGTAAACCAACAGAGCGGTCTAGTCTTTGGAAGTTGTTAATCATGCTGGGAAATTTTTATCTGCCATAGCCGACAAACAGGAGGGAGAGCTGCAGAGGCAGAGATGTGCCGCAACCTGTGCGGACATGGTCAGAATGCTGAGAGAAAGCATGCTGTGCGAAGCAGTGTTGGGGCAAATCCAGACGGCAGAAAGGGAAGTGGAGAAACGCGAAAAGTCAGTTAATTTCAATATTTGCTTAATCTCTCACACATCATTTCATGGATAAAAGGAAAAGTAACTGCATACAAGTCCAGGCAGGAGAGAACACCAGTCAAAGCAAAGTGCTTGAAAGTAATTGCATAGAAGTCCTGGGAGAAGAGTATACCAGGCAAAACCAAGTGTTCAAACGAAACCACAAGACAAGTGTTTGAAAGACTGCATAGAAGTCCTGGCAGGAGAGTATACCAGCTAAAATCAAGTATGTGCAATAAATTACAGTAAGAGGAGAATCTCAAGGAAGATTCATGCCCTTGAGAGTTTGAATTGTTGTAAACGTGGAAAAGTACCTGGCAAGGGAGTATACCAGGTAACCTGCGAGCCTGGAACCCGCACCCAAATTGTAACAGTGAAAAGAGAATCCCAAGGAGGACACATGCCCTTAGGATTTTGAACTGTGTTGAATGTGAAGTGAAACCTGGGAAGGGAGCCATTTCCCAGAGAACTGTGAACACAGCAGGAGGTGGGAGTTTTCCTCTTGGGTTACAAGAAATGTGGTTATTCTTTGTTTGAACTTGTCGTATTGGTCAAAAGGAATCAGAGGAAGGGAGCCATTCCCTGAACTGTGAACATTGTCCATGTGGAACTTGTTGGTTGGATGTATACCTTTGTGTTGGATTTGAACATTTGTGCACTTTGAAAACCAGAGACAATTTCCCTTGCACCTTAGAGTAAGTTTTAAAGTGTGAAGGACAGGATAGGATTTCAGACACAGGACATATTTTTGCTTTGGACATCTTGACAAAGGACAGAACCCCTTTGTTTTGGTTGGGTTAGGAAAATACCTCCTAGATGAGGATTAGTGAGGCATTCTCCAACCCCTTTTTTTTATTTAATAAATTTTATGACCCCACTCAAACTCTTGGTGTCTGATTCGAGACTCTTCACAGAGGGAAGAGGAAACGTTCCCCCAGGCAGGTGCGATTTATCATTTGCGCCCCTAGTAATAGCTATGTCAGGTAACCGGCTCAGAAGCTACTAGGATGAGAAAGAGGTAGGTTTTAGCCCTTAATCACACAACACACTTACCAGTGTAAGGAGTTACAAAGAAATGTCATACCGGTGATCCTTGGTAGCCTTGTTCTAACCACCTGGACAGCAGATTTCCCCGTTACTGCACCAAGGAAAGAACTAGGATATCTTGAGAAGGGATCACAGATCACCTAATACGTAAACTGTCCCAGTGCTCTGGGTTTCACAGATCCACCATGGGAATTGCCCAAGCACCCTTTGAATTCTAGGACAATAAGGTGGTTATTTCTGGGAATACTCAAGATGGTTCATGACTTAAAGATAAAATGAAAACGCAAAGGCAAACCCATAAGCCTACCTTTGCTAATTACCTAACACTGGGAACTGAGGAACACAAATAACAGACATAGTCCTCAGAGCAGTTGAGAGATGTACTTTGCCAACTGGTTGCGTACGCTTGTGTCCTGCGGCATCTGGTGGCCATCTTGGTTTGGGAAATTTCCCATGCTTTGCTAGATGAGGTCTTGCCTTTCTGCCATCTTGAGAAGGCATTATATAAATAAACTGAACTTGGCATGGTAAGTAGTGCCGGACACCTTGGCAAGGGTAAATGTTTGTAGGGATATGTATTTGTACAGGTTGTTTGGTACCGACATGCCCAAGTAGGTTGCCACTGCCTACCAGGGAGAAGTGGGGATGTCATGCCGAGATACCCAACAAGGGTATAGCACAGAATGTACTTACCCTGTATAAAAGCTAATATAACATCAGGGACTCTTAGACAGGCTACACACCACCACACTATAATAGGGCTAGCTCGCAATGATTTGTAGGGCTGATGTAGTTTTCCCTACTCTGGTGTTGCCCAAACATACACTTGCGAACTCTATATTTCGGCTACAAACACCATGGCATATTCTAGCTCTTCGCTAAGTCTTATTGTCTCCCTTTGCGTTTCCCATCACATGTTATTCCCTGCTTTGCCAACTCTCTCCATGTCACCAGCACTGTGGTTTTACATACCTCTTTTGCAGTGGTTCTCCTCCAAGCAGCAGTGGCTTGATGTCTGATGGCCATGGATTGCACTCTGGATTCCGCACAGACTGGAAGTGAGGGCTGGAGAACATTTCCTTTAGCAGTTCTTCAGTGCTCTGGACGCGGCTCATGCAGGTCTCCTCAAAACTGGCATAAGGAATGTAGAAAAGAGGAACAAAAAGTGATATTGATCAGTTAAGCTATCCCAACACTGACTTAATTATAAACCAAGGCTGGCTACGATAGTGTAAAAGACTGCAATGACGTAGAATACCAGTTCCACATGGGTACCTTCATTAAATTCATAACACTGATAATCTCCACCTGTGCATGGGATTTCAGAACTCCAACAATATAGAAAACATTGAAACACTTAGATGAAATTCCTGTTTGGCTTTTTCAAATGTAAAAAACAACTGAAATCCAATTGAAATTGAAAAAAGCACTTTGTGCTGTTCTAATCTTACACCCAACCTATCCCTAAAAAAAGAAAACACTGGAAGGCATGAAAAAAGTAAGGAAAAAGTTACCGTTATCTTGAGGCATTTAGGCTGCTCCAGTATCCCAGCATACAGTGAACGGATGGATCAATTTATTTTTCAGTACAGTATAGTGTGAGGAATACCTACTCTTATTTTTTTTTTTTAAATGTATTTATTGTGGTATGGTCAAATAATATTGACGTTTCACAAGACAATACAACAAACATATATTACATTTAAATATTCATAAAACCATTACACATCAGTTAAAATCTCAATGAATAGATGCATATCTCCTTTCCTTATAAACAAAAGAAATATAGCCATTCCCATTCGGGCTTCTCGAGGGGTGGGAGGCTACAGGGGATACAAGAAATAAACGTCCTGATCCACCAAGGGACCTTTATCATATCTATAAATTCAGAATGCATTAATCAGCCCATCTCCAAAAGCAGAGGAGGTGGCAGTAGTAAAGAACATTCTCACAATTTAAACAGGCTTCCTACGGAAGCCTGGACTATTTTGCATCAGTTAAAGGCAGAAATGCATGGCATTGTGTGTACCGACTTGCTGGTAGCTGCTTTACAAGTATAACATGATTTCTAAGGGCATATGAAGCAGTCTCCAAACCTGTGTAATATTGGTCTTCTTTTGGAATTATATCTTTAAGCTTTCTGGTGATGTCAAAATAATGGATACAATTCAACTCACTAAAATATTGTTTACTGAATGGGACACGAGCTAGTACTTTTGTAGTTTACAGAAAAAAGGATTTTGATTTCTGAATACAGTTTGTCTTCTATAGGTAATAGATACAAAGTGCACTCTTTACATTCAAAGTATGCGAAGAACTTCGGGAAGAATGAAGGCATAGAAGAACAAGTTACTTTCTTACCTGGTAACGTTCTTTCGATGGGATGGTCCGACGACGTATTCCATATCTATGACATGTAATCACCACAGCTGTGCTGCTTCGGAAACTTTTTCGGCGTCTGCGTCCTGCGTCGATGACGTCGATGCGCCGCCGTCGAGGACCTCCTCCGACGTCCGACGTCATCCGATGTGATAAGTAGGACGCACGACGCCAGTAGCCTCAGTTGTAGTTTTTTCCCCCAGAACGTGTGACATTAGTCAACTGCCAGTCCGACACAAAGCCTTGCAGAACGTAAGCTGCAATCGCAACAGAAATTCTGCAGCGGGGAAGGCAGGGTGGGAGCGATATGGAATACGTCGTCGGACCATCCCATCGAAAGAACGTTACCAGGTAAGAAAGTAACTTGTTCTTCGAGGGGATTGGGTCCTCCGACGTATTCCATATCTATGACAGACTCCCAAAGCAGTACCAAATCAAGGAGGAGGGAAAGAATTTAGAAACAAAATTTAGAATAGCCAATCAAATAGCAGAGCAAAGGACCGCCTTGCCAAAGGCCAGATCCTGCCCTCTGATGGAATCGAGGGAATAATGCCGTACAAATGTATGTACTGAAGCCCAGGTGGCAGCATCACAGATGTTGCGAATAGGAACACCCCTCTGCAGGGCAGTAGATGCAGCCACGCCCCTGGCAGAATGGGCCCGCAAGCCAGCCGGTGGGTCCTTACCCGCCAAGCGGTAACACTCCGAGATGGCCAAAATAATCCAGCGTGACAAAGTCTGTTTCGTCACAGCTTGCCCCAAGCGCTTACCAGCGTAACCAATAAAGAGTTGATCGTCCACTCTGACCCGGGACATGCGAGAAACATAAAAGCTCAAAGCTCTCCTAGGATCAAGCCTATGGAGCCTCTCCTCTTCCTTACCAGGATGCGGAGGAGGATAGAAAGCCGGAAGAACAATCTTCTGGGCCAAATGAAATTCCGTCACTACCTTTGGAAGAAAAGAAGGACGAACTCGAAGGACAACCCTGTCCTTGTGAAATACAGTGAAGGGTGGCTTAACAGAAAGTGCCTGTAACTCACTCACTCTGCGAGCGGAAGTAACCGCAACTAGAAACGCAGTTTTCAAAGTCAACAGCCTCAAAGGGCAAGAATGTAAAGGCTCAAACGGAGCACCCATAAGAAACCTAAGAACAAGGTTTAAATCCCAACCGGGCACCAGGAAAGGCGACGGAGGGAACACATTAGCGAGCCCTTTCAGAAACTGTGAAATTAAAGGGATTTTAAAGTAAGAACATTCTTCAGATGAGCGCTTAAAGATGGACAGCGCCGCCAGGTAACCTTTAATGGTACCCACTTGCAAGCCCCTGTGGGCCAAAGAAAGCAAAAAGGACAGAACCATGGGGATGTCACATGCAAAAGGATCCACATTCTGAACTCTGCACCAGTCGCAGAACTTACGCCAACGGCAACGGTACAGAGACTTAGTTGCGGGCCTTCGGGCCGAAAGCAACACCTCCATCACGTCTTCAGGGAGGTCCCAATCCTTATACCTCAACCGTTCAGAAGCCAAGCGTGAAGGTTGAGGGATCCGACCTCTGGATGGAGAACCTGACCCCCCTCCCGTGAGAGCAGATCGTCTCGGTAGGGAAGACGACGTGGAGGGCAGATGGACAAGTCGAGAAGGTCCGGGTACCACGTCCTCCGAGCCCACGCCGGAGCAATGAGGATCATCCGGGAACCGAACTTCCGCAACCTCCGCAGCACTTGCGGGATGACGGGGACTGGAGGAAACGCGTACAGCAGCGGGAATGACCACTCCACCACAAACGCGTCGCCTAAGGCTCCTTTCGGAGGAAATTCCCGCGAGCAAAACCTCTCGCACTTCCGGTTGACACTGGAGGCGAAGAGATCCACTTGAGGGGTCCCCCAAAGGGCGAAGATCTCCAGGAGAATCTCCTGAGCCAACTCCCACTCGTGAGAGATCGCGCTCTGCCTGCTCAGAGCGTCCGCCGTCACGTTTTCGTCTCCGGCCAGATGAACTGCCGAGATCGAAACTTCCTGCCGGATGGCCCAGAACTCGAGCTGCATCGCCTCCCTGCACAGAGGAAGTGACCCTGCCCCCCCCTTTTTGTTGAGGTAGTGCATGGCCACAGTGTTGTCCGTCATGATCAGGACAGCCTTTCCTCGCACAGTCGGCAGAAAAGCCTTCAGGGCTAGCCTGACGGCCCTCAGCTCCAACAGATTGATATGGAGTCTGGACTCCGACGGAGACCAACGACCGCTGACTGTCAGCCCGTTGGCATGAGCTCCCCATCCCGTGAGGGATGCATCCGTCACGATCGTCACCTCCGGCCAGGGTAGCCAAAACGGAGCCCCCTTCATCAAGTTGCCTTCGACAGCCCACCACAGAAGGTCCCGGGCGACCGAGGGCGGCACCTGAACCGGGTCCGACATCCTGCCGGAGGACTGCGACCATTGCGTCTTGAGTGCCCACTGCAAAGATCTCATCCGCAGGCGAGCCTCTGGCACCAGAAGAATGCAGGATGCCATGAGGCCGAGCAACCTCAAGAACTCGAACGCCGGGAGCGTCTGGGCATGCTGAAACTTGTGCACCATCTGCTGAATGTGAAGAGCCCTCACCTGGGGAGGAAAACACTGCCCCAGGGAAGTGTCGAGCACTGCTCCGATGTACTGGAGCCTCTGTGTTGGCGTCAAATGGGACTTCTTTAAATTGAGGGAGAAGCCCAGCCTGTGAAGGGAGTGGCAGGCGACGGACAGATGATCCAGGACTTGCTCGGGAGAGCTCCCCCTGATCAACCAATCGTCCAGGTAGGGGTAGACGTGAATCCCCCCTTGCCTGAGATGCGCTGCCACCACCACCATGAGCTTGGTGAAAACCCTCGGGGCGGAGGTCAAACCGAACGGCAGGACCCGAAACTGAAAGTGCGAGTCGCCAACCGCGAACCTCAGGTACTTCTTGTGCTTGGGATGGATCGGCACATGGAAGTAAGCATCCTTGAGGTCGAGTGACACCAACCAGTCCTGAAGCTGAAGGGCCTGGAGGACTTGAGAGAGAGTAACCATCTTGAACTTGTCCTTCCTGAGGAGTTTGTTCAAACCGCGCAAGTCCATGATGGGTCTCAAACCCCCGTCTTTCTTCGAAATCAAAAAATAAGGGGAATACCATCCCTTGTTCCTCTCCGCTACAGGCACCAGTTCTATGGCGCCTTTCTCCAGCAGGGCTTGAATTTCCTGCGCAAGGAGCGGATCCGGACACTTCAAAGAGAGGTTCCCCATTGGATTGTCGCGAGGCCTGTGCCGAAAGGGAAGACAGTAGCCGTGGGTTATGATCTCCAGAACCCACACATCTGAAGTAATGGCACGCCACTCTACAAGATGCTGCGCCAGCCTTCCCCCAACCGGCGAACCATGGTACATGGCCTCATGACTGAGTAGGAGCGGCTGCGGCGTTACCTGAGGGCAAAGAGGCAACTGCCCGAGCGGCCTTGGCACCACGGGTACCTTGTCGTCCACCTCTGGTACCCCTGCGTTGGCCCCTTTGACTGCCAGCTCCTCTCGCTCTACCAAAGGACGAGTAATAGCGAAAGGAGCCAACCCTCCACTGCTGTCCCCTAGGACGAAAAAGCGGAGGTTGGCGAACTGCAGCGCCCAACGACTTCGCTGCAGCTTTTGAGGTCTGCAACCTCTCAAGGCTCTCGTCAGCCTTGCTGCCAAAAAGATGTTCACCATCAAAGGGCATGTTGAGGAGCCGGGACTGCACATCAGGAGCAAACCCCGACTTCCGCAACCACGCAAACCTGCGTATCACGGTGCTCGCCGCCATGGACCTACTGACGCATTCAGCCAAGTCCAAACCCGACTGAACGGACTCACACATGGCATCCTTACCATCCTGGACCATAGCAAGGAAACCATCCCGTTCGACCCCTTCGGGAATATGTTCAGCCGCTAACGCAACACAGTTCCACAGAGTGTGCGTGAAACGCGACAAGGCACAAACGGAGTTGGCCGCCTGAAGCGCCATACCACCAGAAGAAAACACCTTCTTCGCCCAGCCATCAAAACGTTTGTCGTCCCTATCAGGAGGGATGGTAGGGTACGACGCCTGCTTTGCCGGGGCCGTGGCCGCCTGCACCACCAAACTTTCCGGAGTGGGGTGCCTGGTCAAGTAGCAGGGGTCGCCACTGGCTGGACGGTATTTTCGCGACAAGGATCTGCCCACTGCCGGGAGACTCTCCGGAGCAGTCCAAGCCGCCGCCACCCTACGCTGTAAAGCCATATGGAACGGCAGTACCGGGTCAGTTGGGGGACCAACATCAAGGATGTCCGTCAGATCATCCTGCACAAACTCCCCTGGGGGAGCAGACCATCCCAGATACTCAGACACCCTAGCCATAAGGCGCCGGTATGAGGAATCGGCATGGGAGCCAGGCTCAGGCCGACCAAATTCCACCTCCGGAGAGGTGTCCAGTCCACTGGCATCATGCAGCGACTGCCTCAAATCGTCAAATTGACTATGGCCCGAGACAATGTCATCCGGCACCTGACTAGGAACCAGGCCATCCGAATCCTCATCCGCCTCTGAAATATAATCCAAGTGGTGGAAAGGCACCCGAGAGTGCCTGCTCTTAACCAGAGCCTTCCTAGGGGGAACACCCGAGACACGGGGCACCTCCGACACGAAAGGCGTCGATGGCGTCGAGCGAATCGGCGCCGACGTCGAGAAAACCGGCAACGGCGCCGAGAGGATCGGCGTCGACGTCGAGGAAATCGGCGTCGACGTCAGATGCAGCGCCTCCAGTATCGGCGGCGTCGACACAGCCCTCGATGCCGGAGCTCCGAGCGTGTCCCTCGACGACCTGACCGTCGACGGCTTCGACGACTTCCTCGGAGCCGGAGCCTCGAGAAAGCCTGTCGACGCCCTCGACGCCTCAGACGTCGATGTCTTCCTCGAAGACATCACAGGTGCACACGGTCTCGATCGCGTCGAGGACCGGGACCTGGAACGGGTACGGCGAGAACGAGCCCCCTTGTCCGAACGAGACCTCTCCCGTGACTCGCGCCGACCACTCTTGCGAGCGGTGGCTCTCGACCTCTCACGGCCGACCCCACTCGGGGGCGCGGACGGTTGAGTACCCTGCGACTCAAGAATCGCCAACATCTTCTTCCCGAAGGAAGCCCATTCCTCCGGCGTCGCACGGCTGGTGGGGTAACCGACGTGCCGGGCAGAGTCCTCTGAAGAGGACCTGGAAGGCGACCGGTGTCGGCGCTTCCGAGAATGCCTCGAAGAGGCTGAGGAGTGGTGAGACCGACTCCTAGACGAAGACCGACGAGACTTCCGACGATGACGCGGAGAGTCACCCCTCGAATCATCCGTCGAAAGCCCCGCCGACTTCGACTTCCGGGGCTTGGACACCCGACCTACCGACAATTTCTTCTTACGTTCGCGTAAGGCCTTGGACGTGAGCGACAGGCAGTCGACACAGTCATCCGTGTCGTGGGCCTCCCCGAGGCACCAGAGGCAGGCATCGTGCGAGTCAGTCACCGACATCTTGGACCCACACTCCCCGCACTTCTTGAAGCCCGGACGCGGGGTTGAAGACGAAGTGGAAGACATCGTCGAAGGAATATATAACGAACAGGTTCGAAGAACCGGAAAGAACAGAACTCCAATGAGTCGAGGCTAGAACCGAGAAACACGAAGCAACACGTTCGCGGAAAAAACGGAACTGAGGCTACTGGCGTCGTGCGTCCTACTTATCACATCGGATGACGTCGGACGTCGGAGGAGGTCCTCGACGGCGGCGCATCGACGTCATCGACGCAGGACGCAGACGCCGAAAAAGTTTCCGAAGCAGCACAGCTGTGGTGATTACATGTCATAGATATGGAATACGTCGGAGGACCCAATCCCCTCCAAGTAATCTATTCTGATTACTCTGGAAATCTGAAATACTTTTTGGAAGGAAAAGGAAAGGATGGGCATAAACTAATGGCAAACTCATTATAGAAAACCGCATAGAGCCCTTTTAAGCACATGGCATGCATCGTTCGCAACCTCCTGGCTGATGCAATGGCTACCAGAGAGGTACTGAGGGAGCCTTCACAGTCAAATTTCCGAGGTCAGGCTTACGCATAGGTTCAAAAAGGTGGGGGCGCAGTGGACAGTGAAGTGTGCAAACACTGTATTAAGATCCCACAATGGAGAGGTTCTCACTTGAGGGTACATTTATTTTAAACTTCCCAAGAAGTTTTTGATCTTGGGTATTGTAAAGCAATATACTTTAAAAGGTTAGTGCCTGTAAGAATTACTAACGGGCTAAATTAACGTATGTAAGAAAACTGCAAGCCAGGCATGACCAAGCAGGACATATAAGGCAATACTGTTTTTTCTTGACGGAAGTAGGGTCACTACCCTTAGCCATAATCTACAGAAAGAATCCTTTCCATTTGAACATGTATATAAACACTTTTTAAAGGAACATTTTAGACTATTTTTGAATGTTCAAACTCTATTGCTCTATATTAAGATGACAGCACTCAGTATTCAGGAATCTTGAGTTCTGCAATGCTGGGCTGCAGTGGTAGATACAGTAGACCATTTTAGATAAGCGATTCAGCCTACACAGAAGCTTCCAATTTTGATACAGGAGTAAGTGGAGAAGATCTGGATAACTACTTGCAATGACTGGCCACGTCACATATATTAGAATCACCATTCCTTTATGCCGTTTCAGCTCAACATTTTCCCCACACAAACTGAACTCCTTGTCTCAGCATTTTTTATTTTCTGCCCTTGCAAAACAATGCATATTTGGAGTATCCCACAGTCTCTTTGAACCTCAATAGCTTATCAAAAATGATCCCTTTTCTGACTCTGTGATGTGCACTTGTGTGATTGATAGATTTGAAGTGTTCAACCAATGTCAGGCCACCTGAACCTCTTTGGTCACCGTCTAGGATCTCTTACCACTCTCAATAAGCAGGGATTGATACAAATGGACTGTCCAGGATGTTTATGCGAGATGCGATTTCCTAGTCTGACCAGGTACCTGGACTTGAAAGATGGTCCATATGAGTTGTTTTCCTTCCAGTTAAGCATGCGTCCCCATGAATTGACTGAGAAGTGGTTTGTGGAACGGTGCCGCCTCCTTGCACGATGCTACTACAGTCATCGTCAGTTCTTCTCTAGAGTTTGTATTTTGCATTCAGGGTTGGTCTAGGCACTGGTAGATGCCTCATGTCCAGCCGATCATGGGGCACAGATGAAACGCAGGATGCAATCAAGCCTAACAGTAAGGATAACTGTGGGGCTGTCGATAGTTTGTTGATAGGTGCAGGGGAGGGAGTACCTATGGTGGATAGAACTGTATTTGCTACAAAAGCAACCTTGTTGTACTGCTTGTGTCCAGGACCACTCCTAATAAAAGGATACTCAAATCAAAGTGGTTGTCGGAATTACCCAATTTGATCATTAAAAATCGATCGAAGGTACAACTGACCGATTTCAGTCAGTACCATTCGATCGATAAATGCCAAACATGTGGAACGGGAGTTGGTGGGGTGTTCCCTGCTCCCCATGCTCAGTATTTTTGGCTTGGGGTGCGGGGGGATTTCGCGGGTGTGTCCCGGGTTCCTCAACATTGGAGGCGGGGGACCCAAAAAAATAAATAAAAATAAAAATAAAAAAAAGGGACCATGCAGCGTTGGATCTGATACGCGTTAGAGGGACGGATCTGACGCTAGAGGGGAAGCGGCAGCGAGCAAGCAGGTAAGTAGGGGAGGGGCTGAGGGTAGTGTAAAACACATTTGGGTTTGTTTGGCAGACGTGCAAAGCGATTTGCAGCGAAATTGACTACCGTCAATTCCGCCACAAATTATTACACTTCGGTCAAACAACCCAAATCCGATTTGTCCAGGTTTACTTGCAAGTATGTGTTGAAGGACATTGCTTTCTTGTTCTAAATTATGCACCTTCTGATAGAAATTCACTTTGATTAGCTGACTGAATATGGGTAGACAAAAATACTCTGGGGTTCCTTCAGAATGAAAGTGGACCCTAAACTCATTTGAACTCAAATATGAGTATGCCAGTGTTTTTTTAGGGATCAGAACTGGGAAATATACACCTTGCAGATAACACTTGCACATCTAGTTGCCTCTTGCAAAATGGGGAAGAGGGAAAGATCTTTCATGTTTTTTCGCTCACTTTTTTGCAACTTATAAGTCCACAATTGGCTTGAACTGACGTGTTCTTTTTTTCTGGGCTTTCTTTGAGTTAGGCCGACCTCCTGGACCATCTGGTCAGATGAGGTGCATTTCACATAGCACATAATGGCTATGCACTCAGCACCTATTTGCCAGGTGATGTTTTGTCAGGCTGGACAATGGTGTGAAATGGTTCTACCCATCTTGCAGCTCTAAGAATTGGGAAGCTAAGATTAGAGATACCGTTTGGGTCAAGGGTTACTCTGTGGAGGAAGTGATGGAGCTGTTCTTAGCGAATGTTTTCCTAGTCTTTCTCCGATATATCTGCTCTCATGTCACATTTTTGCTAGGCAATACCCCTCTTGGTATTACTCAAAGGAGCGGTGGACAAACTGCTCTTCAAAGGGCCATGGGACAAGTATTTTCTAAAGTCCTTCCTCCATTGATCTAGACCAAGTGCGGGTGTCTGCGTCCGTTTTCATCCTCATCTCTTCATCCAGCTACGCTTTGAAGAGTTATGAGCTGGAGAAAGCAAGATCCAAAAGATTGTGCTGAGTGCAGACCTGTTAACCTTATTTATGATGTACTCTGCATGGATAGTGTGAGAAACCGGAGGGTGTTCTCCTAGTAAAGCCTCACAAATCCCTTATTCAGGTGGCCAGGACACAGCCATTGCTTTTGGATCCAGTTCCTGGGGGTGGACCAGTGGGGGGAGGATCACCTGGATAGGGGAACCTGTGGTTATGCTCACGGAAACCCCAGGTCAGACATGGTATTGTGCCAGAGAAGGGCGAGATATCTGAGGCTTTCATGAGCTGTATTGCATCTGCCTCTCTTTCTCCTGTTCGATCTCTACAGCCCATATCCACCAAACCCTCTGTACGTAATCAATCCTATAAGGTCCCAAACCCGGTTACAACCAAAAAGCAGAACTCCCAGAATCCTTGTGTCACCGGTCTTCATTCGAATACTCCACATCCTTCTTTCCGTTCCTCGGATTATCATTTTCTGCATTCCCAACCTGATTCGACAAAACACTAAGATTCACACAATCCCCTTTGTTAATGTCACAATCCCAGCTATTCCCGTTTTCCCTGCAAACCCTACCAATCTTGTCCCTCTGATTTTCATTTCCCAAATTCCCAATCTACTATGACAGAACTGTTCTTACCATCCCCTATGTTCTGGTCTGCATCCCGGTCATTATCGTCCCTAACACAAACCTTCCTTGTCCTGTGCTGTAGGTTACTCTGACACTCCAACACCCCCCGCCCCTTTTCCGATACAAAATCTTTTTCATACCCAAGACAATGGACTGATGTAAAACCAGTTCACCGGATATGTCCCAACCCGAGGGTCAGGCAAAGTCAGGCAATTGACTCAAATCACACACACCTGACTGCTCTTCCACCTTTTATCGCTGTGGGGAAAAGGGAAGTGAATCCCCGAAAGCATTGAACTGTGTAAAGAGGAAACCATCGAAAGTAGAAGATTAGTCCGAGCCGACCGAGGGAGACCCAGGGGTGAAGCCATCACCCGAAATTGACAGATAAAGAAACCGATATATTTTGGAATACGATTGATCAGGGTCAGCACCCAGAAGAGGGGCACCCAGGGGCGAAATCATCACCCTACGTAATAAACTGTCCAACAATTGAGAAGGGTCAGCACACAGACGAGGGGGAACCAAGGGGTGAACCCATCACCCAGCAAACATTGGGAACGAACGTTCATTTGTTAGAGGAACTTTTGTTTGTTAATCAATCTCATCAGGCCTTGAAGGCAAGAGACTTTCACAGGAAACTGTCGTCTCACGCTGGAAAAGTCAGACTATACTGTGCTTCAAGCTCCCATCTTACACAGTGTATAAAACGTGGGGAAGGGCGACCTAGGCTACCACATCCCGACATATCATTTGAGAACACTCTTTTTCTTGAGAATCATTCCACACCCTTTTATGTATTAGTTGTAAGGTGTGGCAATCGGTTTCTTAATAAAGGCCCTTTTATTTGACATGACGCCACTAGGAGTGCCTTATTTTTTATTTGATGCTTGCCTTCATCCTAGATTTACGTTTAGAATAGGCGTTTTTCCAACCCGCATACAGAATTCATTGTTCAAAAAACATCCTTGAATTGCAATCACTTGGGTCTGTCTTACTTGTAGTCACCATGAGTTTCTCACAATAGCCTATGGCAAAAACTATTTAACGAGAGGCTCGTAATCGCTCTAGAGGTGCTGATAACTAGGCAGAAAAAAACATTAATCTTCTTTTGTGACTGCCAATAAAACATGTTTAACTTAGTTAAAGCAAGCTGCTTAACTTCCTGAAAAGTATGTTGCTAACTCTTCTGCAGGGCCCCAAAGTGGTCCATCATATCATATATCATATAATATAATGTATTGTATTGTATTGTATTGTATTGTTCTCGCATGGGTTGTTGAGCCAGTAGTCATGCTGGTAACTCACAGACTAGGGGCTAAAGAAAATCATTGATGGAACTAAAAGAAAAACGCTTGTAAAACTGAAAACATTAACAAGATAATTCATGGAATTAATGTGCGCTAAAAAGGGGAGCACAAGCGTGAAAATAGCAGCACACGCGTGCGAAAGCCGTGCAAGCAGCAGTTAGTCGATTCATGGAATGCGCTGCGCATGGCTTACCTGAGATGTGCGCTGAATCCACGCGTGGCACACGTCATTGAGACATCACGAAGGCTATGCGCGAGACAGCCAGTGAAGGCGCGCACACACCTAAAAAGGGGGTGGAACACGCAGAATGGGGAACAGGTGAAAATGTGAGCGTTACGGGGTGAGTACCACTGCCAAATCCTCACAACGTCCACACGCGTGCTAACACGTATTCATTGAATCGAACAGGGGAAATCTGCACGCCACAAAAGACACGCGAATCCGGAAACACGTACGCCAGGCGGAAGCAGGCGTATGCGTCCCCGTGCAGCATAAAAGTGCGCGCAAACAACAAACAAGCTGAAACGCTACGATGAATATACCGTTCCTCGCAGCAGTGTTCGTGGGACACCGCAGGAGGAGGAGGAGGAGGAGGAGGAGGATAGCCAGGCCCTGCATTTTTTTACCTAGGACCAGCCTTTTTGGGATGCCCGATGACCAGGTCTATGGCAGGTACAGGTTTCCACCCCATATCATCCTAGAACTGGTTGCTGAGTGGGAGGATGATCTCACATCACCCACCCTGTGCTCCCAAGCACTGAGCCCCTTGGAAAAGGTGCTCAATGTACTCCATTTCTTGGCTACTGGGTCATTTCAGCGGACAAGTGCCATAGTTGGGGGCGTCTCACAGGCCACACAGTCACGCTGCCTACACCAGGTGTTGGCGATCATGACTGCACGCCCCTCAGTCCGCAGGCACATATACATGCACAGAACACCTGCAGAAAGGCAGGCCGTGGTCGAGGACATTTACGGGGTGGCACACTTCCCCAAAGTGCTAGGTGCCATTGATTGCACCCATGTGGCTCTACGTCCTCCTAGGGCCACTGAGCACATCTATCGAATCTGCAAGCACTGGCATTCCATCAACATGCAGGTTGTACGCGATGGCAAGGGAATCATCACCTCTGTATATGCCAACTATCCGGGGTCCAGTCATGATAGTTTCATATTCAGGATGTCACCCCTAAACAGGGACCTGGAAGCTGGGAGGCATGGCGACACATGGCTCATAGGCGAGTAGAAACGCCTCCGCACATGCATGCATGTCACACACTGACAAAACCCAACTAATGACAACCATTATCACCTCCCCAGCGGACAGTGCCTACCCTCTGAGCACCTACATGATGACATCAATACGGAACCCCACCACACCACCCGAGTTAAGATGCAACGTTTCCGCTCCCTTGACCGCTCTGGTGGCCAGCTGCTATATGCGCCCCCAGTAGTGTGCAGGATCATAGTGGCAGCACGTGTCCTGCACAACGTTGCAACGCGGCGGGGCGTACCGGTGGACATGGTGGTGCCCCCACATCCCCAACCACATGCACGGCCCTTGCGCATGGGAGGGGAAATGGCACATGGTGAGGCAGCCCGTTCCCAGCTTGTGGCAAATTTTTTCGCATAAAATCCCACCCGTGCAGAGTGCACACAGGCCTGGCACATACCAGATGACAATTGATGACAAAAGGGACAGTGAACTGACGCAACCATACCACCCTGAGATAGTTTACCTGGAAGTGCTACATTGTGTGCATCCCTAGCTACTTAAAAAAAACAATTATGTGTCCGTAAAAGGCACACATTCATGCTGCATGAAGGACTACCCCCATGCAAAATAGCACACCCAAATACTGGTATGTCACCCAACCCCCTCCCAAACCCCATCTGAGCTGAACATTACACCATGGCATGGCATGCAATGTCAAAGCAACCAAACGAATGCACAGCATGTCACACAAGTCTCACAAAGTGCACCACCACAAATTGAAACAGGGCAGAGACAATTCCCTCTCACCTATGAAAAATAAACAGCACACATGAACAAATACTTACCAGCAAGAGAAAACATGAATACAGGACCCAACAGTGGCAATTTATGACAGTAACCAATGACAATAGTGCAAGTGTTAGAACCTGACAAAGGCAGCACATCGACCCCTTCAATCTCCAGTGTGTTGTTGGTAGGTAAATGTGTCAGGTTACTGCATACAACACGAACTGCATCTGCAATGGACACAGGCAAGTTAGCACATGAAGAAGCTACATGCAAATATGCAAATGGCCAGTATGTTATACAATATACAAATCAACCATGCAGTGGAGAAACCATCAGCAATCCCCACTAGGGGTGTATACACAGTTTGGACTACAGACTGCCCACACAACTGATGGAAGCCAATGCCTCTGTGTACGTTACGGTCACACGGTGACACCCTAGCAAGCCCATGGAAAGGGGAAGCAGGAGTGGCATATGTGTCAGGACCCCAAGCTGCTAACAAACACAGGACAAGCCTGCATGGG
Source organism: Ambystoma mexicanum (assembly GCF_040938575.1). Taxonomy (NCBI): domain Eukaryota; kingdom Metazoa; phylum Chordata; class Amphibia; order Caudata; family Ambystomatidae; genus Ambystoma; species Ambystoma mexicanum. The sequence goes on from NC_090923.1 coordinate 1,177,992,416, forward strand.
CCCAGCCGGAACACACAGTGGATGCCTACGGTTGCCACACAAAACAACACACTAACATGAATGCACAATAGAAGCAAAAGAATTTTCCACAAAAAAAGGAAAAACTAAAAAAAAGTGAAAAATAAAACTGAAAAATGAAAATTCCAAGTACAAATGAAAAAAGAAAATGAAGATAAAAATTAAAAAGAAACAAAAAATGAAAAATGTACAAATTACTATTGAAAATGACAAATGAAAATGGAAAAAGAAAAAAGAAAGAACAAAGAAAAAAGAAGAAAAATCAAAAATGGCCATGGGTCGACCAGGGAGGTGGGGGGGGGGGACCACCCAGGAGGGAGGAGTTACAGGGTGTACCCCAACACCCACATGTGTGGATGTTGAAGGAAAAAAAAAACAAAAAACCTCCATGGGCTCATGGCCTGCACGGCTACCCGATACCGATAGTGGGAAAATTGCCGTCGCCGTCACCCTCTGGTGGTACATTAGAAGGTGTGCGTGGTATGGGAGGCAGACCAGGCAAAGCCCTGGCATGCTCCTCCATGGCAGCAAGCATGCGGGTCTGAAAGGTTTGGTTCTGCAGGATGATGGTCCGGAGATCCCCATGCAGCACCTCACGGGTAGCATGGACTTCTGCCTGCAAGGCCTCACGTGATGCCTGATCTCCTCACGGGCTGCCTGGAGCTCAGCTGAGATTGTGCGTGTTAGCTGCTCCAGCTGCTGTTCTGACCTTGTACTCTGGAACACCCCAAGTGCACCCAGAGTATCTCTGAGGGACCTGTGTTCTACCCTCAGGGTATCCCTTTGGGCCTGTGACTCTGCAGATATGGCTGTGCGCAGAGTCTCCAGTTCAGCCCGCCTGTCCCTGTTGGATGCAGACATGTCCTCCCTGTGTGAGCGGCACGTGGACTCCGTTTCCTGCTGCTGGAGCTTGAGCTGCCTTTCTGGGGGGGGAGAATGGAAGTGGCCACCCTATCCATGGCCTGAGCAATCATCTCACAAGATGCCCCTTGTTGTGCTGCAATAGTATACATGGAGTTCTCCCACACAGTATTCCCCGGTGGCACACGGCCACTGCGTTGGCGGACACCACACCTGTTTGGCCCAAAGTGATGTGCGCTGTGCTGGCACTGCCTGAGGCTGCAGGACTGCATTCCTCCTTTGATCTGCTGGCCCAGGAACAGGAGCAAATATAGTGGAGTGTGACCCTGCATCCGTAACCGCCACAGGCGGACATTCCAACACTGAATGGCCCATTGAGTGGTCTATCCTCCAGTGCAGGTGCGTTGGACAGAACAGCATCCCTGCCAGAAACACTCACATGCGACGGGACATTTGTCTCAATGTCCGATTCAGCACCTGAGCCATAGAGGTCATCGGAGGTGTACCCAGAGACACCCATGGACAGGATGGTCTGTAGGACTAATGGATTTTCCTGCACCACCACCCCACGTCCTCCACTGGTGCCTGGTTGGGGCTCTGAGTACTCCTGCCCCTGCACCATCTCCTCCTCCTCAACAGAATCTAGTGCTTCATCACCTGCACAAAAATAAAACAAAAGTAACGAAGACAGGCATGAACAGCATAGCCGACACACAAAGGCATCACAATCTACACATCGAATACATTAATGAGACATGTCACACATAACACTAACTCTGGCATGCATGCAGTGGAAATGAGTGGAAGGGGACTCTAAAAGCAGACACTGAGGACTCCAAAATGGAAAAGCAACACATGTGCTGCATGGTGCATAGCACCTGCATCACACATTAGCCTGTGAGTGGCATGGACAATCCACAAACATGACACATGCCAGCACACAGATGGCAGAATTGCCAAGGACACCCAAATGGTAGTAAGTCAGTACTGTCCCCCATCCATGTGAGATGCACATCATGAAATAAAACATGTAAAAGAGTGAAAAAACACACATTTGTCACACGCTGCAACAACACCAGTGTTTACTAATACAGTGATGGGAGGCACGTGGATACATCAATGGTAGGTCACTTGGACATGACACAAGTCAATTGTCATGTTGAACAATCAAACGGGGCTCCGAAGAGATTGGATGCAGTGCATGTGTAGTTGCACAAAAGTCAATCAGCCTGATTGATGAAATCATTTCCGTAACAAGTTAATAAATGTGGGGCATTGTGGGGTTAAATCTATATCTGAAGCATGAAAATTTGGGGAAGAACGGCACAAAAAAATGTGTGTTTATCATGCAAATGATTCCATCAATCAGGCAGAATGAAAAGAAAAACAGTATTAAGAATATTGTGGCATGATGCCAGTTGAAGGGCAAGTGCAGTCATTATGTGCAAAGTGTTTTCAGCGGTCAGTAGGGATACTGTGAAACCCAAACCCAAGGGCGGGGGATGGTTTGGAGACACCACATGGGTCACATAGCAGTCATGACTACACAGCCTGACCTAGCACTCAATCAGAACACATCACCTTAGCAACATACACATGGTCTGGACACACACGCATGGCCACTCACCGGGCATTGCCTCAAGATCTGGTAGGTCTCCCACACCTTGTATTTATATTGTTCATATAGCACCTTATACCAAAGCGCTGAACATTTTAACAACTTGATACATCAAATATTATAACAGTAGAAGCAAATTACAATAATGAATCAGTCCAAAAAAACAGTAAGAAGAGCAATTAAACTGGATGGGGAGAGGGAGAGCAGAGCAGTAGAACTGAGAGGGAGGAGAAGGGGGAGGAGGGTAGGGGAAAGGGGGTGAGAGTGGGGAGGAGGGAGATGATCAAGGGGAAATAGGAAGGAAGGAGGGGGAGCAGGAGAGGGAAGGGGTTTCATGCGGGGAATGGAGAAGGAGAGATTTAAGGGATGTGCGGAATGAGGAGAAGGAAGGAATAGAGCGGATAGAGAGGTAAAGACTTCCAGGAGCTGGAAGGAGCGGAAGCAGGAGGGGGCACAAGGGGATGGAGGAACAGTGAGAAGGAAGTGGTCTGCAGAACGAAGGGAGCGGGAGGGAGTGTAGAAAGAGGAGGGAGGAGAGATAAGGGGGAGCAAGACCATGGAGAGATTTAAAGACTAAACAGAGGAAATTAAATTTAAGTTGGGAGTGAAAGGGGAGCCAGCCAAGGGGGGGGGGGGGAGCAGAGATGGAGTCACGGGAGGTAAGGAGACAGAGGGTACGGACGGCAGAATGGTAGAAAGATTTGAGGAGGACGAGATGAGAATTAGGTAGTCCAAAGAGTAAGGAGGAGCAGTAGAAGAGGTGAGAGAAGATAAGGGAGGAGATTAGAAGTTTAGTAGCATGGAAGGTGAGAGAGGGGCGGACTTTGCAAATGTTAAAGAGGTGGTAGCGACAGGCACGAGAGATGAGAGAGATATGGTGGGAAAAAGAGAGAGAGGAGTCAAAGTGAATTTCTAAGTTGTGAGCGTGGGCAGAGATAGGGAGATTAGAAGGAGGAAAGTGAATGAAAGGTGGAGGAGAGGGAGGGGGAAGAGAGTTGGAGGGGAAGAATAAGACTTCAGTCTTGTCAGTGTTGAGAGAGAGAAAGCGGGAAGACATCCAGTTTTGTATGGCGGAAAGACAGGAAGAGAGTTTAAGGTTGAGGTCGGGCGAGAAGGAAGAGAAGGAAAGGAAGAGCTGAGTATTGTCAGCATAGAAGTGGTGGGAAATGCCGAACGAGGAGATAACAGGGGCAAGGAGGGAGGTGTAGAGTGAGAAAAGGAAAGGGCCAAGCACCGAGTCTTGGGGTACGCCGTATTCCAGAGGCTGGGTAGGAGAGGACCGGCCTCCCCAGGAAACAGTAAAAGAGCGGGGGAGAAGTAGGAAGATAGCCAGTTAAGAACAGAGCCTTTGAATCCAAAGGAAGAAAGAGTGTTGAGAAGAAGGGAGTGATCGACACTGTCAAAGGCAGCAGAGAGGTCAAGAAGAATAAGGACAGAGGATTGCTTAGAGTGTCGAGCGGAGAGGAGGGAGTTAAGGATGTAGGTGAGGGCCGTTTCAGGAGAGTGTTTAGGGCGGAAACCAAATTGAGAGGGGGAAAGGAGAGAGAGATTGGAGACAAAGGTTGAAAGCTGAGGTTGAAAGGATGACGAAAGGAAGAGAGAGAGAGGAGTAAAGAGGAGAAGTCCAACAGGAGGGGGGAAGAAACTATTACAGACTAATCGGCAGGAGGTAAGCAAGGAGCCTAGCAGGAGCGATGAGGGGCACTAAGCAGGACCTGGAGGAGCCTGTGCTGGTGAGGGAGCGGGTGTAGGTTCTGCAGCAGAGGCTGTTTGGCAGGAAGTAGGAAAAGAGACAGGGGCAAGATCCGGTGCAGACAGCAAGAATTTGGCAGATCAGGAACAGTTAGAGGGTACTAGCTGAGCCCACGCTGGAGTGGGAGCAGGCTCAGTAGGGGCTGTTTGGTAGGAAGTAAGCAGAGAGACAGGGGGCAAGATCAGGAGCAGACAGTGAGAGGTTGGCAGATCCCACGCAGGACTGGAAGCAGGGGAGGCTCAGTGGTAGGTGGCAGGTAAGGAGCCAGGAAAGGCAAGAACTGGAGTAGTCTGAATGTTCCTGGGTGAACCCGCTCAGATGTAGGAGCGGGTGGAGGTTCGGCAGCAGCGACTGTGCAGCAGGTGGTAGTAGTATCTCAATAGAGGAGCCAGGCAGGGCACAAATAGGATCCTAGAGTATGTTCCAGGCTGATCCCGCGATGATGAGTAAGCGGGGAGAGGCCCAGCAGCAGGGTCTGTGTGGCAGGTGGCAGGTAGGGGAGGGATCTGGTTGAACCTGCGCGATTTGGAGGTGGGAGGAGGCCCCGCAGCAGGGACTGTGAGGCGGGTGGAAGAAGGTGTGTACCTGACTGAACCCTCGTGAATAGGAGGGGGGAGGAGGCCCAACAGCAGGGTCTGTGAGGTGGGAGGCAGGCAGGGAGCCAGACAGGGCTCGAAAGGTGATTTGAGAGAGATCCTGGCTCCTCTCCGTGCGGAGGAAGCGGGTGGAGACCCAGCAGATGGTTAAAAGATGCCCTTGTCCTTGGAGGAGGGCGGGAAGACTCACCGCGGTCCAGTGAGCCTGCCCAGGCGACCAAACAGGAAGAGGCCGCACTGGGGGGCAAAGAAGGGAGCCAAAGGAGGTCCGCTGATGTGGCTGCAGCACTCCTGCGCAGAGGAAGCGGGTGGAGGTCCAGCAGCTGTCCTAACCAGGGACCAGGATGGTGGCGTTGACCAAAAGACAACCCTGTCTTTGAAGGAGGGCGGGAAGACTCATTGCGGTTCGGAGAGCCCGCCTAGGAGACCACACTGGAAGAGGGCACATTGGGTGGCCGAGAAGGGAGCCAGAGGAGGTCCGCCAATGGAGCTGCAGGCAGAGGCCAAGACAGGCATTGGGCATGAGAAGCAGTGGCTCTGGTCGTTGCAAGAAGGACGCTGTGAGCTGCAGAGGAGGGCCAGACGAATCGGTAGTCTGGAGAGCCTGCGCAGGCAGCAGAGCTTGCAGAGGCCGCACCGGAGGGCAAAGCCGGGAGCAGCCGACGAGGGCCCGCAATGGATAGGAAGAGGGCAGAGGTACAGTCAAAGGGGCAGCAGTCCAGCAAGAGTGAAGACGGGACCGGTGTACCAGAAGCTGCGGCTCCTGCCGTAGTCAGTAGGAGGTAGGGGCTGAAGTGCAGGTGGACTGGCCACTGGAAGCAGGCAATGGCACGATGACCAAAGGTCTCACTGCAGGCATTGACTGCTGGGTGCTGTTGCCAGGACCGAGCGGCACAACTGCCTTGGTGTGATGGTCTGGGACCAACACTGTCCCGGGTGGGTGACTCAGAGCCGGGGGTGGTATCAGGTGCAGCTGCCCCTGCAGCCTCCTCACCCTGGCTACTTGGGGCAGCAGATGACATTGCTGCCCCAGATCCACGTGGCCTGGTGACAGCAACTTTCACCGCCACACGTGGCTTTGACTTTGTGATACGGAAGTCGGCCTGCGAGTCATCCCATGCCAGTTCCGTGACCAATCTGGGCTGGGTTAACAGGGCCTGAGCTGGGATGGTGTCAGCTGCATCTCCCTGACCCATGGGGGGGTATAGGTGTCCCCTGATTGGTCCTCGACACACTGGCCTCTTGTGCCACCCTGCCCACATTGCCCACGACTGCCACCTTGGCCACCCTGCTCATCCTGGCCACGTCCCCTACCATGGACACCTCTTGGAGGTCGGCCACCTTTGCCTCCCTTAGCACTTGGTCACCTCCCAACCATGACACTGATGTTCTTGTGCGAGTGGGAGGTGCAGTAAACAATTGTCCTGGGCAATTGGGGTGAAGGGGGCAGGGTACTAGATGAATACGTACCCCTGTGCTCTAGCAACGCTATCTGTGACCCCTGGGGGAAGATGACGGGTCACGCAACGCTCAAGCACCCCAAAAAAGGAAATTCACGTGCGCGCGACCCCTCGGTAGCCCACATGCGTGGAATGAAGGACCCGCAGTACGGTGTGGCACCCAGAAACACAAAAATAAGCATACACATGGTATACACAGGCTACAATGACCTTTGAATGGATACGCAACACACGGGGCAACCACCATGGAAAAATAAGTGCGCGATTCACCGTCTGCCTGGAAACATAACGTGAAAAAGAGGCGCGTGGGCGCGTAGGTAACACCCTGCCAAAAGAAGAATTGAACTCTGTCTCAGTAAACAAGGAGTACGCACTGCAACCGTTGTGAAGTAACCACTTGTGAACTGACAAGAAGTACAGGAATCACCCGCTCTCTCTCCACAAAAAGCACGTACAAGGAAATGGTGTCCTACACAGACCTTTAACCCCTGCCCACAGAAACGCCCATGCGTGCCACGTCACTTACGCGCTAACGGCCTTTCCTTGAAATATACGCATTAACACGCTGACGTGCTGTTTTTGCACGTGCGGATTCACTATGCACCCGTGCCGAGGGAAACGCCTGCGCACGTCACTTACGCGCTAAGGGCCTTTCCTCGAATTACATGCTGACATGCTGTTTTTTCACATGCCAAATCACTCAGTATCAAGCTGGCCACGTGACAACACACGGAAGACCACGCTCCTGCCCAGAAGGCCATTTTCCTGCCCCCAAGAGCCCTGAGCCACTTCCCACGTCAGCCATCTGCAGGTGTCCAGTTGCTGTGACCACCCCTGCTGGAACAGAAGACTCCCGACTGCAGTTCCATCGCTCCACAGCCCAGCACCAGGACCCAGTTGCCCACCCACACCTGCCTCGGGGGTTGCCATGTCGGGCCAAAATCCATCTGGGACCAGCAGAGAGGCAGAGGGCTGCCAGCTTCAGTGCAGGAGAAGTTGGCATCCTGGTGGAGCAAGTCCTGGTGCATTATGATGCCCCCTTCGGAAGAACACGCGCCGACAAGGATGGACGGAAGAGGATCTGGATCGACATCCTGGTTGCCATCAACGCGGAGGGGGTGGCAACACCCGACATACCACACGTCCATAAGCGCTGGGAGGACTTCAGGTCCAGGACCCTCAGTAAGGCCCGGCGCCTCTTGGACGCAGCGGATGCAGTGGGGTGCAGGGTCTGCCTTACCACCGACCAGATGAGGGTCCTGGAACGCATTCGCCCAGCGCTTCACCACCAGGTCCTCGAGAGGCAGACCCGTCCGGAGTCGAGCGGTAAGTGTCCATACGTACTGATTGGACGCAGTGCATGTTGAGGTGTGCCAGGAGTGTGCAGCTTGGACATATGTCTGGAAAGGCCCATGTATGGATGTGTATGTGCAGGGACATGATCGTGCTGCATGTGAGTCCAGTTATGTGGGATGCACATCAATGGTGTATGTGGGATGCACATCAATGGTGTATGTGGAGACGCACACGTTAGCATTTCTGTGTATGTACTATGCCATGGTTGGGGTGCGACACATGGATGCTGGTTCCACCTTCATGTACGTGCATGGTGTAAGTGTGTGTGTTTGACATGTGTGCGACTGTGATACGCAATGGAAGCATGTGACACAGACATGTAGGAACCCGATTGGCAGATGTGACAGTTGCCGATGATTGCACTGTGACAGGTGGTGGAGATGTACAGATGCAGGTCTGTCTGGTGGCATGTGTGCATGTGTTTCGCACTCCCCATGTTGCTTGTGACGTCATGCCAACCTTCGGATGTTCATGCTATTGTGTGTGTATGTATGGATGCTGCTGCCTGCTGCACGATTCCTGTTAATGTGTGCATGTGTGTGTGGGTTCAAATGATGAGTGTTGGGGAGTGTGATGCCATCTGTGAAGTTTGACACTTCCACTCATGTGCAACTATGTGTGTATCAGACCATTGTAGAGTGCCCTGATGCCTGTGTCTCTCCCTGTCTGCAGCGTCGACTGATGAAGAGGGCAGAGACAGTGCTGTGGAGCACAGCGGCAGGGATCCCACCGCCAGCCGGAGACGCAAGGCCCAGCTCCCTTCCCAGGTAGTGATCTCTTCCGGGAGTGAGGAGTCTGGTGCCGCGTCCATGGCCGCAGCTGCTGAGGGAAAGTCCAAGAGGCAGAGTGTGGAGGTGGACTCCTCGGCAGCTTTAGGGGCAGTGGAGCCCACACAGGGGCCTACGGAGAAAGATGGCACGGAGTCATCCAGGTTGGTGGGGGGTTTGGTTGAGGAGGAGGCCATGGAAGCCCCACGCATGGGGCCTGGTAGGGGGGATTCCTCTGGTGCTAGTGGTGCAGTCCAGAGACAGGGACAGGAGGAAGCACAGGCCACCGCGGAGGTGCCTGTGTGTAATCCTGTCCCCGATCCTGTGACTGCATCATCCGGCACCAGCAGGGATGCCTCCGTCCAGACCCGTTTTCAGGGAGGGGATGCGCATACAACAACTGGCCTTCCTCTCCCTGCAGACGTTGCTATCCGTGACCGATTGAGCCTGTCCTAGCTAGGGTGGCCTTGCGCCAACTTGGTATTCGGGATGGCATGCAGGGTTCTCGTCTGGACAATGCACGTGATTTCAAATACCTCTTTGGCCGCGTCGACCTACTAGGTCAGGTCGTCGGCACTGGGTTCATCCGTGTGCTGGATCTTCTTGCGACCCCTTCCTCAACTGAACCCCCTATGCACCAGTCGTCCTCTGAGCCATCTTCCCGCCCAAGTATCACCTGGGCCCCCTGTGGAGCTGCCCCTGAGCCAGCAGCCAGGGTGGTAGAGGACCCATCCCTGCCACAGTCAGGAGTCGGAGGTCCAGCAGGGGTGGACACCAGCAAGAGGAGGACATGCAGGCATCAACAGGCAGGGCACGTGCACAGCAGCAGCAGGTTCAGGGTGGGAGTGATCATGGCTCGGGCCATCAACATCCCAGGTGCAGGCATCGGCCGGCGGGCAGGAGGACCCAGGATTGGCAGTGTTTTCCATGTGGCAGCGGTTGGGCCGGCAAATAGATGCGGAGCGGCGGCGGGCGGAGAGGACATGGCTCACAATGGTCAGAGCGGAGAACTCCATGCACCGGGCGTTGAGGCGGGCTGAGTGCCTCGAGGCAACTCGCAGGGAGTTGGAGGAGGCCATGGCTGCATCCCTGCGAGACCTCGGGGCCAGGGAAGAGGCCCGCCTCAGGGACATTGAAGTGGAGTTCGATGATGCCCTGGCCCGGGACATCAATGAGTGAGCCGTTGGACTAGCCCGCCGCCTTTGTAAATAGTTATGTAGGTGTAGGTTTCCTTTTTTTTATTTTTCTTTGGGGCGCATGGACTATACCCCGCCTTTTTGTAAATAGTTATTTATTAGGTAGGTTTTTGGTTAGGTTTCATTTAGATTGTTGGGCGCATGGACCCTTGAATATTCATTTGTATATAGTTATGGACCTAGATTTACTTTATTTTTTTGACCCATGACCCATATAGAAAAGCTTTGGTCTTTTTGGAACTTTGGATTTTGTTTTATGGACTGGTGCTTTGGAGCCATTTTACTTTGGATTTTATGGATTACAGCCTTCATTTTTGTTGCTCAATTGTTAGGGCCTGCTGGCAGGTTGACATCACTGGGGGTGGGGGTGGGCTCCCAAGTGCATGGTGCCATGTGGCCTGTCTGCGGGGCATGGTGAGAGTGGATCGGCTGCCTGCGGGGCATGGTCTGGGGTGATGGACTACCTCCAGGGCATGGGGAGGGGTTGTAGGTGTGTCCCCTGTGGTGTGGGCTGGCTGCAGGGTATGGGGGGCACACCCAGGAGGGCCCACACTGCCAAATCACGTGTCAAATTCGCTGCACACCCCCGGAATATGCGTACCCAGCTCATGCCAGGCCGATCGCGTGTAGAACTCCCTGCGCCCCCCTGGAATACGCGCAGGCAACCCATAACCCCTGACCATGACTCACAGCCAGCACATCACCCCTGACCATAACCCTCAGGCAGCCCACACCACAGAGGACCGCCCTACACCTCTGGGGATGCCCCGCAGGCAGACCTTCACCCCTGACCATGAACCGCAGGCAGCCCACACCACAGTGGGGACATTTTCCACGCAATTTGCCTGGCGCAGGCAGAGCATGCGTATTCAAGGGGTGCGCAAGTTGATTTGCACATCTTTTGGTTGACACGAGCGGGGTACGCGTACCGAAGGGGGTACGCAAGTACATTTTCATGAGTTTTGGCTGCCAAGAGCGGGGTACGCGTATCGAAGGGGGTGTACAAGTACATTTTCACGCATTTTGTCTGCCGCTAGCGGGGTACGCATAGTTTTTTGTGCGATTTCACTGTAAGTTGGTCCAGGGTTAGCGCAGCCCTTTGCGCCATATTGGGGATTTTAATGGCTTTTCCTTGCGCAAGGGGCGTAACTGGCGCTGCGGGATGTTCACTGTGCCACGGCTCAAAATGGCTTGGGAAATCCATGAATACGCAGCTGGCGCACGCACCCTCTCTGCGCTGCCCGCGTGCGCCGCTTCTGCGCTGAAATCTATGAATTACCCCCTTAGTGCAGAATATAGTGCAGGCATTCGTTCTTTCATGTGTCCATTTATCTGCTCGCCTAATCCAGAGGAATTGTGGCAGAGGTTGCAACTACAAGCATGAAAGACAACTCCTTCGGACAGCACATAACCAGTGGTAGATCCTTTTTTAGCAAGAAAGTCAGATTCACAAGATCTAAAGTGTTTGTCCTGCTTATGTCAAAGTCTGGTCACCGTTGGTGTTAGGAAAGGCTCCACCATAGGTTCTAGAAGACCAGGAACCTTATTTATTTATTTATTTGAATTTGTAAAGCGCCCACTGCCCTCGAGCATTGTGGCGCTGTTAAGAATGCTTGCTTAGTTACATCAGTGAAGTCATCAACATACATACATAGATGATGGCTTCAGACAATTACAGAAAGAGCATAACAGTGATCAGTGATTACATAGATTGGTGGGCAAGTATATGGTGCCAGCCACATCTTACATGGCGGCAGCTACATAAAGTAGCAAGGTCAGCTTAGGTGGACAAGAGCATAGTGCCAGCCACATGTTGCATGGTGGCAGCTACAAACAGTTGCGGGGTCAAGAATAGAATGCATACATTAGTGCTACCTAAGGGTTGAAAGGCGGCAGCATCTCATGAATGCGTGGTCATGTTCAATGGGCAAGTGCGTGGTGACCGGCACAGATATAGGAGAGAAGCTACAGATAGGTGCGTGGTTGGTTTCATACATAGACTAGCATGGGGCCAGTCCCTTATTGGACTGTGGCAAGTGCATACTATTTCATAGGTTTAAATCAACGGGCACTAGCCTAGAGCAAATCTCATGTAATGGCGGGAAACTACATACACTTACTGGGGTGGGAGGAGAAGGGAGAGAGGAAATACTAGGGGGTAGGTGAAGGGGGTGGGGACAAACATGGGCAGGCGGGGGGTGGAGAGAGGGGACCTGAAAGGGGGGGGGGGAAGAGGGGTGGGGGAAAGACCTTTTGCCTGTTACATTTGCACAAAACTGGTGTAACGCATCTAAATCTTGGAGATCGGCTGGTGGTGGTGGTGCTGTTAGTGGCATGCTGAATGGCCTTCAGGTATGCTGGAGCTGGCCACAGAAGGTGCCCCGGTTGTGAAGTCAGCTCACCTGGCTCTTTCATAAGGATGAAATCCAAGTTGAAAACCCTGAAAGGTGCATTGCTTGGGGGTCAAGCTGAAGTTTGACCCTTGGTTAGAATCCCTCACTAGCTTTCAGCCCCATTTGAGGCCTTTTCTACACTCATGGTATGGGAAAAGGGCACTCTTAGGAAACTACATATTGTACCTTTTGGGGCTGTTTTTGCACCGTAGAACACATATTGTCAAACTGTGCAGAGCAACACTACCCCCAATTTCCCCTTTACCTTAAAACATTGCTTTCACTGGCTAGGGGCTAAAGAAAATCCATGAACGGAACTAAAAGTAAAACACTTGAAAAGTGAAAACATTCCTCCAAAAAGCCTCAGAATGTGTTGGATGTTTTCTAGAAATTCTTGCTCCATAAAGCAGAAAAACTGACTCGTCACAAAGCTGCATGATGGGATACAGGAGCAATGTAGCCATTTTAAAATTAAGGTATCTTTAAAAAAATATACTAGAGGTTTAATCAGATTTCAAATAAAACAAATAACCACTTCTCCCCCCTTCCATGCACTTTTCTCCTTCCCCCCCCCCTTTCCTATGCACTTGCGCGTTCTCAATGTCACTGGGCCTAGTAAGATCGTTGTTTTGTTCTCCCCTGTTCCCCTCTCTTGCCTTGCCGCGCTCTGAAACACTTGTGTACGAGCGGGATATAAATAAAATATCAATCAATATCAATACAGGCAATTCATTTAAACTGCTAGAAGAAAAATTATTTTGGTTTCAACAAAAAAAGATCCTGCGCATAAGCAATGATATTACAGGCTTGTGAATACGTATTAATATCCCCACGATTGAAAACGCTGCACTAGGCGAGGCAGCATGGGATATGGATCTATGCTAGGATGGAGGAGAGCAATACATTGGGTAAGTACACCTAGAATGGGAAATGGAAACAATGTCTGCTAGACTGAGAAGAAGGTTTCTGAGAAGAGGATGTTCCTCTAGGCTGAATTGCCAGTGGTTGAGGTGAAGGAAGACCTCTAGGCTGGAAATCATTCTGACATCCCCCCCTTTGCTAGGCAGGGCAGTGGTGGGTTGAGCGGGGGAGTTCCCTTTGTTCCTCCTCTACCCTAAAAAGAACAGGGACATACATTCCAACAGCTGGTTCTACTCATGATACAACACACAACTCACCTGCAAGAAGGGGCCTCCCCGGTGGCACAGTCGGGGCACCTGATCACATCCACCAACTCATTCATGAAGGACAGTTGTCTTTGAGGAGTAGCTAGACCCTACAGGAAGCAGAGAGAAGATGAATAATCCTACATTATGTTTGATTGAAGCATCTTCCGATCATGAAACCAAATCTCAGTACACTGAAAACCTCTCTGTACCCCTCTGCACCAAACCCAGTATGAGTAGGTTTTCAACACCAACCTGGATCCCGATGATACTACTTCAGAGTAATAGTGAGAACATTTCAATAAACATCTTATCGACATTAGTCCTTAACATTGTTGATGACAGTACAGCAACAGCCCAAAAAAAGCTCAAGGAAAAGGAATATGAAGAGTCTCTCCTCACAACCTCAATACCAGAAATTCTACCACCTCTCATGCCTTCACATTCCCCCATGATCAGAGTTGAGAAAATGCAATTTTGTATCCGATACATCTAAAATTGAAACCACTTAACTTTCCTAAGGAGGGGGTACCCTACCTCTGTGTTGCTCGATGTGTGCGTTCGTACCTGATGACTGTAATGTACCCTGTTGTATGCCTGTCTTAACTTTCTGCCAATAAACAAAGTTTTAAAAAAAAAAAAAATTGAAACCACTGACTGAACAGCCATTCTTGTCTTTGATGATCGACAGTAAAAATAGATTTGCACCCTGGCAAGGACACTCAGCCAATCAGGTGGCTGGAAAAGCATGAGAGAACGGACTGTGTACCACCTGCTTTTTCCAGCAACCCAAGGCCCTTCACCCGTTGGCACCACATTTATTGTGGTGAGACAAGAGAGAGCCTCTACCTTGCCTACCCAAGCCCCCACCTCCCCTCAACCTCTCCCCAAAGACATTCTACACCCTTTCCTCACACCCTCCCACTAGGGCTATAGCAGACAGGAGAAAACTGATGTGGAAGGGGAAACTAAAGGATGTTGAACACACGTCAATGGAAAGGGAAGCTTGTGAGCCGAATATATTTGAAAAGGCAAAGCCAGGAGTTCTTAGTGATGCTTCTCGAAGCTCAGTCTTGCTGAAGATTCCTGAAAGATGACACCATGTGCACTATTTATTCCATGTTAAAAATAGTAGCCCCTCTTCCGCATTCTTGGAGACTCTGCTTGAAGCTGCGGATGTTGTCGAGCCAGAACACCTATGCAGCCGACCTGCACTGAAGCAGAACACCCATGTCGGCTTTGAGTGTCCAAGTGCAGATAGGGCGAGGAATACAAGGCCATTGGCAATCAGTTCTACAATAAGGTGATTTATCTTGAAATTAGTACAACAACCATGTTTTAATGCTGAATAAATTGTGTGTGTGTGTATGTGTGTATATGTCCAACAGCTTTCTGGACCCTCTCTCTGGTGCTACCTGCCACTACAGTAGAGTAACGTTACGCATTACGGTGGAATCTACAATGCAGTTCCCCCTCCCAGCTGCCAATGTTCAGAGCTGTGCCTCCGCCACAGAGATATATTTCAGTGTTTACACCAATTGACTGATAGGTAATAGGACCCCAAGCTTTTATTCAAACAATGAAAACACTATGTACAACTCAAGGACTCAAAGACATGTGTACGTTTACTTCATTGTTGATTCATGATGTTTCACAGAATATACACAAATTACACGTGATACAAGCAACCCATTTACATAGTAAACTTGTATCTGCACAATCATGGGATAATTGTAGTTTAAAAGCAGAGTGGGGAAGACGCCCAGTGTTGATTCCTCTATGCTCCCGGTGAAGTGTTATATACATTTCCTCAATCTCCACTTGCGGGGAGAAAGGAAATTAGGTTTCGGATACTCCTTTGCTGAATATCTGCCTGGAAGAAGTAGGTACCCCTATATTTACTGAAGCAGAGCGCAACGAACCAGGAATAGCAGTGCTGCATAGACAAATATTGGATAAGTCGCAAACTTTGTGTCGGAATCCAATAAATCAAATTCATGTAACTTGGTCATTTCCCTACCACCACTATTTTTACCGGAAGCTGATGCAGCTACTTTTTCACCCCTGGTGGGTGCTACGATGCTATCTGGGCTTGACTTCGTGCTACGATCTTTAATTTCGATAAAACAAGACTTTAAATGGGAATATCGCGGATCAAAAAGAATGTATTGATTCAAATGGATTGCAAAATTACCTCTCTGGTAGGTATCTTGGTGGGTCAAAGGCCAAACATCTTGGGGGTATAGATACAGGGGGGCGGGGGGTGTCCTTCACTCAGTGTTTTGCTGCTATCAATTTGGTAAAACAGACTTATGTCTTTGTCATGAGGGGTGCACATAAGGTGATTTAAGTGTACCATACACATTATTTTCAGCCATACTAAACAATAGAATACACAGGTTTTTATCAAATTGACCAGTATTTATTGGTGGTCTTATTCTGTTTATAATCTTAAACTAAAGTATTTTGGTGATATAAGCAGCAAGAAGAACAAGTTACTCTCTTACCTGGTAACGTTCTTTCGATGGGATGGTCCGATGACATATTCCATATCTATGACAGGTAATCACCACAGCTGTGCTGCTTCGGAAAATCTTTCGGCGTCTGCTTCCTGCGTCGATGACGTCGATACGCTGTCCTCGAGGGCCTCAGTTGATCCGACGTCACCAGAGGTTATATGTAGGACGCCCGACGCCCGTAGCCTCAGTTGGTTTTTTTCCTCAGAACGTGTGGCACCAATCTTCTGCCAGAATGACTACAGAAAGCCTTGCGGAAATGTAAGCTGCAATCGCTTAAGAAATTCTGTAGCGGGGCAGGTAGGGAGGGAGCAATATGGAATACGTCGTCGGACCATCCCATCGAAAGAACGTTACCAGGTAAGAGAGTAACTTGTTGTTCGAGGGGATTGGGTCCTCCGACGTATTCCGTATCTATGGCAGACTCCCAAAGCAGTACCAACGTATGGAGGAGGGAAAAGAATTTAGAATATAGAAATGTAGAATGCCCAATCAAATTGCAGAGTAAAGGACCGCCTTGCCAAAGGCCAGATCCTGCCCATGGATAGAGTCTAGGGAGTAGTGGCGTACAAAAGTATGGACCGAAGCCCAAGTGGTAGCTTCACAGATGTTACGAATAGGAACACCTCTCTGCAGGGCAGTAGAGGCAGCCATACCCCTAGTAGAATGGGCCCATAGGCATACCGGAGGGCCCTTACCCGCCAAGCGGTAACATTCAGAAATTGCCAAGATAATCCATCTAGACAGTCTGCTTAGTAACAGCTTAACCCAAACGCCTTCCAGCGTAACCTATAAAGAGCTGATCGTCCACTCTGACCCGGGACATGCGTGAAATCTAGAAACTTAAAGCTCTCCTAGGATCCAACCTATGGAGCCTCTCCTCTTCCTTACCAGGATGCAGAGGAGGAAAAAATGCCGGAATGACCTTCTGGCTTAAATGAAATTCTGAGACAACTTTCGGAAGAAAGGAAGGACGAACTCTAAGGACAACCCTGTCTTATGAAACACCGTGAAGGGTGGCTTAACAAAAGTGCCTGCAACTCACTCACTCTGCGAGCGGAAGTGACTGCAACTAAAAACAGTTTTAAGGGTTAACAGTCTCAAAGGACAAGAATGTAAAGGCTCAAATGGAGCACCCATTAGGAATTTTAGAACAAGGTTCAAATCCCAACCGGGCACCTGGAAAGGTGACGGTGGGAACACAGTGAGCCCTTTCAGAAACTGAGAAATCAAAGGAAATTTTGAAATAAGAACACTCCTCAGACGAGCGCTTAAATATGGACAGCGCCACCAGGTAATCTTGAATGGTACCCACTTGCAGGCCCTTGTGGGCTAAAGAAAGCAAAAAAGACAGAACCACAGTAATGTCATATGAAAAAAGGATCCACATTCTTAACCCTGCACCAGTTGCAGAACTTTCTCCAACGGCAACGATACAGGGACTTTGTTGCAGGCCGTCTGGCCAAAAGCAACACCTCCATCACGTCTTCAGGGAGGTCCCAATCCATATACCTCAGCCTTTCAGAAGCCAAGCGTGAAGGTTGAGGGATCTGACCTCTGGAGGAAGAACCTGACCCCCCCCTCCCGTGAGAGAGAATCGTCTCGGTACGGAAGACGGCGTGGAGGGCAGATGGACAAGTCGAGAAGGTCCGGGTACCACGTTCTCCGGGCCCATGCCGGAGCAATGAGGATCATCCGGGAACCGAACTTCCGTAACCTCCGCAGCACTTGCGGGATGACGGGGACTGGAGGAAAAACATACAGCAGTGGGAAGGACCACTCCACCACAAACGTGTCTTCTAAGGCTCCTCTTGGAGGAAATTCCCACGAGCAGAACCTTTCGTACTTCCGGTTGACACTGGAGGCGAAGAGATCCACTTGTGGGGTCCCCCAAAGGGCAAAGATCTCCAGGAGAATCTCCGGAGCCAGCTCCCACTCATGAGAGATCGCGCTCTGCCTGCTCAGAGCATCCGCTGTCTCGTTTTCGTCTCCGGCCAGATGAACTGCCGAGATTGAAACTTCCTGCTGGATGGCCCAGAACCAGAGCTGCATCGCCTCCCTGCACGGAGAAAGTGACCCTATGGAGTCTGGACTCAGACGGAGACCAACAACCGCTGACTGTCAACTCGTTGGCATGAGCTCCCCATCCTATGAGGGATGTGTCCGTCACGATCGTCACCTCCGGCCAGGGAAGCCAAAATGGGGCCCCTGCATCAGATTGCCTTCGACGGCCCACCACAGAAGGTCCTGGGCGACCGAGGGCGGCACCTGAACAGGGTCCGACATCCTGCCGGAGGACTGTGACCACTGCATCTTGAGAGCCCATTGCAGAGATCTCATCCGCAACCTGGCCTCCGGCACCAGAAGAATGCAGGATGCCATGAGGCCGAGCAACCTCAAGAACTCGAACTCCGGGAGACTGTGGGCATGTTGAAACTTGTGCACCATCTGCTGAATGTGATGAGCCCTCACCTGGGGAGGGAAACACTGCCCCAAGGACCTATCAAGCACTGCTCCGATGTACTGGAGCCGCTGAGTTGGCGTCAAGTGGGACTTCTTTAAGTTGAGGGAGAAGCCCAGCTTGTGAAGGGAGTGGCAGGTGACGGACAGATGATCCAGGACTTGCTCGGGAGAGCGCGCCCTGATCAACCAATCGTCCAGGTAGGGGTAGACGTGAATCCACCCTTTCCCGAGATACGCTGCCACCACCACCATGAGCTTGGTGAAAACCCTCGGGGCGGAGGTCAATCCGAACAGCAGGACCTGAAACTGAAAGTGCGAGTCGCCAACCGCGACTCGCACAAGGTACTTCTTGTGCTTGGGATGGATCAGCACATGAAAGTAAGCGTCCTTGAGGTCGAGAGACACCAACCAGTCCTGCTGTTGAAGGGCCTGGAGGATCTGAGAAAGAGTAACCATCTTGAACTTGTCCTTCCTGAGGAGATTGTTCAAACCGCACAAGTCCATGATGGGTCCCAATCCTTCTTGGAAATCAAAAAATAAGGGGAATACCATCCCTTGTTCCTCTCCCCTACAGGCACCAGTTCTATGGCGCCTTTCCCCAGCAGGGATTGTACTTCCTGCGCAAGGAGCGGATCCGGACACTTCAAAGAGAGATTCCCTGGTGGATTGTCATGAGGCCTCTGCCGGAAAGGAAGACAGTAGCCGTGGGCTATGATTTCTAGAACCCACACATCTGAAGTAATGGCACGCCATTCTGCAAGATGCTGCGCCAGCCTTCCCCCCCCAACCGGCGAACCATGGGACATGGCCTCATGACTGAGCTGAAGCGGCTGCGGCATTGCCCGAGGGTAAAGAGGCAACTGCCTGAGCGGCCTTGGCACCTTGTTTTCCACCTCTGGTACCCCGACGGTTGCCCCTTTGACTTGCAGCTCCCCTCGATCTACCAAAAGATGAGTAATATCGAAAGGAACCTCCCCTCCGTTGTTGTCCCCTAGGACGAAAAAAGGCAGAAGTTGGCGAACTGCAGCGCTCAACGACTTTGCTGCAGCTTTGGAGGTCTGCAACCTCTCAAGGCTCTCGTCAGCCTTGCTGCCAAAAAGAGGTTCACCATCAAAGGGCATGTTGAGGAGACGGGCTTGTACATCAGGAGCAAACCCCGACTTACGCAACCACACAAATCTGTGCATTACGGTGCTCGCCGCAATGGACCGGCTGACGCAATCTGCCACGTCCAGACCCGACCGAACGGATCCACACATGGCATCCTTGCCATCCTGAACAAGAGCAAGAAAGCCATCCCATTCCTCCCCCTCGGGAATGTGTTCAGCCGCCAACGAGACAATTCCACAGAGTGAAACGTGCTAAGGCACACACGGAGTTGGCTGCCTGTAAAGCCATACCCCCTGAAGAAAACACTTTCTTCGCCCAGCCATCAAAACATTGGTCGTCCCTATCAGGAGGGATGGTAGGGTACGACACCTGTTTTTCTGGGGACGTAGCCGCCTGCACCACCAAACTCTCCGGAGTGGGTGCGTAGTCAAGTAGCTGGGGTCGCTACTGGCTGGACGATATTTCTTCGGCAAAGACTTGCTCACTGCCGGGAGACTCTCCGGAGCAGTCCAAGCCGCTGCCACCCTTCTCTGCAAGGCCATATGGAATGGCAGTACCGGGTCAGTTGGTGGACCTTGGTCAAGGATATCCGTCAGGTCATCCTGCAGAAAATCCACTGGTGGCGTAGACCACCCCAAGTATTCCGTTACCCTCGACATAAGGCGCCGGTACGAGGACTCGGCGTGGGTGCCAGGCTCAGACCTACTGAACTCCACCTCCGGAGAGGTGTCCAAACCACTGGCGTCGTGCAACGACTGACGCAAGTCTTCAAGCTGGTTATGACCAGACAAAATCTCGTCAGGTACCTCAACAGGAACCAAACCTTCTTGCTCAGACCCTTCTTCCATCTCAGTAATATAATCCAGAGGCTGGAATGGGGGCCCAGAAAAAGGGACAAAGAAATGGTTAGACTTGGCCAGAGCCTTTCTAGGGGGTTCTACCGTCCCACGGGGTACCTCCGACAAAGCAGCCTCGAAAGGCGTCGATGGAATCGGCATTGACGTCGAGCGTGGTGCCGACGGCTTCGACACAGTCCGAGGGCGGAGCCCCGAGCGTGTCCTTCGACCGCCTGGGCGCCAATGGCTTCCTCGGAGGCAAAGTCTCCAGAGAGTCCCTCGACGCCGATGTCTTTTTCGAAGACCTCACAGGCTCCAACGGTCTCGAGGTTGTCGAGGACCGGGACCTGGAGCGGGCATGTCTAGAGCAATCCACCTTGTCCGATCGCGACCTCGAAAGTGCTCGATGATCGCGCCGACCACCCAAGCCTGAAGGCATGCGAGTGGCAGCTCTAGCACAGTCACGGCCGGCGTCTTACGACAGCGCAGACGGAACGGAGCCCTGCGACTGAAAAATCGCCATCATCTCCTGGCGAAATGAATCCCATTCCGCAGGAGTGGAATGCTTGTTGGGACAAGCAACCCGGCGACGGGTGGAGCCCTCGGACGAGGACGGGGAAGGCGACTGATGACAGCGCTTCCGTGAGTGCCTCGAAGAGGCAGAGGAATGGCGGGACCTACTCCGGGACCGAGACTCCCCCCAGACCGACGACGACGATGCAGAGAGTCGCCCCTCGAATCGTCAGTTGAAAGCTCCGTGGATCTCGGCTTCCGAGGCTTGGCCACCTTACCGACAGAAAGCTTCTTCTTACGCTGCCGCAAGGCTTTCGACGTAAGCGAATGGCAGTCAACACAATCATCCGTATCGTGGCCCTCACCCAGGCACCAGAGGCAGGCGTTGTGCGAGTCCGTCAACGACATCTTGGACCCGCAGTCCCAACACTTCTTGAAACCCGGCCGCGGGGTGGAAGAAGCCGTAGACATCATGGATAATCTTCACAACGAACAGGTTCGAAGAACCGAAAGAACAGAACTCAGAAGAACCGAGGCACGCCGAGATCTCCGAAGCTAACACGTTCGTGGAAAAAACGGAACTGAGGCTACGGGCGTCGGGCGTCCTACTTATAACATCCGGTGACGTTGTCTCGACTGAGGTCCTCGAGGACAAAGTATCGACATTGACGCAGGACGCAGACGCCGAAAGATTTTCCAAAGCAGCACAGCTGTGGTGATTACCTGTCATAGGTATGGAATACGTCGGAGGACCCAATCCCCTCGAACTCAATGGTATGAAGTGCTATTTGTGAACAAATCCTTCACCTCCAGTGACTTGTGTAATTCATCAGTTACAGTAGATAACAGTCACATTACAGCAATCTATATGATTACATAGTTGCAAAAGCCTGACACAAAAGGGTGGCCTAATCAAAAGTCAACATCTTGGGGGAACAATGGGGGTGGGAAGCAGGTGAATGAACCCTCAATGTTTGTTGTCCCGTGCCCACCCCGTTACCGTGCCCAGCCACTTATCCATGGGCCAACCTAAGGTTGTCCCCCTTATGGAAGACTTTGCAAGGGATGAGATGTTTAATTCTCCCGCACCCTTAGTTACTCTCTTGCCTCAAAATGACAGTATAGAGGATCCTGCTGAGCTCCAGTAGAACTATTCAACATTTTATAAAAGTAGGAAAAGGCGTGGGGCCGATCTACAAAGGACAGTTTGCAGAAGAAATCTAAAAACCAATAAAAAGCTAACCTGAATAATAAAAGCAGCTTCTGTAAATTTCTCCGTCAGCTCACATTACTAGAGGAAGAGGATGCCCCTGTCGATGTCATCTCTATACAGCAGAAATACACCTCATGCATGTCCATGGTCTAGTGGTGTGGGGGGGGGGGGTCTATGCAAAAAAGATCTTGAAAGTGATTGAAGTTTAATTGGTCCAGGGGATCAAGGTTCATTTAAGGGAAACCAAAAACATGTAGAATACTGCTTCTAATGATTGCAGGAGGATCTTGGCCTATTTTCCATGCTGTCTTGGGGATGGCTTTGTGGTACCATCTGCTGTTTTTCTTCTATCCCCCTATCCTTCGCCTTTATAAACTTTCCACATTAAGGTTCAAATGGCAGTTGTATGGGGTAATTTGAAGTTCTGTTTTTTTAAACCTGGCGCTGCTGTGGACTTGGATTGCTGTTTTTTTTGGAAGCCTTGCAAGGGGGATGGGGTAGTGCGTAGTTAGCCCTATTCGTGAATGTTGTGTTGGATGCTTTATACGTACTGCGGACCTATTTGGGGGAACCGGTCTTTCTATCTTTATGCATTGATAGTTTTCATTGTTATAGGACGTGACCTCCTTGGTTACGTATTGGAGGAAGGATGGATTTGTGAGATCATATTTCAATGGAGTATTGCATATGAATGGCGAGGGCCTTGGGGTTAGTGGGTTAAGGGGTGGTATATATTGTTCACGTTCAGGAAGGTGAGGGATTGCGGTTGCGCAATAGAACAATAGAACTTCTATATATATTAGTTACTTTTAGATAGTTGTGATGCGAGTTGTACGATTGAGTTTGGTGTGAAACATTGCAATTTGAGTTTGCTCCATTAGTATACATTTCTCTGGCATTGCCATAGAGAGTTAATAGAGGTGAGAGGGTTAACATGAATACATTTTACAGTTTAATATGATAGAGGCGATATTATTTGTTATACTTAAAATGTTTGGGCATAGAGTTTAGTTTCTGGTGGGTATGGTTCAGAATGTTGTATCTGTTGTATATATTTATGCCTATTTTACGTCTGATGTTTATCGGACTGGGAAAATGGTGAACATTTTTTGTTGTTTGTTTGTATACGTGTCTTTGTCTTTTGTTATTGTGTCTCTCCTTACGTGTTACTTTTCATTTTTTGCAGCCCGGCCTTTGACCTTGATAAATACTGCATGCATTGTACTAACCTGAATAGAGAGTTATGGTTGCATTGACTTTTGTTTCGTGGAATGTTAAGGGAATTGGCAATGCTGTGAAGAGACGTAAGGTATTGGCAAGATTATGGAGGAGTAGAGCTGATGCGATTTTCCTTCAAGAAACTCATTTAGATGAACAAACTGAAAAATACTTGACCAATTCCAAATACTCTAGGGTTGTCTCGAATTGCTATGATTCTAGATCTAGAGGGGCGAGTATATTGTTTAGGAAAGGCCTACTGATTAAGATTGAAAAGACAGTTGCGGATGAGGAAGGTAGTATCCTATTGCTTGACCTACTCTATGATGGAATAAAATTGACGATTGGTACTGTATATGCACTGTGCTCGCCAGCTGTATCTTTTTTCGGTCAACTGGGCCTTTTGCTGGATGGTATGGAGGGTGAATCATTTGTGTTAGGAGGTGACTTTAATTTAGTGATGAATAGTAGGTTGGATCTGTAGGTGACTCCAATCAAGCAATCCCACTAAGTCAGTGCCTAGTCTGGGATGCCCAAGGGAAGCCCTTATTTATGTATTTTTATGGCAAGTTATAATCTGCATGATGAACCCTTGTATCACACCCCTCTCTTAGAATCCCCCTTGACCCCACTGAGCCAAGAAGTAGGCTTGTTTTGCAAATTTAAAAGGTTTATTTGAAAAATTAAACTATATATATATATATACATATATATATATATATATATCACACTTCTATAAATAAATTGATAATGGATAGTACACTTGTGAATATGAGCAGTAATCAGCAAGTGGTAATCCTACAGTAGCACAGTTCTTGGTTACTTATGAATAGGAAAAGAAAAATAAGGTGGTAGAGAATGCCCTTATGGCTTCAAGGACAATGCAATGATGAATGAAATGCAGTACAGAAAATAACTGGATATGGCTTCAACAAAAGACAATGTAATCACTTTTCCTTGACAATTCACCCTCCCCCCCCCTTTATGCAATATAAGGAGTTGGAAAGGAGAGCACACAGTTCTCAGGAATGCAATCAAATACAATACGAAATTCAGTCCCCCCCTAGCAAGCTTAGAGAAAAACAGGTATGATTTTAAAACACAGGCCCAAAATGCTTTGAATGTGGTGGCAATGAAGTGAAATGATGCTAAAATTGATTTTAATTCCCTCTAGAGGTTCAGGGTGGGCGATATCTAGTTTATATTAGTTCAGGCTCACTTTAGCAAGGCTCTATGAGTAACTAGCAGGTTAAAACGAATTTTAGCAAAGGAAAGCCAGGAGCTGCTGATTTTTACAAGTGGCTGAAATTGTGCAAAATGTCAAATCGCGGCAAATTTAATCGCGTGCGTCGAGCGCAATTACAGAGGCCCTATAAGGAGTAGCAAAATGACAGGTGACAGTTTTCAGCTTTAAAAAGGACAGAATGACACACACGATTCCTATGAGGTAGTTCTAAATAGGTTAAGATAGTTTTAATTAGATTATTTTAAACTAAGAGATTAGTCTGGCACAGTCCTAGAGTACTCACACTATCCTTTGGACAGGAATGGCTTCGTCACCGATCGGGTCAGGATTGGCTGGATTTCTGCTAGCGGTTCTTCACAGCGGTCTGGTCTCTGGTTCTGCTCTCAGCACTGCACAGTTCTGGTCTCTCTGGATCTCTGGTCTCTCTGGATCTCTGGAGGTTGATGGATTTGAAGTCTGGAGTCTCCCGGCAAAGCGTCCCGCAAGAAAGTGGAAAGTGAATGTTCCCACCTGTCCTCCTGCACGGTCTGCTTTTATGTGTTTAGAAAGTGGGTGTGTGCGTGGCATAACTGAGCCTGCCCCTCTCTTGTCATTGGCCCAATTCTCCCCTCTCCCATGATTGGGGGAAGGAAATGGATTGTCATCATGATGAAGTCTGTTTATGGGTCAGATGATCCTCCCCTGGTCAATTTGCCCACAAATCTATTTTTGATTCAAATACATATTTCCCAGATACACAAGTGGTTGACATTACATGTACATATTACAGATGAATTAAGACAGGTCTCTGTTCAAGCCCCATGTTCCTGCGAGCTGGGATTCAGAAATGACAACATTTTGCGCTTTTTGGTCTATTTACCAATATCGGACATTTACCAAAAATTACACAAATGTGCGCAAGGAGTATGGACATTAATTGATGAAGTATCAGATTTTTAACATGCAGACATTTGGAGTAAGACCCTATTTTCTGCTAGCAACCCCCCAGAATACACCACAGGTCCTAACACCTCTTAAAACGTGCACAGAAAAATCACAAGAATAATGATATTACTTATATAATTTTGACCAGTCCGCACTATGAGTTATCTATCTTTTTAAAATTATGCCCTGGTCAAAAAGGGGTGGGGCTTCCCACGTCACATGGTGGAATAACTGGTTTATCCACTTCCCCCAAGCTCAGTTTGCTCTCACAGGCACTGCCCCTCCCAGTTTCTCTCAAGAGGAAGCCACTTTACGGCCCCCCCAATATAATATTTGCCTGAGTCCAGGACAGGGCTTTGTTCAACTTCCTGCAGTCCCCAGGTGCTCCTCCCCTAACCCAATCAGAGAGGTGTCATCTACTTTTGGCAGGGGCAGCAGGATGCAGCTAGGCCTGGGAAGAGTGGCTGAGCAGGTTTCTCCTGTCGGGGGTAGTTGTCAGGCAGAATTCAGCTAAATGTCACTTTAGTTCCCAGTTTAAATCAAACTTACAATTTTTACACATGCAGCTAGAATGCTGATTCTAAGTTCAAAACCATGACATTTAACAGTTGCAGCTATGTGACACTCAAAAGTATGTCACTCATTTAATTTAAACATTTCGATTTTAGTGGTTTTAAATCCAATTTCAATTAAGCTGCTGACATCCACAGCTCAGCCAGTTGTGTTATAAACATTGTTTTGGGCTCTTCATCTTCCCAGATTGTGTATGCACACAACACTTCATTCTGCCAGATGTCTGCTGGTGTTCAGTAAGATTTTTGAATATCCTGCAATGTTCGAAATAGGCACTTTGAGCTTGCATTCAGGAAAACAAAGGTGATTTTAAGGCGCTTTTGGTCTAACAACACTGTTATTTTTCCTTTGACACCACCTTTCACCCCTGGCGCTTCCGGGCCATCATGCTGGCACTGGTGGGTGGCAGGTTAGACAACCATTTTGGTGTGCGCACAACCGCGCTGTTTTCCTGGTTCTGGGATGGAATGATGGGCGGCGACAGCTCATCCCCACATCCACCCAGTCTATTGATTTAGTTTTGTTCTGGGATAGAATGATGGGCAGCGACAGCTCATCCTCACATCTACCCCGTCTAATAATTCAACATGGGTCAAAACCCTTGACAGATCGTAAATCTGAATGTAGGTATTACAATGAGAAGATTAGTGAGGAGTTGAAGGCGTTTGTGTTTAAATACAAACTTATTGATATATGGAGGGAACTTCATCGCGATGAGGAAGAATTCTCCTTTTATTCACCTGTCCATGACTCATACTCCAGGACTGATTATTTCTTTATTAGTGATACCTTCAGTAGTCAGACTGTGTCCACGAATATACTAGAAAGGGGTATCTCTGATCATGCTTTATTGGATCTGCAGTTAGTTAATATTGGACAATGTGGGTGCTAAATCAAGGAGATGGAGAATGCAAGCTAACACACTAAAGGATAATTTGGTTACAGAGGGCTTGGATGCATTTATTGGACATTACTTTGAGGAAAATATAGATTCGGCTGGTATTAGGTCTGTCTGGGATTGTTTTAAGGCAGTTTTAAGGGGTGAACTGATAAGTAGGTTTGCCCATGCAAAGAAGAATAATCAGGCAGTGATTAATAATCTGGAGGCAGAGATTAAAGACTTAGAGGATTTGTGCTAATGATGATTCAGGTCGTAATAAGCTGAAATTGCATAAATTAGAAGCGGAATTGAGGACTCATTCAAAACCTGGCTGGTAAAAGTAGGTTTTATTCGAAACAGAAGTTTTGGGAATCTGGTGACCGGAATGGTAAACTATTGGCTTATAAGCTTAGGGGGTTGGTGACCGATACCTGTGTTTCTTCTATTCAAACTGATGGTGGTATCACTTTACATAGAAATAGGGACATCTGTGACTGTTTCAAGGATTGTTATGAAAAACTGTATAGGGAGGACAGTGATCCTACAGTTGATAGATTGGAAGCGTTTTTTGAGAAAATCTCACTCTCTAAATTGGCTCTAGAGAAGCACACTTTGCTTGACTCTGCAATTGAGGTTGCAGAAGTTAGTACGGCCATATCACAAATGAAAGACGGAAAATCGCCGGGTCCAGATGGTATAGTCTCGGAATTTTATAAATAATTTGATGTTCAATTGGCACCTATTTTGTGTGACCTTTATAACGATTTTATAGCATCGGGAATGATGTGTGATTCTATAAGAGAAGCTTTGATAGTTGTGATCCCAAAACCTAATAAGGATCATACTAAGTGTGGAAATTACAGACCTATTTCAATGTTGAATGTAGATCTTAACATTTTTACTAAAATTTGGGCCAATAGGTTAAGGTTATGTGTGGGTGATCTGATTGATGGGTCTCAGGTGGGTTTCATTCCAAGGCGGTATGGTTATGACAATATCAGGACTGTGTTGAATGTGGTTGGTGAGAAGACTCAAATGAAGTTATACGTTTTTTGATGCTGAAAAGGCCTTTGATAGGGTTAACTGGAAGTTTCTGGAATGCACTTTAATGAAAATGGGATTTGGCCCAATTTTCATGAAAATGGTAGAATGTATTCATAGGGATGTTAGGGCCCAAGCATTGGTTAATGGGGAGATTTCGAATTCATTTCAGCTATTGAGGGGCACGCAACAAGGCTGTCCGTTCTCACCTTTTTTGTTTGATTTGGCGTTAGAACCACTTGCTACTTACATTAGACAATGTGAGATTATTAAAGGAATAATGGTTGGGAAAGTTGAGGTTAAAGTTTTATCGTATGCCGACGATATGCTTCTTATGTTGTCAAATCCTGAAGTGTGTGGTGATGTAATAAAATCGATGTTTCAGGAAGTGGGTGAATTATCAGGGCATAAAGTGAATTGGGATAAAACTGAGGTCTTTCCATTGTCTAGCCAATGTGTTTGTAATGTTTTGCGTTTGTGGAATTGTAAGTGGTCACCTGGGGGGTTACATATTTAGGGATTCATATTATTGGTGATTTGAGAAAGTTGCTGCAATTTCATTTGGACTTGGTAGCCACGAATATGTCATTATTGATTAAGAGATGGGAGAGATTGACATTGAATCTGTGGGCAAAGATTAAGGCGATTAAAATGATCCTCTTACCGAAGATCTTATATGTTCTCCAGTCCATCCCGTTAATATTATATAAAAAACAGTTATTAAACATTGAGAAACTTTTTTCTTCTTTTTTGTGTGGTCCTGGAAAAAGACCTCGTGTTCCAAAGTACATGCTGGTGCACAAAGTTGAGGATGGGGGATTTGGATTCCCCGATTTAATAAAATACTACAAAGATTTTTTACTTAAAAATAGTTCATATTACTTTAGAGAATAGAATGCAAATGAACCAATGTGGTTGCGCATGGAAAGGGAAATTTGTGCTCCATTTGACCTATTGAACTTATACAGTATGGATAAATTACCCAGTAAGAGACTGAAGTTAATTCCGATAGTGGCAACTAGACAGGTGATCGGGGCCTGGTTTAGAGATAATGGAATAAGTTATGGTTTCCGTTCTGATGCTTCTTTATGACATAACAAAGCATTGCAGATTGATAATAAATGTTTGAATTGGATTAGTTGGATAAATAAAGGTATTCTGAGACTGGCGGATGTGATGGATGGGGACCGGTTGTTGAGTTTTGTGGAATTAAAGCAGAGGTACAGTTTGAGGCAGAGTGAAAGGAATAGATACTTGACTTTAGTGACTATGGTAAATAGTAGGATGGAAATGACTGATGGTTCTATTGGCAAAAAAACGGAGATTAGTAAGTTGTTAGAGGGTCCGGAATACAGTGTACGTACTTATATGCAATTCATGCCTATTGATGAGAAATTCCAAGTTGCATGGTCTAGATTGAGAGAAATTTGGTCAGATGATGTTCAGGAGGTAATCTCTGAAGTAGACTGGAAACGTATTCTGAAAGTTAATTTGGATTTGGGACCCGATATGGGTTTACGTTTAATTCGTCAAAAAGTTGTTGGGAAGTTGTATTGGACACCAGTTAAGATGTTTAAATTGGGGCTACGGCCTAACGATCTGTGTTGATGTTGTGATGTTAATAGAGGTACTTTGTTGCATTTACTGTGGGATTGCCCGAGAGTGCAGGCGTTTTGGACGGCGGTCATTGATAGGATAGATTTGATTTTTGGTATTGTTTTGCGGAAATCGGCAGTTAATATAATTTTACTTGCCCATAAAGATAGGGGTGGAAGAGCTAGGAGACATTCTTGCTGGATTGATAGGGCCATTATGATGGCGATTAAGTTAATACTCAGGATTTGGAAATCGAGGAAAAAACCTAATGCTGATGAATGGTTGACGGAATTGAATATTTTGGCACAATATGATAAGGTTTCATTTCATAATAAGGAAGAGGATTGCAAGAAGCTATGGGGTCCAATTTATGGCGCTTTACGATTGATGTGAAGATTGGGTTGCTTTGATAGCTATGGTGCTTTTTTCTTTCTCTCTTCTTCCCATTTGTGGTGTCTTTTGTGGAGTCTTTTGTGTTTGTGTTGTCTTTTATGTATTCCTGTTACTTTGTTGACTGTGTTTCACTAGGGTTGGTCATTTATTGGTCTGAACTATTTGTGATGCTTTTGTTATTCTGTACATTTCATTCTTTCGGATTATTGGAGAGACGTTGTTGATATTTATGTTTTTGTGAAAATTAATAAATTGTTTTTGAAAAAAAAAAAAGAAATACGGCTAAACAAAAAATGGAAGAACCCTATTACGGATACTTCAGAGCTACCTCTTTGGAGATGATGTTCATACTGAATTACAAAAAGAGTGCAGCAAACGTGTTACTTCCAACTCTTTGGAGAATTTGTTTTTGCTAAACAGGAAATAGGCAAGGAAGAGCCAACGATGGGCCCTTCAATATTTTGCACCCCAGCAAATGGTGCGTGTCTAAAGAGTCCGATGCTGAAGCTGTGGAGGAGGCTTTTATTACTATGGAACAGCTTCGTCTTGCTTTAGTCTCTAAATCCGCCACCCAGAACTCGGCTATACCGACACAAATTTCTTCCTCCATTAACCAAATAGATTTCTTGCTGATTGAAACATTTCCAATTGGTAGAGACCGTGTCATTTTAAATAGAGGCTAGGTTTTAGCTTTATTGCGCTCAGTGCCAGGTTAGGGGGATCTTGCCTCTAATGACATTGAGTGGGTCAATTTCTGGGATGATTATTCATATGAAAAGGGTAATTTTGCACATCAAATCTATTGTTGTGGTGAAGATGCTTCTTGGAGCGACAGAGCAACTACACCCTCAGGGTTACAACTTACTTTTTACAAGCCTCAGGAGGGGAATGAGAATGCCAAGGCCACAATTATGAAACTAGAAACCTGCTCAAAACTACCCGCCAGCGACGGCTCTTTAAAGAATATTTGCTCAAGAGCGCCCACTAGCTTAAGGAGAGTAATGTTTGATGACGCTAAATTGTTAAGCAGTGAGCAACAAGACAATTGATTATGGCTGGCAAAACCTTTATGCAACAAGCTTAATTCTAAAAAAATGCTTTTTTACTGGTAGTCTTCTGAATCCAATTTGTGGTCTTGTTTGGCATACCAGAGACCATGCTAATTTATTTCCGGCTGGCAATGTTAATTTAACACAAGCGTTTTTTTTTGTTTTACAAGAACCTTGGCAGTTGCAAAAGCCTTTAATGGATAATTCTAATATTGTTCTTAAACCAGCACATAACACATCGAAGGGGCAGCCATCCAGTGGACTGCTAGCAGAGTTCACAGTGGAAGGGGTATCCATGAAACGGAGTTGAAGTCTCCCAATTCATGTAGACAAATGATCATGCTGGACTGGTATAAAACTCTATTTGAACAAGAATTTTACTTTCCTTGTAAATATTTATTAGAACCCAGCAGTCATAATCCTTAAGGGTAATGATCGAGTGGGGATACCAACTATTCTCAACATGAAGATTTCGAAGTAATCATAGGTGGAGACTTCAATGGCTGTTGCATGACTGAGGCGGGCCCCACTGCAACCTCCTCAGTATACCAAAAATCTTACATAGGGGGCTCAATTGTTGAATATGTTGAATGTTAGGGGTCTTGTCAATGGGGACCTTCAGGGGACATACCCTCTAAATCTACTTAGAGGGGTGAAGGTTCTTCTAAAAGGGACGCATTTTTGTTTCAGAGGAATTGTTTCTTAATTGTGTGACTTTGCTGGTGATGTCAGCCAGTGATCATTTGTGTCTATGGCTGCATTAGTTCTATGCCTCATTTTAAAGGTCTCAAAAGAAAAGGACCGATTTACAATGCCCGTTTTTCTTTTAATTGTAAAACAGCACTGTAAAAGGTATTTTTCTCTTTAGATCTTTAAAATTCATTTTTTTAATTTTTTTTTATACTCTAGGGGATTCAACCCCAGATCACCCGCATGTTGATCTGGTTGACGACTTAAATGTCTACACAACCCCACAATTAAGAGAGCCCATCACTCCCACTGTTCTTTTTAATTTTTTTTTAATTTGAATTTTATTGGTTTCCAAGGCAAAAGTTTGACAATCATATATAGGCATTTACGACCAACCGGTCAAATATGAGAAATATCACATAAGGAAAAACAGTATATAAAACGCGTAGCATCTATTGCACGTCATTTAACTTTACAATAGTGTCATCAAACCAAAGTACCCTTTCCCTCCCCCCTCTCCCCTTACCACATAATACCATCTGAAGGGCTGAAGAGACCAATATATACATCCGAACCAATTTTGACTCTATGACGTCGATCACATGTGCACATTAGATCCTGCGGGTTTGATATAGCAGACATTGTCAGCCACACTACTTAGATGGTCTCTGAAATGTAAAAACGCTTTGCACACATTCTTTTTATGTCACATATTTAGCTCGAAATTCCGACCATGCATTCTCAACTGAGGTGCGATCCCCATGGAAGACTGCAGTGAGGTTGTCCATTCTATATATATATTCAGGGCAACACCCAGCCATTCGGTTTTATTAGGGAGCCTGGCTCTCTTCCATACCATGGTGAGACAAGCTCTAGCGGCCAACAGTAGACCTGGTATCATTTTGGGCGCTTTCATGATCATTTCGTCCGTTTCAACCAAGCCAAACAAGATCAAAAGTGGATGTTTCGCTCTGTCGTCATCATCCAACTCCTTGATCCAGCTGAGAACTCACTCCCACTGTTTCGACAATAAAATCCAGATGCAGAAAAGGAAACCGAGAAAAGATCGATTCCTCAGATTTATCCTGCTTGATCAGTTGGCTTCTGCTCTGTGTGCTATTAAACAGATACAAATACTGGACACCAATATAGAAATACATAGTACAAAATGTTGCGGCAGTGATGTTAAAAAGCCAAAAGGACTCTAATGTTGGCACCTTTTGGAGAATTATCAATAATCGTCATAAACCACAGGTGCTTTTCAGTGGATTTCCATCCCAGAAAGTAACTGGGTTTGTTTCTATTCAACTATGTATGGCTTAAAATCTGCATTTATGTGATCTAGGGATGCTTCGGATAGTGTGAAATGGAACATATCAGTTGAGAAGGATGCAATTTGCTTATTCTAGAGCACCAGGCCATGACAGGCTATCTAACATTCCCCTTAAAGGCAATAGTCACATATCCAGTTTATCCTCTTTATGATAGTTCCAGGAAAAATCTCGCCTCGTGGAAAACATCTATTATTCTTCTGGTTTTTAAGAAGGGCGATAGGTGTAACCAAGGTAATTACAGACCAATTGCTTAACTGGATGTTCCGGGAAAGATTTTTTGTTCCGTGATTGAGCAACATTTAAGTGGCTGGGTTTCCACAGCTGATTCATGGACCTATATGAAACTAGTTTTATTAAAGTGTCTGGTACGGCTTTGAATGGGTTTTATTGAACTTACTGAAGGCCAGATACCTCGATAAAAGTAAGTTTATATATTTGGTTTATCGATTTTCCAATGGCTTTCAATCGTGTAAACCCTTTGCTCTTTTTGTCTAAACTCGGGTGGGGTTGTCCAATGGACTTAGTTGCTATTTTGCAAGAACTTTACGAGGATACCACTATTAAAAAGAAGATTACCCCTGCTGGAGTCCAGGGAGTTTTGATTCTATTAATGACACGGCGGCAAGCATTATGCTCAACTTCTTGAATTCCACTCTTCCAGCAAATTTGAATCTATTTATTTTAATTTGTTTTAAAACAAGAAAACTGAACATTTTATACTAGAACTTCACATCCCATGATCCTCAGTGTCTCTGGCAGTCTCATAACTATGTTCTGACTCTGGGCTCCATATATCACTTCCCGCGCAGGTCCCTTCCTCTTTGATGCCTTCCAACTGACATTGCGAGGAAAAAGAAAACACTTCCAACGAACCAAATGAATGCTGCCGGCAATCGGCCTACCTTCCAGTGAACAATTCACAGCCCACGCCACCAAATCCTACCCAAAAGGAGTTCCACCAACATTCGCCTCCTCAGTTCGTCTTCTGGTCACCCCCTGTCAGAGAAAACATATTAGGGAGGGTCACAACGCAACACTACATTAATAACTGTTAGACATTCATATAGTACAGATCCCATACCCTCATGTTGCTGGGTGGGATAATGCGCTGCAGCAGGGGTAATCTTCATTCTATGTCAAGACCAGAGGCGAGCATTATGCTTATTCAAAGCTATGCACTACTGTCGCTGCTGCATTCTCTATCGGCTTAAAGTAAAAGGTGAGTCACTGGCACAATCTGCTGCCTTTAAGATATCTTGTAGACTCGGCCACGCACCCATCGGGCTATGGTTGCTGCAGCTACCACTCTATATGGCTTCATGTGCATGATGAGCAAATGCAATACCCCTGCTGACCTCATCTCAGCCGTTCTCGCTTCATATTCTTTGATGCAGTTACCTACGCACAACTTAGGTTGATCCTGAAAATAGGGATACAAAATAACTGCAGAGTAGCTCTTCGTCCGTCTAGCTATGGAGAAAGTCACTCCCTCTGGTGCAAAGGACTTCCTATCAATTTCCAGTGCCTTTACGGCAGAAGCCCTTGACAGGACACTAAGCACAAGAGCATCCCCAATTTTCCCGAAAGCTGCTGGATTGATAAATCACAGTTTCGTGGCCAACTAATAAAGAACTGCAGTACCGTGTCCACGTCCCATAACTGCACGTATTTCGGAACGAAAGGTGCGTCAACTTTAATCCTGCGCATTAATCTAGCTACTGCTGGGTGTTCCCCAGTTAGCACTCCTTTTAAGGGGTTGTTCCCTACTGAGATAGCTGACCTGTACACCCCTACGTCCAAAACGCTTTTCCGTTTCTGGCGAGGGAAGCAAGGAAGTTGAGAACTTGTACTAAAAAGGGGCTGAAACAGGATGAAAGCCGCACAGCCTGCACCATAGGCTCCAACTGCCCCAAGCTGCCTCATAGCTTTTGAGTGTAGAGGGTGCCCAGGACTGCTTAATTAATTTTGCAGCTGATCCTGGAATGCCTGGCAAGCTCCATCTGCTCCCGATACTCTGCACGCTAGTAGAGGTAGATTCCCCGACTTCACTAGAGGGTGAAGATTCCTGATCGGATCCGACAGGAGATCCTCTCTGAGAGGGAGTACTCGCTGGAAATTCGATGAAAGTTCCATCAGAACTGGAAACCACGCTTGCCACTTCCAGTGCAGGCCGCTATGATCACTATGGCTAACATCATGAATGGGGGTAAAGGCGCAGTGCACGGTTCCTGACCACGTCTGCAGACAAGCATCTGCCCTCGTGCTTCTGGGTCCAGCCTCCAGCTGAAAAATGTTGGTAACGGTTTGTTCAACGTGGACGCGAAAAAGTCGGTATCTAAGGTACCCCAGAGGTTCGCTATCTGCATGAACAACTCCTTACACAGCATCCAATCACTGGAGTCATGCCAATAGCGGGATTTCAAGGAGTGCAGAACGTGGTAGTGGACTGGAAGGTACTCTGCTAGGACGGATATCTTATGGCAAGGCAAAAGTGCCAAAAATCTTTAGTTTATTTCCGACAGCATTCACGACTGTGTGCCCTCCCCCCAGGTGGCTGACATAGCAGACCGCTGAGATGTTGCCCAACCTGAGTAGGATTCAACCCTCTGCTCTGTCTTTGGTAAAAGCTTTTATCGCAAAAGAGCCTGCGAGTAATTCCAAGCAGTTGATGTGGAGTGACAGTTCCTCTTGTGACCATCTGCCGCCCGTCTACAGGTGACCGCACCTGGCTCCCCAGCCTGCTCTGCTGGCTTTAGACTGACTAGCTCTGGGACGTACCCGTAATTGCTCATCCGTTCCAGGCGTCCATGTTCTGAAGCTATCACTCTAGTTCCTAGTGTTGCCTCCTGCTCTAGGGGTAGTAACTGGTGATACCTCTCGCAGCGGATGCATATTCAGTCTCTGTAAGACCGTGTAATTTAGGGTCCCCGGAAACATGGCTTGAACAGACGCTGCCAATAGCCCTACAATCCTTTCAAGTGCACGGGGGGATACAATTGGCTTTGCTAGAGCGGCTCTCAGTTCCTTCTTTATCACTCTAATTTTAGTAGTTGGCAACCCTAGAGTGGCCCTTGTCCGGTCTACTACAAACTCCAGGAACTCTACTCGTTGCTTGGGTACTAGTTCTGATTTCTCCCAATTTATCAAAATTCCTAGGGACGACAGCAAGTGTATGGCCCATCGCATCTCCTCGGCGAGTACCTGTTTGTCGTCGACTAACAAAGGAGATCGTCTAGGTAAATGATCATGCATATTCCTCCCTCTCATGGCCGCAGCTACTGGTCTCATTACTTTTGTGAAAGCCCAGGGAGCTGAGGCAAGGCCGAATAGTAGACACCTGAACTGCCAAATCTGTCCATTCCATCGGAAGCCGAGGTACTTGCGGTGCTCCTCTGCGATCGGGATCGTCAGATAGTTGTCTCCGAGGCTCATCCTCACGAGCCAGTCCCCTTTTCGGAGAATGTGCACACCCTTCATCTTGAAGTGCCTGTAAACCAGCATCCATGGAGTTCCTTCAAATTGAGGACTGGTCTCACTTGGTCTTTCCTGTGCACCAGGAACATATTCCTCAAGAAGGCTGGCGCTCCATCGCCTCCTTCTATTGCACCTTTGCTCGCTAGCTGCAGTAACTCCGTCTCTAGTGCTGTGCACACCTGCGTAAACTTCTTTGGCTTCACCGGTTGCACCGGGGTCGCCATGAACTGTAACTGAAAGCCTGCTTTCGTTTGCAGAAGCCAAGCCTTGCAGGAAAAAAAAAAGTGAGAATAAAATGTCCTGCCGCCCACTGCGGGGGGTAGGCATTCGCTCTCACCCGTTTGAGCTCCTGGATGGCACGATAGTAGCCTCCACATCTGCATCCGCGATTGTTGTGTCCCGAGCTGGAAAGAAGGGGTCTTGCTGGCATGTTTCGCAGTATTGATACATTGTGTTCCGAGGCCTTCTCTGTGAATATGGGTGACAGGACACGCCGCCTCTTCCACGACCGGTCCTGGCAAAAACTCTAGGCGGGAAGATTTTCTTGATGGACGCTGTGCTTATTCTAGTGCTGTATATGTGCCCACAAATCTTCCCATCTCTTTCGCGAAGGTGTCACCGAAGAGAAAACCCTGCCAAGTTTTGCCTGCCTCGTAGGATACTAGATATCACAATTTAGAGTCCATATCCAGTAGGAGGCTCCTTCCCCTTTCTGAAGATGGGTCTCAATTTACTGTCCTCTGGGCCCAGTTGGCCAATATCTCGGGATCAACCATGATCGTCACGATGGGATCCGCTATGTCCAACACCTTCTCTTGGCAGCCTTTCCAGGCTTGGGCCCATGCCTTTCCTGAGGTCTCTGGAGGCTTTAGATATGAAGGCGATCATCTTCGAGTCCAGTTCTGGAGTCTCTGCCACTTTCCCCGGCAATTCTGGACTGGGGCACTCGAGCGCATCCGCAGCCTCACCTCTTTCTCGATGGGCTTGCGTAGCCTTTGTGCCATGTATAATGTCACTCCCAGTGAGGGTAGCCAGGCGTTTGACCTCGGATGCATTATAGACTCAGGGTCAAACATGTCTCATCATCTCTTCTTTGGACTCCACTAGATGTTTTATTTTGCATCTTTTCTTCCCACCTTTGGATTTGTTTGGAAGATTTGAGTTTGAGGAGTCGTCCTCCCCTGTATTTTGCACCCCTGGGGAAGGGGGTAGGAGGTTCGGCACAGTCGACCGCTTGGTGAAAGCATCCTTCAACTTCTCGAAAGCATCGACAGCCTCAGGAGGCTTTGTGTTTCCCTCCTTGATAAGACCAGGGGGAGTTGGAGAAGGTTTTCTTTTGCGGGTCCGTTTTCTGCCCATATTTGCCTTTGGGCTGGTGGTATGGAGGGCATGCTAGGATCCACCAGGACCTTTTTTCCAATGATACCTTCCCCTATTAATGATTCCAGTGCATCAAGCCTTTCCTGGAGTGAGCACACCCCTTCTGACACAGCGTTCACTAGAAAGTCTCCTAGGACTCTTGAAACTAAGCGTCAGCTCAGAATCCTCTTTGGAAAATTCTTCCTGGCTTCTCATACTCCTTTCATCCCATTCCATTGCATGTTTGCCTTACTTTTCTTGTGCCTGGACAGTGCAGGCTGAATGGCACGCCCTCTGGGAGTGAGGTGGGAGTGAGAGGGTGGGGATTGGGAGTGAGGAGGCAGTTGGGGGGTTACTGCCCTGGGATTGGGTGGTAGTGGCAGGGTCTTTGTACTGTACAAGGTTGTGCAGGCTAGCACTGGATGCCTGATTGTGGCTGAGGCATCTTGTAGGTTGCTATTTCTTGCGTGTAACGGGAGCCTGTTGCTTAATATCTGTAACGAAAATCATCTCTAGTGCTCAGATCTTGCTTGCGCGTGTGCGAACTGCGAAATTCACTGCCGGCGGCAGCCCGGTTTGCATCCGTTAGGAGTGGTGCCGTTTAGAGGAAAGCACACCGGTGAGTGCTTGAGCCTTCCGGCTTGTGCACATGCGCGTCGGCATGTCCTACGTCACTGCGGCCGGCACTGAGCAAGCGAACAGCTTCCTCCGGCCGCGGTACTTCAGAAGTGCGCCTGCAATCTATGATGGCATTCAATGCGCGCGTGTAGCAAGCATGCTATGAGGAAAGCAGTGCGCAAACCTCTCTTTCGAGTTCTATTCCCAAAGTATAAACTTGAGGCATTATGCACGCATGGAAACTGCACTCAATATCCATAGTACCAACAAAAACAATCCTTAAGTCTAGATCGCTACTGTAAGTGTAATAAAGCATTTTAACTACACATTTTGCACAAGTAGAAGTGAGCTAAAGAGTCTGCCACTTATCTCATGTAAGACCAGAAAAAGAAGAGGAAGGGACCTGGGCAGGAAGTGATGTATGGAACCCAGAGACAGGACAGACATGAGACTGCCAGAGACACGGAGGATCATGGGATGTGAAGTTCAAAAGTAAATTTTTTAGTTTTCATGTTTAAAAATAAATAAACTGGAAGAGTGGAATTCAAGAAGTTAAGCATAATGCTCGCCTCTGGTCTCGACATCAGACTAAATGCAGAAGGCCTTTTAAATCAGCACCCATTGCAAAACACCGGCTTTAAGCAGGGCTAGGTGCTCACCCCCATTCTTTTTAATAGATTTATTGCAGATATTGGTTGTTCACTCAGAAAAGCTCATTCTTTTCGCCTAGATTAGATTATTTTACTATTAATAGGTTGATGTATGCAGACAACTTTTTTTAATAGATCAGGCGCCCATTGGTCTGCAGCGGCAGATAACGGCCTTACAGCAATATGATAATCAAAAGGACCCAATAGTGAATATTAAGAAATCCAAGGTCATGATTCTGCAGCCTAGTAAGAAGACTCAAACCATGGGGTTTAGAACGGTCGCTTGATAAAGAACCTAGAATTAGTTTATGAATTTATTTATTTGGGCCTTTTTATCTCAGATAATCCCAATTTCAACCAACAGACCCTCTCCATCAATACCTCTAAAGAGAAGCACACCTCCAAATTTAATTTTTCACCAATCACCGAATCAGATGCTCTCCACATCCTCAAACAGCTCAAACCATCTCAATGCAAAGGCGATATATGCCCCATTCCCCCAACATCATTAAAGAGTGCGCGGCACCCCTCACACCGATCATCACAGCATTCATGAACGCCTCATTCAAGACGGGCAAAGTCCCTGACAGCCTTAAAGAGGCGTGGGTGCGCCCGCTCTTAAAGAAACCAACCCTGGACCCTGCCCAACCTAACAACTACCGGCCCATTACAACGGTTCCATTTCTTCTAAAAATCTTAGATAAAGCTGCACCCATGCAGATAAAGTCCTACCTGGAAAACAACTCTGTCCTAGGTAAAAGGCAGTCTGGATTCCACAAAGGTCATGGCACTGAAACCGCTTTACTAGATCTGAAGAACCAAATTACCCTAATTCTAGATAAAGGCAAGCCGGCCTTCTGCTCCTCCTAGACCTCTTGGCGGCATTTGATTTAGTCGATCATGCCATCCTCACGAACCATCTCACTCAGGCCGCACATTTCTCCAAACAAGCCACAAACTGGATCACCTCCTTCCTCGAAGGAAGAGTGATGAAAGTGTTTTCCAATATAGCTAACGCAGAGCCTACCACCATCAGGTATGGAGTCCCTCAGGGCTCATGCACGGCTCCTACCCTCTATAATCTTTTTACCAAACCTCTCTTTGATAAACTGGACGCACTTGGGATCACATACACCAACTACGCTGACGATACCCAAGTGCTCCTCCCGCTCACAGGACTCTACCATCAGGACGCAGCCACCCTCCATGGATGGCCACGAACGGCCTATGTCTTAACGGAGATAAAACCAAAATTCTCATCCTTGGTCAAAAATCCACTCTCACGAACCTCGACCCACTCTACTCCTACTTCTGCATAGACAATTGTGTTATACCAGTTCTACCTTCTGTTAAAACACTAGGAGTCCACATTGACGCCTCACTCTCCATGGACAAGCAAGTCAACTCCATTGTTTCTGCCTCCGCCCTGAGCACTAAGCTCATTAATGCCATCAAACCTTTCCTAACCAAAGATAACTGCCTTTCTATTGCCAGAGCCACCATTGGAGCCAAACTAGATTATTGTAATGCGCTATTGGCTGGCACCTCCTACTCCAATCTCAATAAACTCCAAACAACACAGAATAATGCACTAAGAGCAGCTCTCAATATACCAAAAAGGGACCACATCGCGCAAGCCAGAAAGGCAGCACACTGGCTACCTGTCAAAGAGCGCATTACATTCAAAATACTTACCACCGCACACAAATGTATCAACCTGTCTGATCCCTCATACCTGTCTGATACGCTAGCCAGATCTCACTCCACCAGCAATGCCACACCAACCAACTTAGGATCCCACGCATGAAACGAGCTAGAGCAGGTGGAATAAGTTTCCCCTACATTGCCCCTCAGCTTTGGAACGCACTACCTAGCACGCTCAGAGCAGAAACCTCCCTCACTGCCTTCCGGAAAAAACTGAAAACCACCTTGTTTAACTAATTCTTCTTCCTTCGTGTCGTTTACTCTCTTCTCCTCCTCTCCTGTAGCTACTACTCTTCTCTTGCAACTAAGTAAAGACTTGACTGTATGTACAACAAGTCATTGTCATTTCTGTAACAAGCGCCACGATGCCCTCCGGGCTGCCTGTGCGCTAAATAAATGCGAATAAATAAATGCATTCACTACACCCTTCTAGCCTCTACAGAGACACCATGCTGCCACCTACTACAAACCCCTCCCACCGCAGTGCAGAGCCACCCAACCAACGAACAACCAGCATGGCATCATAACACCTTTGATGCAAGGCAACCTTCTACACATTTGCTGGCCAGCAAAATAGAAATAACAGCAATCCGAGTATAATAAAAGACATGGACAACATTACATAATATGGTCACTGTCATGATTATGGAGCATGAACATCACGGTGTGAATGTAGACGAAACTTGCAGGTGGGCTGTTGGGCCCAATACCATGTATGTATGGGATGCATAATGTGCAAACGTACCTGGGAAGCAATAGAGTTGGAGAAAGGGAACAAACGCAGGGGTGCACAGAGGTAGCAGTGGAGCCAGGATGGGTAGGGAGAATAAGGGAGAGGGCATAAACTAAAGAAGGGGAGAATAGGGCAGAGTGGAGCAATCAGCAATTGGGGAGATGTTCTTTGAAGAGGAAGAGTATCCTAAAATGTACGATGGAGGAGGCCAGTCTTCTCTGCATTGGTATCTTGTTACAGAGACAGGGTGCATAGCAGGAAAAGGCCAGTTTCATGGATGTTGCCCTCTTGCAGTTCTTTGTGTCTAGCCTTGCAATGTTGTGGATTCTTGTGTTACACTGGCCTCCAGAGATTCAGAGTATCTTGGACAGGTAAAGAGGCTGTTAGGTTAATTCTGCAGTGTAGGTGATGCAGGCAGTCCTGAACATGATGCATGCTTGAAGGTGTAGCCAATGCACCACCTTGATGATGTGGGTGACATGGTCAAATGTTCCTAGTCCTGCGATGAGGCATACTGAAGCGTGCTGTGCATCTTTCTGCTCGGACAACATGGCATCTGCGACTCCTGCAAGTGTTTGAGTTTCCGCTGTCGCTGACCTGCAGGTTCATGCTATGCTTTTCTACAACGTAGAACTCGCGTTGGAGTTCTAGTTGTTTCGCCGTCTTCTGTGGACAAATGGTGCCTTATTATGGTCTGATTTTTTCTGCATCATTGCGCTTCCTCCCGGAAGCTTATCAGAGTGGACCGTTGCTGTTGTTCCACATAGCAAACCTCCCCCCTGTTGCAGGTACGCTTGTGTACCTCGCTCTCCTGGTCCTTCTTGCCTTGAACTCTCAGCGCCCTTGCAGTCCATACTCGCACTCTGGATTTCCCCCTTCCTGGGTCCTCACCTCCTCCTGCTATTCTTCCGCTGAAACTCTTCTGAACTCCTTTTTGTTGTCCTATTCCTTTGCCTTCCGATGTCCGTCCTTATTCATTTCATCCAACTTCCACTCCCATACTCGGCATCCTTTTTTCTTCTTCAAATTCCTCTCGAACAACCAGATTACTTGTTGTGCAGTCCTCTTTATATCCGGTCTTACCTTTTGGATTTCCTTCTGCATTCTCCCCTTGGATATACACTGGATTTGAACTACTCTACAATTGTAGAGAGGCAAAACATCTCGGGGGTGTTCTTCCCAGAAAGGGTTTCCCTCTTTCCTTTCAGACTCCCTTCTGGGTAGGCCCGTCTGGGGTTTGGTCTAATTCAGCCCCAGACTGGCCTCTCACCGAAACAGGCCCCATCTCTAGAAGGTGAAGTCCTGACA
This sequence comes from Ambystoma mexicanum, assembly GCF_040938575.1. Lineage (NCBI taxonomy): Eukaryota > Metazoa > Chordata > Amphibia > Caudata > Ambystomatidae > Ambystoma > Ambystoma mexicanum. The sequence goes on from NC_090923.1 coordinate 1,178,035,041, forward strand.
GGAATAGAGGACAGGAACCCTTGAATAGAGACAACGCCCGACAAGGCAGATCACCCAGCGACCCAGGTAGGAGTCCCGACAGCAAGTAGGGAGTTTACACCCTCCAGGAGGAAGATGACCAGGGCTTTAACAACTGTTCTGAAACTCGGGCAGGGATGAAAGGCTTGACTTTGTGAAGCAGCACAAGCTGGTACATTGCTGTTTGTGTCTTCTTGACTATGTGCGCTTTAAACGCGAGGTCACAGTCAATAGCAACGCTTAAAGAAATTGCACTGCAAGAGAGTTGAGGCACAAATCCATCGAGATTCATGTCATTCAGGCAACTCTGACTTTGGGCATGCTTGGTGGGGTTTCCTATGAAACCTTTGGTCTTTATCGGGTTGAGCTTTAGGTAGGCACTTAACATCCAGGCTTGGACGGGCATCGCTTGAGTTGATGGATGTTGCTGATGCAACTGAACGTCAGGTAAAGCTGTAGGTCATCTGTGTACTGGTATATCGTGATGTTGGTTTTGGCGGGGAATTCCACTGGGATGTTAAAGATGACAAGAACAAGCACTTCCATGGTGAAAACTACATTGAAAGAATATGCTTTGTGCGCTAAGGCCATTTCTGTAATAATGCTAATGCAACGCTTCATTGCCCGTATAACGGTGGAAAGTTTATTTAATTAGCCCTAGATATCCTTCTACTAAGATTAGAGAACGTTATCCTAGCATTAGCTGACTAGGGAATAAATTAATCCCAGTGATGGTGAATGAACGAAACAGTGTGCGAATTGGATATGGGGAAGACCCTTTTGCCTCAAACCGGTTTTGAAATCACATACAGACAAGGAGGCAAACATATACAGAGAGGAATAGAAAGTCAAGCAAAACACATCTACAGTTTTACTGGAAGCAGTTTAAGGGGGGGATGTTTATATACTTTCTGAATTGTAAAGGAGGGCGGGAAAATGGCTTAGTAGTAATGATCTTTTTATGGATACTCCTCCTAGATTCCTCATATAAAAAGAGATAACTACCAGCAACAGCTTTTCTCAGAACACTTTACCAGGGTTGTATTGCAACTCGACAACAACCATCGACGATGTTCAGCTTCCTCGACTCCTGACATGACATTGCCAATGGAGCACACAACTTCCCATTACATCAGTTCTTCCTATCCCTCCACCCCCCTCCCACTCTCCCTCAAATTGAGCAGCTATACGATCCCTTGCATTGGGAGAATTCAGAGTAGCAACAGCCTTCTGAAAATTTCAATTAAAAAACAAAAAGATGCCAAAGCACAGGTTCTATACTAAGAGGTCTAAATGTTCTTTTCCATCATTGTTTTAGCATTCAAGAGAGGGGGTGGTGAGCAATCTGTGCAAGGGGAATCCATAGAAAGATGAATTTACCACTAATATTACGATCATTCAAAGAATGAACATTACCAGTAAGTCATTTTCCCTCCTAAAGTATTGCATGCTCCCGCAGATTCCTCATCTAGATAAACTCCCAAGGAAGTATTGAAAGATGGGTGGAGGGCTGATGGGGAAAGATCCACTGCAGAAAATTATGCAGGACTGCTCAGCCAAAATAGACATCTCTTCGCCAACAAATCCAAAATGTATGCAAGATGCGGCCGGGTGGATCTCGATCAGTGGCACTCCTTTGGTGGAGGAGGCCGTGAGCCTTGAACGCACTTCCCTGCCTGCTTTATTTCACAACACTCGACCATGGGACACTATCCAAAGTCTGTGCCATCTAGTGCTAGGAGAAAGATAAAAAGCTGATTTGTCCTTCCAAAATAGAGCAGTCTTCGCCACATAAAAGCTCCACGCTCTCTTTGAGATCAGCCTGTGCAATCTCTCCTCCGGCTTGGAAGGATGGGGAGGGGAAAAAATAATGGCAATTAGATCTTTTGATTAATATGAAGATATAGCTTTTAGCAGAAATAAGGACTGACCCAAATAACCACATTCGCCTTCGAAATGTGAAGTAAAGGGGGTTTGCCTGTAAGAGCTTGCATCTCATTAACAGGTAGAGCAGGAGTGATTGCTACCCAAAGCAGTTTAGGAACAAAGGGAACATGAGCACAAAGCCGCGAAGGGAATGAAAGCGCCAAATGGAGTTCCCAACACAGAACCACATATTGTGTTGGAGGAAACATTTTAGTTAAGCCCTTCAAAAATGGGGCAACCAGAGGAATGGTAAAGGATGAATCTTGCTGCAGGGTCTGCCAAGGCATAATACCCATTCTGCCTTGCAGGTAGTCAGCTGACAGTGAATTCTTTTAGGTAAAGGGGTTTCCAAGTTTGGCTACCCTATAAATATCCTGGCAGTCCACAAAGCCAGACTGCTGATGCCCTGCAAAGATGGAGTGTGAGCTCCAAGCCTCACCTATATGTCATGAATACTTTTATTCTCTGCATTTCGGATGTTGAATTTGCCTGACTGAACTGTGTGCATTTCTGGCCCATTGGCATTGTGCTTTGCTTCATAAATTGAAGATGCACAAGTTGATTAATTGAATTATGCATTCATTGAATTATGCTTCTTGGTTTGTTTTAGAAGTAATAGAAATTGTATACCTTTCTTTATAAAACAGATGGGAAGAGGGCTCTAGTATTCAGGTGGTGAATTGATGATACCAAAGGTTTTAGAAAGTGAAGTGATTTGAGACTCCTAAAGATGTGAGCAGTGGTTATTGTAATTTTGGTTTTTGATGAAAGTCATGCTGATTAGCGAGATCATAAATGAAGGACTTTGTGACGATTTATGCAAATAAAACACTTTATTGTACATGAATGTTAGCGATTCTTTTATCTGGAACATAACATTACTTGCATTTTTGGGATAGCTCATCGGAAGCATTGCTTCATTTGTTATCTGGCTCCATTTCTCTCTGTGCTTCAGGATACATCAAAGAGTACACAGAAGGTTTGCTGCACCCGCAAGTAAAATATCAGGTTCGGAGATCATGGTTGCGTAAATGCTATGAGAAAGGGGAGGGAAACATACTTGATGCCCACACACATCTAAAATTGTAGTTAGGAAAGATCTCTCTTTTGGAAACTTTCCCTCCATAATTCTATGTACCCCCAAACGTTTTGCTTTTGGACCTGTCCTGTATTTGTACAGGAAAATTGAACCTTCAGCTTCACTCCCCTGGCCTTTTGCTCATGCATTATGGGCTAACTGTTTAGGCCTTCAGACTACCAGTACTGGGAAACGATGTTTCCCCTTTTGTCTTTTTACCTTTTACAGGTAACTTCTTAACAGCGCACAGAGAATCTTTCAAAATTATCCCACTAAAGCGCATTGTATCATCTTAGTCTTACACTTGGGATTTTTGGTGACTTTTATATATACATATATATGCCAAAAGATAAGCTGGTTTCAGCAAACCTATCTTTACCAGTTTTGCATTATTTGTAGTGTGCACATATGGCTACTAAACGCAGCTAGCGCCCTAAAATGACTGTGCAAAGACATTTCTGCTTGTTCTTTGGCATATTGTTGTTGGGCCTTCTTCCTGCCATCTCAGGTCAGAAAATCTCATAAGGTCATACACTTGCCTGGGAAAGCCACTGCTTTCACGGGCTAGTGATGCCCGTGTGTGTGCTTGGACTAAGAAGGGGGTGGGTTACCATTTGTGGGCTTGGACTTGCTTCCAACCAGGATTTCGGATAAGGAAACTCCTCCTGCAGCCATTTCTGGAGATTAGCATTGGAGCCAAGTATCCTATTTAGACAAGCAGCCGACTGAAGATCTGTGGATGATTGCCAAAGAGGCCCACCATCCCTACCTGCGTTTAGCCCGCTGAAGCCCTGCTGGACTACCTGATCTACGAAGGCCCCGAGCGGTGCTTCTGGACTGGTGGGTCAACCAGTCTCTACGTGTTCACAAGGATCCAGCTATCCTGAGTCTTCAGAAGTGTCCCTGGAGCACCCCCGTGGACTTGACCAGCTCTCCACACCTCACTAGAACATCGCAGTTCTGTGTTTTCCGCTGGAGCTGGAACTTTGGTAGCCGCCCGCTTGTGGAGTAAGTCACCTTCCTGCCGAATTTCAGCCTCCCAGCTTCAAGGGATCCTGCTCTGGAAGGTTTTCTTCAACCGCAACTGGAAAGATGCCTGCTGTCGCCTGTGCACGGTAGTCTTTGCCGGAACTTGCCTTTTCCTGTCTGGTGAAGTGTTCTGCAGAGGTCTGCATCAGTGCCTTCTGCATTACTTTTTAGCAAAGGGTTGCACACTGCTCTTGGAACCAACCGGAAGATTCCTTGCACCCGCAGCTCCTGGGCACCTCTCACTGGAACCAACAGCAGGAAAACCTACCACCAGCGTCTCCCAGTCGACCCATCTAATCATCTGAGAAAATAAGAGTCAAGGGTAAGTAATATCAACAAATTTGTCTCCCGCAGTACTCCTTAGAATACACTTTTTCTTATTCCATTCCTTTGCTTTTTGATCATCACGTCCAACAGTAGCTGGATCTGAAAGAAAAGAATATCATTTTACTTACCAGTAACTTTGTTGAATAGCTCCTGGAACATTTCATTAACCATTTAGAACTCTTCCTACCTCAGGCCCTTTTCCTAAGAAGAAGCTTTGTGACTTTTGAGCACAAGGCCTCACTCATCATAGGGACTGAACTGCAAAGTTAGGGTACATTTCTTGTGGCTTGGGTCCATTCTACTGCATCACTAATTACCTTCTATTTGCTGAATAAGTTATTGAATGCATTCCTAAGAATCTAAAAGGTGACTGTGTATATGTTTTATAATTGAGTAATATCACCTACTTGTTTCATTTCCTAGTGTTAGTTTTTGGGCCTAGAATAAATTGTTTTTTTTGTACTTACCCGTCTAAATTTAATTATTGTGTGCTTCACTGTTGACTCATTGTGGACCCCTGACCCCACTTACACTCCGAGAATAGCCTTGACTACTCTCCACACTTACCTTGATTGGGTTTGGACTAACCCCCCAGGGTTACCCTGTTCACTAAGCCTAGGCTGACCTCCTAAAATCTGTCCAACAGGCCAGAGTCTAAAAATCCAACTTCACAGTAGTAAGCACAAATCGATTCTGGATAGCAGTGGTACTGAAACTTTTGTATGTGAAAATGTTGTTGCTAAGCCTCCCCTCTCCCCCGCATTCCCCTGTTGAGTAAAAATGTTGCTGTATGCCCTCTGGCCATCTCGAGAATATACAGATACCATGCACGAAGTCCAATCCCGGTGGGGCGGGGGCGGTTGGGAGGGTGTGATCAGAATCGTGCAAGACATGAAGCTCCACAACCTCCCGAGAACCAAAAGGGATGACCGGAACTAGCGGGAGTGCACTCCACCAAGAACGGGTCTCCAAATGCCACCTTCGGAGGAAGCTCCCGCGAATAGAAAACGTGCGCTTCCAGACTTCCCTAATCCCAAATATGATGTCATTGTAGATTGGTAGCCCTACTATCTAAAAGCTCAAGCTTATACGCTATGGAGGCCTAAAGGACAGCGTCTGATATATCTTTCTCCCTTTGGAACTTTCTAAGGGAACCCTAACCTTTCCCCAGATATCACATGATGTTAAGATTGTGAAAGACAAGGGGCGTGGCTTGAGGCGCCGACGATGCGGATGCCTCACTGAGCTCCGTGGGACGCCCGGTATTTGCTGCCATAAATGCCAGTTTAACTATAACATCCCCGGCATGGAGAAAGCGTGAAGTGTGGCGGAGCACCTCGGGAGTCCGCGGCCCGAATTTGAAGGGAAATCGGAAAGGGGAAGCCCCCCGTTCACTGGTTCAAGAAGCCCAGCACGGGGCCTGAACTCGCCTCCCAAGATGGTGGTGCCTGCAGGCTTGCACTGAATCCCCCCCCCCCCCGCCCAGCCGACCAAACCAGCACGGACCTCGGCGGTCGGGGTCCCCAGACATCTGGACTAGGAGTTGAGGTGCGCACTGCACCCGTTCCGCCCCTGCATCCCGCGACCAGTGACAGAGGGGGGAGATCGGCGCCTGGAGGAGAAGGGCACCGGGTCTCAGCACCCCGAGGCCCGACCAGTGGGATAGTGGACACCCTCCCCCACCCGTGGACTTGGGCTGTGGGGCGCTGCAAGGGGTCCCCCGGGCCTGCCTGCCTTACATCGAGGGCCCGCTTCACGTGGACCCTCCGACTGACCAGCATAGGCGGTCCGCGGTGGCACAGCTCCCTCACACGGCCACAGCATCAGCGGAGGGGCAGCCCCAGCACCTGCTCCCTCCCGGGGCAGATGACTTTGGCGAGGAGCCATACTTGTGGGGGGGGGAAACCCGGCCACATCGCCGTCAAGGCACAACAGCTCGCGCCCCCACTGCACCAGAGATCCAGAGCGGCAGGGAGCTGCGGAGGGGTCCCCCGGCCCACCCACCACCTACATCAGCTTCATTAACCCCTGGCCCACACTCCGCTCTGACTTTGGGCCCGGGGTCGGCCCGGCCACGGAGCCCATCGCGCCTGCAGGGTCAGCCCCCCCCCGCCAACACGGTCCCCCGTGTACCCTTCATGCTAGCCCTGGGACCTTGAGGAGTGACAGGAGGCCCGCAGCCCGCGTGCCCCCCAGCAGAGGCCCAGCATCAGTTGAAGCCGTCCCGTCACCGGACCAGCACTACACCTCTTGGCTTGCAACAGCCCCGCAGACCCGGACATCGGCCTGGGGAGGCCCCGAGCACCCCTCCTTGGTCACCTCCTGCCCCATGTAACAGCCCCCCGGGACCCATCCACCTCGGTCCATGTGGACCCAACAGGCTACTTTGGGGGCATCCCCCCTCTACACACCATCAGACGGCTACAGTGGCATGGCGCCAGCCCTCCCTCACCGCAGCCAGCTGCCTGGCAGAAGGGCCCCAACCACACACCCTCCGGAGAGATCTGCGGAACTGAGGGAATTGGCCTGGGACCTAACTCTTCGCGCCAATAACCCCTTCTTCGGCTACCCTGCATCGGGCGCTCCGCTCCCCTGGCGGATACCGGCAGAAGGGGGCAGTGGCGTGGCCCCAGCTCTATCCCGTCGCACCAGCCTGAACCAGTCTTACCCTGATGTGAATCCAGACCCTATCACCCACCTGGCAACCTGGCGGAGGGAAACCGTGGACACACTGCAGTCAGCCCCAGGAATCCCTAGAGACGCGGCGCAATCCACCAGCGGTGACCTGACAGGCAGCATTGTCAAGGTAGAGCCTCCCCCCAAGACACCCTACGAAGATCTGCAGACCCAGCTGGGACGAGGAGGGGGGGGGTCACACCAGAAACCCCCCCCTCAACAACAGCCTGCAGAGAACACGCACCCGTGCAAACGGCGACTCAGACACCAAGACGTCCAAGCAGAAGGGCCTGAAGTCAGCGGATATAGGCAATTTACTCCACTTGAGGGAGCAACCCAAACAGCCAGAACCTCCCCCTCCCCGACCCAGCCTTCCTCACCCACAAGGGCCCAAGCACAATGGGTTACAAAAGACGATATCCAGGGCCTCCTAGCCGACATCAAAATGGAATTCCGCAACTGCATGGCAGAGGTTACAACCAAGATAGATGGCCTGGACAACCGCGTTGAGGAGGTGGAACATAGGGTCGGGGACACAGAAGACCAAGTCCTGGAACATACGGCACAGATTGCATAGCTACGACAGAATATCCAGACTCTGGAGGACAACTTGGAAATATGCATCGCAAACAGGAGTGTAACGCTCACCTGATTCCCGTAGAGGCGGTATGACTGGGCGTATACCGTATCTTCAAAGGTGATGTGTAACACACGGCTGGCTCTTTGGGCTGGACCTCTGTGCACTGTATGCCTGACTCGAAGGGTAAGATGTCTGCAGATAGAAAATATGGGATTAAGGAACTGGGTTATTGAAGGTCTCTCTCTTCTTCCCTTTCTCTTCTCCTGTAGAACCCCAAAGGTTAACGCTCTCACCTTAGGTAAGTGAATGCCGTGCTCTCCATCTGCCTCGGGGCAGGGTGCTGTAACCAGTTTCTTCACTGGATAAGGGGAGCAGGCCTCTGGACTTCAGAGGACTGCTGTCCGTCGTTTACTGCACGAACGGTAAGTTTCGAGTAATTCTAATGTCTTTAAAGTCTTTAGTAATGATGTTTCTTGTTTTGCAGGGTTCCGGCGATGGCGGATGACGGGCTGAAGTGAGTTGAAGATGGAGCCCGTGTGATGAATAGAAGCGCCTGGAAGCACTTAAGTAAGCGCTTGTTGCCTGCTTCACGATGCGCTCTAACTGTCTTTTTATTTTGCAGGTACAAGTTCGGAGCGGCTGCAGGGTGCCGGAATACCCACTGGGTTAGATGTGGAAAGGAGTAATGGCACGTGAGTATTAAAGTTCCCCAATGTCTTTAAACGCACCTGGTTTTCTTTCAGATGCGGGATGCAGCGCCGAAGGCCTCCGGAGCGTGCAAAGAGTTGGTAAGCTTTTGTCTTTCAGATGCCGGAATGCAGTGTGAAGATCTCCGGAGCGCACGAAGAGTAGGTAAGCCTTTGTCTTTCAGATGCCGGAATGCAGCGCGAGGCGTTGGTGACAGCCGATGGACCAGGTAAGTGAAGAGCTGTCACTGAACACCGTAATGCTAACCTGTTCTTTCTTGTCTTTATAGGTGTTGCTGAAGACTGGATTCAGGATGGTAAGCCTTTTTCCTTAGGCCCAGGATCAGATGCAGAAGACACGATGAGCGTTCTGCTGCAGAGGATGCAGAATAACGTAAAGCAAGATTCATAAATCGGGTGTGGTTTAAATAGCCTCCTGTAGTGCTTAGGTGTCTCCTTCCACAGCCACGCCTAGGTAAGAAAAGAGTTCCTGCTTTCCAGAAGAGTTCCAGTGTTCTGAATCTAGGGAGTGGCTCCTGCCCCACCCAACAGGAAAAGTAGTTCCAAACAGAAGAGGATCAGAGGCTCAACTGGCAGGCAAGTAAGCAGCATGGTCTGCTGCAGGTAAGTCCACCCAAGCATTATGAGCCCGGCGCTTCCAGCGCTGGGACTGGGCATATTTATGAGCCTGGTGCCACTGGCGCCAGGACTGGGTCCAAAAGGTCCCAATTGGGACTGGTTGGCACTCGGAACCTGGGTTATGGATCTGCTTCCAAGGGAGTTGGGAAAACCCTGACCTTTTGGAAGCAGAGATCATGACAGTACCCCCCCTCAAGGCCCCTCCCAAACCGGGCTTCTCCGGGGGTTTTGGCTTGTCAGGAAATGTTCGGTGAAATCTTTTGATTAGGCGAGGAGCGTGGACATATTCAGCAGGTTCCCAGGATCTCTCTTGGGGGCCGTAGCCTTTCCAGTCAATTAGGTAAAATCGTTTAGATTTGGAGATCTTGGAGTCCAGAATGCTTTTGACTTCAAACTCGAGTTCTCCATCAACTAGGATAGGTTTTGGAGATTTAGTCGGGTTTGAGGTTACACGGGTTTTAATAGAGAGACGTGGAAGACCGGATGTATCTTCATGTGCGGGGGCAAGTCCAACTTGACCGCTACTGGGTTTACTATGGTAGTGATGGAATAGGGACCAAGGTATCTTGGGTTGAATGTGCGTGGCCCTTTTAGAGGTAGATATTTGGTGGATAACCAGACTTGAACCCCTACTTGATATTGAGGGGCTTCCTTCCGATGTTGATCTGCTCCTTTCTTGTATTGTTCTTTAGCCCTTTGAAGGTGAGAAACAGCTTCCTTAAAGGCTTGGGTGATTGTAGAATGCAGGTAGTCTACTGCTGGTGTTTCAAGATCTTGGAGGGGATCCAACTCCGAGGTTCGAGGGTGACTGCCGTACAAAAGAAAAAACGGGGTTTTCCCAGTTCCCGAATGGACAGAGTTATTGTAGGCATATTCGGCTATCCAAAGGATGTCTTTCCAAGTTTTTTCAGTTTGTTGCAGCATGCAGCATAAATACTGTTCCAGAGTTTGATTGGTCCTCTCGGTTTGTCCGTCGGTCTGAGGGTGGTGACTGGTCGATAGTCTCACATCAATTTGAGCCGACCGACAGCAACTTCGCCAAAAATGAGAAATAAATTGACTACCTCGATCCGAAATTAGAACCGAAGGAAAACCGTGCAGTCAGACGATGTTTTCGAGAAATTCTCGGGCCAGAGTTGCTGCTGTTGGCAAGTCTTTGAGCGGAATGAAATGCGCCATCTTGGAGAATAAGTCCACGATTACTAGAATCGTATTGTATCCGGAGCATGGAGGTAGATCGGTGATGAAGTCCATAGAAAGCATATGCCAAGGGCGAGGTGGGATGTCAATAGGGCGTAAGAGGTCTGCTGGTCTTTCCTTTTGACTCTTGTTTTGGGCGCATACTCCACAGGACATTATAAAGTCTCTGATATCTTTTTTCCAAGACGGCCACCAGAAGTAGCGCTTGATCTTTTCTGAGGTCTTGGCCATACCGGCATGTCCTTCCATTAAAGAATCGTGATAACAAGAGATTACTTTTTTCTGTAAATCTGTGCTGGGTAGGTATAATCGTTCTTGGAAATACAATAAGTTGTCCTTTACTGCAAAGTCCTTTCCCTGCAGATGCCAATTCTGTATGTCTGCTGGAGTTACAAGTTGCCTGGCTTTATCCTTAACTTCCTCTATGGATTCTGTGGCGATTACACCCAGAATTCTTTGTTCGGGAATGATTGGTACAGGTTTAGGGTTGATCAAGTGTTCTTCCACTCCCGTGCGAGAAAGGGCATCAGCTTTACCGTTCTTTGTACCAGGTCGATAGGTAATTATGAAGTCAAACTCAGCAAAGAATAATGCCCAACGGAGTTGTCCAGAGGATTGGGCTTTTGCGGTTTTCAAATATTGCAGGTTTCGGTGATCCGTAATCACAGTAACGGTGTGTCGGGCCCCCAGCAGATAATGCCGCCAAGCCTTAAAGGCAGACTTGATAGCCAGAAGTTCCTTGTCAGTAATCGTGTAATTGATTTCAGGAGGCGAGAATTTGCGGGACCAAAATGCCACGGGATGCAACTGATTGGTTACCGGGTCCTTTTGTGATAGAACTGCCCCCATGGCAAGGCTTGAAGCATCAGTTTCCACGATGTAGGGGAGTTCGGGGCGAGGGTGTTTTAAGATTGGTGCAGAGATAAATTTAGTCTTCAAATCCTGGAAAGCTTGTTCCGCCTCGGTAGACCATTCAAAACGTTTGTTTTTCTTTAACAAGGCAGTGATGGGCTGGACTATTCGAGAGAATTCGGGGATAAACCTGCGGTAAAAGTTAGCGAAGCCTAACATGCTTTGCACACCTTTTACGGAGGATGGTGATGGCCTTTTGAGAACTGCATCGACCTTCTTTGAATCCATACGCACTCCGCCAGGTGATAATATGAATCCCAAGAATTCAACTTCAGTCACGTTGAAAACACATTTTTCCAACTTAGCGAAAAGTTTGTGTTGACGCAATCTTTCGAGGACCATTTTCACGTGTTTCCGATGTTCAGATTCCGATGAAGAATAAACGCGGATGTCGTCAATGTAAACAACAACACACACATCTATGAGCTCTCTGAGGACATCGTTCATAAAATATTGAAAGGCGGCCGGGGCATTGCAAAGTCCGAAGGGCATGACCTGATATTCAAATAGCCCATACTTGGTGCGGAAGGCCGTCTTCCATTCATCGCCCTCTTTTACTCGTACCAAGTGGTAAGCTCCTCTAAGATCCAGCTTTGTATATATGCATGCTTTTCTGACTTGGTCCAGGAGTTCAGGGATCAAAGGTAACGGATATCTATTCTTAACGGTGATCTGGTTCAGGGAGCGATAATCTATACAAGTTCTAAGGTCTCCTTCCTTTTTTGGAACGAAGAACAAAGCTGAAGAAGCAGGGGACTTGGAAGGACGAATAAACCCATTTGCCAGGTATTGATCCAGGTATTGTCGAAGGTGAAGGTTCTCAGGCTCGGTGAGGGCATAAATTCTACTACAAGGAGGAGTAGATCCAGGTATCAGGTCTATCTGGCAGTCATAAGACCTATGAGGAGGTAGAGAGTTAGCCTGATCCTTCCGGAAAACATCTTGGTATTCGGGAGGTAACTGGGAAGTCTCTGAAGAAATTGCTGCCAGTGCAACACCAGGTGGAGGGTGACAAGTAGAGACACATTCTGGAAACTGGACCGTTCTTGCTCGCCAATCGATCAGAGGATTGTGTTTCTCTAACCAAGGTATTCCTAGAATAATCTGAAACTGAGGAGCCTTGATCACATCGAACACGATCTTCTCATGGTGTCCATCTTGACTTACTAGCGTCACCTCTTGAGTGGTATGCGTTACTGGCCCGGAGGCTATCTCCGTACCATCCACCGTAGTAATGACGTCCTTTACAGCCTTGGGACAAAGAGTTAGATTCATCCTCAAAACCATTTCATGATCCACATAATTGCCGATGGCACCGCTGTCGACGTAAGCTTCAATTGCATGTAATCGATCCGGATTATCAGGGCTAATGAGGACCATAGGTATCACGAAATGCGAGGTCACGGAACTGGTTTTCACGCTCGGCAAGAGGACCTCTATTCTTGTCGGGCGAGGTTGTTTCCCTGCTCAGAGTTTGTAACTTTGGTAACTGCAGCTCCTCCTGCCTTCTTGGCAGGTTTCACCGGACAGTCTCGAAGAAAGTGCCCTGAGTTTCCGCAATAGAGGCATAATTGCAACTGTTTTCTCCTTTCCCGCTCCTTTTGTGTTAGAGGACCTTTCAGGCCCCCTATTTGCATGGGTTCCCCGGAGTCTACTCCTTTGGAAGGAGTTGGCGGTTTGGAAAATACTCGAGCATCAAACTTGGAACGATCGGCCTTCCTGTTCTGCAGTCTGTGATCTATTTGAACGACTAAGTCTATATAGTCCGAACAATCTTGTGGGGGATTCACTACTTGGGCTAACACATCTTTGAGCTCTCCACGTAGACCTCTATAAAACAGCGTAATCCTTTTGTCCTCAGGCCATTGAGTTTCCACTATCAATCTGTTGAAAGACGCAATATAAGCCAAAAGGTCTTCATTACCTTGTCGCAACGAAAGAAGCTCATTGTCCAAGGCCTGCCCCTGTGAATGTCTTGCGAACAGTTTTTCCATACTGAGCTGAAAAGCTTGAAAATCATGGAGGACCGGATCATCTTGATTTACTAGAGGGATCGACCAGTCTGCCGCATTGCCACTAAGGTACGAAAGCACGAAAGCTACTTTAGCTTGATCAGTTGGAAAGGCTGCTGGCCGGCATAAGAAATGCAACCGGCACTGATTGATAAATACTGCAAAACTCTTTGGGTCACCAGAAAATCGTTCGGGCGGAGCCAGAGGTACATTCCCAGGTAGGTTGATCTGCACTGGATTCATAGAGGATGTAGAAGGAAGATTTCCCCCAGATGCGGGTAACGGGGTCTGTCCGGCTTGTGACTGTAGCAATTGTCTAGCGAGATCATCTGTTCGCTCCTTGGAAATAATCAGTTCCCTTCTTAGAGCGTTTGTTTCCTGACGGGCTGCATGCACTTCTGCCCTTAGTTCCCCAAGTAACTGGGCTAGCTGGTCGGTATCCGAGGTTTCCATAGCGCCTGGACGGGAGTTTCGTGGTAGGCTTTGCGTTCTGTAACGCTCACCTGATTCCCGTAGAGGCGCCGGACTTGACTGGGCGTATACCGTATCTTCAAAGGTGATGTGTAACACACGGCTGGCTCTTTGGGCTGGACCTCTGTGCACTGTATGCCTGACTCGAAGGGTAAGATGTCTGCAGATACAAAATATGGGATTAAGGAACTGGGTTATTGAATGTCTCTCTCTTCTTCCCTTTCTCTTCTCCTGTAGAACCCCAAAGGTTAACGCTCTCACCTTAGGTAAGTGAATGCCGTGCTCTCCATCTGCCTCGGGGCAGGGTGCTGTAACCAGTTTCTTCACTGGATAAGGGGAGCAGGCCTCTTTACTTCAGAGGACTGCTGTCCGTCGTTTACTGCACGAACGGTAAGTTTCGAGTAATTCTAATGTCTTTAAAGTCTTTAGTAATGATGTTTCTTGTTTTGCAGGGTTCCGGCGATGGCGGATGACGGGCTGAAGTGAGTTGAAGATGGAGCCCGTGTGATGAATAGAAGCGCCTGGAAGCACGTAAGTAAGCGCTTGTTGCCTGCTTCACGATGCGCTCTAACTGTCTTTTTATTTTGCAGGTACAAGTTCAGAGCGGCTGCAGGGTGCCGGAATACCCACTGGGTTAGATGTGGAAAGGAGTAATGGCACGTGAGTATTAAAGTTCCCCAATGTCTTTAAACGCACCTTGTTTTGTCTTTCAGATGCGGGATGCAGCGCCGAAGGCCTCCGGAGCGTGCGAAGAGTTGGTAAGCTTTTGTCTTTCAGATGCCGGAATGCAGTGTGAAGACCTCCGGAGCGCACGAAGAGTAGGTAAGCCTTTGTCTTTCAGATGCCGGAATGCAGCACGAGGCGTTGGTGACAGCCGATGGACCAGGTAAGTGAAGAGCTGTCACTGAAGACCGTAATCCTAACCTGTTCTTTCTGTCTTTATAGGTGTTGCTGAAGACTGGATTCAGGATGGTAAGCCTTTTTCCTTAGGCCCAGGATCAGATGCAGAAGACACGATGAGCGTTCTGCTGCAGAGGATGCAGAATAACGCAAAGCAAGATTCATCCATCGGGTGTGGTTTAAATAGCCTCCTGTAGTGCTTAGGTGTCTCCTTCCACAGCCACGCCTAGGTAAGAAAAGAGTTCCTGCTTTCCAGAAGAGTTCCAGTGTTCTGAATCTAGGGAGTGGCTCCTGCCCCACTCAACAGGAAAAGTAGTTCCAAACAGAAGAGGATCAGAGGCTCAACTGGCAGGCAAGTAAGCAGCATGGTCTGCTGCAGGTAAGTCCACCCAAGCATTATGAGCCCGGCGCTTCCAGCGCTGGGACTGGGCATATTTATGAGCCTGGTGCCAGGACTGGGTCCAAAAGGTCCCAATTGGGACTGGTTGGCACTCGGAACCTGGGTTATGTATCTGCTTCCAAGGGAGTTGGGAAAACCCTGACCTTTTGGAAGCAGAGATCATGACAGGAGGACCTGGAAAACAGGGCCCGTAGAAACAACATCCGTATCAAAGGAGTCCCCGCCTCAATCCCAGACCAAGCCCTCCCTGCCTACATCGGTGATCTCTTCCAGACTCTCCTCCCGGACTGCGAGAAGTCACTACTGCTGCTGGATCACACTCCTAGACTGCGAGGCCGCAGGAATACCCCATCGGCGGCTAACCCTGAAGTGATCACCAGAGTACGCGTTTCCTCTATGAAACAGGAGATTATGACAGCGAGCCGCTCACATTAGCCGCCTCCACAGTCCAACGGCGGAGAGCCCTTTGGCCTCCAACAACCTTTCTGCAGGATCGGAAAATCAAATATTGCTGGCTCTACAACAAGGGTAATTCACTGGAGAAAACATGCAGTATCATGGGGGGGTGAGGCCTCAACACCCGAGGAAGATACAATTACCTCCCCGGCAGATAAATCATGCAGCTCAACTCCGAAAGCACCAGCACAGCCGCTGGATGAAAGTTCCAAAAGGAGGAAAACCTACCGCCGCACATGATTAGTAACCGACCATCAGCGCTCCATGCCGGAACCTGCACTCTTGGCACCCTTGTGTCCCATGCAATGCCCCAGCTGAGTGGATGGACAGTCACTCCGGCCCGAGGCCCCTTGGGGCCAGTTTGGTTAACTTTTGTTCTTTCCTTTCTTCTTGTCAGGCTGGGATCTTCCTCAACCCCCCTGGTTACTGGGCCCCGGTTGGCCCTGATTTGGACAAAGTTAAAACCCGGTTACAGCTGAGTCATGTCGACACCGGTTTCCCGGTGGACTTACCCGAGCACAGGATTGACCCTCTTCCGCCACCCACCTGATTACTAATGGCACCCCGCAGACCTCCCCTCCAGCGCACACTAAGCTACGCTACGTCTCATTGAATAACGGGGGACTGAACTCTCCCATGAAACCCAAGTCCATCCTTCGACGCCTGCAGGACCTTCAGGCCTCGGTGGGGTTCCTACAAGAGACCCACCTCTTAGCCAAGGACTTCGCTAGACTGCGATGCCGAGCGTTCCCAATACAATACCTGGCCTCTGGCCCCAGCAAGAAAGGAGGCACAGCGATCCTGCTAGCGAAAGGGATCCCCTTTAAGGAGAAGGAGACTCTACGTAGCCCAGATGGCAGATTCGTAGCGATTAAGGGGGAATCTCTATGGGCAACTCCACACACTGATCGCGGTCTACGCTCCAAACGATGGTCAGGAGGCCTTCTAGAGAACCCTGAAATCCACTCTCCTCTCCTTCCTCTGAGGGATTTCAATGGGGTGCCCAACCCCTCTCTGGACTGGACAGAACAGGCGTTCCATCCACCAGGGACTTCAGGTTAGCTTTGGGCCTCTGCCACTTGTTCAAAACACTGGCCGTGGTGGACACCTGGAGGGTCCTCCACCCAGACACAGCGGACTACTCATTCTTCTCCCACGTCCACCACTCCTCACCCCAAATAGACCTGATCCTAGCCAGCCGGCAGCTCCTGCAGTTCAGGGATGATGTGGCAATCGGTGCAAGAGTGCTGTCGGACTATGCCCCAATTTTCCTCACTGCAAGGATCTTCGACCCAGACCCCCCCCCAGCAAGACGCAGATGGTCTCTATATGATGGTGGTGCGCGATGCCATAGCCATGGCGATCAGCAATTACTTTAAGGAACCCCCCCCCCCCCAACCTCACCTCTACAGAAACAAGATGGGAAGCCAAGAAGGCCATAATCAGGGGGGAACTGATAGCTCAGGCTGCCGCATATACGAGGAGGCAAACCATAAACAGAAACCAGCTAGACAAGGAAATGGCGGAGGCAGATGCGACCATAAAAAAGAAGTTGTCACCCAAAGCGGCCAAAATGGTGAAGCTAGCTTGCACGAAACTGGAAGCTCACTATGCCGAGGACACAGCCCAGACCCTGCTCTGGACCAAGCAGAGCTACTACGTGAATGGCAGTAAAGCCAATAAATTTCTGGTAGGCAAACTAGCCAAAACCCACTGACGAAACCACATTACTGCACTGCAAGACCCAAAAGGTAGAACCTTGTACGGAGAAGGGGGCGAAACTACAAGTGGCGGCAGCCCATCTGGCGGACACCCTGACCTCAGCGCCCCGCCCGCAGGCCCTCCAGGAACAATTTATAGCAGACGCCCAGCTACCACACCTCTCAGAAATGGACAGATCCGCCCTGGAAGCCCCAATTACGACCGAAGAGGTGGAAGAAATACTCAAAACTCTGAAACCCAGGGCCCTGGGCCCAGACGGCTTTCCACCAAAATTTTACAAACTCTTGCACCCCCTGCTGCTGCGCCCAATGACAGAGCTCTTTATTTTCGGGACACGGGCACTATAGCGCCCTCTATGCAAGAGTCTACCACAATCATGCTACTGAAACCCAGCAAGGGCCCAAAGGAGTGCTCGTCATATATACTGATATCATACTCAAACTCAAAGGTTCTGGCAAACAGGTTGGCGCAAATCCATCCATCCATCCATCCATCCATCCATCCATCCATCCATCCATCCATCCCATCATAGATCAGGACCAGGCAGGGTTTATCAGAGGGAGAAGCACCATGGACAACATCCGTCGAGCGCTCAATATAATCGAAGTCACGACCCAAGAACGACAGGGCCTGGCGGTCTTAACCCTGGATGCCACCAAAGCTTTTGACAGGGTGGACTGGAACTTCATGCCTCACACTGGAGGCATTCCAGTTTGGCCAGATATTCCAGAAAATGGTGTTAGCAAACTACAAAGCCCCGAAAACATCACTCCGGCTGAATCAGAAAACCTCGTACCCAATCCAGCTCTCGTGCGGGTCGAGACAAGGCAGTCCGCTCGCCCCGCTGATCTTTGCTCTGGTCATGGAACCATTTGCCCAAAGGACACGAGCCAACAATCACATCACCGGGCTAGAAATAAACGGCGAACAATTCAAGAGCTCCCGGTACGCCGACGACGTGATGATCTCCATCACCAACTGTCAATCTTCCTTGCCCGCTATCCTAACTGAGCTGGAGGCGTTCGAAAGAGTGGCTGGATTCCAGGTGAAGTACTCTGAATCAGAGGCATTGGGCATCAACCTGGGCGCTCCCCTTCTAGCCACCCTCCAGGCACTCTGCCCGCTAAAATGGAGCACCTCCTCCACGGCCTACCTGGGAATACACCTCACAGCAGACCCGAAATAGCTATACACTGCTAATTTCTCCCCGTTATTCAAGAAACTGGAGCAGGACCTCCAACGATGGGACAGTCAAGAAATTTCCCTACTGGGATGGGTCACAGCATGCAAAATGAACCTCCTCCCTAGACTGCTGTACCTGTGCTCCGCTCTCCCGTTCCCCCCTCCAAAACAGGCCTTTGAACAACTACAGAGGAAGCTGGCAAAATTTGTGTGCAGGGGACGCAGAGCCAGAATACCTATGAGGGTCATGACTGGGGCCGCGAAATGGGGCAGCTTCGGGATGCCCAACCTGATTAACTATTTCCTGTCTGCCCAACTAGCGAGCGCTGCGGCCTGGGCGAGCCTGGAGGCCCCCCCAAAATGGTCCCCCATCGAGCAAACTAGATATCGGCCCTACTACATATCCCAGGGCCCCACCGGAGCCACAAACCACAGATGTTATCGTCCACTAAGGTGACACTCGAGGCATGGGCGTGGGCCAGACGGAGGAGGAAGGTGCCCAGGGGCCTGAGCCCGCACTCCCCAGTCATCTGGAACCCTGACTTCAGGCCAGGAATGGAAGCAGCTCGCTCCAGCCGATGGACACCTGGGGGCCTCCAATCCCTCTCACAACTCTACGAGGGCAACAATCCGCTCAGCTTCGAAGAATGCAAAGATTGCTTTCAGCTGACGGAAAGAGAGAGGTTCACATACGTCCCAACTTCGCCACTAGATCCCGCAGCCCATGGTCCGTCTGGGAGCCTCCCGGGACCTCCACCCACTTGGACAGGCGATGGGGGAAGGCACAGGCCGGGGTCGGATCACTAAAATGTATTACCTCCTCCAGGACATGCTAAAAGTTAGACTTCCATACATGCCCGGATGGGAGGCGGACCTGGGACTACCCATAGAAGACCAGACATGGGTGGAGATATGGTCCAGGATCAATTCAACATCCAGATGCATTACAAACAAGGAATGCGCCCTAAAGCTCCTTCGCCGCTGGTACTACTCCCCAGTTCGCCTGAACCATCAACGCTGACATAGACCCGAGCTGCTGGAGATGCTGTGGTGAGCGGGGATCCTTTTTCCACATGTGGTGGGGATGCCAGACAGTGCAATCCTTCTGGAGGGAGGTCCTGAGGATCATTGAGGACATCACCCAGCACAAACTACCGATGGAGCCGGAGGTGATCCTTCTCGGGGTGGTAAGCCCAGACTGCTATCCCAAAACAGGGCAATCTGCCAAACTGCTTACACACCTACTGCTAGCAGCTAAGATCACAGTGGCACAGAAGTGGAAAGCGCAGGAAGGTCCTCTTTTGGCCCTCTGGTGGATAAATGTTTGGGAGATCTTGGTGGCAGAGAAGGTCAAAGCGGCTAAGGAGGGGTCCCTCCACCGCTTCACCGACTGCTGGGCCCCAGTACTGAACTATCACTCCCGATTCCCGGCGTTAACTTTTCAATCCCACCTGGTATCCAACTTTCTGGGCCCCCCAAAGCCCTGATGGGTCTCCAACCCATCAGAGCATCACAGACTAAAGGGGCAACAGGGGAGGGATCACTGGGAGGGGGTACTGGTCAAGCTGCATGCATATTAACTGTAAAGGGAGTCAATAATAAATGCAATGCACAGTAAATGCTGTAACCATAATAAAGTTGTAAAAAAAAGTGTGAAAAACTCACTTTTCCTTAATCTCTCCCCTCCACTCACTCCTTTTCCTTCCCTCTCTTCCCCCTTTGTCCAGAGTCTTTCTCCCTCATTCAGCCCCCCCGCCTCTACCTCTCGTCTTAATGTGCATGCTCTTCCCCCTCACCTCACCGCTACCTACACCCATCACCCCACGTAGCACTATATCCCTCTTCATTCCCCTCACTACATCCCTGTTCTCCATTTATGCCTTATTACACTCTCTCTACCCATCCCTTACCTTTACACTCAGCCGATCATGCTTCACTCTGCTTTCACCACTATTGCCTTCCACTCCCTCCACACCCTCCCACCATACACTCACTCTCCAATTCCCCCTACACTCTTCACCTTTTACACACCCACCCTCATCGCATTCCATACCTCGGGTACGAATCGTTCTCACACAGAATACTTCACCTGCACTCTGCCCCAACTCTGCTAAGACTTCAGCACTCTGTTCTTTGACAGTCCTTCGCCTGGTCTCTCGGTCGACCCAACCTCACGCCTGCAACCCTCTCTTTCTCATTAACTCCCCTTTGAAACTGTGCTCCTGCTGGTTCTGTTTCACCCTCCACTTCCCCTTGGTTGGAACGCTCACGCGACTATGGGCAAATCTGTACATGTCCTTTCCTGAGGGCTGCGTTGCACATCTTTGCAATCCCCTTTAAGCCCCTTACCCTTTTCCAGCATGTTTTTTTGCAGTCTCTGGTGTCGTAGAGCAGGAGCTCAGGCGGTGTGTTCGCCTGTGTGTTCTCCTTCATATGCTCCTCACTACCCATCTGTTTTCCAATGTCCCACCATTTACCTGGGGTTGGTAGGTCGGGTGTTTGGTAACTCATTTACCACTTAATTCCCTGACAATTCTTGATTTCTCTTTTACCCATGCCCGGTCTGGAGTTTATTGGTTGCTCCCAGGAGCAGTTGGGGAGTTTGAGTCCTGAAACGGAAAGTTGCCGGAAACAGTATTGGGAAACATCATGCGACAAAAAGTGGTACCCTTGAAACCATGCATGGCATGTGAGGAGATAAGCGGGACTCCCACCTGTTCCCTCCCCGCCACCCCCCGGGCTCCTACCCCTTCCCAACACCCTCTTTCCACTTCTACGAAGGCTCTCTCCACAAAGGGTCATGTCCCCGACCGTCGCACAATCCGAACCTCCAGCCCCATCGGCTGGAAAGGCTACTCCACAGCCAAGTTCTTTGGGGCGAGACAGCCACTGAAGATTGCATATCTGAACCCAGAGGGTGTCCGACATTTCACCGGAAAACTTGCAACCATTCAAAAACTTAATTGAACTCCTGATACTGTGTATAGTCTCAAAAGGTGTATCACTATGGTTGTGTCAGTTCAATAATAAATGACAGTATCAGATTAAATCTTATGGTTCTGAAAAACATGCATTATCACAGATTACTATTATTCCCCAATAATTGTATTGTTCAAGACACAATTTTGGCCCCTGCCTTTTGCTTCTTTTCTAAGAAGTCCAAGGCCATATCATTTGAATGTTAGTTCCAAGGCTTCTGGCTTGACTTTCAATGTGAGGTCAGTTGCTATTTGATGTTAAATTAGCATCCTGGAGTGTTTGTGCATCTCTACTGCTTGTACGTAGTCTGTTCTGTCAATTATTACCATGTTTCCATAGCCAAACAAAGTTGCTGACACGCTGACCACATCAGAGA
Organism: Ambystoma mexicanum; assembly: GCF_040938575.1. NCBI lineage: Eukaryota > Metazoa > Chordata > Amphibia > Caudata > Ambystomatidae > Ambystoma > Ambystoma mexicanum. The sequence continues at coordinate 1,178,056,610 of NC_090923.1, forward strand.
CCGAAGCTTCAGTAACATACCGAAACGCGCTCTGCACCCAGGAGCGAGCTAGAGTGCATTGAGCTGGGCTGTTGAAGCTCTATACCCGCTGACAGCAGTGCCTGTCGATGTTGAGGCCAAAGCCGTACCAGTCAAGGCCTTAAAAAAAAGATAGTTAATAATTTATTTTTAATATGTTCCCACTCCTCTCTAGACGCATGCTTAGAAGAAAAGAGGCCTTGCCCTGTTGGAAGCATCCTCACCCTCCTTGATCTATGCCTCAGAGGGGCGCCCATGACTAATTTTTGATCTCATCTTTTTATGGTAGGAGGATGAAGAAGGCTGTGACTCGCTGCAGGAGTACAAGTGTTCATTTGCCTTAAGTCTCCTGCCTTATCTCTCCCTCTTCTAAGTAGGCTTTGCCGTTTCCACCTCCAAAGCCTTCATTTGTACATTGATTGGCAGGACCTGCAAGAATGATCCATACCATGGCCCACCGGAGACATTACACACAAATAACTGTGTGGGTTGGCAATGGCAGCCGAACATCAGAGATGGTGTTTGTCAAGCTGCACTACACCCTCTGGTGAAGTCTGTGTGAACAGTTGGTGCTGGAGGTTATCCATCTGGATGAGAAATTACTGGAGAGGATGCAATCCATTAGAACGGCTTGGAAAAATAAGATTTGGAAACCCAAATTAATGATAGGTAACAAGTGTAAAGGTAGACAAATCATGCAGATATATTTGGATGGTGGCTGGAAATGGCTAGAAGCGGTCTTCTGTATAACATGAAGCTAATATAGGTTAGTAGAACTCTGACTTTCTAGTGCATAAATGTGATATATACCTAGTACAATATTTAAAGCTGTTTTTTGTCCTGTGGAAAAATAATGGATGAACACTTTTGGTTAAGTTCACAATGCATCAAGTGCCATTATGTACCAATTCTTTGGTTTTTGATGATTTTCCACTTGAGTGAGAGTGATGCACTGCAGAACACTAGTGATGAGATGGAGAACACTTTCGATGAGAATAAAGTGGGATTTCAAATAGGCGAGGATGCTGTGGCCGTGTGAAGGTTGGAGACATAACCTTGTAAAGTTTGTGTGTGCAGAGCTGCCAATCAGCCTGCTGCAATTGATAAAGCAAGAAAAAAGCCTAACTAAAACAGATTCCTTTAGTAAGAAGTGGAAAGTGCAGACATTGACACAAGGAGATTTGAGGAGGTAGGGATGTTTCAAGAAAAAGTAGGTACTTTTTACCTTTATTAGCAATTCATGCTATTTGATGGAGCTTCTAAAAATAATGTAAAACTTCATGGTAATAAAGAAGAGGGTGTAGGATAAGTGTATAGTAGAATCTCGCTTTAGACAGTGGGCAAACGCGGCCTTTTTGATCATGGAACATGAAATATCCATACAGCATGAGAGGTAGATCACTTTCTTGTGCGTAGCAGGGTGCTCTACCTCAATAAGAAATAAGAATTACTGAACATAGTGGAGGGACCTGACTTTAATGGGATAAGACAATTATTTCTCTGCCTAAACGGCTAAAAGTTCTTTCTGAAATGCCTGGTCCTATGAATACATATTTGTGATTTCCTTGTCTGTGGCATCAACATGTCCCAAGATCTGCTGTGGTAGTGCACTCTACAGAACAGTAAGACCACAGCCTACTTGTGGCTAAAGGACCGTTCTGCCATGTGATCATGTGATGGTGGTAGGATGCCATCCATGTGGCAGAAGGCGAATGACCTCCAAATATGTGGGACAAAATCTATTACTGAACACCAGGACAGTAGCATAACATTCTTCCAGAGACATGCCATCCCTAGAACAGTGATCTCCACATGAAATGGAGCCAACAACTCCACGTGGCACTGGAACAGTGTCCCCATGGGACAGCAGGAGAGTATGCTCCAAAGCATGCATCTTACCTTGATCAGATCCAGATCCTCGGCCTGGCATATCATTAATTGGAAGCCCAGACGGGCCATCTCTGAAGAAAGAGCAAGAGAAACAGCAGTTATTCACAGGATCACAAAGCCTGCGGCACTGAATGTACGCCTTCTATGCAAAGCACTCAAAGCATTCCCGCTAGGTGCTTACAGAAATGGTTTGGCTCTACACCAAACTCTATAGCAGTTTTGTTTCTCACGGTGTCCAACATACCCAAAGCTGTGGTATTTCGTTAAATTGATCCCTTCACACTATACAGGTAGAACAGGATTCCAGAATTCACCACATAGCCTCCCCACATAAGACCAGCACAGTGCCTGCATTACTTATGTAATTTCACTCCTTGCTGGAGCAAGGTGAATATATGAAAACTTGACACCTTTTTTTCTACTCACATTATCCATGGCAAAGGTTTCCAAATAACATTATTAGACTAGGCAATTTCTGCTCAGAAACATATGGCATGGAGCCACCCAGAAGAGGTCCCACATCCTGTTTGGAGTGAATGGGGAAACTGCATTTTGGCTATGCAAATTAGCTCAAAAGCATGATTTTTGCTCCAGAAAATGACCTTGGTCATATAGAGCAGCGCCATTTTAGCCATAGCAACCCAAGACATACAGCTCTCAAGGAAATCCTCAATATATTTCAAACACAGACAGCATAAACTGAAGGTGCCCCAAATTCTTTCCAGGCTCTGGGATAAGGGGAGCGAACATATTTGTAACGTAATCTTAGTGGTCTTCTATTATGTGCAGCTTAGTATCCAGGGCAGTGCTTGTAGTGGGTGGGCAAAGTGGAAGCATATTCAGAGAAACTGAACATGTATTAATGATAAGGCATATTATAGGCTGGATGTAAACTTGGATGTGTGAAGACTGAGAAGTAATCCAATCGTACGGAGCAAAATGATAGAAGTGAGTGGTGTTGGGTGGCAGAATATTGGTACTCAAAGATAGAGTAAGTTAACAGATGGGCTTGGGATGTGCTCCAGCACTGCCTTGAACCATGAAGTCTGAGTACGGGAACAGGTTTCGCCTCCAAATCCAACCCTGTGATTAGTAGAAAGGATAGTGTGGGAAGGTGAGGGGAAGGAGGGAAGTCAAAATCTGCGCACCAACACACTTAGGCCCAGTCAAGAAATAGGATGGTCCATGAAAGTGGTACAGTATACCACATTTGTTGACAGGAGGCGACTACTGGGTGATAGGATCAAAACAAATACATGCATCATACACTTCCATCAGGCAGAGCCGGTGACTGCAGGCCCCCAGATTCAGGTATTTGAACCCTCCGTGGGCCGTGTGTTTTCTGCCCATTCTTGGGCTGCCATCATTGTTTTTCCCCCTTGTGTGTTCTCCCCAGCCACCTCTCTCCCCTTCCGTGTTTCTCCTTGTTGCCCTCCCTCCTTCCCGCCTCCAAGCCTCCCAGCTCCCCCCTGATTGGCTGGAGCCCTGTGTCTCCTCCAGGCTAGCCTGCCTGCAGTCCACCGCGCTCGCCACTTCCATCAGGCAGAGCCGGTGACCGCAGGCCCCCAGATTCAGGTATTTGAGCCCTGCGTGGGCGTGTGTTTTCTGCCCATTCTTGGGCTGCCACCATTGTTTTTTCCCCTCTGTGTTCTCCCCAGCCCCCCTCTCTCCCCTTCCGTGTTTCTCCTTGTTCCCCTCCCTCCCTCCCTCCTGCCTCCAAGCCTCCCAGCTCCCCCCTGATTGGCTGGAGCCCCGTGTCTCCTCCTCTTATTGGTGCTACCAGGGCAGCCCCTGCCCGTCAGCCCCAACGGCTAAAAGCCCCCTTAGGCAAAGGGCGGCTCCCTCCTGTGCGGCCCCCGGTGTGTCTGCAGGGGGCGCCAGGCGCCATTCCACCGCTCCATCTTGTGAGCTCCACCTGCTTCCTCGGCCCACCCCACCCCTACCTGTTCACTTCCTCGCAGTGTGGCTACACTTCTTTGTGTTCTGAATTTGTGGTAAACTAGGGTTTTTCTCCCCCCCGCAGGATTTTCAAACTTAGGTGGCCTCTCCACTGTATACCTGATACGCTTACTGTGTTCCGAATTTGTGGTAAACGTGCCTGCCGCTCTCTTCCTGTCTGCTTGCGCTTGTCCCGTCTCCTCCCCCCCACCACTCCCTCCTATTCTATGGTGCTCTCTATCTCACCGATCTTTTCTAACTGCTTCTCCATTGACTATCCTGCTCTCCTCACTAAAGCTGGTAGGAAAAAGTTTAAAAAGGACATCCTGGTCTCCAACCCAGGCCTCCCTATCGCTGACACCTACACTAGTGCCTCCTCCAAGGAAACTCTCACTGACATCCTCTTTTTCGTGCCTTCACCTGACCTATGGACCCCTTCATATGGTCTCTGTGCTCTCTCCTTTCTCCTCTTCTCCCATTAATGGTGGCACCCGTTGGGATGTCCTCTTGGCCTCCTTCCACTCCTCTAAGGCCATCATTAATGTCTACGCTAATGGCACCGTCTTGGTCCAAGGCCCTCAGGCCAACCTTCACCTCTTCGATAGACGCTTCCCACGCCTCATCAACTTCCTTTCCTCTCCTGCTGTGCCCCCTCCTGTCCTCGACTACCTTGCCTCTACCCTCCCTCCCCACCTCCTCTCGTGCTCCTTCACCTCCGCAGGGTGTACCTCTGATCTGTACCCCTCCCCGGAAGTCCTTCAAAGATGGCAACCTTCTCCACATTGCCACTCTCAATTCTCGCTCTGCCGTCAAACATTCCTCTGATATCTGCCGCCTTCTTGAGGAACTTGATCTTGACGTACTCGGTCTCACTGAGACATGGTTCACGGCCAGCTCTGTCACCAGCTTTGACACACTCCTCCCCAACGGTTACAAGATCCTCTCCGTGCCCAGGCCCAACCGTGCTGGGAGGGGGTGTGGCCCTTATCTTCCCCGAGTGGATTCCTGCCACTGTTACTCCCACGCAGACCTACTCCTCTTGAATGTCTTGTCTGCTGACTCACTCTCTCTCGCTCTCTCTCCTGGCCATTCCCTTACCGTGGCTATCTATCTATCGGCCACCTGGTCAAATTTCCTCCTTCCTCTCCGAGTGGGCGGACATCTCCTACTCACTCCTGTCCACAACCACTCAACTCCTCTTTCTTGGAGACTTCAACATCCACCTGGATGCCTCCTGTCCCCCCCCTCTGGACTCTTTCGCGATCTCTGCGACTCCCTCTCCCTCTCTATTCTCCCGTCTGGGCCGACTCATTCTGCAGGGCACACTCTTGATGCCCTGATCTCCTCTGACCTTCCCCTCTCTGTCCCTCTCTCCACTCCTCTCTCCTAGAGTGATCACTTTCTCCTCTCCTCCCACCTCACCCTCCCTACCCCACAGGCAAGGCCACCCCCATCACTGCCACCTTCCTTCTCGGTCATCCGACCCGTGAAGCGCGTGTCAGTTAAGGCTTTCGCTGCCACCTTCTTGCCCCCTCCTCCCCCTTCGGCTGACTCCCACCCTGACACAGCCCCCTCCACTCTGCTATATCCGATACCCTTGATATCCTTGCCCCGTCATGAGAATCTGCCTGAAGCCCAAAGCCAAATCTTTAAAATCTGCAAGGAGCTGGCCAACCCTGCAGCAGTCTCTACCTCTCCTGTCCCCTCCCAGGCCCTCTGCACGGCACTGGCCTCTCACTTCATTTCAAAAACTCAGGACATCCTGTCCTCACTCTCCTCCCATCACCCCCCCCTCTATTACCTGCCCTTCCTCTGGCTCTTCTGCAGCCACCCCTCCTCTCTCCTTCCCTGCCTTTCCCCTTATTTCTGCTGACGAGGTTTCAAGACAAGTCCGATCTATGAAAGTCTTGTCAAAACAGGTCCACCCCTGTTCCTCCAAAACTATCAAGGACCAACATCGACTCCTTGGCTCCTGCCCTTGCTGACTTCTGCAATCACTCCTTCGCCTCTGGAGTCTTCCCCATCCCCTCTCAAGCACTCCCTTCTGCACCCCCTTCTTAAGAAACCCTCTTCCGACCCTTCCTGCCCAGCTAACTATCGCCCAATCTCTATCACTCCCTTCCTCGGCAAGCTCCTGGAGAAACTGGCCATCTCCCAGCTTAATCTCCATGCTGAATCTGTTGGTAGTCTTCATGACCATCAGTCTGGCTTCAGAGCTGCCAGAAGCACGGAAACTGCTCTCCTGAACATCCGTGAGGACCTGCTCTCGAACCTTCACTCTAACATTCCATGTGTTCTCATTTTGCTTGATCTCTCTTCTGCCTTTGATACTGTCAACTATACCATCCTGCTCAACCGTCTCTGTGATAACCTGGGTATCACTGGTCAGGCTCTGGCGTGGCTGACTTCTTTCCTCTCAAATCGACCCTCCCAGGTCCAACTGGGGTCTTTCCTCTCTGACATCTTTTTCTCTACCTGTGGTGTCCCTCAGGGATCTAACCTCTCTCCCTGGCTGTTCAACCAGTATCTGGCACTTCTCACCCACCGCATCGCCGCTCTCTGCCCCTACTTTCAGTGCTATGCGGATGACACCCAGCTCATTTTCAGGCTACCCTCGGCCTCCTCTTCTCCTTCCCTCATCTCTGACTGTCTTTCTGCTATTCAGGAATGGTGTGCCGCCAACGACCTCTGCCTTAATGCCAGTAAGACTGAGATTCTACTCATCGGCACTCCCACTCCCTCCTTCCCTGCTGCTCTCTGGCCGGCCTCTCTGGGCCCTCTTCCTGCTCCTACCTGCAAGGCAAAAAACCTTGGGGTCATCTTCGACTCCACACTCTCCTCTCATATCCGACGTCCCCTAAGAAGTCACACTACCAGCTACACCTCCTCAGAGGTATCCTTCCTTTCCTCTCCTTCCCCCAGAAGCTCACTGTCTCTAGAGCCCTGGTTCTCTCGAAGCTGGACTACTGTAACAGCCTCTATCTAAATCTGCCCGCCTCTACTCTCCGCCCTTTGCAACTCATCCAGAACAGCACTGCGGGACTTGTCCTTGGCCTCAAGCCCAGGGACCGGATCTCTCCATGACTGAAATCACTACACTGGCTCCCAGTGACTGCGAAGATAAAGTTCAAAACCCTCTGCATTGTCCACAAGGCCGCCTGGGGCCTTGGGCCAAAATACCTTCAACTCTCTCTTCCTAAATATCTTCCTTCTCGAGCTCTTCGCTCATCCGCCTCCAACTCCCTCAGGGTCAGCCGCTTCTCCAAACAACGAGTTGGGGGCAGATCTCTCTCTGCTGCAGAGGCCTCCCTCTGGAACAGCCTTCCTGCCTCCCTGAAACTTAAGGAGAACCATGTCCGGTTCCGGAAGCACCTCAAAACCTTCCTCTTTGCCTCCGCCTTCTCTCCCCCTCTCCCCTGCTAATACTACTGAAACTGTACTGAATCTGCAACTGGGCCACTCACCGTTCTTGGTCCTTGGCCCAGCCACTCTCCCCTGCACTTCCTCCCCGGCAACCCCTGCACTGCGGGACTGTGTCTGTATCCCTACAGCCCCCCCTTCCCAGCACTTGTCTGCACTTCCGTCGCACTTGCCACCAACTGGCCCTTGTTATTTATCCTGTATGCTAATCTGTACTGCACTTTCCCCTCTCCCTTTCCCCCCCCATGCACTTGCGCGATCTGAATAACACCTGGCCTAGTAGGATCGTTGTCTGTCTCCCCTCGTCCCCAGCCCCTCCCACCCCTGCCTCATCGCACCGTGAAACACTTGTTTATAGGCGCCTTACAAATGCCATATCATATCATGTGCTCCAAAATGACTAATTGGCATGGGACCATTCAGGCAAGGGAAGGAAGTTATTTGAGCAGCAAGCACAACTGGAAACTTCACAACATGCATTACTTTTCTGCTTGCGTATCAGATTTCCAACATAAACATTGAAAATAGGGCCCCACAGCTAGTGTGGTAAAGTGATTTACGAGGTCTATGTGAAAATGTACAGTCACATTTGGTGGGTGGCTGGAAACAGACCCTCACTGCATAAAACGAACCAGAAAATGTTCAGCTTGATAATGAGTAAACAAAGGTTGGAAAATAATTCAGTGCCACAGTGCAGTAGATAATAAACTAACCACATAATCATGGTCTTACTTCGCCCTTCATGAAGTAGCTCCCCCATGGTTAATTGCATTTGGTAGACCTACAAAGTAAAGTAAAAGAAATCCAAATTTTACAAGATGGTAAAAGGCTACACCTCATTCGGTTGGAAGAACAGCCACGTTTTTAGGATAATTTGGCAGAATTATGCGGTTACAGGCTTGGACAGGCCATGTAAAGGAGTTCCAGGCAAAGGGCAATGCATCTTTGGCGAGCGTGAGCTGCTTGCAAAATCTTGATTTTGTCAAAGAGCCAAATCAAGGATCGTCAATAACTGCATGGCACCTTTGACGTTGCATCCGGGTACATTGTAGTGAAATGCTTACATATTTCTCATTATCATATAAGTGACTAACATTAACCTCTTTGAGCCTGAAGAAGGGCCAGTACTCGGCATCAGAAAAAGCGGGGTTGCAGGTACTGAGAGCTGGGTTGCAGGTACTGAGAGCTGGGTGGTAGCAGCCCATATAAAGCACAAGTTGAAATGACTCCTAGGATTTGTCAGTGTACCTTTAATTGTAAGGAGCATCATTTTACATGATTAGATCATGTTTTTTTTATAGCAAGTGCTCTATTACCCAATCCAATGTACTAAATGATTCTCTTACAATGGTGCAACATACCTTTAAGGTAGTGATCAATAAATACCATCTGAGAGGCCAATCTATTTATTGTAATCAACTGATTTGTGTCCGATGTGAAAAGCTAGAAAAAGTTCCTACTGACTTTAATTGGCAAAGTAGCGTAGCGATATACAAGATTTTATGCTTCCCAAAGCTTTCGTATATTTTCTGAAATTCTCCATATCCACAGGGCAATAGGATTTCCAAAGAATCGAAGGGACATTAAGAAGCCGACCTGGCAAGAACAAATGCAGTACATCACAGTCTACAACAATTTGTCCTGCAAAGTTGTTAATAACTGGAAATTGGAGAGTAAGACGGATTACCCTCCAGGTAACTTAAGCAACTAGGAGCATGGAAACCGGTGACGGTAAATTGGAGTGGGAAGGTGAACAGTCCCTGCATAAACAACTCCTGGGTGGTAAGGCTTTGCAGAATGGGACTTGCAAAGTTTATGAAGTCAAAATACAAAGGAATTAAAAAGTTACATGACATAGCACAGGTGGGGGACGGGGGGAGGTTGAAAACAATCAAAGCATTGGGGAGAGGTAATAATTTCAACTTTGCAAAGAAGATAACACTTGACATGCTGCAACAGCACAGTTGGGGGCATAACGTGGGCCTACACAAAAGCTCAAATTGAGTTAATGTATTTGGGGGCAGAAAAAGAAAATTAAGCCAATTTTAACCCTTTAGCAAAGGCACTGGCAGCTCTCGCAGCAACCCTGCTAAAGATTAAAACTGGCAAGCAGCAAGTTAAATAAAGTTTGGCGCTCATTCAATAGAAGTACCCTCATAGGGTATATAACTCATGCCACAGGGGGAAGAAGAAGAGACAACTCACTTTTCCTTCCAACTCACTTTCCTCTACCCCCCCTCCTTTCATCCACTTTCCCCTTCCTAGCTCCCCATCTCTTTCCATGCTTGCAATCTTGGCCTCTACCTCGACTCCTTCCTCTCCTTCTCCCACCATATCTCCCTCGCCTCTCGTGCCTGTCGTCACCATCTCCGACATTCGCAAGATCTGCTCCTTCCTCACCTTCCATGCTTCTAAACTATTAATCTCCACCCTCATTTTCTCTCGTCTCTTTTACTGCTCTTCTCCTCTTTGGATGCCCTGTCCCTCCCCCTCAAATCCATCTGCCACTACTCTATCCTTACACTGTGTCTCCTCGGTCCTCGTGACTATTCCCCTCCTCACTCTCCCACCTTGGCTGGCTTCCATTCCTCTCCCAACTTAAATTTCAATTCCTCGGTCTGGTTTTCAAATCTCTCCATGACCTCGCTCCCTCATACCTCTCGTCTCTCCTCTCATTTTGCACTCCCTGCCCGTTCTCTCCGCTCAGCTGACCTCTTACTCACTGTACCCCCTTCCCCATGTGCTCCTCACGCTTTCGTTCCTTTCAGCTCTTGCCCCCCCTCCATTGGAATTCCTTACCTCTCCAAATCCGCTCCACCTCCACCTCCTTCCGCACCTCCTTGAAAGCCCTTCTCCACTCCCAACCCCCCCAACCCCCCCCCCCCGACTTCCTTCCCTACAATCTCTCCTCTCCAGCTTCGGTGTCCCTCTCCTATCTCCTTTCTACTCTCCTCTCCCCTTCCTTCCCACTCCACCTGAATTTGTATCAGATATTTCAAATTGTTCCTCCCTCCCTTTACTACCTCCTCTCCTTTCCTCCTCACCCTTCCCTCTCCTCCTCCATCTATGTACATTGTTCTTAATATTGTCTAACTAGTTTGTTTCATGATTGTAAATATGCTTGATTATTGTAACTTGTTATATTGTAAAATGCTTTGGATTAAAGCGCTATATAAACCTAATAAACATAAGATAATAAACATAACCACCGTTGCCCAAGATGTAGGACAGATACGAGGGAGGTTCAATATTATATATGGATGTGCTATAATAAAACAAATAGTGGGACATACTCCAACAGAAGGTCTCAAAAGAAGTCAGATGGAGAGTGGAGACCAATCAAAAGTTGATTCTCTGGAAATGGGGATAGCACGGAAGCCAACAGATATACCAAACTTAAGCAGCGTCTTAATTATAGCAGTCTCTCAGGAACTTACAAAGTAGTTGATGCCAAAAGATAACATGGTGTTCTGGAATAGAGCAGAGCAAACACATTTTGAAAATTAAGTAGCATGTGGGAGTGTATCACTAGGAGCCATGACAGGAGGGCATAATGCTATGCAAGAAGCGGAAAGTGTCTCAAGGGTAACTGCTAAAGAACAAAATTACTTACCTCCGAGTAATGTTCTTTCTGACGGAGGTTCCTCCCACAGATTCCTCATCTATGATAGACTCCCAAAGCAGTAGGTAAATCTGGAGGAGAGAGGAAGAGCCAAAAAGACCAAAAACTAAGTGCTGCCCTACCAAAACAGGCACCGTGTCCCGGAATGGAATCCCAGCAGGAATGCTAGGCGAACGTGGGCGGGCAGAGATGCCCATGTCGCCGCTTACCAGATGTCCAGGACAGGGGCTCCTCTCTGCAGGCTTAGCTGGCAGCCACTCCTCTTGTAGAATGTGCCCAGCGACTCAGGGGCATTCTCACCAGCCAGATCATAGCATTACGAGATGCAAAGAATTATCCAACTGGACAGGGTCTGTTTGGTGACAGCCCTGCCAGCATGAGCCCTAGAATAACCCACGAAAAGCTAGTCATCTTTCCTAGCCTCTCTCGTATGGGAGATGCAAATCTTACGGCCAGCACTGGGTCCAACCAATGGAAACATCATTCTGCCTTGGAAGGACAATGTGGAGGGGAAAAAAAATAAAAATAAAAAAATAAATAAAAACACACACAGGAAGGTGGATCTTCTGTGAGTGATGGGAATTCCTAGATCACTTAAGGCAAAAAGGAAGGCCTCACTCTAAAAGTCACCTTCTCGTTGGAATAAAACAAAAGAGGAGGTAAAACGGACAACACCTGGAGCTCACTCACCCGCATTGCAGAAGGGATGTCAACCAGGAATATCACCTCAAGGGGGAGTTATCTAAAAGAACAGTAATTAAGGGGCTCAAACGGTGCACCAATGAGGAATGTCAAAACTAAATTCAAATCCCACGCTGGAAGAAACAGGCAGGGAGGGAGGAAACTGGTTAAATAAACCCTGCACGAACTGCATAAGAGTGAGGATTGTGAAGATCAAGCCGTGTTCTGAGAACCACTTGAAAACCGAAATAGCAGCAACTTAACCTTTTACAGTGACAATCTGCAGGACAGTTTGGGCCAAGGATAGCAGAAAATCCAACACACGGAAATACCGGACAAGATCAAGGATCCAGATCCCTCTCCCGGCACCAAATGGAAAATGTACACCATCTGTAGGAATACATGGATTTCGTAGTGGGCCTTGTAGCGGAAGGAGCAGATCGAGGATGTTGTCCGACAAGTTTTACTCCTGGCATAGTAACCAAGCATGAAGTTTCAGGCTGCTGAGGTTCGGTGCAGGACCCGCCCCTGGGACTGGGAGAGCCACTCTACTTTACATTCTCCGGGCCCCAGTCCATAGCGATCAGGAGCAACGTGGTTCCTAATAGGCACAATCTCTTGACAACCAGTGGAATTACAGGAATTGGCAGGAAGGCATGAAGGAGTTTGAATGTCCACTCGACAGTGTGTGGAGCCCCCCCCCCACCCCCAAAGAGGATCCTGAAGAGGAAATTCCCTGGAGCAGAACAACTCGCACTAGAAGCAAAGAGGTACACTTGAGGAGTCCCCCACATGCAGATCTCCAGAACCTCCTGGCAGAGCACCCATTTATGGGAGGTCGAAGCCTATCTGCTCAAGGCATCATACACTCTAATTCAGCCAGATGGGCAGCTGTCAGAGAGACGCTGTTCTCCGGAGCCCAGAACCACAGTCACATTGTTCTCTGCACAGAGACAAGGATCCAACACCACCACATTAGTTGAGTTAGTGCACGGCCAACGTGTTGTCTGTCTGAACCAACACAGTCTTCCATTTCACAGTGGGGAGGAACACGACCAGGGCCAGCCCGATTGCCCTCAGATCCAGCACTGTCACTGTCGCCTGGGGCCCATTGTTGACAAAAAACAACAAGCCTTTCAGTAAGGTGCCCCATATGGCGAACTACAAAAGATTCTTAGCCACCTGGTCCACGACCTGTAAAATGTCTGACTTGTGTGCTTTGAAATTGTGACCATTGGCAACGGAGAAACCACTGAAGCAATATCATGCGCAGCCTCGCCTCCGGCATCATTAGGAAGCAGGAGTACATGGGGCCCAGAAGGCGCAGGAAAGCCGAGGCCAGGACTTTTTTTCCTGGGATTGGATGCTATAGACTGTCCTAACGATTTTCACCACTCAGTTCTCTGGTGGGAAAGCCCTGCCCTGGCAAGATTCCAAGACCACTCTGTAATTCGGAGGGACTGGGATGGGCAAAACATGAGACTATTTGAAGCTCAAGGAAAAGCCCAGGCTGTGCAATAGAGTATATGTGCGGAGTAAATGTTCTGACACTAGATCCGGCGAGTGAGTTCGGATGAGCCAGTCATTCGGGTAGGGAAAGACCGGAATGCCCCGACTCCTGAGGCGAGCCGCCACCACTGCTAGCATCTTGGTGAAAACTCTGGCAGCCGAAGAAAGACCGAACAGGAGAACTTTGAACCGGTAGCGATGTTGGCCCACCATGAACTTCCAGCACTTGCCGTGCTTTTGATGGAAGTAGGCATCCTGAAGGGCCAGTGATACCAACCACTCCTGCAGATCAATGGCTTGCAGGATCTGAGCCATTGTAACCATCTTGAGCTTGCGCAGGAACAAGTTCAGCAGTTGCAGATCCAGAATAGGGGTCAAGCCTCTGTCCTTCAGCACCAGAAAATAGGTGGAGTACCAACAACAGCCTCGTTCAGAGCAAGCTACCAGCTCGATTGTGGTCCTTGAACACTCTGGGCTGAACAAGCAAAGATCACCCCCACACCCAACTGGTGTTGAGTGGCATAGCCCGTTACTAAGGTTTTGCGTCCTGGGGTACGGCAGGACGGTAGCCATGCCAACACTCTGGGCACCTCTACATCTCAGGAAGCACCTGCCCTGCATCCTTCCTGGGGCAGACGGACCACAGCCTCTTGGGGCACAGGAGGGGGAGGGACAAAACACCCTAGCCTGAGATGAAGACTGTGCAGCAAGCCCACCAACAACCTCCACCCGCCCCAAGGACTTACCCTTTGCCTCTGATGACTTTACCTTCTGGATGGAGTCATCCACCGTAGCTCCAAAAATATTTTGGCCATTGAAAGGCATGTCCAACAGCTCGACCTGAACATCGGCCGTAACTCTGGATGCCCTCAACTAAGTGGCATCTGACCACAGTGCTCGAGGTTATGGATCTGCCCAAACAATCTGCAGTGCCGAGTCCTGATTGCAACATCTGGCAGGCAGTCTCCTTGCCATCCAAAGACAGAAAACCGTCCCTCTTCTGTCCTTCAGGGACATGTTCAGTCACATTGGCTTCAACCATCCAACAACTGATTAAGAACTTTGTCACATTGCGCAAGAGGCATTCAAGTCGCTTACTTTCCCCATTCAGTGGAAGGGAAGGTGGAGGTTCTCAGACTACCGCGAGCTGAATCACCAAACTCTCTGGTGAGGCATGAAAGGAGAGAAACACTGGGTCCAATGGGGCTGTTCAGTGCTTCTTTGCCAGTTCTCCGTCCACTGCAGGGAACAGAGGCTTCTCCCACACTTCCAGCATGGGGCCTCTACTGCCACATTGAAGGGCAGGAGTGTCTCCTTCTTGGGGGAATCTTCCAAAATATTGCACAGTTTGTACTGAACCTTGGAGCTGGACATAGCTAAAAGGCGGCAGAAAAGCGACTAAGGCTTTTCTGGGGTGGGAGCTGGCAGAATGTCCATCTTTGGGGAGGTAGCGAGGCCACTGGCGATATGCAGGTCTTCAGCCAGTACATCTTGGTCACTCTCCTTGTCATAGATTTCATACATCCTAGATATGAAAGTGTCCATAAGCAGTGTAGCTTATTTCCGTGGATCGACAGTTTCAAAGGAGAGCGGCCCTGACAACATCTGAACTGGCGCCGAGGCCTCGACACATGAAGGTGGGGCCAGTTTGTGCAGAGTAACCTCGGCCGTCTTCTGGTCCAGGCCCGAGTCTTTAGCTGGGAGGAGCAGACAGCAGCATTGCCCGAGCTGAAGGCCCCAGAGAGAGGAGTTGCCTTGGCAACAATGTTTAGCATCTTCTTACGGAAGTCCTCTGAGGTGGAGGATTGGGTAGGAAAAGGTACCTACGCGGCCGCTAAGAAGAATCCATGGGGCTGTGGCTCTACAGAAGGAGTGTCGGTGCAAGTACTCATTCGCGGAGTGGGACCTCTTCCAATGCAGCTTCTTTTCCTCTTCCTTCTCCACGCAGAGTCACTCGGCCTTCGGAACGGCAGTCTGCACTGTGCAAAGAAATCTAAGAGGGTTGGGGGTGAGGCTCTGGAACAGCCCCAATTATGAAACATGTATCTGTGCAGGCACTAAAAAGTTAACTGCATTCAAAACACTTGGCCGAGGTGGGTGGTTGCAGCAGCACCTGGCTCGGGAGGTCTGTACCTGGGGTGGCGACTGCCACAGAGGCAGTGGTTCGGGTGTTGGAACGGAGCGGATGGGCTGGGCATTAGCTCTGCTTCTTCACAATTCCGTCATCCTATTGGTCCGGGAGTGGAGAAGTGCCGACACAGGCGGAGATCTGGATGCATGGAGACGGTGCATCTAAAAGACCAAGGTGCAGACCAGTCATGGGAGATCTGAAATTTCTATATAAAAAAAAGGTATGAGTTTTAAGTAAATATATGGATTAGCGCAAAAGTGTGTGAAGCATTGCATACTCGCCTGGCACGTTCTTGCACTCACTGATAGTTGTGAAGATTCCAGACCAAGTCTCCAGGCAACAAGTCACAGCAGACATCAAGAGGCTAATGCTGGCACAGGAGTCTGCTAAGAAGCAATCCCAACAAGTGATAATGCAGGTGCATGTTGTATCTGAAATTGGTGTCCAGTGGACGCTTGGCTACAAAAATTAATCTACAACAAATGCTGTTGTAATGAAAACAGGAAATCAAAAGCAGGGCAGACAACCTCTGTAAGTCTATTACTGATTTAGATAAGCATGTCTTAGCAGCGGGAAAGGAATTGGACGAGGAAGAGACCAATAAGTGTGAACGTGCGCATGAACAAGCTGTTCTCGTAGTGAAAGACCTCCATGAAGGCTCATCAGGATTTGGTTTTGGCAAAGCAAGAGGACAATCATTTGCACCAAAGGAACGTTCAGATTAGAGGGATGACAAAACATATCCGTGATCAAGACTTGGAAGAGTACATACAGGGCCTTTTACCAATCATTTTACATATTTCTGATGAATCCAATATGTTAGTGAATCGCACACATATGGACTACTTGTCCCGCCAACAAAGAAAGGATCTCCTTCCAGATGTGCTGACTGGTGGACACTTATCAACCAAAGGAGCACTTTATGGCAGCCGAGAGAAAATTAGGAACTATCCTGTTTGGAGACACTTCTCTCTCCCTATACCAAGACCCTCCAATAACCACCCTTAAAAAAAGGAAAAGTCTGGCTATGGTGACAGGCTGTAATGCTCACCTGGCTCCCACGGAGACGCTGGTCTAGTCTGGGTTGCTGTGGCCTCTTCAAGCGTGAAGCGCAGAACTCGGACCACCGATTGAACATGACCCCCAAATCTTGCTTGTCTGGCCCGTAGGAATATCCTTCTGCAGATGAGAAAGGGGAATTAACTGTCTGCAGAATAGTGTGCTTGCTTCCCCTTTCCCCCCCTTCGTTCTTCTCTGACTTCCTCCAAAACCCCCGGTTTAAGCTCACCTTATGGTTTCGAAGGATGAACTCTCCATCCTGCTTCTGGTGCAGGGGCGCGTGTTCGTCCAGTTACTTCACTGGTTTTCAGAGTGGCAAAATCCACTTGACTTTTCGGAGCGATACGCCGTAAGTATGAAGATTCAAAAGTTCAAGTGTGAGCCTCTTTTAACGTTGTCTTCCTAACCTGTGATCTGTCCTTTATTTCAGGTGCAGAACGAAGGCGATGCGTTGAGGGGTTAAATTGCTGACGGTAAAATCAGGTGAGTTAGTGATGAGGGTGACCCCTCTCAATGTCTTTATAATTCCCCAGTAATGTCTTTTGTCCTTTCCCCATAGGGGCCGGGGTGCGGTACCTGCCAAAGATGCGGCGCCGACCCGAAATGTGGAATGGTTCACCACGAAAAGCCGGTAAGTATTATGGCTGAAAATTCGGCTTTCCTCCTGTGTTCCCTCTGCTCAGCTTTTGTCTCTTCTTCTCTCCCCTAGGTGCAGAGATGTGGCGACCAGTGCTGACAGCCGCGATGGAGCCGGGAGATGTCTCGAGGACAGGTGAGTGAAGCGCGGCGCTGCAGCGAGCAACGCGATGCTTTTAAATGGTAGTCTCTCTTCAAGAATGCTGGCGTGAAGATTCCGGATGCAGGTAAGAAGTTTGAATAAGTTCTTGGTTTTCACCTTTCTCTTCTCTTCTTTCCTTACAGGTGTTCCAGGTTCGAGGCGGGCATGGCTGGAGTCCAGGAGCAGGAGCAGACACAGTGAGCATTCAGCTGCTGGGATGCAGAACAACGCGAAGCACGTGTGGCTGTCCGGGCGTGGCTTAAATAGCCTTGGAAGAAGTCCCAGATAAGTATTCTTCCACAGCCCCACCCAAGTAACAAAATAGTCCCTTCAGAAAAATAGTCCCTCCTAAGCCTCATTTGGCTTGGGTCTTCATGCAGCATGGTCTGCATCAGGTGAGTATGCAGCATGGTCTGCATCAGGTAAGTGCACCAAACACTTTCCTTTATGAGCCTGGCGCCTATGGCTCCCGGGGGTGCTGGGCCTGGCCTGGTGCTCCGGGGGTAGGCATCATTATTATTATTACCTGAACTTGTAGAGCGCACGGTCGCCCGGGGGCATCATGACAGCCCGCCCCCCACCCCCCAAGGCCCCTCCCAAGGTCGTTCCCTCTGGAGGTTTCGGTTTGTTTGGGAAATTCCGATGGAACCTTTTAACTAGCCGAGGTGCATGTACGTGGTCGCTGGGTTCCCAAGACCTTTCCTGAGGCCCATACCCCTTCCAATCAATTAGATAGAAAAGTTTTGATTTTGAGATCTTAGAATCCAAAATGTTCTTCACCTCGAATTCGGGATCCCCATCTATCTGGATTGGTTCTGGTGGCTTTATTAATCTGGTTCCTGGTTGCACTGGTTTCAAAAGTGACACATGAAAAACGGGGTGAATCCGCATGTTAGCTGGTAGATCTAGCTTGACTGCCACTGGGTTAATTATAGCTTTGATCGAGTAAGGGCCTAAATATCTTGGATTAAAAGTCCGAGGTCCCTTGAGCGATAAGTGTTTGGTAGTCAACCATACTTGATCCCCTATTTGGTATGGAGGCGCCTCTCTTCGATGCAGATCCGCATTCTTTTTGTATTTCCCTTTCGCATGTTGTAAGTGTGCGGCTGCATCCTTGAAGGCTTGAGTAATCGTAGAATGCAAATGGTCCACTGCGGGCATTTCAAGGCTCAAAGGTGAGTCCAAGTCTGAAGTACGAGATGTCCATATAGGGTATAAAAGGGGCTATGACCAGTTCCAGAGTGTATCGAGTTATTTTATGCATATTCTGCCACCCATAAAATATCCTTCCAATTACCCTCCGATTGGTGCAACATACATCGTAGATATTGTTCAAGGGTCTGGTTCGTTCTCTCCGTCTGACCATCGGTCTGTGGGTGGTGGGTGGTTGAAAGTCTTACGTCGATTTGTGCCAGTTGACAAGACTTTTTCCAAAAATGAGAAATAAACTAGCTTCCCCGATAGAGATTAGTATGGACGGGAATCCATGCAAACGGATGATATTTGAGGAATTCCTTGGCAAGAACAAAAGCTGAAGGTAATCCTTTCAACGGAATAAAATGGGCCATCTTGGAAAATAAATCCACCACAAACAGAATAGTATTGTATCCATTACAAGAGGGCAGGTCCGTGATAAAATCTAGTGACAAGGTGTGCCAAGGTGCTGGTGGAATGTCTAAGGGTTGAAGAAGACCGGCGGGTCTTGTTTTTTTACCTTTGTTTTGGGCGCAAACTCCACAGGACATCACGAAAGATTTAATATCCTTTCGCCAGGAAGGCCACCAGAATTGTCGTTTAATTTTTTCCTCTGTTTTGGCAATGCCAGGATGTCCTTCCATCAGAGTATCATGATGACGGGAAATAACCAGTTCTTGCAATTCCTTTTCTGGCAAAAATAAGCGTCCTTGGAAGTAAGGTAAGCCATCGTTTCCTGAAAAGTAAGACCCCCTTTTGATCCAATCCTGCAAGGCTGAAGAGTCCAGGAATTGTTTTACCCGTGCTTGAATGTCTTCAAGGGTTTGTAAAGTGGTTATCCCCAAAATTATTTGGTCGGGAATTATCGGCATGGGTTCTGAGTTTGTGTCCATTTCTCCCATTCCAATTCGAGATAGCGCGTCCGCTTTGCCATTCTTACAGCCGGGACGGTAAGTGATTACAAAATCGAACTCAGCAAAGAACAAAGCCCATCGGAGCTGTCGTGAAAACTGAGCCTTGGCAGTTTTTAAATATTGTAAATTTCGGTGATCAGTGATCACGGTGATGGTATGCCTGGCGCCAAGAAGATAATGCCGCCAAGCCTTAAAGGCGGACTTAATGGCTAATAATGCCTTATCGGTGATTGCATAATTTATCTCCGGTGGCGAGAACTTTCTGGACCAAAATGCTACGGGGTGCAGTTGGTTGGTTTCGGGGTCTCTCTGAGACAGGACAGCTCCCATGGCTAAGCTGGATGCGTCGGTTTCGACTATATATGGGAGATCGGGACGCGGGTGTTTCAGAATAGGTGCGGACGTAAATTTAGCTTTCAATTCCTGAAAGGCCTGTTCAGCCTCCTCGGTCCATTCAAAACATTCATTTTTCCGCAAGAGTGCAGTGATGGGTTGCACCACCCGTGAAAATTCCGGGATAAACCTGCGATAAAAAAATGGCAAAACCAAGCATGCTTTGGACACCTTTCACCGAACTAGGTGATGGCCATTTGAGGATGGCATCCACTTTCCATGAGTCCATTCGGACCCCGTTAGGTGTCAGGATGAATCCAAGAAACTCAACCTCGGTGGTATGGAAAACGCATTTTTCCAGCTTTGCAAACAGTTTGTGCTGGCGCTTTTTCTCTAGGACGGCCCTGACATGTTTTCTGTGATCTGATTCCGAAGAGGAGTACACCAGAATGTCATCGATATACACGACAACACAGACATCGATGAGTTCCCGAAGGACATCGTTCATGAAGAATTGGAAGGCAGCAGGCACGTTGCACAACCCGAAAGGCATCACCTGGTATTCGAATAGTCCATATTTTGTACGGAAGGCCGTTTTCCATTCGTCGCCTTCTTTTACTCGTACCAGATAAGCCCCCCGGAGATCTAACTTGGTGTATACGCACGCGCCCTTCACCTGGTCAAGGAGTTCAGGGATCAAAGGCAGAGGGTAACGATTTTTAACAGTTATCTGGTTCAATGCGCGGTAAACGATAAAAGTTCTAAGGTCGCCTTCTTTTTTTGGCACGAAGAACAAAGCCGAGGATGCCGGAGACTTTGACGGGCGAATGAAACCATTGGCTAGGTATTGATCTAAATATTGTCTCAAATGCAGATTCTCCGGTTCAGTAAGGGCATAAATCCTGCTACAAGGGGGTTGTGCACCGGGCACCAGATCGATTTGGCAATCGTACGATCTGTGAGGAGGTAACGTATTGGCCTGTTCCTTTTGGAAGACGTCCTGAAAGTCTTGGTATTCCGGAGGTAGTTGCATGGAGACTGAGGTTACTGATGCTAGACTGATCTTCAGATTTTCTGGGTAGCAGGTTTGTGCACACTCCGGGAAGGTTATTCTCTTCGCTCGCCAATCAATTCGAGGATTATGTGTCTCTAACCAAGGGATTCCGAGAATAACCTGAAACTGTGGAGCCTTGATTACATCAAACACAACTGCCTCCCGATGGCCGTCCGGACCTACAAGTGTCACCTCAGCTGTGGAATGCGTTACCGGTCCAGAGGCAATTTCGGTTCCATCAACTGTGGTGATGACATCTTTGCTGGTTTTAGGACGCAGAGGGAGGTTAATCCTGGAGACCAATTCACGATCCACATAGTTTCCTATAGCCCCACTATCGTTGTATGCCTTTATTGCATGCAACCGCTTAAGCTGTTCCGGATCTACGAGGACCATTGGAACAATGAAATGCGAGGTCTGAGAGTTCGTTTTCAAGCTCGGCAAGCGGACCCCTACGCTTGTCAGGCGTGGTCGTTTCCCGATACAGAGTTTTCATGGATTTTATCAGCGGCTCCTACCACCTTCTTGGGCGGCTTTGCCGGGCAATCTCGTAGAAAGTGTCCAGAGGACCCACAATAAAGACATAAGTGCATCTGCCGTCTTCTTTCACGTTCCTTTTGAGTTAGAGGTCCTTTAACCCCTCCGATTTGCATTGGCTCAGAGGCTTCAGCCCCCTTGAGGTTAGCGTGGGTCTTGACCAACACCCGGTTCTCAACCTTGGACCGATCTGCTTTTCTGTTTTGCAGTCTGTGATCCAATTGGACCACTAAGTCTATATATTCTGAACATTCTTGGGGAGGATTTACAACTTGGTCCAGGACATCTTTAAGTTCTCTGCGTAGACCTCGATAAAATAACGTGATTCTTTTATCCTCTGGCCACCCAGTTTCCACAATTAGTCTATTAAAAGGTTGCAATGTAGGATAGGAGGTCTTGATTGCCCTGTCGCAGAGATAGAAGTTCGTCATCCAGAGCCTGCCCCTGGGAGTGACGAGCAAATGACCTTTCCTTGCTTGCTTGAAATCCTTGAAAATCACGAAGAATCGGGTCATCTTGAGTTACCAGTGGAACTGACCAATTGGCAGCACTGCCGCTGAGATATGACAATAGAAAGGCTACCTTGGTCTGATCATTAGGGAATGTCACGGCTCGCTCCCTTCGCTCCCGTTCTCGCTCCCTTTGTTCCCGTCCCCGCCACTTGGGGGCATGTTTTGGGGTTTATTCCCTACTGGACATTTCCTTCGAACCTTATGCTACAGTGTTCTGATGAATTGGGAGCGTTAAAACCTTATTTTCCAAGTTTCTTCCCTTCCGGATCCATTCCAGGTTTTTGGCAGCCAGCATGCTACTTAAATCAAATGACTATGCTTCTCAGAATGCCTTGGCTCACTGCTTCACCTCCTGCTTCCCAGAATGCCTGGCTCACTGCTTCATCTCCTCCCTTGCAGGACAGGGCTGGGTGGAGGATAGGCAACACCTGTGGCTGCAGGTGCAGCAGGCGGCACGCCTGAGGGGTGTGCTCGTTAAGCAGCTTTAAAAGCCTCAGTTTGCTTCAGTCCGGCGCTGGTCATTGTAGCAGTGTTCCTGTTGTGACTAGTCTCTGTTCCTTGTTCCTAGTTTCTGTGCCTTGTACCTAGTTCCAGTTCCTTGTTCCTAGTTTCTGTGCCTTGTACCTAGTTCCAGTTCCTTGTTCCTAGTTTCTGTGCCTTGTACCTAGTTCCAGTTCCTTGTTCCTAGTTATTGTGCCAAGTACCTAGTTCCAGTTCCTAGCTTTTGTGCCCAGTTCTTAGTTCCTGTATCTTGTTCCTCTGTCCTGGATTTCGGATTAATGTGCTTAATTGATTTATGCTTTCTGAATTTCCCTTTCTATCTTCCTCTGTCTGCAGACAGCCTTTCTCTGTGCTTTACTCTTTGATGCAGCCCAGTTTGCCGGTGCGCTCTGTCTCTTTATGCTGTCCTGGTTACTGAAAAGCTTGATGCATTAACCTTACTTTTGTAGTATTAGTTTACTGCCTTTTCTCCTTGGATGGGTGGGAAAGGTTTCCTTTTGTGATATCATTTTCCCTGCTCCTGATCCTACTTTGAGATTCCATTCCATGTTTTCCATTGCACTTCTGCATTTATTTTCCATTGATTATTAGGTGTGGGTGTTGTTGTAACTAGTTCCAGTGTGTATCCCCTTTTTGTTTTCCTCACAATTTATTATCACAATTCATACTTGCCCTTGACTAGGGTTTTATGTATTTTGTTATCTTTAACCCTTTGCTTTTACAGCCTTCTTGGTCCCTGTTTGATCTACAGGGTTCGTGAAATTACTGACATTCAAGTGGTCTTTCCGGTCCTCGTGAGTACTGTTTGAATGTTCCTTATTCAGTATTTTACAGAGTGTCAGTTCACAGAATCTGTCCTTGCTTGCCCGCTACGTGGGTTTAGCGCCGTCAGTATCTGTAAGAGCATAGTGGGTAAAGAGTTTGCTGACTTTCCTTTCAGTCATAAGGAGGTCCTAAGTGCTTACCCCACATCCCTTTTCATATATTGGTAATTACTTTATTTGCACTCCTGGGTTTTATATATACACAAGTCTTGAGTATTATATGCACGTGGTTAGATCCAAAGTTGTTCACTGTGCAATTCTGTGCACTTTTCCCCTTGCCATAGTCAATGCCTTCTTCCTTTCTTAACAGAATGACCAGCCACTATTCCCGTTTGAATATGGCCAGATTAAGAAAAAAAGGCAGCAAGGCTACTAAACAATTTGTACAGAAAGCTTTGATTACGTTTGCCTGTGATAATCAAATCACTGATCCTGACTTAAATGAACTCCTTGACACGAATGGGTATTTACGTGCAAAATATTTTTCCCACAGCCTGGCCCATCATACATTGCCTGATCCTAGTTCTGTCTTTAATTTTGATCCAGATATGTCCGCACAAGCCTTAGCAGCGGAAAATAAAACACTGTTAGATTTACTAAATACGAGTACATCTGTTGTTGAACCCCATGATTCCGGTTGTGCTTTACCTCAGATTGAACAGTTTCATGATTCAAACATAAAGAATGAAGGGGTTCATTACATAACTTCTGTTTTCAGCCCTCAGTCAACTGCTTACTCCTCTGCACAAGTACTTACTGTAGTCCCTAATGTCAAGAGGTCTGATGTCAGTAGTTTACTTAAGGGTAACACAGACCAAGTCGGTAAGAGAGAGTATAGATCACAAGACTTGCAAGCAGTAAATGACAATGTACAATCAGTAAACGTCCGGATGACTAGGGTAGGATCCAGTCTGATGCCACCATGCCTTCCCTTGTGCCTACTGATAGGGATGTACAGTTAAGCCTGGGCATGCTAAAAGCTGAATTTGAGGAGTTAAAACGAGAATACATCAGTTTACTAGAGGAGAATAAAACTTTACGATTTTTTCTGACTACACCTGAAACTTTATCCGTTGATGAAGTGAAGACTGTTCAATCTCTGAGTGAGGAGGTTTTAGTAGGTCATGATACTTGTCAATATGAAAAATCTATTGGGAGTGAAAGTCCTCTTTCTTGCACAGCACTTATTCAGAGCACAGATTCTGACAATTGTTCTACCGTTTGTCAGGAATTGCTGTTAGTTGAGGATTTACAAGTCACTCCTTTACCTAAGATTTCCTCTGTAGCAGTCAGTCATAATTCAGAGTTTGAACACATACATGCTTCTGATTCCCAAACATTATCCACAATGGTGGCATACACAGAATCAGTCACTACCGTAGGCTTAGGTTCTGCCCTTGATCTAGCTGCTGAGACTGAAGTAAACATTCAAGCTGATGTGGAAAACGATGCTACCTCTGTGTTCACTCCTTCTTCTGCCAATTTTTGTCACAATGAACAATCAAAGACAGTACATAATTCTTGTTTTGATGGACTCATTCCACAGTATACTAAAACAAAGACCCAGCAGGCGATTCCTGAACTGTTGATTGATAATCTGCCACCTTCAGAAGTTAAGACAAAGGAATGGACACTTGACGAAATCCTGATTAACAGAGACTTTGGAAATGACTCTGTGTCATCCACTAAGGAGAGGTACAGCATGGGTCCAGCTCAGTCTTTGGTTAATGGTGTCATGGAGTCAACCGCCCTAAAGGTGCTTTCCATTCCTGAGCCACAAATATGTCTGTCAACTTCTGGAACTCCGGTCTGTCCTCCTACAACCTTGGACTCCTCAATTACCCAGTCCACGGCTCTACAGTCATCGTTGACACACGTGTTTTCAATCAATGAACAATTGCTATGCCAGCCAGTTACTCAAGAGCCTTCACCATGTACGTGGTCAGAGCCAAAGACTTCGACAAGTTTGTCTTCAGCTAAGGAGACGGCTTCAGTTTGCATGTCCTCAGCCTCAGACTATCCTTTAACATGCCAGTTTTCAGCTACAGTGACTCATCCAGTGAATTCTCCTTCTGCCATGGAGCCTCCGGTAGCACATCCTGAGTGTCTGTCTTCGGTCTCAGAACCTACTGCTAGCTTGGCTTCAGTTCATGAAAGACCTGTATCCTGCTCAGCCTCGCTGCCAATATCGGAGGTGCACCTGTCTGCTCTGTTTGATCATGTTGCAGATTCATCTACTTCAGAGCTACCTCCTAAATCTCAACCATTTATTACGGATGAACGTCCAATCTGCCCATCTTATGCTTCAGGAGGATCACCAGAAGGCCTGCCTTTTACACAAGCTAATTCTCCCAACTGCTTGACTGTAGAATTAGCACCTCCCGCATATGCTACATCTGAGTCTGAGACTTCTGCCAAAAACATCAAGCTGGTTCACAACTCGGGAGGGCCTTACATGCAAGGCCGTTGGACTTGCCTGGAGTTTTACAAGAGGGAGACGGATACCATCCGCCATGGCCTAGACATCGAACAAGTAGCCAACCAGGATAACGGGCTGGAAGGTTCACATTTGGGGGCCGGTTTGGATCAGCCGCTTGACAGCTCTTTTGTTGCCTGATCCCACATGAGCGTGAAGGAAGGGAAGGACACGGCCCCCCAACTGCTGCACCATTCGGGTGCTAGTAGTCAAAGGGAGGATATGACTGCTGCAGTTCAAGATGTGCCTGTTATTGCTCCAGCTGCGAGTGTGCCTGATGTACCAAGTACTGCGTCTATCACTCCTATCGGTATGCCAAACGTCCCTGCGGTTGCATCCCACGTGCAAAAAGGTGGCTATATGACTGACACCAGGAATGCCAGCCTTGTACAACCCATTGGACTTCCAGGCCCCCAAGGTGTTGAACAGATACAATCGAATCTTGGTCACCCTCAACCACAGGTCTTGAACCAGATGGATGAGAGAAGATCCGAACCTCTATCTCGGCCGCCACCTTCTTTGTCTGAACATGAACATTTCCTGAAACCTGCAGTTTTCTCACCTCCTGTGTGTAAGCCCTCAGCAGGGGAGCTACCAGAGCATCTATCATTAGCCAAAGCATGTTGCACCAGCCAGCCTTCCTCCTCAATGATGTATGAGTGTTCGCTCCCAGAGACTGAGCTTCCTGGACCTTCCAACTCTGCTTCGGGTCCTGCAAGTCCTTCATGCTTTTCTTCAACCCATGAGTCTCTTCCTCACCGAAAACCTGCCTATGGCTCTTATAGACTGCAGCCTGATTCTATTCATTCCAGTCCTTCTGCTTCTGCCCGTGGATCATCGTTTTCATCAGTGCCACCTCCAAAGACAAAGCGCTCCTGTCATGGAAGGAAGATGTTTTGTGCGAGTAGCGGCCGCCTGGAGTCGGCCGTGGGAGGGGGTATAGTGTCACGGCTCGCTCCCTTCGCTCCCGTTCTCGCTCCCTTCGTTCCCGTCCCCGCCACTTGGGGCATGTTTTGGGGTTTATTCCCTACTGGACATTTCCTTCGAACCTTATGCTACAGTGTTCTGATGAATTGGGAGCGTTAAAACCTTATTTTCCAAGTTTCTTCCCTTCCGGATCCATTCCAGGTTTTTGGCAGCCAGCATGCTACTTAAATCAAATGACTGCTTCCCAGAATGCCTTGGCTCACTGCTTCACCTCCTGCTTCCCAGAATGCCTGGCTCACTGCTTCATCTCCTCCCTTGCAGGACAAGGCTGGGTGGAGGATAGGCAACACCTGTGGCTGCAGGTGCAGCAGGCGGCACGCCTGAGGGGTGTGCTCGTTAAGCAGCTTTAAAAGCCTCAGTTTGCTTCAGTCCGGCGCTGGTCATTGTAGCAGTGTTCCTGTTGTGACTAGTCTCTGTTCCTTGTTCCTAGTTTCTGTGCCTTGTACCTAGTTCCAGTTCCTTGTTCCTAGTTTCTGTGCCTTGTACCTAGTTCCACTTCCTTGTTCCTAGTTTCTGTGCCTAGTACCTAGTTCCAGTTCCTAGTTGTTGTGCCAAGTACCTAGTTCCAGTTCCTAGCTTTTGTGCCCAGTTTTTAGTTCCTGTATCTTGTTCCTCTGTCCTGGATTTCGGATTAATGTGCTTAATTGATTTATGCTTTCTGAATTTCCCTTTCTATCTTCCTCTGTCTGCAGACAGCCTTTCTCTGTGCTTTACTCTTTGATGCAGCCCAGTTTGCCGGTGCGTTCTGTCTCTTTATGCTGTCCTGGTTACTGAAAAGCTTGATGCATTAACCTTACTTTTGTAGTATTAGTTTACTCCCTTTTCTCCTTGGATGGGTGGGAAAGGTTTCCTTTGTGATATCATTTTCCCTGCTCCTGATCCTACTTTGAGATTCCATTCCATGTTTTCCATTGCACGTCTGCATTTATTTTCCATTGATTATTAGGTGTGGGTGTTGTTGTAACTGGTTCCAGTGTGTATCCCCTTTTTGTTTTCCTCACAATTTATTATCACAATTCATACTTGCCCTTGACTAGGGTTTTATGTATTTTGTTATCTTTAACCCTTTGCTTTTACAGCCTTCTGGGTCCCTGTTTGATCTACAGGGTTCGTGAAATTACTGACATTCAAGTGGTCTTTCCGGTCCTCGTGAGTACTGTTTGAAAGTTCCTTATTCAGTATTTTACAGAGTGTCAGTTCACAGAATCTGTCCTTGCTTGCCCGCTACGTGGGTTTAGCGCTGTCAGTATCTGTAAGAGCATAGTGGGTAAAGAGTTTGCTGACTTTCCTTTCAGTCATAAGGAGGTCCTAAGTGCTTACCCCACATCCCTTTTCATATATTGGTAATTACTTTATTTGCACTCCTGGGTTTTATATATACACAAGTCTTGGGTATTATATGCACGTTGTTAGATCCAAAGTTGTTCACTGTGCAATTCTGTGCACTTTTCCCCTTGCCATAGTCAATGCCTTCTTCCTTTCTTAACAGGGAAGGCCCCAGGTCTGCATAGGAAATGCAAACGACACTGATTCATGAACACGGCAAATCGTTTGGGGTCCCCAGCAAAGCGTTCGGGTGGGGCCAGCGGCATGTTTCCAGGTAGATTAATCTGCACCGGGTTACTGGAAAGCACAGGAGCGGGGTTCCCCCCGGAACCGGGTAAAGGAGTTTGTCCTGCTTGACCTTGCAAAAGCTGTCTAGCCAGGTCATCAGCTCTTTCCTTTGTTACAATTACTTCCCTCCTGAGAGCATTAGTCTCTTGACGAGCGGCGTGTACTTCGGCCCGTAATTGTCATGATGCCCGCTCCCGGGGAGCCGGTTCAAGCGCCCTGCGTCCCCGAAAGCGGACATCCAGTCCCCAAGGAAGGACCCAGCAACCCCATATAGGGGCCCTTTGGACAGTGTCCTGGCTCATAAAAGACATCAGTCCTGGCGCCATAGGCCATAGGCGCCAGGCTCATTATGGAAGTGCTTGGGTGCACGTACCTGATGCAGACCATGCTGCAGGATCCCGGCCTCCTTGAGGCCTGAAAGGAACTACTTTACCTGTGGGACTTATTTACCATCCGGGCGTGGTCGGGGGAAGGATACATACCTGATTGGAGGAAGGATACATACCTGGAACTTCTTCCAAGGCTATTTAAACCCCACCCGAACAGCCACACGTGCTTCGCGTTGTTCTGCATCTAGCAGCTGGACGCTCACCGTGTCTGCTCCTGCATCCTGACTTCTGCCACGCCTGCAAGCATCCTGGATCACCTGCAAAGGAAGAGAAGAAGAGAACAGAAGAAGGAAAAGTCCTTACCTGCTAAATCCGCATCCCGGAGACATCTCGCCGACAATCCTGAAAAGGAAGACTTATTTAAAAGCTCATCGTGTCGATCGCTGCAGCTCCGCATTCCACTCACCTTTACTGGGCGCCTCCATGTTCAGCAGCGATCATCCGGATTCGCAGTCACGCCCCAGCGCCTAGGGAAAAAAAGACCAGAACAAAAGGTGAGAGAGAGAAGGGAATAAGGAAAGCTAAATCTCCATGTTAAGACTTACCTGTTGATTCATTCCCTCTTCATTTCGGGTCCGCGCCGCATCCTGGCATTTCCAGACCCCGGCCTCTAAGGGGAAAAAAAGAGACATCAGCATTAATGAGCGAATGAAAAGACATTACCAAAAAACGCTCATTAAAGACTTACCTGATTTCTACAAGGATTTCACCTCTCATCTCGGGTCGGTGCCTGTTCCCCGGCATTCCGTACCCCGGCCCCTATGGGGAAAAAGACACTAGCATTAGTACATTAATGCATGGACACAAGGGGAACCTCTTATCAAAAAACTTACCTGGAAGCCCAGCAAGTTTGGTTCTCACCAATCCGAAAATCCAGTGAAGTAACTGGATACCAACGCGCCCCTGCATCAGAAGCAGGATGGAGAGCTCGTCCTTCCAGACCCTAAGGTGAGACGCTACGAGGAATCACAGAAGGGTTTCGAGGAGGGTGAGAG
Source organism: Ambystoma mexicanum (assembly GCF_040938575.1). Lineage (NCBI taxonomy): Eukaryota > Metazoa > Chordata > Amphibia > Caudata > Ambystomatidae > Ambystoma > Ambystoma mexicanum. Next base: position 1,178,085,986 of record NC_090923.1, read on the forward strand.
GGGAAAGTGGGAGGCTGATTGCATTACCCCGCAGACAGTTAATTCCCTATTTTCGCCTACAGAAGGATACTTCTGCGAGCCAGACAAGCCAGATTTGGGGGCCCGGTAAAGTCCGTCTTCCGAACCCTGCGCATCACCTTAGAAGAGGTGACAGCAGCGCGAACCAGGCCAGCGCCTCCGTGGGAGTCAGGTGAGTGTTACAGTAATTCCCCCAGTAGATGGGACAACTGGTCAGTCTCAGAAGTTTCCATAGCGCCTGGGTGGGAATTTGTAGGAAGGCTTCGCGTTCTGTAATGCTCACCTGGCTCCCACGGAGGCGCTGGTCTAGTCTGGGTTGCTGTGGCCTCTTCAAGCGTGAAGCGCAGAACTCGGACCACCGATTGAAGAGGACCCCCAAATCTTGCTCGTCTGGCCCGTAGGAATATCCTTCTGTAGATGAGAAAGGGGAATTAACTTTCTGCAGAATAGTGTGCTTGCTTCCCCTTTTCGCCCCCTTCGTTCTTCTCTGACTTCCTCCAAAACCCCCGGTTTAAGCTCACCTTATGGTTTGGAAAGATGAACTCTCCATCCTGCTTCTGGTGCAGGGGCGCACGTTCGTCCAGTTACTTCACTGGTTTTCAGAGTGGCAAAATCCACTTGACTTTTCGGAGCGATACGCCGTAAGTATGAAGATTCAAAAGTTCAAGTGTGAGCCTCTTTTAATGTTGTCTTCCTAACCTGTGATCTGTCCTTTATTTCAGGTGCAGAACGAAGGCGATGCGTTGAGGGGTTAAATTGCTGACGGTAAAATCAGGTGAGTTAGTGATGAGGGTGACCCCTCTCAATGTCTTTATAATTCCCCAGTAATGCCTTTTGTCCTTTCCCCATAGGGGCCGGGGTGCGGTACCTGCCAAAGATGCGGCGCCGACCCGAAATGTGGAATGGTTCACCACGAAAAGCCGGTAAGTATTATGGCTGAAAATTCGGCTTTCCTCCTGTGTTCCCTCTGCTCACCTTTTGTCTCTTCTTCTCTCCCCTAGGTGCAGAGATGTGGCGACCAGTGCTGACAGCCGCGATGGAGCCGGGAGATGTCTCGAGGACAGGTGAGTGAAGCGCGGCGCTGCAGCGAACAACGCAATGCTTTTAAATGGTAGTCTCTCTTCAAGAATGCTGGCGTGAAGATTCCGGATGCAGGTAAGAAGTTTGAATAAGTTCTTGGTTTTCACCTTTCTCTTCTCTTCTTTCCTTACAGGTGTTCCAGGTTCGAGACGGGCGTGGCTGGAGTCCAGGAGCAGGAGCAGACACGGTGAGCGTTCAGCTGCTGGGATGCAGAACAACGCGAAGCACGTGTGGCTGTCCGGGCGTGGCTTAAATAGCCTTGGAAGAAGTCCCAGGTAAGTATTCTTCCACAGCCCCACCCAAGTAACAAAATAGTCCCTTCAGAAAAATAGTCCCTCCTAAGCCTCATTTGGCTTGGGTCTTCATGCAGCATCGTCTGCATCAGGTGAGTATGCAGCATGGTCTGCATCAGGTAAGTGCACCAAACACTTTCCCTTATGAGCCTGGTGCCTATGGCGCCAGGACTGATGTCCAACATGAGCCTGGCGCCAAAGGCGCCAGGACAGAGTCCAAAGAGCCCCTATAAGGGGCTGCTGGGCTTTTACCCGGGGGCATGATGCCTGCTCCCGGGGGTGCTGGGCCTGGCCTGGTGCTCCGGGCGTAGGCATCATGACACAGGCAGGCTCAAAGACAATATCAAGCATAAATGGGGCCACCCTTGCAAACTTCTGTTTACTTACAAGGGTTAACCGTACACACGAGGAAAAGGAAGCTACTGCACTGATGGGGATGGGATGGAAGCTCAAGAAGAAGTACAATCTGCTACTACCAAGAAGCAGAGAGTTTAAGATAGACATGAGGATCTAACAGGCTTTGGTGCGGCAGGTGGGAGGCGAAGGTACGCTCTCAAAGTCAAAAGAAGAACCACTAGAAGGATTCTGGAGCTTCCTGAACTCACTCTTTAGGCTCCACTAATAATGTTTCTAGCAGATTTCTGCTTTGGGGTTTGGCAAAAATAAGATTAGACATGCAGTTGCATCGTTCAGTGAGCTATGTTAAGCGATGAACTCAGTTTACGAAATGTTTTGGCACAGGCTGTATAGTGTCTTTGGAGTTGCAGGTGTGGGAACAGGCTGGGGTGGTGGAGAGGGGGGTGCCAGGATGCTGGGATTTAATTCCACAATTAGACTGGCTTTTGAAGATAAAATATTTAACATTTAACTCAGATTACAACAGGGCGCAAAATATGTACTGCCTGCTAGCCATGGCTAGTGATATAGGACTCTTGACGAGTAAGAAGTGGTTTGCTGTGTGTATGTATAGAATAGGAGGTGGCAATTGACTTGTATGGCTAGCTGTTAGCTTACCACTTGAATTCTAGCCCCACTGGATTACAAAGTCTATGCCATTTACCTCATTTAAATGATGTTCTATGTTCTTTATGCTAGGTTCTTTTTGTTTATGATTTGTTGGACCAAACAAGAGGGTGGAAGGAAGAGCCAATTCCTGGAGCAGTCAGTGCACCTAACGTTGTCATAAGTAACAAGTGCTATGTAGGAGTGTTTAGATGGATGAAATTGAAATTGTGATCCGAAATGTCCAGGATCTCAATGCCCCTCTCAAGCGGAAATCTTATCACATGCAGACTAAATTAGATGAACGCCAAAATAATATTTCTCCAAGAAACATAAGAGGCTGTGATGTTGGTATAATTTGATAAGTTGATTAGCAGTAGAATGTTTATTTTGATCCAGTTTTTTAAAAAAAAGGTATGCGAGTAACCCAACGGCCTTCTCCCACCTTCTCCCTCTGGATCTTCCATTCAGGTGGCGAGGGAAGGGCCATCGCTTTTGGATCCAGACCCTGTGGGCGGACAAGCGAGGGAGGATCACTTGAGTGGAGGGACAAGAGGGATTAGGAGGAAGATACCCAAGGGTGAAACATGGTATTCCTCACCCCCCCCCCCCATTTCCAATAATACCCTAACCCACTCTCCCTCCGCCTTCATGAGGTATTTTCAATCTCACCCCATCTCCCCCTCCCCAATTCCAACAAATACTGAGACGAGGAGGAGGCAACTAAGAGCACTAAAGAGTACCAAGAGAAACATGGGTAAAGTAAGGGAACCCTACTAGAATAAGCACTCAAGTTGTGCCACCCACCAGACTTCACTGGACTGTTTTTTCAACTATGAAAGATGAGGATTTTCACAAGGAGAGCAAGCTGGGGATGCTGTTCGGTCCCACGAAGCCAAGGAGCAGAGAGCCGCAGGAGGGGAAGCCTGGAGGAGAACGGCGCGCCGAGACGCTTGGCCGGTGTTTGTGAAGGGCTGTAGCGTGGCTAGCGAGCCAGAGTAAAGGCAGCCCGTATCCTGCTGGTGGCGTTCGGTAAAATGCTTGTTTCCTTGGGTCGTATGCCGGTCCGAAGGGTACCTCGGGCACATGATGAGACCCTGACCTCAACCCTGTGTATCCAGAGGGACCACTTTTCAACGCAAGGTTGCCCAGTGAGTGAGAGCAACTCGGGAGCGTGCGTTTGACTGAAGCAGAGCAGGAGAAAGACACTGTTTTAAAGCCTCAGAGAGCAGAAAGTGAGAAAGTGTATGGAGGACAGAAAAGTTTAAGAGTTGAGCAGAATAAGATAAATAGAAAGGAAGCTGCGCTAGCGGCGCAGAAGAAAAGTAAAGTGAAAGACATTTGAACAGTGCAAAGAAGGAAAAGTGGAATAAAGACTTAGTGCAAAGTGTGCACGCTAAAAAGAGGACAGTGTGTCAAGTGTACATGAAGCACAACAAAGAAACGGAAAAGTGCAAGGGTGCTTGTTAAGGGAAAAGAAAGTATGGCACAATAAGAAAGCAAAGGAAGGTGCAAGAGTGCACAGTGGAAAAAAGGAACAGCAAAGGGAAGGTGCAAGTATGCACGAGGAAGAAGCAAAGTATAAAAGGAAGAGCAAGGAATAAAGAGGGTTTACAGATCAGAGTGGTAATGCCTAGGAAGAGCAAAGAACCAGGTGATTTCGAAACTCTCCACTTGTAACCCACAAGTGAAGGGTGTGTGAAAGAACTGTATCTGAACGGAAAGGTACATCCTGTGTTTGAAACCAAATGGGACCTAAGCTTGGGTAAGGGAACCCCCGAGAGGCCTAGTGGAATGCCTATTCGTTTATGATACTAAAGGAAAAGCAAAGTGACAAAACTGAATTTGTGTTGGAAACTGGAAGGGTCCTGGGCTTGGGGAGGGGAACCCTGAGAGGCCTAACCAAGTTGGAAACGTATTGTTTTGTAGCGTTGAAAGGATTGAAGCTTGGGGAAGGAAACCAAGGAACCAAAGACGCCGAAGGTATCTGAGAATATTTCAAGGGCTCTGTGGAGAAGGTCTTACGAACAGCCGTTTTTGATTGAACTAATTTTTGTGACATTGACCAAACTATACCTGATGAGAAGACCACCTGAAACCAACCTGGGTTTCCTATGTTCTGTTGAACCACTGTTTCTCCCTTTTAAAGACTTCCTGTTACATTTCATAGGTTTAGACACCGACAGACTTATTTCAGACTATCAGACGTCGACTGCCTTTAGAAACTTCTGTTAAGGGAACAATACCTTTCGAGTTGGGGCCTGTTAGGCATTACACCAACCCAGGAACCTTAATAAATAAAGGTTTGAAAATTAACATGTTTTGAGACTGTCTCAGGTATCAATGAAAACCACTCAAAATCGTCCTTCGAATGGGATGTTTCTGCAAAATGACTCAAGTGGAACCTACATAGTTTGGGTGCAGATTTTGGATCATTTTCAGAAATACGGGTGGTACTGGAGCATCTTATCATGTCTATGCACCACAAGAAACAATTACATTTTTAGATTTACAGTTAGTAAAGTGCTTAAAACACTATGTGACATTACCACAAGCAAATTGTAAATTCTTTATGGTAAACTTGCAACCTTGCAACCTGCTTAGTCGCCACAAGGATATTAGCATCTAACTGGGGGTAATGTAGAACCAATATATGGGTCCTGGTGTTACTTGGTCGTAATTGTCTGCACAAGCATGCATCAACTTATACCCTTGCCTCTTTTGCGGGCGAAAATCAGTTTGGAGCAAGTGATATTTTTCAATATGGTCTGATAAGGGGTTTACGCTTATCACTGTATCTAGAAAAATGTGTCAAACATGCAAATAAATCCTCTCGGACTTCAGATGCTTCATAGGAAAGTAGAGCTGCTCCATGCTCCATCAGTATACCAAGATGTTTGTAGTCTTTATAGAAGGTGTGAAGAATATCCGTGTTACAGCAACTTCTCAAGGAGTATATGGGCATGAGCAGAAAAATCTGCTCTGTAGTTACGCCACAGGCATAAAAACTGACTATGGGGAAGATTGTCCCTTAACAACTTAGGATGTTTACTGGTGTAATGTAACATTGTATTACGGTCTTTAACGTTTCTGTAAAGTGTAGCATATGGCCTTCCCTCAGTGTTTAACCAATATGTCCAAAAGAGCTATGTCATTTGTATTGTAGAACATTGTGAAGTTCAAATGTGAGTTTAGGCTATTGAGTCTAATTTCAAACTGTAACAGTGTCACATTCCAATTGTATATCAGAAAAATATCAATATAATTGCTTCCAGAAGCCAATTTAAAAAGAGAACGGTATTCAGAAAAAAATGATTTCTCTTCAAAGCAAGTCATGAAAAAGTTAGTAATGCTAAGGGAAAGTCTGCACCCATAGCAGTGCCATTGATCTGTAGGTAGATTTTATTGCCAAACAATTTTTTTCGTAAAGTGATTTTCAATAATTTGAGGATAACGTCCATGGGTACTTGGTCTGGAGTTAGGTACATGGCTAGTATAAATTAGGTACCTGAAATGCTTTCGCTTGGGGAATATTAGTATAGAGAGCTGTGATGTCCAATGTGACAAGAATATTATTGACTGTATCAAACCAGCAGTCTTCAATTATAGCTAATGCCTCTCTGGCATCTTTTATGGAATCCCTAGTGGTGGTTGCCAGTAGCTGTAATAAAAATTACAAAATTATAATAAAAAAAAAAATCTGTGCCGTGTATTTTCCTACTGATTCCAACTATGGCATGTCCAAAACGGACCCACACAAAAACGATGGCGTGGCCAGTAAGATCTAACAAGTTATTTTGTATTTTAGGCAATTGCGATGAACCACATTTAGTCATCACCGATTTCCCGGCAGTGACCTCCCATGTGGCCAGAAGCCGCTACCTGATCCTGACCCTGGGGGTGGCGATGAGGGAGATCGCATGGGGGGACACCGTCCGGGGAGATATCATGGCTTTATCAGGTGAGCTATGTCATTCCCCCATTTTCTTATGAAATTAGCCCTACCATTTCTAACACCCTCATAGCCTATTGTTATATGCTTACTCTTTCTCCCATGAAGAATAGGGCAATCACTCTTTCCAGTTCCATCTACCATTTATCTAAGAATCATTTTCCATTTACTACTGTAAATGTCCATTCAAGACTTCCAAACCAATTTCAAAACCCGGACTTCACGTCCCAGAATGACCAAAGTACTGGGATGAAGAAGAATCGAGCAACGCAGAATGAGAAAATCCCCCAAGTGCAGTGAGCACTCTAGGGTTTACTCATTCACCTGCACCCGGGAAGTTTAAAAAGGCAAGTGAAGCAGAAAATGATTGTCTGCTGCTGGCGGGAGAGAACAGCGTCTCTCCATGAGGCAGTGGGGATTTCAGGGTGAAGACCAGTGTGGTGGAGCCAGGGGGCTCACCAGCGAAGAAGTGGAAGGATGAAGACAAGCTGCGAGAATGCCAGGAGTTAGCGAGGGACTCCTGGGCTTTGCAGATGATCAAAAGCAGTGCTTTCCTTACCGGTGCCTGCAGAGAAACAAACGTTGGAAGTAGAAGCCGCGCGAACCGAAGAAACCAGGCAGAGGCAGTCACAAGACTGAAGTGGATGAAAGCGCTTCTGCAGTTCACTGCGGGTGAATACAACACCACCAAAGAATGCTGGCGAGTCTTCCCAGAGGCTGTGCGGACGCTGGGGCGCGTCGGCAGGTATGCCGACAGCAAGAGAATGAAATCACAAACCAATGAAAGAATATATTTGATATGAAAAGAGGAAACAATGCAAATAAAGCCCCTAGAAGAAGATAAATACAAAGTGTGCGAACTAAGGAAAACCCAAGACCGGAACATATATCCAGAAGATAGATTTGCAAACAAAGTGTGTGTGCGTGACTATGGAAAAGGGCAGGAAGCCCAGGTCAATAGATGGCAGGAGAGTACACCAGGAAACCATCACAAGCGTGTGAACCTAAGACGTCCAGGCAATCAAAACAGTTTAATAAGAGTAAAGAACTGTTTTGACAAAGAGGACCTGAGCAGGAACATCGGGACTAGGAAAGGATTCTATGAACCAGATGTTCAAGAGAGATACAATTACAAAGCCAAGACACGTTTTTTACCCCAACATTGTTTTACGCCAAGAAAGGCACAAGGAACTGTTGAAAGTAATTCTGCAGAGGAATCGAGTGGGAGGGAGCACTCATCTGAAGCAAAGATCCATATCCTTGCAGAACCTGTATGTTGAAAGCCAGTTTTTCTTCTTTTTGTGAACACTTATCCAAACCTTCCAAGGTGAAAGACATTTCCTGTTTCACGTTAAGAGTTTAGTTTTAGTGCGTGGGTCAGAATAGAACTTTGGACACAGGATAGTTTTCATTTTGGACATCAGACATTGACAAATCCTTTGTTTTCTGGTTTAAGTAGGGATGTTCTAGAGCAGAGAAGCATTTTCGCAAACCCTTTTATTTTCAGTACAAGTCTTTAACCAAAAACATAGCCAACTTGTGCCAGAGTTTCGTTCCCGACTCTTCACACATGAATAGAATTTAGGCTAACATAACACGAGGTAAGAAAGAAAGCTTCCGTTTGCTAAGGAAGACTTCCTTGATTCCATATCCGCATAGATAGTTAAAGAAAAAAACAAAAATCACTTCTTTACTGGGATTTGATTCAGCAGAATAGGTGCATGGATGCGTGTGTGCTTTGTTACAAGTGAGTGCATGATGATGGGTGCTTGTGTGAATGATTAAGTGCTTGCTGAGTGAATGTGTGTGGGTTTGTGTTGTTCCGTGGAGCTGATTTTAGCGAGGGTGGGGCAGGAGGTTGTACAACAAAGGTGCACAATCCCCCCAACCACCTGCCAAAATCAGCTCTCCTACTGAGGCGCTGTGGAGCACAGGGGACAGGGATGGTATTTTTGTACTTGACAAAGATGACAAGTCAAAAATACCATGCTTTCCCTCTGTGCCCTCAGTGCCTTGCATACACAAATAATCATGTTGATTGTGTTAGGCGCTGTTGGGCCCAGGGGACAGGGACAGTATCTTTCTACTGCCAACTATCAGATGTCCAGTACCAAATAATCAGGACTGACCTCTGGGTCCCCCAGCGCCAACTGCAAACCGTGGCTTTTTACCCAATTTCTTTTAAAAGTATGCTGTAAATGCAACATTTTAACCCATTACTTGGGGGAGGGGGGCCCAACCCCCCCCCTTGATTGGTTCGGGCTCCAGCACTACTCTCAGTCGCTATGCCATATCTGGGGTAAATATGTATGCCCCCTCACTTAAAGAATTCACCAGCAGCCACTAGCCCTGGGACTGTGGTGGGAGCAGGGTGGTGGAGCCCCGGGACTCTGGTGGGGTGGAGAGAGCCCAGAAACTGGGTACGAGTGGGATGAAGGAGCCCAGAGACTGTGATGGGAGCAGGATTGGGAGTCCAGGGACTATACTGGGAGTGGGGTGCAGTGACGGCACGCGATAGTTCATAGCCATTTGTACTTACTGTCCATTTGGCATTGGGGGGTGGGGGGGCTGCACACATTTTGCTCATCCCTTTGATCAGCTTTTGACAGATAGATAAACAACATTTCATAATATCACCCCTCCACGTGGTCTAGTGGCTTTGAGGACCTTGGTCGGAGGAAATTTCAGATGCCATTGGTCTCCCCCCACCCCACAATCACTCTTATTAAACAAACATTTAGATAAGCCGGTTAAGTGGCACAGCGAGTAGAGCGCTCGCTTTGACATCCGTACAGAGCTTTCTAATGCAGGTTCGAATCCCGGCAGGGCCAAACTCAGCCTTTCATCCTTCCGAGGTCGATAAATGAGCACCACACTGCGTGGGTAATAAGCAGCGCTCAGATACCCGAGGGTTTGTAGCGCTATATAAATGTGAAATTATTATTATTATAATAAAGTAGGCAGAATGGGGATTAATCAGAAGGGGCCATTCACTCCAAAAACAAGAGGATTCTTCATATCACGATTCTCCTTTGTATGTGTAAATATCAGATGCACTTTCCACAGATTTAAATTAATCTCAGGACCCAAAGTAGTGTGCTAAACCCTCATGCAGTGCACAATTCCTTAGATAACGCAAGAGTGGACATTTAAACAAATTAAGAGTAGAATGTCCAAGGCTGAGCATGCAGCAGAAGGTTTTTGCAGACAACCATGCTTGATCAGCATTTAGTTTATACATATAATAACGACAAGAATCCCATGAAAGGGATATATTGGGCATTTTATGGCAATCTGTTTGATGTAATAGGTCTGCTAGCACAGATATCGGAGCTAAGACTTTAGTGAGAGAAAACAAACTCCTGGATATGTCCATACTTACAGAGGATACATTTTACTAGTCAAAATTATGAACACAACCCTTTCTATTGAAACATAACCCTTGACTGCTCTTCGGTATTGTATATATACACTTCTGAAAATAATGTTTCTGTTTTACCTATAGACGACCTATAGACGTTTCTATACATATCGTAACTGCCATGAGAGTCACATTTCCATGGGTTTAGGCCCCAGAGGGCTTGGTCAGTGTACACGTGGAGTCTAGACGGGTTGAAGGTGTTCCAAAGCACTCACAAGTAAGATTACCTCAATTAAACAACATTTTCCAGAATAATATTGAATGAGAGGCTTGCCCATTCTATTCCGAATGGAAAGAAATCTTCAGACCGATGGATAAAAGGTTACAAATTAGGCCTGCTTTTCCAATCAGGAAAAACATTCCTGGTGATAAGGGAGATTCAAAGTCTGTTTGAGATAGGGAAGAGTGGTTCCATTACCAATTTAGCCTTTCCTTTTCCCTGTAACATTCTCCCGGTTCCAAAAATGGTTGTCATCAAGTAATGGATCTTAAAGGATTTAAGAATTTAATAAAGTTGTGGTTTACAGATCTTTCAGATTGGAAGACATGCATCTCCTTTGGGATGTGCTCCTTCCTGTAGATTGGATGGTAATATGAGACCTAGCCATTTGTCACCATATTCTTCCCGCAACCACCAATTATACCACCAATTATACCTCCAATTGGTAGGACAGAGAAACATTGGCAATTATTTTGATAGTCAGCCCTTTTGTGCACCACAAAGATCAATCCCACAGTCAGGGGAAATCAGAGGTTCCTGGGTAATATGTAATATATATATATATATATTTTTTTTTTTTTTTGTTTTTATGTTGGACGACACGTTATTCATAGGACAAGACAGGAACATACTAACAAAACGTCTGCATCTCCCGTTCCTTTTTCAAAATCTGACGTTTGAAATAAACACAGCAAAGTGTATTATGCCTTCTATCCAGGGGCAAAATTTCAAACACTTCAGTTGAAAGCAACTACGTAGACATAAAAGTCACCCACCCGTATTTGCCAATGCCACATGCTCACAGGAGACAGTTTCTTACTAGCCAACAGTGTACTTTAACTTGGCAATGGCTAGGGGCAGGTGCACATTTGGCATACCTTAACAATCCAACCAATTTCTTATGTTTGTTCTAACACTGCATTAAAAAGAAGACAAAACACAGAAACTACTACAGCAGATATTTAAGATTTTAAAAAATATGTTGTTATCCCCCTGGGAGTTTTGCCAGAGTGGTGGGGTGCCATTTGTTCAACCCAAGCACTAGTCACAGCCTCTTGCGAATACAAAGGTCTATAAAAAAATAAAATGTAAAAAAAAAGTGAGCCATCTTCTCACGCATGTCTCCCACAGCAAGTGGATTTAATTAACCCCAAACAAGGGAGAAGAGCTTTTCTGGTGGCTGAAGCATATGGAAGCCTGGAACAGGTATTTTACCTTATTCTCCAGACATCAGCCTAAGGACAATTGCAATTTAGAACATGGATCAAGAATAAGGATACAGGAAGGTAACTGTTAGGAGTGGAAAGGATTGGAAAGGATTCCCCACCACTTTTGTCTGCAATGCTTAGTGTAAGGAACTCATGGTGGCAACAGTAAAGACATATACAAGTATCACAGTTCAAGGGTGTTTATTAAAACTGTAATGCAGGGTGGAAAAACGCCCAAGCTAAACCCAAATCTAAGATGAGAGCAAGCGTCGACCATCAAATGAAAATAAGGCAGTCCTTGTGACGCTGTGTCAAAATAAAAAGGCCTATACTAAAATATAAAACTATTGTCAATTCCTTACAGCAAATTACAGAAAGTGTGGGACAGGGTTTCAATAAAGGAAAAGGTGTTCACAAATAAGTCAAGATGCGATTGCCAGGGGTCTCCCTTCCCCATGTTTTCAGCACAGGACAAGGTGGGTCTCCTGAGCACAGCACACTCAAGTTTTCCCAGCACGAGTCGCGAGTTTTGTTGCAGCTATCAGGTTCTCCGATGGTCATGTCTCTTTTCAATAAAAGTCTCTTGCCTTGAAGGGTATGATATTCAACAAATGCATACAAAGTTCTGTTCCACGAAAACTTTAGGTGATGGGTTTACCCCTGGTTCCCCCCTCTTCTGGGCGACGACCCCTCACAAATCTTATTACATGAATCAAAATAAAGTTCCTTTCGCAATGAACTTTGGGGGATGACTTTCCACCCCTGGATCTCCCTCATTCGGGTTTGGACCCCTTTCATATGTTAGCTTCCCTCCTTCGGGTTCACTATGGCTTTCCTTACTTTCACGAGTCAATGTCCTTTCAAACAATTCACAGTGGCCATCCCTTCGCCAAGTTCACTCCCGTCAACACAATGCTCATGGGACTTCAGACTTCATCCCTTCTTTTTAGCATCCCTCCGCCGGGTTCACTCTTGCCAACTTTCGCAAAACAGTTCATTCGCTAACTTCACCATGCAGGATTCATCTCCCTTTCCTTCACAATCATCTGTCGGTCAAAGACTTTCGACAGTACAGAGGTTTTACAAGACCCCTGTATGACCACTTTGACCCCTCTTCTCGCCCTTCTCCCAGGGCCTTCTGGTAACTGTAGTTCAATAGCGGGGTAATCACCTAGCGTTTCTCGAGTGAACAATCACGTGGTGTTCGGTTCTGCTATGCTGGCTTCCCCTCCTCCCCCAATTCTTTTATCAACTATTCTTGATTTCTTCAAAGTTCAAGTAGAAGCTTGCCACTTTCGTTCAACACAGTTCGGTTTCTTTATCGGCTCTCCCCTCGACTCACTGCCTGTGATGACCTGCTTTACTTTGTCTGTTGAGTCAAGGCTGGTACCATTGAGCCATGCGTCTCTCCACATCTTGGCTGTCAGCGGAGGAGGCGCTCGGGTACCTTTGTCATCTGCTGCAACACACGCTGGCTATTGTTTGCAATCTTATGATTCCTTCTTTTGAGGAATCACAGGGTCTCCGTCGATACGGGCACAGTCAATTCTCCCCTTGGTATCCTCTCGATTTGCGCCGCCTTTCGCCTCCTCTTGAACTGCCATGCTGAGCTCTCACATCGTGTGGTCTGCCTTGCTCTTAGTGTGAGGTTGTCTTTCACCTTTTATCCCCGTGGGGGAAGGGAAAGGGCCGTCAGGTGTGTGCGATTCTGGTCAATTGCCTGACCCTTGTATTGGGATATGCCAGGTAAACGGCTCTGGTGTTAGTCCGTTGTCTTTCGTGTTTTGCAAAAGGGTTTGTGTCGGAAAACAGGGATGGGGGAATATCCTACATGGTAGGATGGGGAAAAGGTGTTTGAGATACCGCAACACACCCGTTTGTGTCCCACTCCCACAGGACCCCTCCTGCCCCCCACCAGGTGATCCTCCCTCACTGGTCCATCCCCAGGAACTGGATCCAATAGCGATGGCCGTGTCCTGGCCAACTGGATGACCAATCCCCAGGGACTAGCTAGGGAGACACAGTCTGGTTTCTCACATTAGCAGGATAATTTTGTTGAAAGAGCATAGTGAAGGATGAAGTGCATGGTTGTGCGTTCCTTTAGACCAGGGTTATCCAACTCAAAGCCTTGAGGGTCACAAACCTGACAGGTTTTCAAGATATCCCTCATTAAGGCATGAGAGAAAATATGCATACATTTAGAATCATGTAAGCAAATTCATCTCATGAATATTAATGAGGGGCATCCTAAAAATCAGACATGTTTCGAGGCCTGCAGCTGGAAAACCCTTCTTTAGATGGACTACATTGCAACGGTAAGATACATCACTCGTTTGCAGGAAGAAGAAAAAAGCATCCAGAGATAGCCAAAGATTTTGGCATTTGAGGCTAGCAGGGAATATCTCCCTTCAAGAGGAATACCTGCCAGGTCATTTAAATGCATTGGAATTTCAAACTGCTGCCAGATGGGGTAAATTGGAAGTTGGACTGGAGTTAGTCACCGTCTGTGTATAGATGGATTTGAAGCATATCAGTTTGTATTTGAATCTGAAAGTGTCACGCAAAGTAACTGTGCATTCACTTTAATTATAGGGCATCCCTTGTTTTTGGGTGCTTCCAATTTAATGCGATTTAACCAGGAGAATACATTGTCCTTAAAAGGGAAAGCAGTTAGAGATTTGTTCAAGATCACACAGTTTAGTCAACTGGGGTGTGAGCCTGGGCATTCATAAGGTAATGCCCATTGGCTTAGGGTTCTTATTCACTGCTTTGATCATGTTTTCTGCCAAAGAGCTCCACTAAATTATGAAAGGTTGGAGACTAAGACTAAAGGTGTTGAGGAAGAGTGATTTGCCCTGTTCACACAATTTGGGCACAGGGTAAGCGCAGAAACTGATTTGCCAAAGTGGGAGCTTGAGTAGATAAAACTGATTCCTGCAGCAGTCATGTCAAGCTATCTTGCCGGTATCGCAACCTGTGACCTATAGCTGAATACTGAACATAAAAGATAAAAGTGCAGTAACTAAACCTGCAATCATGTAGATGTTCTTTCCTGAAGGGACAAGGAGGACTGTAGACCTTGCTCAGTCAATGGCTTAGTTGAGGACATGGCAAGAGACAGTGGAACCTCCACAACTAAGTGATGTCAGAAATTAAGTTAAAAATGTATTTGAGAGGTTAGTCCCTGGAGTTGATTGCTGACCTCTACAGCCGGGTAGATTAGAAGCATGCAAGTGGGCCCCTTCCCTGCCACTCTTGCACAGATGTGCCCCAGGTGATGGCATGCGGGTTTTAGAAGGTGCCACACATTGGTATTAGGCATTTTAGTGTGGGTGAACCAATCCCCTCAAGTGTTATTTTTTTAATTTCTAATGATCCCCATAACTAATGCAGTTTAACCACCAGTGGAACCTGTATTCTTACCAAGCAAGTTGTGAAGGTTGCGCCGTGGTTAGGCACAAAAGATGCTTCCAGCTTTGTTGGGGCACATCAGCACAACGTCTTGGCATAGTGGTGCCAGCGCACATGCACAAGATGGCAGCTGCGGATTGGGGCCAAAGCCAGCACAGACACCGGCTTGTGACTCTGGGAAGGAGAGGTTGAGTAAAACAGCCATGAAGTCCCTAATCGTATGGACGACTCAAATAGGATAGGTGGGTTCTTTCCTTGCTGAATTGCCATAAAGAGATTCAAACAAGAAAAACGTACTTGTAAATCTAGTACCTCATCCTGAGTATCTTCACTGAATTAATACACATTAGCACCCAGGCAGGGGGGGAAGCCAGCCAATCAGATGGTTAGAAACCCGGGCTTCAACGCTGTTACAAGCCCGTATTCCAAGCCGCGTGATGGCCGGCTCCCCCTTCCGCAATTTTCCACCCACCTTCCATCCCATTTGTTTTTTTTTTTATCCCCCCCGACTAACATTTTAGTGGCAGCGGTTGCCACTGCTGCATCTGCTCCTTCCCCTTGCCTCCCACCAGCCGCCTTGGAAAAAGAGGATCCTCCCTAAAGCAGGATGCCACGCGTGGCCTGTTGTAGGAAGAAAAATCATTTTTTTTTTTAGCACCCTAGGATATGGCTTTGATAACCCAGGGTGCCAATGGCCTTCATCCCCTGTTGCAGGTGCTGGAAAGGGGGATAACGTCCCAGAGCCCTTGTTATCCGCCCTCGGGCCAATAACTTGGACTGCCAAGCCGTTATCCCCGTTTCCAGTCCCTGGAACTGGGGATGAACAGCATACTGAATATCTCTTCACATACACAGGTATTCGAGAACACGTAATCACTGGAGAGAAAACTCTCCTAATTAAAATATTAAACTTCTCATTTCTTGTCCCACGTCTGCTTGTTAGAGACACTTGTGGGTGCCAGGAAAGTGTCCATGATCAGCTTCAGCAGACCAGGAATTAGTGGGATTAAAGGCCTTTGCGGTTCTGTGGGCTGTAAAGGCACAAAGACTATCAAAGTCTCTACTGGGTGTGTTGACGCTGGAATGTTTGTTGTTGCCCTTTTTTGATCTTCTGTGAAAGTTAGAATGTTGCATGTTGGCAAAATATTGGCCAGAGGTGGAGATGACAAGGCTTGGGAGCAGTGAGACCAATCCCACGAGGAAGTGTCAGTAACTCGGGGGTAGGGGTGCAACGGTATGCGGTTATAGATACCGTGAACAGCTTAATTGAACTATAATATCCGTGACGCTGTTTATACCGGTATATCGTTTTAGGGCCTGCAGCTATTAAGTGAGCTTTTCAATTTGATTTGGAAAAGCTGCAGTAAGCAAGTGCTGCGCATTCTGGATCTTGCACTGTGGGATGTGGCGTTTGGCAGACAAGAGCATAGGGAAATGAGGCCACATTAGTAAATGCAGCTTTGATGCTGTGACCGCTCTTTCTGTGATCAGTAGAGTTGGGTTAAAGATCAGCCGATTTGTAGTTTTCCCACCAATTTGAAAGATGATGAACTACACATCCCAAAATTCAAAGGGGGGAAATGAACTGGATGCCCTTTTGATGCATGTCCACAAAAGACGTTAGCTCTGTAGACTGTCTGAACACTGGGTCTATCAGTGCTTTGTGCTAGTATATAAACTGCCCCACTGTCCTCTATGTAGATTTACACCTTGGCACTAGAGTTCTTGCTTCGCTTGATCCTTCACCTGCCTTCTGAATATGGCAATGGACTCAAGCAGGCAGGACAGATTCTACATTCAATTTGAAGTATCCAGAGCAATGGGGGTGAGATATTTCTGAGGTCTATCCTCGATTTGTGACACAACCAATGAAAGCATTCCTCCGTCTCAACTCACGTGACAAGGGTCCTAATGCGCTCAGACCTGGGGAAAATGGTATTGATGGGGCTGTGGTGGTCTAGGCTACATTTGTGCTGATATGTATTTTAACTCTGTTATTTTCAAAAAGTATTGTGCCACTATCTTTAAGAGGTAAATGAACATGTATTGCAAGAATCAAAAAAAGAAAATCGACAGCGCCCACTGAACGCGGTCCTGTTAGGATTACATGGTCAGTGGTGACTCCAACATCAGACCTTTATAATACACCAGGCAGATGGTAAACAAGCTATAGTGATTTGATCAATATGCAACCATTCGGCGTGTTGGCTATGACATTTTAACAAAAGAAACACAATGACATGGGCTTTCAGACCTCACACGAGTGACTACTCTCTTTAATGGGATAAAGTGTTATCAAAACAAACTTTTCTGACTGATCGCAGCGAGGGGTCATGATGCCCATGCCATGTGGTTCCAAATAATGCAAGTCGAGGCCAATTTTCAAAGCGATGACCTGTGACTGAGCAGCAAGCTCATTGCTCAACATGTGAAGTTTTAACACTTCACTAGTCACTCTTTCATTCAAGGCGATCAACGAGTGAGCGCCATGAAAGACCAAATCTGCAGCCGCCTTAGATTCCTGGAGGATCAGCTAAAAATGTGCAGACACAAGTTTTAGAACGCTGACAATTTATGACCTTTAAGAAATATTTGTTAAGATTAGATAACTCCACCTGCTATACAGCGATAACCATGATATACCGTCAGTTGGCAAGAAAGTTATCATACCGCCATAAAACCAATACTGCGACACCCCTACTGGGGGGTGACGTTCCCTATAAAACAAAGGGTCTTGGTGAGGCCAATTAAGGCTTTTTTTTAGGTTCCGGGCCCGTAACTTCATTATTCGGTAGCATTACGACTGTATTGGGCCGCTTCCTGTATTTGTCCCTTATAAATGTTAACGAAATCAAGGCTCTCGACATTGGCCCAGAGGTCAACATCAATAAAGGCCTCAACATTGAGCGGACCACTGGTGAGGCAATCATCGCAGAGGATCTTAATTGTGGTCATCAGAACAGGCCCTTCTTGAACCATCCTTAAACCTTTCCTGTCCATTTTGGTGATGCTCTGAAATATTTTTGCCAGAGGTCGAGTCTAAGCTCACCCTAACCTGGATTCCTTCTCTGTCCCTCACTCGACTGTGTGCAACTCCCATAGAGAAGGTACAGAGAATGCCCAGTTCCGATGAGGACAGTAGGGCTCAAGTGAGCCAGAAGAGGATCCATCCTAATATGGGGCAGGTCATTCAGAAAGCTCTAGGGGACAGTTTGGCGGGGATCCCATCAATTATCCATTATGGAGGACTGACTGAAGTTCTCGCAACGTATGAAAGACTTCAGAGGGGCAGGTGGACATGGGAGACAAAGGGGGAAGAAAAAGGGCCCACAAATCACGAGATGCCAAGACCCACCTGTGCCTCCTGGGCATGCCACAGAAAAGTGAATGAAAGAAAGGCAGTGAGATCCAGGAGAAAAGAGCAGGAGGCAGGACACATCCTCTGAGAGTTCAGAGGAGAATGACGATTGGCAGGATCACTTCGGAAGAGGAGGTAGAAGTGATATCCTCCTGTGAAGAGAGGAAGAAAAGAGCTCCTATGAAAAAGAAAGCCACAGACACAGGAAGATGCGAGGGATGATTTTGACCCGGATGTCTACGGAGTGGGAACCACCAGCTAAAATAGCCTCATATTTAAAGAAGCGTCTTAAGACACTGCTAACGAATGAGGCCAGGAACAAGCTTAGGGCAGCATGACAGCAGCCCCATCTTCTGGAGGGAATAGCAGAGACACATGAGATGGATGACAAAATGATAACATGTACGAGCAAAAGGTCTGGATAGGTCTGGCGTTCCTGCCATGACAAGATGCTAGATGTGGTCGTGCCTCTTACCAAGAGGCTTTAAATGGCTGATGAGGCTAAAGATAAGAACGAGACTATAGACCCAACAATACTTGCATGCTGGGAACAGAGGGCGATCAGCCTATTCGGCAACGCCAACAATACGTTAATGACAGAGACAAAGATCTGTCCTCGTAAAGATAGACCTTAAACTCAGCGAGTTTGCCACATCTGCGGCAGCAGCGGAGACTAAAGGAAAGCTATTTGGTGACTCTTTCATAAATAACAAATGTTTGCCAATTCCTATGCCGCCATCAATAAGGCTCAAGTGTCCCTGAAAACGGTGTTTGGGAAACACATTTTTGGATGGGCTGGCAGAGAAAGTGGCCACTCAGCCAGTCGTTATACGTTCAACAGGTCCTTTAACGACAGAAGTCAGTGGAGGCAAGACGAGCGAAAACCCAACCCATTCTTCCCATCAAGAGGAAAGTGATGGAGACAGACAAATCGCCAACAGCATAACTCGGGTGAGAGCAGAAGCTCAGGTGCACAAGATGAGAGACAGTGCCCGCAGTAGGCATGAGGCTAGCGCAATGCGTATAACACTGGTATGATATTCCATCAGATGCTTGGGTTATAAACACAGTGCAAGGTTTTCAGATAGACTTTCATTTCAGTCCAATACACGAAACATGGCCAAACGAGTTGATACAGAGCACAGCAGACATATCTACTAGATGCAGGATTAGAGGCGTTAGTGCAGAAGGCCACCATAGTGCGAGTGTCGGATCTGAAAGAAGCTGCGTAAGCAATAGGTTTCTAGTAAGATGGAAACACAAATTGAGGCCAGTTATAATCTAAGAATTGAATAGCTTTGTACTCAGAAATTTCAAGATGGAGGGAATTCACCTCTTAAGAGACATACTACAGTGACAGTACTGGCTTGTCAGGAATGCATACCCGATGGTGCCAGTTGCAGTAGAACAGAGGACATTTCTAAGATTCCAACGGAAGGAACAGATATGGGAATGCACAGGTTTGCCTTTCGGTCTAGCGTCAGCCCCATGGTGCTTTACTAAGTTGATGAAACCAGTAGCAACGTATTTAAGGGAGTAGGGGATACACATGATCATCTACCTAAACAACATATGCATAACGTGTCAGGACAAAGTGATAATCAGGAAACAGGTAGACTCCACAATGGATCTGCTATGCCGGTTGAGTTTCTTGGTGAACTGGGAAAAATCCCTCCTGCAACCCGAGCACACCATAAAGTTTCCAGAGTTGGTGGACACTGAGCCTACCTTTACCCAAGGTGATGTACATCAAAAAAGAAAATCAGGAACACACAAATGAGAGAGATGTCACTTCGGTAGATAGCCAGACTGGTGGGACGCTTGGTGTCTTCAATCCAAGCGATATTCTCAGGACCACTCCACTACAGGGCCCTGCAGGGATTATAGATTCAACATCTCAGGAGGGGCGAATTTTAGGAGTAAAAGGTGCCTCCATCGCAGGAGGCGAGAGAAGAGCTGGAGCTGGACTACATCACTTGGAGGAATGAAACGGAAGAGCACTATTTGGCTCATCCCCGGACCTGGCAATAGAGACTGATGCTAGTAGATTGGGCTTGGGAGCCCAATGTGGAGATCTGATTGCAGGAGGAAGATGGTCAGAGAAGGAGTTAGACCTACACATCAACTGCCTAGAACTACTGGGGGGCTTGTTCGCAGTGAAATGCTGGACAGGAGAGGGCGCAATGTTGCATTCTCCTCAAGATGGACAAAGTGTCCGCAGTAAAATACATAGACTAGGTGGCATGAAATCCAGGATGTTGGCAGAAATGGCTAAAGACTTTCTTGCACTTATGCCTACAGAGGTCAGTGTCTGACGGCAGAATACCTACCGGGACGCCAGAATGAAGTAGCTGACTGGAAGTCCAGGTTCCTCAGAGATGCCAGCGATTCGAAGCTAGACGAATAAGTGTTGCAAAAATTGTTAAGTCCATTTCAGGGAGAACTATTTGCATCCAGGTTGAACAGGCAGATACCCATCTTTTTCACATGGAGGCCGGATCCCGAGGCAGAAGCGACCACGCATTTCTGCAGACTTGGGGCCTGTTATTGGAGTATATATTACTGCCATTCTCAAGGATAGTGAGAATGCTGGCTCAAGTGAGGAGACAACAGGTGTCGATAATTCTGATAACGCCTGCATGGAGGGGCCAAGCATGGTTCCCAGATCTGCTGGAGATGGCGTACGACAAACCGATTGCTCTTCCGTGGCTTGACCTGATCACTCGGGACTCTGTGGGACAGTCATCCCTTGGTGAAGTCAGGCAGTCTCTGCCTCATTGCGTGGGCAATCTCGGGGGATCCTGGTCTAGGCCAGGGTTATCGAGCGAGGCTGAACACATCTTTGAGGAGTCCTGGGCTCCAAGGACCGGGAAGGCTGACAGATCAGCATGGTCAAACTGCCATAGCTGGTGCATGGAGAGAAACATTCACCCAGCTAGAACAGATGTAGTAAACGTAGCAAATTTCTTAGTGCAGGGCAGAGCATATAGGACCATTAATACAGCCCGCTCAGCAATATCAGCGGGACACACTCGGGTAGAAGGACGGGCAATCGGGGAACACTGGTTGATTTGCAGACTACTGAAAGGTGTCAAGACAGATGAGAACCCCAAAAGTAAAATATGACCAATTATGGGATGTAGACAGAGTGTTGAGGAGGTTTACAACATGGCCGGACAACAGTGAATCGTCCAGGAAAGAGTTGGCGGCAAAATTGACAATGAGATTAGGTTTATTGTCATGCAAACGGGTATCGGAAGTGAGAGCATTAAAAAAGTTAATAAAAGATCCTTTACGCCCAAAGGGATAACGTTTTATATCTCAAAGAGAACAAAAACAAATCTGAGAACAATAGATCATGATTCATTCCCGGGCCAACCCAAACTATGCCTGGTACGATGTTTACAGACATACAAAAGACATGACAAAACATTCGACCTCCAGGGGCATCACAGCTGCTCACTGGATGAGGAGACCATTCAGGGCAGTATCGGCAGCAACCTTGTCAAAATGGATGGGTTACGAGTCAAGCAGACATTGAGGTTACATGCTAAGGCGCCCACTCCGTGAGAGGCGCAATGGCGTCGGAGGCATTTAATGTGGGAGCTTGACTGCAGGACATCATGAAGGCAGCAGACTGGTCAAATGAATCGACATTCAAGACAGTTTATTCCAAAACAGTCAAAAAGGTGACAGCGTTGGTGGCAAGTACGCTTTGAACAAGCATAATCCAAGCCTCCGGGTCTTGACAAAGAATTCAGATTTTCAACACATACGTTATAAAAAGTCAAAATTCTATTAAAGACACAGAGGCGAAGGATTATCCCAACCGGATAATCTTGAACAGTGATAAATGTTATGATGTCATATATGATGCAGTTATATTAAGCAAATGTTTGATGTAGCACAATTACCCACCCAAATGGACAAGATGTCTGATGTGGTTTATATTTCAGGTCCCATGGCAGATAACAGACAGGGACCTGATCTGCAGATTGAAGTTCGATAACAGTTAATCGTTTACCGGTTGGGATGCAAAAGTTGGAAGACCAGCGGAAAAAAGGGGAATAATTAAGATGGTGGACAGTGGGGGTGGACATGGTCGTGGACTATTGGTTTAAGGAGGTCACATGTTTATTTTAAAGACTCTAACTACGTTGGGATTTGCAGTTTTTTGCTTTATTGTTTCATTTTGATATGGTCATTTGATGCTGCTCCAGAAAGTAAAGATAAGAGAAAGCATTATCCTTCGCCTTTCTGTCTTTAATAGAATGATGACTTTCTAGGTATTGTTTTGTATTGTTTTTATTCATTTATATTGCGCTCCCAACCCTCAGGTATCTGGGCGCATTAGAGGTTACACAAGTTACAGGCAGTTTAGGCACAAAGTCATTTTACAAATATTTATACATTATGTACATATTCATAGTATGCATTATTTACAGTTTCTTGGTGTACAGATACATACTAAAGTGTGAAAGGTACCATGTACAGTTTTTAA
Source organism: Ambystoma mexicanum (assembly GCF_040938575.1). Taxonomy (NCBI): domain Eukaryota; kingdom Metazoa; phylum Chordata; class Amphibia; order Caudata; family Ambystomatidae; genus Ambystoma; species Ambystoma mexicanum. The sequence continues at coordinate 1,178,108,450 of NC_090923.1, forward strand.
TGAAAACCCTCTAAAAGAAGGTCTTGTTTCAGTGGTCAAGGGATTGCAGCCATAGTTTAGCCCTAGTCTTGAAGGTAAGAAGGGATGGTAAGGCTCTCAAGGAATCCGGGATAGAGTTGCATAATTGGGCAGCCATGACTGGGAAGCTGGTCCCTCCTGCTTTTGAGTTCATATTTCTGGATTCTAAGACTGTTGGTTTGCGCCTTTCTGATGGGTCGTTCTGAAGTGTGTTTGGTGAATCCGTCCACAAGGTATTGTGAAGCCTTGTTGGTTAGACATTTGAAGGTGAGGTTTAGTGATTTAAACTTTATTCTGTCTTTTATGTTAGCCAGTTAAGAGGCGCATCTAGCTTGTGAAATATGATGAGTTTTCAGGATGCCTAAAACGGCTCTCAACGCTTTATTTTGGAGTATTTGCAATTTGTAGATGTTATGTTTGCTTGTACCCATGTAGAAGATGTTGCAGTAGTCCAGCTTTGACAGAACGAGGGCACGTGCAATCGTAATTCAACTTTCCGTGGAAAGGAATGGTTTGCATGTGTGTACCAGTTTGCACGTATAGCTGGTGGCGGAGGCTGTGGCGTTAACTTGTCTATTAAGGTTGAGTGCAGAGTCCAGATAAAAGCCTAAAGTTTTTACCTACTTGGAGACGGTGAGGTTTATTCAGTCAATGATGAAGGAGTTATATTAGGAAGAGACTTTGTTCAGTTTATTAGTTGACCCAATGAGTAAGAGCTCAGTCTTGTCATTGATGCACAGGCTATGGGTGGCCATCCCCGTTTGTATGATTTGGTAGATTGTATTGATCAAGGCTACATCCATGTCATAGTCTCCTTGGATAGGGATGAGAAGCTGGGTGTTGTCAGCATAGTTGGTATTTGAGACACTCAGACTATCAAGAATATCGAAGAGAGGCTTTGTAAATAAATTCTACACGGTAGGAGAGACACATGATCCCTGTGGTACTCCACATGTGCTTGGTACTGTGTCTGCTGCGAAGGTAGGTGAAAACACTCATGGATCTGTTGTTGAAGAATGAGTTGATCCAAGTAGTGGCTTCCTTAAAAAAATGGGCGGCTGATTTCAGATAGTTGCATAGACCTTTATGGTCGACCAAGTCGAATGCAGCAAATCGGTCCAGAAGGAGAAGAATGGCAGCTTCTCCTTTGTCCTTTCTGTCGTCCATTTGGTTCTTTAGGTCGATAAAGGCAGTCTCTGTCCCATGTCTAGGTCTAAAGCCCAATTGATGGGTGCCTAGTAAGTTATTTACCTCCAGATATGATTGAATCGGAGGTAGGCAGCCCCATCAAGAATTATTAGTAGAAATAGTACCGTTGTAATTGGCCTAAAGTTGGTGGGAACACTTGGGTCTAGATTGGGCTTTTTTTTTTTTTTTTTTTTTAGAGTGGGTAGTACCCAGGCGTCTTTCATATTAGTGGGAACTGAGCAAGATTTGAAGGAGGAGTTAATGAATGTGGTGATGAAAGGTGCTAGGTCCCTAGCTACTTCTTTAATAATAGATGCTGGGCAAGTGTCACCAAGACATCTAGAGGGTATAAGTGAGGTGATGATATTCTCCATCTCTGGTATGGAAATAGGTTTGAATTTAAACCGATTACTTGGTTTAGTCTGTTTGGTAGTGGCTTGTTGTAGTATGGTTTCTTGAGTCACTAGAACACTCTTGTGTAACGTCGCTTTTTTTACTTCAATTTTCTTTTGGAGCATGGATATTTTGTTGCAGAGGGCATTTTGGATATCTGTGCACCAAGTTTTATTTTTGAGGCATGTGTTTGGGAGTGGTAGGGGATTCCAATTCTCTTAGGATAGAGAAGAGTTCTCTTGTGCTTGAGTTGGCTTTTTTAATTCTTTCGTTAAATGTGTCTTTTTTTTAGTTTGAATGATTTCCTTTTTATACTTGTATGCAAGAACGGTAAGATTTATCTTATTCTGTTCTGATGGGTTATTTTGCCAACTTGCTTCAGCATGTCTTTTCTCGTTGAATAAAGCTTTTAAGCTGGGAGTAAACCAGGAGTTCAAGTGTGCTCTAGGTTTCTCTTTACTGAGTTTTAACGGGGCAATTGAGTCAACTGGATTTCTTTCGGGTCTCTGCTGGAGTTATTCAGGGCTGTTCTAACAACAGCACTGGTAACATTTGTTTACCTGATCATACCCCTGTAAGTCTGAATTTCACACGATAACACTGATCTGGTTGTTCAACTAGCGCTGCCACCTCTCATCTGCACAACAACATGGTCCGGGTGGAGAAACAATTTCATGAAGCACCACATAACTGGTAAGGCAAGTGACTCCATATTGCGGGAGATGTCAAAGTGCTACATGTGGTTAACATGGGGTTAACTTATGGACCTGGAAGGAAGAGAAGCGAAGAAGAAGGAAGTTAAGGATTGCCTTGAGAAATAGGTTGAGAAGGCTTGAGGCAAAGCAGTCACTGGAGGCAACACAATTTGAATTAAACAGGCTGCTGCCTGAGCAAGTGGAAAGTGAACTGTTTTGGCTGGGTACCGATTCCTTTTGACAAGCAAGAGGAGTGGAAGACTCTTCTCACACAGGTTGAAATTTAGGGAGAGCGACAGGGTGATTACCGCTATTCAACAGGAGGCTGGCGAAATTACTAGGATGCAAGAGTGAATAAGTAGTAAGTTGGGAAATTTCTACTCTGCTCTCGATGAGAAAAATTGCCTTTGCAAGCGTGCTGGCAGACTTCCATTGAACATTGAGCTGTCGCACCTCATGGAAGACGAAGGGCCTAATTACGAGTTTGGCGGCGTGGCCAAATTATCACTGCATTACAGGCGCATTACTGTGCCGCCGAACTATGGGTTTGGAGATAAGGTGGAGGAAAAACCTCCAATAGAATGCAGGAGGTAATTCCTTCACCTTATTGCCAAAAAACAGCCAGATGGGCGGAATTATCCCCATGGAGTCCTATGGACTCATAAGTGGGGACTAACACCAGCTACCACCACTTGTGATCCGGGAGTAATTCCGCTAGTAAATTCATGCCCAAATACCACCAAACTTGTAATGCGGCCCCAAGTCTGCATGCTGGATGAGAGGATAAGCAAGGAAGAGGTTAAGTGGGCGATTAGGGTGCTAAATTCAGGCAAGACGCCATGTTCGGATGGTTCCAAGATGATTTTTAATGTACTTGATGTTCAAGGATACAATCTCGAAGGCAGTACTCCCAATAAGCCTCATAAATGCTACTGTCAGTCTGCTACCCAAGAAAAGAAAGTAAGCATTTGGGGTGAGTGACCGCGTAGTGTGTTGAAAGTGTCAGATGGAACTACTTTACTTTAAAACATTTGTAGTGAGCAAACCATGCACCCATGGGCATCAGGGCGCAAACAAAACATAAAGACTAACAAAAAAGAAACCAACCGCAAGGGAGAATACTCAGTCATAACTGCCTAGAAAATCAAGCAAACATCCACGTTTTCAGTTTTTTCATAAAAGACTATAGATTCCCGACATCTGAGATCTAAGGGAAGCTTGTTCCAAGCTTTTGGAGCTGCAATGAAAAAAACAAAGTTTTCAACCCTTCTTGGTCCTGCATCTGGGAAGCATCCGATAGTTCCGATTGCTAGATCCAAGAGATCTGCTGTTCACTTTATTAGAGATGAGGTCTTGCAGGTACGGGGCATTAGGCCCAGTCTACATTGTAGGTGATGACAAGAAGACGGAGAACCACCTGAAGTCTATTAGTGTCAGCTTTGCTAAGCCCAACCAAAAGGCTGCGGCAATAATCTATTTTTGATTCGATAATTGCTCTAGCTATTGTTTCAGCGTTGGCCTGTGAGATGAGATGTGCCAAGAGCTTAATATAATAGGCAGTCGCTGATACAAGGCTCCCAACAAGCGCCTTCATATTAAGCTGCTCGTCAAAGACCACACACAAGGTTCTGACTTTCTTTTGGGGGGGTTACCTTTACCTCTCAGAGTTGAAAACTATTATAAGGCAGGCCAAGCTTGGCCAGCATCGATTGAGTGCCCACAATCAACAGCTCAGTTTTATCCCTATTCAATAAGTTGTTCCACAGCATCCAATTCTCAACCGTAGTATAGACTCTATTCAGTTCCTCTTCATCCTGGGGTGAGAGCCTACAATGGGGACGGCACACTGTGCCGTCCGTGTAGTTGGTAAATCCCACCCCCTCCTGTTCCAAAATGGCGAAGAAGGGGGGCCATAAAGATGTTATATATGCAGGGAGATAAACAGGCACCTTTTGGTACACCGAACTTGACCATAACCGGTTTAGCCTCTGCCTCCTCGTGAAAAACAATACTTTCTCTTTTGTCCAGAAATGAGCTTCTCCAGCGAACCACTACTGGGGAAAAATTGGCTTCTTCTTCATGTCTCTCTATCAAGAGTGAATGGTCGAACGTGTCCGACAGGTCTAATAACATTAACATAGAGGATAAATCTTTACGTTCCAAAAGCCTCGATTTCAACTACAGGAGTGCGGTTTCGGTTCCAAAGCCTTATCTAAAGCCCGATTGGCAGCAATTAAGAATAGGTTGAGAAATCTGGCCACCATAGGCGATACGATCCAGGATTTTCAGCAAGAATTGAGTATTCGTTATGGGCCTATAATCGAGTGGCACGTCAGGTGCCAAGCCAGGTTTGTCTTTAGAACGGGGGTGACCCAGATCTTTTTAAGGTCAGCTGGTACATGGCCCTTCATAAGAGGAGTTAACGAACTTGCAGATAGCATCCAGTAAGATTGGCGGGCAAGCTTTAATTATCAGATGAAAAGGGATCACCTTTACATCTAGTTGCCTTCAACTGCTCAACTACGACTGATTACTCCCTCACCGTAATAGTGGAAAAATTAAAATGAGGGATAGGCAGAAATCTGGCAAACAAGCCTTTCCTAATCTTACTAGCTGACAGGAGAAGATCATCTTTTTTATGAATTACAGCAGTCCTAATGTTATTCAGTTTGGTTTGCATGGAATTCTGAATTTCCTGGCAACATGCTGCATCCTAGAGGCTGGCTGGAGTGGATGTGCCAGTGTTCCTGTACTTTTACAACTTGGACCATCTAAAAATGCAAAGAAAGCATTTACATGCAGAGGTAACAGGCCAATTATCCTTATTAACAGTGATTGCAAGCTCCTTGTGAAGATACTGGCAAAGAGGCTTAAGAGACTACTGTCAGAGCTGGTTGGGCAAGACCAATGTGCATTCGTGAGGATCAGAAATGTACGACAATATAAAGAAGTTACGCCTTATGGTGATTAAGGCCTATCCAGATTCGGTGTTGGTCTGTCACTGGATGCAGCAAGTACTTTGACCACAACAACTGGGATTACACATATTTCAGGTCATGGCGAGGAGAGTTGGAATGGCTGGAACATTTAGGGACATGGTGAAGCTGTGCTACACCTCTCCCACATCATTCGCAATGGCATCCTATATAAACCATTTGGATTATTAAGAGGGGTAAGGCAGGGGTGCCCTCTGTCAACCTTCCCGATTGTAATGTCAGAGCATGTAGCAATGAAGAGGAGGGCAAAGGAACCTAGCGAGGGTGTAAACTGCAGCAGGGCTATGCAAATACTGATTCTATGACTATGACCTTGACAATGAGAATGGTCTTGAAAACGTTCCCACTTTACTAGATGTTCTGCTGGGTACAGAATGGGAATGCAGTGCCATTTCCCACTAGAGCATCAATTGGAACAAATCAGAGGATTTGAAAGTTTCCCCAATTTACGATAGAAGGCTTTTTGATGGGCTTAATTTCAAATATGGCCTGAAAAAGATCAAATATCAGAGTGCACAAGGGTATCCTCTTTGGAATTTGGAGACTGAATACGGGTGACTTGATGTCGCTATGGGGTAACTTAATGTAAATGGCATAGGCCCTGGGTAAAAATGATGCCTTCTCCATGATTTCTTTGCCTGGTGTGAGAAGTCAGGAAGAAAACTCTGACACAAGTTTGCCATGTTTTTGGTTAAAGACTTTTATTGAAAATAAAAGGGGTTGGGAAAAGGCCTCTCTGACCAGACTCGAAGAGGAATTTTGCTACCTTAACGAAAACCAATTTTGTCAGGATGTCAAAAACAAAACTGTTCCGTGTCCAACGTTCTATACTGACCCTCGCACTATAAACTTAACTCTACCTTAAGTGGTTTCAAAAAGTGTTCATACAGGAAGAATAAATGACAAACAAAAGTTTCTTCGAGGATAAAGTTCCCGGTTGCAGAGGGCAGTTCCCTTCCTCTGGATTACACACCAAACAGTTCCATGGGCCTCTCTTGACCAGGTGCAACACTGTTCAACTTATTTCTTGTTGAACACAATCCTTTTGAATTGCCTGGTACACTCCCCTGCCAGGACTGCTGTTCATTCAGGCTTTTTGCCCACTCCCAAAGTTGTTTGTATGTAGTATTGGATAACGTATCGTCCTGATATATAATCTTCTCTCTGTTTTTACGAATTGGCCCTGTTTTCATTTACACATTAGAAAAGAGGTTGTCTGCGACTGAAGTTCCTTTTTATCAATAAGTCCATCTCTCTTCTCTCCCTCAGGTAAGTAACTTTCCATTTTTTACGCACTGGGTGTGCTCGCCGATATGCCCTGTCTCGCTGCTGCTTTTGGGAGGACTCACCGGTTGGCGTTGGCATCTTCTCTCGCGGTGAAGCATTCCAGTTTGCTTCCTTCTTACGGCCTCCTTTCCTTCATTCACTGTTCCTCTGCAGCTTCCACTCGACCCACCTGCTGTCCTCCTGGCTCTGGTAAGCCAACTACTTGTCTGCGAACGCCGGGGAGTTCTTCACCGGCTTCTGGTGTTCCAGCAGGGTCTCTTGCTCAGCAGTTCCTCCTTCCTCAGTGATGAGCAGTCTGGCTCCGCTATGCCAGTCCTGGCTTCTCGGATCCTCGAAGAGAGGTGCAGTTCTCTCTTGCCAGTCGCCACAAAAGCTGTCCTCCATTCTCCATTTGGACTGCTTAAATTTCCGGGGCACAGGGAGTGCCTGGGCTTACAGGCTTTTGGTCCACATTGCACAATCCCTCTTCTTCGTCCTGGTATTTTGTGAAATCTAGGAACAAAAGTCCATTGTAAATTATTAACTTATGGAATTTGGATGAGCATTGTTAAAAGGTTTTGATAGCAAGTCAGTACTGATCTAGGGGAATTGAAAAATGTGATTGCATCACATTGGCAAGGATGGTCAATAGATTTGGTGAAAGGGGTTTCCCTGCTATTCATAGGAAAAGGAGTAGATACATGGCCATAGGTCATGATGGTTTTGGTCACGGGGAGGTTATTTTCAAGGGCCAAATGTTCAGAGATCCAAGCAAGCACAGGAGGGAGTTGATAGTGGACAAAAATTCAGCATGGATTTCTCTGGGCAAGATATAGCAGCCAACAGTATGCAGAGGAACAGATTAACCAAACTTTGAGAAATATTATGCAGCGTTCAGCAAGTATTGCCTCTGCAGATGGATTCAGAGCAATGAGATACCAGAAAACAATTGGGTTCAGTCAGAGTCAAGTAAGACAACACTCTGGTCCGCTTGAGATAGTAGTGAAAGATCAAGCATGCTTACAGAGTTCCTGATGTTGGGTGTGCCGTCTGAGGTCGCTTCGGTTCATGGGTAGAGTTGATACAGGCAACCGTGCAGCCTTACAGAGCATGTCGGATCTAACGGGGATCTTTTTTTGGAAGGACATGTGAACACTTGCTGGACAGGCATGGCCCACTCCATCCACCCTGAGCCCCAGATACAGATGCCACCCTCGGCATCCGTTTACATACTCTTCTTGGATGCACCTCCGAGCTTCACAAAGGTACACCCAACCGTGTCTGCTGTAGTAGAAAACGTGCTAAATTCCCCATCAAAGCCTTTGGACTTCCTCCTCAGAGGCATCATTTGTGCTTAAAGATGCACACACCGAGCAAACTCTAGTCTCCAATTGAGGAACAGCACTGAGAAGTAACGGACCAATAAGAAGCACTTCATGCTTTGTTGGTCTGATGGTCGACAGCATTTGAGGTTGGTATGAATTTAATCTTCAAGTGAGCAAGCCGACTCCAACCATACCCAAACATTTGCTGCTTTGACTTCAGAACATTCCTGGTATACTGCAGAAAGGAAAGAGGATGTTACACAGCCATCTTCATGAAAATGTCTAAAATAATATTTTGTTGAGGCATTTAACTTTCTCTTCTTTCTTTTGCCACCTTCATTGGTTTAGCAAATCTCCAATGGGCAACATGTTGTGATACCTAAGTTATATACAAAATAAGCAATTCATGTTTAGACATTTTGTATGTTGTTGCAATCATTAAGCAAAAATACAGTCTGAAGAAATATGGTTATAAAATATCACATGTTGTGGCAGATTTTAGCCAGAACACTGGCTGTATAGGACACATTGAGTTTCACATTTGGATCTGCAAACCCAGGGCACAAAAATTCCAATCTTTTTCTTCCAGCAATGAAGTCAGGTAGAAAGATCACAACCACCTGTTGTCAATGGAGGGGTTCTCAGATCACAGTGGATCAGAGTGTAACATATCCTGGTGGCTGATCGACCAAGCAATTAATGTGCAAAATGAGTGGCACAGACTCGTAGCACATGCAGATATGTTCTAAGGGCAGCCAGCCAATAAAACAGGCCTTCAGTTGGAAATCCCTGCTCCTGCAGCTCAACACCCAGGCCTCAAATCCTGGTTATTGGCAATGTTAAATAGCAGGGAAGTAGATCAGCGAAGAAGGGTGGCAGATATTTATTTTTACATTTATAGCAGTGCACTAAACCGTGAGGCATGAAGGAGCTAGTTACAGAATAGAAACTGGTAAAAGTGTGAGGCTTAGAAGGGGAGAAAGGGAGAGAAGGTCAAATCGAAAGATCAATGCTAGTTGAAAGGCCACATTTTTAACAGCTTTCTGAAGGGCCAGTAGGTGGGCTCGGCTCACAGTTACGGTGGCAGAGAGATCGATAGTAGGGAAGAGGTGACAGGGAAGCTATAGCCTCTGCCTCTGATTCACTTGAATCTGGGAACGCTCAACGATGGCTGTCGGCTGAGTGTGTAGGGTGGGTAGAGGTGGATTTTTAAGTCTTTGAGACAGATATGTAGGAGCAGTGTTGTAGAGGCAGAGATGGGTGATGGCGAGCACTTTGAAGCATTATTCAACCATGGTGCAGTGTACTGGCCATGGAGAGAAAGGAGTGTTATTGTTCAATTAGATGGGACGTCCAATACCTTGTTTTGCACCAGTGCTCCAATTACTTTTGGAGACCACATTTGCTCTATGTGCAAGTTTCACTCACCTTTCTTACAAACACTTAATGCTGACCAGTAGTAATTTGTAGATTGAACATCTTAATTTGCCTTACAGTTCTAGCTTCCATAAAACACCAGTGCTGGATAGGGTCCACATTTGATGCTGCCATCCTTGTCTTCCCTTCTTCATTAGCGGTAGCACTTAGGAGTCCAGGCAAGCCTTTGGGAGGGACTCAGATTCCCAACGTGCAGATCATGAATTCTGGCACAAATTAGATAAAATCCACTCATGGTAGACCCAGTATCTGTGAGGTGCAAAACAGTAAAACTCCTAACTGGGAAAAGTAGACAATCAGCATATGGAAAAGGAGAGACCATAAATGACAGTCTAGTGTCACAGAAACCTAGCCTAAAAAATAAAACAATCTTTATTACACAGATTAGGTTAACGCCATTCAAAAATATAGATACAACAAAACAGAATAGATTGATCAGTTAAACAAATGGTTCAAACAATATAGAAATATTTACGATACATCAAAAACAAAGTTAAGAGATCTACAACCAGACCAACATACATAAATGTGCACCATAAGGAGAAAACACAAATCCAAAAATTGGAAAAGTACACGTTCAACCTAAACAAAAACATGTAGGGTCAGCTATTTACAGAATGTATACATTGGATGTGGTACGTCTGGTAACTCCATCCTAATCTATACATTTTATCATATGGAAGCATAAATTGGTCATGTTGAATTAAGAACCAGGCCGTTTAGGATGAACTTCCACTTTTTACATTTTGGGATTTGTATTCTCTCCTTATGATGCACATGTGTATGTTGTTGTGGTTTCAGATCAGTTAACTTTAGGTTTTTGATTTATTGTTTGAACCATTTTTATAACTCTGCTCTATTGATTCTATGTTGATGCACACTTATTTTTTTTTTTTTTATTTTTTTTTTACATAGTGTGGTCGGTCGGAAGAAGGAGTCAGACACACTCGACAGGTTGGTTTTTCTTTTTAAATAAAATTATAAAGAAAAGCCCTACCTTTCTTTATTGCTAAAGGGGGATTTCCCTGCCTAAGTAAAGGTGCTTGTTGGTGGTCAGGAAGGCCAAAGCAAATGTCCTCAGTCTAAAACCAAACTCTACAACTAAGAACAACTAAAAAATATGGGCCAAAAGAATGTCTTCTTGTCTTAGTCGTTTTCTTTTCATGCTTCCTATCGTCTGGCTTTCTTTATTGGTTTTTCTCTGGTCTCTTTGCAATGCAACTTTACAAATGTCTCTGTTTAGAACCAGGTTTCTTATTATCCTCCTCTTTGGAATTCTTAGGTTTTTATTCATGAGCTCTTGCAGCTCGTCCCAAACAGTCCTCGGTAATATACTCTCTTTAATGGAAGGCTTATTGTGGTCTTTGAGATACTGTCTCCGGTTCTTGCCTTTTATTTTAGGTCCTTCACTTTATGGGGTTTTAGCTCTTCCTGGGTTTTGTATGATTTTATTTCAAGTTAGAAATCTCCCCCCCCACCGTCCCCCGGCTGGATTCCCTCTACTGGATTATTTCACTCCGTATTCGACGCACTTCACATCTTAGTTTACAACACTTGTTACACTTTATTGGAGGGTCCTCTCCCCTCTTCCTCTTCAACTCCTAGTTCATGGGGCCTTTTCCCTTCGTCCGATGGTATTTGTTCCACTTTCTTTCAGCTTTCCAAACAACCTTATTTGTCATGTTCAGTGGTTTCTCAAATCCCCAATTTTATTGGTTTATAATTTGTATTTCGCCCTTAGCATTTTGACGAGTTTCTCTCATCACATCATGCTGCCATGGCGCCTCCCACTTCTCCCTGATACCTTCAGTGGGTTGGTGGAATATCTTGGGGCTCGGCACTCACTCAGGTACTCGACTTTGCCTCCTGGTGTCTCCCTCTTGGATGGCGCCGGCATTCTGTCCTCGAACCCACTGTAGGAAGCCGCCATTTACGATTGCTGTTGGGAGCCGTCAGCACTCCCTGCTATAATGGTCTCGCCACCATTTTGGACGGGTCTCCTCTCCAGTTATTGGTTTCACCGGTCCTCCGGCATCTCGACTTGCCGTTTTTCACCTCACGACAAGCCGCAGCCTCCGCGGCTCTCTTCTGAGCTGGCTCTCCAAAGGCGCATATACATACGGGGGCTTTCCTGCACACAATACTCTCTCCACTCGTGCTTTACTCGGCCCAGTTATAAATCAATCTCTTCTTAAAGATATATATTCTTTGCTTTTGTATGGTTGGTTTGATTCAACAATGTCTGAATGCCAATAGAAGGAGGATACAATTATTCTTCATGGAGGGCAGTCCCATATATACAGACAGGGCATTTAGTCTAGGAGTTCCTCGTGGGAACAGACAAGGACTCTCCCCAAGGGATAGGCACTCCCTATGAGGTCTCACTTGCCCAGACCCCTCGGTATGGTCTCGCGAAGCGGGATCACCTCCCTAGCCTCAAAGAAGGTGCCCCCCCCCCCCCTCATCCCCTGGGAGAAAGGACGAATACTCTAGATTCATCACAATAGTCACATATTTATCTACATTGTTTAGAGCTATTGATGTAATCCGTATAAAATAAAGATTGTTTTTATTGTTGAGAAGTTGTTGGGACACTAGACTCATGGTATCATGTACCACAAAGAGGTGTAGAAGGGATCCTGAGAAGGTAAAGTCTAGCCATGAGGTGCTGTCCATGACAAGCGACTTAAAAAGACACAAGCAGTCTACTGCCAGCAGGATATGGGAGTTGTTCACATGTTGCAACCATTCTGCTCACGTTGGGATAAGAGAGGGAATGGGAATAGGGAAACAGTTTGGTGAAGGGCAGTGCACAGGGTTGGGGGTTTCATTTAGTTAGATAAGCCTTTTTTTTGTTGCAGGATTTCGGTTTAATCTAAAGTTTATGGGCCAAAATACAACCGGATATGACTCAAACCATCACTGAAATTGTTTCTCCTTTGGCAAATCACGGTCTGACCGCTTCCGCAAATATGTTATACATGAAAATCATATCACAACATCTTTATTCCATCACCTTACAGTTTTAGCAGCCCTTAGAAGCAGGCTACTATTTTTAGCAGTGACTGTTGTGAAGAATTAAAAAAAAAAAAAAAAAAAAAAAAAAACACCTAGGTCCAACATTACTTTGGGCTTCACTACCCGCTTCACACCAGATGTGGTCCAGTGAAGCTGTTGCCTTCGTCATTTGATTAAATGGTGTGATGTTGGTGAATCACAATCGTCCATCTTTCTCACTCAACCAACTCATAGTTCCCTGGGGGGAATCACCAAGTTGAAAGCGCTGATAAGCTAACAATAGGATACTAAGCAAATTGAAACTAAGGTCTTGTTATATATTGTTTGTACATAGCTCAAATGCATAATCTGATTTATAGTTCTAAACAGCTTGTTCTGGATGCTTAGTAAACGTTGCAACGATCCTTCAGATGGCGTCACATCTGCCTAGTGGGGATCCCCGTTCCATGAGGCTACCATGGTGAGGCCGCTAATCGATAGTGCCTCTAGGGCTGCTAACATGTGGGAGGACCTCTTGGAGAGCAACTCCCATCCTGGGGACACAGACGCAAGTCTGGGGTGAGGGCTCGTAATACCCCAACCCCACAGGTCAATAATAACACCAGATCCTTCTGGGGGAATAAGAATTCATGTGCCATAACAGACTAATCGCTCTTTCACCCTCAAGACCCCCGAAGCCAATAGGATCTGTGAAGAACCCTGCTGATAACAATTCTGTTGTATAAGCGCCTTACAAATGCTCAATAAAATAAATGTATTCCGTTGTCATATTCGTTCTTCTAAGTCTGTTCATAACATTGCTAGTAAGCCTGAGCTGAACCTGTTAAGTCATTTAAGCCTTTCTTTTAACACCACTAGGAGGAAGAGGTGGCTCATTTTGTTTTAGAAAATTAAATGTTATTGACATTTTTCAAACACCAATCTTTTCACCATGAGAAACAACATTTAGTTCCAAAAATGCAGTATTTCTCACTGCTCCTCCATCACAACTGGTGGTATTCTCCATCTTCCCTCTATATCCCCCAGAACAGGTCCTCAGCCATATTAGTTAAAGGAAGACAGCCACAGCCCTCATCCAGAAGATGTGTCAGGTATTCCATATCAAATGGATTTCGCCTTCTCTACCCATTCCCTCTCATCAGGCACATTCCCTCTTGTCCAGTGCCGTGCGCTACACAGATCCTTGCTGCAACCAACATGTTTCGGGGCATATGTCCTTCCTACCCACTGTCCTCCTCCCTCAACAACAGAAAGCTTGGTGCAATTGGCCCGGTAACCCCATAAACATAATTTAGTCATCCCAAAACACCCTTCCAGTACTCCTGTGTACGGGACCAGCTCCACCACATATGATAATCACTGTTTGCACGTCAGCATCACCAACAGCGAGAGTCCACACCCATGTACATCTTCGCTAGAGTTGCCGCTGCATAATGCCACCTATGTATTAATTTGAATGACTGCATTTGATATTGCCGGGACAGCATGGATGGTCTTTACCCTCCTGCATATTGTGCCCCATAATTGGTCAGGTCAATCCCCAGGTCCATGGCCCATTTTATCTGTGTTGCTAGTATTCCAACTGGTTCACCCCTTACCAATTCCCCATATATCTGGGATATCTGCCCCTTCGTATCCCTCATCTGCAACAGCACCTTCTCAAATGGAGTGAGCTCTTGAAGGACGAATTCAGACCTCCAACATTCAATGACCATACCATCAATGAGATCCCCTCAACCTCACACCCCCAAAAATCAGTGAACCCCCAGAAACTGAAATGAAACCCATCACTCTACCACAAATTTGCATAGTAGGAGCACCTACTTCAATCGTAATGTCTTCAGATTCATGACAACCGGGTAGAAGCACACAAGGAAAGGGAAAAAGACCACACAAGAAAACAAACCACAAACCAGCCCATAAAAAAATCCAACTGCTCCTACCCCAGTCTACAACCGAGAGCCCGCCACCAGGACCCATCCCATTCATCCAAAACAACAAGCAAAGCAGCTTACAAATAGAGGTAATGTTCACCCTGCAAGCATCATATTCTCCATGTCAAACCACCAAGACAATCCCGATCCCTCTCAACCCATCTCATCCGGACAGATTTCATGGAGATTTAAAAAAGAAAATATATATCGTTATTAGCTGCCTCAGGGAGCAAGGTCCCGGCTCAAGTCACTCTTCTTTGTCGATGGAGTATTAAGTCTTTGAAATGTCCTTGCCCCTGGGATCTTACAGCGGTCAATGTAATTGTATTCCCCCATCAACAACCTTCTGGCTGACTCCTGAATGTTCTTCAAATGCTCCATCTCCTCCCATCAGTTCATCTGAAACACTCTGTATATCATGCTCCGTGACAAGCCAATACTTCATCCCCTCCCACTCAAAGATCAGGGCGAAAGGATAGCCCCATTTATAACACACTCCTTTCTCATGCAAACAATTGGTGAGGGATGAACTTTTCTTCTGCCTCATCAGTACGTATGCAGATAGGTCTGGATAAATAGCCACCCGAGACCCCTCGTAACCCAGAGCTGTCATGCTCAACCTTTTCCAAGATGCAGTGGAACTTCACGAGGACCGAGCAAGGGCCCCTACCATCCCCGCCAGCCCTGTCGATCACTATCGAGGGGCCTCTTGGGACTTGAGGACCAGCGCTAGGACTGCCTGCATAGTCGCATTCAGGGCAGTTGGGAGTCCCCCCCCCCCCCAGACTTCTTCAGGCCAAAGAATCATAGGTTACAACATCTTTCACGATTTTGAAGGTCATCCACCTTAAGGCTTAACTCGTCTTGTCATCGTTCCATTTCTAATAGGCACATGTCCAGTTGTGTTTCCAATCTCCACTGACAATTGACTGGATACAAGCCCCACCAAGTTCTCCACTTTTCCAGAGAGCTCTGCCACCTTGGTTGCTATGTCTATTTTCATACCCCTAATCTCGAGAGTCATTTGGATGTCCTTTTTAATGGCCCCAATCTCCATGTCCGAGGCCTTGGCAGCCAACTCGCCCTTAGACGTCACCATGTCCAGACTCTCCTGGTATTGAAAGTTCCTCAGAGCAGGGTTCCAGCTCATCTGTCCCTGGGGTCACCTCCTCTGCTTTATCCACAGTCCTCCACTCTCCCACCGCAGCCGGTCCTCAAGGAACGAATGTCTCCACTTCAGGAGCCGACCTGTTGGTACACCCACAGTTCCCACGAGGGTTGCCCTGATCAGCCGCTCTGCACCATGCACTCTAACAGTGTGGTCCCAACCAACATATAATACTACTCTTTGGGGCACCTTCACACGGGGCGGTGTGGGAGGGGGTAGAGGCTTCCAACCAGCATGCACCTTTCTACAATTCAACCTTGGTGGGGCAACAGCACATTCCACGTACCTCCGAGTTGCACTACAGTTGCGGCACACCTCACCTCCCACAATCCTGACTTCTCAGTAGAGAGACCAACATTGCGGAATCCCTCCAAGGTAGTAACTGGCCTCTCCTAAAAGCGCTGGCTCTGCAACACGACTGCTCTGCCTACTCCTCTCAGGCGGTTTCCGCAGTCCGCCAGTAGCATCTCTTCACCCGCCAGCACACTCCCACTCCGCAGCAAGGCAGGAGCCGGTCTCGTACCACAAGGGGCATGCAGACCCCACAGAGGCACTGGTACGCCGTCCGGCACAGACAACAGTGTCGTTGACACGGCACCAAGCGTCGAGTAGTGGGTGCTCCATAAGGGTCTTCCGTCCTGAGCTCCTCCCGGCCCCCCAGCAGCCTCCACCCTCCTCAAATTCAGTAAGGAGGTGTGCCCTGCCTTATCCCCTGGCCGCTGCCATCAACAAAACTCCACCATGGTTGCAAAATGTGGCCGCTGCCATCAACAAAACTCCACCATGGTTGCAAAATTCACTGATTAATTGTGAATTGGTGGGTGGTGGGGCAGTTCACAGAGCTTCCCTAGCAAGCCGCCATCTTGCCTGTGCACCCTGGTGGGCTTTTCAAGATTCTTTAGTTGAGGTAGGGAAATCCCCTTAGAGAGTTAGGGTTAGATGGGTTTAATCAATTTAATAAGATTCTATAGCAACCACTATGGCACAAGTTGGTCAGTCTATTCATTCTTTGTCATCACCACATGTAACGAGTCTAGTAGTGTTCCAGGTTCCAATAAAGAAGGTTGTATGCGATTGTCTGGCAGGTTGTCAGTTGAGAGTGTAGCTTGGAGCAGTGAGGTGCAGTGAAGCTGGAAGTCTGAGAACATACTAATTGTAAACTAACGGAGGAATAAACTGGACCGGTTGTACTTCATTTGGTGTGGCCTATCCTTGTAACACTGACCATGAGCTGGCCTCGCCCCCAGGGACCAATCCAGGGAATTTCACTCACTTTGTGCAATGGATCAGATAAACGTAGCCCCAGCTGCGAGGGGCGCCTATCCAGTGCAGTGAGGGAGTTGCTTGCCATTCTGGTGCCACGTCAGGACGGCCGACTGCCTCTTTGGATTTCGCTTGACCCCTAGCGGCGGAGGGACCCTCTCAGCCGTGGGGATTGACCCTTTGCGGCAGATTGCAGGCACAGCACATCCGTTGCCTCTTGTTGAGTCCTGAAGGCCGTTGCCTTACCGTTGCCCTTCACACACAGAGGAAAGGACCTTGCTATGCACCCACATTGGGGCACATGCAGCAAAGGCAAATAAATGAGCGCCGATTGTTTATCACAACAGGTCCTACAGCCACCAAGGGATAAACTGCTTTCTCACTGGTGCCGTGAGTGAAGGAGGGTGTGGATTGTGGTAAGGATTCACAGTTTTAAAATGAATGTAAAGATTGTGAAGCATTTGTGGATTTTACTAACTTTGATAAGACTGGTTTGCAAATTTGAGTATAGCAGCACCGGTGTAGAACAGGAGCATAGGAAGAGGCCAGGCATACTAAATCCTCTTGGGAAAGACCCAAAGGAAAAGGACATTGATAATCACTGCATTTTTGCTGGTTCACAATTACCTGAGGTACTGGTCAACAGAAATGAGCAACTTACCACCCTCCTTTCTTGCTAATCCTGGAACACCTTCAATTAATTGGGAAGTCTGGAAGGAGAACTTCCTGGACTATGTCCTCGCCATACATGGGTCCTCTACAGCATGGACCACAAGCATACTCTCCTCATGCACTACTTGGTGTTTGAACGCAGGCACATCCTGAAGAGTCTGCACAAGGGAG
The DNA here is from genome assembly GCF_040938575.1 of Ambystoma mexicanum. Taxonomy (NCBI): domain Eukaryota; kingdom Metazoa; phylum Chordata; class Amphibia; order Caudata; family Ambystomatidae; genus Ambystoma; species Ambystoma mexicanum. The sequence goes on from NC_090923.1 coordinate 1,178,125,994, forward strand.
GTCACTAGCAGAAGGTGATTGAAGGGGGAGCAAACTTTTCAATGAGGTAATTTTAAGGAAATTGGACCTGCATTTTGAGAAGAAATCCAACTTCATCCTACAGCGATATTACTTTGGAATAAGGGAGCAAGCAAATAGCAGGTCAACTGAGAAGTGTGTTACAGGCCTACGAGAACTTGCTAACTAGTCCAACTTCGGGCACCCTACGACAAGCACCTATGAGATCAATTTTGAAGGTCACGGAGCATAACATGTGTGAGGAAATTTGGATCAAAGGTGACCCTACTCTTGCTGGAGTACTTGATTTAGCAAAGAAAATTGAACATGTGTTAGCCTGCGTCAAGGAGCTTGACAAGACCACCAAGAATGGGAGAATGGTGTCATGGTGGCCAGAAAAGTCGATCAGAGCAAAATCACATGCAAAAAGGGAATCATGATGAAAAAGGATAAAAGGATGTTACCAAAACAAGAGCAACGGAGAACCGGAAACGGAGGGAACCAGATGTAAAAAGGTGTTTCAGATGTGGAAGCACCTTTCACTTTGGAAGCAGTGCAGCCTGTCCCGGCCTCATGGTCCTTTATCTTAAGTGTAGGAAACAGAGGCACTTTGCTAGATGTTGCAAAAACGTCTCCAAGGCAAGAGATTGGGGAGTGCGAGAGTGAGGGAGGGGACCGAAGGTGCAAGCTGGTTGGTGAGCCAGGTGGGTGCAAAGGTCAAGTAGGTGAAAAAGCCCATGTTGCAGTTCTTGTGAACAGGGTTGAAGTCCCCATGTTGGTAGATAAAAGTTTGGATTACGCCATTGTGGACAGTAAAGTGAGGGGAGAGAAATTCTGAGGTACGAAATTGCTACAACCGTTAGTGAAGGCAAACTCATATGGGGGCTCACACAGAGATAAGAGAGTTTAAAGCCAAGTTGGAGTGCAAAGGCAAAACTACAGTAACCAAAACATGTCTCAAGAAGAGGAGGAAGCCTTTTGAGTTTGGTATGAACAAAGTGTAATGGGAATTGTAGTTGACCCCAGCGTTCTGGAGCACATTGCTCTGGTGAGTGAGGGCCAGTCTGTTATACCCGAGGATGTATACAAGGACGTATTTTGTGTTTAATTGGACTGCCTGAAAGGGGTTCATCACCACAAACTTAGGCTAGTGCCAAGCCTATGGTGACAAAGGTAAGGACGGTACTGATCTCAATGAGGAAAGAAGTAGCTTTGGATATAAAGAGATTAGAGGAGACAGTGGTGATGGAGCCTGTTGTCGTGGAGCGCAAACCAAGCCATCAAGTATGTCTCTGCATAGAACTTGGCGGTCTGAACAAAGAAGTAGCACTGGATAGATTTCCCCTCCTAAAATGTTTTTAGCACGCTACACCAGACTTCAGCATACCACCAAGTGGTGTTACACCCCCAGACAGGCATGATCTTACTAGCTTTGTTACACAAGAAGGGTCTGTCCGGTCGATGCAAGAGGATGCCTTTCAGGTTAGTATCGGCAGCAGGGTTTTTCCAAAGAACCATGCATCTCCATGCTAAAGGGAAGGGACGGGTGATGTACTTTCAGTACAACATTCTTTTGACAGGGAAGGATATGTGTCAACATGATATGAGACTTGCATTGGTTTTGGCAACATTGCCGGAAGCTGGTTGACTGTTCAGAAGGAAAAGTGTAAGTTTAGACAATCCATTGAATACTTGGGACACAATCTTAGCGAGGAGGGTTTGAAGCCAAGGACTGAGCTGGTAAATGCAATAACGGGTGTAAGAGCCCCATCAAGATCACGCCTTACGTTGTTTGAATGTGCTTTCTTTGGCTGATCGTGGCCTCCAACCCCCTGGACAGCCACCGTGACCCAGGTACTTTAACTGGATTCTTGGCTCTGCCCAGAGGGCGTGTAGCCCGAGTCAGGAAAACCCAATCAAGGAAGAAAAACATGTAAGAAATGGTGGAGATCCTGTTGGGAACTAGCACCAAAAACAGGATAATATGAGGAATGGTTACGGGACAGAATAAGGAGGCAGGAAGAGCAAGATCCCAGCAAGGAAGAACAGCGGAATCAACTGCCAGCAAGGAACCAAGAAGAAGGTCAGAGAGGCCAGGAGAGAGGGGGAAGGCATTACGTAGAGAGGCTTAGGCAAAGTGAAAACGAGCGTACCGCAATGAAGAAACTATTGCAATGCGAGGAGCCGCTGCCACCAAAAACCAGTGTTGCCAACTCCCCAGTGAAGAAAGTAGCTATTGGCTCCCCTAGAAGTCGCCAGAAGTAGCTAGATGACGTCACTGCCCAATTTGCATAATTACCTCCTCTTTCCCGTGTGTTTTACTGTGGCCCCCTCCCCTTTTAACACCTCCCTTTTAAGTTATTTGTGTGTTTTTACATTACTCCCGTTAGAAAACGGGCGAATTACAGCACTTTTTTCTATTGGTTTGGAAACTTGCATAAATGAGCAAGTCTCCAAACCAATTGAAAAAAGTAGCTAGATTTCTCGCTAGCCGCTTTTTTATGAAAAAGTCGCTAGGGGGGCGTACTTTCTCGCTAAATATAGCGAGAAAGTCGCTAGGTTGGCAACACTGCCAAAAACTCCTGAGAAACCAGAGCTTTCGGGTGCGTGACGTAATGACGCCGACATGGGTCTGTTGCCGGGCGGATCCGCCATGTTGGTACTAGCTAGGGAAGCGCCAGCATCGCCATAGCAACCTTTGCTGCCGCTCCGGGTCTGCAGCGAGGCATGACAGGCCCCTAATAACAGACAGGATGTTGTGTATTGGGCTTGTGGAATATCATGCTACATTTGTTCCCCATTTTGCAAATAGGTGTAGCGCCATGAAGTCTCTCTGCAAAAAAGGTGTCAGTTTCATTTGGTGCGAGGCGGCCTGTCAAAGGGATTTTGAAGGTATAAAAAAGGGCCATCGCTAGTGCTCCAGCCTTAGCAGGTTTCAACACGTCATCAAAGACGTGGGTAATGAATAATGCTAGTGATTAACGGCATGGTGCTGGTCTTGACCCAAAATGGAATAGAGCGTGTAGTGACAGAGTTGTGGTACTCGGTACTAGAGAAAGAGGCAATCACGGATTCTGCTATAGGTTACTCCAAAGATTCTTATAATTGCTCTGACCATCAGACCCTGCTTGCTTTGCAAGTACTTCTGACAGACCCAGGCACGCTGGCACGGCTCGTTTGGTGCACGTTGCATGTGCTGTCTATTCTCTACCTATTTTCCTTGCTGCAACTTCAACAGACTATTGTCTAGCCCCTCTGCCCTCTCCACCCACCGACTCATCTCCCTTCACATACAACTCTGGAGCAGCACCAGTCATCTAGCTGCAGCCTGCAGGTTCATTCCCTAGAACTATAAACACTTGTGTACAGGCGCGTGACAAATACCATATCATATAACTCACTACCCTGCCAATATGTGTCGCCATAAATCCTACTTGATGCCTTTACTCAGCATCTGTTCCCGATACCTTATGCACCCCCTAGCCTGCTACAAACATCTGCCTGACTACACCCTGATATACTATGTGCCGAGTCCACCCTGCCACTATTCTTGCCCACATGTATAACACCAAAATCCACAAACCATGCCACTGCAAATTGTACACCTTCACTACTCTTGTCATATAACGCCACGTGAACCATGAGGTGAGAGGTTAGTCTGTTTTGCACCCACTGCCCTTGCTTGCCTGATTTTCTGCTGCAACCCCAGCTCCATAATGAGGCCTCACTAACTGTACAGCCCTGACCTAGTCTTTTTGCTTGCTTGTACCTCCAATATTAGCCCCAGAGAATCTATTTAGACTGCACACCTACCAATTTTGTCCTTATGCTGGTTTGTACTTTTGATGTAGTCCCCCATACCATGAGGCGAGGCCTATCGCATCTCAATTCCTGTAACCTCTGGACTGGCACTTCTCAGCCCTGCGCTGTTTCACATTTAACCTACCTGTAACTACTGGATGTGACACTCTCAACCCCACACTATACTTGCAATCTCAACTGGCTGCAACATGGTTTCCTGCACACCTGAAGTAGCACCTGCCCCATGAAGCACCGCTTTGCCAGATTGGCCACCCACACCTATCTTATCTTTTTACTCAACTGTATAAGTTGTCTTGCACTTTATAATGTGTCTCTTTGCACTTAATGCAACTCGTGCTTTGATACTCGAGGGTCGTTGGCGCTGCTATAAAAGGCAAAAATAAAATTGTGGTCTGGAGCAAAGAAATCAAGGCTTTCCTATGGGGAAGGGAATTTGTAGCGCACCGATGACAAATCATTAGTTGGATTCTTCATGAGCAAGAATCTGGATGGCGTGGCGCAGAGAATTATTAAATTGGTGACATCACTTCATTGTAGAGCATGTTTCGGGTGAAGGACAATAGTACTGCAGATTATTTGTCAAGGGTGTCTCAGCTTGACGATGGTCAGGAGGTTGATGAGTTGTATGGTGAGGAGTGTAAGGAAGGCATGGTATCAACAGCAAGACAGACACAAGTAACCACAGTTCAAGAGTGTTTATTGAACTTCAAAAAAGAGTTTTGCCGTCTTTCGCCTTGTATTAAACTGCCATCTTGGAACTGCTGCTTCCTCGTATCCTTTGCCTTGCTCAGAGTGTGCTTTCGTGCTCCGCTTTTTATCCATGGGGGGGGGGGGGGGGGGGGGGGGGGGGGGGGGGTGGTGTGTGTGTGTGTGTGTGTGTGTGTGTGTGTGTGTGTGTGTGTGTGTGTGTGTGTGTGTGTGTGTGTGTGTGTGTGTGTGTGTGTGTGTGTGTGTGTGTGTGTGTGTGTGTGTGTGTGTGTGTGTGTGTGTGTGTGTGTGTGTGTGTGTGTGTGTGTGTGTGTGTGTGTGTGTGTGTGTGTGTGTGTGTGTGTGTGTGTGTGTGTGTGTGTGTGTGTGTGTGTGTGTGTGTGTGTCAGTAATTGCCTGACCATTGTATTGAGACATGTAGTATACATCTCCAGTGTTAGTCTGTTCTCTCTCACAGTGAGCCATCTGTGAGAAAGTGTTTGTGTTGGGAAAGGGGGATTGGCGGGGGTCGAGTTCCTAAGTATTCTACCTGGTAGGATGGGGTACAGAGGTTACAGGGAAGGGGATACAGCGTCTCGCCATCCGTTGTCCCACTTCCACTCCCCCGAGGACCCTGACCCAGGTGATCCTCCCGCACTGATCCACCCCCAAGAAATGGATCCAAAAGTGATGGCCGTGTCCTGGCCACCTGGATGAAAGATCTCCGGGGACTAGCAGGTGAGACACCTTCAGGTTTCTCACAGGAGCGTGATCAAGTATTTGCTGTATGCAAGGCCACTGTGGGAAAGCAGCAATGGGAGGATGCGGTTGCTGAGGATGAGGAACTGAGAGCAGTTTCTGAGTAGGTTATGACAGGGTGGAGAGACTGGATGGATGGATGCCCAAGGATTATGGGTTTTTCATTGAGTGGGAGATGAACTCAGTGATGAAGGGTTGTTGTTGTGTAAGGTTGGACGTATTGTCCCCCGCAAGGGGTGAGGAAAGTACTTGAGGCAGCATATGGTCATCTGGGCATGAATAAAACAAAAGGGGGAACTCGGGTCCAATGAATGGTGGCCAGGCTTAGATGCGCAGGTTGAACAGCTGATTAAGGAATGCACCATATGTTGAGAAACTATAGTCAAACACTCAGACTATTAGAATGACCAAATTTGCCTTCATAGTGTGTGGCCCTAGACATTCTTGGCTCATCGAAGGTGAAAGAGGAAAGAAAAAAGTATGTACTAGTGCTAATGGATCTCTACTCAAAATGGGAGAACAAGATAGTACTAGAAACAGATACAGTAGCTGTAATCAATGTTCGCCAGTATATTCCAGACAGAAGGTTATCAGAGGAATATTTTGACAGATGCGTCCAGGATGATGGAATTATACCTGGAAGGAATAGGAGTGATGCACCACAAAACCATCTCTAAACCATCCCAAGACCAATGGATCAGTCGATCCGGTTTAATTGCACGTTGGAGGCGATTAGAATGTCACAGTCATCGGCTAAGTGGAAGGGGTTGGGATGATTTGGTGAGGAGTGTGCATACAGGTGGGCACCACATGCCACAACAGTTTTAGTGCCTTTTGAGGTACTTAGGTGACGGAAAGGGCACCTATCAGTGTGTCCGCCATGTCTGGGGAGGTCAAGATATGTATAGTGGGATGAAAGGCAGTTGAGAGATGCTGTCAAGGCACAGGAAATGAAGGAGAGGTTGATGAGCTTAGAGTAAGGAAATATGAAGAATTGTTAGGGGAGAGCGTTTGTGTGGAAACCGGGTCTGGCCAAGAAAGGGAATAGTAGATACTGGGGTACACAGAAAGATAGGAGGGTGTTTGCTGATATTCTCTCTTTGCACACCTGGACTTCAATCAGCCCAGAGGTTGTGAGAATTTCTGAAAGGGGTCAGGGGAGTTGTTTGTACATAGTTCAAATGCATGTAGATAATTTCTTTACCTATAATTCTAAACAGCATCTTCTGGATGCTTAGTAAATATATAATAGGTTGAGTAGTGTTCCAGTTTACAATAGAGAAGGTGGAGTGTGATAGTCTGGCAGGTTGCCAGTGGAGCTTGGAGCAGTGAGTATGCAGTTTAGCTGGGGACCTGTGAGCCTACTACTTGTATTCCAACTGTGGAATAAACTGGACCTGTTGTACTTAATTTGGTGTGGCCTACCTTTGTAACTGGTCTTCCACCGAACAATACAAGAGCACTATCCCTAATCACCAAAACCATCATACATGCACCAAATGCGGCATCTCTTTCTGCACCCACTGCCACAAAAGATCTTCGTAAACAGAAGCTTTTCAGTGTATGAAATCCAGACCTATTGCCTTTGCCAATGCTCATTAATAATGGACTAGTAATGTCCTCCTCTTTAGTAGTCAATTATGCAAAAGATCCTCGAGGGACTATATCTGCTGAGATATTTCCATCATCCTAGCCAAACGGAACATTAATAAAAGAAGACCACAATAGTATGGCAAAATGGTGATGCAATTTAGATCTCAATCGCAGCTACAATCTCCGACAGAATGAATCTCAGGACCGGATTCTTGTCTAAGATTCTTGAAAGATTACGGATTCGGTCAATGGACCAACAGCATTTATGTCAAAGATATTTGATGCAACGAGGTATGATATACAGGTGTGTGCTATATACTTAGCATGCATTGTTTCTACGTAAGGCAAAGACATTTACCCTGCAATGGGGAAGGCCCATTCAACCTAGACCAACTATTCCAAAAGATCACTTAATTATTACAGGATTTTGCAACTACTACAGAGCATTCGGTCCAGGTTTTGCAAGCATTAGCATTCCACTCGAAGAGCTTGTCAAATGTATATCTCCAAAGCATACAAATATTGCTGATGGCATTCAAAAGGACTAGAGAACCCCCTGAAACACATTACAGAGGTCCATAATTACCTTACCAGAACACAGTTAACCACACATATTGTCTTTAAGTCTGGAAAACACCATACAATGAGGCATAGTTAGGTGTTTGTTATGACACTGCATGTTTTCCACTTTTAAAACCGATCCCTCCACATTCTGGACATATTGCATTCATCAGGTGTGAAAGACTTCTGCAAGAATCTCAGTCTACCATTTGCACACGCCATGCAAAACTGTCTACGACTAAGAGAGTGTATTCTGAAGGTCACCTATGATGCCACAAATGTGTTATGCTCCAAACATTTGCGTGGAAGTTCTTAATTCTTGCTTTCAGTTAAAGACGATTGGGATTAGGCTTCATACCACACTGGAATGTGCCATCAATCTGCTTCCTACATTAACAAAATGTAGGAGGCTGACGATTTGACCCTTTACTAGCAGCAGTCTAGAACAACCGAGAGCTGTGCGATAGTAGCCCAAACATCTTGTGGCTACCACTGCCCACAAAGACATGATTCATCACATTGCCTCTGAAAACAGAAAGCAGGCCTCATACAGAGCAACTGCGTTTTCATTTGTTAATATTTGAAACTGTAATCAGACACCTCAAAAGCAAGGTCCCCATGTGTTACACAGTAAATACGAAAAGGCATACCTTTTATTTTAACATCGGTCTGAGACTCCTTCAACGTGGAAAACTGTCCCTGGAGCAGAGGACTAATCCTACAATAAGACAAATGCACAAAGATCAGGGTTACAAGAGCAAGGGACAGGCAGCTGGAAGGGAGCAATCTTGAGGAAAGCGAAAGAAAAGCAAAGCGGCAAAGATCTGCAGTAGGAGAGAAAGAAAGACAGAGCAAAAGAATGAGATACCAGTATTTGTACTAAGAGATAAGCAAAGAGAACTGTTGCAGGAGCGAGAGAAAAAGAAGGCAACTAGAGGAAGGATGGCCGAGGGATCTGTGTTAGAGAAATGTATGTTATTAAGAAGAGATAGAGAGAAAACAATGCACTAATAGAAATGTAGGAACTCTAAAGAAGGGGCGAAATGCCTTATTTTAAGAGAAAAAGTAGGTGATGAATTCAGTCGTCAAACTTGCCACATATACAGATACACAGATATACACACAGTGCAAGCACTTGCTACTAGCCAGTGACTAATAATGAACTCTTGGTGAGTAAGGAATGTCATGTTCATGTGGTAGAATTTAGTTGCCATGTGTTTTATAAGGCTGGCTAGAAGCCTGCAACATTTTTACCCGTGGTGTATATATATTTTCTTTAGTTAAGGAAGATTATCGCAACAAAACCCTTGAAATTCAGAAATTGTGGGATGCGATGACCATTTTACCTCAGTGTCTCCCCTATGATTTAAGTTTGTATCTCATGGTGAATCCATTTTGCAACATCATTCATGGGCATCATTCAGGGGCATTGCAATGGGGTGGAAGGAGAGGGGCCGAGTTAAGATGGTCATCACTACCCACACCCGATGAATTGCAAGGGTTTTCTTGCGATTCAAATCACCTTAACTCTCTCAACGCAACTCATTTTCTTTCACTGAATTGCAAGGGTTTTGTTATGCTAGATTTTGTTCATGGCCTTCAGCTGTGGCCACTGCACATGTTCCACCAATGATTTAAAAAGAGATGGCCACCAGCCAAGGCCTTTCCCCCACTCCCTAGTATGTAACCAGATCCCACCAGCCATGGCCTAGGTCCATAGTCAGCAGCCTCAGGGTTCTCTAGCCATGCCTGCGGCCATTGACCACAGCCTTTGCTGGTGCCCACTGTCGATGCTGCCACAATTATTAAAACAGAAGACTGCCTTAGCTGCCAGCCTCAGTATCCACTGGTCACAACCTTCAACTATACATGTTGCACCAATTATCAAAAGAGACCCATTCCCCCTACCTAGGAGATCCGAACCCACATCTATGCAGGTCAAAAAGACTATAGCCATACCCCAGTGGTCCAAATGCTACTAGTGATCCCCCCACACGCAACACTTTTCACCACACTTTTTATCCCCCAGATAATTTATCATCCTAACAATGCATGGCTCAATCGATGCTGTCCTCTAAACCCACAAAAATCCTTCCCAGCAATCAGTCCCACAGTAACACAGAGGAAGCAGATTCCAGCAGTAACAGGAAAACATTCAAAAATGTAAAAGTCTTAACCCATCACCAATGGCACTAACCACACTTTTCTCCCCGACCCTCTCCCATTACCCCCTTTCCATCTCTGGTGCGTCTGAGGCATTTTCTTTTCCAAGCGCAGTATTTGATGTTACAATGGGAAACTCACGAGATTCCGGTAGGATTACTCCCAATAAGACAAAAACATTCTGGACTAAACAGGCTTCCCAGCCCACCCTTCACTCCCCAACTGGCCAGGTGGCCTCCTTTCACCGTCCCCCATATGCAGTCCGACATGCATCCGCCACCTCTTTTACCCTTGAAATATATTTTTGGGCACTTTTCTTTTTCAGCTTCTTTCAGGATTACCACAGTGATCGCTTGCATCGAGAACCAAAATAATATGGCAGATTTTCATTTCTGAAAAGTCTCTCTGCTGCAAAGCACCATGAAGTATTTTTGGTGCATGTGGCACCCCCTTTTCTGTCAAATATGTTTTTTAATCTATTGTGGAGGCATTTACACCAGATCAACAAAAGGCACATCAGCAATGCTTTGTGATCAACACCTTATTAGGTGCAAGTTTTCACACTATGGGTGGTAAATGGAAACACGTTTTTCTTTATAGGAAAATCTTAATGAGAATTGACCGAAAACAGTGTTTTTTTTGTTTTCTTAATAAGGCTTGAGCCACGTAGCTAATTTTCAACAAGGTTTCCAGTTTGCAGAGGGCCAGATGATAGATACTTTTAGAAAAATGTAATCCAAATCAATCGAGAACTGTCAAAAGATACAAGCATTAGAATTTAGGGAAATGTCTGTATGAACAGCTTTCACCATAAATATAGGGTGACAGTATATTTTTTGTTTCCACCCTATTGCACATATACTGTGGCCCACACTGCAGATTTGGTATGGCAGATCAGCTTGTGCGTTTTACAGTAATTTTAATTACTTTAATCCCTCTTAGCTATATTGCGCATGACTGAATAAGGAAGGGTGTGGGCGTTTGTTTGTGTGGGAGTGTACTTAGCGGTACAATTTCTATTACGTTGTCCCACTATGTCTACTGTGCATGCCTGGGAATATGGATATTCTCTTTTTTAGACCAAAACGTATTCATCAAGTTTGGCTGATCCAATTTGAACATTTATGCAGCATGCGCTGCTTCAGCCTGAAGTTGTGGTACTTGCAAATAAATAAACCGATATAGACCATTTTTGAAACGGTTACTATATAATGCATTTTCCAGCCTCTAAGGAAAGCCCTATGCAAAATTTTGTTTTCAGTAATTTATTTAGGCATGAAAGCAATGATGAAACGCTATCAGGGGGTTCTCCACGAGCATGTTGTCAATAAGATATCAGAGGTAATCCAAAAAAGGAGCGTACACCAGGCAAGAGGTAACACCGTTTATTAAAGCTGGGAAAGCACAAATCAAACAATACAATGGAACAGAACGGATTGATCAGAGCCGACAAACCCACCCATTGTGGTCAGATCTTTTATAGGGTTAAAGCATTATTTGTACAGTCAGAAACAGTTGTGAATAATATTGCAAATTATTAGATATCCTACTAAGATTATTGGTGGGACTATGCAAGTCCCCTATAGCTAGACATATGTTAATCAGAGACGATTAGAGCAAACAATCTTAACCCCTCGGTTCATCACCTCTCCTGTCTCGCCCTATTCCTTCCCACTTCGCCTCAAGAATTACTTTTTATTAATACATAATCATGCTGATCTCTGGATAACTTTATTATTCTGCAATTGGTCAGCACACATAGAAAATCATGAGACATCCTGAGCATGTGGGTAGAGAGTCACACGGCATCCAACCATGAGGTGTCTTGTGGACATCAGCAAGAACACAAAATACTTGTTGCCTTTCAGGGACACCGAAACTCAACCTTCCGATTGGCTCCGTGCCGGATCGTCCCCTTCTTCCCACCTGCCAAGGGGCAATTTTAAACTGCTGATCATACTGTGGCTGTGCCTCCCCGAACATGTTTATATGAATTTAATGTTCCCCGGTCCCAGCGAATGCGGAAGAGTTTGGCTCGCGAACCTTTTATGGATCTGCTAGTTACCTTTCGCAGTGACTGCCGTCTCCTGGGAACAGCCAGCTTGCATCGTTCTTCCAGCATCCCGTTGATTCAGAGCGCTTGTGCAATTTTATGAATGCCTGCCAGTGTTCAACCCAAGTGATTTACTTTCCTGTGGTTCTCACCTCATAATGGCAGTTAGGTGGTTCCCTTCATATTGAGTTATATTTTGTTGTCATGCTTCTACCCCCACACTCCTGAAACCCCTTGATATTCCCCCTTGAACAACCCCACCCCAAACTTGTCCCCGGACTGCTCGAGCTGCATGTGTGCCATAGAACCCTTTATTACAGCTGTCAATGATATCCTGCCCCGTCTAGGGGGGGGTCGCCTATTGCGCGATCATTCCCATAGCTGGTAGGCATCCCCCCCCCACACTTAACAGCGCTGAATCCGCACCTTCACTGCAAAACAGACACATTTACATTAGGTTGGGATTTGGCCAGTTCACCACATTTATAGAGCAAACAATTTCTTACTAGCCAAGAGTGATTTATTATTCACCAATGTCAGTGGAAAGAGCACATTTTGAGGGCAGTATTCTGTATCGTGCCCTCTTAGGGTATCTTGTGAGATCGAAATGCAGTTCTTCCAGACAGGGTGGATTAAGTACTTTCCGTCCTCATATGTAGGGGACTTTGGTAATCAGAGGGTGGCTGAACAGTATGCTTTAGCTATTGCAAGGGGGGGGCTGTGGGCTGATCCACGGTACTCGGTGACTAAGATGACAAACCCATTGACTAAGCAGCAGCAGTTTAAGCGGCCAGGGCATGATGGGGTTCCAAATAATACTTTTAGATTCCAACCAAAATGATGGACACCTTACTGATGGCAGTATTCAACTCAATGGGCCTCATTACGACCCTGCCGGTACGGAAAGAACGACGGTGGTAAAACCGCTGCCACCATTCTTTCCAGACCGGCTGATTAAGAGTCCTGCAGGTGGGAGGTGTCATTCCCGCCACGTCTGACCTGGCGGGTTTAACACCACCCGCCTGCAGGCGGACATGGAAACACTGGCTCCGTCATAGACAGAACCCATGTTTCCATTGTCCCCATCCCCATGGAGTCCTATGGGGCTCCATGGGAATGGGGACTTCCACAATTCCGCCTCTGGAATTCCGCCTCTGGAATTCCCAGGTCACCGGGGTCGTAATGCCCCGCGATTCCCAGAATCACTGGAGGCGGAATGGTAATACGGGTCCGGTGGTAACCTGCTGGTATTCCCGGCTCGGTTACCGCCGGACTCTTAATGAGGCCCAATGTTTTCACTAGGTGTATTCCTGGGAGCTAGGTCCCCATTTATAAAAAAGGGTGGCATGCATTTTTCACTGTCCTATAACCCGGTGATGCTGCTGGTGGGTGCCTCAATGATCGTTGCTGGAATACTTTTAAAAAATGATGGAATACTGTATAAGAGATGAAGGGGTTTGATCAGGGGTCCAATTGAATTTTAGGGTAGGATTGGGCACAGTACATCAGGGCCTAAATCTATACATCATCCTTGCAAAGTATGGTACAATTCTGAATGTGCTGCTCCATACAGCATTTATGCACTCTAGTTTGGCCTTTGATTATATGGACAGGTGAATATACTGTGTACCACCTTGCAGGACACGGGCACACCTAAACCACTACTAGGTATGGGGATTACCTTGTTTGAGTTTGCTATGGTCCTGCTGGTGAGATGAGAGGGTGGGAGCATGGGGGCATGACAATCTTCACATAAAATATTGGGCTTCTCATTGAAAAGGATATAGTCCGGGCGTACCACAAATAGGAAGTAGGAGAACCCCAGTTTTGAGTTATGCAGATGATGTAATCCTCCAGACAAGACACTGAGGTTGTTATAGTTATTGATTAAGAAACATCATATATGCTAGCTAGAGGAATGAAGGTTCATCCAAGGAAGTGTAGTGTGATGGGCTTCCCCTTTCTGCTAACAGTAACAGGTAACCATAGATTATGATTGAGTATTTGTTTCAACCATCGCCTGAGTTGAAATGATCACATTAACAAAAACAGGTAACCAAGACTGACATGCTATAGGGGGAATATTTAGATTTGCCAAAGCAATAAATCATTTCTTGGGGGGAAAAATTGACTTTCATCATAGGTTAATATGGGGGAATTATTTGGGGCTATAGGAATGCTGCTTTGTTGCAGATTACAGAAAACTCCTTAGTAAACTATTGGTACTTCCTCCTGCATCATCCGTTTACCTTACAATTTCGAAGCAAATCTAAATTATTCTGTTCATCTGGTGGTCATTAGACCCATTATGTTTGGTACTCACAGTGGAGAAATGAGGAGAGTGAACTCTACAGGTAAATAATCCAGAACTTGGTGGCTCTTCAAAAATGTAAACACAAGTTGCTGGTTTGCACACATTATGTTTCTTTTAACAAAGTGGGATTGGCCTGGTTTTATATTCAGCCGGAGAAACTGGAAGATCAGCCAAAGAGACCATAAGACCTCTATTTTTAGTAACATGGGGCCTCATTAGGAGTGTGGCGCTGCGGAAACAAGGGTGCCGGTAAGCTCACTGGCACCCTTATTTCCTGACCTCCACACTACAAGTTTGCCTGCCGGGTGCAGCAGCCCTGGTAGGCAGACTCCTCACGGAAGCATCGGCACTGTTGGCAACGGTGCCAATGCTTCCATGAACCCATTCCCGTAGGACTCCACGGGAATGGGGACTAGCCTTTTCCGACACCCAGCTTTCCGGTCCACCGGGGTTTGTGTCCTGGTGGCACCGAGAAGCCAGGTGCCCGTAAAATGTTACGAGTACGGCGGAAACCTGCCAGAAGCACCGATAGGGTTACCGCCGGACTCGTAATGAGGCCCATAGTCCTTAATAGAAAGTAAATAATGCATACAAAAACACAACTCAGGTTTTACTTGCCGTTATCACCAATGGCGGTAGGTGCAGTCTATTTACAGAGGGTCAGAAACCATCATCAAAGTAAGATTTAATGTTTTACACTTTAAATGCATGGTTTCAGTGGAAAATGGCCCTGTCAAAGGTAGGTGAGTATAGAGAGATACCGATTCCGCTGAAACCGGTTGACATTGAATAGGCTCAGGGTGATGACTTGATCCCCGAGACATGCTTAACAACTAGCAACTTTGGTCAAAGGATATTTTATGTAAAGTGTAAAATTGACACACACAAATGTATCAATCTACAAACTGGATTGTGTTTTAACACTATGTTAAATTGTGGTTTGAAAAGTCACACCGAATGGAAGCAATATAATAAAAAAAGAAGAGAATTGACTTCCATAAGTGTGCATCTATTTTTAGAAGATAGCAAAGTATTGAGAGAGGGTAGGGCGAGTCTCTTATCTATCCCCTAACCTAGATAGGCGTTAAACCAGCGCTTACTAGGGATAGAACATCTACTTGAGGGATATTAAGATTCTTTATAGGGATATGTAGTCCGATGCAGGTGACTTTATAGTTCGAAATTGTAACTCAATAAATTTGCTCTGTCTATTTTGTGTTAACTATGCTTGGGCTCAGACAGAGTGCGCTGGCCCTGTGACTCCAATTGTTATTTACTAAATAATATGTTAACATGTAATTATGTAAACTGAAGGAAGTATTGTTTTTGCTGCTACAGGACAACGTTTTAATATTTTAGGATTCGTGTCCAAGTGCTATGTGATGCATCGGGTTTTGATATTTGTGAAGATACATAAAAAATATAACAGCGCAACAGAAAAAGTAAGTGCGTTTTTGCATTGGTGTCTCCAATAGGAAAAATAAAATATTGCTCATGCCCAGTCTAAACCTGGAATAATTTCCTAGCTTGGTTTGGCAGAAATGCGCCCAGGGGTTTTAGTTCAATTAAGCAGGGTGTCCGGAACCAAATTCTTTTATAATCTCCCATGATGCATTGCAGTAACAGAGTCCATCAAAAATGAAAAGTTGACACCTTTTTCGTGTGTATTACAAGTTTTAATAATGACAATGCTTAAAATTATATTGGATGGGGGCAGAGTGGTCATGTATAACACCAGGTAGAATGTAGGGATGATAAAAGAGTAGCACTTGAAGGGTTAGTGTTTGTAATCTGCCCGGAAATGTATTTTTCTTATTGTGCCTGAACAGGTATTTGCAAACATAAGCCACAATTCACACAAGTGATATTGAGCACAGGAAACAAAACATGGATTTATGAACCACAAAGCAAAATGAAGCACATTTAAACTCCTCATACCATAACTAAGAATCCACAAATAGTTAACGTTAATTTAGGACCAAGTCCGCAGCATGGAAGGAGAACGATTCAAATGTGTGGATTTTTTTTTCAATTACTTTTGTGAGAGGTTTCTTCATGTGATACTATATTCTTGACAAGCCAAAAAAATGAGTTAAATTGGTTATTTAACCAAGGTCAAACAAATGAGCTGTGCAATGGGAGTGCAAATTCTCCACCTACATGAGTAATCAGGATGATCTGAATTAACTGGAAGATAAGTTTATATATCTGGACTATGGAATGTCACAAGTATTTGTGGGAAAGTCAGGAAGAAAATTATTAGAAGGATGGAAGTCATTAAAATGTTGTAAAAAGGGAAATTCATGTTTCTCATCCACCATGCTCTTCCTCATCCCTCATGCTCTTTGCAGTCCCTGGTGGTCTTCCTCATCCACTTCAATCATCCACTTCCTCTGCCCAATGCCCTATCCTCTCCCCCCCAGCCCAGTCATACTATTAGTCATACTATTCCTCGGCTCAGTCCCTAACCTCTTCCCTGCCCCACATCCTGCGATGTTGAGGTGCAACAAAACCGCTGAAATCCGGCACGTAGTGGATGCTACCCCACAGTGATGATATCCCAAATGACTATCAATCATGATGGCATTCGTCAGACGAGCAGATCACACATCTAGCAGGAAGAGATGTGTTTGTTTTTAAACAATCACTAATTCACCTAAAAAAAAAAAAAAAAAAATATATATATATATATATATATATATATATATATATATATATATATATATATATATATATATAATATTTTTCTACATCTATTTGTAGATACCTTTCTAAACGTGCACTTTTGGTCGATATGAATTGAACCCGTTTTTGTGTTTGTTTTTTTTATGTGGGAGGGTCCTCCCTCAATTTAATAAAAATAGGGTGTAAAACACTCCCAAATCTTACCTGGAGCAATATAATGTACACACACTTACATTTTTGCTCATCAATCTGTTTTTGTGAATAAACCTGAACGGAGTGATTTTTCCCACTGCGACTTACTTCGCAGAATTCATGGACTGCCTCGGTCTGAATAAGTAGCTTCTTAGGCCAAAAATATCACAGTACAGATGTTATTCCAAGTTGGTTTGAAAATTAACAAAAATAATAATATACATCTCTTCATGTCTACTAGGAATAGCTTTTGTAGATCTTTTATTATTGCACTTGTTCCTACGATTGCAGGGCTATGTAATACATATTGCACCGAAGTACTGTAGGGGCTGACAGGTGGTTGATACAGAGCTTGACAGACTGAAAATACACCTAGCTCTTCTTGGATGCTTCTATGATGGTTGTCGTGTATTCGTTTACTTTGTCTGTAGTGATTGCCCTATGTGCTGAAGGGAGGGTTCTCAGTTGACAAGGTCTTCTTGTTGGTGGGATGTTCTCCAGAACTTGTCTGGGGACAGGGTGCCTGCAGTAAAAGTCCTGTGTGTAGCACGATGTGTGGAGGGCTAATGCTTCTTCATTCAAGGTTTCAGTGGTGCATGAGCGTCAGTGGTCTCAGGGTGTGGTGCACTCAGCTAAGCGATCAGATGTGGAGGCAAATGTGTTGAGGGTTTCTTCCAGTGCGCCACTAGAGAAGCTCTAGAAGGAGCAGTGGGGTGTCTTGGTAGGTTTGGGTATGCGTTGGTAGGTGAAGTGGCGTGTAGGGTATCAGGATGGTTATGGCTGTGTGATCTGATCGATCCAAAGATGTGGTGACAACCAGGCCACATGCTTTGCCTTTCTTATGGGTTGGTTCTGCAATGAGGTGTGTGAGGTTAAGGGTGTTAAACCCAATCAAATGTGTTATTACAAATATGGCATGGTGCTTTATGCTAAACCTAATAAAAACAACAAAACAGTTAAGCAAAGGCAAAAGCCTAATATGAATCTCACAGCTAAGGACTAGGGGATGTGGTTCTAAGTCAGTGATGTGAGTATTCAGCCCCTCGATCACGAAACTGGGAGTACAGCCAAATCAAGGTACATTGGTGAATTTGGAAGACCAGCAGGAATGTGACTGAATGGAGGCATTCTCTTTACGTGTTCAAGTCTGCCCAAGATCTTACCTTGCACAGATCCACTCGAGGATGTCAAGGCGGTGGATGGACGGGGTGCACAGCAGTTCTTGCATGCTCTCTGGCTCTGTTAGGAAGAGGCCCTCCACAGGTGGACACTGCAGCTCCTGCAAAACAAACATACATACTGTTAGGGAAGGGAATTCTGTGGCGATATGTTTGACAGCTCTGGTTCTGCTCATCCAGCTGCTGCATTGGACATCACAGTTTGGAATCAGCTCTAGTCTTCACTGTATCTAAGCACCCACCCAATATGTCCAACACTGGTCCCTCCAATCTCTTGGAGAAGGGTACTTGCCAACATGTCAGCCCAGCTGGTGGAAGTAAATGAACGTTTTGAAGGCATTGGCTCATACATCAGAACATTTACCCAGAAGGATATGTAAATCACAAGCTTCACGGTCTAAATGTATCTAGATTACAGAATTCCACAAAGTAATAATGGATGATAAACTGCCTGCTGACCCAAGTTCTTGAACATCATTTCCCCACTTGCAATAACCGAAATGCCTTGGTCTTAATTGGCACGCATAGCAGTGGTTTCATTTCTCAAGAATGACTCCCAAATGGTTTCCAGGTGATAAATGTTGCCTTTGCATCGCCTAACCCATGCATATGTTATTCACAAGATGCAGATTTGGTCATTTCATCAATACAGATTTAGGGCATAAGTGCTACAGGAAGTTTTCACAAACATCCAATATCGCACTCCACTATGACAAAGGGCGAATGTGAGACACTTTTGCACACGGCTCCAGATAAGCAGCCAAAACCCCTAAGGAAAATAAGGATGAAGAGTCGAACACCATCCTTACATTTGCGTCAGTAGTAGCCTGTGGTTTGTTCTATGTTTATATGCAATTACCCCAGGAATTACTGCTCAAGGCCAGACGCTTAATTATTTCTTCCTTGTCGAATTGCGACATCAGCATACATAATTTGCCAGCTGCTTTACGCTGCAGTGACATTCTTTTGCAGAAAGGGGAAGAGCTGCACCATTCTGTGATCTAACAGAAGGATGAACCATTTGTAAATGGCACCGAAAAAGCCAATATTAATGGAGTAATTGACAAAATGTTGACAGTGGAGTTTCTGAGGGAAGCTCTAAGGAGTAGAAGACCGGATTGTGGCGGTAACTAGTGCTCTGGTAAATGGATTCAATATTATACACCATGATGAGGTGGGAGGGGTGGGGTCTTCCCCTTGTAAAACATCTGGGACACAGACTCTGTAGACCTGTGTTCTTATTCCGTATGGTACGACTCCCTGTGGGCAGGAGAGTCTTAAGAGAAAGAAACACCTTGGTGTTAGCTCAGGTATAGCCCCTGACAATCTTAGGCATCTTAGAAGCCTTCTCATGCCTTGAAGTACAGACATCTCGGAGTGTTTCCTAGTAGGTGTAGTTTTCATAACCCTGGTCATCCAATACCACCACCACCACAACCACTCCAACCCTCTTAGTGGATTGGGGTGCTACCTAGCACTGTGCGTTCAGTGGGCCGGTTAGGACAGAATAACACGTTTGGGGTTCTACTGTCCCATTTTATGAGAGCCATAAATGTTTTCCTACCTGGCCTCCCAACACCCCCTAAATCTCGGGCCTTACTTTTGTGATCAGTAAAACTCTCTCTGAAGTCCCCTGCCACTGCATCCCTTTTTCTTCTCCTGTCATGGGGTAGCCCATATAGCTCCTAGGGCAGGGTGCTTTTGAGCATCCCACAATAGTCCCATATTGATTATATACCCCGATGATTGTGTTGTGGAGTAGGCTGGTATAAGCGATTTATGTTTGGCTTCACTGGGGGTACAGCAGATCGACAAGTAGCCCGATGTAGTAGTTTGGTCTGGTTTAAACAGGTCCCTTTCCCCAGGCAGCCCAATACAATAAATGTGTGGATGGGCCAATTGTTTTGCTTTTTTTAGTGCCAACAGGATGGACGGCCACCCAAACCTTTGAGTCTATCTGGTATGGGATTGGAGGAATAGTTTAGGCCAGCTCATTATTGAATGTCTACATCTAGGATAATCCCTGTGGGTTACTTTTATCGAAGACATCTTGCATTAATTGGTGGACTTTTTCCAACAAAGATGGGATGCCGACTCTCGGACCAAATTGGGTCATGCAGGCTTCGCTCTGTGTCCTTTGTCTTCACAGATGTGGTTTCTTCTTTTGGCTTCCCTGGGCCCTCCTTGTGGTCCCCCCTCAAAGGCTAGACCGCATGCCCCAAGCTGGGATTGCATCTTCCTGTGTTACCCTTCTGAACCTAGTGCTTCAAGGTAGGAAGACTCCATTGTCCAGAAAGGTGAGGGATGGGGTGGGGAGGGCAGGGGCGAGGGGGCAACACTACCCACACGTCCGATCTTAAATGGGCTAGTC
The DNA here is from genome assembly GCF_040938575.1 of Ambystoma mexicanum. Taxonomy (NCBI): domain Eukaryota; kingdom Metazoa; phylum Chordata; class Amphibia; order Caudata; family Ambystomatidae; genus Ambystoma; species Ambystoma mexicanum. Next base: position 1,178,146,369 of record NC_090923.1, read on the forward strand.
TTGGGTCACCTCTACTGTTTCCCCCGGTGTGCTTCTTTTTTCTGCACCCGTGAGGGTAAAAGAAGTACATACCTGACTTTATCCTAAAGCCAGTGTTTTGCCTATTGGATTTGTTCAGTCGACTCCTATAGGGAAATTTTACCAAATCCATTAAAGCAACTTTAGAAGGCACGCACCTAAACTTTGTTATTTGTCTTGGGTCCTTGCAGTTTCTTTTTTAACCAAGAACTAGAACTTTAGATAGATATTAAATCAGTGGTACCATTTATAAAATCACTGCTTTGCACTCCTGCCTTCCACGGTGTACAAGGTTACTATTTGGATCAAGGAATGCAAGGAGACCATATAGGACTGGAGCAGAGGGGCAGGGGGAGGTGTAGGTGATGAACCTAGTTATTACCTGAGCTGGGCATGTATCAGACTAGTAATATTGTGTTAACATGCGTGCTGCATGTGCTTTTGTCAGGGGGACACACCCCAAGTGCCACGAGGGGAAATGATTAAAATGGGCAAAGACAACTTTGCACTAGCATGGTTTAGTCAAGTAGTTCTCTCCTGTGCTTTATTTCTCAATAATGTGATAGCACACGTGCAATCTTATGTCTGGGTCGACCTGTCCTTGTGACAGGTTGCTGTTACAATCATCAGAAGAAAAAACGAAGCAATATTTGGGTGACAGAACAGCCAACACTCAACCAAAAGGGTCTTTATCAAGGCAAAATGGTGTGGCTTGATAAATCAACTGCTTAAGAATGGTCCCAGGGGGGGGGGGGGGGGGGGGGGGGGGGGGGGACTACGAATTACATAGAGTATCAGGTTATTGATGAGTGAGTAGTTCAAAGTTTGAAATTTCCTGCGTTTATGAAGTCGAGTATGCTGCAGGGGCAGCCAAGCTTGTATAGTTCCTGGAATCCTCGCGTTCAAGTTTCCTGGTGCATCAATATATTGGACAGCTTGGTGTCTTAGATTCCTGATGAATGGATGCCGGAGCAGAATCCGCTTGGAGATGCACAGAGAAACAGCTCGGCGTTCATTCATCAGGACGGAATGCATACGATCATTATATTCCCGTCCATGAGAAGGCCCTGATCGAGACAGACATGCAAGTGGACCTACCCCGGGACTGCATATGATGCTTTACTCTGGTTGCTCAGCCCAAAAATATGTCCCAGGATGAAATTCACAGTCTTCAGCCAGGCACAGTATCAGCGAACATCTGATCTCTCTTCAGGACCGCTACCCATATGGGCTGGGGTGGTATTGGGCTAATTATGTTTGGAAACTGTCTGGGAGACCGAACCAAGCTTACAGGGAGCCGACAAAGGTAAAAGCCAAAGTCTGTCACAATAGCAGTGGATTAAGTGAGCCACACCCAAATGCGGGTAGGCAGGCATGCTCCCAGAATGACAGCAAGGCTAACCTGTCCAGAGAAGAAGAGGGGTCCATTGCCAAATCTAGGCCATTCGCTGAGGATTCATACCAAAGAGATCCCAGCTGGCTCTGAAGACTGACAGCCAATCGCGGTCAGAGGGAGAGTACATTCCAAATGAAACTGGAGCCAGGGCTACCCTACCACGGGAAGCATTGAGCAGTGACGTCAAGGTAATGAGAAGGATTCAAGCTCGGTACCCACTAAGCAGCAGGGTCAGAGTTCACTTAAGGAGAGTCCTAAAAACCAGGGAAGAAGCCTACAAGTATGTCCAAGGACAGATGATGAATCCAATGGGACACATTGTTAGAATATCGAGACTTTATCCCAAAAAAGGTAATGTGACCCAAGCGACTCCAGAGCCACAAGAAAATTTCAATTCACGAGAAACAAAACCGGCCCATGCCCCCAAGTCTTGAGACCCGACCATTTCTCAGACAAAGAAGAGGAGGGCCTCTCTCCAGACAAGATAGCCCAGTTGCAGGCCAATGGTCGGAAGACTTTATGCAGCAGGGGGACATGTTGTTCGGGACCAAGGAGGAGATTGAGCCAGCCGCGACTGACTAGGACCCGAGCCCCAGGGACACTCTCAAACCAGTAACGCAAAGGAAAAAAGCACAGAGGAAGAAAGGAAGAACCTCCAAAAGATGCTCCAGGTCCCAGTTGTTGTACACCCAGGATGACTTTGTTGAGGGTGGATACTGCGTGCTGGTGAAGGTACGGGAGAAGACTATCTGGGCCTTACTGGACTCTGCTAATACTTACAACAGTATTTGACAGTTTTTACCCACATAAAGTTAGTTGGAAGGGGCTCCTAAAGCTACTTGTTGCGTCCATGGAGACCGGGTGTCCTACAGGATAGACTAAATTCCCATCCATCTAGGGGAATTTGCTTGGGAAACCTAGGTTTTTGTAAATCCCAGTCTCCTCGAAGACCTTAGAATTGGAGAAACATTCCCGAGCTTCAATGCCTATACCAGCAAAGATCACCTAACCAAACCCAAAGAGTGTGACTAACCCAAGTGAACCATGTCAGTGAGTGTTATGCCTGTGGCGGACGTGTGCATGTTTCGGATCACTGCCCCAGGAAATTCAGGGTATCAGCAACACCCATTCAACCCTGGAGTGGGGTCATACCAAACAAATAGGTTAAGCATGTCAACGAGAAGAGTCTCTTCCCGAGTGGAAGAAGAAAAGAAAGCCCAAAAAGTCACAGCGTTTCAGCAGCAAGAGAGTCTAGCCTTACTGAATCAAAACATGTCCAGTGCCCCAAAACTTAGCAAGGTAGATGAGAAGCAGGAACAGGAGAGCTGGGAGACTACCTGCAAGGCAAGGGTGGAGGTATGTGACAGGACAGGGACTGCTTTCAGGTCCTGTTAGGGGAGGGAGCCCAGCACCAACAACCCTGACAAGTGCCAGCATAAGGGTAGGCCCCCGCCCAGACCATCCTTCCCTCCAGAATTGATGGCTGCTGGTTGCGCTCCCACAGCGCCACAGCTCCTCTCTGGGACTCCACTGAAATTGTAGAGCCAAAGCCATTTCCTTTCAGACCATAAAGGATACACAGTTTAGCTGCGTGTCTCATTCTGGATTTAGCACAGGAGCACCCTTTAATGCCTGCTACAGATCCCACAGGCTGAATCCAACTGTTCTGACAGTATTTTCTACCTTGTACTTTCTGTGCAAGGAGAGTGTCTTTGTGACACCCTTACACCGAGAGGCTACGGGTCTCAGGTTAACATCACAAATCACATCCTTAATAAGACAGTGGATTCAGACTCTGCAAAGTGTTAGTAACTCATCAAGGAAAAACAAAAAGTGGCCCCTCTCGAGAGGTAAAGTCATGCTCTTCAGTAAGGCTTTAATACTTTATTTACGTCATGCCCAATTATGAAGCATTTGTATGGCGGAGGAGGGTGGCGGGGGTGCAACTTGCATTTCCGCCAACTCCTTCCTCTCTGCCATACAAATGCTCCAGCATACGCACTGGCATGCATTTTCATGCTGGCGCATATGCTGAAGATCACTACGAGGACTGTCTGCTTTATGAAGGAACATAAAGCAGGCAGACCCCACAGGGATCCATTGTACATGCTCCCTGCGTGCTCGCATAGCAGGGAGTGTGAACAATTCCAATTAATCCATCCCCGACATGGGAACACCGCTTACCAAACATGCACGTAAGCAGTGTTCCCAGTTGAGGGAGGGTTTTATTTCAACAGAAGCAAACGCTGCCTGGTATACTTTGCACTGCGGAGTGCGAATGAAGCGCAAAATGCGGCGTACACACTTGTACGCTGCCTTTTGCCCTTTACATATGCACCTGCATCGCAAATGACGAAGATATAGCAGTGGGGAGCCGCTTACATTACAGCGGGTCCCCGCCGTCGAATTAGATTTTGGGCAACATGAGCCCCTAGGACATTTGCCGTCATAGTCCAAAACGTGCATGCAGAGCATTTATGGGAAATGTTCAGTTGGGCCCGCCCTAACACCTTTGGCGGATTGGGATTAGAAGAGTGCCAATAGGAGCATTGTGGAATTTTCAAGGTTTAGGTACTGGGGCATAACGGAATATACAAGTTACAGGGCACGCTAAAGCAAACGGGGCATCATTAAGTGTGAAGTGTACGAAGTGAAGCTAGAGGGACTAAAATGTAAAGTGGGAGCATATATGTGCCAAGTGGAATATTATGGAAAATGTGAAGGTGCACGGTTAGGAAGATATTAAAAGGAAACAGCAAAGCACACGGGGACTGGTGGGCCCATGCTCCATTTGCTTAGTAAAAATAAATTTAAATATATGTATATTTTGTTGTTTTTTTTTTTTTTTTTAAAACAAGGGACACCGTTCCTGCCGTCCTCCTCTGAGAAGGAGTAAGCAGGACTCCAGAGCTTGCATCAAGCATCGGACAACTGACAATACAAGTCCCGCTGCTTTAATTCAAAATCATTAAGACCTACACTCAAACAGGATCTAGCTACTGACAAAGACCAATGAAGGGTCGGTAACAAACTAAAGAGTACTGTGAGAGGTGTTAAGGTCTATAGAAGGGGTGTGCATACATCAAGGAAATGCGAATTTAGAAAACCATACAGCAATCGTGGATTAGAGACAGAAATTAAGACCCTGGAAATGCAATATGCAAACGACAAGTGAACACCGATATGGAGCACCCTGAGGGAGACTCTAGTTAAGTACAGGGCGGAAGCTAGATGGGAAATAAAATGTATAGAAGGTCTGCATGCTCGGAGATGCTGCAGAGAAGGTGAATTGCCTGGCTTAAAAAAGAGCTTTGCTCTCTATTAAGAATGAACCTTGTAGCAATGATGTCTTTAGTATATTAAGACATGATGAGACCATGGTGTTCAAAAGGGAATTTCAGTGCTGAGGTTGAACATTACTAAGATGCTATACATCCACGTCAGAAGGCCCACTTTCCAGCATTAAATTCCCCCTTAACTATGGTGGTGCTGAGCTTCTTGGATCAAGAAACGGGCATGGCACTAAGCAACCCATAAAAGAGGAAATAATCAATACCATTAAATGGTAACGCACTGGGTGTGGAAGGCCTCGTGCAGAGTTGTATACAGAGTATGCACAAGCATTGGTCCTGCAACTGCTACAGGTGTATGGGATGGCAAGGCATGAAGGATCCTTACTGGAGTCTTCCCGTAGAGCGCCATATTACAGTATTAGTGAAACCAAACAAACCACCGCAACATTGCTCATCATAGCACCCTTTGTCACTAATCAACACAGAGTGCGATTCCTGCTAAACTGTTTGACCAGCATCTACTTATGCACATGACAGACGATTCTTCCTGGTCATGCAGGCTTTATTCCTGAGCGAGCTACACTGAAAAGCCTTAGACATCTTTTCTCCGTGACCATGGTTTGAAATTGCTGAAGCTATTTAGCTCCCGATTCTACCCTAGGAGAGCCTGGTTACCATGAAACTAACAGTTACCAGGAGCTACTTTTGGCTCCCCGGACAAACTTGTGCCTTACAAAGACTTTAACTTTGAGTGTTTTAGAGTGTAAATAAAGAAGAATTAGGAGACATTTTAAAATACTGGATAATATATAGTGGCCAAAAAGGCCAAGTCTGAATCTTGTTAGATTTTCAGTGTGCCAAGTACTTGCTCCAGGTTCCCCAGCAGTAGCTCCTGCTTACTGGCTGATGCCAGATACCCAGGAGCTGGCTTTAGATCCTGATCATCGAATCTGAATTTCAAACCCTGCATGATGCATGAAATAAACGCAGACATTCCTGCGGTAGCAGCCACACTAGACAGAGAAGACGCTTGATTCAGTAGAATGGCCCGCTGTATTCAAAGTACTGCTTAGATCTATAGTGGGGCTGCAATTTAAAAAAAATGATCAAATAACGCTATACAAGGGCCCAACAGTGAACAGTCTTGAGAACAATATGGTGGCTGAAAAACGCACACCAATGCAGGGCACAAGGCAGGGATGCCCCCTGTCTTCACCAAGACTTACATTTGCAACAGAGCCAATAATTTCTCATCTGCAAGAGTACCACGTGCAGAGGGGGATTAAACTGTACACAAACATGGTCATCTTTATATGCAGACAACATGCTACTAGGCGTCATGCTCCCCGATGAGAACCTGAAGCCAATAGTTGATGGGAATTATGGGAAACTGGCAGGCTTAAAGTTTATCTGAGGAAAAGCTAAATTCGTCCCACCGACGATGGTTACTAAAGTGACAGGTGGGCAAATACATAGAAATGTTCTGTAAGAAGCATTTCTTTGCACCAAGTGATTCGTGCACATTAATAGGTCAATTTTTACCTCATGGCATCATGCAGCAATAATAGTAGAGCTTCTTCCTCGGGCACTTCATTTACTACTGGTGAAAAAATATCCATCAAGTTGTGTTGATAAAAATCAGGGGCACTTGCTCCGATGTGCCGGTTTCTCCATTTTTGTTGGGAGTATTTTTACTCCCCATTTTGATTTTTGGGGAGTATTTGCCTATTTTTGGGGAGTAAAAGTGGCAGATACACTACTTATCTGTAGGGCTGAGTGAACACAAGGTTGGCAGATGGGCACGTATTTGTTTATCACTTATGGTGAGGACTGCACATGCCTAGATGGCGTTTGCTCCCAAATTATTAATATGTTTTTCAAAACACACCATTAATTCAATTGATTATGGTGCCTTAAGATATCCCTGATTTGTGAGGGGGGGTGTGTTGGGGGGTGAGGGAGGATAGGGACTAAAGAACCTAGAATTGTATATGTAATATTAGTCCTGCCATAGGATGGAGGGTGTCTGGTGGCCCCATATCTGAAGCTATATTATTCGTGAGTATAGGCTCAGTATCCCTTATGGTGGAATCAGCATGCACCCAAGTGCCCACATGTAGCATCTCCACTATGCCTGTCAAACTTGAAATCCAAAGGAGATCCAGTGCTGCTTTAAGGTCTGAAATTCAAATGACACGTGTCACATGGAAGCATGCAGGGTGAACACCAAGTTAACCATTGTTCCATCCCTATAATCACCCACATCCACTTTATAACACAGCCGACAGAAATAACATTCAATAAATTGGTACAATCTTATTTTCAGGTATTGGGATCAAGGTGATGGGTGACCCGTTTGCGGAAGGTACATTTGTCACTCAGAGGTGAGATAGTCTAAAATATAAGGGCATGGTTAAAGCACACACTGAAGATGTACAAACCCACACTATCTGTAGAGTCACCCATCTCCCAAAATAGTTCATTCGTCACCAATCCCCTGCCACCCAAACATGTATCTACAATGATTATTGCGTCTAAGCGCTTTTGATAAAAGCACAAACTAAATGAAAAATAAATATAAATATAACCGACAAAGAAGAGCAGATAGGGACAGAAGTGAAGACTCACTGGTACAACTCCTATCAGATGACAACTGGAAAGTTGCTTGTAAGCAGACGTTAAAATCATATTATAAATAGAGACTAGCTCATAAATACCTACATCAATAATACCAAACAAGCGAGAGTTTGGTTTGGTTAGTGAAGCATGCGCCTGATGCACCATTTCACAAATCGATTTCCTACAGCTATGACGGTCTTGCCCTACATCTTTCTGGTAGCAAGTACCGAGCACAGTCCACGATTGTGGATGGTTCTGTGTCCATGGAACACCATGCGTGGCCTCTACTGATGCTTGCCAAAGAACGGTGCTGCATCGTAGATTTTAGTGTGGCATCAAGCGTGGCTAGGTGCCAACTAGATATGTCATGGTACAGAGGGCTTCCCTTGTCACATAATGCATGACAACATACAGCTTCTAAGGAAATGGAACACGTGAGCTGAAATCCTCCTAAACCCGAACATATATGGGGAAACTTTAGAAGATACCTTAAATAGAAGATCAATTAACATATTTAGTAACTTGCGGTTTGCAATAGCATTGGGCTTCCAACAGTAGACCCAGGCACCATGCTCGGACAGTGGGCTGTCTAAACGCACTGAGTTCAATAAGCTGCTGTAAAGTATACTTTCAATATGGGTAGGGCACTGTACTGAGTAGCTAATATTGATTAAGTTGCTTACGCAGGGAATATATATTGACCAATATAGATTCTGGTTCTATCAAAGTTTTACTTAAAAAGTTACATACAAATTTTAATAATACGAGATCATGTAGGGTATTGGAGGTTGCCACAATAAAGACGAAACGGCTAACTGCAGCAAAATATTATGGAGGGCCCTCATTGTCCTATACTGTGAGGATGATGGATATGGTTCATTGTGACATATGTGGGGGACGGGCAACCACATTTCCTCCAATTTCCTATACTAAAAGCTGTAGAGTAGAACTTCCAAAGAGATTTCAACTCAGTCAAAGTAGAAAACTCAGGAGACATAACCCAAGCGTAGTAATGACAATTGAAAAGTTGCCCGATAAAAGCACCGACTGATAAACTGTGCATAGGTGAGGCATGTACTGGACAGAATTGCTCTATATATTCCAAGTAGAAAATGCCATTTCATGCAAGTCGCAAATGTCATAACTACTATCCATCACAAGTTCACCTCCAATTCAGAGCCACTGAGACATTTGCTAAAATGCCTGCTTTTAGCTGCAGTGTCGAGCTTGCAGGGCAAGACTATTTTATGAGAACCTTTTTCAACAGAAGACAGCTTGCAAGGATGCAGACAAATTAATATACATCCCACACTTTTTAGGAAGCATCAGTGCAGAATTTTCTGACATGCTTCCGTTTGGTGAGTTGGGGTAGGTTTAGCAAACACCAAAGTTATAGTGTGGTTATAAAGCTGGGGAAAACTCTACGCCCTGAAACATGACAATAGAATGAGCTATTTCATCCAAGCGACATGCCACAGCGTCACCCAGGAGCAATCACTGGAAGTTCAATTCCAGTTCAGAGCCAATGCGCAATGCATTAGGAGTATGCAAAATAGCTGGAATGCCTCCTTTTAGCTCCAGAAGTGTGTCTTTGTCTTAGAGGGCAGGTCTATTTTATACATAGCTTTTTCAATCCAAAACCAACAGCTCTCAGCTATGTAGGCAACTGCGTATGTGCTTCACTCTTATTAAGGTGATCGGTGCAGTACAGTCCGACATCCTTTAAGTTGGAGCATTGAGGTACGTACGTTTAACAAACACCATCAAAGATATGGTGGTTTATAAAAGCTATTGGAAAACTCTTCTACTTGAATGTGAAAGTAGAATAAGCTATTTCAACCGAGTCACTCATACTCTAAGAAATTATAATGGCCCAATGACTGCTTTTTTAATTTGCTTGATGTAGCATTTAAAAAATTCGAATAAACAAAGCTTTACAAAATATATTTTGAATGTAGGCCGAGAGAACTGGAAGCTCGGGTCACAGATTTTCCTATGGACATAATGAACCCCACAAAGATGAAGATTGAGCTGGCAGAAAATCTCATTCTGAAAAAGGCCAAACAGACAAAGCCTGGCTCTGAAGCGGACAAGGAGGTCCCAAATTTCAAAGACATTTACACCCTGTTCATCAAGGTGGCTCAGAATATGAGGGACATGGAGATTATCCTCTCACAGTTAAGTATCACATCTTGAAAGAGTGTCTGTAGTGGAGAAGAAAGCCGAGGACCTTATCAGCAAGGTGGTATCGAGCTCCAGTGGCTACAATGAGACGAAGGAAGAAACAAGTTATGTGGCTGCAACACTAGTCTGCAACAAAGAAGATTCTTCAACCTATGCATCATAAGGGGAGGGTGGGGAGCGGGGAGTCTGGTGAGGGAGAAGGGAAAATAAACACCTTTGTTATACAGACATTGTCTGATGTTTTCGGGAACAGAGTTACTAACCCTCCCAATCTTGACTTTGCAAATAGAGCTCGGGAGATTCACTGAGAGAGGCCTTGCTAGATGATGAGGTCCTTGACAGAATTAGAATATCCTGAAGTCTGCGAGAGAAAAAGAGGAAACACATTGTTATTGAACAGAGCATGGATACTCAGCTTCACAGACTTCCCCCAAGGAGGTTATCGAGAGGAAGAAAGCATTTGGAGAAGCCAAGGCATTGGCCAGGGAGTCAAACATAAGAACCATGCTGACAACATCTGCTAATAAAGGTCTTCCTGCTAGACAATGTTAAGCATACCGAGGACACAGACCCGTGAATGAACTGGCTATGGCTAACTATTCAATTTTCCCCAATCACAATATTGTTCCACGGGTCTGTAGCAATTAAGGGCTTAACTCCTTGGAACTGGAACCATAAATCTGGAAAGTGAAAGCCTGGAATTGACATATACAGATACGGGTACCTTCCTCCAGACAAGGAGTAACATGGAGTCCCAAATGAGGCTGCCAGAGGCAGACCCAGAAGAAAGAGCCTGCACGGTTTGAATGCTGTGAGAAGCAACACGTAAAAACAGAATATGAGCTGACCTCACAAGCAAAGGTGGATCGGCCAAGAAGCTGACTGGCGGGGACTCTGAGTATAATAAAGAAGGAGATGAAGGACCTGTGGTACAGGGGAGCATGAGGGGAAACGGGTGGGTAGAGATTACAATTTACTGGCGGTAGACCTGAGAAGCCAGAATTTGTTGAAAGATGTTGAATTGACAATTAAGGAGCAGAGGCACAAGAACAAATAACAAATCATAGGCCAATCAATGAGGCAAAGAATGATCACAACTCCCAAGGAGCCTGGATGGAACACCACAGAGGGAGGGAGAATATAAGGATCTCTTGTCCACTGGGAACTGTCTGATAGAAACAAGATGGAACATGCTGGGGACCATAAAGGGGCTGAAGGAGATTATTTGCAGCACCGAGGCAATCTGGGATGGCACAAAGGAGTGGAATTCGGGCTCACTAGTAAGCTGACCCTATTCTACAGCAGCCGATTGCAACTCGTGGCATGCCTACTGTAGGACGGATGTAACTATCTGGAGTGGTAGCATGGGAGGAGGAGTGCTGGACACCAATAGACAGGGAGCTGCCAATAATTGAAGCAAGGGGAAAAGGATAAAAAGGGCTGAGTGGGTTTGTTAGGACACAAATAGATTAGACGACATGGGATGATGGTAGGTATGGGCTTCATTTGCCCGAGAGATAAATGTAGTGGAAACCGAGAGATGCATGGAACTTAATGAGTAGAAGATGTTAGACACCAGGCGGCATAGGATTTTAGATGCGCTCAATGAAGATTGGGGAGGCAGGGCACAGTTCGAAAAAGGTAGGAGGCTACTTAGCCGTGCCCATTCATAGAGGACACAAATTGAGGATAAGGTTGATTAAGATGATACCTCAGGGAAACCACCATAGTAGGTTCCCCTCCTCCGTTTAGGTTGTCCAGAATATAACCTACTATAAAGTTCACAAGGAGAGCTGCAGCCAAGATGCAGGGGTACCCTTGTTACAACAAACACACTTATTGAGGTATGCTCAAAATCTAGCGTGGGTGGACATTTTTTTAAAAAAAATTAAAAAATGTAAAAAAACAGCAGGGCAACTAGTGTCCATGCTGTTGAGAATTCAGGATACAATGGTGGAGAATATATAGGCCCCAACTGTGGACATCCGTGTGTTCTTTCACAGAGTGTCACAGCACCAAAAGAACATCCAAAGATGCTAGTCTGGTCAGGGCGACAGCCCAATGCTGGATTGCAATAAAACGGTAAATAGGACCGGACACCAAAAAAACAAAATCACAGAGCCCTGTAGAGGTTACTTGAGGAGTTCTGCTTATTGGGCATGTGGAGACTTAAGCACACCGCTATGAGAAAATACAATTTCTACTTGGAGGCACAGGATGGGTAGCTCTACAGATAAGGTGCGTATCTTGGCTTTATACGCATATAATTAAAGCCATTACGGAGCATTTAATTTTCTTCTGCGTACCGTTTACGCTGTATTTATTTTCATTAAAAAGCATACTTTCCTCCACTAGATGGCAGTAGAGGGCAATAATCTCCATATCTGAGTATTACACAACTTTTATTAAATCACTGAAAGTACAGTGGGGTTAACTAGATTTTTGGGACTTCTAGTTTACCATTCAGGCTTAACATGTTGATGTAAGGATTTACATGTTGCCATGTGGTGTTATTATGCAATTTGTGTTTTTGGAAGTAAACTCTTTAAGACAACATTACTGTAGGCCTTGAAATCCAAACTATTTGTACTGAGTAACGCTTGGAAGGTATGTGGTCAAATTTGCAGAGTGGATTAAAATCCCTGCTTCACTGTTCAGCCAAGGTTTGTGATCCTGGTCCCCTGTCCCCATACTCCAGCCTGCCTCCCACCCCATCTGTCCGGCCATCCGACTCCCTCCTTTTTGGATGCAACCAGAGGACCACTAGTTCCTTTTTTCCACTTCCACCACGGATGTGACTAGCAGTCATGGGCTGAATTCGCTGTGATGCGTGTTATGTCTGAGATGCAGATTCTTGGCTATCTAGGAGGAACCCTATCGGGAAATCAAGACTGCTCTCCTAGGATGGAAGGAGAAGATGGGGAAGGTACAGACAAGTCTTTAATACTCGAGGAGTTCATGTGAAGTTATATTAAACAAGCAGCAAGGAGAAAGCCAAGGGACAAACTTTGTCATGTGCATTATATAAATGGTCACTACTATTCATGCTACAGGTCGAACAGTGGAACAGAGGTCAGGCAGGCTTTTTAGTAGTAACTAGTTGGAAATAAATCACTTGTAGTAGCAATTTCTATTTTTGCTAAAAAGGCACAGTGGCAAAAGTATTTGTCCAGGATCACACACTTTGGTGTTGAAGTAGGGCTTTGGGACCAGTCTTCAACTTAAGCACTTGCCTGCATTTCTTCCTAACTGTAATTGCCAGAATTATGTTTTTTGGCTTTGTACACAAACAATAAACCAGTAAAACTATAAATATGCCTACCATAATGCAATTCAGCTTGCATGCACTTTTTGGTTATTTGAAGTGATATTGCTAACTATTGTCTGGCGATCCACATTAATTTCCTGCAGCAGACAGCGGGAAAGGTAGATTAGCAGTTTGTGACGTTTGCTAAGATCATGTGTGCAAGTTCCTGTAAGTAAATCATATGCCAACAATTGCTTACTCCCACTCCCTTTGCAGGCAATACATCAGTCGCAATCTATAGTAGTTCTTAACAGAGGTTCTAGGCTCTAGAATTTTGAAAATGAAGCTGTGTAAGTACCAGGTACTTGTAAGTTATTTTATGGCAGAATATTTTCCACAAGTGTAATAAAATGGTTAAAGCCAAGCCAGACAACTTTGATCTACAACTCTTTTGGGCTACGGGTCTGATTTTACTTATGCATTGGGTGTATGTTGGATACGTTTTACTCTCTTGCAGAGGAGAAAACTCATTTTTACTCTCTTGAAATTGCATTCACGCTCTAATTTAAAAAAATAATGCGTAAAAATACTGCCACCTCAAAATCTTATTTGGAGCACTGTAATGGATAGACATTATCCTGACCTCTGTGTGGGGGTCGTGCAGAACTGTCTGAAGAGCGAGGTGGGCAACAGCAACATGAGAGATCACACCTAGTTCTTTGTTGTAGAAAGGAGGAGTTTAAGGGGCATGTTGTGAGGAGGCAGCAGGAGAAGTCCTGAAAATAAACAAATAGGGAAGCAGAAGATACTGTGGTACGGGAAGGCTTGAAAATGTTGCATGTAGAGTCTGCTGACTAGCCCGTCCAGCAGAGGCTTTGCTAAGAAGCGGGGGGCTGGGAGGGGGAGCCGAGGGAACTATAGCCCCAGAACTTTTGGGTATAGCCCCGGATAGAAGTTCAGGGGCTACAACCAAAGGCTGGCTAGCCCAGAGTACTGACAGTCCAGGCAATAGCATAGTCCCAGATCTTTTCCAGACATAGAAACACCTCTGCCATCCAGCAGCAGAAGAGCACTAAGCTCCAGGCAACTAAGAAGTTTGAGGCAGAAATACCACAAGTAGAAACTGCATATGCTTGCTGCCTCAACAAAAGGAGAAGGGACCTTATGAAAAAGAAGTACGACCGCCACAAGATGATGTGATAGAGTGAAATACTCATTATTCAGGACTCTGAAAGGGGGAAAGTAAAGCCATCTCCAGGCACATTGGCAAAAGGCAGTGAAAAAGCAACGAGTGTGATCCAGAAAAGTGTAGGGGGTATATTACTTTTAAAGGAAATCAACCAGGGCTTCATCACCTTCTTTGAAATCTATATTGTTCTGAGGCTCTGAGAAAAATCCCATGGACCCATTCTTAGAATGGGTAGCAGGGCCAAGGAGGATGCCTCAGGAACTGGCAGTCCTGGAAAAGGAGCCCAGTCGTAGAATTGATGAGGGAAAGCTACCCAATAGTGGGGAGTGCCTGGGTCTGGATGGTCTACCACTTGAGTATTTCAGGATAATACCAGAGTTTTTGAAATAAATTAATATTTTATTTTAAGAAGATAGGGCAGCAAATCTACCCAGCAATCACAGATCAATACGCCTGATCAACACAGATGGAAGAAATATTACTGAGGTTGGTGGATCTGCACCAAGCGGGCATCGATAAGGGACATTGGGCCTCATTACGACTCTGGCGGTAGCCATGCCGCCGGAGTTGCATTTTTTACCGGCACCCGTGAACGGGCAAGAACCGGATCATGCCGTGCTCGGCAGACCCGGTAATTGCCCATTTGCGGGTGCCGACATCAAGAGCGCCCCGATCCCCATTCTGCCCCATAGGGCTGAATGGGGATGGGGACGTTGGATGCACCGGCACAGTCAGAGTTGTGCAGGTGCATCCGACTTGATCTGCTTGCGGGTGCCATTACACCCGCCAGGAAAAACCTGGCGGGTGAAACGGCACCCGCAAGCAGAGCACGTAGTATGGCGGTCCGGGAACTATGGTACCGGCAAGCTTACCGGTACCGTAGTTCCCGGACCGCCATGGTTGTAATGAGGCCCAATATGTCACTGAGAATATGAGGAGTGACACTGTCCCTGAATGAGGGAAGGAAGCGAGACGGTACAGTTGTGGTTATTTCTCTGAACGCAGAGAAAGCCTTCAGCCACACTGAGTGGAAGTTCCACTTTTGAGTCTATGAACAAGATGGGTTTCGGAGTGTGCTTCTTTACATGGATGAGACTCGTATACAACGGGCCGACACCTTCCGTCGGCCTGAATTGAGCGTTTTCCTGGGCCTTTGCTCTGAAATGAGACAATGCAAGGATGCACGATCTTGCTCTTGCTTTTTGTGCTTACTATCAAACCAATAATGATCAAGCTATGGGAGGTTGAACGAATCCATGGGGTGATTTATGGAGGATCTAAACAGAAACGATGGCTCTATAATGATGATTTGATGCAGAGGAACAAATGGAATTTTCCACCCCTCCACAACACCAACGAGAAGATTGAAGTCTTTATAGGGGGTTTCAGCCTATAAGATCTACTGGCACATTGGAAGCAATGCCAATCTTTGTGACTTGCCAGAAAGGAGACACTCTACGAATCAGTTATGCCCATGCAAGATAAAATATCCAAGCATTTGGCTTACCTCAGACCCGAGACACATAATGAGGGGGAAAATGAGAGAAGCAATGTTGAACATGAGAACCAATCTAGATAGATGGTTGGCACTGAACCGGTCACTATGGGGCTGGGTAGGTGAATGATGTAATGACAAAACGGTTCCCAGAATAAACTACATCCAGGCAATGCTCGGACTACCTCCAGGGAAGTGCTTATTTAAGGAGAAGGATGAAGAAATGCAATGCTCCATCGGGGACAAAATAAGATTTTTTTTTTTTTTGTTTAAAACACGAAGACCGTCATTATGGAAGTAACTGCTTATATAGACATAGGAGGCATGAAACTGCCAAATTTCGACATGGAGATGGAAGGCTGTTTTATATTGAGCATACCATTCGCTCAGGACTGCAATGATATGATATATGCTAGGTTATTTATAATGGTGGAAGTATGAATCAGCCCAGGGAGGGATCGAACAGAGAAGATACTGAGGGATGCTTTGCCACAGCTAAGGAAGCAAGGAAACATGGCCTTGGTGATGTACGATCTTCTGCAGAGCGAAGAGAAGCTAACACAATACTGCTGGTCGTGTGGTCACAGGAGCTATTGAATGAGATGAGTGAAGATCAGTGGTGAGCTATCTGCAACAACATAAATGTGTTCTCTTTGAATTGGGGTGAGCGCGAGACAGAAGATACATTTAAGGTACACTGAACTCCCAAGAGAATGCATTGGCCGAGAATCGGAGACTCGCGTGCCTCCTGGGGGTGTAACCACAGACCAGAGAAGCTGGAGCAAATGTTATGGGAATGTTACAGAATCAGCAACTTCTGGAAGGCGGTGACCAGAGCGATGATTGAAGTGCTGAGGCTGCAGATGGAATTAGACTTGACGCCCTTGATTTCAGGAGAGGATCGTCCCCTAGACAAGCTGTTGTGGCCACAAAAATACTGTCTTTTCGGGGCATCAATGGAAGCAAAAATAATGTATATTGAGAACGAGGAAATCCTGCAGACCACCAAAAACTGAGGAATGGAACCAGGACCCACGTGCCACCTCTTTAAGAGTGCCATAAAAGCAATCTCTTCAAAGAGACCTGGTCAGCCCCTCTGAAAAGACATAACTCAAGAGGGGGCCCGGGAGAGGTCCAAAGCTCATCGTAGGAAGTGAGGGCAGCCAACCGTCCCATATTTTGCCAGATTGTCCCTCTGTGCGGGGTGTGTCCCACGTTCCGCACAGAGCCTGTCTAGGATGGGTGAAAGTTCTGACTTTGCTCCCGTGTTGCAGGATTTACACTTACATTACAATAAGAGATTAGAGGTTGTTGGTGTGACTCCAGACACTGGGGTGCCTGGGAAGGACTATACTTAAGAAGTGCAAATTGTGGGTGATAATTAACGGGTAGGGCACATTAAGGCTGTATGCAGTGTGAATTAATGATGCCAGCAGATGACCTTAGATTGTGTTGCCATTTCTGTGAATACAATCCACTGAGAATTGTTTAGGCTTGCAGATCTTTGCAGGCTTCTAAGCTTCCATTCAGTATGGGGAGAATAAAGCTATAATCATATTTTTGCGCAACATATTTTATAACAATGGATATAATATCAGGTTAGTTTCCTTTGTGAACTATTCAGGGCATTGCTATAAAACAAATTAGTATTATTAATCTCTTTAAACCCAGACCTTAACAAATACGTACGTGAACTACAGCTGGGAAGAAAAGTGGTCCAGCGCTCATATCTCTGGCTGGAGCCAAATCCCAATTTCACCACTTTAAAAAGTGCCACTAATGTTACCATAAAAGCAGATGAAAGGTGAGGGCATGAATGTTGCTGGGGAGAACTATGAGCACCATAAACTGCTTCTGATGCGCTACTTCCTCCAAAGTGTTCCGAGAAACGGTTTTGAAAAGTTAACCATTCTCTCTGAAGTATAGCTAGAGGTTACGCTACACTAAAGAAACTATGATGAAAGGCATATTTGCCTGCATGAGAAGAAGAGGTAGAGTTTAGACACTGTGCTTTTACAATGTATGTGTTTTCACCTACTTTTAAGCACGTATACTATGTGCCTGTTGTATTGAATCCTAACGGAATACTAAAATGAAAGTGCCAATTGCCCAACAGTACTAAAATTCACATTCAATTACAGTTGTTTATAGAAAAAATATAGTAAAAGAAATAATAATAATTACTCCGATTTTTTATGTCCAAGAACTACAACGCCCCAATTTTTCTCCTTGACGATAACATTAGCATCGAATCCTCCTTTCCTGTTGCCCAGGCTCTTTAGTCCCCTCTCGGTCTCTAATGCATTGAGATGATCGTCCCTATTTCGCATGTCACCCGCCTTACCTATTGAATTTCTACTACTAGAAATGTCTCATGAAAATCTCTGGAATTTTCTAATGCAAACTAACCATGATGTAGGAGAAATTATCTTCTTTAAATAGCATGACAATCATGAATGTGATGATGGACTCTTAAGAAAAGGTCAACTTCTGAACAGCGTGGTACTTTGGGCTTGCTTAGCGTCATACATAAGAAATGGATCATTGAAAATCAGTCTATATATAGCACCATGTCCATAGGCCAAAAAAAAAAAAAACACTACTCCAAAAAAACTGATAAATTAATGTTTTGGTGAGAAAGATATGGTACATCTAGCATCTTTATGAACAAGCAAGTAGTGCTTACATGACCTACTGGCTGAGAAGAACTACAGGTGGTAACTATATAAATGTATAGATAAATAGCTAGAGTATGAGGAATTATTTGTTATGCAAGTTCAATCAAGCAGAAGTATTGGAACCTATAGGAGTACGTAAACACTTAAAACACAGAGCAAAATTATCGTCTCTGTGGTAACAATCTTTTAGAAACCGTTGAACATACTGTGTATCTGTGAGAGTTCAGAGGTTTTGAGAACAAAGGCCTTACGAGCTTATTCGAACAACTGATCTTTTAACCTCAGCAGAAGTGTGGTCTGTTTTAATGTGTGGAAATGATATTAACCTCATTTATCATGCCATGAGTCTATACAAAGAGATCATGGATGTTTTTAATGTAGTGGCAATATGAATCATTTCATTTTTAAAATTGTTTTACTATGCTCTGTGAACTGAAAATGATGATGTATGAATTTGATGTGTTGTATGTTATGTACAAAGCCCATAGAGGCTATATGTATTAAATAAATTAATAAAATAGCAATTGATAAACAAATGAGGGGTTTGCGTGTCTTTTTGCCCCACAAGACCTTGGAAATATCGGAACATGTCCTGAAGAAAAATGTAACTGGTCAGTGCTTTATGTTTTTGAGCTGTGTGTGTGTGTATGTGTTTTATACCTTTTGCCACTAATGTTACCATAAAAGCGGATAAGAAGGTGAGGTCACGAATGTTGCTGGGGAGAACTGCGAGCACCATAAACTGCTTCTGAGCACTACTTCCTCCAAAGTGTTCTGCGAAATGGTTTGGAAAGTTAACCATTCTTTCTGAAGTATATCTAGAGATTAAGCTACCCCAAAGAAACTATGATGCAAGGCATATTGCCTGCATGGGAAGAACAGGTAGTTTGGACACCATGTTTTTACAATGTATGTGTTTTCACTGTTGTAATGTAGTCTTGTCATGTTATGTCACTGGCCATGAGTGTATGATTGTAAAATGTTGATGTATGAATGCTGCAGCTCAGGAGAATGTTGAGTGGGTCTGAGAGTGAATGTTCTGTGAGTGTAAGTTGGGGGCCTGAGCTGGAGATGCAAGGATGGCTGGTGGGTCTGCTCTGTAACTATGTCCTGTCTTCTGTCCATACATGGCAACATTCTCGACCACCTAGGAGGGAGATTCTGCTCCCTAAAGCGGGAGAAAAGAATTTCCCCATAGGATCGCATTGGGGTTTTAATTATTTCAGGCGGGAGTAAGAAAATAATAGCAATCTTTTTTTAAAAAAAATCGGAAGTCTCCTGCCTAAATCGGGAGTGTTGGCATGTATGTCTGTCTACTGTGCCACTGTATATACCTACAAGAGAAACTGGATTGATGTACAATTGTACTTATGTAAATAAAGCTACCTGGAACACACCCAATTACTCCACAACAGGTTTGAGCCTGGAGTCCCAGCTTTATTACCACCAAATATACTTTATAACATTCACCTACTTTTATGCACGTATAACATGTGCCTGTTCTTGTATTGAATCCTAAAGTTAATACAAAAAGGAAATGCCAATTTCCCAACAGTACTAAAATTCACATTAAATTACAGTTGTTAATAGTAAAAAAAAAATATTAAAAATAATCCGATTTTTTTACGCTCCACATCTACAACGCCCCCATTTTTCTCCATGACGATACCATTAGCATCGAATCCGTCTTCCTGTTGCCAGGCTCTTTAGTCCCCTTTCTGTCTCTAATGCAATGCGGTGATTGTCCCTATGTCCTCCCGCTATTTCCATGACAGCCCGTGGTTCAGCTCTATATGTTGAGCTTCATTCTGAACGTGTTTCCTCTCCTCGTGCCTATGCCTTGTTTACCTTTAGCTTATAGAACAAGCTGCTCGCCAAAGCCGCTTCAAGCCCCACTGTTGACTCCAGACAGACAGCCATCTCGAGTCCGCCGCCTTTACGCTTAAACCTCACCGAAAGTTCTTGTGATTGGAGTAGCCGGTGACATTAGCAATAAGCCACGCCCCTCCGATCCAATGAACTGGCTGCAGTGTCCCAGTCTTTAGAATGCCCTAACACTCACTAAGCTGCAGCCGTGAGAAACGCCACGCCTACTCTCCTTCACGTGACTTTGGACACGTTTTGTTCTCTACCATTCACTTAACGTCTGTCTGACGTCATCATCTTGTCCCTCACTGTGTTTTTCGTGAGCGGGAACCGCACCTGTCTGGGGAAGGCTTAGGTTGCCAGACCAACCGGAATTTGCTGGTTGGCTGAGATTAAAGTCACCATATACCCTTCCCCGTTTCCGATCACGATGAGGGACAAGATGAAGTAGGTCGCTCCATCTGGTGTCATGTAAGAAGGAACTTTGACCGAAATACCGAGGAAAAAGCCTTTTTTAATCTCAGCCACCCTAGACCACGCAGATTTCGGTTTACATCTTGCATCCAGAGCCTTGCTTGTTCCCGCGCAAAAAAGTCCCAACGAAGGACAAGGTGAAGAAGTTGGAAGCCTTAAAACCAAACTATCACTGAACAAATGTATGAGATGGCTAGAGAGCTGCCACTGCCGGCTTCCCCCATTACTGATTTACCCTTGAATACTTTAAGCCGACATCAGAGAAATTATGGAAATTGTGAGCATTCCCCGCTCCCTGAAAGTAATTGCGTAAACCACCAAGGAGCCATGGGGTCTACAGTGGACTCTGATGAAGAGCATGTGTACATCCGGTGTCAGACAAGGACATGGCATGTGCATTGGATGAACAGGATTTTCTTTGGGGTTTAAGTGATATTGGTCTTCTTTCTCCTTTTTACTACGAATCTGCAGGCGATGGCAGTTAGGCAAATATTACATCATACGCCTCTGCTCCACAGCAGCCTAATCAGCCTTCCGAATTATCCATGCAAATTGTGGAGAACAAAGTCCCAGCACTCAAAGGGGGCAAATGAGTGTAAATAGTGGGTGGGATCGTGGTATCGGTCTACGAGGGATGGGGCATCTTGGTTTGAGTCTGGATGGATGGGGCACGTTGATGTGGGTCTGGAGAGATGGGGCATCTTGGTGTGGGTCTTGAGGGGGTGTAGGGGCACACTGGTGTGGGTCTGGAGGGAGGATAGGGGCACATTGGCGTGAGTCTGGTGACGGATGGGGCAACTTGGTGTGAATTTGAAGGGGGTGCATGGGGCGGCTTGCTGTGGCGGGAGGATGGGGTATTGTGGTATGGGTCTAGACGGAGGGATGGGACATTTTGGTGGGGTCAGGATTGGATGGGGACAGCTTGGTGGAGGGCAGGATGGGGCATCATGGTCTGGAGAGAGGGATGGGGCCTCTTGGCTTGGTTTGGAATGGAGGGAGGGAGTCATCTTGTTGTGGGTATAAAGGGAGGGAGGGGGCACATTGATATGAGTCAGGAGGAAGGGATGGGCATCTTGGTGAAGTCTGGATCGAAGGGTTGGGGATCTTGATGGGTCTAAAGGGGGGGTGAGGACACATTTATTTTTAATTTGTAGAGCGCACCGAACCCGTGGGTACCTGGGCGCTGGTTACAGCAGATAGACATATAATGCGTCTTACATTACAGATAGTTTGAAGATATGCCTTTAGTAGGTGGAGTAGGTAGCACCATTTCAAAGACTTTGAATAGCCTGGTTTTGAGTTTTTTGCGGAAGGCCGAGTGTGATGGTTCAGATTTGATGTCGAGAGGTAAAGGGCCTCATTACGACCCTGACGCTCCTGTAATGAACGGTATGTCACAGCTAGCTGGCACCGGCGTTCCCTGTGGCAACGCTGGAGATTGCGGGCACTCGCCGCTTTTCCCTCTTCCAAGATGGCCTCTCATCCTCTGGGTTACGGTGCAGTGTTTTCACGTTCGCAAGTCAGATGTCCTCTGACGTCATCTCGTTCTCTCATGGATTCCGGATATGGTCCAGCAGAGCCGAAGCCCAGAGCGTCGCTACTCTCTACAGACGCTACGTGAGTTTGCAACTAGGGGGTTACTATTCTATACCTCATACCTATACTTACCTTTCTTTTCTACTCTTTCCTACAGCCTTACCATTCTGCCTAGCCTTCCCGTTCCGCCGCCCACAGATAGTCCCCTCTTCCAGACAACATAGGTACTTACCCAATCAAGATATTGATTCCTCTTGTACCTAGTTCCTTCTCTCAACTCTCCTTCACTTATTTTCAATCAGGACTTCACCGAGGCACAGTGACCAGACCCGGTTGATCCCGCAATTCGTGAGGAGCTGCAGCCAGCGGAGACGCGACCGATCCAGCTTCTCATCCGTTCCAGCAGGGTTTTTTCCCCCAGGAGGGTTTCCCTGGGATCCCTTGCACACCCCTTCGGTTCCCTTTTAGGGAGGAGGGAGGTGTTAGGGTCCTCAGGGGACTCCCCAATTGCCTCGTAAATTGCTGCACGAGACAGGTTAGTGCAAAATCATTACAGCTAGCGACGCCTAAAAGAAAAAAATAATTTTATTGAAGAGGAATACTTAGATGCACAGCATGACAACTTTGCAAGCAGCCTTAGATCAAGTGCAGCAGTTGACGACCGCAGTACAAGGATTGTCCCACGAGGTACAAGCCTTAAAGCATGAAAATGCAATCCTTAAACAGCAAATACTAAATAAAGCCCCCACTAGTTCAGAAATTCCCCCTGGTCCTCTGCCAGGCGGGAAATATGACGGAAACCCGCATTCTTTAAGGGAATTTTTGGATGCTTGTACGGTGCAATTTGCTTTTAAGACATCATTCTTTCCCTCAGACAGAGATAGAGTGGGATATATGATTACTCATCTCACGGGCCCCGCGCTGGCATGGGCCACCCCTATTGTCACTTCCAATAATGCCATATTGGATTCGGTGCCTGCTTTTACGGCAAGTCTAAAAGCTATGTTTTCACGGAGAGAATACAATGTCTCCTCTCAAGAGAAACTCCTAGATTTCAAGCAAGGCTCTTTAGGAGTCTTAGAATATGTTACCCGCTTTAAACAAATGGCCTTAGGCACATCCTGGGCCGATGATGCACTTATTACATTATTTAGGAGAGGGGTTAACGAGGAGTTGAAGGATGAATTGGCTCGAGTTCCGAGACCAAACACCTTAGTTGAACTTGTCTCGTTGACTATGCAGCTGGACTATCGACTGCAAGAAAGGCACGCAGAGAAGAGGAAAGGGAGAAGTCATCGCTCTGCGCCTGAATTAGTATCCTTCTCCAAAACAGCTACTGCAGACGAACCTATGCAGTTAGGCACCACACGGGGTCCTCTGACTCAAGAGGAACGCGCCCGTAGAAGATCCCGAGGACTATGTATGTATTGTGGTTCTTCTGATCATATCGTGCATGAGTGCCCAGTCGCTCCTCTCAGAAAACCATTTCGTTCGGGAAACGCCAGACCTCAACCGTAAGGGGACCTACGGTCGGGGTAACTGATACCGGTTCCCAATCTCCTACAAAGTTGTCTCCTTCGCTGGACATTGTAGTCTTGCGCGTAACTTTTTCTTTGCCAGATGAAAACATTGTTTCTGTCCCAGCCTTGGTCGACTGTGGAGCAGCTGGTTTGTTCATGGACGATTTTTGGGCAAGGAAACTGAATATTCCCCGTACTCCCAAAGCTATCGCAATACCAGTTGAGGGCGTAGACGGAACCCCACTAATATCGGGACCTATCCGAGAACAGACTCACACTTTGACGATGCTCCTTGGTTCACATAGGGAGGAAGCCGTATTTGATATAATAAAAGCAGCTCACTACCCTGTCATTCTGGGCTTGCCCTGGTTAAAACTACATAACCCATACATAAATTGGGCAGCCGGTTCCATTTTTTTGGGATCAGAATATTGTACCCGACACTGTCTTACTGAAGGGTCAGTGGGATTTTGTGCTCCTTCATCGAACCCTGTGGCCTCTCAAAGGATTGTAGACTTGCTTACTCTTGTTCCTCCTGAGTACGAAGAGTTTCAGGACATTTTCTCCTCTTCCCAATTTTCTGAACTTCCGCCTCATCGGAGAGATGATTGTTGCATCCGGCTAGACTCCTCTCAACCACTCCCCTTTGGAAAGATGTACATCCTTTCCGAGAAGGAAAAATTAGTCCTACGGCAGTATTTGGATACCCACCTCAGAAACGGTTTGATTACGGAATCGACTTCCCCTGCAGGCGCATCATTATTCTTCATAGCTAAGAAGGACACGGATGAATTACGTCCCTGCATTGATTATAGGGGACTTAATAAGATCACGATTCCCGATCGATACCCAATGCCATTGATACCGGACATCCTAGAAGCAGTAAAAGGGGCAACTATTTACACAAAGTTGGACCTCAGAGGGGCATATCACCTCATTAGAGTTAAGGAAGGGGATGAGTGGAAGACCGCATTTCGTACCCCTTTTGGACATTTCGAATACCGAGTAATGCCCTTCGGACTCGCGAATGCCCCGGCAGTGTTTCAAAGGTTCATTGATCATATATTCTCAGACCTCCTTCTTCATACGGTAGTGGTGTACCTTGACGACATATTGGTATTTTCCAGGAATCCAAAAGAACATCACCGACACGTATGTCAGGTATTACACCGGTTACGGAGTAACCACCTCTATTGCAAGCCTGAAAAGTGTATATTCCATCAGACTACAGTCACTTACCTGGGGTTCGTTTTGTCCCCTACTGGAATATCCATCGATCCTCGTAAGGTGACCGCTATTCTGGAATGGTCCTCTCCTAGTTCTGTCAAGGAACTACAGAGATTTCTGGGGTTTTCGAATTTCTATAGGAAATTTATAGCTGGATTCTCATCAATCGTTCTGCCCCTTACAAGACTACTCAAGAAAGGAAAGCCCTTTTGTTGGACAGAGGACGCCCAGTCAGCCTTTGATACTTTAAAGACACTCTTTACTTCTGCTCCTCTCTTACGAATCCCGGATCAAAACTTACCGTTTATAGTAGAAACTGATGCCTCCCATTTTGCATTAGGTGCGGTGCTTAAACAAGCTTTTACTCAAGGACCAGAACACCCTGTGGCTTTTCTGTCCAAGACATTTTCTCCCTCTGAGATCAATTACACAGTGTTAGAGAAAGAGTTGCTGGCTATAAAACGGGCCTTTCAGGAATGGAGACATCTCCTGTTGGGTTCCCAACATCCCATTGAGGTCCGCACCGACCATCAGAATCTCAAGAGTTTACAGTACGCGGAGACTCGTAACAGCCGGCAAGCAAGATGGGCCCATTTTTTCTCTCCCTACAATATCACTTTCACTATCATTCCTGGTAAAATCAATCTTCAAGCTGATGCTCTGTCTCGTAGGGATCCTGATTGCAAATCTGGTTTTCAGACCGAGAGATTGTTTCCTCATGCTACGTTCATATCTATGGTTCAGGATTTTCTCCACTCTATAGCAGCCCAAACTCTAGTCTTAATGGACTCCATTAGAGGTCAGGCAGACAAATGGGGACTAAGTCTCGAAGACGGATGTTTCTACCGGGGTCATCAGGTGTACATTCCCTCACTCCAGCTCCGAACGGAAGTCATGCACATGTGCCACGGTTCTATGGTGGCTGGACATCGTGGAATAGCCAGTACCCAAGAACTCATACTGAGACATTTTTGGTGGGAAACCTTAAGAAGGGACGTGACTGATTACGTCTCTTCCTGTGTAGTCTGTTTGCAAGTCAAGGTTCCTCGCAGTAAACCATTGGGAAAGCTGGCTCTAGTCCAAATACCTACTCGTCCTTGGCAATTGATTTCCACAGATTTTATAGTTGACTTACCTGTGTCTAAAGATCATACAACCATTATGGTAACAGTGGATTATTTCACCAAATTGGCTCATTTCCAAGCCCTACCCTCAGTACCGACAGCCCCACAGATGGCAAGACAGTTCATAGACTCCATCTTTTCCTGGCATGGTCTTCCTGACAGCATAGTGTCAGATCGAGGTTCCCAATATATTTCACGATATTGGCAACAAGTCTGCTCTGCTTTAGGCATAAAGAGAGCCTTGAGTTCGGGATACCATCCTCAAACTAATGGGCAAACTGAACGTTTAAATCAGACTCTGGAGACGTAGCTGCGCTGTTTTGTATCAGCGGCACAGGACAATTGGAAGGATTTGTTACCCTTGGCAGAGTTTGCCTACAATAATGCTCCTCATGCGTCTATCAAAACCAGTCCCTTTCATTGTACCTATGGGTACGATCCTTCTTGCTATTCATCGTCTCTTCTCAGAGCTTCGGCCTTTCCAGATGTGGACGCCCTAATGGGCGACATTCAACAGGGACATCTTTTTGCCAGAACCGCATTACTAGAAGCTCAAGAGCATTCTAAACGTTATGCTGACTTGCATCGTTCATCGGCTCCAGTGATTGTCCCGGGGGATTTGGTCTGGCTCTCAGCAAAGTTTCTGCCCAGACATCTGGTTCCCTCTAAATTGTCTCCGAAATATTTTGGACCTTTTACAGTATTAAGAGCAAAAGGTCCTTTGGCTTTCGAGTTACAGCTCCCACCTTCTTGGTCCAGGATTTACCCAGTTTTTCATGTTTCGCAACTCAAACTTCACAGATCGGATCGTTTTGGCCGATCTATAAGGTCCTACCCGCCTCCAGTAGCTACTACGGAAGGTCCGGAGTTCGAAGTCTCGGGCATTTGTGATTCCCGTTATCATCGCGGTCGACTGCAATATTTGATCCACTGGAAGGGTTACTCGGTGGCCGACCGTACGTGGGAACCAGCTTCAGCAGTCCACGCCCCCTTACTGGTTCGCCGTTTTCACAGGTATCATCCGGGCAAACCAGGAGGTGTTACCCTCGGAAGGAGGCATACTGTCACAGCTAGCTGGCACCGGCGTTCCCTGTGGCAACGCTGGAGATTGCGGGCACTCGCCGCTTTTCCCTCTTCCAAGATGGCCTCTCATCCTCTGGGTTACGGTGCAGTGTTTTCACGTTCGCAAGTCAGATGTCCTCTGACGTCATCTCGTTCTCTCATGGATTCCGGATATGGTCCAGCAGAGCCGAAGCCCAGAGCGTCGCTAGTCTCTACAGACGCTACGTGAGTTCGCAACTAGGGGGTTACTATTCTATACCTCATACCTATACTTACCTTTCTTTTCTACTCTTTCCTACAGCCTTACCATTCTGCCTAGCCTTCCCGTTCCGCCGCCCACAGATAGTCCCCTCTTCCAGACAACATAGGTACTTACCCAATCAAGATATTGATTCCTCTTGTACCTAGTTCCTTCTCTCAACTCTCCTTCACTTATTTTCAATCAGGACTTCACCGAGGCACAGTGACCAGACCCGGTTGATCCCGCAATTCGTGAGGAGCTGCAGCCAGCGGAGACGCGACCGATCCAGCTTCTCATCCGTTCCAGCAGGGTTTTTTCCCCCAGGAGGGTTTCCCTGGGATCCCTTGCACACCCCTTCGGTTCCCTTTTAGGGAGGAGGGAGGTGTTAGGGTCCTCAGGGGACTCCCCAATTGCCTCGTAAATTGCTGCACGAGACAGGTCAGTGCAAAATCATTACACGGTACTGGTACGGGACCGCCACTGTTCATTACGGGATGCCCTATTACGAGATCCCCTTGCAGGACCCGCTCAGAACGTCTGGTCAGACCAGACGTCCTTAGCGGGTCGCACGAGGGGACCAGGGAGCTAACAACTGGCCCTTTATTAACGGGCCCGTTATTAGCTCCCGCTCCGTTCCCATTGAGCCCAAGGTTGGAATGGCCCGGTAATTCCTCATTGAGGGAACCCGGACCTGGAACCCGGTATGGAGGCAGCCATGCCCTTATTAAGGGCATGGCTGCCTCCATACTCGTAATGAGGCCCCAGGTGTTCCACTGTTGTCGCCATGACTGGGAAGCTTTGGCCCCCTGCTTTAGCTCTTTTGAATTTTGGTATGGTAAGGAGGTGTGATGTTGATGCTCTGGTAGGTCTGTCAGAGTGAGAGGTGGAGATTTTGGTGACAAGGTATTTTGGTACTGTGTTATGGAGGCATTTGTTCGTGATGGAGATGGCTTTGAATCTGATACGTTCTTGGACTGGGAGCAAGTGGACGTTGCGTCTGGCTGCAGAGATATGTTCTTTCTTGGGGATGTTCAGAGCAGCGCACAGTGCTTTGTTCTGATTGTCATAGTTTTTTTATGTTGCTAGCAGAGGAATCTATGAATAGGGCATTGCAGTAGTCGAGGTGTGAGAGTAAGAGGGCTCTGACAAGTTTGGTGCAGTTGGCTGCGGTAAGGAAGGGTCTGCAGGCAGTGATTAGTTTCGCTGTATAGGCTGCCACTGAGGCTGTTGTGTTAACTTGTCTGGTTAAAGAAAGTGATGAGTTCTGATAGATTCCCAGGGTTTTAACTTCTTTTTGGACTTTGATGGGGTTTCCATCGATGGAAAAGGATTCAAAATCCATATGCATAGATGCGGTAGCAAGTCAAAGTGCGCCTGTGATAAGTTATAGGCAATCCTGGGTTAAATCCCACACATAAGTACGTGTGGGAATTAACCCAGGATTGCCTATAATTTATCACAGGTGCGGGTACGTACTTGTGGGATTTAACCCGGGATTGCCTATAACTTATCACAGACGCACTTTGACTTGCTACCGCATCCATGCATATGGATTTTGAATCGTGTATGTTAACTACAGCCTCCCATTATTAGACTCAGCTGTTAACATTTTACTGCATCAACACAATTATAAAGTGGCTGGCATTCCAGCCTGAAATACAAATTCAAGCAACAAACTATTTTATGTCTCTCTTAGTAACTAGTCATCCAGCCAAGATTAAACGTTTGGATTTCTCAGAAAAGGCCTTGAAAACGACCAGGAGGTCGAAACACGTGTCGGCTGTACTTTTTGCACTAAGTCGTGGAATAAACCACATTGCAGATATTGCAGAACTGTGTCATATTACACATTGTTTACATGTTTTAACACCCCTCAGAGCGCGAGCGGCCTGCCCCGATTTTCAATTTTTCAGCGAATGATAGGTGTTGACATAGGATTCTGTGGTCTCACCAGGTCAAAGGCCGCCGAGAGGTCAAGAAGTAATAGGATGGCTAAGTTTCCCTTGTCCAGGATCTCATCCATTTGTATTTTGAGATCTAATAGTGCAGTTTCGGTGCCTTGTTTGTGGCAAAACCTGGATTGGTGAAGGCCCAGTAGGTTATGAGCCTGTTAGGCAAGATTGTATGCAGTACCCTGTGGGAGACTGCACCAGCCTTGTATTCTTGGTAATAGTTAACCCAACCTTTGGTATAAATGTACTACACAAGTTGGTAGAGTGACTGAGCAGCCAGGCTTATCTCAAGATGGGTCAATGTGAGCTACAATGTTGTGACACAGAGTTTCACAATCACAGTTATTCAAATAAACACACACAAGGTTTCTTGATTAAACAATTATTAATTTATTTAAGTCAGTTGAATAAGCCTTCTTTAGAACGGAGCAATCATATAACACAAAATATACTTCAATAAATACACACTCTAAATTTCACTAAATCAGTTGAGACCCACTGGGGATGGCACACAGACGCTTCCTACACCCTCAGGTGACTTAAATAACTAGGACACTGGACATTGATTTATC
Organism: Ambystoma mexicanum; assembly: GCF_040938575.1. Classification (NCBI taxonomy): domain Eukaryota; kingdom Metazoa; phylum Chordata; class Amphibia; order Caudata; family Ambystomatidae; genus Ambystoma; species Ambystoma mexicanum. Next base: position 1,178,176,062 of record NC_090923.1, read on the forward strand.
ACTGGCACATTTGGAGCAATACTGAGTGGGAGATCAAAGGAAAAGTTTTAGAGGGAGAAAACAATGGTTAACAAATATTCTTAAGCAGGTAAGTACTTTTTGAACCCTCCAATTTCAGTCAAAAAAAGTCTAGGTGAGCTGAAGCACTTCTTGCAGGTAGGTAAAAAGTCTTGCACCATGTTTTAGAAATCTTTGTAGAACATGAAATCACTGTTGGGCCACAAGCTGGGAGGGGCAAAGCAAGCAACTTTGCAGGGGCAACCAAGGAAAGTCTCAACTGAGAACTAGCAAGTCTACACCACAAGAGGTAAGTCCCCTTAGTTTTATAGTACCTTTTGTTTTGAAGAAAACTGGATCCAGCTGGCTTCTGTTCCTGTGTTGGTCTGCAGATCCTGTGTTCCTGGGCTTCAGTCGTGGGGACAAGAGGGAGGACGTCTGGGGACTCCTGCACTACGAATGAAAGGTTGGCAGCAGCAATGGGCAAACTTCAGATCAGCCGCACTTCACGGTTTCAGCTCCTCACGGCTCTCGCAAACAGCACCACTGCGATTCTCTGATACCTTAATGGACTTCCCTTAAATCTGGGGTCCAGCACTCTGTTGAGGCGGCTCAGGCTTGGTAAATCCTGCTTCATGGGAGTCCGGAGGATCTTCCTGAAGCTCGGGTCCGACTTAAAGGATAGTTCCGGGACTTTTTTTTTATTGTCCCTACGGTTCGGCCATGTGTTTTTAAGCATAAATCGGTAGATCGTAGAAAACTTTCCTATGGACCTTACCCGACTTTTCGTCCATTAACGCACTCGAAATCAGCCGCCATTTTCTGATAATCCTATCATTTCCCCCCATCGACCTGGCTCACCTGCTTTTGCGGCACTAAATCAAATCCCCCGCCCCTGAAACAGACTTTATCAAAACATTCATATTCCCCACCTCTACCCGTGACGTGACTGTGCTGCGTAGGCAAACGTGCCCAGGCGTCTTCTACGCGACTCCACACAGAACCCGGAAACCAACACAGATCAGCTCACAACACAGCGCGCCACAATTCGGAATATGAAACTGTACTTTTAAATCAAACCGCAAGATTGTAAATTTGGTAAAGTACATTTATTTGACATCAAATGTTTAGAGAATATTCAGCGATTTTCATTTTTATTTGCTCATGTTCCAAAAAGTTCGTTTTGAGGCACGCAATGTTCCTTTGCTGTACACAGGGTCTTAGATCATCTCACAATACAGCGCCACAATTCGGAATATGAAACTGTGGTTTAAAAGCAAACGGCAAGATTGTACATTTGGCAAAGTACATTTATTGGACATCAAATGTTTAGAGAATATTCAGCAATTTGCATTTTTCTTTGCTCTCGATCCAAAATAGTTCGTCTTGAGGCAAGCGATGTTCGTGTGCAGTACACAGGGTGTTGGTTTACGATAAAATAAGCTCTTCGGTCGCACTGATAATCGCATGGCTGTTCCAACAACGAGGCACTAGGCCACCACAACGGTCTGTATGTTGCATCTAGCCGTTAGTACCGCGTAAGGGCATACTTGTACTTGGCGATCGTCCCATAAAATGGTCAGGGTGGTAACGTTGTTCACACGGAGAAGCAACTGGCGGTTGAAAAAGCCATCCGCCGGTGTCTGGTACTCGTGACACATACAATAATGAAGGATGTACCTGTTTTAAAAACATAAAAAATGAAATTAGTCTCACCATCAGATCTTTATTAAAATTATTCATTTTATATATTAGGTCGGGAAATTATATCATAGCTAGGACAGTGCAACTGGGTATTATACGTCAAGGGGGGGCTGTAGGATACTGAGACAGTCCCCCAGTGCAGGGGTTGACAGGGAGGCAGTGCAGGTGGAGAGTGGAAGGGCCCAGGACCGAGGTCGCAGACAGTGGACCAGTTGTAGCAGGGGAGAGGGAGAGAGAAAGCAGAAGCAAAGAGGAAGGTTTTGAGGTGCTTCCGTAAAAGGAGATGGTTCTCCTCAAGATAGTGCGCGGTACAAAACAATATGCCACATAGAACGAACAAGTACAACTTAACCCGTCTTTAAAGCTACTGTATAGTAATTAAATTGCGGTATAAACTCATCTAAAGAGTTACTTACATTATATTTGCATTTTCCATTGTGTCTGTGCGTAGGGCAGCCCCGAAATACCACTCCTATGCCGACGTTATTTCTTCTAATGAACGAACATTAAATGGCTTTCGTTTCTGAAATTATATTCATTATCGTTTCTTACGTTATTGCCCCACATCCACAAAAAGAAGTCTCTCGGGATGGTCCCGGCCTGTCAAGGTCAAATAACAATAGAACCTTATACTGAGTCGTGGGCCATTCCGGCACCCAAGCAAAAAATCAAAGCAGCTGACCTTCACTTTGAACGAGCACACATTCCTAGTTAGCTACATTCAGTGTAAGGCCATCTCACAGGACTTGAAATTTACACTCCATCTTTGCATTTTGTCTGCATGCATTTGCAGCCCCAGCGAACCATAAATACGGAGACATTCTATATATTACTGTTTGGTTTAATTTAATGCGCAAATGAACAAGGGTGGAGAGACACATTGCATGTACACTGAGCAATCACTTTTATTTACACAATTCATAGCTACACATATTCAATGGGCCTGCGACATAAGGAGACTCGAGAGAACAGACAATCAAATTACAATCATTTAAACCGTGATGTGTATTTCTCAATGAGCTCTGCTTTAGGTGGACATGGAACAGAGGCAATGTTGGGTGGCAATGCAGTTGTCCCCTGCACAGGTTCGTTCACAACTCCATGTATGTGCCTATCTAGGACATCAACAATAAGTCTCTCAATAAACTCATATTGCATATCCTCAAACACTGGTTTGATCACCCATTGTTTACTTCTTTTAGTGAAGGCCTTATTGTAGCGAAGCGTCCCTAAAGTTCCGGTCGTCCTACTTTGTTGACGGCCAACATTATGGTTATGTGCCAAGACCGCTAGAAGAGTCCGATTTATCATGCCCTCCATGCCAAAATGCAATCGTTTTGGCCTGTACTTTAGGCACATATTGTGGAACACCTCCAAATCTCCTGTGTGGCAGAATTCCGTGAGTCCCCTCAAATCTCTTGTTATAGTTTTATCAAATACAATCTTTTCAATGGCTTTGTGAGTGGGTGATGAAGGAATCAACCACTTCTTCTTCCGTGCCTCCTCTGTGGACAAATGGCCATGTTCACAATTGTGGAAATGTTGGTTTGTGGTCCAGCGGTGAACGTTGCTACAGTGTAGCATTACTGACCGCCATTTCTCCAGTAGAATTTCCAACGACCCTCCACATGTTTTTGAGCTCCACCAAAGATGGTTGCTGATTGACTTGGACCACTGTGAAATACCTTGCATATCTTTTTTTTTACCTGCAGCCGACATTTTTTTATTGATTGGTTTTGCAAGATGCCAAACGTCAAATTGGTGATTTATATTTTTGTACTCTTCTCTCATTGTCTTGGCAATTGAAACGTGTCTGTCCGTGGCTATCAGGTCGATCACCATTCCCCGCGATTGTAGTTCTTGCAATGATGCTACAAAGCCAACTTTCTCCATGGCCACTGAGGATGTACTTTGTGACACCTGCACGACCACTGAACTAACAATTTTCTTACTTTCCATGTCCTGAAAGTGGTAGGTGCAGTACTTGGCTGAAAATCCTGGGCTGTCGCACTGTCCATCACCGGCTAGCCTGAACCGTTTGCCCGCGAATGTACTATCAATAGACATTTTTTCCATTCTCCAAGCTTCGCTAATGGCTGGAAATAGATAATCGGTTTGGTATTTGTAGAACTGAGTTTTCGCAATGAAATGGATTCCCACAAACTGAAAGAAAGACTCTAACTTTTTAAAACTTGAACCACTAAAAAGTGCAGCCGCTGCACAAAGTAGATTGCCTGCTGGCAGTTGCCCCAGCATGGGTTGTGCAGACCATGAGAAAGGATGATATTTTGTACAGGTGGCATGTATTTTAAGGTTAGTGCCTCGAATTGCACGAGTCACATTAATCAATGGCTCCCCACATACTTCCCCACCAACCGAATGCCCACATTTCATCCGAATAATAATATCAATCAAACAACTATCGAATACAATGAATTTGGCCTCTTTCCTTATACTGTCACTCTGCATCCCAGCTGGTTCGGCCTGTAACGTTGAGGACATGTCACTCACATGAAAGGTAGAATCTCTGATATCGTCTTCCGCTATGTTCAGTGATATTGATGGTGTTTCATTGTCGTCCACTTCATTCTCTTCCATTGCAACATCTGTTCCTTCTCCGGCGATGGGTGAATAAAACAATTTCTTCAACTTTCTCGCGGTCTTACTTTTTGCGGGTGTGGATTCTGTAAATTGATCTCCGACTGCATCCGAACTACCAGGAGGACATTCACTATCAATGGCTGGTGGTGGTATAGCTCCGTTGTCAATCACTTCATATTCTTCCCATTGGCACGATGCATCTCCAGTCTCAAGTCCCTGCCAAAAGGTTTGACAAGCAACATCTCTCGTTCGCTTCACTGTCTGTGTAGATCTAGTTCGTACACCCACTCGCAACTAGAGGACAGATTGGAAAAGGGATGTTCAGTTTAAACACAACTTACAGTATTGAACTATTAACAGTGAAAAACAACATAATATAGTGACCAGGACACTAACCTTCTTTTGCTTTCTTTTCTTTGAAACTTTCTTGCCTCGAACTTCAACATCAGGACGCTGTTGCTCCGACTCGTGTGTGCATGTCTCCACTTCCTCTTGCGCTGCAACGACTATATTTTCATGATTTGCACATCCATCACGCACTGACGCTCCATCGACTCCCTGAAACATAGAACTTTCATTAGTATGTATAATAATATCGAAAACACAAAATGTATCATCCACCTTACTGATGAGACTTCTAGTGCAGCGTGCGGTGATATTTCAGTAAAGTGGTAGTAATAGACTGAAGCATAACCGCTGTTTTTACCCTCACCACCATATTCATATGAATAATAATATTCATGCCTTGGGGACCAATACCCACGTACATCTCAATAGCAAAACACGAATGAACGCTTTGTGTAGAACATTCAAACGACAAGTTTTCACGCTTAGTTGATCTAGTTAGATGGAACTGTCAAGATCCATACCTCGGGCTCCTCATAGACTTCCATTGATGATATTATTGAAGATGATGCTTCAGTAACTCCCTGAAACACAGTAATTGCATTAGTATGGTTTTCTATTTTGTTAAAAAGAACATAAACTTTGTGCAGGCGTCAACGGCTCATCTAAATAGACCTGCACAAAAGATCAGTTGTCTAAAATAAATAATGGAAATGTAAATATGATTCGATTTGCTCGATCGTTGGAAGTGTCACCACCCAGAGATCTGCATCAACTACTAGGGGTGATGTTCTTGTAGAAGAAGCTCCGTCATCTCCCTGAAACATAGTACTTGCGTTAATAAAGAAGGAAGTATAGCGGATGTAATCCTGTCATATGATTTCGCTTGATCGAACTGTCAGTATCCATACCTCGAAATGCATAAGAACATCAAGGGACGATGTAACTGCGGTGCACACTTCTGCAAGCTGTTGCGCCGACCCGTAACTGCATGCTCCCCCTTCTTCTTGGACTAATGCTCCATCGACTCCCTGAAACATAGGACTTTCATTAGTAATGAACACAATATTGAAAAAAGAAGACACATAGGAGGGCGACGACAGAAGGACATATCAATGGCTAAAAACGAAAGAAACATTGTGTGTAACAATCACGCTACAAGAATGCAAGATCTGATGATCTCCATCGATGGAACTGTCCGGAAACGTACCTCGAGCATCTGAGTGACATCAACGGTTGTCGTCAATACGTTGGACTCCTCAGCATCTCCCTGAAAGACAGTACTTGCATTATTTTGGATAACATTAATTATAACTGAAAACAAAGACTAGAGGACGAGTACAAGGGTGTACCATTAGGTAAAATAATTACACAATAAATTAAAACTATTGATTTACATGCCTAAAACAATTCAGTGGCAGAATAGCCAAGTAAGATTACCCGATAGGCGCTTGAAGTGGCTGATGACTGCAATAACGACACGGATGGAGAATCTTCCGCCTTCATATTGAGTGGATACATAAATGGGGAAATTATTGTTAGCTAATACTACACACTACCGCAAGGCTGAGAGATAAATACGTAAACTTGACTCACCAGTGGAGGGATGTGGACGAATAGAGTGGGAATAGCGGTTGAGAGCAATTTTCGCCTCGCTCGCGGTGTGTTCTTCTTTATTAGCAATGATGTGGAGTACATGTCTGAGCTAAAGTGCCTGCTGCAGATGCGGTATCGATCACCCCTCTTGTCCGCAAAGACTTCTAGGACTCTACTTTCAAGCTCAGACGGTGGATATCCGCAATATCGGACCCATTCTCTTATCTGATCTATTGTCTTAGGGAAAACATGCATTATAGTACCTTCAGATTTATTATGGGTCTTCGAAGGGCAACCGCCAATGGAACAGGCAGGCATTGTGGAAAGTTCTGAAAAGTAAAGATCAACAATTCTCTATGAATACCAATGTGTTAAAAAATTAAATGACACATAAAAGGTTCAATGCAAGGTTCGTTTTGGTTCTTGGAACTATACACGTTATTCACATGCGGATAAGTATTTGAATAACTTTAAAAAAATAGAAAAATAATTTGACTAAACTCAGAACATGTGACTAGTTCCTTGCATGTACTGTCTTGAACGAAAAGAAATTGGACGCAAAATGATTATGGTACATGGCCTTACCTCGACGAACAAACAGTTATATGCAGGGATCAGAGTAGTTTCTTGTCGTAGAACAGGGAGCAGTTCACAGGTTGCAAACTGACGAGTTTCCTCGAAGTGGTCACGGAAGTTCACAGAGACGAAGAGCAGATAACCAGCACCTTCACGGGTTGACTAGCAAAGCGCAAAGAAGTTCTCATTAGAAATATGAAGTGGGTTATAAAGAATTCGAAACAGGGGTGTGTTTGTGAATGAATGACGTGTATATGTCGTGGCATTATGCGGTTTGCAGGGGGCCGTCCAGCGTGAGGGGGGATGCTTGGCAGGAGACACAGGGTCTGGAGGTAGACATGGGAACAACAACCCATGCTCTATAGACCACTTTGAAGTGTACATGGTCTTTGGCACCTCTTGGCCTTTATCGCTCCCTGACAGCTCCACTTGGCAGCACAAGTACCCCGGTGCGAACTGCCTCTGATAGGGCGGGGGGTGGATTGGGGCGGTGGTCGTGCAGACAAGACACAGGAAGACTCGTGAATGGAGACACACTTATGTGGATTGCAGGGGGGCGTCCAGCGTGAGGGGGGATGCTTGGCAGGAGACACGGGGTCTGGAGGTAGACATGGGAACAACAACCCATGCTCTATAGACCACTTTGAAGTGTACATGGTCTTTGGCACCTCTTGGCCTTTATCGCTCCCTGACAGCTCCACTTGCCAGCGCAAGTACCCCGGTGGGAACTGCCTTTGATAGGGCGGGGGGGTGGATTGGGGCGGTGGTCGTGCAGACAAGACTCGTTTGCCGCAGGGCCTCACCAAGGAGAGGCCATCTAACTGCATGTAAGAGGCAGGCTGCAGGATCTAGTACATGGAAGGCAGGGGGGTGAGTTTATAAATACCTCACCCTCCCAGGAGAATATATGGGTGCAGTTCACCCTGGAGACCCTGGATGCCTAGGCAGTTAGTCAGCAGCAGGCTGGCCTGTGGTGGCAAGGCGGCACGGGCCAGAGGGGGTCATCTCTGTACCCGGTGCCCAAAAGGATGATTTATTATGTTATGTTATGTTATGTTATTTTGCATTTATATAGCGCCTTATATACCATTGGTATGGTCTGAAGGCGCTGGTAGGTAGAGAGAGTCAAAAGGTGCGTGTGAGCACCGGGTATGTGTGCAGCTTGTGCAGTATTCGTGATCAACCATATTGATTATTTACCTATAACCATGTTTTGTATCAATAAAATCCAACGGCCTTTTATTGCCAACGCTTGAACAAAGTGGTGTGGTAAGTATTTTTGTGGGAGGAGGCAAGGCCGGGAGGCTTGATGCCAACCCGCAAAATAACATATGTATGTCTGCTGCATATGGGTTCAACGGTTATGTGGATTGAAGGTGGGCGGCCAGCGTGAGGGAGGATGCTGGCCGGAGACATGTGGTGTGACAAGACAAGGCACAGGAAGACTATTCAATGGAGACACACTAGATTCATTTAAAAAATCAAAACAACCATTGTTAAAATATATGTTGGATTTTATTTTAGATCTTAATTTCAATTCAACATAAATAATAAACATTAGACATTGTAAAGTTCCGGTTGCAGCACATCCAGGGAAAATCCGCGGTATTGTCCACTGTCGCTGGGGAAATGTTGTCTAATGGCAAGTACCGCACAGGCAGGTATTACTCTCCGAACGGGGTGTCCGAGCCTCCCGTGAAGCCACCAAGTAAAGCAACGATAGGCCACCAGCCTGTACCACCTGTGAAAATGAAAGATGCAAACTGTATTAAAATGACAAAACTTTCTTATCAATGTCGATTCAGGTAAAAAATGTCATTCTGCTTTGAAAAAAATTCTATCTAGAAAATGCACAATATGGAACCAATTTACATGCGTTCGAATGATATGTAGATGTAATTTTATATGTGGGAGACGACCATGAAATAGTATTGGCATCAATGACATCACAACCAGAGTATACTTACTCGTTACTCGGATTACGCGGACGAACAGTGCCGCGAAGTTCGTGCATAAGCACCATCATCATCCTCAACACGGTCCGTGAGAGGCAGGCTTCCCTGAACTCTGGCAGCTCGGTGATGCATTGCGGACTTGGCTCGCCTTCCGAAATGTAGGCCAAGCACCCGGAATTTTCACGGCAGCAGCAGTTCTCCTCCTCAGTTGGCATTAGCTCGCATCGATTGCACGTGCACCAGGTGGAGACGCCGTCCATGCGACATGGTCCAGGCTCTTCATCCGTTGACTGGTCCTCCAAACTGCCGTCCGAATCCCCATCGTTTTCGCGTGCTTGCCTTTCCAGTAGTTCCTCCTCGGTGTACTCGGGCTCGTACATATACGGCATTATTGTAGCCATTGTGTGGTAAAGAAAGTAAAATAATTTACAGAGATGGTACAGGTGTTCACAAGGCCTAGAAGCGGCGAAGGTAGCTGACCAGAGCACAGAAACGAGTCACAGAATACTCAAAGTAACACAGAGAGAGGAATAGAATCGAAAATCTGCTGCTGTGTGTTGTGAAACGGTGTGTTTATACTTATTGAGGAAAGAGGCGTCCTGCCATTTCCATGGCGACACTTCATTAGCTGAGGCGCAGCGATTGTTGACACGAAACGTGCTTTGGCGTTGGGAAATGGGCGGTACGCGTCTGATGATGTCAGGCTCAGGGGCGGGGGATTTGATTTAGTGCCGCAAACGCAGGTGAGCCAGGTCGATGGGGGGAAATGATAGGATTATCACAAAATGGCGGCTGATTTCGAGTGCGTTAATGGACGAAAAGTCGGGTAAGGTCCATAGGAAAGTTTTCTACGATCTACCGATTTATGCTTAAAAACACATGGCCGAACCATAGGGACAATAAAAAAAAAGTCCCGGAACTATCCTTTAAAAGCGATGCACTCGAGCATCTCCTTGGCAATCGGTTCCTGCAGCCGCAATGGAAGTACAACCAGCTCCGAGAGGATGTCCAGACAAGTTCACTTTGGGGTTGATGGGTCCCACCACCCAAGGGGAGAAGTCGTCCATTGCAGGGCTTCTCTAGTCGAGGCGAATTCAGACCTTCAGCATTGCAGCAGGGTGTCATGATGCCTACCCCCGGGGGCCCAGACCAAGTCCAGCACCCCGGAAGCAGGCATCAAGTTACCCCAAGCAAGCCCAACAACCCCCGCTAGGGGCTATTTGGGTGCAGTCCTGGCACCTATGGCGCCAGGCTCATATGGAGGGTCAGTCCTGGCACCATAGGCGCCAGGCTCATAGATTAAAACTTACCTGATGCAGACCATGCTGCAAACTTGCCTGATGCAGACCATGCTGCAAGAGCTCCAAGCCAAACGAGGCTTGGAAGGGACTATTTTACCTAGGGACTATTTTTTTACTCGGGTGGGGCTGGGGAGGAATACTTCCCTGGGACTACTTTGGAGGCTATTTAAACCATGCCCGAAGAGCAGCACACGCTTCGCGTTATTCTGCATCCAGCAGCGTAACGCTCACCGTACCTGCAGGTCTGCATCCAGTCATCTGCCATGCCCGCCTCGAGTTTGGAGCTCCTAGAAAAAGGGAGAAAGAAGGAGAAAAGGTTAGAACAAGAGCAATACCTTTGATCCTTACCTGAATTCCTGATCCATCGCGCCTTCGAGCTGGAAGAAAGAAGTTATTTTATGCGCATCGCCTCGCCTGCTGCAGCGCCGCGCTGAACTCACCAACCTTCGCAGCATCTTCACATTTCACCGCATCCTCCTGCATGTTACCGCCGCACTCCGGCACCTAAGGAGAAGACAAGAACAGCAAGGTGAGCCAAGGGAATACACAGAGGAATAGCCCCCATAGATTTACCAGATTTTACCACCGGGGGTATTATTCTTCTTCACAGGTCGGTGCAACTTCCACTGCATCCTAGCCGAACCCCGGCCCCTAAGGGAAAACAAAAGGACAGCAAGGTGAAACAAGGGACTAACAAGGGGAACCCTCCTCACCACAAAAGACTTACCTGATTTTACCGCCGGAGGCATTATTCCCCAAGACTTCATACTTTCTCTCAGCGCCTGAATAAGGGAGAAAACAACAGGTTACATATGGACATTATTTTATTGAACTGTGTTGGATAATACAAATCCTTACCAGAACATTACTGGTTGCCACGAAGAACTCTTCAGTAGGGTCAAGCTGCAACCTGCAAGGAACCGGACAAGAGTGAAAGTCAGGCATTTGAACTCTTACGAACTACATACTTACAGCGTCTTGCCAGGAATATCGGAGTCAATATTGTTCTGGAACTCACCAATTCCTTCGAGCCAGTGAAGCAACTGGTTATCTAAGCGCCCCAGCGCTCAATGCAGGATGGAGAGCTCATCTTTTCAAATCATCAGGTGAGACTATAAGAGGGAACATCCAAGGTGATCAGTGGGGAGAACAGCGGGGTGGGAGGATTTACGCTCAACTCCACGGGTGGTTAATTCCCTTTCTCCACTTACAGAAGAATATTCCTACGGGCCAAGCAAACGAAGCTAGAAAGAAAACCACAGCATTTATAACGTATTTAGGTTTGAAGTGGCTTGAGCTTTCAGTCTCCTGGGCTCCCGCGGCTCGGGGGAGCCCAGGAGACTCAAAGCAAAAGCTGCCGCAGTCAGAAATACAATGTTGTTGTATTTGTAAATGCTGCGGTTTCAGGGTAGCCCGGGAAACGCTGAAAGAAAACGGTGGCATTTACAAATACAACAACGTTGTATTTCTGACTGCGGCGGCTTTCGCTTTGAGTCTCCTGGGCTCTCCTAACTCAGGGGAGCCCAGGAGACTCAAAGCTGAAGCCACCGCAATCATAAATACAACATTGTTGTATTTATGATTTCCATGGTTTTCTAACCACGGCAATCACAAGTACAACAATGTTGTATTTATGATTGCAGCGCCTTTGCTTTTTGCCTTTCATTTTACGTTTGCTGTGCTTCCCTGGCCTTGGGGAGCACAGAAAACGTAAAATGAAAGTGAAGGCGGCCTCCTCAATGTTCATCTCTGCTCTGGCTGCAGTAAGCAAAAGTTCCCAGAAGGGGGCTGTAGGCTGCTTGTTTAGTGCCACCAGGGCAGAGCTTAACATGAACAGAGGAGGCTGCCTGAAATTACAAAATGGATGCTCCCATGTAAACGCTTTGAGCCTCGTTTGCTGAAAAGATTACATAGCAACTTTCTTTAAAAAGATGTTTAATGTATGTTTTCGATTATTGCCCATCTTTTGGGACAATAACATTTTAGAGTGAACTATTCCTTTAACCCCTCCAGCACCCTATTGTAAGATAGTATGTGCTAGGTCTAGAAAGTTACAAAAGGTAAGTAAAGTAAATTTCACTTCACTGCTCTTGAAAACAGTAGTTTCACCAAGAGAAGGTATTTAAACCTTTGTGACATTTTAGAGACTTCCCTTTGTCACTGCACTGAAGGTGCTGTGTGTCACAATGTAAAGATGATGCCTATGGAGGTTGTCAGACTCCAGAGTCCAAATCGCAGAAAAATACATGAGATAGTGGGAAAAAGGTCTCACTCTCTTCAAGTTAGTTATTAAAAGCCCTACAATCCAGCAAAAAGAGCTAGGGGTCTTTAAGGTAGAAGGGAATTAGCACATTTCTGAGAATTCTCAAACAGAGCCTCAAGGTGCTCTTGTATTTGTAGGTAGGCTGCTCTATCGAGGATTTTTAAAAGGAAAGGGATGGTTGTAATGAGGCAGTAGTTCATAGGGATGCTCAGGTCTAATGTGGGATTTTTTAGTAGACAACAACAAACCTCTGAATTGTGTGTTCAATCGCAATACCATATTACATAACCAACATACACTATAAACTTCTCAACCACCACCCCGGCTGTGCAAACATTCTGATCTTCCATTGCATCTATAACTTTGCAGTCTGCCACTTGTGCTGCATTTGGCAATGTTGTTTCACCCCTGTCCAGATTGAAAGTCTTCCCACCATCTTGCCACACTTGGACCCTTCGCGTCCTTCCACCTCATAGCTATGCAACGTTTGGCTAATATGTACATTAAGGCTTTCAGCTTGTTCAGAGGTTTATTTTGTATGCTCCTCTTATATCTGCCGAGCATACATGCCTCTGGAGATTGTATTTCTAATTCAACGCCCCCTGTGCCGCCTTGTGCCCCACTCCCTCCCAGAATTCCCGCACCACTGGGCACCCCCAGAATATATGAATCAACCCAGCCTCCTCCTCCCTGCATCTGGGACATTCCTGTTTGCCTGCCCCTTTAAACTTTGCAATAGCCGCTGGTGTAAGGTACGCCCTCTGCGTGATGTAGAGTTGTATCAATTGTAGCCTAGAGTTAATGGGCACCTTTTTATGGTATATCATTATGGTGCTCCATTCATTATCTTCAAAGCTTTGGGCCAGATCGGTTTCCCATCTCCCACCGCACTTGAATTCCGTCCCTGAATCCCGCTCTATCAATATTTCGTAGATCCTTGAAATGGAGTGACCTCCCTCCGATATGCTGAGAAGGTCCTCTATTTCCTCATATCCTATTGTCTCATCATTGATGCACGGCCACCTCCCCCTCATCACTCTCAATACCGCACTGTGTAGCAGGAATTGCCCTGAGTGCCTGAGAGCTCTTGCAATTCGACAAATGTCAGCAATCCTTTTTAGTTACGTAAGTCCCCCACCGTGGCGATACCACGTTTCCCATTTGGTTCGCGCCATAGTGGTGCTCCCCAGTATGTCTACCATCAACGCTGCTATGGGGGTCTATGGCGAAATCGGGTCTTTCATGCCCATGCCATTGCAGCTTCTTTTCCAAATTTGAATGGCCAGTTTAACTAGGAAGGGATGACTCTTTTGCTCCCCCCTGGGTTGCAACAGCGTCATTTCCGATGTGGTATTGTCCGCCATTCATTGTACCACATGTTGCAGCTGACATTGCTGAAATAGTGCATAAATCTCGCCAGCTCCACCATCTTCAGCAATGCCGCCCTCCTTACCATGGACAAAGGCAACCTACTCCAGAACTCCATTGATTTCTCCAGCCTCTCTTTGGCCCGTAGTGTATTGAAGGCATGCTCTGTTTGGGGTCATGATATATATTCACTCCAAGGTACCTGAATGTATCTATGCTCCATGGAAGCGGGAGGACCGGCAAGTCCTCTTTCTCCATTGTCCATATCCTGGCCAACGGGAGTAGGCAAGACTTATTTTTATCTATCTGGATCCCCATTAATGTGCTAAAGTTGCAGAGTACCTCCAGCACATATGGCAAGTTTACCTCTGGGTTACTCAGAGACAGTAGCGTGTTATCTGCGTAGATGGACACCACGTGTCGTACCCCGTGTATTTCGATCCCTGCATCCCCATATTCCTGCCTAAGGTAGGCAGCTATAGGTTCCGTGGTGATAATGTATGACATGGTGGACAGCGGGCAACCTTGTCTCATGCCCCTGTATAATTGCCATCTCTCAGAGTACATATTACCTGTCCTAACCCTGGCTGCCCGTTCCGTATATATCAGCCGTACCCACTTCATGTAATTTGGCCCATTCCCATCTTGACCATCGTGGCGTACAACCATTTCCAATGGACAGAGTCAAACACCTTAGTCGCGTCCAGCAATGCTACCACACATTGCGCGGCTCTGTCCTTCGTGCTGTAGATGACGTGGAGCAGTCTGCGCAGATTCACTGCAGTGCTTCTGCCCGGAACATACCCCGTCTGGTCCTGGTTGATCAGAAGGGGGGTTACTTTCCTAAGTCTATTAGCCAGGATCACAGTTAGTATTTTGCTGTCCTGATTCAGTAAGGATAGCAGTCTATACGTCCCTCAGTCCGTGCTTACTTTGTTAGGTTTTAGTAGCAGGATTATCCCAGCTTCCCTCATGCTATCGGGGAGAAATCCCAATTCATAAGCTTCCTTAAACACCTTTATGAGAAGCGGCGACAGGACATCAACATATGTTTTTATAAAACTCCCCCGTCAACCCATCTAGGCCCGGGGCATTCCCTGAAGGCAGCGTTCTAATAGTGGCTAGGACCTCCTCAGGGGTTATGGGTTCATCTAGTATTTGTGATTGTTGTGCCTCCAATCGCAGAAGTTCTATGAGGTCTAGGGCGTCCTGCATTTCGCCCTCATGCTCTGATGGAGGATCGGCATATAGTGTCTCGTAATACTCCGCAAACACCGCATTTATTCCTGCTTGTGTGTTTACCTCTACGTGATCTGGATCACGAATGGAGCATATCAGGGTTCTGGTGTCCCTTTGTTTGTACAGCCAAGCTAACATTCTTCCGGGTTTATCCCCAGCGCATTGCTCCTTTCTAGATGTCTAGTGTAGTTGAACTTCCCAAGCCTGTCCCACTCTACCAAGCACGCCTGCCTCAACTCGATCTCTTCCCTGACATGTTCAGCGTCTGCTTTTGCCTGCTTCTCCAGTGCCCTCAACCGCTCCTCAATGTTTGTGAGGGTGTTCACTATTGACTTCTGGACTTTTCCCGAGGTCGTTATCATTTCCCCCCTAATGACTACCTTGTATGCTTCCCATTCCGTGTCCACTTTTTGTACACTCCCCTCATTTGTTGCAATGAAATCTACAGTACTTTTCCTGATGTGTTCATTAAACGGCACATCCAGCAGTGCTTCCCTTCGCAGTCTCCAGTTGGGCACTGGCAGTCTAGGGTTGAATACCCTCCATTTCACTGAGTGTGGAGAGTGGTCTGACAGGACCCTAGCCAAATATTCCGCCTCCGAGAAATCAAGGACATGTTCATCACCAGCCAACAAATAGTCAGTTCTTGTGGGCACCTCATGTGGGGCTGAGTAATGTGAATATTCTCTATCGTCCACATTCTGTTCTCTCCACAAGTCATTCAGCTGCAAATGCTTCACCAGTGTGGCTAGCACTTTACCGGGGGGCAGTGGCCTTTTATGTTTGGAATATCCATGGTAGGGTCCATGGTGCAATTAAAATCTCTGCCCCATATTATTAATCCATCTCTATAGGGGCCTTATATATAACGACTGGAAAATGACTGTGGTGTCGTGATCAGGAGCACACGTGTTCACAATACATATTTCCCAATTTTCCAACATGCCATACATTAATGCCATTCTCCCCTTGTTATCTGTTTTAGTAGCAAGTACTCTAAATGGGATGGCCGGGTCTATCCAAATCAGAACCCCCCTTGCGAATGTTGAATATGTGGAGCCCACCAGTGTGCCCCGCCCCCATGCTCCCGCCAGGTTCTTTTGTTGCTGTGCGTCTAAGTGTGTTTCCTGTAATAGTGTGATCCCCACCCTATTCCTCTTAATGTACCTTCTTATTCTCCGGCATTTCACATAACTGTTTAGGCCCCTGACATTCCATGTATTTTCTTTAACGAATTCAGCCATTATTTCCCAGGTCGCAGTGTCTTGTGGGGTCCAGAGTTCTGCTGATCCCCATAGTGGGCAGTGTCTGCGGTGTCACCCTGCGTGTGCCAGGCCACCCGCCCCAATCTGTCCCCCATCCCCCAACAAACAACAAACCAGGTTCAACCATAACGTGTCCAGCAGTGTTAAGCACGCTAGGACGCCTCCATCTCTGCCCCATTCAGCGTGGTCAAGATCAGACTCCTGGCACCCAACGGGCGGGCTCTTAACATTGCCCTGAAACTAACTTAGTGGAAGTAGCGGGTCAGCCAGTGGTGTCTGTAGCGGGTCAGCCAGTGGTGTCTCCCCTACCGGGTTTTAGTGTTTACGCTGTATTGCTCCTGCTACAACATGGGATCATATCTTTCTTCTAATGGTTGTGGTGGCAGCATATTTTGTTCTGATACAGTTACCACCTCCCCCCTGATGAGAGTCGGTGCATCGGCCGGCCATCGGGTAAATCCAAGGGCTACGCTGGTCATGCTTATAATCGCTGGTCCTGCTCTGAGGTCTCTGGGACCTGCATGCTGTCCATCCAGTCCTGGGCATCTGTGGGTGTCTCAAAGAACAGAACCTTGTCGTTGTGGAGTACCTCCAGTTTTGCTGGGTATATTAACATATACTTCAGTCCTGCTCTCCTAAGCCTGGCTTTTGTCGCAATGTATTGGGCTCTTCTCTTCTGCAATTGGAAGGTATAGTCCGGGAATATGGAGATCTTGGCAGAAGCTCTTTGGATAGTCCAACATGTCCTGGAGAAGGCAAGTATTTTCTCTCTATCCTTATAATTTAGTACTTTAGTGATTATGGGCCTGGGTGGTGCACCAAGCGGAGGCCGTCTGACCAGGGAGTTGTGCGCTCTTTCAATTGTGAACCCCTGCGACAGTTACCCGTGCCTATTTCCTATATCAAAAAGTCCTCCACATACGTGTTGGGGTCTAATCCTTCTGTCCCCTCGTGTAATCCGACTATCCTGATGTTGTTACGACAAGCGCGACCCTCTGCATCTTCGGCTCTGTGTTCCAGCAATTTGTCTCTTGTAGTTTGCACTCTGACTTCCGGATTTACTTTGACTTGCTCCTCGAAATTTCTGAAATAGTGCATAAGTCTCGGCAGCGCCACCATCTTCAGCAATGCCGCCCTCCTTACCATGGACAGAGGCAATGCCCTGACGTGCTAATGCTAATGCTAATGCCCTGACGTCTTGACGTAATAGTGCCACATCGATACCCACCGCCTTGATCTTGCCTTCCAGGGTGGCTTGCAATGCCACTATTGCCTTTAGGATCTGTTGATGCACTGATTCTGACGCCTCCTCTCGGGCGTTGTCCTTCCCTTCTCCGCTGTGCTTTTGTCATGTTCGTGTCTACTTGCTTGCCCTTTCGTGAAAGTTTCCATGGTCATCTACTTGTTCTTTGCTTTGTTACCTTTTCTCTGCTTGGTCTGGCAGTCTGTATCTGGCTTTACTGCAGGGGCTCCTTAACCCTGAGGAGTCTGTTCAGGATTTCAGGCCTTTGCACCGCACCCGTATGCTTTAGGCACCAGCGAACGACTGGTCTTCTCCTCTGCTTGGTCTCCCTTAACGTGGCCACACAAACCTTATTACTATTCTCCCCGCAACCGGAGGTGTCAGGGCCAAGCTCTTAGCTGTCACTGTGCTGGAATGCAGAGACTATTGTGTCATAGCCACCTTCTACTTATTGCTTGGGCTTAGTGTGTTTGCTCTGCACTCAGGCTATCTCGTCGTCCAGAGCAGCTTCAGTTGTTTCCATATGGCACGCCTGCTTGTGACACAGCTGTAATGAGGCGGCTTATTGCTGACTAGCACCATGGCCTCTGGGGCTTGGGCCACACTCAATGCACTGTGCTGCAGTATGTCTTGCTTGGGTCGCTGCGGGCTCATCTTCCAGGCCTTTATGTTTGTGGCAGATTCATCTCTCCAGCTACTGTGACGCACCAACGTGTGTGCTTGCCCACTTGTCAGGGCACGTGCAGCCCATGTATGCCATTGGCCATGTCCTACTTATGTCCTTGCTCTGCCCACTCCCAGGTCTTCTACTCTGCTGGGGCTTCTATGCATCAGTTAGTGCCCACGTGGATGCCCCTGGTAAAAAGTTTCCACTGGGGGGGCCCACTGGTCAGCGCCCTTTGTGCGCCTTTTGTTGTGCCTCAGCGTCTCATCTGCGCATCAACCGCACCCCCCAGCCCCAGCTGCTGCATGCGGCATGCACTCTACTTCAGTCTATGATGTTGGCCTCTTATGTCGGATCAAACGTGAGGCGGGTCTCCAGCTAAGGACTGTATAAACTGCTGAGAATCAGACCTGAGCAGCTCAGGGCATGCAGTTATTGTGTCTTTATTAAATGCTTCTCATAGCCAACGTCGTAGCAGCAGTCTTCCTCCAGCTACTGCCCTCGCATATGGTGCGCTTTCAGGTGTTGCATCCGCCGAGATGGGATGGGACGAATGGGCTCCAAGATTTGAGGGGGTAACCTGTAAGCAGGGATGTCATTTAGGGGTCGCCAGATGAGGTCTCCATTGCGACCTCTAAAAAAAAACGAAAAGACATTTGTTTTGTTTTGTTTTTGAGTTATGTAAGCTCCTGGGCTGTGGCCAGCACTATGTGGCACTTTACTTCTGGAGTTGCTGGCTTTCTTGTCCAGGCCTCTTAAAAAAAATAAGAAAAATAAGAACAGGAGTGCCACAAGTCTAACACTTTCAGCACTGACCCTAAATAAGAAAGAATAGGAATACCAAATAATGTGTCTTTCTGGAATTCTATACAATAATTGCTAGACTCATTAAAGGTTTATTTCAGGCACACTTCAGGGGGTGAGTCACTGATTTAGTCTGTTCTTAAATACCCCAACTTAGCCTTTCATCCTTGTGAGGTCGATAAATGAGTACCAAAACATGTTGGGTGATATTGGGTGTATATTTTTTCTATATAAAGCGCTTAAGCGTAAGTGCTATATAATGACACATCATTATCATTTGGTCATGGACGTCTGCTTGCATTCACAGTAATTTGGTAATATGGGCCTATACACACTGATCTTAATGATACATATGGTGATCCATTCTTGTATGAAATGTACATCACATTATAGTGATATCGTAACCATATTTTTCATAGTGTACAATGCTATGTGATGCCACTCCTCTTTTGTCAACGGGTGAAAGGTCATGTTCCATCGCTTCCCGCGCTATTACTTCGGGTGGGGTCAAATGACACCTCTTCCTGTGATGTCATCAGGGGATCAAGGGTCGTGTGATGTCACTTCCGCTACCCCTGGCATTTTGGTGAAATGACGTCCCTGCCTGTAAGCCGCTGTGTGGTATCTTGTGGGGGAACCCCTCCCCGGAGGGTGACTGTGGGCAGAATCTGCTGCTGCTGTGCTTTGCTTACCATAGTCGTCAAGTAGGCTCACTCTTGCTGTGCCGACAGTCCGTCCCTGCAGCTGATGGACACCTCTTCAAGCAAAAGTTATTCAGCACTCCGTGCTCCTCTCAGCTCGTTAGTGTTACGCCTCAGCAGTCCTATTTCGTGCCTCAGCTGGGCTCCTCCTGGCAAGCCAGTCCGTTCACCAGACTGTCTCACCAGCGTCGCCTGAGCCTTTTCGGCCATCACCAACACCGTTGCTCCTTCTCCGCAGCCACGACCGATGTCCGCAGGCACAGGGTCCTGGCTCCACACTATTGCGCTTTTCGTCTTTGTCTTCAGCAGAGCCCCCGCTAGTCCCCAAGGCCAGTGCAATGTTGCTTCTCATTCGCCAGCAGGGATGGGGTGCCGGGGACCTCAGGAACTGCTCCATCCACGACTCAATGTCTCCGGATGAGCCGTTCCCTTTCTCTATGCTGCCATCTTTTCTTTGTTGTGTCCGATTTATGGAATGACGTACCTCTTTCTAACATCCTCTGCACACGGCTGCTGTCCCCGCCCCCATTGTGCGAAGGAGTTGTTGATGAGTGAGGTGATGGAGACTGGGCGGAATGAGAATAGGTTGTCAGCACTGGATACAGAGTTGGTGTCCATGGGGGTGTCTTGTATACATAGTGTGGGTCTGGAGCAAGGGATGAGGCATATTGGGGTCTGGAATGGAGGGATGGGTCATCTGGGTGTGGGTCTGGAGGGCAGGATGGGGGCATCTTGCTGTGTGGAGGTAGGGAAGGCATCATGGGGGTCTGCAATGTAAGGGGGCACATTGGTGTCTGGAACAGGTATGGGGCATCTGGAGGGCGGCATGGGTCATCTAGGTTTGGGGTGAGGCATCTTCGTGTGGGTGGTATGGGGACATCTGTATCTGGAGAGTGGGCATCTATACGGGTCTAGAGATTGCGATGGGTCTGGAGCGAGGGATGGGGTACATTGCTGTGGAACAGGAGGGAGGGTTGGGGCAATTTGGTCTGGAGGTAGGGATGGGGCATCTTGGTGTGGGTTGGAAGGGATGGGCACATTGGTGTGGGTTTGGAGGGAGTGATGGGGTTTATTAGTCTGGGTCGAGGGAGTGATGGGCCACGTTTCTCTGGGTCTGAAGGGTGGCATAGGGCATCTTGGTGTGTGAAGAGGGATGCAGACATCTTGGTTTGAGTCTGGAGGGCAAGATGGGAGCATCCTGCTATGTGGAGGGAGGATGGGGCATCATGGTATGGGTCTACAGAGGGTTGGTGGCTTCTTGGTGGGCTCTAGAATGGATGGATGGTGGCATCTTGGTGGGGCCTTGCCGGAGGAATGGGGCATCTTGGTGTGGGTCTCAAGCTAGGGACAGAGGCCCATTAGTGTGGGTCTGAGGGAGGGTTGGGGGCATCTTGCTGTCGGTGTGGAGAGAGGGATGGGTCATCTTGGTGTGGGTCTGGGGGAAGGATGGGACATCTTTGTGTGGAGAGGGATGGGGCATCTCAGTGTGTGTCTGGAGTGCAGTATGGGGGCATATTGATGTGGGTCTTGAGTGCAGGATGGGGCATCTTGCTCTGTGGAGGGAGGATGGTGCATCATGATATGGGTATAGAGGGGGGATTGGGCATATTGGTTGTGTCTGGATGGAAGCATTGCATGTGAATCGAGGGAGGGGGATCTGTGTTAATGGAAGCATGGTGGCTTGTAGGTCTGGAGGAAAGGAGGCAGGCATCTAGGTGTGAATGGAAGGGTGGGGCATGTGAGCAGAGGGCGAGTTTGTCTGGAGGGATGGGGCTAAGGGTTTAAAGGGACAGATCAGAGCTTCTAGGTGTTGGGAACCAAAAATAGTTGGTAATCAACTAAGTTCTCCCCCCTCTACTTCACCCATGGATGGCTCTCAAGCAAAACAATTTGCTTTTCTGCACTTTTGATGTTAGGTCTAAGCCCCATGTGATGGCCTGCCATCACTCAGCGTGCGTGCCTGCTGGCACACTGATGTGTAAGACTCACAAACTGCCCTTAATTGTGCACTTTCTCATTGCGTGCAAAGCACTAGGTGCCGTAACGTGTCCCTGAAGGGAGCCCCTTCCCATGAGGTCAGATAGGTGAGGCCACTACGCAATAGTCCCCCAGGGGGTGGTGTAATGTGAGAGATCTCATGGGGAGGGACTCCACACCCCTGATCCCCTGGGGATAAGGATGACCATCTAGAGTACAGCCCTTATGAACACCTCTCCCCCCCACATGCTCAAGCTCCTCTTTCTTCTACCTTCTTTATAGACAGTAGACCCATGTACTGTGGTAAGGCTGAATATCTTGAGATCCTTGAAAGTATTGGGACAAAGAAGAACCACAGCAGTGCGTGTAATTAATTGCTGGGACGAGTGGGACCCACGGAGTAATGAAGGTAGGGCACACGAAAGAAACAAAGGGCTTGTACAGTGAGCCTAGGGACAGCTGTCAACATTGTATAAGGATCGACAATGGACTAAACAGGTAAACTCAAAGGCAGATGCACAAGGTTGCAGGTGTGCAGAGCAGCGAACGCAGGAGATTGAAATCCACGTTACCGATCTAGAGGGAGAGCGCTCCAAGGATGCGGCAGTCGGCCATTTCTGATGATCGGAGGGTTTGCAGGAGCAGACCTTTGCTCAGCACTGCCAGAAGTAGGGAGGAACGTGCCCAGCAACCGGGAACGCCATTGCAGAGCCGCAGAGGAAGCCAGACGTGGCAGAAACAGAATGGAATGCCCGCTGGCCCAGGAGCCCCCGGTGACATGCCAAGACCCCAGACAGGGTAAGGGGTGGCACGGGAGATCTGGAGGGGGCAGCTCAATAAGAGGGTGCAAGCAGTTGTCCCACAGCCCCTGGGCAAACACTACGCTTGGGTGGCATGGCAGGAGCCATATAAATCCCCTTTTCCTCATCACTGTGGCAGAAGAAATCCTGCTGACCTCCAGGGAAGGGTCAAAGACCCCAATCATAATAAAGAGACCAAAATAGGGAGAATCCTCACAATAGTGGCAGAGAGGAGCCAACAGATAACCAAAGGGGGCCAGATACCCTCACCAAGAGAAAGAAAATCTGAGAGGGAGAGTCACTCACAATAAGGGTAGAGAGAAGCCCTCTTGAAAAGGGCCCTTAGGGGTCCCTTACGTCTATGGAAACAAGGCGAGTCACCTTGCACGATAGATACGCCAGACACGAGTTTGTATTCCCAAAGCTAGGGTTTATTGCAAAGCAAATAGTCTCAGTTGGCCAACTCGGTCTCACGCCCCGCGACGTGTATCTCTAGACCTCAAGGTATGCAAGAGAGTGAATTACGTACATCAGTTACATACATACAAAATGCATATCATACAATCAGCTATGACATGTTTAACACCCCCCTTTATTGGGTTTCTTTGAACTCGGTGTGATGATGGACACTTCAGACAATTATGACACCTTCAAATATCTATTCTAGTAACAATATGCAATTTGCAAGTGCGGAGGCATCTTTCAGTTGTTGAACAGAACACAGTGCTTCTGTTCTTGGAAGCGAGCTACATATGGGGGAAGAGTTGCATTCCAGACCTTGCTATCTATGAGGTGCTATTCGTGTCCTGGGAGCCGACACGCTCTAACAGGGCTCAGTAAAGGGGGCTGTAAAAAGAGCATAATTCAAGCCTTTAGCTGCTTTATTCTAAACATATTCTACCACATAACGAGACTGGCTGGCAGCTGCGAAATTATTAAATGCCCTGCAGCTCTGCTTCAAGGCTACATTCGGGAGGGAACCGGGCATTCTTTCCTGGCGCTGCCTACGTTGTGTTTCAACAAACTCTTGTTATCCTCGCGGCCCTGCGGCCTTGTCCTTTCACGTGCAGACAACAATGTTTTACAGTCGAGCAGTGTAAGCAGAAAATGTACTGTGAAGCAATAAGAACAGAAAGCAATGAGCAATAGTTAGAAAACAAAATGACGATCCTTGTTACATCGAAATGGCCGTTCATTGGCAAACTCGAAAACCTATATGTCTGTCATATCGTGCATGAGACGGTGGGCCCAAGGCCACCAAAATACGTTTGCCGTCACATGTGAGAGGCATCCATTTTTCTAGACTGACACACTGACAAACAAAGGAAGGTTAGACAACCTCCCCAAACTACGAGTCATCTTCTTCGTGGCGATCCTTGGCTGGGGAGTAAACCAAGTCGGCAGGTGCAATGAAGAAGAGAAGCCAGGATCTGGAACCCAAAATAAGAGAGCAACACAAGTCCTCTTCCTCGTTGAAGTTCATTTGAATGGGAAGTGTACCAAGAAAGGCAGACCAAAGAAGGAGTAACAAGGGCCGTGGACACCTCCAAAAGCTTAGAGATTAAGAGTGAAGTTGAAGAAAAAGACCAGGAGAAGGGAGTCATTCCCCCTAGTTGTAAAGAACTGATACCAAGATGCCAGGAGAATGGAGCCATTCTCTTGGTAAACCGGACAAGTAGGAAAGTCTGGGGTAGGGAGCCATTCCCCTGAACTGTGTGAAACCGAACACCAGGAGAAGGGAGACGTTCCCCTGGTCCATCCAGAAGGAGTATAAAAGGTTGCGTTGAGAACTTTACCAGCCCTGGCAAAGGGAGACATTCCCCTGCGCTGTGTGAAACCAAATAGCAGGAGAAAGGAGGCATTCTCCTCGATCATCCAGAAGAAGAATAAAAGTTGTGTTGGGAACTTTACTATCAGGGGAAGTGAGTCATTCCCCCTGATAACGTCTAAGACACAAGACTGAAAACTGGTTTTGACAAGCCATGGACCCTAAACCCAGGAGAAGCGAGTCATTCTCCTGGCACAAGAACACAGATGTTTTATTTTATAGTGTGTAGTATAAGGGATAGAAGTAAGCTTTTCTTGACAAGGGACGGTGGACACTTTTGATTTGACGCTCACCTTATCGAAATCCCCCCTCCTAGGGATAGCGATAGTCATGTTTTCCCTTTCCTTTTACTTGAATACAAGTCTTTTTTCCCCAATCATGCCACCTTTGTGTCAGTCTCCTGCACCCTTACACCTGGCATCGCCAACCTCCTATCCAGCAGACGTTCTTGTCAATAACGCATATCACTTTGACTGCATACCTGTTTCACTCCTTCAGTCCATCGTGTTGTTTTTAGGGGCTGTCCCAGAAGTGAGCAGGCGACACGGGAAGCCAGGACCGCAGCCCCAAGAACATGGGTACCTGGTGATACCAGACCAACTACCCACACCACGTAGTTGCTTCCCTTGATCACTGTGATGCAAGGTCAGTGCTACGACTGACCGCAGAAGCAGAATGTTCTTACCATATGATGGAGATGGAGGCTCTGAAAGGTGGTAGCAGGAATCCAACTTAAGCGGCAGCAGACATGCAACAAAGAGGATGTGGAAAGTAGCTAGTACCAACAGGAAGCAGGGA
The DNA here is from genome assembly GCF_040938575.1 of Ambystoma mexicanum. Classification (NCBI taxonomy): domain Eukaryota; kingdom Metazoa; phylum Chordata; class Amphibia; order Caudata; family Ambystomatidae; genus Ambystoma; species Ambystoma mexicanum. The sequence continues at coordinate 1,178,201,087 of NC_090923.1, forward strand.
AGGATCCAGGACATGGAAGGGGCAAGATCCAAGTGCTAGCAGGGTGGCAGGAGAGGAGAAAATAGGAGGAGGCCAGGCAGGAATAGATGCAAAAGGGAGACTAATCAAGGCAAAGGGAAAGGGCAAAACGTAAGGCTGAATTCACAAAGGAGAAGTCGGGACACTGCAGGCAGGGAACTGGCTGAGCACATTAAGATGCGCTCAGTCAAGGGATAGAGGGCTTTAAATACCCCTCCCTCAATGAAAACAAGGTCGGCAGCACAGAGTTGCAGTGGAGACCCCTGCGGTTGGCATACACAGCGCATGCATGGAACCCGGGAGCCTGGCCACCGCGCATGCGCAGTGAAATGATCATAGCGGTGCTCAGGAGGGATCTGTTTTTTGTGGGCAGCCAACCTCCAGGGCCTTGCTTGGTGCAAATGCCAGCAAGGATAAGGACTCTAGGATGGGCGCTACGGGTAAGGTCTATTGAAGGTATGTGTGCATGCGTGACTGAGCGAGCTGGACTGTAAGTTGATGCATACGTGCTAGTATGACTGCAGATGCATGTAGATCTGAATGGAGATGTGTGGAAGTGTGTGACAGTACTGTCCTTCAACTGCCTCCCTACATCACATGGTAATCACATGTAATCGCATAGAGAGCTTCGGACCCAGTGGAGGAGGATCACCTGGATGGAGGGTCTTTGGGGAGTGGAAGTGGGACATCGAAGCGTGAGACATGGTATCCCCTTCCTTATGGTATTTAGAAACGCTACCCTTTTGCCGACACAAACACTTTCTCACTGCGTGAGCAAAAACAGACTAACACCAGAGCCATTTACCTGACATGTCCGAACACAAGGGTCAGGCAGAGTCAGGCAATTGCCGATAACTATACACACCTGCACTTTTCCTCTTGTTGTAAAACCAATAAAAAGAAATTAAAAAAAAAACTATACACACCTGACTACCTCTTTCCTTCCACACAGGGATAAAAGGCAGAGCATGAGAGCACAGTTGGAGCACGGCCGAACGCATGAGGAAGCAGCCATTTCGGGATGGCAGTTTAAACGGAGGAGAAAGGGGGTGGGAGCTGAGAGGATGACCAGGAGGGAATCGCCCTAACCCTTTTCAACCCAGACTCGCGAGGCCTCCGCAAGAGGAATTGTAAGATGGAGAATCGCGGCTGGCGAGTGGTGTGACAGATGTCCATGGTACAAGCGGGCCGCCTGCGCTTATAGAGCGGGGAGAATCGCTTGACGCTGTGGTGACGTTCTTGACTCCCGAGGCAGAAGAAGAACCAACGAGTTCAGCACAGGCGGTGAGTTGGAGGAAACTGATACTGAACCGGACTGTGTTAGGCTCAAGGTTGCAGTGGCAACATCATAAGAAAGAAGATAATAGACACCGTTTTTTTTGTGAAATGAACTTGGTACCAGAAATAGAGTGGTCAGCCCCAGGTGGGCGTCCATTCGAATGTCTCAAACTGACACTGTCAGGGTTCAGGTTGGAGCAGGGTCAAGGAGGGTAGTGGGCAGGACAACCAGGGTAGTAGCTGCCCTAGCAGAGTGCAGACAGCCAACAACCAGGCATTCCAGGCGTGTTCTCCATCCCTTTCACAGGACTGAAGCCCTGGGACGGAGAACAGCCTGGATACTACATTTCCCAGCAGGCCGTGTGCAACACGAGCCTGCTGGAAGGAAGATACCAGGCCCCCAGCCGCACCCGCACCAACGCGCATGCGCGAGCCGTGCCCAAGGAACGGGGCTTGCAATTCCGACCAGCGTGGAGGATGGACGTGTGGCAACAGAGCTCCAGTGGCACGCCTTCACGGGGCTCCCGCCCGCCGCAGTAGAAACCCCAGCCCCGCGTACAGATCAAGATAAGTGCCGCTTACAGTGACGCGCGCAGCCCGCTGACATAACTTGAAGGGCCGGTGCTAGAAACTGACCCCCGGAAGCCATCTGCATTCCGGACCCGCGGAAAGCATGACAGGGGGAAGCTAGGCTCTCCCGAATTAACCCCGCATGTGTGTGGAACCTTGGCGCATACTCGTTAACCCGCATGGGAGTGGAACCGATATCTGTCGCGTGTGTTCTTTGAACGTGCTTGTTGCATGAATCCACAGTTCAGAAAAAACTAACCTAAGTCAGAACCACGCAAGTGAACGTGCTCTTTTATTGACATTATTGTTCCTTCTTTCAGCGGAGCTCGACACCGGAGGTGCCACCGAGGGAAGTCAGTACCACAGGGACGTGAAAGGACGTTGGCTGGGACAGAAAACGAAGCTAAGTGTTTTAAGGATTGTGCACCTTGGGTATTGCATGGGGTAATGTGATATTCGTTGTATTACTGCATGAAGGCAATGCAGAGTTGTTAAGCAGTAGGAAGGGTCACGTTTGGAAACCTTGCATGAAGCAATGTAAGGTAGTGCATAGTACATAGCAGCTGTAGCAGAGGATGTACAGTGTCCTGGTTTAGGGGCTCCAGCACAAAGGCCCCCTACAGACCATGGGGCATATTGTGTGAATGAGAAGAGTACAAGGGCGGAGTACCGCTGAACCAGGAGCAGGAGCCAAGGAGCATGTGAACCTAAACTCCCCAAACCCATCCACTACACTTCCCTAAACCTCTTTCCGGTGTACCTAACTTCCTCTACCTATCTACTCCTCGGACCCTAACCCTCTTTCCCCGAAGGGTCAAGGTGGCCTGTGTTATCCTCTCCCGGGAGCCGAGACCTAACGGCGAGGGAGGCGTTTGTGCTGCCTCTGCACCAGGATGAACCAGGATCTGACAGATACCCCTCTTGTAAGGAAAGAGAAAGTAATGAACTAAGAACTGTTTTGTTAACAAAACTCCAAAACCAGGAGGCCTAGGGGAGGCTGACTTAAGGTGCCAAAGTGGTCATAGAAGGGTCAAGTCAAACCCCTTATACAGTCGAAAGTCTTTGACGTGTGGTGAAAGTGTGCGCGAGACTAAAGGAACTGGGAAGGAGGCGTTTGTGCCTGGAAGAGGGGAATGCCATGTGATTTTGTGAAAACTAACATCTATCATGGCAAAAACCAAAAAACCCAGTAAGATGTAATCGCTCTTCGGAAGTCTTGGTTTCAATCGGCGAGTGTTTTTTTTTTTTGAGAAATAGTAAAGGAAGAGAGTAAGCTGCACAATTGTTTAAAAAGACGTTAAGATTCACAAATTTTACAAAGTGGTGATATTTAGATTTACTGGCAAATATGAACCCAACTGAGGGATGCCTACGAATTGGGGTGAATAGTGATATGCCCAAGAACATTTTGTCGACAAGCGTGAACCCGACTGAGGGATGTCCACAGTGAATGGTTTGTCTGAGCCCGACTGAGGCAGGCTATTGTGAGAGAGCGATCGGAGCCCAGCTGAGAGGGATCCAAGGGAGAGGAGTAATCACCCACCGTAAAGATTAACCAAACAAACTTTTGTTGTTGTGTATGATACATCAGGCCCTCTGAAGTAAGAGACTTTGCATGAAAGAAACATGAGCACAGAAGGCCCTGATATTGGAAAAGGAACTGTACATTTGTGCCGGAAAGGCCCAGGAGTGTGCAGTGCTCAAGAGTCCCACCCTGTTCTGTGCTAAAAACGTGGGGAAGGGAGACCCCAGCCATAACAGCCTGACTAATCATTTTGTGAACACTTCTTTCATTTCATATGAACATTATCCCACACTTTTTTGTAGTATAACGGTAAGGTTTGGCAATAGTTTATTTTAGTATACGCCCTTTTATTTGACTAGAATCCACAAGGACTGTATTATTATTATTTGATGGTCGTAGCTTGATCTCATCTTAGATTTAGGTTTAGAATAGGCGTTTATCTCACCCATTTTTACAGTTTAATAAACACCCTTAAGCTGTGACCACATGTGTGCATCTTACTTTGATGCAATGCCTTCCTTACACTACCTTGCAGCCCATTTGACTCAGCCACCACTCCTAGCAGCCTCATTGTCAGTCTATCCAGGAGTAAATCTGAGTTACTACGTATTTGTGAATCAGTTTCTATGATTTTAGGAAGTTAACTTATTGAATGCTACATAAAGAAAAGTTAAATAAGAATGTCATAAAATAATAAATAACATCTCTTCCAGCTGCACAGGTGGGCATTAAATTTTAAATTCAAAGTTTATTGGTTGAAAAAGCAAATGTTTATCATGGCGCATCCATTCTATTAAGTAGTGATCTATGGGGCTCATTACGAGTTAGGTGGTAAGTGGTAGAGTTGGCAGGCCAACTTTACCATTGTGCCAAATTATGACTTCCAGAATATTTGGCGGTAACACTACATGCAGAGTTACCACGGGCAGAATCACCTCCAGCAGTAACTCCGACAATAATTTGCAGAATACAAGCCTGAGGTAATTATGTGTTAGAAATTACCTCCAAAATAACGAAAACCAATTACCTCATATTACAAGTTTAAAAAAACTGTGGAATTACCTCCAGAAAATCAGAGGTAATGCCGCAAAAAACACATCACAATTACCACCACCAAAAAGGTAGAGGTAAATGCAAACAGATGTCACAAATCAAGACCCAGGTGGAGTATAAAAGGCCCACCCCAACACACATCCTAGCAACATGCAGCCACAAGCAGGCGTAAATTATGGGCTCCACAACCTGCTACTCTACATTGAGCACAGCAGCATGCCGGACCACAGCAGGGAATGAGACAGGCACAACCAGGTCGTAGGAGACGCCTGCAGCGCAGGTTGCCAATCCCACGTGTGCGAGCATCCCCATGGATACTGACGGACAGGCAACTAGTCACCTCATAGAGACTGGACCGTCCAACCACGGCAGACCTGCTCACCCTGACACAGGCCCAACTGCAGAGTGCCATTTCCATCAGAATAGCCATCCCCACAAACTGGAGCTTGTGTCCGTCCTACATTTCTGCTACGTAGGTGCCTTCCAGCACACAGTAGGGGCACTGCATGGCATGCCTCAGCCCACATTTTCTAAGGTGCTGGACTAAGTCATGGATGCCCCAATGATGCACGCACCCCAGCACATCTCCATGTCCATCACCCAGGCACAGGTGCATGCAGCAAAAGCAGGGTTCTACAGCATCGCACATTTGCCCAACACAATAGCGGCATTGGACTGCACCCATGTGGCATTGGTACCACCCCATGCAACTGACATATCACACCTGGAAACAATATCACTCCATGAACGTGCAGCTGACCTGTGATGCCGATTTCAACATCAGTCACTGTTGTGCCCGATATCCTGATGCGGCACATGATTCAATTTTTCTGCGCAACAGATCCTTGCCTGCCTACATGGAGAGGCAACGAGGACAGCACACCTGGCTTCTGGGTAAGTAGCACTCAGACCTGACTGGCAAAAGCACTCACATGCACATGGGGCACATCAGTTGTAGTGAAGTGAATGAACCACAAGTACCATGATGCAACAACAATGACACCCAGAATAAGCAAGGCACCCGGACTGATCCACACTTGGACACAGACTCGACACACGTGATGAATCAGGACATCCAGCCATGCTAGGCAGCACCACGTAATCAAGTCAACGCACAAGCCATGTAGGCATATCCATGTACCCCACATGGCCTAGTGCCACACCATAACTGACCAGTCCATTGCCAATGTCACAACATTGACAGACTACACATGACTGGTAACTTCCACAATGACCATGCCCCAACAACCCCTATGCACACAAGGTGCCATGTGCCCATCCACCAAGACATGCACTTGTACCACGGTCAACAAACCGCCGTGTCTCACACAGTCCATTCAAGTCTTTCAGGTGATGCTGGATACCCGCAGTTGCCATGGCCAATGACACCCGTGCAAAAACCTGCCACACCGCAGGAGATGGCCTATAATGATGCACAGAGGAGAACACGATCTTGAATTGAGAGGAAATTTGGTCTTCTGAAATCCCGGTTCAGGTTCCTACATCACACAGGTGGTGCACTGATGTACAGCCCCGAAAAAGTAGGGAAGACCATAGTGGTCTGCGCCATGCTGTACAACATGTGTATACGCATAAATGTGGCAATGCCTGTAGATGAGGACAATGACCCCTCCTAGCTCTGATGAGGAAGAGGCTGGAGTAGTGGACCGGGCACCCCAGGCCCTACGTGGGGAAGAAAGGGAAGGACGAATGTTCCCCCATGAGCTCATAGAAAATTATTTTTGACACCAGAGACACGACACCCATACTTGCATTGAATGCATCTGTCTAAATTGCATTACATTGATACTACCAACATGAAGAAGATTCAAGTGTGTTTAATACTGGCAATAAGGCAACAACATCCCCTACTACAACCACCCTGACCTCCTCCAACAACAACCACCCCACACCAAAAAACAACCACCCTCCACCTCCAACAGCAAACCCCCTATCCCTCACCCCCAACTACAACTACCACTCGCATTAGTTGGCCTGTCAGCATTTGCGGTACGCCCTTGTGAGCGCCTGGGTGGGTTGCTCTGCGTTGACCCGTCAGTAGGGGTAGCGGACTATGAGCTCCCCTGCATGCTCCCCCGTAGATGTTCTAGGCTCACATGCATGGCTCTGGCCATGGTCTCATTTTATGAGGACATTTGTTCAGCCAGCTCCTGGAACCTCTGACTGGTGAGACACAGGCTTGCATTACAGGTGACTGCTCCTGCATAGACGGTTGATTGAATGCGACAACTGCCTTGAGGACCCCTGGATGCAGTCACGCATGGAATCGGCATGCCCCAAGTTTTTCTGAGCTATCTTGGCCATTTCTGGTCCCATCTGGTCCAGAGGATCCCATATGGCCTGGAGTGTGGGGGCAGGCACTGGCGGTGGTGTTAGCATTTGCACATTTGCACAATTGTTAAGTGCTACCATACCTACATTGTTTATATTTGCATCTGCAGTTTAGACATTTATCTTGCTGCATGCAAATCTAAAATGTATCGACTTAAACACAAAGGGGGTCATTCCGAGTTTGGAGGTAAGGGATAAACGATGCCGGTAAAGGATTACCGGCATCGCTTACTGCTCCGGGCTATTCCGACCAGCTAAGCCGCTATTAGCGGCATCGTAAATAACGGTGCCTCTAATAGCAGCATGGCTGCGGGCACGCGGGCCATCATACCGGCAAAAGCAGCATGCCGTAAACTGGAGGAGATCACAAGTGAAGCGGACATGCAAATACCGGCATCATGAAGGCGTAAAAAGTGGTCTCTGGCATGCCGTAAATACCGGCATCTCTGACCAACAGGAAAATGCCATGTGCAGTATTCCCAACTGCCACAGGTGCACACCATCAGCACAGGTAGAGGCAATGGAGTCTGGGCCTGACCAAAAGGAGCACACCCACACACCACACCCCTTTCCACACCAAGAACAATCCAATAGTAGCATCAACTCTTCAGCTGGAGGACATGCATGCATTGCAACACCAGCAACAACCCAACACCAACAGCAGGCACCACACAGGAGACGCAGCAGGAGAAGGAGGGTGAGACAGGCCCAGCATGCCCCACTAGTGCAGCCAGCGTAACCACGCATGCAGCCCCCAATCCCAAACATCAGAGCCAGTCCCTCCAACTGAACCCCACAGCACAACCAGACCCTGCACCGTCTGGACCGGGACACCATAAAACACCATTGTGGACATGTTACACGATTGTCAGCCTCATTGAAACACGCACCGACATCCCCCCTCTACTGAAGGTAGTGTCAGTGCTCCACTTCCTTTCCACAGCCACCTACCAGCAAACAGTGTGGTACATGTATGGCATATCACCACCCTCATTCCCTTGCATCCTGAATCAAGTGCTGGATGCCCTCCTCAAACACACAACGGAATACATATCCCTACCACGGGCTCCCCAGGAGATTCTTGAAACAAAAGGTGGCCTTCATGCCATGGAGGTGGTTTACCGCAATCGCAAACTATGCAGATGGAAGTCGACGCAAGCAAGATCATCACACACTGTTGTGCCCGATATCCTGGATCAACCACAGGAATGCTGCATGCCACCATGTCAAAAATCAGCGCAGAATGCCTAACATTGCAGAGCCTACTGCCAACGCTCCCCATCAGAAAATCCTACAGAACACAACACATCACTAAATTTACACAAACACAGCTGTATTCGTACACAATGCATGAGCTACAATATGGCAGAGCACACCGTGTATCATCTTGAAGATGCAACCCACACCATTATTCCATGGCACTGGACACATTGAGGGCCTAAAAATGGCGTCCATACAACCAGTGACATATGCATGTGACCAACGACAATCTGCCAACATGTGTAACTAGTACAGCTGTCCCTCATCAATCGACTGACATATAGCTTTTAATGCCTCCCATGCAGGTGACAGTGGCTATCCCTTGATGCCGTGGCTCATCACCCCTGTCCGAAACATACATGACAGGCATGAGGAGGACTACAATCAATCCCACACCCTTACCCTTGTGGTCATTGACCAGACCTTTGGCCTGTTCAAGGCATGGTTTTGCTGCCTTAGGCCGCCAGGTGGGGCACTCCTCTACAGGCATGAGAAGATGGCCAAGACCATCATGGCATGTGTGATGCTGCCCAACATGTTTATCCAACGCAACGTGCCCCCCCTGACATTGAACCGCTACCACCTGGTGATGATGAAGGGGATGAAGAAGAAGTGGCTGCACATCATTGCGGTGCCGATGCACAAGAAGGACGTGCTGTGCGTCAGTCAGTGATTGCACAATATTGCTGACAGACATGGCTGCAGAAGGTGACATGATATTCTGACCGAGACCACTGGGTGTGTGGGTGCATGCACACTATGCACTGTATATGAATAAATGACACATGCGCAATGATGAATGTCCACTCAGGTCTTGCTTTTGACACAACGGGTGTATTAAATATAACAATGATAACGATAGTGCAAAAACCCTCCACCACCCTCCCCTTCTCCCCTCCCCCTCCCCCCACCACACCCCCACACACCCTCACCACCTCCCCCCACAACTCCCTCACACACCCTCACCCACCTCCCCTCCCCCCACAACTCCCCACACACCCTCACCCCTCTCCCCCTACCCTCACAACTCCCCCACACATGTCCCATCAAGACTCCAATGCCTACATAAGGCTGCCCAGACTGTCAATTCGCACTCCCTGGACCAGGTGGCAGCATGTCTTGCCGGCGCAGGGTGCGTGCTGACCTGCGCAGCGGGCTCATCTGGGTCGAGCTAGATGATGACGATGAGGCCGCCTGCTCGAATTGGGTAGCCATACGCCCTATCTCCATTGCATCGGCTATGCGGCCTAGTACCTGGCGGAGGACCGAGACCTCCTTGCAGAGGCGGCTGGTGTTTTCGGCAAATATTTTGCCCATGGAGGTGGTGTTCTTGTAGATGGACCTGCTCAGAGAGGCAATGTTCTCCCGCCACTCATGCCTAGCCAGTTTGTTGTCCTCAATGAACTGCCGCACAAGGGCAGTCAGCTGTTCTGCATGCTGCGGCCCTGCAGGTGCACATGTGGAGGTTGATGGTTCCTGGCTGTCCTGCTCAGCCTCAATACTCGGCCCTATAGGACTGAAGTGCCCATCCATTTGCTCCTGACCAGACTGCTCCGGGGTGGTGACGTGGTCTGTTTCAAGGGATGATATTTGGGGGGATGCCGGTGGACTGGGCGTGTGGAGCGGATCTGATGCATCGTCCTCAATGGGCACACATACCCCTTCCTGTGGGTCCTCCACAGCCTGGGGTGCTGTGGCTGCCACCTCCCCAGCCAAACTAGACTCCTCAGAGTGTGGTGCCTCGGCTGATTCCTCAGGCTGGGCAATGGGTGTTGGTGCTTCGGCCCCTATGGCCCTTGGAGGCACCGGTGTACTGGCAACCTGGGGTGTCCTGCCTGGTGGTGCACGGCGGCCCCTGGGTTGTCCCTTCGAGGCTGAAGGGCGGTTGGCGTGATCCCGGGACCTCTTCTGGAGTGTGGTCTTCGCGGGGTAGCGTCCTGCCCATCGCTGTCATGGTCCGAGCCTGTGGCGATCGAAGAGAGGGACGGCATGAGTGATGTTTTGATAGGCATCATACATACATTTGGACAATTGATCATCCACACAATTGAGGGTAACAGCATTTGAGTTTGAATGAGCACGTTGTTTGATACATGGGTGGGTTATGCAGGCATACATCGGGGTCACTCATGTTGGCTAAGAGCTATGCTATCAGACATGCATATTTGTTGGGGCCTGTATGCTGTGTGACTTATGGCATGTACATCTTTGTGCAGTATGTGTCAGGTACGGCATTGCCTTGCTGCAGGCATCTGCATGTGTCTGTAATGCGTCCACCTACATTGCTGGGAGTGTGTGTGTGTTGGACCATGGCTTGCCTCTTTGGACTGACATATTGGTTGACTTTCTTCAGACTCTGCATTACAGTGTTTTGTTAGGACACTCACCTCCATCGGCCGATGTTGTGGCGCCACACTCCATCTCACTGACACCTTCTAACCCCTCCATTCCGATCATGCTGGCGCAGATGTCCTCCCATGGGATCAGCTTTATGGGTGAGCTGGGACCTCCTCCTGTTGCCGTTGCCTGGCTTCTGTTGACAGAGAGTATGTTTCTCACTCTGAGTCGCAAGTCGTCCCAGCGCTTACGGCAGTCTTTGGTGGTGCGTGGGGTGTTTCCAACAGCACTAACTTTCTGTGCAACTAGTGCCCAGATCTCAATTTCTTTTAAGATGGCCTCCCTCTTCAGGATGTTGGCAAAGACAATCCCAGCATGCTCCTGCAGTGTCCCGGCTAGCATCTCCAACTCATCCTCGTTGAATCTCTCCTTGCGCAGACGGTCAGCTCCCTTCTTAAGGGCCTTGGGCATTGTTGTGTGTTTGGAGAAGGTTTTCTGACAAACAGCAGAGTCCCACAGGTCCTGTGTGCTGAGGGTGGCAATGGATTGTGTTTTTAAAGATGGCCACCGTGCTCCTTCCCATTCCTGTGTGATGACGCTATTTCCGGTTCTGCTTAATTACGGTGACCGTTATTAGCGGTGACCACTAATAGCGGTCACCGCTAATGCCGCATTGGTTCATGCCGGTAGTGCTATCTGCGCTGTGCATGATGCCACTAAGGGCATTTTTCGTGCCTTAACGGCATGGCGGTAATGCCGTTACCGGCATGGCGCAAAGCTCGTGCCCGCAAAGTCATAATAGTCCTCTATTAACGGACTAATGACTGCACGGACACACTATTAGCGCCATTTCTTGTTCTTTTAAACCATCTTCTCTGGGAAATAAAGCCCTACAGCCATCTCTCCCAGCTGTCCCACTATGGGCATACTCCTCAGCTGAAAAAGCCCAACTCGTCCCCCCCACCATTTCCGCAATCTACCCGCTATTCTACACAGTCATCCCAATTTGGTGGAGGACACAGACCAGCTTCAGTCTGAGTACCCATGTGATATGAAGTGGTTGTGGTTCTCGCTTTGGACAGGGTCACAGTCATCATGACAGCTGCTTTCGGTACCTGGGCAGAACAGCACCCTAAGAGCATTTGACAGGAAAAAAAGATAATAAGAAAAAAGAAAAAAATTGGCATTAAGATATTGACAGCTAGGCTCATCCAAGATGGTACGCAAGAAAAAAGAGAGTCCAACCAATGGTGATTTTTGATTCCTCCTTCATTCTCCATAACCACCCTAAGCTTGTGGAGAGCAGCAACTGTCTGAGTTAGAGTTCCGTTTTCCGAATCATTAGGAGGCACAAATGTACAGTATGTGTGCACAAATTTCTGGCACACTAGAGTTGTTAGGGGGTCAAGAATGTACCTATTCTGCAAGGCGATGAGCCCCAGGGCCCATATTTCTTCTCTGACTGCACTAAAATCTGATTGAGAGGAATTTACAAACAAGAGTTTGTATCGGGTTACCTGGAGCCACTTTTCATTTTCGATGGCTTGAAAACCCAGGGCCAAGAGAAAGGAGACATACATCTAAGTCTGGCTGAAATGTCGATACTGCTCAGGAATGTCCATCAGACCTTCTGAAGATGCCGCCAAAAAATAATTGGACTGCTTGGTCCATTGCAATGGTTCCTCTTCTTCACAATCAAGCAAAGTCATTGGTTTGTCCATATACGATGACCCAGGGGATGCAAAGAGCACAGGGGACAAAGGGGGCACAGATGTGGCTTTGAGCATTGGGCGGGTGAGTACCAAATGTTCCTTAGGGATAACAAGGACAGGCACATGTAGCATACTGAGACTTCACACACCTCGCCAGGTTGGAGGCAATTGTCTCTGCATGTATTGTCCACAAGACCAAAACACATCAAGAAGTGCAGCTGTAGCCCCAGCCAGATCAGCGATGCGAAAGGTGCCGCTGCCGTTCCCATTTGTCGGTGCCATCACCCTTAAACACAGCGAAAAATGTGTCAGCAACTGAATCTTAACAGGTTTCTCTGGATCCTTGTCAGATATTTTAGATACTTCTCTGATACATTTCCACATTGTTTTTTATGAGAAACCCCTCATCCCTCCAGCTCTGCAACTCTTCACTGCTTGCTTCCAATGGTTGTTCATTATGATGGACCCTTTTAAATTCCACTGGACTCTTTGCATATAACGCACATTCTTCTGCTCGTTACAATCTGTGGTCGAACATTCTTCATCAACAGGTAAGATAGATGCTCTGACTGATTGCTCTTGAAACTGCTCTCTAACCTAGCACAGAGCTAGGTGCCCTAGGCAAAGTGCCTCTGTTAACTCTATTTAATCTGGGATAAACATCATAGGATGGCAGAAGCAGAGGGGATAAGAGAGCAGATGTAGCAAAATCCTACAGATCTCTCTCTACCCACTCTCATGTGGCTGTACCATGCGTCATCTGCTGCAAAACCATGTGCATCTACTATCAAATTTTAATTTACATCATCATCATTGCTCATAAAGTTGGAGTCAACACTTCTTTGTGACCTCAATAGTATCACATCAGATTCTATAATACTAGATAAGTTGAAAACATTCACACCCATATTGTCTCACACACCTGAACACAATAACAAGAAAAAATAGAAAAACATATAATCAACCATCCTAATATTCACTTTAAATCCAAATGTTCCCTTTATTCTTAAAAATAAGTTACTGTTTTTTGTTCGCAACCCCCTTTTCTACTGGAACAAACTGTGAATGCTTATGGCATACTTAACTTTGAGCCTGCCCCTGTACCGGTACCCCTCCACAAGTCACTAATGTGGCCGCAGCTCCTGCTACCCTCCACCTTCACAGCAGATGAAGTTGCGAAAATCACATATTGCGGCCCATGGAAATGCTGCTCGTTTCAGTTTTGAACAAAGGTGCAGATGAATACCAGGTCCAAGGGGAGCAACTGTGGCTGATGTAGATCGTCAGATTCTTTGCCACTTTCTCCTTTAGACTGTTGATGAGAAGACACAACCTGTGAAGATATAAGTGTGACACTTTTTGGTTAGAGCCCTAAGGTATTCCCTAAACTCCTCACCAAGAACCTCTGCTGATTTATGAGCATCTGATGCTGTGCATTCAGTTGATAGTGGTGTGTGTAGCCTAGTCACCCTGAGAGTCTCACTGGGTACCAGTTTCTCCTGCACTGCCTCCGGGCCTTACCATACATGCCAACATTCCATTGCAACTGGGAGGGATATTTCTTAACAGAAATCGGGAGACAACAATTTTCCCATAGGAATGCATTGGGGAAAGAATTATTTTAGGTGGGAGAACGTAAAAAATAGCAGTATTTTTCACAGAAAAATCGAAAGTCTCCCGCCTAATTCGGGAGGGTTGGCATGTATGCCTTACACGCACTTAGGGGCTGTAACTGTAACCTCTACAGTCCCCTGCCTCCTTGCACATACCTAGAGCTGTGCTGCCCTGGCTGCACTTACTCAGAGCTTTGCTGCCCTGATTGCACTTCCTCCTTCCCTCCCCCTGACACCTCCCCTTCTCCCTTCCCCCTGCACTTTGCTTTGTCACACTTGCATGATCTGAATAACACAAGGCCTCGTAAGATCATTTGTCTTGTCCCCCCACTGTCTTCCTTGTTTTGTTGCGCCTAGAAACACGTGTGTACAGGCACATTATAAATGACTTATCATACATCATATCCAACTATACAATTGCCTACAAATCTACTTACCTGTTCTTGGAAGCTTGGTATGAACCATTCCTTCTGGACCTCTGGTGTGATGTGTTGCCGAGAAATGTCCAACGGATAGTGTAGTTGCTCTAGAGCAACAAGAAGCAACTCTACAGGCATTACTCCCTTTCCAGCAAACTCCTGTCTCCACAGCAAATCGGTGGGCGAGGGGGCACATCCCGTCTTTTCCCAGAGCTCCTTTTCATCCTTAGGTGCTGTGTGGGGTCAGAAATGTGAGGCAGACAACTTGATAAAGGTTTTTCACAAGTAGCCATTTTATTAACTCAAAGGGTGTGACAAGCACCTCACTATCCCTAACCTAAAGAGGAATTCCCTGACTATCAAAATATGACTAAAGGAAAACACTCTTCTCCACACTTCTACATACATTAAACCCATAAAGGTAGAATGTGGCAATTCAAGTAAAACAAAATAACAGTTATACTCAACAGGAACTTGATAACTTTGTGTCTTTGTTCTCAGGGTCGGACCTCTTCCTCGGGTTCAAAAACAGGATTTCCTATTAAAGTTAAAAATAAGAAAGTATCTCTTTTTGGTATAGCAAAGTTACCAAGTTCTTCTTGCTCCAAATGTCTTCCACTTGGTATTTGACAAAGTTCACAAGATGCAAAGAAAAACATTTATCTTTAAACTGGTAACCAGTATCCCAGTAGTACTTCTCCTTCTTGGAAAAAAAGCAGCTCATCAATTGTTCTTGATTCACAACAACATCCTTGTCAGGATGACTTTTACCACAGTCCATCAGACATAATAGTGGCCTTTCCACATTCTTTCATTCACAGCCTTCAATCACAATACAGTACTTTAATGTCTTCTTCCTGCACCTATCAATCACAACCCTGGTATACTCCCCTGCCAGGACAAAAATGCCTAACACCGCTACCAGTACTTTGTGGTAAGGCTTTCTACACACTTGTAGAAAAGTACCTGACTTTCAACAACATTTAAGATTCACAACTTCTTCTGTGAAGACACAATACACATTGGTGTGGTCTGTTCCACTCCACATCAAACAGCTGTTGACAATGGGCCTCATTACATGGATGGCGGTAAGGGATTACCGGCACCGGTAAGGGCACCGGTGCCGGTAATCCCTTACCGCCCTACTATGAGGTCCCTTTGCTGGTCCCTACCTTAACGACTGGATTTACCAGCCGTTAAGGATGGGATGTGCAAAGGGACCTTGGAGGCAATTACGGTACTGCAATTTGCGGTACCGTAATTACCGCCTTCCCCATTCCCATTGAGCCCTATGGGGGCTCAAATGGGAATGGGGAAGGGCCAATGGTGAATGGGGAATTACGGCCCAGCCAACCTTGGAATGGGGCGGTAATTCCGCCATTCACCATGGCGGGGTCGGTAAATTACCGGCGGCAACCATGGTGCTAATAGCGCCATGGTTACCGCCTTCTGTGTAAGGAGGCCCAATGTCTCTTTATCACAATGTCTCTTTATCTTTCTTGTCTGAAAGAACAGAAACAGTACGGCTAAAACCATTCAAATCCTCACGGCGGAACACCACCTGTGTAGTACCACAAGGATCCTCGCTATACCCGCTCCTCTTCATCATCTATCTGACACCACTTATCAACCTCATCAAATGACATGGCTTCACTTGCTACAACAACGCAGATGACACCCAAATCATTTACAAAATCGTCAATGAACAAGAGGAGAACACAACGCTTATAGACTGTCTCAAAGAACTCTACTAATGGATGAGCACTAACAACCTCAAAATCAACCCGGGCAAGACGGAAATCATGATTCCCATCCAACAACCAGGGAAGTAGCCAGTACATGCCATAGCCCACAGGACTGGGAACAGCACTCACACCATCCAAAGTTGTCAAAAACCTTGGAACCCTAATGGACAACAAGCTAACCCTAGAACTGCAAGTTAATGCGATACTCAAGAAATGCTTCTTCCATCTACACACAATCAAAATGATTCTACCATTCCTTTCCTTTACACACAAAACACTGGCCATCATCTCCCTCATCATGTTCAGGATAGTCTACGCCAACAGCATATACCTCTCAATGATGGATTATTTACTGAAGTAACTGCAACATATACAGAACGCAGCTGCCACACCTCTCCTCAAACTCTCACGAAGGGACCACATCACCCCAGCGTTAAAGATGAATATTCATAACACACAGACTAATCCATGGCCTAGGAGCGGAATTCATACAAAAGAAAACCACCATCTAACAGCCGACTAGAACACTCAGATCCAGCGATGACATCTGCCTAGAACCTAAACCGTACACGAGGAAATAATTTGGCTGATCAGCATTCTATTGCTTAGCCATAAAACCTTTGTACTCTCTCCCCAGAGAAATACGAACCATGTAGGACCATCTAAAATTCCTAACACTTCTAAAAACCTGGCTCTTCAACGCAGAACGGGACGAACACGAATGAACAACACCCACGACCCATGAAATGAATACACAACTGAAAAGGATTGGGGAATAGCCCAGACCGGAGTGAAGTACAGGGAAGTAAAGAGGTGCGTGAATGAGAAGAGACCCAGATTTACCCTCCCCCTTAGGGGGTCAAACCAGAAACAGGGGAGAGGGATGGGTCCGACTTAATTGGACCACAGAGAGAAGACATTAGATGAAAAAGGGGAGTGAGAGGTGTCAAACTCAGAGCTAATGGACCATGGGGCAATGGGAATGCTGGTTGCTGCACACCGGGGTGTTCTAGGGAGGAAGAGATGTGTGCAGCAATTGGTCTGAACACTGCGGGTAGAGAGGGTGCAGCCACTGAATAGTCTTGTTGAGGACCCACACCTCTGCACACAACATAGCATTGGTAAATGTAGCACACCAGAATGTACGACAGGAATAAGTACTGCAGCCAGTTAAAACAGAGAGGGTAAGATAAGATATTGCCACTAACCAACCCTACTAAATCACCCATGCATACACCTCTCAAATTCTGAAATAAACACAACCATACCTCTACAGCACAACACGCTGCACGCGCTTCGCTACACCGCAACAACAAAACCAACCACACATAGCCTCGCCCAACAGCACATGGCGGCTACCAACCGAAAAAACACACCTATGCTCAGCGAAAGGTGTAAACCAAACTTAAGATGCCAACAGCACATCACAGCTCCCGTGCTCTTTTTCCCCGCTCGGTCCTACTAACTTATCCCACCCCATACCTCTTGCTTTACAGATCCATCAGAGCACCAAGAAAGTGGCAACTGTGCATGTTACAAGAACCTTTAACATAACATAACATTTTCCATTCTTTGGCTTTGGCAATACTTGTGCAAGGCTTAACTACTGCTTCGTCCTCACTCTGGGAGTGATGGTTAAAACTCTCTGCAATATTGTTCTCTTGTTTTGCCAATGCTGGCTATTGGTTTCCTGAAGTATTGCCCCCTCTTTACTTTGACAATGGTGGTTATGAGATTCCTTCAGTATTGCCCCCTCTTTACCTTGGCAATGTGGGTCTTTATCTGGTTTCAATATTGCCCCCTCATTGTATTGGCAATAATAATTGTAACGTTCCCTTTGTGGTTTCCTTTTAAAGTGAGTATATTGCTCAAGTGACTTCTTTGCATTAGTTCGATATTCAGAATATGCTCTAGCGGGCATCGTGCAAGAACAGAGCGTACCGGGGTTACCCAACAAAGGACAACTCAATGGTTTCTCCACACAAGTCTGCTTGAACTGCTGCCGCCGCTTCTTCTGTGCTTTCCTGAATGTTTGACCACTTCGGTCTCGTCTCGGCTGCCCACACCGCTTGGGAAAGGAACCTGTCTGGCTCCTCCTGCAATCCGGTGCTCTCCAGCCACCGGGACCAAGCTCACAATAAAGAGAGTTTCCCTCTTTTACTGGAAAACCTGTCAGGATCCCGCTTCCCACTGTGCGACCTCTGCAATTCAGGTTTCTAGCACCGAAGACCCTCTAATGACCATACTGCGTTTTAGAACTAGCAGCATCTCTGGCATCTTCATTGCAATGCTTCTGCTGCTGCAACTGCAGCTGGAAACTCATGGCCTGCACCTGAGGGGCCCTTAAATATTTAAAAGTCCCACTCAGGTGTGGGTCATCAGAACCACTAGAGTGCACATTGCAGTTTGGTGCCTCTGCTTCCCTCTTCCTTGTCCCAGTACTTAGGGCATTGTGGGACATGAAGTCCCAATGTTCTTATTTCTTTTTATATCAAATGTCTCAACTTTACAACAGGCCATCAAAACTGTTTTGTTTAGGGTTTAGTTAGAGAGTTTACCCATTTATCCTGACTTGAGTCCCCTCTCATGTGATCTTCCCGCAGGACACCACCCCAGGGTCTGGATCAGGAAGCTTCTGCCGCTCCCTGGCCACATGAGAAGGGTCCCGGCCAGGTTCAGGGTTCTTGTGATAATCGCATCCGATTCATTACAGTGCTCTCTTCTGTATTTCCATAATTTGAAGCAAAGGGACCGCAGTGTGCGGGACTGGCAACTGTACTTTCTGGGACATGGTTTCCATTTTCTGGGAATCTGTAAATGGCAAATACACTGTTTCCATTTTCTGGGAATCTGTAAATTGCAAATATGCAACTTCTTTCGCCGCTCTGTCTGTGGCATCATTTCCAAGCGCTATTGGGTTAGTACGGTTAGTATGTGCGGCGCATTTTACAATTTCTACCTCTGCAGACTGTGTTAGCGCTTTGATTAGTCTGGATAACAGCGCAGCATGCTAGACAGGGGTCCAGTCAGATCTCCTAAACTCTCTTCTCTGCCACGTTGACAAACCTGAATGTACAGTGGAGGTTACATATGCAGAGTTAGAATAAAGAGTGACTGCCTTCCTCTTACTCATTTCCTGCGCCTCTATGAGTGCCACTAGTTCTGCCGCTTGCACGGCATAATGCGAAGGTAATCGTTTCTTCATCCTGACCTGGTATTCCCCATCCACAAGGCCCACAATGGCCGCGCCCATAGGCCTCTCACCAGTGTCCTGATTAATTGTCGAGAACCCATCAACAAAGAGTACCTCACCTCCCTCTAAGTCATCCTCCTTAACATTTGTCTTCTCTTCCTCTTCTTCCCCATAAGCCGCACAATCATGGACAATGTCGTTAGGTTTCACTGGCTCAGCTACAAATGTTGCAGGATTGACTAGGTGATACAATATTGGATGCATGGAAGCATTTGATAAGATAACCTCATACCCTGATACTCTCTGGGCCGTCAAAGTCAACTTGGATTTTTCCAAGATCTCAAAGACTGCATGCTCCACATACAATGTCACCAGACTTTTGAATTGCAAACACTGCTGCGCCTAAAGCCTGTTCACAAGGAAACTGTCTTTGCATTACTGGGTCTAGGAGTCCGCTATAGTACGCTAAAGGTTTATGGCCTAGTTATGTTTGCTGGGGCAGGACCGCTGACATCACTTGTCCATTTGAGTGAGAAAATAGATCAAATGTTATTTTGTAATTCAGGGTTGCCAAGACCGGAGCATTGCTGATCGCAGCCTTGAGTTCCCAAAAGCAGGTCACCAGATCTTCAAACCATTCTATCTTAGTCTTCACTTACTGTGCTCCCTTAAGCCCCTCTAGTAAGGGCCTTGTGTAACTAAAGTAGTCAAAGGTCCATGATCTACAATAGTTAAGAGTCCCAAAAACCCCTGCATTTGGTTCATTGTCAATGGTTGGTGCTTATTATGAACTGCGATGGCTCTCTCTGGCATTACCTTCCTTCCTGCGGGTGATATCACTTGCCCCAAATATACTACCTCTGTCTGGCAGTATTGCAATTTTTCTTTGCCCACTTTGTACCCCTTCTCTGCAAGCAGGGTAAGGAAAATTATTGAATCTCCTCGACACTGCTCTTCTGAAGTGCTGCAGACTAATAAATCATCCACATACTGGATTACTGTACTGTACACTTGTAAATTCCCCAAATCCATTTGAACCACCCTATTAAAACCAAACCACTCAGAGATTCACAATACCCCTGGGGCAACCTTGTGTGCTCGACTCTCTGACCATGATACATAAACACTGTGAGGTACTGAGAATAGGAGTGTAAGGGCACAAAGAAAAATGTATTCTTTGAATCAGTCAATGTGAAGTGGGTCGACCCAGTAGGAATATTACAGAGAATGGTATCAGGATTGAGTACCACCGGGAACTTCAATGTTATTCAGAGGGAGCAAATCCTGGACCATCCTCCAAATGGACCCCTTCGCTTTCTTCACAGGGTAGATAGCTGTGTTGCATGGAGACACTGAAGATTGCATTATGCCTTGCTTCAACAATGCCATAATGGTCTCATAAATCCTTTTGTTAACCTCTCAAGACATGGGGTACGGCTTAACCCATGGTAGTATTGCATCAGGTTTCAATTTTATCTGCACTGCTCCAACACTCTTTAACAGCCCCGCATCATGGGGATTGCTGGTCCATAATGGTCTAGCACCTTCTCCAAATCCTCCTTCCAATATGGAGATGTATTTCAAACAATGAACATGGTCTGTGGTACTTCCCTTTGCTCTATATCGCCTGTGTCTTCAGCATCTTTGAGCAATTGCTGGTCAGACACGTCCCTTAGCGATAAGAATGGATTGATGCACAGAACTGTGTGCCACTCTCCACCTTACTCATAAGTTTCTGGGATAAACACCATGTCCTTCTTGATGATAGCTATGGCTCCTAAGAGAACCGTGACAATAGTACCTGGTATTACCTCCTGCGAATCAGCAGGCCGAAACAAAAATTCAATCGCCATCTGCCATGTCTGAGCTCTGATTCCCGGGACCCAACTAAACACAACCATTACTACATGAAGAAACAAAGCTAAATTTCCTGGTACCCCACTTTATTGCGCTATCACTACAGTATGCATGCAAACGCACTGCTTTGCTTAGCGGATACAACCCTGGAGTCAAACATACTATATCTTCCTCCGTGAAAGCAATCGACATATGGAGTCGATTGAGGAGTTCTCTGCCCAAGAGCTTTGCTGGGGTATCTGTGCAATACAACAAGGAAAAATATACATTTTGTGTACCTACCTTAATACATAGGTCCTCTGTGTAAGGAGTTGGCAGGATAGTCCCATAGAATCCCTGTGTGTCCATTGTTTTGCCTGACAAGGGGAACTCACCTTCCTCGATACAAGATTTTGTAGCCTGTGTATCGACCATAAATTAACATGTTCGGTTGCCTACCTGTATACCTATCTGGGGTTCCTCTTCTAGATCAGCAGTAACAGACATGACTGGACCTATCAGAGAACCCTGTGGGCTTTCCTAATCCAAGTACATATTAGCAACAGGAGTGGGAAAGGATTCTCTCTGAAAACACTTGCCCCAGTGCAGTGAGTGACTGTTCCTTGGGGTAAAGTATTTTTCTCCCATGCTTGTACCAGTGCTTGTGCTTGTATGGTCAGTTGAAATGCATAGGTCTGTGCAGCCCCGTGTACCGGGTTTTGTTCAACCCGTACTTGCTGCGATTGGACAGAACCTGGGGCATATGGCATGGTCAGGGGTTGCATTTGCTGTGCTTTTACGTTGAAATACTGTGGCCTGCTCTGACAATCTCGTGCCACGTGTACCATCCTTCCACATGACCAACACTGGATCCCATACAGCCTAGCATAGTTATTTCCCATTGGCCATTAAACTGGGGCCCCATTCCTCCGAACCCATCTAATGGCCCACCTCCTTGTGAAAATCCTCCCCTACCCCTCAGAACTCTAATTTGCATTTAATGAGAGCATACCCGTCCATCCAATCTTGCCCCATACTTAAATGAATATGTCCCTGTTGTCCCAATTGTCCCTGCTGTCCCTCAGTTGGGCTGGTAATCACTTTTCCTTCCAAACAGATCTTCACTAGCTTTTTCTGATCAAACTTGGCCTCTGCCATTTCTGTCTGATCCATGCTCTCCTTTTTCCTTCTCTTGCCTCCTTTTACAGAAATGCACAATATGTGCCTGCAGTTCTGGCCAACCCATGCCCTCCATTCCTACTACTTCATTTAGGCAACACTGGAGTTCTTTGGGAAGTCCCTTCTTTAGGATGCAGGAAAAAAACAATTGCCACATTCGTATCCCACGTTTCTCCCATCTATGCCCTCCACATCTCCTGAATTAATGGGATATGTGCAGCAGGATCGTCATCTAACTTCATTGTCTTGGCCAAAATAGAATTTATATTGGGAGTATAGGGATACATGACGCATAGGGCCCCCCATTGCTGTGCCCTATAATTATTAAATTCTACTTCATCGTGGGTTTTTTGTATTCAACTGAACTCCTGGATACCCAGCTCGCCTCCAAAGCTCATCTGACCGTTCCCCCATCAAAGTCATGAATAAGCTTTTCATGTCCCTTATGGCCAATATGACACTGACAATGTGTTTCTCTAATGCATAAATCCACTTCCCCACCGCTACTGTGAGCGAAGGCAGTGTCTTCATCAAATTATTCCGATCCATGTGTGACCACTGGGAAATATGCCTTTCCTTGACCCTTCTGGAGCAATGGAAATTGAGTCACACTTGCCTTTATTGGGGCTCTCCATATCTTTCCCCTGCCGCTCTGTAGTCCTGACACCCCATGGTGTGATCTCTGTCACTTCTGCTAGAGCGGGTGGTGGGGCTACTACACCCTGTTCTCCCTGCACAACATCTGATTCCCATTCATCCTCGTCTCCTGCTCCTGTCACCACATCCTCTGCCATTTCTATGGGCACGAAAACATACTGGGCACTACTGGAGGGTGCCAGTTCCTGTTCACTCCTGCTTAAATCCTGTACCTTTAGTGACACTTCTATCCTCAAGGTCCACATTGACTGCCTTGATAACCATGCAGAGGACGTGCCTCCTTTAAAAACCTGCTCAATAGCAGAGCGTATTGCTGAGTGTATTGCTGAGTGTTCTGCTGTACCTGGGATCACCTCATTGCTGCTGTGCTTCTATGGACCAGAGGAAGTCTTCCTCTATTTTCACTGTGCAGAGGAAGTGCCTCCTTTAAAAACGTGCTCCATAGTGGAGTGTATTGCGGAGAATATTGCAGTGTTCCGTGTTCCTGTGGCTCCCGTGACTTCGGAAACAGCCGAGATTCATTGTACGTACACAGAGGTTTTTGCGCAACAAAGGCTGTCATCCGTTTCTTCATGGGGTGAGCCAACATCTATTGACACATGGCTGGAACTCCTGTATTTGGGAAAGACTCTTTAATCTCTTCTTAAAGACGTATTCGCTCTAATTGTTCAAATTGGCTGCGCCTTTTCTGAGTTTGAGGCGGGTGTTTGTACATGCTCCAGCATGAAAATCTTCACATCTATCTAAACAGCAGCTCTTCATTTACGAACCTTATTTAGCAGAAGCTTAGACAGGGGCAGGCTACTGTGGAGCTGTCTTGTTAATCACTGAGACAGCAGCAGTTGTTGGGGTACAGATCAATTTGTGGGAGTGATGGTGACTGTGGGAAAACATCCTTTAAACCGTCCGCCCCCTAACTCCAACATACTTTTTTCACAGCAAATCTGCCAGTGACTGCTTGGTGCGCCATCCTATCTTCTCTTTCGTGGGAGTGACAGTGATTGTGGGAAGTCATCCTTTGAACTGTTCTCTCCCTCTTGCACTAACGTGCGCTTTGTGCTGGAAATAGCTAGTGCCTACCCAGTGTGCCTCTTCATTCATTTTTGTTTACCTCTTTACCTTTGACATGCTTTTCAGAGTGTGCAGCTATGCCTGGCAAAGTCCAGAATTGCACTAAGGCTGCGGCATGCCGCACCAAAAAGCCCTATGGGCTACGTTCAGAAAAACACACTGGAGTGTGCACTGCTACATCAGAGTCTTCTAAACAAAGGGAAATTAATGCAGGAGATTAATGGAGGGATTGTGAGCGGGGGCGCAACCTGCCCAGAAAGGCCCAATGGATGCATATTTCCCCATGAAGTTGCCCGGTCCCCCGGTGGCTTTGTCAACAGTAGCGGCTTCAAACAACTCCTTAGAGGGTAACAACAGCTCTCACGCTCTAGACTTTGATAACGGCTCGCTACTCCACCTCTGTTATGCCCTACAGGAAACCATTCCGGTTGACCTGGATATAGGTGAAACCGGTCCCTCTGTTCCTCTGGTGGGGCCTATTCCTTTCACAGCTGAAATTGGTCATGGCACCAATCTGGAGTTGGATGAAATTGCATCAAATCGATCTGGAAAGCTGCAATCGTCCAGCTTTCCTGGCCCCCTTTTCAGCTTCTTCTTTACCTGCTCCCTTGCCGCAGGCAGCCACCACAATTAATCAAAGAATATATGCTAGTCTTAATTTACTTTATGAATCTGCAACAGTGCATTCAGCCTCAGAGCATGATGACTATAGCACCCACGAAACCTCTGGAACTATGAAGAGCAACAGAGTGTTACACTTCGCTGTAAAGATCCTATTAAAACTCTGCAGAACAATGCACGAAGATCTTAAAGCCCAGCGGCTGACTATAGCAGCAAAGCACAACCTGTTAATTGATCATAAAGCTGCTGAAGGGCCACTTGCTATAGATCCTCGCGAGGAAGCAATTCAAAATGATGATCTGCAAAACCCTAAACCCTCGCCCCTCTGCCCGATTGTGATCCCTGATGAGGCTTTGAGACCCGACAGCGAACTGTCAAACATCAGTGACACAGAGGCAAACTCCTCAATGCTTTACCCCTCCAGGAAACAACCCAGACTTGCAAAAAAACTACAAGCAAAAGCTATTAAACAGTCAAAACGCATACTTATACCTAGCAAACAGAACCCACTGGCGGATACCCAACCGCTAAATTCTACATTGCGCCCTGGCAACAACATCACCTCAAAGAAACAACGAAAGAGAGTTGCACGGCGCAAGAGAAGTTCTGCACAGACTGTGGGAACTTTAACAAGCTGGTTTGTAGTCGAGGCACCTGGAAAAGAACAAACTTTGCAAGAGGAGCAAACCTCATCTAATTATGTGAACATCGACCCCCATTAAAATAACTCTAACGGGCATGAGGAAGTTAATATATCACATTCAGGCTCACTAGATCGGAGCTGAGACAAAAGCCCCAGGAAAGTTCCTACTGCTCCTTTGTATGAGAAAAAACATACAATAACCCCATTGGATACATCCAAAGTCTGCCGCCAATTTAATTGCTCCATGCTCATGGCATTGTTCAGTAAAATTCCTTCTCTATGGGAATGGAGAAGGCGGTAATTACGGTGCCGCAAATTGCGGTACCGTGATTAGCACCTTGGTACCTTTGCGGGTTGGTTTTTAATGCCTGCTAAAAAGCAGGCATTAAAGTACCAACCCGCAAAGGGACCTCGTAGTAAGGCGGTAAGGGTTTACCGGTACCGGTGCCCTTACCGGTACCGGTAAACCCTTACTGCACTACGTGTAATGAGGCCCTTTGACTTTATTGAATCCCTGCGTAACCTACGGCAAAAAACAACGCAGATACGCTGTTGCCTTCCCAAGACAGCGGCACTCATGTGTCAACACCAGTCTTCCCTGGTTTATCTGAGTTATCTATTGGATGTTCTGCTGCCCGTAGAGGTGAGGCCTATGGGTTTCTCTGAGTGCAACTGCTGTCGAGCTGCCCCAAAACCTCAAAAAGAGCTCTCAGGCATCAGTAAAGTTCAATGATGACCAAGGATGGGGATGGTTGACGAGAATGATTTCTCAAAAGAGACTGATAGAGTGAAATAACTTTACCCTAAAATGGAATACCAGGGGTTTTAAACATTGGCTTTGCTAGGGTGGGTCTCGGGACTCGCTTACAGCCTATGAAATGTTTACCATCCAGGAGACCTGGGTCACCTTTGAGTTGGAATTAGATGGGTATGTAATACTCCAAACCCAAGCCAAAAAGAGTGAGCGTGGTCAGCCTGCTGGTGGCCTATTGATTGGAGCTAAAAATTGACTAAATCCAACAATTATCTATTTCATATTAATAAGCCATCTCCTATGGTAGAGCACTTTCATGAGCTTTGGCCTTTACCTTTGATCTGCAGGATTTTGATGGAAGCGATATTGAAACTTAAATCAACTAATGCACCAGGACCGAATGGCCTGGCAAACATAGTGTTAAAGAAAGACCCAACTAATTGGTACCAGGTTTTGTTGATCCTCTTTTCACAAGTCTTTAGAGTATGCGCTATTCCGTCTTCATGGCAGCGATCGGTTCTTATTCCGGTGCACAAAAAGGGGGACCGGACTAATGTTACTGCCTTCTGTCCATGTCAGACGTAAATGGAAAGATCTTTGCGTCACTAGTATTGAGGGAATTACAATGCTGGGTAACCACTAAAAAGATCCTTAACCTTGCGCAGACTGGTTTTCGACCTGGCTCAGGCACTTATCATAACATCAGAGTCTTAGATCAACTTATCCAGACCACGCGTAGAAGAAGGGATGCTACGTTATACATTCATTTTGTTGATTTCAGAAGTGCCTTTGACCGGGTCAATAGGGAAACAATATGGGCAAAGCTTAGAGATTTGAAGTGTCCGACTTGGCTAATACATATTCTAGTTCTCTTGCATAGCAACAACTTTGCTAGAGTAAGAATGGACAATGGGGAGGAGGTCTCTAATCCCATACATATAAATATGGGTGTCAAGCAAGGATGCATGGCTGCCCCTATATTGTATAACCTATATATTGCCGACCTTCTTCCTTGTTTTTCTGCTAAATCTAACTGCCCTCCGAAGATAGGAGACCTACCAGTGGTGGGCATGTTAAATGGTGATCATTTAGCCCTATTTGATTAGACCATCACTGGCATGAAGAACATGCTCAATGAGCTGGCCAAGTATGCCTCCCAACTGGGTCATCAACCTGGAGAAAACAAGCGTAATCTTGGTCTCCAGAAATAAGGTTAATAGGACTAAGATGGACACCTTAATTGGCACCATAGACTATTGCTTGTCCTATTCCTATCTAGGCCTTGAGTTTGATGACTGGGCTGATTATGGTCTGATAATAATCCATAAAATGAAGCCAGCAAAGTATCTTTCTCAGCAAGTGTGCAAGTTTGCCAGAGGATAAGCAGGATACAGCATGCTAGGGATCATCAAGCTGTATAAGCAATGTTTTGTTCCAGCCATCCTGTATGGTCTTGAGGCATTAGGCATTCAAGATCTAACCTGGCTAAATAGACTAGAAGGACACTACTGGCGTTCAGTATTGGGCTTGGGGCCTTCTAGCTCATTGGAATATCTCCGGCTAGAGCTGGGATTAACATCGCTTAGGGGCATGCCACTCCGGGTTAGCGGATGCTTTTATCTAAAATCTCGCTCTGACCCAGTCTGCAAGCTTCTGGCAGAATTACGATACAGTGAGGGTATTAAGGGGCTTGAATTATAAGTCCCTGAATGAAATGCTCTTCACAGAGATTGGCTGGACCTTTGAGCACAACAGAAATAGGTCATATATCCATTTGAAAAAATCTTTTGAGAAGAAATTTAATAAATGGGATTGACGCAGGAATTACATCCATCTCTCAATATTAAAGGTGTATGAAAAACTCAACCACACCTGCTTTCATGTCCCGCCCCAGATGTAAGACATTTTCTGTTGAAATTACGCACAAACCAACTGCCCTGCCTGTTGGGGGTGTGTCCTGGCCCCCATGCGGTCCCGTAAACCCCCACCCTGTAAGGACCACACACGACACACGTCCTTACAGTTCGGGCTTCCCGGTCGCTCTGCCGCGGCAGGGAATGCCCCGTTTATTTATACAGCACGCGGTTGCGTGCAACGTCACACCGCCGCGTGCGCGTCCCGTCACGGGGCAGCGCCACACTCCTCCTTTTTTGGGAGGACACACAAATGCTTTTAATATACACGGCAAACCACTAAAACAATTAACTAGCACATTTCACACCCCACTTGCTTAACACCCCTTTAATGTCAGCCACCCGGATCCCCTCACTCAGGTTGACCAACCAACTCTCCCAGCACGTAATCACTGAGGTAAGCGGGTTTCCCTCGCCCACCCCTCTGGGGGTACCTCCTGCTTACCTCCAGCACAGGAAGTCCTTCGGCCGACGTCCCCCGGACAGGGGACCCAGGTGTGCTGGAGGAAACTCCTCCATCTTCCGGTATTTCCACTACATACGGCTCCCGCGCCGGTTCAGTTCTTGGATCACCCAGTTTCTTGAAGAAGCTGACATTCCGGGTGACAGCAGATCTTCGGTCAGAGGCCGTCACCATGGACCCCTTTACAGCCACAACATCCAATGGCTCCCGCTCATAGGGGAGCAAGAGCTTTCCATGGGGGTGTCGATTACGGATGAGGACTTCGTCCCCCGGCTCGAGCCGCTGGTGCTGGAGACCCCTTCGCAGGTTCTCCTGTTCAATCCTCACCCGCCGGTCAACCTCGACTTGTTTATTGTCAATCACCCCGGGCTCCTTCTCCCCGACCTCGGGTAGCAGACCCCTGGGGCAGCGCTTGAACAGGACCTCAGCTGGAGCCACCCCTGTGGATGCATGTGGGGTGGTGCGGTACACCCGCAGGAACTGGTATAGGGCTCATTGGAGTGGCTGTCCTTGTCCCTGGACGATCCTGAATGTCTTGTTCAGCGTCCGCATCAGTCTTTCAGCATCTCCATTTGCCCTGGGCCACAACGGAGACACCTTCCTATGCTGGACCCCACAGCTCTCCATGAGTTCGGAGAACCGCTCACTCGGAAATGGTGATCAATTGTCTGAGCACAGGGTGTGGGGGAACCCATGGGCCGCAAACACTTTCTCCACGGCCACGACCACGTGCTCGGAGGCCACCGACTCAACGAACTCCACCTCCGGATACCGTGAATATTCGTCGACGATTACAAGGAAATGGGTGCCTATGGACGTTGACCCAAAGTCTGCATGGACGACCTCCCAGGGTCGCGTGTCTCGGGGCATTGCTTCGATGGCCGGTTCTCACTGCAGAGGAGACGCCGCCTGGCACCATACACAGACCGCCACGAAATCATCCACCCTTCGCTCCAGTTCAGGGAACCAGACCTTCAGCCACAGCCTGGCCTTGGTCTTTGCAGCGCCCTGGTGCCCATGGTGGGCCAAGGTGATCACGTCCTTCACCTTGGACTGGGGGACCACTATCCGGTCACCTCGGAGCAGCAGGCCCGACGCTGAGAAGGACAATTCCTCCTTGACCTTCCATAGTTGCTCAAGGCCTGTCTTGGCCTCCTGGGTCCGCCCCGCCAACGCTTCCAGGACAGACTTCCAGGAGCCCTGTTGCATGGAGTGCTTTAGGATCCGGAAGCACTCATCCTCGGCAGCTGCCGCCTCCAGTTCTGACAGGGGCATTGCGTTCGGCGTGGCCGCCTCCACCACCATTCGGACATGATCATCGGCCTCCGCTGCACAGGTGTCATACTCATCTCCCCCACGCACTCCCGGATGTCTGGAGAGATAGTCCGCCGCATTATTGGCCCCCGGCCGATACACCAGGGTGACCCCATACTCGAGGAGTGCGAGCATCCACCTATCGATTCAGACCAGTGGTGTCGAGGATTACCCTGCCAGAATGGGAAGCAGGGGCTTGTGGTCCGTCACCACCGTCACTGGATGCCCCAAGACATAGAGCCGAAAATGCCTGCAGCCCCAGAGGACCGCCAGCACCTCATGCTCAATCTGTGAGTATCTTTGTTCAGTTTCAGAGAGCGCTTTGCTGGCGTAGGCCAAAGGCCGGATTATCCCGTCCCGATCCACCTGGGTTAGCACGGCACCCAGGCCAAATGGACTGGCGTCCACAATGATCTCTGATGTCAGCGCCGGGTCGAAGAACGCCATGGTGTCCTCAGCTGTCAGGGCGCTCTTGATGTCCTCAAAGGCCGCTTGCTCGAGCGGGCCCCAGTGCCAGGCTGACTCCTTCTTCATGAGAGCCCGGAGTGGTTCAGACCTAGAGGCGAGATTTTGGATGAAACGCCCACAGTAGGTCACCATGCCGAGGAAGCTCCGCACGTCAGACACTGACTCGGGGGGCTGTGCCTTCTTGATATCCTGGACTTTCCTCGGGACTGGCGACACCCCCTCCTCCTTGAAGACAAAACCGAAGAACTCGATGGAAGGGCGCAGGAACTCACATTTGTCCCTGTGAAGGGTGAGGCCTAGCGCTTGCAGTCTCTCAAAGGTCTTCCCCAGCTTTCTCAGATGGTCCACCTCAGTCCTTGCGAATACTAAAATGTCATCGCTGATGTTTAGGACACCCTCCAGATCTGTGAGGGCGCCCCGAATGATGTTCTGAAAAACCTCTGCAGCCGATGACACCACGAAGCTCAGTCTCTTATACCAGTATAGTCCTCGGTGAGTGGTGAATGTGGTGATATACCTGGACTCGGGATGGAGGACAACCTGATGATAGCCCGCTCGGAGGTCTAGTTTGGAGCCCCTTGTACTTCCGCAATAATGTCATCGATGGTGGGGGTGAGATGCCGCTCCCTCTTGATGGCCTTGTTGGGCAGTCTCATATCTACACAGATCTGGACAGAGTCAGGTTGTTTGGGCTTCCTAGCCACAACAATCGGGGACACCCAGGGGGTCGGGCCCTCCACCTTCTCGATGATGTCGAGATTCGCTAGGTTGTCCAGCTCCTTATCAACCTGCTCCCTCAGATGAAACGGTACGCTGCGGTGTTTCAGGGCGATGGGCTGCACAGAGTCGTCGATGTGCAACCTCACCGGGTCACCGGCCATCCTTCCAATGCCATTGAAGAGGGTGGCATACTTGTCGAGCAGATCTTTGATGTCCTCGAGGTATACTGAGTATGCGAAAGTGACAATTCCAAGAGCCTCGGCGGCGGCACAGCTCAGCAGAGTGTTATTGCTTACGGGTGTCACATAGAATCGGGCTTTGATCTGTGAGCCCTCATACTCCACCTTCGCCACGAAGGCACCGTCCAGCGGTATTGGTTCCAGTCCTCCAAACGCAAATATGCGGGCTCTCGGCGTGAGTAGCTTTGGGGGCGAGTCGAGGGCATCATAGTGTCCCCGGGCCATCACATTGACCGATGCACCCGTGTCCACCAGCACCGGGACCGGCGAGTGATTGACCTCCACCACACACCTCGGTTGCCTCCTGGCCTTCCCCTTCAGGATCTCCACGCTGGAAACAAAGAAAACGTTTTCTTCCTCTTCCTCCTCAGCCTCGTCCACCTGGGCATCCTCCCCGCCCTGGTCCACCTGGGCCACATTTGGTGGGCGATTTTGGCGCAGGACCCACGTCCGAGCTGGGCCTCTCGGCACCATCACGGACAGGGCTGCCTTGCACACTCTCGAAAAATGGTCAGGCAGGCCGCACCTACCACATGTCCTTCCAGCCGCCGGACACTCTGTCGGGTGGGGGAGGTCGTACCCGCACTTCTGGCACGATTCCCCCGCTCTCCCTGCTCTGTCACGGGGTCCCACACCAGGCCTTCTCACTCCTCTGGCACCACGCCACATGGCACACATCTCCTCCGACTTTATTGAGCGGGACCCCGCCTCCATCTTGGCTGCCCGAGCCTCCGCCACCTCATGGCACCGGCCTAGTTCCAGGATGCGGGGTAGAGTGATACCTGGCTCTCTCAGGACCTGCCTCCTGAGTTTGCCCGAGGAGCACGCCTGAATCAGCATCGTGCGCATCATGTCCTCCGCGTCTCCCGATGCACAGCCCAGGGAGAGGCGACGTAGGCGACCATAGAAGGTGTCCAGTGTTTCATCGTCCTTTTGCTTGGCCGATAGCATGACAAATCTTTCATAGTCCACATTGGCAAGGGGCAGAAAATGGGCCAGGAGTGCCACCTTGGCCGCGTTGTAAGAGCCATCCCCTGCAGGAAGCAATAAAAAAATCTCCTGGACCGAAGGCCCCGCGGAGTACAGCATAGTTGCCACCCTGCTGTCATCATCCGTTACCTGGGCGGCCTGGGCATCCCTGAAGTACATATCGAGGCGCCCAACCCACCTCCTCCACCTGGGCCCCATGCTGGATGGTGGGCCCGATGCGTCAAATTCGGGGATGGGCTGCAGGGCTGCATGGGCACGTGCTTGGGCCATGATGGGAAGTTCTTGCTGAGCAACTGGCTGTACCACCGGTGGCCCCTGAGGCACAGGAGCTTGACCACCTACTTGGACTTGAGCGGGTAGCTGTGGAGCCGCCACTGGGTGTTGCACTGGAAGCACCGGAGCCTGAAGGACGTGCTGTTGAGCTGCCGCCTGACCACCGTCCTGGGGAAGCTGTGCGGCTGCAGGAGTCCCACCGCCTTGACCGCCAGAGTCACTCATGGGTTTGAGCGCGCAGGCACCCCCACCTTAGAATCTGGGGACCGCAACTCAATCACCCACCACCACCACAAAGTCTAGACACCCCCCACAGGCAAAATAACAGTCCAATCTGGGGAGGGGATGGTGTACTCTTGTCCTCAGCACTCCTAAAACTGCCACCAGAACTGAAGAAGCAGAAGAAAAACTTGCCAACTTGAGGATCCACCACTGCAGTAATCCACCCTGATGATGAAGAGGGTGAAGAAGAGGCCACAGCAGCCTGATGATGAAGGGGATGAAGCACCGTGCCCCTTCGCTGCAGCAAACACCCAGGGGTGTAGGATTTCCAAAAATTAAGCGAAGAAAAAGAACTGGGCTAAACAGGCCCAGCCATTTTAGCCCTTCTCCTTGCTTTCACTCGACGTAGGAGGCCCAAATCTGGAGAAAAATCCAAAAAACGGGCATGGGCTTGCAGGTTGGACTGCCTGCAAGGAATATGTCCGAAAATTAGACCTGGATCACCTTCACCATCCAAACCGGATCTTGGTGAAGTTCCACGGCCCTTCACACAAAATGGCCGCCAGCCGCGTGTGTGATCCGCAGCCACGGCATGAAAGGAAATGTCTGTGCTTTCCGTTTCAGGGAGAAACATTTTCTGAATTCTTTTACCGCCGGGCCCGGGCATCCGCATCCACTCGTCACCACTGTTGGGGGTGTGTCCTGGCCCCCATGTGGTCCCGTAAGCCCCCACCCGGTAAGGACCACACACGACACACGTCCTTACAGTTCAGGCTTCCCGGTCGCTCTGCCGCGGCTGGGAACGCCCCGTTTATTTATACCGCCTGCGGCGGCGTTCAACGTCACGCCACCGCGTGTGCGTCCCGTCACGGGGCAGCGCCACACTGCCGGTTTTGTCAGTTACGGGATTCCGCTTAAAACTAGCCATTGAAGATGGGCATTGCCGCATCTGCGGCGTAACAGGCAAATTGGAATCGGTCAGACATGTACTCATACAGTGTGCCAACCTGGGGCCACTTTATACGTGCAATTTGGGTAGCCATGTACATAGATATGAGGAAATCATTGCAAACTCCTTTTGGGTTTATTGCTTAAACACAGGCACCATTGCCATGCAAATCGCTTTATTTCGGGTGTGGTTGTATGTTAAATCTCTGCTGCTTGATTAAGGGGCCATTCCTTTTTGGTGACCTAAGATTCAAGGCTATGCTGGGTTACACCAATATGAATTGATTGACGAATTGATGAACTGATGAATTTAGACAGCCCCGAAATATTTTGGAAAGTTGGAAAGCTGTGAATTTGATTCCTTCCCTTTGATGTTTATGGGAAATGTTGAGCTGCATTGGGTGTGTTTTCCTTATGTTCATTTATCTAATCTTATTCAACTTTTACATATTAGTATTTTGTATTCTGTATTTTATATGATTACATTTTTGTAAAGTTCTAATTTTGAACTAACTCACAATAAACATATTATAACTGACCAATCCAATGTAACAAGAACTTGTCCATGCCTCCACCGTCCTTCCTCTATGTCCTTTACCTGCCTATTTACTTCTTCCCCCTCTTCACTCCTCTGATGTCATAACAGTACTACCTCTTCCTATGCTAGCCTCAATGCTTCTTCCAATTTTTCCTGCTCCTGCCTTTCCCCTGCCATTCGCAGCCCATCTTCTGTCCTAGCGGTAGAAGACACAGTGTCCCCTTTTCCACCAATTCTCATCCCTTCATTTAGTCTTTCGGTTGCCGGTCTCACTCTCTCTCGCTCCTCCACCCTTAATCCGTCTGCTAACCTAGCAATCAGGGCAATTATTCGCTTTCCGCCTAACATTCTCGATCTTTCTGCGGCCCTAACCATTGAAGGAGTTACCCTTCCACTTTCCTCCCTATTCCATCTGTTAGGAATCATAGCTGATGAAGGTGTTACCTGTGTCCATCTGACAACCGTTGGAGTGGCCGCTGGAAACAACTGAGGTTCGAACTCAGGGCCCGTGTGCCCTTCTGTAGGCAATAAAGGATAGCAGCCATATGAGGTTGTGCAGAAGGAATTCCAGCATCCTCCTTTTTTGGCACTTCCTCTGAGATGTTTACATTATGGACCTTTCTGACCTTCTCAAACATACTCCATAACTCAGAGGTATTTAAATGATTCTCTAGCTTTGAAACCTTGTGCTTGGTGATTAAGTATACATGTTTTCCAATACTCCTATATCATAGGTCCCCTAGTTAGGCCTAAACATGAGCATTTTACCCTTAGTTTCCTGCATCCATTCTCAATGGTACTACAAAATCTTTACCTCATAGCCAGGAAGCACCTTCCAGTAGTGATTCAGTGAAGTCTCCATACTCCAATCCTAGTCCAACATTTAACAATTTCACTTTAAAACCAATGGGCCTCATTCCGGGTTTGGAGCTAACCATAGAGTAATTAGCTCCATGGTTGCCTCCGAAACCGTCCCAAATCCGGCATGGTGAATGGAGTAATTACCGGTCCATTCCAGGGTTGGAGGGACCGATAATTCCCCATTCACCTTTTGCCCTTCCCCATTCCCATTTCTGCCCCATAGGGCTCAATGGGAATGGGGAAAGAGGTAATTACGGCACCGTAAATTACGGTACTGTAATTACCTCCGAAGTACCTTTGTGGGTCCCGTACTTAACTTCTGCTAAAAGCAGGAGGTAAGGAAGGACCCGCAAAGGAACCTCGGAATACGGAGGTAAGGGATTACCGGCATCGGCACCCTTACCGGTGCCGGTAATTCCTTACCTCCAACCTCGGAATGACCCCCAATGACTTAAAACATGGAAGCCGAACTCGCAGCACACAATTTCAACACAAGGAACCCATTTTTTCCCCTTCCCAGTTTCTTAATCTCCCCACAATCACCTTGCTCGCTTTCACAATGATCATCTCACTTAGCTACTCACTTTAATTATATTTCTCACTGTTACATAAAAAACAGCATATAATAAAAAAACGCAATGCCGGCCCAAGTCCTCCTTACTTCTTCGACACCACTGTTTCTCACTCTTCACCACTAGTACAGTATTATTGACAATGCTGTCTGACTACTGGAAGATTCCCTTCACTACTTCGACTAACCAAGAAAAGCGAGGTGAGGGCTCTGTCCGAACAGTCAATACAGAATGAAGGGTGCCAAGGGTATACTCCAGAAAAGTATCTATGGGTGGATTTACTATAAGATGCCACTTCCCCCCCTAGGTGAGGGCTTCAGCCAACCAGACAAGCAAACTGAAGGGTTTCGGGGCAAACCCCACAATGGACGTGCTGGTGGGGATATCACCTCACACCTCTGAAATAACAAACTAGGTAACAAATATATACAAAAGTCTTACAACATGAAAAAGTTCATTCACTCCTCCAAAACACTCACCCTTTCAATCCACCTAACCTCGTCTAACTACACACATGCATGCCTACTTTACCCTTACCAAAACCCCTTAATTCAAAGAACAGCCCTCTTTTTCCTCTATTACCCCCTTGTTTTACCCACCAAAAGTGCTCTCACGTGGAACTATTCCCCGATGCGGACACAATGTTGGCATTTCCAGAGAATGTTTTATTAAACAATAAGAATAATGCCCATCTATCCCCAATGCTATCAGGGTGTTCCCTGCCTATATAAATACCTAAGCTACTCCTCCGTCATCAGCGACTCTCTAAACAAAAAAAAAGTCTGCTGTCCAAAAAAACGAATTCTATCTGACCCTACCACTATTCTAGCCAAAGGAAATGAAGTCAGGAGAATGACTTCATTTTCTCCTGACTGCCTCTTCTCAAAGAGCTTCTTCTTCACACTAAAATTCTTTTAATAGGATATTTTTAGATAGTCTTTTGTCACCTTCTGTACCTGATTTTGTAATTTCTTCAGTAGAGTTTTTGGTTTACTCTCTTTTCCCTGTGTCAGTGTTCAAATGATCCCTTATTCTCTTTTATCCTTTAATCAAGGCAGCTATGCCTTTTGGACTCCTGTGACATATACTTTCTTAAATTGGAAAGAGTTTCTTGGTAATTAATATTCTTCTTCTCCTGAGGTAGCTGACTTGGCCGTTCTCTTGTATAGGCTCTAGTGGCCTTCACTTTGTATTTATATGTTTCCCTTTCTGATTTATTCCACTCTGCACTTGTTTTATGGGATAATTTACCCTCTTCCCAGGGTATTTGTACCCAATGCTTATTTGTCTCTTATAGTGTTACTCAGGATTCTCTGTCTCACATTTGTATAATTCCATTTTGTGGCCTTTCTATTTCATATCTCATCAGTTTCACTGGGACAAGTTTGTCCTGATGTATAATGATTCCCCAGTGGCCCCCAGGTTCTCCCATCCTCCCCATTACCTCTGGGTTGGTAGGGGAATGTCCCTAGGACCAGCGCTCTCTCAAGTTCTCCTCCTTGTCTCTGGTTCGCTTCCTCTTGAACTCTGCCGGCATCCCGCTCTCAGTCTTCTCCTTCTCAGCTACCTGGTTTAGATGCAGGCTACCAGATACTTTTCTGTTTCTTCAATGTGGTGGTGTCGGTGTCATTGGATAGGTACACTGCCCACCACCAGGATTTGGCTGTGCGTCTCCTCTGTTCTACTGTGCATGTAAACACTGGGCCTCTAGTGTTTCTGTCTCGCGTTTGGAATACTTCTGAAAGCCATGGCTCCTAGGCTCGCCCTTGACTAAACCACTCGCAGCTGTGACACTGTCAGGGGGCTTCTACTGATTACGCTCTCTCTCTGCTCGGCCCCTCTGTTGCGTATTCCTCCCATCCATCTCGCTCGTCTCAGTTAAATGAAGATTTCCCCTTAAAGAGAGATATCCTCTTTCTTGCTTGTAGTCCCATAGTGTGGTTTTGTCTTTATCCAAGTCTTTGTATCTGACAGTTCCCTATATGCCATTAAGAGGAATGGTGTAGGGAGTTGCTCACAGGAACAGGAGTCCTTGTCCCCAAAGGGAGAGTCTCTCCTGGTGAGATCCCCCTTTGCTTGACCCCTAGGGAGAGTGTTGCGGAGTGCGCTCACCTCCATAGCCCCGAAGAAAAGGGACAAATTCCCTGGATTGGTCACACTTCACACACAAACACTCCACAGACCCCCTCTCTCCAACAGCCTCCACACTCCTTTCGGTCTCACCTTCTCTGGTTTCTGTGACGTTCTCTTCTTTTTTAAAAAAAATGTTATTGCTTGACATTACAGTAGGAACATAGGTGAACAGAGCAAGTTGCTCTTGAGTAATGAAGGCACATGTGCGCTTGCACCGGTAGCATGTATGATTTCAACATATGCAGTTTGCAAGTAATGGGGTGCCCTAGGGCTGCACAGGTATTTGTTACATTCTGGACAGCCAGGTGCATTAATCATCGCTAATAGTCTCTTCGTTCAGCTCTAGTAGATAGGAGCGCAGAGGGACCATAGGCATGTAGGTTTGCATGAGAGTTTGCATGGCGGCCCAATGCTCCTCAGTGTCTGAGGCCCAAGTGATAGCTTGAAGCCACTGGTCAACAGTGGGACCAGCAGATCGTAGCCACAGCAGCAGTACACAGTACACCGCAAGTAGTATACATAACCCAGTGTTATGCTCACCTGATCTCTGCGAAGGTGTTGGGACATGGTTGTCGCCCTCCCAGGAATTAGATCGCCCCCATCCGGTCTTTCCCTCTGCGGATAAGCTGTGAGCGGTGGCAATTGGCGACAATGCTCCTGTTAATTATGGATGGTAAGCTCTCCATCCTGCAACGTCTGGCAGGGGTGCTTGTCGATGGGATCTAGTTCCTTCACTGATCCCTGGTAAGTAATAGTCGAGTCCAGCTGCGACTATGCTTCTCCTCTTGTCTCTTTCCCTTTCCGTTTTCTCTTTGTCTCTTCTCATTTCTTATTGCTCTCAATATTGCTGTTAATTCCTGAATAACGTTTTCTCTTCTGTTTTCTTCCCAATAGATGGAAATGCAGCTCAAAAGCAGCTGTGGGGGCGCTGAATGCGGCCAGGAAGAAGATGGTTGAAAACGCAATGTTCGACAACAGGTGAGTGATGGTATAAGGCAAAGCGCGAGGTTCGGTGGTAGCGTGACCTTAAACTGAATGTCTTTTAATGTCTTTTAAGTGTCTAACCTTGCCTTTTGTTTTAACTTGCAGGTGCTACTGTTGCTGACAAAGCGGATCGTGTCAGCAACCCCGAAGATTTCAGCATCCCAGAAGATATGAAGATGAGCTGCGGTGCCAGGATTAAGATGTCAGAGTTCCGGAAGGCTTGAAGATGAACTGCGGTATCAAGCAGAAGATGTCAGCGTTCCGGAAGATTTGGAGAAGAATGTCAGGATCAACGAAGACGCGCACAGGTGAGAGCAGGTTCCCCAGTTGATAAGTATGAAAGCTGGAAGCAGGATTTCCGAAGGTAAATTTAATCCCAGGCGGCGGTGAGCGTTACTCTGCGTGGAAGTGCAGAATAACGCTAAGCGTCTGCCTCAGGGATCAGAGCAGTTTATATAGCTGTGATCGTGGGCATGCCCACTAGGCCTGGCGTGCCTGCCACACCTTGCCCCTCCTAGAGAGTCAGCACGTGGAAGGCAACCCAATAGCCGCAGCAGCCACACCCAAGAGTACACGTGGGGCTGCTTTAGTGATGTTACGTCCAAAATAAAAGCATTCTTGTACCAAATAAATGTTCTTGCTTATTGTTATTTATGAGCCTGGCCCTATAATGTTTTTCGTTCTTGGCCCAATGACCATCACAGCACTCCCCCTCAAGGCCCCTCTCAAGGGTGGTCCTCCTCCCGGTCCTGGTTTGGTGTGATTATTGCAGTGGATCTGCCTGATTAAATATGGAGCATGGACGTGTTCATTGGGTTACCATGTTCAGTCTTGAGGTCCATAACCTTTCCAGTCTATAAGGTACTACAATTTGGACCGAACCACCTTGGAATCCAGGATGGATTTAACTTCATACTCCGGTTCCCCATCGAGTAATTCGGGCTCTGGTGCAGGGCTAATCCAATTATTTGGTTTCATTGATTTGAGGAGAGAGACATGAAATACTGGGTGAATCTTCATGTGCGATGGTAACTCTAATTTCATGGCGTCAGGATTGATTATGCTTTGATAGTATAGGGGCCCAAATATCTGGGGATGAAGGCCCTTGGTCCTTTCAACGGTATGTATCTGGATGCTAACCAGACTTTATCCCCAATCTGGTAATCGGGAGCTTCTTTTCGGTGCCGATCAGCAAACAGTTTTTGTCTTTCTTTGGCGTTAGTCAAATATTCTGTTGCTTCCTCAAGAACCTGAGTGATGGTTTTATGCAAGGTTTTAGTTGCTGGCATTTCCAAAGTATCAGGTGGATCAAATACTGATGTCCGCGGATGTCTTCTGTGCACAGTATAGAATGGAGTTTTCCTAGTATTCGTGTGAACAGAGTTGTTGTATGCATACTCGGCTACCCAGAGTATGTTTTTCCAGGTGTCCTCAGAGTGCTGTAACATACACCGTAAAATACTGCTGTACCGTCTGATTAGTTTGTTCGGGTTGCCCATCCATTTGGGGGTTATGGCTTGTGGACAACTGGAGGTCAGTTTTGGCCATTGTACAACACCGTCTCCAAAAGGCGGAAACAAATTGAGTTCCACGATCCGATATTAATATTGATGGAAATCCATGCAATCGGACAATTTGTTCTAAAAACACAGTAGCGAGAGTCGATGCAATTGGGAGTCCCTTCAGAGGGATGAAACGGGCCATTTTGGAGAATAAATCCACAATGACTAAGATGGTGTTGTAACCATTGCAGGGAGGAAGATCCGTGATAAAGTCCATTGACAGAGTATGCCAAGGTGCTGGTGGTACCATCAAGGGATGTAGTAAGCCAACAGGGATTTGTTTCTGAGACTTGTGTTGTGCGCAGACACCACAGGTTGCAATAAAATGGGCAATGTCTTTTCTCCAAGTTGGCCACTAGTAGTTTTGCTTTATCTTAGCCTGAGTTTTGGCTATTCCTGGATGTCCTTCCACTAATAAATCATGATAGTTTGTGATGATTTGATTTTGCACTTTCTTGTCCTGGATATATAAGCGTCCTTGAAAATATGGTAGATTGTTTTTGATGGTGCACTGGTCTCCCTTTAAAAGCCATTCCTGTTGTGTTGACTGATTCATCTGGGATTGCAAACTCATTTTTAAGTCATCTACACACGTGGTGGTGGCGATCTTGGTTTGGATTCGTTCTTCGGGAAAGATGGCCACAGGATCTGATGTTGTAAAAGCCCATTTTTCTCCACTCATGCTTGATAGTGCATCTGCCTTTCCATTCCATACTCCATGTCTATAGGTGATAATAACGTTGTATTCTGCGAAAAAGAGAGCCCAATGAAGTTGACGCAACCATTGTGCTTTGGCGGTCTTCAAGTTTTGTAAGTTCCAGTGGTCCGTGATGACGGTGACCGTGTGTCTTGCCCCAAGAAGATAATGGGCCTCATTCCGAGTACGGCGCTAACCAATGGCGCTATTAACGCCTTGGTTTACGCCGTACCCGGACCGGCAGCGCCTTGGTGGATGGCGGAATTACCGCCCCATTCCAAGGTTGGCGGGGCGGTAATTCCCCATTCACCAAGGCTCTTCCCCATTCCCAAATGAGCCCCCATAGGGCTCAATGGGAATGGGGAAGATGCAAATAACGGTGACCGTTCATTACGGTCACCGTTATTGGCTTGGAGGCCCCTTTGCGCCCTCGACTTTAACACCTGCTCAAAGCAGGCGTTAAGGGCGAGGGCGCAAAGGGAACTCGGAGTATGGCGGTAAGGGATCACCGCCACCGGTCTCGTTACCGGTGGCCGCTATCCCTTACCGCCATACTCGGAATGAGGCCCAATGTCTCCATGCTTTGAATGCTGCTTTAATCGACAGTAATTCCTTATCCGTGATTGCGTAGTTCAGTTCGGGAGCAGAGAACTTGTGGGACCAGAATGCGACAGGATGTAAGTGTCCTGTTTCCGGGTCCCACTGGGACAATACCACTCCTTTTGCTCAGTTTCAAGCATCTGTTTCAACCACGTATGGCAGGTCTGTTTGCGGTTGTCAAAGAACTGGTGCTGTGGTAAATGCTGGTTTCAGCTTCCGAAAGGCTTCTTCAGCTTCTGTGGACCAATGGAATGGAATTTCTTGTTCTTTCTCAGCAGGGAAGTAATTGGGTGTATGATTTGTGAGAACCCAGGTATAAATCGGTGATAGAAATGAGCATATCCGAGCTCACTTTGTACTCCTTTTGTGGATGTTGGTGAAGGCCATTGGAGGATTGCATCCACCTTTCGCGTGTCCATATGTACGCTCTGTGGTGTGAGCATGAAATCGAGAAATTCGACCTCGGTCACATGAAAGAAACATTTTTCCAGCTTGGCATACAACTGGTGTTGTTGAAGCTTCTCTAGAACTGCCCGGACATGACCAACATGTTCTTCCTTGGAATTTGAGTAGAAGAGAGTGTCATCTATGTAGACAAGTGCGCAAACGTCCAATAGTTCACAGAGCATGTCATTCATAAAGAATTGGAATGCTGCGGGGGTGTTACATAACCCGAAGGGCATGACCTGGTATTCGAAGAGGCCATATTTCGTGCGAAAGGCTGTCTTCCACTCGTCTCCTTTTTTGACTGTCACAGGATGGTAGACCCCTCGTAAATCCAGCGTTGTGTAAATCTGAGCATGTTTCACCTGATCCAGGAGTTATGGTATAAGTGTTAAGGGGTATCAGTTTTTTACTGTGATCTGATTGATTGCTCTTTAGTCAATACAGGTTCATAAGTCCCCCTCCTTTTTAGGCACGAAGAAGAGGGGCGATGAAGCAGGGGACTTGGATGGACGGATAAAACCGTTTGCCAGATACTGGTCCAGGTAAATTCTAAGATGTTGGTTTCCCAGCTCTGTTAGAGCGTAAATCCGGCTGCAGGGAATCTGGGCGCTGGGTACGAGGTCTATTTGGCAATCGTAGGGTCTGTGCAGGGGCAACATGTTGGCGTGCTCTTTTTTGAAGACATCCAGGTAATCCAGGTACTCAAGTGATAAAGAGCCAGTGAGGCCCAGCATGATTCCTTTCTTTGGTTTCAGGTTGACGACATCTTTGTTGTAACAGGTGTCGGCACAATCTTGAGGAAAGATCAGAACTCATTTTCGCCAGTCGATCCTAGGATTATGGGTCACCAGCCAAGGCATTCCCAATATCATCTGGAACTGAGGAGCACCGATGAGATCGAAGGTAATGTCCTCTTGATGCCCGTCCTGCAACAGAAGCTTGACTTTCTCAGTGTATTGTGTCACCGGGCCGGATGATAGCTGAGAACCATCCACTGCAGTGACGTTTTCCAATTTCTGCTTTTGTTGGAGAGGAAGGCCTTTTTGAATAGCCAGATCTTGGTCAATGTAGTTACCCAGAGCTCCAC
This sequence comes from Ambystoma mexicanum, assembly GCF_040938575.1. Lineage (NCBI taxonomy): Eukaryota > Metazoa > Chordata > Amphibia > Caudata > Ambystomatidae > Ambystoma > Ambystoma mexicanum. Next base: position 1,178,243,954 of record NC_090923.1, read on the forward strand.
TGTCAATGTACGCCTCCAAGGCATGTATCTTTGATGGTTGCTTGTGATTCACCAAAAGTTCCAGAAGGACTCGATGTGAGGTCTGCACGGATTTCTTTTTCTCGCTCGACAAGTGGACCCTACGCTTGCCGGGCATTGGAGTTTCCCGAGTCCTGTACTTCTTCTTCGTTGTTTTTGTCCTTTGCTCCAACTATGTTCTTGGGTGGTTTTACCGGGCATTCACGGAGGAAGTGACCTGCTTTACCACAATATAAGCAGAGCCTTCTTTTCTCTTTTTCCAACTTGGTCAGAGGACTTCGTAAACCACCGATTTTCATTGGTTCCGACTGTTCGTGTGTTTGGTCTGGTTCTCGCGAGGTTGCACATAAACTGACCTTCCCTCTGTTCTGGGTAGATCCATTTTCCTATTCTGCAACCTATGATCGAGTTGCACTGTCAGGTCTATGTAGTCCGCACACCCCTCAGGTGGGTTCACAACTTGAGCCAACACATCCTCAAGTTCTCCACGTCACCCACAATAAAAGAGCGTAGTTCTCTTTTCTTCTGGCCAGTTGGTCTGGGCTATGAGATTATTGAAGGTTGCAATGTAGATTAATAGATCTTGATTCCCCTGTCTGTGGGACAACAATTTGTTGTCCAGAGCTTGTCCTTGAGTATGTCGAGCAAACAATTTCTCCATCTCATGCTGAAAATCCCCAAAGTTCCGAAGCAAAGGATCATCTTGAATGACCAATGGTATTGACCAGTCCGCCGCGTTGCCTCCTAGATATGGGAGTACGAATGCAACTTTTGCTTGATCGTTAGGAAAGGCTCCTGGTCTGCATAAGAAATGAAGGCGACATTGGTTCATGAATATGGCAAACTTGTTTGGATCGCTGATGAAGCATTCAGGCCGGGCTAAAGGCACTGCTCCTGGAAGGACCACCTGAACCGGTGTTGATTGCTGTGGCGTAGAAGTATGGGCTATCCCCGGCAAGGGAACCTGCCCTTCTTGTGCCTGTAGCACCTGTCATGCCAAGTCGTCGGTTCTTTCTCGAGTTACAATAAGATCCCTCCTTAATGCACTGGTTTCCTGCCTTGAAGCATGTACTTCAGCCCGTAATTCCCCTAGTAATTGGGCCAACTGGTCTGTCTCTGAAGTTTCCATAATGCCCAGGCAGAGAGTCATAGAGGTTTTGTGTTCTGTTACGCTCACCTGGTCTCTGCGGAGGTGTTGGGGCACTGTTGCAGCCCTCGCAGGAGTTAGATCACTCCCATCCGGTCTTTCCCTCTACAGATAAGCTGTGAGCGGCGGCAATTGGTGACAATGCTCCTGTTAATTATTGATGGTAAGCTCTCCATCCTGCTACTTCTGGCAGGGGCGCTTGTTGATGGGATCTGGTTCCTTCACTGATCCCTGGTAAGTAATAGTCCAGTCCAGCTGCGAATATGCTTTTCCTCTTGTCGCTTTCCCTTTCCGTTTTCTCTTTGCTTCTTCTCGTTTTCTGTCTTGGTATTATTGCTCTCAATATTGCTGTTAATTCCTGAATAACATTTTCTCTTCTGTTTTCTTCCCGATAGATGGAAATGCGATTCAAAAGCAGCTGTGGGGGTGTGGAACGCGACCAGGAAGAAGATGGTTGAAACAGGTGAGTGATGGTTTAAGGCAAAGTGCGAGGTTCGGTGGTAGCGCAACCTTAAACTGAATGTCTTCTTTTAAGTGTCTAACCTTGCCTTTCGTTTTAACTTGCAGGTGCTGCTGTCACTGACGAAGCGCTTCGTGTTGCATTGCCAAGATGAAGATTTCAGCGTCCCAGAAGATTTGAAGATGAGCTGCGGTGCTAGGATGAAGATGTCAGCGTTCCGGAAGGCTTGAAGATGAACTGCAGTATCAAGAAGAAGATGTCAGTGTTCCGGAAGATTTGGAGAAGAATGTCAGGATCAACGAAGACATGCACAGGTGAGAGCAGGTTCCCCAGTTGGTAAGTATGAAAGTTGGAAGCAGGATTTCCGAAGGTAAGTTTAATCCCAGGCGGTGGTGAGCGTTATGCTGCATGGAAGTGCAGAATAACGCAAAGCGTCTGCCTCAGGGATCGGAGCAGCTTATATAGCTGCGATCCTGGGCATGGCTACTAGGCCTGGCTTGCCTGCCACACCCTGCCGCTCCTAGAGAGGCAGCATGTGCAAGGCAACCCAATAGCAGCAGCAGCCACACCCAAGAGTACACGTGGGGCTGCTTTAGTGATGGAAGTTACCATGTTAAATGCACCTTGCACCCAAATGAGGTGTTATGTCCAAAATAAAAGCATTCTTGTCCCAAATAAATGTTCTTGCTTATTGTTATTCATGAGCCTGGCGCCAAAGGCGCCAGGACTGTGTCCATCCGGGGCCCCTGTGTATGTGGCCCTTTAATGTTTGCGTTCTTGGCCCGATGACTATGACAACCGGCCAGTTTTCTATATTTGAAATGGAGTGCCGTAAATTTGTGAAACAGTGATATCTGTCAACGAAAACAGTTCGGACTTAGCGCAATCACCTACCTTGCTCCAGGGGGTGTGTCAGGGGAAAGACTTGGTAAGGGCTGATGAGGGCTTGTAAGCCCTGCCCCATTTCTCTAGGTATTGTTGCAGCATTTCAACCTGGACCATGTACTGGTCCTTGGGGAACCCCTATCCCCCCAAATATCCCTGGTGGCATAGTGCGTCATTATTGCTGGTATGGAGGCTTTTATTTATAATTAATGTAGATTCCGTGGTGGGTTACTGGAGGTTTCCATTAGGCCATTTTAAAGGCCTTTATTTATTTGTAAACCCATGTTGGTTTCGTGGGATTTATTAGGGCTTTGGTCCATAAAAATGTATCCCTGGTGGGTTAGTGGTTTGCTTTACCCGCTCGCTTCCCGGCGGTGTCCGTTGTGGTTGCACTCTCCTCAGTGGTTGTCAAAAACAGATGCTCCGTGCTGCAGAAACTCAAATTGCCTGGGAATGAGTGCTCGACGGTCCTGCTGGGAGGACTCCATACCGGGAGCGGCTACACCGGAGCCCTGCTGGGGGCTAAACCTACAGGTGCACGGACACCTTGGCCCATTGCTGTGACTCACGGCCGCTTTGGTAACGGCACACTCGCCTGTGATACTGTTACCACTGAGTGTGCAGCCTCACGCCGAGTCGAGGTCCTGCGTGGAGTGCGCTGCACTCACCTGCATTGACCCCTGGCTAGGAACCATGAACAAGGAGCATATCCATGGCTCCACCATTGAGAGAGCACACAGATCACTGGCCCATCACTCACCTCCAGGTGCCCCCCTGCCCAGTCATCGCACGTATGCTTAACCTCCAGGACCGAGAGGCTATACTTAAATTCTCCAGAGATGGAGGCACAATCACGTGAGGATCGTTGCACTTAGCTATATATCCAGATTATACCCCACTGGTGCAGAAGAAGAGCTGTTTGCCCCAACTAAAGAGAGGCTCCGGAGGCTGGGGCTCAAATATATGCTAATATACCCAGCAAAGCTTAAGGTGCTATATAATGGTAAATCATTATTCCTTGAACACCGTAATGAGGCCAATCAGTGGATGGATGAATGTGGCATGGGGTATAGGCCGGAGAAGAACTGAGTGGAGCCAAGGGCAGTTGAATGACTCAGGGGGTTGTTGTCCAGACTGGCACAGACCACACCTGAAACTGGCACTTTAACCGAACCCATGATCATATGCTAACACATTATGGATGTTCGCTGCTGTATTGGAGCCGTCCATGAGGACTCATTTTTTTAACTTGATACGTTCAGATATGACTCAAGCAGCCCATGACCCTGGGGCGAATGTGCCATTGTGGGAACCTGCTAGGACAGCCTCCCCTATACCCGTGCACCCCTGTAGCATCGCTGTTTCTGGGGCCGGGACAGCTTGAACGGAATTATGCCATTGAGCCACCTGTTTCTAATGGTTGTTCTGGTTTGCTTTGGTTTGGGTTGACCTTGGTTGGTTTTGGGCAATGTTGTGGTGAGGATGACTGTATATGGGCAGTAGCAGTGGATATGGGTGAGGGATGAGAGAGGGGTGAAGTTGAAGATAGTGTCATGATACAACGTTTCAGTCCCTTTTGGACTAAGTGGTCCATAATACACTGCTACATTCCTTCCAAAGTGAGTCCAACATGGCCGATGCTAGCGCACCGCTACCGCTCTAGTGTTTCCAGGAGTTCTCCAGTTCCTTGAAAAGAGACACGCCCCCGCAGCGCTGCGCGTCTCAACGCTAACTTTCCGAACTTCGGCAAGTGTGGTCGTACCTTTCCCCTTGTGCTTAACAGCACCTTCTCCCTTCCAGGTACTCCCTTCGCTTATTTACTAGTGCTCCTCCTCCCCGGGCCTTGCCGCCCGTAGCACTTACTCTTTTACCGCCTTTAGTACATGTCCTGGTTCCTTCCTGGCTTCCCTCCTCCCGAGTCTCTACAAATTCTTCCTCATCCTTCCTGGAGTTGAACGCATACTCACCACGGTCGGAATTCACCTGCACGCTGGCGACGGAGGACACGCGACCGTGTCTTTACAAAACCCGAGCTGTCCGGAAGAAGAAAAAACCCCAGACCAAGACTTCATAAGATAAACAGGTGAGATTCCAGGCAAAGGCCCTCATTCCGAGTAGGGCGGTAAGGGATACCGGGCACCGGTAAGGAGAACGGTGCGGTAATCCCTTACCGCCATACTCCGAGGTCCCTTAGCGAGTCCCTTCCTTAACGCCTGGTCTGACCAGGTGTTATGGACGGGACCCGTTAAGGGACCAGGGCGCAAATAACGGGCTTGGCATACACCGGCCCGTTATTTGCACCCTCCCCATTCCCATTGAGCCCTATTGGGGCTCAAATGAAAATGGGGAATGGTTTGGTGAATGGGGATTTACCGGTCCCGCCAAAGGTCTGACTAGACTGGTAAGTCCCCATTTCACCAAGCTGGACACGGTACCGTTATTGGTGGAAGTCATGGCGCAAATAGCGCCATGACTACCACCAACCTCGGAATGAGGGCCCCAGTGTGACAGATAGGTATAGGTATGGACGCATTGACAGGGCAAGGTAAAGGCCGGACGCTGTCAATCTCGGTGAAGCAGGGGGAGCCAGGTTGGAAGACCGATCTCTGTTTCCCTCTTGACATAGGGTGATGACAACGCTTAGGATAGTGTCTTTGAATGTCCGTGGAATGTCCTCCATCTTGATGTGACTCCGGATTGCCTCCTATTTACGAAGAAAACGGATTTCTATAGCCCTACTACAGTAAACGCACTTGACGGGAGACAATATTACAAAAATGGTTTCCAAATTAGGGGCGCAGGGGGGGAATTATGGCTCACAGTATTCAAAATATGCTAGAGGTGTTATGGTGTAGGTGGCTGGTTCGGTACCGTTTAAATTGGTCAAGGTGGAAGCTGATGATCCGGGCACATTGATGATTGTACGGGATTTAGTGGAGAATAGAGAGATTTGTATTGTGAACTCATATGCGCCTAACCAAGACACCTCTGCACCTTTTCAGGGGTTCCGCATATCTGTCAGTCTGGCTGTTCTTTCTGAAGAATTTGGGATAAACCTGTGATAATATCCGATCAAACCTAGGAATGCCCTAAGATCTCTCTTGGTCTTGGGTGTGGGAGCATCTAGGACGGCTTTCACTTTTTCTTGCTGGGGCTGTACACTACCATTCCCTACAAAGAAGCCTAGGTATTTCACTGGTCACTGAGCCAGCTTACGTTTTGTTGGGTTGGCAGTTAAGCCGGTTTCTCAGAGGGTTTTCATAATAGTGGAAAGATGGAAAAGATGGTCTTCCCAGGTTTTACTATAAATGACTATGTCGTGAATATAGGCCCCACAGAAATCATAATAAGGCTGTAATATCCTGTCCATGAGTCATTGGAAAGTCACTGGGGCCCCATGTAACCCAAAAGGAAGGACTTTGAATTGGAATAGCCTATTGCCAATGAGAAAGCTGTTTTTTCCCTTATCAGATCTCTGCACAGGGACCTGCCAATATCCTTTGGTTAAATCTAGGGTTGATAAGAATGGGGCTTTCTATCAAAACATCGATACATGGCATAGGATAGGCATCGAAGACGGAGATGGGATTGACTTGCCTAAAATTTATGCAAAACGTCCAAGAGTGATCAGGTTTAATCACCAACACAATAGAGGAGGACCATGGGCTTGAGGAGGTGTCATGACTCGATGGTGCTTGCCCCTTCTGGAGATAGTGGTCAACACAACACCATCTTGCGGCGTCCATTTTTCCTTCCAACATGGTAACCATGTCTTTCCAGCCGCACCAGCGGTCGAGTTTCCGGGATCCTGCCTTCGTTACGGCAGATAAGCACCGGACTCAAACTCTGCGGTGCGTCCAACGCTCAACTCTAAGCTCAGCGCCTTGTTGTTTCCTTGTATTCCATACCCTTGTTTAGGCAGCCTTTCTCCTTCCTGTCCCCTTCCTGCTTGCTGCCCCTTTCCCCTTCTCTCTTCCTGGCTCCTTGCGCACTGTTAGCACGCTTCTTGGACTCCTCCTTCCTGGTAATTCGTCCCTGGTCCTTCCAGGATTTCCTCCGGGACTGACACCGTTCAGACTTCTAAATGGATGGTACCCTCCGGTGCCTGTCAATCCAGCCCTGGCTGGCAGGGTGGCATCTGGAGACACGCGCCCTTATCTCAGAGACACTCGCACCAAGAAAAAGGACCAGCCTCCCACGACTAAGAAGAAAAACTCCAAGTGGAAACAGGTGAGCCCGGGGCAAACGTATGACAGTTTGAGACGCCTACAGACTGACATTGATCCCAGAATGGGGGCTACTATACAGGATCTCGTGCGTGGAATGCAGGAATTATCCACTGAGGTTCAAAACCTCAAGGAAGAGAACGCAGCCCTAAAACAGTTAGTCCTGTTCAGAGATTCAGCCCTACAGGAAAGTGTTCCTACAGGTGGCGTGGTTGAGAAGTATGACGGGAACCCCAAGACTCTGCGCCCCTTCCTTGATTCCTGTTTGGTCCATTTTACCTTCAAGCCCTATTATTTTTCTACCCCTTGGGCTAAAGTAGGTTTTGTTATTGCTCACCTCTCAGGAAACACCCTTGCTTGGGCCACACCTTTGGTGTCTGCCGAAGATCCACTCCTGAATGATTATAATGGATTCATCACTGCCTTTAAAACAATGTTTGATCGCCCAGATTAGGTTCATTCAGCCCAGAAAAAACTCCTGGAATTTTAATAAGGTAGCCAGGACATGCTAACCTATGTTCCTCGATTTAAACAATTGGCCAAAGAAGCAGATTGGAGTACAGAAGCTTGTTTCACCCTGTTTCGCTGAGGCTTAAATGAAGAAGTCAAAATGAGCTGGCTAGGGTAGCTCGCCCAAGTTCCTTCCAGGCTCTATTGGACCTCACACTTCAGATAGACTTCTGAATCCAAGAAAGAAAGGCAGAGAAGAAGAAAACACACAGCCCTTGCCAGAAATCAACTCCAAGTGCAAACAGGTGAACCCGGGGCGAACTTATGACAGGAGGGCTCAATGATATTTGCTTTAACATTTGTTTTACCTTGTCAGTCACTACCTGCTTTCGTGCTTCTGGGAGTCTGTATGGCTTCAAATGGACCACTTTCCCCTTTGGAGTTCTGATATAGCGGTGCGTACCATGTACTCTCCCTGGTTTCTCACAAAATACATTGGGTATGCAGTAATAAGGCCGTTCAAATTCCTTTGTTAATCTTTAGGTAGTTCTTGGGAAATACATTCTAAGTTGTCAATCTCCTCGAGTACCAAACAAGATAGTATAGATGAGGTAGTAGCGGAAGGATTTTCTTTCTACGTGGTAAAGGTGGGCCTTCTGCCTTCTTTTGGGTTGGGCAATTTTGTAGGTTTAGGTTCCTATTTGCTATAGTACCTCATAGGGCCTGTGCCACTTTGAAACAAGTTTATTTTTAGAGGTAGGTAAAAGGACTAACTGTCACAGTCACACTTGAATGGAAAGGAGGAGAGATCGACACTCTCCTCCGAACCACGGAAGCCGAATGAACTCGACCCTCCCACCGTGGTTGGCACAGACGCCTGATATATAAAACAGGTCGCCACGTGGCAGCCAATGGGGGGAAGAGGGGTTAGGGAGAGGTTGTGGATAGAATGGGGGGTTTAGGAACACCGGAAAAAGGGTAAGGAACTCCTACTTTGGATGGGACAGGGGAAGCACCAGGAAAGAACCCTACGCTGTCTAGCATGTAACACTGTCCACAACTAACACCTACTTCCTTCCTAACTAGCACACCTTAATACGTGTACTAACCCTGGCTGGTTCAGAAGAAAACACATAAGCAAGCAAAAGCAACAGGATGAATACAAACATTAGGAAAACTTCCCATACTGATTAGACAAGACACATGGCCCTTCGGGCAGCAAAGCAACATATAACATAATGATGTCCCCCTCCACTAGTTTACTGCACCAGTGAAGATTAGTTGACTTGGTTAATGTAATTCCCATGTATCATATAGAGTCTTTTGTCCGTGACTATTTCATTGTACATAGGCACCCATGATTGATGCAGATTAACTATTGCTCGATACACCCTGGAATTTCCCAGCACAACATTCAAGAGCATTTGCCGTTACTTATCTTAAGTCTGGGAGCCCCTTGGGACTTCCCAGACAAAATGCGACCTGCTGTAAATCACTCCCGACAATGTAAGCAATGACTGTGCCTTTCCCCGTACTTATCTTTGGTCTGGGGAGCCCCACAGGACTTCCCAGACAATGACCGTAGAGCTGTGATCCTTATCTGCACTCTCCTGCTCCTTCCGAAATGCAGCCGTCTGCAGTTCATGAAGTTCTGATTTTCATCGCTCCTTTCCACACGCGGCCTGCCTGGCTCCACCGCTGAATCACAATAAGCCACACCTGCCTGCTGCCGTGGCCAGTTAATATGCTGTCCTTAATCCCAGACAGCTGGCCAAGCGCTCGCGTGTTGAACTACACGCAGACCCAGAGGATGTTGGGGATTGTAGTTACCAGTCCTATCCAGCTTAAGAGGCATGTTTTAACACTTCCCGTCTTTGCCAGTTCCGAATCCTGACATTACCTCCCCTTCCAGGGCTCCTCCCAGGACCCGGTTTACCCGGATGGCGTAAATTAAATTGTTTAACCAACCTGGGAGCATGGTAATCTCGTGCTGGTTCCCAAGAACAATCCTCAGGCCCGTAACCTTCCCACTGGATCAAATACCACAATTGTTGAGATCTTCTTCTGGAATCCACAATGCGCTTTACTTCGTATTCCGTTTTGCCCTTCTCTCACTATGGCTGGAGGTTTTTTTGTTGTTGTTCCTGGAGCTGCGGGTTTAAGCAAAGACACATGGAACACCAGGTGTATAGGTAGAACCTTTGGGAAAACGCAATTTCATAGCTGTAGATGACAAACATGTAACAATTTCATAAGGTCCAATAAATCTAGGCATAAATGTACAAGATCCTACTATAGATAGATTTCTGGTTGATAACCAAACTCTGTCTCCTGCCTTATAGCTAGGACTCTCCTGTCTGTGTTTGTCAGCGTGTTTTTTATATATCTCCTTACCCTGTTCCAAATGCGTGCGCGCTTTCTGTCTGATCTTAAGAAGCAACTATTTACGGCCTTGTAATACTGGTACATTCTCTACTTCAGGTAAATATTCTGGTATCATGTTTTGCTCATGCCCATACAAACATTCATTTGGGGACATACCCAAGGAAGTGTGCAGCGTGTTGTTATAGGTAAACTCTGCCAACCATAATGCCTGCACCCAAGACTCTCGACCATCTCCTAAATATCCCTGCAAGTATTGTTCGAGTGTCTGATTTACTCTTTCTGTCTGACCATCAGTTTGAGGTTGATAACTGGTAGATAAGGCACAGTTGATTCCCAACATGCGATAGAAAGTGCGCCAAAACTTTGATGTAAACTGTGGTCCTCTGTCCGAGACAATACTCTTGGGCAACCCATGTAGTCTAACCACATGTTGAAGGAACAACTCTGCTAACTTGCCGGCTCCAGGTATTCCTTCACGAGGAATGAAATGAGTTTGCTTGGACAGAAAATCCACCACTACCCAGATGGTGTCAAACTGATTATCGGGTGGGAGGTCTGTAATAAAATCCATTGAAATGTGTGTCCATACTTTTTCAGGTGTGGGTAACGGTTGTAGTAACCCTCTCTTTTGTACATGATCTGCTTTGTTTCGCATGCAATTCTCACATTGTAATAGATATTTGCCCACATCCTGCCTCAAAGTAGGCTACCAAAAGTATTTTTCCAACATGGTTTGCATTTTCCTTTGACCAGCGTGTCCTGCTAATGGAGAATTATGACACCAATATAGGGCTTTTCCCTGTATTTCCTTAGTAGGTAAAAACAATCGATCTTGATGGTACGGCAACCACTGCTGCACCTTCCTTGCCCGATGACTGTCCTGCCACTTATGGATTTGCCGGGGTGGAAGAGCCTTCTTGACCTCATCAATTAGATTTTTTGTAGTAGTTCCAATAACTTTTTCTGGAGGAATAATGGCTCTTATTTCACTCCCCACACTCTCCAAATTTTGCTGCCTAGATAATGCGTCTGCCTTGCCATTATTCTTTCCTGGTCTGAATGTTACCACAAAATTTAATTCATTAAAGTATTGCGACCAGCGTAATTGCCTGGGACTAAGTTTATGAGAAGTCTTAAAGTATTGCAAGTTCTTGTGATTCGTTACCACCACCACCTGATGCTTCGCCCCCAATAGGTAATGCCTCCATTCTGAAAAGGCTGATCGAATAGCCAGCAACTCCTTTTCTGTTATAGACTAATTCTGTTCACACTGTGATCGTTTTCTAGAATAGAAGGCCACCGGGTGCCATACCCCTCCTTATTCTTCTGTGACAAAATAGCCCCTATCGCCAGATTACTAGCATCTGTCTCCACTTGAAAAGCTTCATTTGTGTATGGGTGTTTCAACACAGATGCAGTAGTAAAAGCGATCTTTAATTCCCAAAAAGCCCTTTCTGCTTCGGAACACCAAATGAATGGTGTTGCTTTTTTGAGGAGTCGAGTAATCGGCATTACTAGTGCTGAGAAATTACTAATAAAACTCTGATAGAAATTGTCAAATCCTAGAAATGATTGTATATCATTGATGCATTGTGGCGATGGCCAATCTGTCACAGCCTGTACTTTCTTGGCATCCATCACTACCCCCTCTGGAGTTAGTATAAGACCCAGAAACTCCACTTGTCTAGTGTGAAAAGCACATTTCTCCAGTTTGACACAAAGCTGTTACTCCTGCAGCCTCTGAAGCACTTCCCTCACATGTTGAACATGCTGTTCCAGTGAAACTGAATAAATCAAAATATCATCAATGCACACTATAACAAATACATAAATGAAGTCCCTCAAAACTTCTTGCATAAAGAATTGAAATGCCGCAGGAGCATTGCATAATCCAAACGGCATAACCAAGTATTTGAATAATCCAAACTTTGTCCGAAATGCCGTTTTCCACTCACCCCCCTCCTTTACTCTTATCAAGTGGTATGCTCCTCTTAAATCCAATTTAGTGTATATTTTTGCTGCCCGCACCTCTTCCAGTAATACTGAAATTAGAGGCAATGGAAACCTATTCTTAATGGTTAACTTATTTAATGTGTGATAGTCAATACAGGTGCATAATGTTCCCTCTTTTTTTGGGACAAAAAACAAAGGAGAAGAGACTGGGGACGTGGAATGTCTAATGAACCCCTTCTCTAACATTTCATCCAGATACTCTCTTAAATGTTTATTTTCCGTCTCTGTAAGGGCATAGATTCTACTGCAAGGCAGCTTTGCCCCAGCCTCCAGTTCAATGACACAATCATAAGGTCGATGGGGAGGTAGTTGTTCTGCCCCACCTTTGTCAAATACCTTGGTGAACTCTCATTATTGCGGGGGGATTCCTGATTCCACGGCACCCACCCATTGCTCCCGGCTTTCCTGTTTAACCAACCAAGCAGTGGGTCCCACTTCTGGTACCATGTGTTCTTTACACCTCTGTTCATCAAACTCTACTGTCTGCTTTTCCCAATCAATCCTTGGATTGTGTTGCACTAACCAAGGCATTCCCAAAATCAAACCAAACTGTGGTGCGGCTATCAAATCAAAAGTAATGTCTTCACTATGACCAGATGAAAATGTCATCCGCAACTTTTGTGTTTGTTGTCTTATAGGTCCTGACACTAAAGGAGATCCATCCACTGACTGCACCCCTTCCACTCTTTGTTTGTCTTGTAACGGGAGACCCAAATGCTTGGCCAATGTAACGTCTACAAAATTACCTGTGTCTCCTGAGTCTATCATAGCCAGTACTGTCTGCTTGGATATTGCCCAACATAATGTCACTAATATGTACAAGTGAGATGTCTTACTCCCAACTGTATTTGCCACCAATTTGGGGAACTTTAATTCCTTCGGGCCTGTCACCTGAGTTCCCCCTAAGGTCGGCCCAACTCTTTTCCCGCCTCTTTGTGCTCCGTTTCTCTCCTATCTGCCTCTGTGGAGTATTAGGACAAGTGCGTATAAAATGGCCTGCCTTTCCATAGTACAGACACAACTTGTTAAGCTTCCGCTGTTCCTTTACTGCCTCTGATAATGGTCCTCTTACACTACCAATTTGCATTGGTTCTACCTCACTACTCCTTCCTACCCTACTCCTATCTAATCTCACAAACGGCACAGCTTCTGATTTCTTTTTATCTCCTTTTCTCTCATTCATCCGATGATCCAGCCTAAGAGCCAGATCTATCATGGCCGTACAGGTACTTGGTTGCGGCTCTACTTGCGCAATTGCATCTTTCAGTTCTTCCCGTAACCCTTGGTAAAACAATACCGTCTGTTTTGCCACTGGACATTCTGTTTCAATCACTAATCTATTAAACTGTGTCACATATGTTACCAAATCTCGGGACCCCTGTCTTAAACCTAACAACTCTTTGTCTTGTGCCAGTGAGACTTCCCATCTATCAAACAGTCTGCCAAATTCTGATAAGAAATTATCCCAATTATATAACAAAAGATCATCTTTCTTTACCAGAGGCATTGCCCATGCTGCGGCATCGCCTGTCAAATATGATATTACAAAGGCAGTTCTGGCTTGGATAGTTTCAAATGCCGCAGGCTTGCACAAAAAATGAAGTCTACATTGGGTAAGAAAGATCATATATTTTCTAGGATCCCCTGAAAAACGTTCTGGTGCTGCCAGGGGTACGCTACAAGGATGTTGCACAATGACAGTGGGATTTCTGCTAGTGCAGGTGCCCCCAGTATTGGATGTATTAGGACCCTCTAACGGTGTACCTTGTGCTACCAAGCCTTGTACCTGGGCTTTCAGAGTAGTAGATTCCTGCCGAGCATGTGCTAATTCCATTTGGATATCTTGTAATGCCTTTAGAACGTCGGCTAAAGGTGGAGGTGTTGTGTCCATTTGGCTTGGGTGGTTGTGAGTATCCCAATATGGGGGTGGTTTATTATGTCACAATCACACTTGAATGGAAAGGAGGAGAGATCGACACTCTCCCCCGTACCACGGAAGCCGAATGAACTCGACCCTCCCACCGTGGTTGGCACAGATGCCTGATATATAAAACAGGTTGCCATGTGGCAGCCAATGGGCGGAAGAGGGGTTAGGGAGAGGTTGTGGATAGGATGGGGGGTTTAGGAACACCGGAAAAAGGGTAAGGAACTCCTACTTTGTATGGGGCAGGGGAAGCACCAGGAAAGAACCCTACGCTGTCTAGCATGTAACACTGTCCACAACTAACACCTACTTCCTTCCTAACTAGCACACCTTAATACGTGTACTAACCCTGGCTGGTTCACAAGAAAACACATAAGCAAGCAAAAGCAACAGGATGAAAACAAACATTGGAAAACTTCCCATACTGATTAGACAAGACACATGGCCCTTCGGGCAGCAAAGCAACATATAACATAATGATGTCCCCCTCCACTAGTTTACTAGACCAGTGAAGATTAGTTGACTTGGTTAACGTAATTCCCATGTATCATATGGAGCCTTTTGTCCATGACTATTTCATTGTGCATAGGCACCCATGATTGATGCAGATTAACTATTGCTCGATACACCCTGGAATTTCCCAGCACAACATTCAAGAGCATTCGCCGTTACTTATCTTAAGCCTGGGAGCCCCTTGGGACGTCCCAGACAAAATGCGACCTGCTGTAAATCACTCCCAACAATGTAAGTAATGACCGTGCCTTTCCCCGTACTTATCTTTGGTCTGGGGAGCCCCACGGGACTTCCCAGACAATGACCGTAGAGCTGTGATCCTTATCTGCACTCTCCTGCTCCTTCCGAAATGCGGCCGTCTGCAGTTCATGAAGTTCTGATTTTCATCGCTCCTTTCCGCACGCGGCCTGCCTGCCTCCACCGCTGAATCACAATAAGCCACACCTGCCTGCTGCCGTTGCCAGTTAATATGCTGTCCTTAATCCCAGACAGCTGGCTAAGCGCGCGCGTGTTGAACTACACGCAGACCGAGAGGATGTTGGGGATTGTAGTTACCAGTCCTATCCAGTTTAAGAGGCATGTTTAAACACTCCCCGTCTTTGCCAGCCCCGAATCCTGACAGTTACACTTTATGACCTACTGAAAATGACCTTAGATTTACCTTCTTGTCATAGGTAATTTTTGGTTGGTGTTGAGCTTTCTCCATATGAGTGTGGACTAGACTTCGGACGAGTTACATGTGCTCGTGCAATCGGGTAGCTGTCTGTGAAAGGGGTATTGGTGCCTCTTCTCTTTCTTCGCAGGTCTCCCTGATCATGTCTAAGACATCTCTTGATTCTCCGCCGTAGAGTAACTCAAAAGGGGAGAAACTGGTGGATGCCTGGGGGGTCTTTCTCACTGCAAACAAGGCCCAAGGTATCATAAAATCCCAATCTTTACCATCCTCGTCTACTAACTTTCTCAGAATCATTTTGAGGGTCTTATTAATTCTCTCCACCAATCCATCCATTTGGGGGTGGTAAACTGTGGTTCTTAAGCTGGTAATGCGTAGTAATTCCTTACCTTCACCCATGAGCTTACTCATGAAATTGGATCCCTGATCCGTTAGAATTTCCTTGGGGAAACCAACCCTAGAAAAGAATGGTAGCAGGTGTTTTAAAATTTGCTGGGTTGTGTTGTGACACATGGAGAAGGCTTCTGGGTACCGGGTAGCATAATCAAGGATTACGAAAGCATATGTATTGCCTAGTTTAGAAGTTTCCAACGGTCCAATAATGTCCATCCTGATTCTAGAGAAAGGAACTTCTATTATCAATAGTGGGTTTAGAGGGACATGTAGGGGAATATGTGAGCTGTTTTTTGGCATATCCCACATGTCTGAATGAAGTTCTTTATGTCAGCATGGATGCCCGGCCAATAAAATTTCCCACTGATGTGAG
The DNA here is from genome assembly GCF_040938575.1 of Ambystoma mexicanum. Taxonomy (NCBI): domain Eukaryota; kingdom Metazoa; phylum Chordata; class Amphibia; order Caudata; family Ambystomatidae; genus Ambystoma; species Ambystoma mexicanum. The sequence goes on from NC_090923.1 coordinate 1,178,259,414, forward strand.
CTTGGGTTTTAGATTGTCCCAAGTGTCCCCTGTCAAGTGCGAGTGTGCAATCTCTAAGACGATTTTACAATGGGTTTTGGGTATTACTAATTGAGTATTACTTAGGCCTTCCCTGGAAGGTTTCCTTCTATACAGTAATCCGTGTTTCAGGAAGAAAAAGGGACTTCCCTTTTCTTGTTCTTCTCTGTCAGAGAAGGATTCACTTGCAAGAAAGCCTCTGCGAGTACTGGATCATTTTGCTGGGCGAAGGCCAAGTCGGGAAGGATGGTAGGTTCATCTTCCCCTTTTGCTCCGGTGGTACGTGTATCATCGGCCTCTCCAAAGCCTAAGTTACCTCTCTCAGTTTCCACTGTTTCAGTTTCTCCCTCAAAACAGGGAAATAGAGCTTTCTCAAGAATTGCCTGTGCAATGTTGTCCCCAGGACATATTTCAAACGGGGTCTCACCATGGTTCTGTAAAATAACTTTTATGTCTCCCCGAAAATCTGGATCTATAACGCCTGCTAGGATAGCCAGACCAAATTTCCAGGTTAACCCAGACTTTGGGGGCAGTCTTATATAACAACCTACAGGAGGTATTAGAACTAAGCCAGTGGGAATCATCCCTTTTTTTCCCATGAGGGATAGTGGCCTCTCTGCTGCTAAATATATGATATCTATGGATTCTTTTGTGACGGTACAGGGGTCTGAGGCTCTGTGGCTAAGTTTTTGGAATTATAGGATCCCCAATTTGTCTCAATTGAGTCGTAGCCTACTGCTGACACCATAAGTAAGGGAGGCATCGTGTCACAAGTATGACACTGACACAAGCTACAAGTTGCAAAACCTTTTTTTATATTTTTGGGGTTTGGAAAAACTCTGAATTTGCCCTATAGCTATGATGGGAGTAGTCTCTACCATAAAATTATAAAGAAAACACAGTCCTAGTCAGTCTGTGTCAAATCAAAATTGCCTATACTAACAAATACTAATACCTGCTCTATCCCTTATACAGAAAGTGTGTAAAGGGGAATGTGTAGGCAAAGGAAAGTCCGTGCTATAACATACAGGATCAAGGTGGCTGAGTCAGCTCTCCTCCCCACATTGGACAGCCCGGAGTAAAGCAGCCCCCGTAAACAGGATGACACACTCTGGCTCAGGATATAAAAAAAAAGCAGTTCATAACATAGGTTGAGGCCCGCATGGCCTTCCACGTTAAAGTCACTCATTCCAGTTTTCCAAATGTTCTTTCACAGTTCAACAAAAGTTCACGTAGATCTCCCTCTGTTGGGCTCAGTCCCCGCAAGGCATGAACAGTTCACGCAGGTCTCCCTCTGTCGGACTCGGACCTCTCAACATAAAGTACCTGATTCCATGTAGATCTCCCTCAGCCGGGCTCGGACCTCGCAATCACAACACTAGGAGGGGTTCCCTTCCCCAAGCTTCATTCACATTCGTTAGGGGTTCCCTTCCCCTAACTAATTTCATGTCTCTGGTCTCCCTCAGTCAGGCTCGGACCTTTCACTGATGTCAAAGACTTTCGAGTGTGCAAGGTTTGTTCCATAGACCTCCGCAGAAGCACTTCAACTTTCACTTCAGCTCTCCCTTATGTTATTTGCCCAGGTGTCTCTTGCTCTTGTTAGTTCCATAACACAATCAGCAAAGGTAAAAGAGATCTTTCTCTTAAAGAAATCACCTTTTACCTTCCCCTTTTGACAGGATTAATCTTGACCATTGCGCATTCTAGAGTTTGTTCCTTTGCCGATTCATAACAAGACAACAAACATTTTGCGGAGACTTTTCAGTGGGCTACTTCCTTTCACCGGACCACTCCGCTACTCTGTATCACAGTTTTCTGTAATTTTAAAGTTTACTACTGGTTTCGCTTTCTTTGGCATCTCATCAGCATGCGTGCAACCTTCAATTGTGAGGTACACTATTGCGGATTCAATCTTTCCCTGACACAAACTGACTTTTCATGTCTTTCGCTAACTCACAGGGTTGTGAATTCTTTTCTTGTCTCTGAGGCTTTGATTCACGAGTCAAGGTTGATACCACAGACTTGGCCTCACCTCTCCAACTGTGTTGTTCACCCGGGAGGGTCGCTGGCGTTCTTGAAACACAATGCAGGCTTCTTCCTGGGATTTGACTTTCTCTGCATATTCTTCATGGTTTCCAAGGGACACCAACCTCCTGCACGGATCTTCAGGGTTTTCCTACCCTTCTCTCTGGTCCCTTGATAGGTCGTCCTGCTCCAGTGGGTTCGCCTTCGCCCCAGAAGATCCACTCCTTCTCGTCTCTCACCTTGCTCAGAGTGTGTCTCAATGTACCGCTTTTTATCCATCTGGGGGAGCTAATGGGTATCAGATTTATGTGATTACGGTCAAATGCCTGACTTTGCTGGCCTTATCAACGGGAAATGTCCAATGAGATATGCAAGTGTTCGTCTTTTTACTCTCAGTCTTCCTGTTCCTCAGCCCAGTGTTTATGTAGAAAGGATGGGGGAGGGGGGTTGGAACGTCAGAGAATCCTATAAAATAGGATGGAGTATGGGCACGGGAAAGGGGGATACCGCATCTTACCATCAGTTGCCCCACCCCCACTCCCTGAAGATCCCTCACCCAGGTGATCTTCCCGCTCTGGTCCACTGCCAGGGTCTGGATCCAAAGGCGATGACCGCGCCCTGGCCACCTAAGACAGATCTCCGAGGACTAGCAAATGAGACACCCTTTGGTTTCTCACAGGAGGCATCAGGAAAACTTTGACTTCTGAGTTAAATTGGCTGGAGGACAATATACAAGACATTGAAGGCAGAGATACTGCAGAGGGATCGAACGAAGAGGTCCTGTTGCCCGTGCGCATCAGATGCATGCAATCCTGGGAACGCCTTCGGAAATTTGATTATGGTGTATATATCTCCAGGATGCATGGAGAGGGGAACAAGACTGGTCGAATGCTAGCGTGTTTACACAAAAGCGAGACCGCTAGACACACAATTACCAAATTCTGCGATGAATGTCGAGATGCTTGGAGATCCCAGTCAGCCATTAATGATTTTTTTAGTAACTACTATCAGGGGCTTTATAGTGTAAGTAGCAGGTTGGATATTACTGAGGTTCATTACGCGTTGTCACACATTCATTAATCTGCCTAGGGTTACAATGGAGCAAGCAGCAGCACTAGGGGCACCCATAACTGAGGAGGAACTGCAGAGTGCCCTAATGTCACTGATTTCTGGTAAGACTCCGGGCAGAGACGGGCTGCCATCACAGGTGAAACTGGTTCCCTGCCCACTAGTATGTGCAAATCTACGATAGTGCCGATCCTTAAAACTGGGAAACCGCCCCATCTGTGCGATGCATACAGACCTGTATCAATGCTACATCAGGACGCTAAGATCCTAACAGCACTATTGGTAGGACGATTTAAAGACGTTATTGGGTCCATGATACAGTGCGACCTGACAGTCTTTGTACCAAATAGGAGCATGTCATTAAATCTGCATAGGCTTCAATAGGTCATCGACAGGTCCCAGACACACGATGCCCCCTATGCAGTGGTTTCCTTAGATGCCATCAAGGCCTTTGATTCTGTGTATTGGCAGTGTAAATATGCTACCCTAGAGGGCTTCGGGCTGGGTTCTCTAGTTGGGTAAAGTTGATTTAGCTGCGTCTAGGTTATGAACAGGCAACTATATATTGATGGCTTGGAGTATATGCAGAAGCACCAGACAGGGCTGCCCTCTGTCGCCAATGCTATATATACTTGCATTGGCGCCACTGGCAGTATACTTACATCGTGGCAGGCAGGGTACGAAAGCTCAACTTGTACGTTACTAGCCAGTCATTAAATCTGCATAGGCTTCAATAGGTCATAGACGTAAAAAATGACATAAAAATGTCACTTGCCACCTCAATTCTAACACAACATACGCACATCACATTGTGTACTACTCTCCGAGGGTCAATTATCACTAGCCAATGACTAGGGGGAGTGCAAACATGGTACCCTGGCGCCAGGCACACAATTGAAATCTGGTAGGACTGTCACAAGTTGATTACATGTTTTTTTTATATTGCCATAATGGCATTCCTTGTGATGCAAAGTGAAGCTTAGTCCTTGCATCAGGTTCAGACTTTACTCTGTTTATAGTGGAGCACAGAAGCCCAATGAATAGGTCTCTACCCCTTCTTTAATGACACTTTGGGGAGTGTACTATGGAAAGCTCTGTTCTTCAAAGTTGTCCCAGTCATGCCGGATACTCCCCTGCACCAATCTGACCCTTTTCGGCACGTGCATATCCTTCACTGTTCCTAGCACATTCTGGGCTCCCCATCCCATGATGCATCACAGGCACACCCATCTCACCCATGCATTTCACCAGAAGATTTACTGGTTAGCAATTTGGGAGCCACGTGCAGCAGGTGTGAGTTTGTGGCCCATGTCATTGACCCAAACCTTTTGCATGCCGTCAGACGTCAATGACACCCTGGCCTGAGCACCCTAGCTATGAACTGACAAGCCATGGGGTTGCTCAAAAAATACTTACTGTTGCAGAGGTTCTACTGTAATTCGGGGAGATTGTTGGTGTTACCTCGCTAAATCAGTATCTGGCATTTAACAAGGGGGTCAAAGAAGGTAAGAAAAAAAGAGGAAAATAGCAACATTTTCCTGCTGCCCCCTGAAAATTGAGGCAGGTCTCTACCTCCTGCCCCTGTCAAGGCTAAGCGTTTCAAAAGCATCAATGATGATGTTTTTGTAATGTTGGGGAGCATTGTATTGGAACCCTATAGTATTTGCATAGTGAAAGGACAAAGAATTTAAAAAAGTGTAACATGGTATGTTTTAATATGTTGCTGCAGCCAACTGCATGCGCACCACAACAAAGTCCTACAGCAGCTAGTCAATACTAGTCCAGAGGTCTGCACACCACAGAATACACCAGCAGCAACCTGTGGTGGTTTTCCAAGACCTGATCACCACAGAGGACATCATTAGCAGCCCAGCAACAGCCTGAAGCCTTGGCACCCCAGAGGACACCTGCATCGGAAGAAAATGATTGAAAAAAACAGATAGAGGTGACCAGAGCCTTAATTTGGGACATTGTTTAAGATCAACTCAGGTGACTAGAACTATATCAAGCTGTGGAAACCTTACGTTGACAACTAAAGCAGCTTGTATACAGTTTCTAGGAACCCGATTCTATGATTATATTGTAAGCCCCTTTCTTTTTTCTCTTAGGGGTAATGTTTTCGGAAGCGGAAGTGGTGCGCAAGCAGTGTTTTCGTTCTTATAGACTTGCCTATTGGAGAAAGCACGGTGCGTCCTGCAAGACCTGCTGACCCCTTAAGCAGTGGGAAGGAGGAGCTGCTGTGGCCTATTGTGGGCCGTCCTCAAACACCAACAAAAGCACCTCATCCACATAAGCGGAGTGGAAGTGGTGCACAAGTGGTGTTTTCGGTGTTACGGACTTGCCTGTTGGAGAAAGCACCATGCGTCCTGTAAGAGCTGCTGGTCCCTTAAGCAGCGGGAAGGAGGAGCTGTTGTGGCCTGCTGTGGGCCGTCCTCAAACAACAACAAAAGCAAAAGTGGTGCGCAAGTGGTGTTTCCAGTGTTACAGACTTGCCTGTTGGAGAAAGCACTGTGCGTCCTGTAAGAGCTGCTGGCCCCTTAAGCAGCAGGAAGGAGGAGCTGCTGTGGCCTGCTGTGGGCCGTCCTGAAACACCAACAAAGGCACCTTCCTCCATGTAAACGGAGCGGAAGTGGTGCACAAGTGGTGTTTTCAGTGTTTGCCGGTGGGAGCCGACATTTCTACAACTACCGTTATCAGCCTTCTTCTTCTTTTGACATCTAGAGGAGCTGCACAACCATGAGAAATTCGACGGGACCGCTACAGTCGGCAACAGAGAATTTGATGGGAATTCGAACAAGGTAGCAGGTAAGGCAGCAAATTAGTTAGCTTCCAACATTATCCCCCTCGCTGACTGGTAATGTGATACTTAGGCAATCGCGCTTGCCCTTTGGTGTAAGAGAGCCAAGGGAGTTGGTGGCGCTCCCGGGTCGGAAAAGAAAACGCCCTAGGAAACATGAACATGGCTGTAATGCAAGAGCCTGTAATGGACCAAACCCCACTGGGCGCTGCGATAGTGAGTCTGTCTGACTTGGCAAGCGAGACTCTGCGGCTCCAAGCTCAGAAGTGATAAGACCGGGAGCAGTGAAACCAGAGATTATTGAAGAAAACCAGCAATCAGAGAAATTTTAATTAGAGGGGTCATTAGGTGATTAAGGGAGGATCACCAGCTCTGAGCAGGATACTGGGGCAGAAGCCAGTCAAAATGAAAACTTAAAGGGAAGAGGGTAGGAGGGCAAAGAGGCTGGCTCAATTAATATTGAAGAAAAGACTGAGCCAGCATGTAAAGAACAAATCATAGAAGTTGACGATACCCTGCTCCACTTAGTCATCTTGACAGTCAAATCAATACGGAAGGTGACAGCAAATGGCCCAAATCCAGTAACGATTGCCCATAAAACTCAACGGAGTGACGTGGTCCCGATTGTGTGGAAAGACATGGCAATGACCTTATCACTGTCACAGACTGATGAAAAGGCCATGGAAAAACATGAGGGACAGGAGGCAACAACATAAAGCAGGGGATCTGGCAGTATATATTGGGAAGAGCTGGGGGATTTGGAGGATTTTGTGACCCCAATCAATTTGTGCGTAGAGAAGGAAGACCTGGCGAGAGAGGATGTGGCATGCCAAAATAAAAACTCTGATGAGAAAATAGAGAAAGAAGAAACCAGAATGGGTGGGGTAATGGGAGATACTACTGTAGACTGCAACCTTGACACAATGGTAGGCACTGGAAGTCACGAACCATCTCTTACCAGAATAAAGGATCAAACCCCAAAATTGATCAAAGACCCTTTAACAGATAAGTTAAGCAATTTGGCACTGGCTGACAAACTTAAACATGATATCACAGCCTTGACCGGGAGAATAGCGAGGGAAAAACTGAAGAGCATCTCATTTATTAAAGAGAAGATGGCGGCGCTGGATGCCAAGGGGAACTTCCTGCAACTAACTGGAGAGAGAAATAGGGGGGATAGTGCCGGGGACAGAGGGATAGCCACCCACCCCATTATTGAGCCACTCTCAAATAATGCAGAAGGAGAAAGGAAAAATGCCTATGGATCCTAAACCCTCGCCAAGGAAAACAATGAAGGACAAAGAAAGAAGGGAAAGAGTGGATGACTTGGCACATATGCAAAATACAATTATGGCAGCTTTGAATATTACAATTGCACCGTTTTTAAAATTGTTTGAAAGCATAAACAAATCCCTTCAAGATGCCCTAACGATAAACCCAAAGACTAAGGATCAGTTAATTGAAATAGAAGCCTTTATGGAAGAATTGAACAAAGATTAGACAAGGAAACTGAGCTGACATGCATATGGCAAAATCGTTTAAATGACTTAGCGAGAAGAGAGACAGGTGATAAAGCAGTACTAATGGAGGCAGTCCTGGAGGATTGCAAGTGGATGAGGAAAGTATAGAAAACGAGAGAAGACCAAATATCCCAAGAAAGGAGTGGGAAATCCCCACTTATAACCATTGGTAGAGAGAAAGAAACATCAAAACGGAAAAAGGATACCAGTGTTGATGTGATTGGAAATGAAACCATCAATGGGAGGACGGAAACCATCTTACCAGACAGGATAAAAGATAAGCAGAATTTAAACAATAATAAAGTGAACAAAGGGGCTGCAAAGGAGCAAGAGAAGTTCAATCCTATCTTGAGCCAAACCACTGAAGAGAGGAGTCAATCAAGCTTCCCAATCTTCCAAGGAATAAACCAGGTGGTGAATTTGGCGAGGAAAGATGAGGAAAAATCTGACCGACTTCAGAGGGGGAATAAGAATGAAAATAAATCAAAGAATTTGAAAAAAAACAGCTAAACGTAAAATAAATGGATCCAGAGCTTTTTTAAGGAATATAAGAACACCTTCAAGACTACAGATAACACAATGTGTAAAGAAGTCATGTAGAGAACTGGCCATTACATCAGACATTGAAAAAATACAAATAATTGATGATTCCAACATGTCAAATAAAGAGTTTGAAAAAGATGAACCGGTGGAGCTAGATTCAGAAGGCTGCCTGAGTGATTTAGTGGAGATGATAGAGAAAAATAAGGAGGATGATGACTGGGAAAACCTTAGTGACTCTGAATGCGAGGAACATGAAAGACAGGTGCAAAGTTTGCCGGAGGAGGTATATAGAGTGAAGTCATCTGTGAAGTCAAATATGAAGGAAAGTAAGGAAGTAAAGAAGGTAGATTACAATGTGAAGGATAAAAGCACAGGGTGTCTGGGAAGTGATGGACAAAATGATCCACATGGTTTTAAAACAATGGAAGAGAAAAGAAAATATTTCTTGAGAGAGTAGAAATACAAATGAAATGGGAAAGACAAGACAGATAAAACCAGAGAAAAAAGAGAGTCAACAAGATCTAACTCACGTCCAAGAAGGAGCCTCTGAGACTAAAAAAAACCTCTACTGAACAGAGAAGGAGTGATGAATCTCTTCAAGCAGATCCTTGCATTGCGCTTTGTTTCATCAGATGACATCCTAATTGTAGAATTTGTGAATGAGAAGAGAATGGATTGGGTGACCTTGCATCTGAAATCGAGAATAATCATGGAGGCATTAATGGAGGTGAGTGACAAAATCGCTACACTGGGCTATGATATGAGCGAATTGCAAAATAAAAATAGAGCTCCTACTCAGGCTTCAAATCGCTCAAAGGAAAGAGGGAAATCTACCAAGGATGAAAAAGGACCTGATAACAGACAGATAGATGAAGAGAAACATGATGAAGAGAAAAGATCAATGCTGGATCGAGGCAGAAAATATAGAAAGGAGAACCTGAAGAAAAGTCCAAACAGAAAAGAGGGAATTCAAAAACATCAGCGAGGAAAAGTAATAAATTCAGAAAATGCAACCCCTCTAGAAGAGCAATCGACAATTCCAGAAAGCAACCAAAAGTAACTAAAACTATACAGCAAAAGGAATGAAAGTTGATCAATTGGTCATGGATGGCTGGGTTAATAGCAGCAAAAAAGACACAATAGAGTGAGAGGCTCGGAGATGAAGAGCTCGGAAAATTGATATACGCCTCATGGAATACCCGCGGATTTAAGCATCTGTACACAGGGGAAGACAATTTCTTGGAGCAGTTTGAAATTATCAGCCTGCAAGAAACATGTATAAGGGAGAAACCAACGTGTGATGGTTACAAAGTTTACATAAATCCTGCAAGGAAAGGGGCCAAGGGACGGCCCTATGCGGGCCTACTGACCTTGATTAAAATCAACAATGATCTGAAAGTCCTCGAACATCACACCCCAAACCCCTTCTTAAAGATTAAGAAGTATCGGGAGAAACAAGAAATAAACCTCCTGTTAATTAACACATACTGGAGTGAAAATAAATGTCCAACTGATAAATATATAAAGGACATTATGGACGAAATTGATAAATCAATGATAGAGGATAAATCCCAATTAATAATCATGTGCAGGGATTTGAATATTAAATTATTAAATAATGAAGGAAAACCAAAAATGGAGTCACAACTTAAAGGCAGAGCCTTGAGATGGATAAAATAAATGGAAATATGTACCATGAGGATGTTAAATAGTTCAACACAGGGAGATCTTCATGGAGCTGATACCTGGACTAACGGAATCAGCAGTGCTTGTCTAGACTACTGCTTTGTGGCAGGTAACACCATTCAATGGATCTAGACCATTGAAGTTAAAAAAAAAACAGCAAGCGACCATGACCTGTTAAGGATTGAAATGGAAGTGAAGGTTTGAAAGACGGAAAAGATCAGAACTCCCCCAGTTGAAGAAACTTGGGGCCAAAATAGATTAAGATTAAAACAGAAGGAAATACCAAAAATAGCAGGAAGATACGAAAACTGTTACAGAGAACCCAGGTAGTGTGGAATATAAGTGGCTATTGAAAGACTTTGAAAATAAAAATGACCTAAACAAGAATCCAACGGTGACTAGAAAACATGCCTATGATGAATAGTTGGTAGCAAAAAATATAGCGCAGAACTAAGACAATTAATGAAAAATATAGGCCTTAATACGTTGGAAAAGATAAGAAGAGTCAAACAAACGTATAAAAACTGGCTGTGGGCTACGAAGGCGAAAAGACTTCAGGCTGAATCTGAAAAAATGTTGGCGGCAATATGTACAAGTAACACAAGGAGTTTATGGGACATCATCAACACAGGTGATGATTTTCAATCAGCAGTCACAACTAGTCAAGTGTCGGAACGTTGGGTGGATCATTTCATGATGTTATTGCAGAGGAAATCAGGAACCAGTCACCAGATAAGGAAGAAAAGCCAGGGGGCTTGGTCAATTAATTTCGATTGCGATGAAATTACAGGAATGATAAAAAAGCTAAGCTCCTGAAGGGCAGCAGGGCCACATGGCCTTTCAAACCACTTACTTAAGGAAAACAATGAATGGACTGATCTAAGCCATCTACTGTTCCGACAAATAGTTAAAACAAGGATTATATCATCATCCTGGAAGGAAGCAATTGTAGTTTAAATTTTTTTTAAAGGAGACCGAGGAGAACCTAATAACTATAGGCCAATAGCCTTACTTGACACCATAGGCAAACTATTCGCCTCTTTGTTGCTAAGGGATCTTAAAATTTGGGCGAAGAAGGCAGGTATCTTGGACCTACACCAAACAGCTTTTATAAGTGGTGTGGGGACATCTTTGAATTTATTCATCATAAACCTGCTAAAACAATGAGCCCTGGAGTCCAAGACGAAAATCTATCTAGGATTCATAGATCTCGAAAAAGCTTTTGACGGGATAATCCGGGAAAAACTATGGGCGAAATTAAAACACTGGAATTGCCCAGAGGATCTACTTGAAGCGATACAGGCCTTGTACACGAAAACATCAATACGTGTCCAGCTGTCAAAAGATGGTAGAATTTCAAGGAATATTGAAACCTACATCAGCATCAAGCAGGGATGCACTCTAACCCCCTTCTTGTTTGCATTGTATATGGCAGATATGGGTGAATCACAACAGAACATCACAGATTTCCCGCCCAAAATAGAGGAAGGTCAAATTCTGTGGGTCCTATAGGCAGAGGACCTTGTCTTTATAGACTTAACTGCAATAGGACTCCAGAGGCAACTTAATGCTTTCAAAAACTATCTTGATGGAAAGGATATGAAGATAAATGTCAAAAAATCAAAAATTCTAATAATGCAATCTGCCAAAAGGAGCCTGAACAAGGAAAAGGCATTTAAGTGGACTATTAAAAAACAACAGCTAGAAGTGGTTGATTCAATAATTTATCTGGGAATACGGATAAATAAAAACATAAATGAATTAGGGCACTACCAGCTAATAAAAGAAAAACTAGTGAAACTCACAAATCAGGGAAGAGCGCAGCACCATAGGTATGGATCTTTTTCTCTTATTCCAACGCTTACCTTTTACAAATAAAAGCTGGTAGCGATTCTGACATATGGTGTAGAGGCACTTCTGAAACTGTCTTGGGGAATATGGGGACTGTGTGAAGCTTACTTCGGGAAGAAAATGTTAAGGCTACCGAACTCCTTGCCAATCTATCTAATAAAATATGAACTGAGACTGCAATCACTTACATCAATGGTAATGCGGAAAAGCATCTCGCTTTTCCAAAAATGCATTCTGGATACACCACCAGTACCATTTGAGACAGTAAATAACACTTCAAAGAGTAAGGATAAATAACTAACGAGATGGAAGTCTCGATGTGAAGATTTCTTAGAAAGTCAGAACATCAGGATAGAAATACCAAAAGGGAATCCTGATAGAATAAAGAAGAGACTGCAGGAAAAAGATTGGGAGGAAACGTTAGAGCTGAAAAGCAAGAATAAATAATGCAGTAATATCATATGGGAAAGGAAAATTATGAATAAACCACCAGAATATTTGAAAAGGTTTCCATCGTCCCACCACAGGGACCTCTTGATATGATGCAGATTGAATATTCTAACCTCAAGAGAGGTTAAGCTAATTAGGAAACAGATTCAACCCCAAGACGTTTACTGTTGTTTCTGCAAAGATAAGAACTGCTTGGAGACGATCAGACATTTAATGCATAAATGCAAAGCCCTGGACGAACAGAGATTAGTAGCTCTAGGGGCCAATACACATTATGATTATTTGGATCAGGCTGAAGAATATTGGGAAAGAATACTAACTGCGGATAAAATCGGGAAAACTATTGATGTCTTGAAATTCGTGGAGAAAGTATTGAAGGAAGTGGAAATGGACAGTAAACTAAATTAATAAAGCACTCTGAGTGCTATACATGTTTATGTATGTTAAAGGTTGAAAAATCATGTTAACCAATAAAACATGATATTATTAAATTGTGACTTAACATGCAATAAATTTGAGTCAGAGGAAGGACAAGTGACCAGGTTATGGTGTGCATTTTGCAAATTAAAACCAGACATCCTCGGGCAGTGCTCCAAAAAGGCAGGAACAATTGAAATGTTGACTCGTACATCAAAGGCACAGGAAATATTTTTAAAAAAACAGCGAACGCCATGCGATATCAGAGAGACACAGAAAAGCCACAGCTGCTGTCTTAGCAGAGACATCTGTGATAGCTAGCCCAATTCAGAAGTGAATTATGAAAATGAACAGATAATCTATAGATCGCATGGAGAAATTATTTGACATTGCATACTATGTAGCTAAGGACGAATTACCATTTACAAAATATCCTAAACTCATAGATCTAGAAAGGTGACATGGCTGTGATCTTGCGGAGCATACAATAATGACAAAGCATGTGCCACATTTATTTGTTTTATTGTAAACAATTGAAGGATCCACTTATTTATCATTTCTGTGAGTCAATATTCCGATATCATTGAGTCTTTATGGATGGAACAGCAGACCGAACAGTAACTGAAAAGACAATTGTGTATGTAAAAATCTTGGAAAATGGTAAACCAAAAACGAAGCTATCGAGTTTAATTGATGTTCAGTCTATTGACGCACATGGTCTCAAATGTGCAATGCCTGAAACTTACAGATCTGCTTTAAGTTTAGGTAAAAATGCTAAAGTAAATTTGAAAAAGCTGCGCTGCATTGGTGCTGGTGCTGATGGTGCATCGGTCAATTTTGGTCACAAAAAAGGAATGATCACTTTGCTTAAGGAGCATTTGCCATGGCTAAAAGCTGTCCACTGTGACTCCCTTAGATTAGAGTTGGCTGCGAAGTATGCATTTAAAAAAAACATACCTTCAAATAATGGATAAACTCCTACTATCTATATTTTACTTTTATGAAAAGTCTCCAAAGTGCTACAGAGAACTCAGAAGAATTGCTGGAGCATGCAAATCTGCCTTAAAGAAATTCAAACAATCCCATTGCCCTCACTGGCTTACACACAGGGGGGTGACCTTCAAGCTGTTTTGCATAATTACGGGTCCATTCTTGGCCCCTGGGATGAAGCTGCCAGTGAAAGCAGATGGAACATTCCACACGCAGATAAGGTAAAGATGATGGACTAGAAGAAGAAGAAGAAGTTATTTGACTTCAAGTTTCTTTTACCTCTCACTTCTACCTGGATATAGTTGTTCAACTGTCTGATATCTCATGTAATCTTCAGCAAGAGGGCCTCTCACTCCCATTCCTGAAGGATCTGGTCAAAAGTACTCTGGTTGAGATAGAAACGTATTGAAAAACAAATGGCACCAGACTTGCCGCATTCCTAAGCAATTACTGGAGGAGGTGATGCTTATTTTTATGATGTGCAATTTACCAAAGTGGACATTGCATTGGCAGCCCTACAAAAAGAAAGGGAGAAGATCATTCCAGCACTGATGGCTTACCCCAATCAGCGTTTCTCTGGCTTCACAGATGACCCCTTGTTAGACAAGAGCTGTGTATTCAACACAGCTAATTGGCCGGAAAATGAATCCAGCCTCTCTGCCTATGGTAATGATGTGGTTGCCTTTCTCCTGAATCATTTTTCTCCTGTAATCGTAGAGAATGGCTGTGACATAAACAATTTAGTTCAAGAATGGAAGCTGCTAAAAGTAAATGTATGTAAGCACCACACTACCACCTCAAAATTCTTAGGCGCATTTTTCCATACCTCTCCTTTCTCAACAGACTCACTGCGGTCCAATCAACTGTAATGTCAAGACTAGACTATGCCAACTCCCTCTACCTCGGAGTCCATGCATACCACCTGACTAAACTACAAAGAGCACAAAATGCTGCAGCCAAACTGCTACTAGCACTTGGCCCAAGGGATCACACCTCCCCAGCTCTCAAAACTCTGAACTCAGCTCCCGGTTGGCCGAAGGGTGACCTTCAAAACCTTATGCATCTCGCACCGAGCAATGCATAAAACCGGACCTCAATATCTACAGGATAAACTAAGACCCTACCATCCACCACACATTCTAAGATCAAGCTCTGCCCGCCTCCTAGTGATACCAAAACCAACTCAGTTAGGTTAGGTGGATCATCATTCTCAGCCCTGGCCCCCACTCTGTGGAATTCACTTCCACCCCACATCCGACTCACCGAAGACCTCATGTCTTTCCGCAAATTACTGAAAACGTGGCTCTTCCCCTAAAAATCAACTCTTAACACAAACAGTATAAACAGCAACAATAAACAGTAACCCAAGGTTTCTGAATCAAAAAAGCATCGAGACCCGATCGTGAAAAATGAAAAACTAAAACTGTCAGTGTAAATTAAAACGGATAAACTAAACAAAATCGAATGAAGTGGATGAAAGAAATAAAATGGATGAAACTAATAAAATGGATGCAATGGGTGAAACGGAAGCAGTGGATGAAACGGATGAAATGGGTGCAGTGGATGAAACGGATGAAGCGGATGAATCGGATGCAGTAGGTGTAACGGACGAAGCGGATGGAAGGGACAAAGTGGATGGAACGGGTGAAGTAGCTGGAACGGGTGAAGTGGCTGGAATGGGTGAAGTGGCTGGAATGTGTGAAGTGGCTGGAACGGATGGAGTGGATGGAACGGATGAAGCGGATGGAACGGATAGAGTGGATGAAACGGGTGGAGTAGATGAAACGAATGAAGTGAATGAGACGGATGAAGTGGATGACACGGATGAAGTGGATGGAACGGATGAAGTGGATGGAACGGATGGAACGAATGAAGTGGCTCAAATTAATGTAGTGGATGGAACGGATGAAGTGGATGGAACGGACGAAGTGGATGGAATGGATGAAGTGGATGGAAGGGACAAAGTCGATGGAAGGGATGAAATGGATGGAAGGGATGAAATGGATGGAAAAGATGAAGTGGATGGAAGGGATGAAGTGGATGGAAGTGGATGGAAAGGGATGGAAGGGATGGAATGGATGGTGAAGTGGATGGAACGGATGAAGCGGATGGAACAAACAAATCAAATGGATAGAACGGATGCAATGGATATAACGGATACAGTAGACAGTACAGTTGGAGTTGATGAAACAAATGTGGCGGTCAGAACAGATGAGTGGATCGATCTGATGGAGTAGATGGAACAGATGAAGTGGGTAGAACAGGTAGAATGGACGAAACAGGTAGAAGAGATGGAACAGATGGAGTGGATGTAACAGATGGAGTGGATGAACAGATGGAATGGATGGAACTGATGGAATGGGTGGAACTGATGGAGTGGATGGAACTGAAGGAGTGGATGGAACCGAAGGAGTGGATGGAATAGAAGGAGTCGAATGAAAAGTTGGAATGGATAGAATTGATAGAGCAGATGGAACAAATGGAGCGGATTGGAGTGGTTGGAACAGATGTAGTAGATGGATCAGGTGAAGTGGATAGAACAGATGGAGTGGATGGAACAGATAGAACAGATGGAATGAATAGAGCGGATGGAACAGATGGAGTGGATGGAACAGATGAATGGATGGAACGGATGGAATAGATGGAACGAATAGAGCGGATAGAACAGATCGAGTGGATAGATCGGATGGAGTGGATGGATCAGATGGAGTGGATGGAATGGAGTGGATGGAACGGATGGAGTGGATGGAACGGACAGAGTGGTGGAACGGATGGAGTAGATGGAACGGATGGAGTGGATGGAATGGATGGAGTGAATGGAAAGGATGGAGTGGATGGAACGGATGGAGTGGATGGAACGGTTGAAGTGGATGGAGCGGATGGAGGGGATGGATCGGATGGAATGGATCAGATGGAGTGGATGGATCGGATGGAATTATGGATCGGATGGACTGGATGGAGTGGATAGAGTGGATGGAAAGGATGGAGTGGATGGAACGGACGGAGTGGATGGAACGGATGGAGTGGATGGAGCGGATGGAGGGGATGGATCGGATGGAATGGATCCAGAGGCTTGGAACGCGGAAGAAAAAAAAAACAGCGGTCACTGAATCACATGACCCACTGGAAACACCTCTCACAATGGTGATGTCATCAAAGGGCATGGAGTCGCCGGCACAGCAACTTCACAGGAGCTGCTTGCCCAACTCCTTCCAGGCTCACCACACAAACGCCCTAAGCACCACAAGGGCCAGCACTCTATGCTGCAGAGCACCACGGCTACTCCACACCGCGGCTGCAGAGACAGCCGGAATCCACTGCACGCCGTCTCCGGCTCCACTCTGCACCCGATGACAAAATGAAGTACTCGTTCCATCACCATGCGGAAAGGGGGGGCAGACTGAAAAGGGGTTCACCCCTCCACAAAACTCAGCTGAACATAACGCCACTCCGCCAGCTCAAAAAAATGCAGTCCACTCCATGTAGACAGACGCAGGAAGATACCATGGCTGCGCCAACGGCTGGAGCAATAGTCCTCAGCGGCCCCTCCCCTGCGCCCGACACCGAGCACCGCAGAACCCAGTCTCTGTAACTGGTGCAAAGGGGCGGATCCAAGTGTCAGCTCCACAGCGCTGTCACCATTAGGATAATTGACCACTTTACTGCAAAAGGCCAAAACCAAACTGCCCCTACAACAAAGTGAGGCCCTTAGGACACTGGTGTCACTGGGGCAACGAATTTCAATGACGGGCCAAATTGACACAAGCCCGTCTGGGTGTGGGGGGACCTCACGGGGGCAGTGTTCCCGGAGTGCTGCACCCCCCACCCAGCAGCGCCAAAACAGAGGCAATCCACCTACCATCCCATCCTCGTCGCCAGTGTAATAACGAAGACCTCCGGTACTCAAGGTAAGTTCTTAGGGTCTTTATTGTCCTTGTCCTGTACTCCATCAACAAGACACGGGGATGGTAGGGGACACAAGATCACAAGGGAAACACCGGGCTCACCCCCACACCCATCTTCTCTGCTCACAGCTTTCTTTCTCTCACCAACCCGTCACCCAGCAGAACACATCCACCACCAACATTCCTCTCGCAGATGACATCACACACACTGCTACTATGCAAGCCAGATTACAACAGGAACCGTTGGTGCTTGGAAACCCAGTTCCCCACCAATTGCAAACAGACACATGAAGGAATTGTAGTTCAAACAGGTGCCAGTCATTGGAGAGGCCCAATCCCTTTGCCAACTCCGGTGCTCCCAATCTGGCAGGCAATGTCCCATTTACAACCCAGGGAGGTGTATAAAGGTGCTAATGACAAGAAATGGTGTGGAAGTAAAGAGTAGGTTGGCAATAGTGCAGAAGAGCGAGAATTGAGGGAAGGCAGAGCAGAGAGAAGGGAAAGGACAAAATGGGGCAAAAGAGGGGGGAGAAGGGAGAACATGCAGAGGAGAAATGAAGGGAGGTGAAATGATAAGAGAAAGGGAAACAGAGGAAGCAGAGTGAGAAGAGAAATGCGAACACCTGACAGGAGAAAGAAGAGTGAAAGAACATCTAGAGGGAGCGAGAAACAGTAGAGGAGGCAGACAAACACTTACATGAGGGTGAGAGTGCAAGGGAGGAAAGGAGGAAGCGTAGTATCTAAAGGAGTAGGGGAAAAAGAGTCAAATAAACACATGGAAGTGGCAGAAGAGATACAAAGGGTGGAGAGGATGCAAGACACTTGCTGGAGGGAGAATAGGAGCCAGACAGGTGGATGGAACCACTGGAGTGGCAAAAGGGAGAAAGGGAGAACAGGTGGGAAAAGAACATAGGAGGAAAAGTGGAGGAGGAAAAGTGAGGGAGGGAAATAGAGTGCTGACATCAGTTCAAAACAGTGTTAAGGAACTGACAGCTCCCGCTAAGGATCATCATGGGGCAATGCAGCCACCAAGGAGGTGAACAAAATACTACCCGCTGAGCCATCTAAGAGTCTGATGCATGAGCCTGGCGAAGACAACTTAAGGCACCTGGGTTTTGGTGCCAGGAAGCAGTAAATCCTGGGGATCAACTTGAAAATCAAAGATCTCAGGAGTCAATGAGAACCCCAAGGGTATCCTCACTCCTACTCCCCCTGGATCCTCTTCTCAGGTGGCCAGGGAAAGGCCATTGCTTTTGGATCATGACCCTGCAGGTGGAGAAGCGACGGAGGATCACCTGGATGTAGGGGCCTTGGGGATTTGGAGTGGGCTACCCACAGGTGAGACATGGTATCCCCTTTCCCTATTGAAAACCAACCTAATCCTCGCCCTGGCCTTTATTGGCTATTGTAAAACATCTCCCCTCATTTTCCCACACTTTACCTATGACAGTACTGGGACGAGGAAGAGGTGACTAGGAGTAATGAACACTAGAAACTCCTTTGACCACTCTAGTACTGGGACGAGGAAGATGCCTGCAAAATACGGTGAAGTTCAGGCATGTCCCTCTTACTACAGTCACGCAAATCCAATTGCGAAATCACACCTGCAACCTGTCAAGTGGTTGCAGGCGTATAACAAGAGAGGCAGAGAGCAGCAGGAGAGCGACCAACAGGGAGTCCTGTGTGGGAGAGACCAGCAGAGGACCCTGCCTGTAAGGAGGCAGCCATGGTGGGACATGAGAGAAAGCCAGGATGCCGGCAGATGTCCCAGGGGACCTGTGGAGCCACAAGTGTGGGAGCCTGCATGGTCGGGAGAAAGCAGCTGGAGCTGCGGACGGGGAAGAAAGATGAAAGGATGCAATCCGCATCTGTGTGTGAGGAGCGGAGCTGCCGGAGTGTGCTGGAAAGCACTCGGAGTGCGAGCGGGGCTAGCAAGGACCAGCTGCCAGCCGGCGAAGCAGAAGGGAAGTAGCGAGGCCACGGGAGAGGAACGCCGAAGACCGGCGAGTGCAGGGAAGTAACACTGGGGACCGGGGCACTCCTAGGGTCTACGCATAAGTAAAGAAGTAACGTAAAACTCAAATTGAATACAGAACTGAATTAAAACCTGATATCTCACCTATTGAATTTCGAACTCCATGAAAAACTTTGCGAGCAAAGCTATTAACCGATGGGAATGCGCTTTTGGAAAATAATCTACGAAATAAGAGCACACTTATGAAAGAGCATGACAGAAAGATAGGGAATAAAAGAGACTACCACAGAGTGAATTTTATGAATGGATACAGTGTGGCACAGCCCAAGACTGGCATGAGATGTGTGACATTTGATAGCAAAGCCAAAAGGCTAACCAGGAGAAGCCAGGAGAGGGTGAACCTGCTCACAAAGCCAACAGGCCAACACAGAGACGCTAAGTGAATGTGAATCTGTACACAGGGGCAAATACAGATAAACCTGTGTGGGCTGAACAGCCTAGGGTTCCTGGTTGCGTGACCTGTGATGGGTAGACTGTGTGGTCTGACAACTGCGCCTAGACCGGGGAGCTCTAAAATTGTGAAAGCCAGAGACATTGTGAAACAAACCCAGAAGGGGCAATATAAGCGAACTTTTGATAATATCCAGAAGGCGGTTCAAGTTGACCTGGAGTTGTGTTGAACATTGAGAGACTGAAACAAGTTCCTACGTTGAAGTCTTGGGGAAGGGAATTCTGATGCTTAATGAACTACAAATGTTGTCTTGAGGACAAAGCCTCAATACACTTTTCTTTTGAACTGTGTTTCTTGGAAATTGAGGAAGGGAACCCCAAGGATTGTGTGGAACTTTATTGCCATGAACTTGGGGAAGGGAGTCTCAAGAATTTGTGGAACGTTCTTGAACTTGGGGAAAGGGGGCTGAAAAGGAAGCTTAGAGCTGGAAGAAGCTCAGAACTTTGTTTGATCACTGTTTCTTTGATTTGATTAATGACATCCCTACACATTGTTTAGCTTTAGTTGTGAGGGCAAGGATAGGATTTGGACACAGGCAGACTTTTAAGTTGAATTCTTTGACTCAGACTTTCCTTAGTTTCGTTGAGGTAGGGAAATCCCACATTAGCTTAGGGCAAGTTAGGCTGTCAGCTTTCCTGACATTTTATTTAATAAAACGTTTGCTTTTGAACTTTGAATCTGTTGTCTGTGTCTTGCTTCGCGATGCCTTCACAAGGCCAAGAAGGATCACAGCGACATCCTGACAAAGAAAGATCTCAGTGCTGAACTCATGGACCTGGGTCCTTTAAGATGAGGTAGCAATACTTAGAGATGGATGGGAATGCAGAACTTACTTATACATCAATAATCAAACAGACTCAGGAAGTTGGCAAAATAGTACTGTTTTATTTGCAATTATCTAAAACAGGGAGTTACAGTGGACATCAACGGACGTCGCAAAGTACGCTTTGATGAATTTCATAAAAAACACAACTTTTATAGTCAAAATGATTTGTCATAAGTGATGTCACACTACTTGGCAAACTACAAAAACCTACTTGGGGATGTGATAGGCTTACAGGGAACATCTAGGTATATGTTCCATACTGACAGGGGTTGTGATTGGGTCTCTAACATCAGGTAGACACCTAAGCCCACATCTAGTGCAAGTCATCTTCATTGTCACAAAATACACGACGATCCATTGGTTACACAAACTATAGGGCTCTCTGTTACATGGCCCTCTCTAATTGGTTGGCACGCTTCTACCCTTCTGGAATATTCCACACGCTAGCAGCACGCAGGCTGGTACCCCAGGTGCCTGTGGGCTGGTCTTGACCATCGCTTCCCACCCAATTAGTCTGACATCTATCATCACTCTTGCGGTTTGCCATTCAATTAAGGCTTTGAACTTGGTCTTGCAGAAGCTCCCTGTGCCTGAGAATAAAAGAGAGTGTGGCATGGTTTTATCTTCTGGTTTCAGTGTAGCTTGACTAAAAGTCTATTTCAATTGAGCTCTTTGCTGCATATAATACTATTAAATGATGAACTCTTGATGCCTTCAATGTTTTTTCATTCCACCTCGGGCAGAAGCTTGTTTCTTTCTCACGTTCATGTAGCTACTTGACAGACAACCAGGCTCACGGTGGACTCGACTCTTGGTGCTGGGTCAGCCAGCCTTTCTTGGATTCTCCTTCGCCATTAGCTATTTTCCAACTGCACCACACTGAAACCCTTTCCATTCACGGGGTTCAAGCTTTGGTAAAGTGCATCGTGGAACATCCAGGTTTTATAAATTCCTATGTATATACATTGGCGCATAGCCGCAATCTATTCACTATGTAGCCAACCTCAAGATTACTTTGTCTACTTGCGTTACTGCATCTGTACAATTTTAAAATGACCTTTGCATTTTCTTCAGCGTTTCTTTGCATGAGCGTCTTCATTTCGAGCCTTCATCCTTGACAACTCCTCTTTAGATCTTATAGAGTATCTATGTTCTTTTGTCGTTTGTCTTTTCTGGGTCGTCAGTTCTGCTTTGCATGACGTCACCAGTCTTCGTTCTCGCCCATTTTCACATTTCTTACTGGACTCTGTCCAGAAGATCACCATATCTTCGTGAATGCATATAGGGATTTCTCAACGGATAGCTTGTTTTCAGAATTCTTTATGGTACAGGCATCCTCGCTGGTACTACAAGTGTCGCAATTTACGGTTCCCAACATATAGGCAACATGGGGTCGGAGTGTCTGGTAGGGGTTTTTGACTCTTCCTCTACAGTGCCTAAAAAATAAAAGATGTGACTGGAAATACTTGGCCCACACAGGTCAAAGACCTGATCTGGACTAGACTGCGTCCAATTCGAGAATAGAGAAACCACATGAAACATAGATATTTTTGTTTTACTCCCAAGCCCTTACCACGGTTTCTTTAGTTGAGTCCACCTTTTATTTTACTCCGTACAAAGACCTCCAGAGGCCTTACTCCTTCCTTGCTTCTGTGGTGATAGAAATAAACACACAAGTAAATCAGGAAACCAGTTTTGTCTATTATGTTAATACGTTGCTCTCTACAGTACTCACCTCAAAGTGGAGAAAAAATGTTTAGTGATCTGCAGAAGAAGGGCATTCTTTGAGTAGAGGACGCCAGACATGGCCAATACAGTTGCCCCCCTTCCCTCGAAGTGGAGAACAAAGGTTCAGTGGTAGGCAATAGCTCATTCTGATTGGAGGGTACACACAATTGGTTTATTCTAGTATTCTGATTGGAGGGTACACACAATTGGTTTATTTTTTAAGCATTAACTGCAAGGGTGTCTGGTCCAGGTAGGAAATCCACTACAGAGGACAAAAAGGCAACATTCTAAGAAGAATAGAGAGATGTATTGCCTAATAGTAGTTGAACTATTGTAAATAGACTTCCCTTTATCAGTTATTTCCACTTGGAAAGCAAAGTGTGCAACAATTGATTGTTAGAATGAATTGAAACAATGAGATTTTTGCATAACACAAAAGCAAGTGACTGGCAGTCAGAATTGTGCATTGTCTACTAAACACAATAACTGCTAAACATTTGCCTCATCAGTAATTAATCTAAATACTTACATGCTTAATTTCTCTGTGGCTTGCATTGTTCCTTTTCTTCACCAACCCTGTGTGCTCTATGTGACAAGGCCCAAGTTCAGGCCTTTGTCGAAAGCGGGTGGGGCGGGTGGGGGCTGAAGAGGAGGCACAATCCCTAACAACCCTTCATGGTGTCTGCAGGGGTCGAAATTGGGATTCATGGAACAGGAGCTGAAAGCAGCTTCTGGTTGTCAGGGGTATTACTCTAACCAGGAGCCACATGACTTATGCAGGAGCTCTCAAATTTAGTTCCATGAATAAGTTTGTATTTGTCGTCTTAGTGAAAAAGTGACACGGTCAGCACAAAAGGAAGAAAAGACACATGGATTGTAAAATATGCTGAGTTTGATTTTGCATTTTTGTAATTCAAATTTACTTCAGAAAACAAAAGTCTAAGCAGAGATGGAACAGTCACTACAACAGCTTTAGAATGTCATGACAATAACCTTTACAGATTACCAGCAACCTTCCAAAGATCTAAGGGACCTTGAAATACTTACCCAACATTAACTTACAAATAGAAGTTGGTCTTGAAGAATATTTTCAAATGTCATATTTCAATTTTACAAACTCGGCACATAGGAGGTTGTTAAACCTCAATGCGTTTACATCAGGAAACTAGAAAATAGACACAACCACACACACACACACACACACACACACACCATATCACATAAACATTAGAACATAACCTTTGAAATTATATGGTTCTACCTGAATTTCCAATGCAACTGGAAAGGATAAGCATTTTGGATAGTTCTTCTAGAAGCAAAAAAAAAGAGGGTAAAATGTGACCTCACATCCCATTGACAGTCACCTGGGATTGCCAAGCTGGATTTGCATCAGGTGCAAAACTGGGAACATATTTTCCAACTCAGGTTAATAGTTGGCATTTGCGAACCGGCCACATACTAGGATTGTCTAACTGAGCTCAACACATTTCTCTACACTTTAACACAGCAATATAAGGGCACACTTCTGGCAGTAGGGTGCTCTGAAATAACCACATCAAAACAAATCAACTTTAAAAAACTGCAAACTATATATTTTCTCGAAACTCCTTCACCCATACAACAGTTGAGTGCCATCAGGCACTTTCGTGCAGGCGTTCCCTCAGTTGTAAGACTTTAAATATTGAAATGGTACAGCAACAGTGTAAACAATATTTATGAACCGCATTTAGCATTAGATCAGTTGATGAAAGCAACCTCCATAGATGCAAAGCGGTGAAATCAATTCCTGCCCTTTTTAAATTAAATGACCTTAAAATAACAGTGTTTACACATACCTTTAGAAAAACCCTGAAACTCAACAGTGTTTTCTATTCGTAACCATGGCAGCAGTGAGGCTATGTTGGTAAAATAGGGCAATAAGCACATAAAGACCATTGTTCCACAACATACATCTTCATAGAGGTAGAAACTAGACACATGAATCCCTGATCTCAAGTGGGCTCACACGCTTAATGGAAGATTGCACCATGACACAGAGATTTCAAATCACCTAAAGTAATCTTGACCTAGGATGATGGGACAAAAATGTGCATTTTGGACTGATCAACACTTCTACATGCTTCCTTAAGTGGGCTAATGTAGTGGGAAGGCTTGCCTCACTTGTATCACTTTTCATTAATGGCAAGTTTAGTGGACATAAGTACATCAGATGTGGATGGAACGGTGCCAATGTCTGGCTCAGAAGAAAGGCTATGACTTTCGTCATCTGAATCTGGAGGGAAGGTGTGGCTTTCGTCATCAGAATTGTGTGGAAGAAAGCTTGGACATTCATCATCAGAATCTTCTGTTATTATAATTTCTGTTTGAGGAGGAGTAATGCCATATGCAAAATGGGATTATGTGTTTGGCAACCTACAAGCCGCTCTTTCACTGATGAAGTGCTACAATATTCCTGAGGTTCTGGACCCTCCGTGGAAATCAAAAGCAATTGCTCAATAGTGCTGTCTTTAGATTAGCTCTTCAATCAGAAAAGATTCTCTCCATGCATGAGAACGCTCTCCCGAGTGTTGCATTAGATAAAGGGTAGTCCAGAGTGACTGCAATGATATTTAATATATTTGGAATCAAGTGAGATTTCCTTTGGAAAAATAGACACCACGTTTCAAGGAATAGGATTTTCATGTTATGTTATGTTACTTTTCATTTATGTCTCGGCGCGTTGTGAGCCTGAAGGAACACACCAGAGGCGGAGTGTATCATCCTAATATGGACTGGGTGTTGTCGGCGCACTGTTGCAGATCTGAGTATGTTTTCGGAGTGGTTCCAGCAGGTCGGAAGTAGACAGGAGCTCGCCAGTGGAGGGTTTTACCTCTGGGTTTGGGACACGCCTGGAGTATGTATCACTGGTTTTGGACTGTTTTTTTTTTGTGTGGCGAGTACATGCTTGCCATTCCTTTGGAGCTGCATCAGTTGGAGCATCTTTTTTTTTTACAGCCTTCGCTGTTTCCGTTCTGGGCAAGAATTAGTTTTGAATTTGCCTGGTGTACGGCGTGGACATGGAACTTTGGTCCGGTCAGGTTAGTGTATCCGGCCGTGTGCATGAGGATGGGTGCATATTACGTGTTGTGGCCCATTTGTCCTAGAGGTATCAAGCGCCCTTAATTAAGTCCCGGGGGGGTGTCCTGAGTTAGGTGTAGAAGGCCGTTGTTTGTTCCCTGTGGTGTCTATTGTTGTGGCCTTTCGTGGGAAAGTAGAACCTTGAGTATAGGGGTCTGGTGTTTATCCCTTTGCAACTCCCAGGTTGGTGTGGGGGGGGGGGTTGTAATTTAACATTCTGCAAATGTGGAATGTAATTAATTTTGCAAATGTCCAATGCCATTGTTGTGTTTCATCTGGGGGGTGGAACATCGTTCCAGGGTAACGTTAACCTCATGGAGTTTGGACTGGGTTTTGAACTGAGCTATGGTGGTAAATGCATTAATGTGACCTCCGTCACTTGGAACACTGATTTTCATGCTACTTTGACATTGTTCGTGCCCAGGAGTCTGCTGGATTGCATACGTGGGCCGTATTTCAAGAGCTGGAGGACTGTACCTAATTCCTTTCCATGTTTTATGCAATGTTTTCAGCTTTTGACATGTAGTTTTCATGATGTCTGCATTCAACTTTCATGTTATTATGCAATGTTATCAGAATGTCATATTGTGCATGCTTAATGTTATCAGTGTTTAGGGTGTGAGTGTGGTGTATAGGTGCATGCAAGTAGTTTGGTGCACCTGTGGTCACATGTTTTATTGCTGCATTGGGTTCTTAGCGCCTGGTATGTGTGCCAGAGCAGGACTCCCTGTTTGTGTGTGAGAGTGCGCCTTGAACTATTTGACTGTAGGAATTGTTGTTTTCCATGGTGCCCGGTTTTGATACTGGGGTAGGTCGCTATGGTGTTTTGGTCATGGGTTGGATTCATACCCATGTGTGTGTGTAGAGTGCTCGGTGTGCCTGTTCTCATTCCGTGTTCTGTTTGTTGTGCCTGGTCTAGTGCCGGGGCAGGACTCTGTGTTTTGTGGTGTATCTCAGGAAATGTTTAGCTGTGGTTTCATAGTGCGTGGTTTGGTCCCAGGGTAGGTCACTGTGGTGTTTTTGGTCCCAGTTGTGCATTATTCCTGAGTGTGTGGTTGGAGTTGATGTGGTAGTTTTGTTGCAGTGTTATGGTCATTAGTGCCTGATGTGTAATCAGGGTAGGTCACTATTGGCATTGGTGTTGTGGTCATTAGTGCCTGATGGTTATCAGGGTTGGTCACTCTTGGCGTGGGTGTTGCTCTCAGGGCAGTTGTTTCGCTGCAGTGGTTTCATAGCGTTTGTTTTAACTTCAGTCTGGTCGCTATGCATGAGTTGTGTTGAATTTCCATGTCGTCCATTGTGCTTGGTCTAAGGGCCGAGGTAGGTCACTATGGGTTGGGGTTTTAACTTTGCCAGTTTACCTCCTGATTCCGAGTTTGGTAAATCAGGTTGTCTATCTGGTGTGTTTAGAAATGGTGTAATGTTAGAAAGTGGAAATGGCTAACTGTTTTGTGGTAGTGGAGCAGTATTGCGGATGTGGTTCTTCTTTTTACTGCGGTCAGGGTTGTGCTGTGTGGGTCCCTCGGTTGCTGTTGGCTTGGGCATTTGTTGTTGCTTCATTTAGGGGGCGGTTGGTTTGTGCTCCGAGGGGCAGCTCTGATACTCCGGGGTGGCAGACCGGTGTGGAAGGTGTTTTGTGCGAAGCAGGGTAAGTTGGTTAGGTAGTTGTGTTAGTGTTATCAAACAATAGTGTGGCTAGGGGTGGCATCCCTAGGTCCTGAGGGGCAGCTCAGGACAGGCGTAAGTGCTCTGTTTATTATTTTTGAGGCCTCGAGGTGTTAACCGAGGGATTTGGTGAGTTGTGTTTTAGAGTTAGTGTGCCGTTGGCATTTTCCACTTGGTCCGATTTGGCCTGTGAATGCTTTCCTTTTGTGGTTCCTATTAATTAAAGTTGCCAGGGGTTCTGGGCATAGGTGGCTGCTGTGTGCGGATCCTTTGGTACCGTGCTGTGTTTGGACGATTAGGGTTTGGTGATGGTCATGTTGCCTTAGTCGTTCTTTTGTGTTTCCTAGGGGAGGAGAAGTGTTGTAATTTGGCTTGCATAGTAGCAATGTGTGTGATGTCATCTGCGAGAGGAATGTTGGTGGTGGAAGTGTTCTGCTGGTTGACGGTTGGTGAGAGAGAGAAAGCTGTGAGCAGAGAAGATGGGTGTGGGGGTGAGCCCGGTGTTTCCCTTGTGATCTTGTGTCCCCTACCATCCCCGTGTCTTGTTGATGGAGTACAGGACAAGGACAATAAAGACCCTAAGAACTTACCTTGAGTACCGGAGGTCTTCGTTACTACAGTTCCCTGGTGTACCACCTCCAGGGCACCCATCCCTAGCTACCATAGCCTCCCCTGTGACATGTTTTGACCAGGTACTTAGTATTATATGACATTTTTAAAAATGCTTCCTTATTTTTGTGGCTTTTGGTAGCATAGTCATGTAATGGCTTTCAAATCTGACTTTGAGAACAGCAACTGCTTCACTTATGTTTTTGGTGCCTGAACATAATTTTTCGTGATTGAAAGATAAAGATTAGAGGGTACCTGGAGCTCTTCCAATGTCTGCCATAGTAACTTTCTTGGGACGGTGTCAAATGCTGTCTGTAAGTCGCTTGGGACTTCAATTGCACAAACGTCTGCAGAATTAGATATAATTGGGAAGGCCTGGTATATTGTAGAGGCCCCTTTGGGAACCCTGCCATGGCTATTCAGAGTATATTAAACGTCTGTCCATTCCTCAAGTGGATGCAACAGAACATAACAATATAAGGTAGCCAGAGGGTCTATTGGAGATATCAGTCCATAGTTCACAGGTTGTGCCCCTCCAACCATGCAGGGGGAGTACTGACTATTAACCTCATTAAAAAACTTTGTTAAAAAGGGGACCCACGTATTCACATTGCTCTTAAAATGTCAGATGGGATCAAATCGGTTCCACAGGCTTTTCCAGAATGCAGTGAGAAGATTGCCCTCTCAACTTCATAAGTAGAGAAAACAAGGCCATCATTTGGGCCAGTTAAATACCTCTGTGTCTCCTGGCTATGACTCTCGAGGGCTTCCAGTTGAGATGTGGAGAGGAGTTCCTCTCCACAATACAAAGACTGGAAGCAGTCGTGCCAGACATGGGGGTGGGTGGGGGTGGGGGGTGATATTGTTGGTTATACAATCACTCCCTGGTCTCACTCCGGACCTTACAATATGCCAACATTATTTGCTGTATCTGTATTAGCCACTGCACAAATGTATAGACCCACAGGTGGATACCAACTCTCATGGCATTACAGTTATTTTGATTAAGTAGCGATCTCCTTACACATGGACCGCATGTATTTTTAATTCACAAAATATTCTTTATTTTATGTCATACACAATTTTCAAAGCAGAAACAGTGTATAAATAATACTTCCATTCATTAAAAAGTACATACATTGAATCTCTGATAACAGTTAATTAGATTTAGAGTCAAAGAACACACTTCATAACCAACACCCCACATACATCCCTCACCATTCATTCACATTCATAATCACTCCTGCTGTGCAAAATAAGCACAATCGCGCAATTAATAAAAAAAGAATGGAGAAGAAACAAGCCAGGGTCTTACAAATCGACCCCAAAGTGCAAAGTGATCATTACACGTTAATGCACCCATTGTCTACAATGCAGACACACATCAATAATACAATTTCGATATGAACATTTTTCCCTCGCAGTTGTAGTAACTATGTCGTCTGATGGAATTGTGAACCAAGGTACTGTCAACTCGAGTTTTGGATGGCGTACTGCTTATGGTTTCTGTGCCCAAGCCATCTTCAGGACAAACAAAAACGGTTGCATTCGTGTGTGTTGCCAATTATCAATTTGGAAGTCTAATAAACAAAAGAAAGACAAAAGCAAGGATGAGCGAACGGAAAGGCAAGCAATAACCACAGAAGGGAAGAAGGGAGACTAGGGAAGAACAGGGGAAAGTAAGGAGCAGAGTGAGGAAAATAAAATAAAACAAAGGAAAGAATGGGAGGGAGAGAGGGAGGAAAGAAGAAAGACAAACAAAATGGGTAATTAATAACCACTATTGGACCAATAACTCTTATTCATTAATTTAAGGTCCCAAACACCTTGCTATGTCATACTGCCAATATGTCAACTCAAGAATTGTTAAAATATTCAAAACAATTGTTATTTCGAAAATGTTAAGCGAGAAACCAAAAAAGACTTGCATGTGCTACAAATCGCTCTGATGCCTAGACCCCTCCCGCTCCCCGGGGTCCCCAAGCCCTCTCTCGCCACCTCCCCACCAATGGCCCTGAAGATTCCTTAAATTTACCCCTAAGGCCTCAAAGTCAGAGTGCTGAGGCTGTCCAAAGGATACCAGACAACCAATTGGTGCAGGTATCCAGTGCTTTAAAAACCATGTATTTAGCATCCAGAGAATGGAATCACTATTATTGGTTAGGCTAGTTCACTGGGAAACCATTTCCCATATATTGAGGGTTCCCAAAGGGTACCTCCCTATATCGGCCATCTAAATATTAATGATCTCCACATATCTTCATATTGTAGTTCCCAATAAAACGGGGGCGGGAGCAGGATGCTCACTGTTCCTCCCAATGCATATCTGACGTCTGGGGTTTGCTGCACATGGTAGTTCAGTCCTTCGGATTAGGTTATCCACGAATTTGGTACCTCCTAGGTGGTTATGGCCTACCTGTATATAGAAATTGAGAGAAATGAGAATACTATCAAATCTATGGGACAAGCCCTCCCATTTAATCTCTATTCTCAACTATGGAGGCATCTCTCACCCACTGGGAGAAGGACTCAAAGGATGGTCCAATAGCACTCCTACCAATAGCACTCCTACCACTGAGAAACCCAAAGCTAGGTGCATGCACTTGCCAATTATTTTTGAACTTTTCGACCGCATATGTTATATGTTTCGACCGCATATGGCATATGTTAAGGCTTCCACTTAGGACAAAGAACCCGCAGCCGGTTATCCAAATTCTTTTCGTGAGAACAATGTGTCTCAAATGATAGGGATTTACCTGGTGATTCAAAGATGTCGTTCCCACAACAATGACTGCCTCAACCCCGCTGAGTCTCCTGACAGCATGTCAAACAACCAATGGACATCTACAAGAGACAATTTCCAGATTCAGCAACAGAGGCAACATTGCCGCCCCCGGTGTACAGCGGCATGCCAAATCTAATGGGACACCATTGAGAGAGCCTGGCGGGGCAACAGACCAGTCTTCACATGAAAAAAAGCCAAGGAAAAGTGTCGAGTAAGGACACATCTTCTCAGGGGTCCCTCATGTGGGGGACACCCTGCCAGGCTTTCACTTGTGTGTGAGGGGTTGTATTGATACTACGCCCACAGCACCACTATAACAGACTATGGTCCTGTAAGAGGCTTGCGGAATACATTTTCTAGGTGCACCTGTGAGTCACCAAGAATGGAGGAAGAAAACTCCTGATTGTTCAGGCAGACAGCCACCCCAGGCCTGTGCTGAGGAGTACACACACTGGTGGGAGCACGCTCCTCTCCACGTGGGGCCAACGTTTGGACCCCGAATTAAGTAGCACAGGTATGGGGGGGAGGACCCTGCTAGCTGTTGCTGGCATGGCAGCCACCACGCACGCTGCCACCAGCTGAATCCCAGGAGGAGAGGACACGCCCTTTGCAGTGTCCATGTTTGTAATCATGCTGATTCCTCTACCTGCATAGGTGCTACAGAAAGGCACAACAAGAAATGAAAAAAAAGACATTCAACTGCTCCATGCGCACACGGGAGGGCTCACTGGGAGCGTTGGGTGGACCAGGTGTGCAGAAACCGAAACCAAACGGGGCAAGACTGACGCCCATCTCCTGTTGGTGGAGTAGCTGGGAGTGGAGCCAGAGGAATCCACTAACTCTGCTAAGACGACATTGCACATGCATGGAAAGAGGATGGGGAAACCATGCAGGAGGCATGTTTCAGCCGTGGAAGGAAGCACAACAGCCAAGGGACCAGATTCTCCACAAGTTTCAGTGCAAGAGAATATTACTGTCCCTCCAATGGTACCGGCCACCTCAGCACCTCCCAGCATGACTTATAAACGGGTGCCTCGCGGCTTTGAATCATGGGTGCACTGGTCAGCCCTCATCAGGAAGCTGTATATGGCAACACAACGTGGGGGACTACCACAAATGCCCCTGAATTCACCTATAGCGGGTGCTTCTGGACAGCCAGTCCACACTGGACAGGCAGATCCAACAAGGCCTTTGGATCCCCAAGAACAACTGCCCTCTGAACTGCGTAGAGACTGCTGACGTTGAGGAATTGATTGATTTGTTATTTATTATGCACCTATACTCAAATGTTTCAAGGCGCAATGATGATGACATGCCTCAATCAACCTGTTTATTCCACAAGAAAGTAGTACAACCCATACGTAAGGCGCTGGATGCCCTTTACAGACTGATTTCTACCAAAATGTTGTGTGTCATGTGAGGGGTCATAAATGCAAGACGGATAAGTACAAAGGGTCTCATTACGAGTTAGGCAGAAAATAAGAGGTAAATCCTCCAAAAAATAGCCATGAGGAATTACTGTTACTGCCACTTGGTCAGGCGGAATTTCCGCCTCATTACAAGTGGTGATGCCGGTGTAATCCCCCATTTAGTTTGGGTCTAGTGGACCCAATGGGGCTTTTTTTGCAGAATTACTGCAGCAGAATTCCTGTGGTAATTCCGCCAATTCAGCCGATTTGTCTGCATTGAGTGGGAAGATTTACCTCCAGGGTTTTGCTGGAGGTAAATCCTCCACTCAAAATCCAAACTCATAATTTGGCGTAGTGGTAAAATTGGCAGTAACTCAATTATTGCCAATGTTACCACTTACCGCCTAACTCGTAATGAGGCCCTATAGCTTTCTCACAAGTAGCCATTTTATTAAATAATAAGGGTGGGATAAACACCTCGCTTTCCCTAACCTAGCAAGGATTTCCCTACCTGTCAAACATAGACTAAAGGTAAATACTTGAATATCAAAAGGTATCTGTCCCTCACACTTATACATACAACAACATTATACAGGTATCATATGGCTGTTTAAACTCAACAGAATAGCAATAATATTCAAACAGAAACTTTGTAAACATGTATCCTTGTAACCAGGGTCGAATCCCCTTTCCCAGAATTAATGCAAGATATTTCAATCCAAAATTCAAATCTAGGAAGTTCTTTTCAATAGCCACGTTTCATTCCAATTACAACACAATGTTCCTTTCATTCCATAGGTCCTTCCCTTGGCACTTGGAGTATCATATTTCTAAATAGGATTGATCACTCTTCAAAATGATTGTCAAAGTTTCCACAAGCTCTTGCTTGACAAACCACAAAGACTTTGTCTTCACTTTTCCAGTCAGTATTCAATGTAATTTCTATTCTTTGAAGAGCAACCACTTTCCATTTCTTCTTCATAAACAATAAGGTTTTGTCACAATGGTTTTACAACAGTTCATCACAACACATTAGTGTACTTGCCACTTTCTTTCTACCACAACCTTCTACCACGCTGCAGTGCTTAATTATCACCTTCCTGATCCACTAACCTGCCAGGACTAATCACTAATTATCCCTTTCCTGGTATAATCGCCTGCCAGGATAAAACACCTACCATTACTACAAATACTCAGTGATGAGGTTTACTTCAAACTTTCCACACTTAAATCCTCAATGGGGAAAGTTAATCAAAACCTGCTTCTCCGACTTTCAACAACAACAAAGGGGTTCACAACTTCTTTCACAAGGGTGCAGTACATATTGACATGGTCTTTTCCACTGATTTGTTGGCCATAGGCAATGCAGGTTATATTCTTTTCCCCATGGTTGATTTATACAAGGAGGGCTTCTCTCCTGCAACCTTTAGATTCCTTCTAGACCACCAATTAGCTGTTTGTAATGTGTCCTCTTCATGCTTCCCTCATTGGGAAATCTGTTTCCACTTTTATTTGTAATTGCCTTTCTCTGGCTTAGGCAATGCTGGTTATAATCTTCCCTTACAGGTAATCTCCAGTTTTGTAGATTACATTCATTTTGTACGAATATTGTCCCCTTGTTACTTTGGTAATGGTGGTTACAATATTCTTCCTCTCGGTTTTTCTCAGCATGAGAATCACATTCAAAATGCTTTAATGTAACAGATTGGTATTCAAAAGGTTTGCTTTGAGTCAGCTGTCTATTTCGGAGTGCCCAAGGTTACCCAGTGAAGGCCAACTCACCTGTCTTGCCTTGCACTTCCGTGGGACCCGCTGCAGCTTCAACTTCTTCTCTTGTTGGGATTGTCTGTGCTTCAGACAGCTCTGGCAACACTGCCACTGCTCGCGCCTCCTGAAAAGGGAGCCTTCTGTTCTCCTCACATACTCTGATGAACTCCACCCAAAGGAGTAGGTTGCAGGACCAGAAGAGTGTCTCTCTCCTACAGAACAGCCAGTATCTGCACCGCATCCCGCTGCGCATTTGCTGCGTTTAGGGTTCCCAACTATTGCAATTCTTTGGACACTGCATCCCGCTGGCAACACAGCAGTGGCTCCGGGGTCTTCTTCTTCTGCTGTTCCCACAGCTTCTTCCTAATGGCCCGCAACAGAAGGGGATTAAAATGCTTAAAGGTCCTGCTCAGGTGTGGGTCATTATAACCACTAGACTGCACACTACAGTTCTGCTTGAAGTCCCCAATGTTCTTAGTCATGTTAGCATTATTTAATTCACTCTGTTTTAATGACTTATAGAATGTACCTTTAGGGGAAGTTTTCAAAGGAATTCATGGTTGATTTTTGGTTGTATAATTCAAACCTACGGTGGTATTAAAACGATTAGAAGTAGTTGTATTAATTGCTTGACCCTTGCATATATCATTCCCATGTTTACCATAAGGGTTTTCACAACTGGCAATTTGGGTAATTTTGGGAAGGAAAGCCTTACTATGACAACACGCCATTAGGTATTCTGGTATTAGAGAAATCTCACCCTCAGAACTGGATGAACACCACGTCTCTTCTAATGGAGTCATCTTATAACTTTGATGGCCTTCCCCTCCCAGGTAATACACCCGGCTAATACCATCTGCATGGTTGGGACCAGGTAGTAGCTGCCTTCCCCTGGCCATCTGGGAGGAGAGTTTAGGCTGGGATTCTGTGAGGACTCTGTAGGATTCATCACAATCAGCACCAGTCCACTGTTTTACGTGGCTGTGTTTCGGTTGTTGTGTTGCAGGTCAGTATGCCTGCCCCGAGTGGTTCATAGTCCGGCATTCCCTCTCTTACTCTTTCAGGCTAGGAGGAGAACGCCCTCGACACAGATGGAAAAAATATTTACCTGAACAGTACACTAAATCAAAGGCAGGCAAACTCTGACACCACTAGCGTTGTGCAATAATAATTTATGGAGAGAGATGGAGGAGTTTGCATCCGACCAAAATGGAGACAGGCAGCAACAGTTGTTTTCAGGCATTCGGGAGGCTAGTATGGTTGCCACCGACATTCTGGAGCCAGTCGCCGGCACGCAGACAGTCCAGCGAGAGAAATGTGAATGGGCCTGGATTTTTGCAGAGATACCTGGCAAAGGAACGATAAACTCTTACCAGAAGTGCAGGAAAAGCCAAGGCTTTGCCCATAGATGGCCTGACTCTTTTTCACCGTAGGACTGAAGAGTTTACTAAAAAGAAGACCCACTCTCTCAAGGCAAGAAGCCTTTTAGGCTACACTAAGCCTGCAGTACTAGGACAGCTGAGGGGCCCTAGGATCCTGGTGTAGTTTCAATGTATGGGGAGACAAAGCCAGAGCTCAGAACCTCCAGGAAAAACAAAATACCTCAAACAGGAAAAACCTTCTTGAGTATCACATCGAGCCAGGCTGAAAAGCCTAAGATTGACAGCCCCTCCTCTCCTACCAGTCCCAGTAGCATACAAAGCCACTGGGCGGACGGTATCCCTCTAGTTTTCAGCATGGATAAAAATAACATCAGACCATTGGACAAGCTGATACCACTTGCGACACCCTGCCCCTTCAAAAATTGTCATCAAATCTGGAAGAAGAACTTCAGAAACTCTTGAAGTTGGATGCAATACATATGGTATGTCTAATCTCACCAAAAGGCTATTTCTCGAGCTTTTTTGCCCAGCCCAAGAAGGACAAGTCGTGTTGGAGGACCATCCTCGATCTCTCAAACTTCAACCAATGCTTTCAGGCGAAAGGTTCAAGATGGTTTCCCTGCACTTAATCTTGACATCCCCAATCTAGTGGGTTTGGTTTTGCACCCTGGACTTGCAGGATGCGTACATGCAAATACCTATTTGGAGGCTCACAGAAAATGTGTATGCTTCCAATGTTTATAATACACACACAATCAGCACAAGGTCCTGCAATTCAGCCTAAAGAATGCACCAAGGGTGTTTACAAAGGTGTTGGATGCTGTGATATGCCAACTGCTATGCCAGGGGATTCAGGTTTACCCATACAATTGGCTAATTTGTGCATCCACTACTTCTCAAGTAGTGAAAACTGACAATCTTGTTATCAAGCTGACCTTTGCTCTGTGCCTGACAATCAACTTGCAAAAGTCTCCACTCATGTCCACTCAGAGGCTCCAGTATACTGGCCACATTACGGGTTTGCGTGCATGGGAGTGTTTACCCCCCTCCGCCCGACTGAAGGGATATTGACACTACAGCTGTTGCAGAAAAGGTTTTCGAGCAGTACACACTTTGCAGCAGTGAAATTTCAATGCCTCTTGGACTCGCACACCTTTGTGATGCTGCACATGACGTTACGAAGAAAACCGAAGGTGCACTAAAGGTAAGCCCATCTGTGCATGTCCATGCTACGGCTGGATCACCTGTTATTTCACCCTGGGAAACCTCAGCCAATGTTCTTACTCATGTTTATTCGTGTTAGCAGCTTTTGCAGCTCACCCCATCTTCCACTAATTTTCCTATGGGGTTCTCTCCCACTAGTGAGGATGTTCTTCTTCTTCCTCCTCCCTCCGATTCTTTGAAATGCTTTCCTCACAATGCCCGCTCACTCCTTGCACATGCCGGCCATTATCATGATATACTGCATGACCATCTTCCTGATTTTATGTGTGCCACTGAAACTTGTTTCTGTGAGTTTTCTGGTCCTGCCATTGTTCAGCTCTTGCCCACCAACATTAGCATTCTCCATGTGGACCATACCTTGCCCCGCCCTGGTGGCAGAGTAGCTATTATTTTGAATTCTCATTTTACTGGGACTTTGTTGACTTTTAATTATAATATTCAAGCAGAGACACTGTTTGCCCGTTTTCCTATTTCCTCAAACCTGCCCATTAATTATTTTATTGTTTATCGTCCTCCAGGGGCCAGAATGTACTTTCTGTGACTCCTTTCTAGAATTAGCAGCCAATTCACAACTTCGGCATGCCCACCTCTTTATTGCTAGTGATTTTAATCTTAAAGTTAATGATCCTGCTGATATTAAGTCACTCAGATTTATTTCTGCCATGAATGAGCTGCCCCTTTCACAGCTGGTTCGCTT
Organism: Ambystoma mexicanum; assembly: GCF_040938575.1. Classification (NCBI taxonomy): domain Eukaryota; kingdom Metazoa; phylum Chordata; class Amphibia; order Caudata; family Ambystomatidae; genus Ambystoma; species Ambystoma mexicanum. The sequence continues at coordinate 1,178,296,379 of NC_090923.1, forward strand.
CCCTGCTCACCGATTGGGTAACACACTGGATCTTTTATTTGCTTCTAAATCTGATGTTAATGTTTACCCTTAACTCCCTATCCCCTGGTCAGACCACTCCATTATCCCATTCTCTTTGAAATGTATCACTTCTAAGTCGCTTGCCGTATCTGGCGCCTTCTATCCTGTGATGATATTTCCACTCGGCTGGAAGCTTGTTGCTCTGTGACTCCCAATTTGAATACCATTGCTCTAACACTCACAGCAACCGCTGTCCTTCTTGCCCCTCTCAAAACACTTAAACCTAAAGCTTGGGTTTCAGACCACTGGTTTACTGATCACGTTTGTGCACTTCACCGCAAATGCAGGCAAGTCAAATGCAATGCAACAAATCTCCAGGTATCATAAAGCTATTTTAGATGCTAAGCATGCCTATTTCTCCTATCGCATGGAAAACACTATTAACCAGCCCAAAGAACTTTTTAAAATTGTTCATTCTCTATGGTTCCATCTGAGCCTTATCGCTCATCCCAATCTCTCTGTGACTCCTTCATCGTATTTCACTGAGAAGAAAATCAAAATTCAAGAAAACATCTGTTCCTCAGGACTCAGTACTATGACCTCTCAGGTGGTTGCCACTATCCCTCCTTCTGGTCATTGCTGGGCTCTGTTCCCTGTGTTAACTTTAGAGGAAATCACAGTGGCTATGCATACACGGAAATCAGCAACCCCTTAAGATCCCATTCCTCTAGCTTGAAGGACTGTCTTGGTCCTCTGGTCACACATGCTGTTAATACTTCTTTTCTCACTTGTCAGATCCCAGCTTCTCTCAAACAGGGATTGGTTGTACCACTTTTGAAAAAGTTTTCTTTAGACCCTCTTGTCCTGGCTAATTTTCGTTACATCTCACTTCTTGCATTTCGTATGAAGCTTCTTGAAGCCTTAGTCTGCCCACTCCTGAGTTCCTTTCTTGAGGAATCCTTCTTCTTAGACGTCTCGCAATCCAGTTTTCATCCAGGACGTGGCACAGAGGGGGTGATGGTCTCTGTCGGGTATCAGGTAATATTATCCCCACCAATAATATCGGCATATATATGGTTGTGGGGTAAGGCCATGGGCGATATTATTGGTGGGGATAATGTATGGGATTATTGGGACCGGAAGTTGCAGGGGTGTCCCCCACTCTATTAAAAAAATTATGGGGGTTGTGGAGGTGTGTCCCCCCAGGTTCCATGACTTAATATCGCCGCAAAATTATGGCAATATTTTTGTATGGTGATATTTTTGCGGGATATTAACACATGGAGCCCTCCGTCATTGATGATCTGGCTCGGCTGCATGACTCAGGTGGCGTCAGTGCTTTATTGTTACTTGACTTATCTGTCGCCTTTGATACCATCAACCAGGCTGCCTTGCTTGATCGCCTTGCCTAGGCCAGCCTTTCGGGTGCTTTTCTTTCCTGGTTTTCTTTGTTTCTCTCAGATCATACACAGTCTCTTTTAATCCCTCCTTTTCGCTCTATGACCACTGCCTTGACATGTGGAGTTCCTCATGGTTCCTCCATCTCCCTGGTTTTGTTTAAGATCTACATGCAACCTCTTACTAAGCTTATTTGCTATCACGGCTTCCAGTGTTACTCTTTCTCAGATGGCACACAGATTCTGGTCCGTTTAGATCTCTCTTGTCAAGACAGCAAACTAGATTCAGGGCCTGTCTCGAAGCTGTGGGTGCATGGATGTGTAACAACTTGCTCAAGTTGAACAGAGGTGTCGGTGGTGGTCCTCTACTGCCTTTTGGACCCCCTCTTTTTGGCCATATTTCTTAGGCCCTTTTAGTTCTCCTGTGCCACTAGTGAATATTTAGGGGTAAAGATATTAGCCACTCTGTCCACGGAATCTACGATAAGTGCAAGTGGCTACCTTCAACTGAAAACACTTGGTAAGGTTCTTCCTTTTCTCCCTTCTCAATTATTTGCCCCCGTTATGTCCTCCATGGACTACTGCAACGCCCTATTTCTTGCACATCCTGTCCACCTCTTACGGCGCCTTCAAGTCCTGCAGAACTCTTTGGCCAGAACAGCCACTTCTGCACCTAGATGTGCTCACATGACTTTGGTTTTGCGCCATCTCCATTGGCTGCTTGTGGCTAAGCGCATTCAGTTCAAGGTCTTATGTCTAGTTCATCATGCCTTTTATGGAACTGGGGCAGAATATCTACAGGCCAATTTCTGTCTCTACATTCCTGCTCGGATACTCTATGATCAGCAGATGCCTGCCTTGTTTCTGTCCCCCGATTCAAGGCCACGCGTATTGAGGGCTGATCCTTTTTGGTCATCACTGCCCAGCTCTGGAATTCTATTCCCGTGCTCAACGTGCCACTGAGAACTATCTCCGATTTAGGTGGTTACTAAAAACGTATGTTTTCTAGCTCCTTTTATCCTCATTTTGCTAGCTAGCACTAAGATGTCTTTGGGTGTATGCTGCACTTTACAAGTATTGGAAACATAGCATAACACATGAGGGATATAGAATTAAACCTTGTTAGCCTGTGTTCACAGGCTCAGATGGAGCTAATAGATCATCAGGAATTGCAGAGGTGAATGCCTTTTACCCATCCCAAGCAGGACCCTTGTGACGGACTCCAGTATTTCAGGTTGGGGAGCGTAATGGGACAATGGGAGGTCTATGACTTTTATAGCTTGGAGGAACAGGCACACTATATAAATTGACTAGAGCTCGAAGCAATCTTGCATTGGAGGCATTTTGCATAATATAATATGGAGGGTCATCACGTGTTGATCTACAGTGACAACACAACAACCCTGTTTTATGTCAGCAAGCAGAGGGCATGATGTCTGCGCCTCTCTGCATGTTCATACTCAAGTTGTCGGGCTGGTGCCTGCAACGTTTTCCCAATAGCGTCCCATGTGGCGAGAGAGGAGAATGTACGGGCGGATGTTCTGAGTTGAAAGTCATATGTGTCCCACACATAGTAACATCATGTGACAACATTACAGCCAATCTTCTGAGCTTGGAGAATGTTGATTCTCGACCTCTTTGCAACTCTGCAGAGAAATGTGTACTCTGTATGCATCTTGGAAGGGGGAGGGCGAGAACTCTTATGGGGATGCTTTTCTCCGCTCTTGAGGTGGCCAGACTCTTTATGCCTTTTCACCAGTCCTTCTAGTGCTCTGCACAAATTGAAGTGCACCAGCAACTGCCATCTAATCCTGATTTCACTGAACTGGCCGAAGAGGTTGTGGTACTCCAACCAGAAGGCGCTGAGTTAAGAAGCTCCATGGAGCTTACCACTGAGGGTGGATCATTTCAAACAGTAAGATGGTCTTGTAGCCAAGCGCATATCTTTCCTTGATGGCCTGGTCCGGGAGGACTGTGGTGATCTGGAATGAGGAGTCTGACCAAAAGCAGGCATGGCTTTGGTAATAAATATTTATTTATGGATAAAGGTATGGAAAACCTATTGAACCATAACTAGAGGTGGTTTACCTAATTCAATAAAACTAAAACTCAGGCCTGTCAGGAAGTCCATTGTGTCAAAAAGAAAATATTCCGTCCTAGTCAAACTCTTAAACTATGTCTGTCACTACAAAACAAACAACTAAGCTAACCAAAGAGTTCTTACCACAACCCAGGAGAATGACTCTTTTCTACTGGGTAAAAGTCTTGTAATGTTCTGAGTTCACAAAGTTCCACATTTGCAACAGAAATAGGAGCATGTCTCCATTCTCCTAGCTAATGTCCAGCGCACACAGATTCCTCTTAAGTATACTTCAGCCTTAAATCCTTCATCAACGTGTTTAATTCCCTCCAAGGGTTTGAAGTTCTCTTTAGTTGAACATTGTCTTTCAACTTGACCCCATTGGGACAAGGGAGAGACTCCCTGAGTCTTTCTCAACTACTCAATACCACAGTCTTATGGAAGTGACCAGGGAATTGCTTCACAAAATGGTTTACTTCTTCTTTCTCTGTTTCCAGTTCCTTATTATTATTATTGTTTAATTTTTGTACTGCGCCACATGCCCATGGGCCTCAGAGCACACATAAAACAAAAAGACGAAAAACCGAGGACACAAGACGGATACAGTTTTCCAGATGGTCGTCAGTGCCAAGGAGAAGAAAAAGCCAGGATTGCGGTCGAATAGGTGGTGCTGCACCATTTCTTTTAAAAAGACCAATCCTGATGCAGGCTGGTAATGCATTCGAGGCCAGAGGGGCCTGGACATCAAAGAATGTGGCGCCAAACCTGACAAGCTTGTGCCTAGGTTGAACCAATTTGAGGTGATCCTGGGAACGCAGGAGGCGGCCTGGTATGTTGACTTTCATCCGGTCCTTCAGGTATTGAGGGGACGTATCTGTCCAGCACTTATAAGAAAGTGTCAGGATTTTATGAGTGATTCTGTGTCTGATGGGAAGCCAATGTAGTTCCCTTCTGGCATCAGATACATGGTTATGCCTTGCAAGGCCGAAGATGGCACGCACTGTGCCTTTTTGAGAGACCTGGAGGGAGTGCAGCTTCGATTGCGTAGTATCAGCCAAAAAAGCTGTTACAATAATCTAGCTTTGCATCCACTAAAGCAGTGGCTAGGATGGATCAGTAACTGGCTGAAATGAAAGGCCAAATATGGTGTAGGCGTTTTGTTGTGAATGCACCAGAGGACCTGGTGTGCGAAATGTGTGATTTCATGTTAAGTTCAGAGTTGAGAAGCACACCTAAGGTCTTTACACTTTAGTCTACACTGATGGAATTGCCGGCAATACTGAAGCTGCTGTACTCTGGGCTGAGTTTCTTGAGCCTTTGGGCAGAAGCCATGATAAGTAGCTCTGTTTTGCCTTTATTAAGGGCTAGAGAGTTTTTGGCCATCCAGGACTGAATGACATCGTATACCTTAATCATGGTGGCAGAATCCTGTGCATAGTCCCTCATGAGCTCAAGGACGACCTGGGTGTCGTCGGCGTAGTTGGTATAATGGACACCCAGGAAGTCCAGGAGACTGAGGAGTGTTCTGATGCAAACATTAAAGAGTGTTGGGGTGATACACGAGCACTGTGGAACACCACAAGTTTGGGCAGTAGGAATAGAACTTGCGCATCCAACAGCAACTCTGGAGGTACGCAGCCCGAGAAAAGAGGCAATCCATTGATTTGCCAAGTCCGAGCAGTGAGCCTGAGATCGTAATCTGGACACCAGACGAGAGTGATCGACCAAATCAGAGGCCGCTGATAGTTCTAATAACATAAGCAGGGCAGGATGACATAGATCGACTATGCTGGCTAAGGTGGATTTGTGATCCAGTACAGCTGATTCTGTCTTGTGCTTAGCTGTGAAACCTGACTGGCGTACCCTCAGCATAGCACATTTTTCAATAAAGCCTTGGAGCTTTAAGTGGGCTACCTTATCCATGATTTTAAGAAGAAAGGGTAAATTCATAATAGGTCGTTCATTTTTGGCTGCTGCTGGATCCAAGTTACTTTTCTTAAGCAAAGGGGTGATCCGGGTCTCATTCAAGGACCCTGGGACCACGCCTTCACTAAAGGAGAGACTGATAAGTTTGGCTATCCAGGGAACCAGTGACTCGAGGGCAAGCTTCAAGATACTGGCCAGGCACTTGTCTCCCAGACAGGATGTTGGTTTGATCACCTGGATGATTTTGTGAATTTCATCCTCGGAACATGATGTAAAGCTATAGGTGACATGATCACTTAGAGTATAGACAACGGCTGAGAGGTAGCTGTGTGCCACTCCATGCTCCCCTCTAGCTCTTTGATCGTCTGTAGATGACCCACTATTTTTTAGGAGAATTCATTGTGAACTGTCTGACACCATAGTAAATCTTTGACAAGATTGCGGTTGGAGTTTGGTTTCTCCTCGAATTCATTGAGGATTTTGAACATTTCACTAGAAATTCAGTAAGCATTTGCAGTTCTTTTATTAAGGTAGGCTGATTTAGCCTCTATAATAGTTCATTTTAAAATCTTTTACTGCATCTTGATACATCCCAGTGATTGAGGACAGGGGTGTTTATGCCAAGCTCTTTCGAGTTGTCTTTTATTTCATCGAAGCAAGATGATGTTGTCATTATACCAAACATTTGTACAGGTTTCACTTTTGATCATTTTCGTTTACATGGGGGCGAGAGTTTCTATGATGGAATCAATGGTTGATGTAAAATGGACTGCCACGTCCGAGGAATTGGAGAAGTTATCGATAGGCTGGAGCCTGGCCGCTGACAGTGCGGATAATTTGGCTGGAGTGACATTCTTAAAGTTTCTGGAATTCTTTTCAATTCGGGCCAGGAGGTCCATGTAACGCTCACCTGATTCCCGCAGAGGCGCCGGTCTTGACTGGGTGAATGGCGTATCTTCAAAGGTGATGTGTAACACACGGTTGGCTCTTTGGGCTGGACCTCTGTGCACTGTATGTCTGACTCGAAGAGTAAGATGTCTGCAGATAGAAAATATGGGATTAATGAACTGGGGTTATTGGGTGCCTCTCTCCTCTTCCCTTTCTCTTCTCCTGTAGAACCCCAAAGGTTAACGCCCTCACCTTAGGTAAGTGAACGCCGAGCTCTCCATCTGCCTCGGGGCAGGGTGTCGTAAACAGTTTCTTCACTGGATAAGGGTGCAGGCCTCTTGACCTCAGAGGACTGCTGTCCGTCGTTAACTGCACGAACGGTAAGTTCTGGGCACTTCAAATGTCTTAAAAGTCTTTTGTAATGATATCTCTTGTTTTGCAGGGTTCCGGCGATGGCGGATGGCGGGCTGATGAGAGTTGAGGATCGAACCCGCGTGAGGAATAGAAGCGCCTGGAAGCACGTAAGTAAGCGCTTGTAGCCTGCTTCACGATGCGCACTAACTGTCCCTTTTATCTTGCAGGTACAAGTTCGGAGCTTTAGAGAAGCTGAAGGGTGCTGGAATACCCACTGGATTCGGCGTGGGAAGGAGTAATGGCACGTGAGTAATAAAGTTGCCCAATGTCTTTAAACGCACCTTCTTTTGTCTTTCAGATGCGGGATGCAGCGCCGAAGGCCTCCGGAGCGTGCGAAGAGCTGGTAAGCTTTTGTCTTTCAGATGCCGGAATGCAGTGCGAAGACCTCCGGAGCATGCGAAGAGTAGGTAAGCCTTTGTCTTTCAGATGCCGGAATGCAGCGCGAGGCGTTGGTGACAGCCGATGGACCAGGTAAGAGATGCGCTGCCACTGAAGACCGTAGTGCTAACCTGTTCTTTCTTTGTCTTTACAGGTGCTGCTGAAGACTGGATTCCAGGATGGTAAGCCTTTGTTCCCTTAGGCCCAAGATCAGAAGCAGAAGACACAATGAGCGTTCTGCTGCAGAGAATGCAGAATAACGCAAAGCAAGATTCATCCATCGGGTGTGGTTTAAATAGCCTCCTGTAGTGCTTAGGTGTCTCCTTCCACAGCCACGCCTAGGTAAGAAAAGAGTTCCTGCTTTCCAGAAGAGTTCCAGTGTTCTGAACCTAGGGAGTGGCTCCTGCCCCACCCAACAGGAAAAGTAGTCCCAAACAGAAGAGGATCAGGGGTTCAACTGGCAGGTAAGTAAGCAGCATGGTCTGCTGCAGGTAAGTCCACCCAAGCATTATGAGCCCGGCGCTTCCAGCGCTGGGACTGGGCATCTTTATGAGCCTGGTGCCACTGGCGCCAGGACAGGGTCCAAAAGGTCCCAATTGGGACTGGCTGGCACTCGGAACCGGGGTTATGGGTCTGCTTCCAAGGGAGTCGGGCAAGTCCTGATCTTTTGGAAGCAGAGATCATGACAGCACCCCCCCTCAAGGCCCCTCCCAAACCGGGCTTCTTCGGGGGTTTGGGCTTGTTAGGAAATGTTCAATGAAATCTTTTGATTAGACGAGGCGCGTGGACATATTCTGCAGGTTCCCAGGATCTTTCATGGGGACCGTAGCCTTTCCAGTCAATCAGGTAAAATAGTTTAGATTTGGAGATCTTGGAATCCAGGATGCTTTTGACTTCAAACTCGAGTTCTCCATCAACTAGAATAGGTTTTGGAGATGTAGTTAGTCGGGTTTGAGGTTGCACGGGTTTTAATAGAGAGACGTGGAAGACCGGATGTATCTTCATGTGAGGGGGCAAGTCCAACTTGACCGCTACTGGATTTACTATGGTAGTGATGGAATAGGGACCAAGGTATCTTGGGTTGAATGTGCGTGGTCCTTTTAGAGGTAGATATTTGGTGGATAACCAGACTTGATCTCCTACTTGATATTGGGGGGCTTCCTTCCGATGTTGGTCTGCTCCTTTCTTGTATTGTTCTTTAGCCCTTTGAAGGTGAGAAACGGCTTCCTTAAAGGCTTGGGTGATTGTAGAATGCAGGTGGTCTACTGCTGGTGTTCCAAGATCTTGGAGTGGATCCAACTCCGAGGTTCGAGGGTGACTACGGTATAAAAGAAAAAACGGGGTCTTCCCAGTTCCCGAGTGGACAGAGTTATTGTAGGCATATTCGGCTATCCAAAGGATATCTTTCCAAGTTTTTTCAGTTTGTTGTAGCATGCAGCGCAAATACTGTTCCAGAGTTTGATTGGTCCTCTCGGTTTGTCCGTCGGTTTGAGGGTGGTGGCTGGTCGAAAGTCTCACATCAATTTGAGCCGACCGACAGCAACTTCGCCAAAAATGAGAAATAAATTGACTACCTCGATCCGAAATTAGAACTGAAGGAAAACCGTGCAGTCGGACGATGTTTTCGAGAAATTCTCGGGCCAGAGTTGCTGCTGTTGGTAAGCCTTTGAGTGGAATGAAATGCGCCATCTTGGAGAATAGGTCCACGATTTCTAGGATCGTATTGTATCCGGAGCATGGAGGTAGATCGGTGATGAAGTCCATAGAAAGCGTATGCCAAGGGCGAGGCGGGATGTCAATAGGGCGTAAGAGGCCGGCTGGTTTTTCCTTATGACTCTTGTTTTGGGCGCATACTCCACAGGACATTATAAAGTCTCTGATATCTTTTTTCCAAGACGGCCACCAGAAGTAGCGCTTGATCTTTTCCGAGGTCTTGGTCATACCGGGATGTCCTTCCATTAAAGAATCGTGATAACAAGAGATTACCTTTTTCTGTAAATCTGTGCTGGGCAGGTATAACCGTTCTTGGAAATATAATAGGTTGTCCTTCACCGTAAAGTCCTTTCCCTGCAGATGCCAATTCTGTATGTCTGCTGGAGTTACCAGTAGCCTGGCTTTATCCTTAACTTCCTCTATGGATTGTGTGGTGATTACACCTAGAATTCTTTGTTCGGGAATGATAGGTACAGGTTTAGGATTGATCAAATGTTCTTCCACTCCCATCCGAGAAAGGGCATCAGCTTTACCGTTTTTTGTACCAGGTCGATAGGTAATTATGAAGTCAAACTCGGCAAAGAATAGTGCCCAACTGAGTTGCCTAGAGGATTGAGCTTTTGCGGTTTTCAAATATTGCAGGTTTCGGTGATCTGTAATCACAGTAACGGTGTGTCGGGCCCCCAGAAGATAATGCCGCCAAGCCTTAAAGGCAGACTTGATAGCTAGAAGTTCCTTATCAGTAATAGTGTAATTGATTTCAGGAGGCGAGAATTTGCGGGACCAAAATGCCACGGGATGCAACTGATTGGTTAGTGGGTCCTTTTGTGATAGAACTGCCCCCAGGCAAGGCTCAAAGCATCAGTTTCAACGATGTAGGGGAGTTCTGGGCGAGGATGTTTTAAGATCGGTGCAGAGATAAATCTAGTCTTCAAATTCTGGAAAGCTTGTTCCGCCTCGGTAGACCATTCAAAACGTTTGTTTTTCTTTAACAAGGCGGTGATGGGCTGGACTATTCGAGAGAATTCGGGGATAAACCTGCGGTAAAAGTTAGCGAAGCCTAACATGCTTTGAACACCTTTTACGGAGGATGGCGATGGCCATTTGAGAATTGCATCGACCTTCTTTGAATCCATACGCACTCCGCTAGGTGATAATATGAATCCCAAGAATTCAACTTCAGTCACGTTGAAAACACATTTTTCCAACTTAGCGAAAGGTTTGTGTTGACGCAATCTCTCGAGGACCATTTTCACGTGTTTTCGATGTTCAGTTTCCGATGAAGAATAAACAAGGATGTCGTCAATGTAAACAACAACACACACATCTATGAGCTCTCTGAGGACATCGTTCATAAAATATTGAAAGGCGGCCGGGGCATTTCAAAGTCCGAAGGGCATGACCTGATATTCAAATAGCCCATACTTGGTGCGGAAGGCCGTCTTCCATTCATCGCCCTCTTTTACTCGTACCAAGTGGTAGGCTCCTCTAAGATCCAGCTTTGTATATATGCATGCTTTTCTGACTTGGTCCAGGAGTTCAGGGATCAAAGGTAACAGATATCTATTCTTAACGGTGATCTGGTTCAGGGCGCGATAATCTATACAAGTTCTAAGGTCCCCTTCTTTTTTTGGAACGAAGAACAAAGCTGAGGAAGCAGGGGTCTTGGAAGGACGAATAAACCCATTCGCTAGGTATTGATCCAGGTATTGTCGGAGGTGAAGATTCTCAGGTTCGGTGAGGGCATAAATTCTACTACAAGGAGGAGTAGATCCAGGTATCAGGTCTATCTGGCAGTCATAAGACCTATGAGGAGGTAGAGAGTTAGCCTGATCCTTCCGGAAAACATCTTGGAATTCTAGGTATTCAGGAGGTAACTGAGGAGCCTCCGAGGAAATTGCTGCCAGTGCAACACCAGGTCGAGGGTGACAAGTGGAGACACATTCTGGAAACTGAACCGTTCTTGCTCGCCAATCGATCTGAGGATTGTGCTTCTCTAACCAAGGAATTCCTAGAATAATCTGGAACTGAGGGGCCTTGATCACATCGAACACGATCTTCTCATGGTGTCCATCTTGACTTACTAGCGTCACTTCTTGGGTGGTATGCGTTACTGGTCCGGAGGCTATCTCCGTACCATCCACCGTAGTAATGACGTCCTTTACAGCCTTTGGACAAAGAGTCAGATTCATCCTCAAAACCATTTCATGATCCACATAATTGCCGATGGCACCGCTGTCGATGTAAGCTTCAATCGCATGTAATCGATCCGGATGTTCAGGGCTAATGAGGAACATAGGTATCACGAAATGCAAGGTCACGGAACTGGTTTTAACGCTCGGCAAGAGGACCTCTATTCTTGTCGGGCGAGGTCGTTTCCCTGCTCAGAGTTTGTGACCCTGGTAACTGCAGCTCCTACTGCCTTCTTGGCTGGTTTCACCGGACAGTCTCGAAGAAAGTGCCCCGAGTTTTCGCAATAGAGCCATAATTGCAGCTGCTTTCTCCTTTCCCGCTCCTTTTGTGTTAGTGGTCCTTTCAGGCCCCCTATTTGCATGGGTTCCCCGGAGTCTACTCCTTTGGTAGGAGTTGGTGGTTTGGAAAATACTCGAGCATCAAACTTGGAACGATCGGCCTTCCTGTTCTGCAGTCTGTGGTCAATTTGAACGACTAAGTCAATATAGTCCGAACAGTCTTGCGGGGGATTCACTACTTGGGCTAACACATCTTTGAGCTCTCCACGTAGACCTCTATAAAACAGCTTAATCCTTTTGTCCTCAGGCCATCGAGTTTCCACTATCAGTCTGTTGAAAGACGCAATATAAGCCAAAAGGTCTTGATTAACCTGTCGCAATGAAAGGAGCTCATTGTCCAAGGCCTGCCCCTGTGAATGTCTTGCAAACAGTTTTTCCATACTGAGCTGAAAAGCTTGAAAATCATGGAGAACCGGATCATCTTGATTAACTAGAGGGATCGACCAGTCTGCCGCATTGCCACTAAGGTACGAAAGCACGAAAGCTACCTTAGCTTGATCAGTTGGAAAGGCTGCTGGCCGGCATAAGAAGTGCAACCGGCACTGATTAATAAATACTGCAAACCTCTTTGGGTCACCAGAAAATCGTTCGGGCGGAGCCAGAGGTACATTCCCAGGTAGGTTGATCTGCACTGGGTTCGTAGAGGATGTTGAAGGAAGATTTGCCCCTGATGCGGGTAACGGAGTTTGTCCGGCTTGTGACTGTAGCAATTGTCTAGCGAGATCGTCTGTTCGCTCCTTGGAAATAATCAGTTCCCTTCTTAGAGCATTCGTTTCCTGACGGGCTGCATGCACTTCTGCTCTTAGTTTCCCAAGTAACTGGGCTAGCTGGTCCGTATCCGAGGTTTCCATAGCGCCTGGGTGGGAGTTTTGCGGTAGTCTTTGCGTTCTGTAACGCTCACCTGATTCCCGCAGAGGCGCCGGTCTTGACTGGGTGAATGGCGTATCTTCAAAGGTGATGTGTAACACACGGTTGGCTCTTTGGGCTGGACCTCTGTGCACTGTATGTCTGACTCGAAGAGTAAGATGTCTGCAGATAGAAAATATGGGATTAATGAACTGGGGTTATTGGGTGCCTCTCTCCTCTTCCCTTTCTCTTCTCCTGTAGAACCACAAAGGTTAACGCCCTCACCTTAGGTAAGTGAACGCCGAGCTCTCCATCTGCCTCGGGGCAGGGTGCCGTAACCAGTTTCTTCACTGGATAAGGGTGCAGGCCTCTTGACCTCAGAGGACTGCTGTCCGTCGTTAACTGCACGAACTGTAAATTCTGGGCACTTCAAATGTCTTAAAAGTCTTTTGTAATGATATCTCTTGTTTTGCAGGGTTCCGGCGATGGCGGATGGCGGGCTGATGAGAGTTGAGGATCGAACCTGCGTGAGGAATAGAAGCGCCTGGAAGCACGTAAGTAAGCGCTTGTAGCCTGCTTCACGATGCGCACTAACTGTCCCTTTTATCTTGCAGGTACAAGTTCGGAGCTTTAGAGAAGCTGAAGGGTGCTGGAATACCCACTGGATTCGGCGTGGGAAGGAGTAATGGCACGTGAGTAATAAAGTTGCCCAATGTCTTTAAACGCACCTTCTTTTGTCTTTCAGATGCGGGATGCAGCGCCGAAGGCCTCCGGAGCGTGCAAAGAGCTCGTAAGCTTTTGTCTTTCAGATGCCGGAATGCAGTGCGAAGACCTCCGGAGCATGCGAAGAGTAGGTAAGCCTTTGTCTTTCAGATGCCGGAATGCAGCGCGAGGCGTTGGTGACAGCCGATGGACCAGGTAAGAGATGCGCTGCCACTGAAGACCGTAGTGCTAACCTGTTCTTTCTTTGTCTTTACAGGTGCTGCTGAAGACTGGATTCCAGGATGGTAAGCCTTTGTTCCCTTAGGCCCAGGATCAGAAGCAGAAGACACAATGAGCGTTCTGCTGCAGAGAATGCAGAATAACGCAAAGCAAGATTCATCCATCGGGTGTGGTTTAAATAGCCTCCTGTAGTGCTTAGGTGTCTCCTTCCACAGCCACGCCTAGGTAAGAAAAGAGTTCCTGCTTTCCAGAAGAGTTCCAGTGTTCTGAACCTAGGGAGTGGCTCCTGCCCCACCCAACAGGAAAAGTAGTCCCAAACAGAAGAGGATCAGGGGTTCAACTGGCAGGTAAGTAAGCAGCATGGTCTGCTGCAGGTAAGTCCACCCAAGCATTATGAGCCAGGCGCTTCCAGCGCTGGGACTGGGCATCTTTATGAGCCTGGTGCCACTGGCGCCAGGACAGGGTCCAAAAGGTCCCAATTGGGACTGGCTGGCACTCGGAACTGGGGTTATGGGTCTGCTTCCAAGGGAGTCGGGCAAGTCCTGATCTTTTGGAAGCAGAGATCATGACAGTCCATTTTTCTAGGTGGCAATGGAATCTGGACTTGAACATCCACAATGAAGTGGTCGGATCATGCACATGGGCTAACTTAAACCTTGGGGGGGTGCAGGGCGTGTATAATAACCCAGTCCAAGGTGTGTCCCGAGTATTAGAGGGGCCCTTAACCCATTGAGGGTCACTACAAATACAGCGGTCCGGAAATAAGGGTGCTGGTCGCAAAGTACTGGCACCGTTTCCGGACCGCCCTACTATAACTGTGCCCGCCCACGCTTTGCGGGTGGCAGGTCTGACCTAACGGGCGCATCGGCCCCCATAGGCACAGTTATAATGGAAGCACCGGCACCGTTACTAACAGTGCCGGTGCTTCTGAGTCCCCATTCCCATGGAGTCCTATGGTACTCCATGGGAATGGGGACTAACATTTTCCACCGCCTGATATCCCAGGCCACCTGGACTTGTAATGTCCCGGTGGCACCGGATCTCAGGCAGCGGAAAGGGTGTTACAGTTCGACGGCAACCTGCCGGTAGCACCAGCGGGTTACCGCCGAACTTGTAATGACCCCCATTGCAGGCAACCTGTAGCTTGCAAGGGCTTATTTAGAGATGTATGTTGTCTTATCGAGAGGGTCGTCGGCCCATAGATTAAGATCTCCAAGAATGATAAGGGGGTCTTGTCCTTGGTTATAAGATTGAGAAGTCCAAGGAATTGTTCTTAAAATTGTGGAATGTCCCTGGGGGGTCTATAAATGATCAGAATACTCAGTGAGATTTGATGGGTAATTTTAATTTGTGCAAGCAGAGTTTCACAGTCCTCAGGACTAGCATGCGTAACCAGATGACAATCGAGTATTTTTAAACATGACAGCAACCCAACCACCATTCTGGCCTGTGCGAAAAATTGAATAGTTGGAAGACAGAGACAGAGTAGTATTAATGGGGATGGACTCATTGAGCCAGGTTTCGGTCAGGGCCATTGAATCAGGGGCAAATTCCGAGAGGTGATCAGCAACTTCCACGCCATCTTTCAGGACAGACCTAGTGTTTAGGAGAGAGAAGGACATCAAGGGTTTTGAAAGGAGGTTTTAGCCTACCTTGTTGGATACTGGGGCTATAGAAGGTGCTGCCGAGTATATACTAACAGGGGTAGTCTGTGCATTGTTTGCATGAGTTTGTGTAATACCAATAGGGGATCCAAGGTTGCCATTGTGTAATACAGTTACACTGGGGTCAATAACCGACTGAGCAGCGATTATGTTACAGTGTGCAGCCACTGGTGCCTCCCTAAAAGGGGGAGCCAAGAACGGTTTATCATGAGGAGGTAGATACTTCTCTCTTGACACAGGGTATTGTCACCCTTATACAGCGTGGGAGGGAGACTTGATGACTTGTATGCACCTGCGTCAGCATAAAGAGGAGAGAATGTTTGTCAGGCAATCATTGAGGTGTAAGACAGGGGTAGCGTGGGAGGAAATAATGAGGTGTTGTAAGCTGGAACACTCACCGGTATGTTATGCAGCTCTTGTATGAACTCAGTGATTACAGACATCCTGGAAGGAAAGAAGTATCAAGAACAATACCATGTGAGCCGTGAGTAGTATCCAACATCCGGCACACACTGCACACCTTGCACAAACTGGCGTTAACCAGCCTTGCAAAATGCGCCGCCACGAACCCGCCACCGACGGGAAGATAAACCCTGATGGATGCTGGGAAGTGTAGTTCAAGAAGACCCCATGTTCGAGCCCCACAACAAACTAGCTGGGTTAAATGAATACAAACAGTTCAAATGGACATAGGTAGGTTATAAGTTCAATAAACAAAAGCGGATCTCGGGCACTTCGTGAGATTGTGTTACCATGAGGCAGTTCTGACAAAAGAGCAAAGCAGTTTTAACTCACGACTAGGTGTGCTGCTTATGCTGTATGAAACAGATGGAATCTCCTAGGAATAGCAATTAGACACTATAGAAGTTAAGTTACTTCATGAGTTCGGCAAATCTAGTACACACCAATGGTGTCATCAATATAGTGCAAATAGAATAAAAAGATCTTCTGGATCGATTAGGTGCACCGTTAGCATTCCACACGTACCGACAGGTCTGACCTGGCGGAATGAAAGGCACCCGCAAGCACAGCATGCCTGTAACACAGACACCGTTATGAACAGTGCCGGTGCTACAGGCATCCCCAATGGGAATGTGGATCACTCGATTCTGCCACCCGCGAAAGGGCAATTACTCGGTCCGGCGGGGTCGGAATATCCCAGTAATTGACCATTCGCGGGTGCCAGACTTTCTTGCAAGTTTGGAGGTAGCCTTGCCGGTTTTACCGGCAAGGATACGTTCAACCTTGTAATGAGGCCCATTGTGACAAAAGATTGTGACAATTTGCGATAATAAAGTTTACTTTTTCCGTTATCAAATTCTTGTACCTTTTCACATGCAGTTATGAGAACTGTTTTTCTGCAAATGTTTGACTCTTCGGCTTCTTTATCTTCCAATTCCCCCCAGGTACACTCCATATGGCTCCTCCAATTTGATCTTTGGTTTCAAAAAGGTAATTGCCAAATGTACTGTGTAATGAAAATTGAGTATTCAGTCTACACATGTATATGTACTATTTGTTTCTTTACAGTGTAACCATTTGTCATTATAAAAACATTTACATTAACTATTTGTCTATTCATTTCACTTTTATTAAGTCACTGTTTCTTTTTTAAAGTTGTGGAAATTTGTTATCAAGAATATTAGTGAACATAACCCCAGTTAACAGTATAATTATTGGTTTATGTATTTTGGTTGATGCACAATGGATCAAATTCTTTTTTCCCCTCAAATCTTTTTACTGTTATTTACTACCAAAAGGTAGATGGTGGGTGTCATGATTCCTGCCCCTCATGTCCCCAGCCCTCCAAGATGTCAGGCTGGAACCAGGCCAAAATCACCTACATGGCCCTCAAGGGCCTCTTCATCCCTCCAAACACCCACTTGAAGTCAGACTTGGCACTTGTGGCACCATACTCACTCACTCCCATAGGATAACATTGGGGATTGGACTTGTAGTGCATTGATGGGGACAAGATGGATGCCCCCACATATTTTGGTTCCCAGAACTGCATGTGCGGTCTAGTTTTTTGGGTGTGGTTCAGCCCAGAGACACCTGGGATACCCAGAGACTATTTAAGCCACACGCAGGCTGAGAAACATGCTTTGCGTTTTCTGCACCTGCAGCGTGACATTCACCGTGTTCGGATCAGTCTGCAGTATGCCTGCATCTTTCTTCTGCGCTCAGCTCCTGCAAGAACAAGAACACGGTTAGGAACAGCCTTACCTTGCGGCGCTTCTGCCCATCATTCATCGCTCCTTCTGTTCTGCGGGCATCTTCGGCGGTGTCATTCCCATCCCGGCACGCTGCTTCCTAAGGAAAAGGGAAAAGAACAGAAAAAAGGCATTAGTAAGCATTCTGCAAATCTTCGCATATTTTTAAATACTGTACAAGCTTCAAACGCTTACCTGAATCCCAGCCGCTCTGGGGGAACTCTGTCTCCGGAACTTCTCATCCATCTGCAAGAGTGAAAAGACACTCCAGGTTAGCGTGGAAACATCTAGAGGCGCCGCATACCGCGCTTACCCACCGCATTTGTTCTTCATAACCAGCATCCACGCTGAAAACGTCGCAGCACCTAAAAGACACAGAAAAAGAACTCAGTTCAATGCAAATACGAAAGGGGTGCATCGTGCATCGCGCTCTAACTCACCTTCAGCGCTACTCATCTCAGCAGTACGCCGCCATCCCTGGACGCCGGCCATCATCTAAGGAAGGAAAGGAACGAAGTTAGAGAACTGTTCAAAAGACTCATTATACTTACCTGTCGGACTCTTGCCAGTGAAGTAACTAGGCAGCAACGAGCCCACATCAATCAACGTGCCCCTGCGCTGAAAGCAGGATGGAGAGCACACTATCCAAGAAAACAAGGTGAGCTGTGGATCAAAGGGAAGGGTTGGACCCCGGGGAAGAAGGGGTTCAAGCACACAGAGACAATAGGGAGTTAAACTCTACCAATCCTGTGTTTCAGGCCCAGTCTCAAGTCGAATAGCCTCCAGGGAAGGGTTCGGGGTCGTAAGAGGTCAGAACAGGCTGAGTGACGCAAAGCCTCACATCAAAATCCACCTGGGCGTCATGGAAACGTCAGAAACCGACCAGTTAGCCCACATGTTGGGGCAGCTACGTTCCGAAGTACATGCAGCCAGGCAGGAGACCAACACCCTGAGGAGAGACCTGATAGTAGCCAAAGAACACACTGATGATTTAAGCCGGCAACTTCTCCAGTCACAAGCAGGGCATGCACCATTGCCGGGAAGCGTGCCCTCGATGCCAGCGCCATCAGACAATCCCGTTCAGATAACCCTTCCTGGGGCAGTTCCCTTGGCCCCGCCTGCACGATTTACGGGGGATCCCAAGAGGTTTGCAACGTTCACGAACCAGTGCTGTCTGCACTTCCTTTGTAGGCCAGCGGCCTTTCTGAATGACCAATCACGAGTCGCTTTTGTGCTATCCTACCTGAGCGGTAGCGCCGCGGACTGGTCTGTACCCTTTGTGGCCCAAGACGATCCTTTGCTGCATGACTTCAGGGGCTTTCAGCAGGAGATGGAAAAGCTGTTCGCCCGTCGTAGTCATGGGCAGGCATTAGACAACGAACTACTGTCCCTACGCCAAGGGAATCAAGACCTATTAACATACATAGCCACGTTCAATAGACTCGTAGTTGAAGCAGAATGGCCAGTGGAGAATAGAACCATGTTATTTCATCGGGGATTATGGGGGGAGCTCAAGGATGCTCTCGCACAAGTAGTGAACCCCCGAAAGACTGCTCAGAATTCATTGACCTTGTTGTTCAACTGGATCATAGGTGTGCAGGACCGAAGAGCAGATCGAACCAGACCGGACCCTCGCGCTATGTATGTGCGTTCAAAGGACAATATTGCCCGCACAATGGAAGGTTCAGGAGAACCAATGCAAATCAGGGGGGTCAGATCCCCCTTGACTAAAGCGGAAAGGGAAAAAAGGAGACAGCAGCAGTTATATCTGTACTGTGGAAGGTCAGGTAATTTCCTTAAAGAGTGTCCTGTGAAGCCACCGAGGAGGACGGTAGGGGACACGGATAAGGAAGATTCCATCAAGGAATCTGAAAACTCCCCAGCCGGGCAAGTGTAGGGGTCCACTTGTCGAGCGAAGAAAGTGAACTACAGACCTGCCATTTTGCACTATCTGTGGTCTTGATTAATCACCAACAACCATCTTGGATGCACGCAGTAAGAGCGTATATAGACAGTGGAGCCATTGGGAATTACATCGACCAGGATCTTGCGGCAAAGATGGGGCTTCCGTTACGCCCTAAATCAACCACCGACACTGTTACCACTGTCGACGGCACGGAAATAGCTTCTGGTCCAGTATCCCAATGCACTGCAGCTTTAACCCTTCTGTTCCAGGATGGACACCAAGAATCTATCGTTTTCGAACTCATTAAGGCACCACAGTTCCGGTTTATTTTGCGAATGCCATGGTTGGTAGCTCACAATCCTCGAATCGATTGATGAGCAAAAGAATTGGCCTTTCCCGAGACTTACGCCCACACATATTATCGCCAAGAGAAACAACCAATAGACACCAGAACCTCCACGCTTGCGACTGTGGCAATTGGCACCCTACCAAGTGAATACCAGGACTTTCAAGATGTCTTTCAGAAAGAACAGGCTAATACCCTGCCACCGCATAGACCATATGATTGCCAAATCAACCTGATACCCGGCGCACAAATCCCTTGTGGGCGAATTTACGCACTCACGGAACCAGAAATCCAGCACCTGAAGTCCTATCTTGACCATTACCCGGCCAACGGGTTCATCCGTCCCTCGAAGTCTCCAGCAGCCAGTCCTCTATTCTTCGTCCTGAAAAAGGAAGGGGACTTGAGAACGTGCATCGATTATCGCGCATTGAACCAGATTACCATAAAAAATCGCTACCCCCTGCCACTGATCCCTGAATTGCTTGATCAAGTCAAAGATGCCCAAAACTAGACCTGAGGGGGCATATCACCTTGTTTGCGCAAAACAGGGGGACAAATGGAAAATCGCTTTTCGCACCAAATACTGCTTGTACGAATATCAAGTAATGCCCTTTGGCCTTTGCAACATGCCTGCTGCATTTCTATACTTCATGAACGATGTCCTACGGGAATTGATTGATGTCTGTGCTATAGTGTACATCGACGATATCCTAGTATATTCTGCATCAAAGCAGGACCATGTTAAACATGTCCGATCCGTATTGGAGAAACTCCGTCAACACCAGCTCTACGCCAAGATCGAAAAGTGCTCATTCCACGTCTCCGAGGTGGAATTCCTGGGCTTTATTCTCAGCCCAAATGGAATCCGAATGAATGTACACAAAGTAGATGCTATCCTGAACTCGCCATACCCAAATTCATTCAAGGGGTTTCAAAGTATGCTGGGTTTTGCAAACTTCTTCTGCCGGTTCATCCCAGGATTTTCGCAGATCGCGCATCCTATCACGTCATTACTAAGGAAAAGTAACAAAAAGTTCCAGTGGACAACAGAAGCAGAGAAGGCTTTCCAGGAACTCAAAGTAGGATTCACATCTGCCCCAATCTTACGCCACCCTCGCCCTGAACTCCCATACCTGGTGGAAATGGACGCCTCAAGCATGGCTTTGGGAGCTGTCCTCTCACAAAAGGATCCCGAAACGGGCCAGTTACACCCTGTTGCCTTCTGGTCGCGTAAATTCACACCCCCTGAACTCAATTACGCTATCACAGACAAAGAACTCCTGGCCATTATATCAGCCTTTAAGGCATGGCGGCACTACCTCTTGGGCGCCAGACACACAATCACCGTAATAACTGACCACCGGAACCTCCAGTACCTAAAAATGGCAAAGGCCCAATCCTCACTATAACTACGTTGGGCTCTTTTTTTTGCTGAATATGACTACGTGATTACATTTTGACCAGGGGTGAAAAACGGGAAGGCCGATGCCTTTTCCCATATGGGGGTGGAAGGGCAAGGGTATCAGACCCCAGACACAATAGCAATCATCCTGAGTGACAAGCTCCTAGGAATCACAGCAACCATAACTCAGAAAGAATGACATGAAGAAATCCAAAACCTGATGAGTCCGGAGCAATTACAAGCGTGGAGTGCACAAGGAGAATATTACATGATAAAAGATCAGTTGCCCTACTTCAGGAATCGTTTATTCTTACCAAACCAAGAACTACGAGAACAAGTCATGTCCGGTTATCATGATTCCTTGATCGAGGGCCACCCCGGAATCGATAAAACCCTAGCCAAGGTAAAACGAAATTATTGGTGGCACACGTGGCATAAAGACATTATCCAATTCATCCTATCTTGTGGAGTGTGTGCTCAAAACAAGTCATCCAACCAGAAATCGTATGGGCTATTACAACCATTGGAAATCCACCAGCACCCTGGCACACGTTGTCCCTCAATTTTATTACTGATTTACCACCCAGTCAAGGGTTTAACACTATTCTTGTGGTCGTGGACCTATTTTCAAAAATGGCACATTTCATTCCTCTTAAGGGGCTCCCAAATGCTTCCACTCTGGCAAAGGTATTTCTTGAATGCATTGTACAGCTCCATGGGTTTCCTTCAGTTTTGGTCTCAGACAGAGGTACTCAATTTGTATCTAACGTCTGGAGAAAATGCTGCTCTGTGGCCCAGATCGACATCCGGCTATCCACAAGTCACCATCCCCAAACGGATGGTCAAACTGAGAGGAAAAATCAGACGCTCGAGCTTTATCTGTGTTGCATGCTGAAGGAAGCTGGTTTGACCTATTATGGATAGCTGAATATGCTTATAATAATTCCCTACACTCCAGCACTGGGCAGAAACCCTTTTATACAATGTATGGCAGGCACCCACGTACTTCTGAGTTGGACGTTCCTACAACCCTGGAAATGCCAGCAGTCAAAGCCTAGCACACGACCATTTCTCAAACCTTTAAAAGGGCATCTGAACACCTACTTCTAGCTAACAATCGCCAAAAGAAGTTTGCTGATCAACACCGAGCAAAGGCCCCCAACTACGAAGTG
The DNA here is from genome assembly GCF_040938575.1 of Ambystoma mexicanum. NCBI lineage: Eukaryota > Metazoa > Chordata > Amphibia > Caudata > Ambystomatidae > Ambystoma > Ambystoma mexicanum. Next base: position 1,178,318,197 of record NC_090923.1, read on the forward strand.
GGAGACAAAGTTTGGTTGGCGTCTGAACACGTGTCCATTAAAGGAGCCTGAACTTTCCGTCCAAGATACCTGGGTCCATTCACTGTCACCTCCGTGATAAATCCTGTGGCGGTCAGACTAGCTTTACCATCAAACATGCAGATTCATCCTGCGTTCCACGTGTCTCTCCTTAAACCTGTTCAACCTGGGACCCAGGTAGCAACACCACCGCAGCCAGTAGTAGTCGCCGAGGAGCCAGAATTCAAAGTCAAGGACATCCTGGATTCAAAGTACGTCAGATCCAAATTATACTCCTTAGTAGACTGGAAGGGGTATGGTCCAGAAGACAGGACATGGGAGCCATGTGAGTACATCCATGCACCTCGCTTGCTTAGACGATTTCATCAAAACCATCCAACCAAACCAGGACCAGACAGAAGAGCCACCTTGAGAGGGGCCTTCGGGGGGAGTGCTGTCATGATTCCTGCCCCTCATGTCCCCAGCCCTCCAAGATGTCAGGCTGGAGCCAGGCCACGATCACCTACATGGCCCTCAAGGGCCTCTCCATCCCTCCAAAGACCCACTTGGAGTCAGACTTGGCGCTTGTGGCACTAGATTCACTCACTCCCATAGGATAACATTGGGGATTGGACTTGTAGTGCATTGATGGGGACAAGATGGATGCCCCCACATATTTCGGTTCCCAGAACTGCATATGCGGTCTAGTCTTTTGGGTGTGGTTCAGCCCAGAGACACCTGGGATACCCAGAGACTATTTAAGCCACACGCAGGCTGAGAAACATGCTGTGCATTTTCTGCACCTGCAGCGTGACACTCACCGTGTTCGGATCGGTCTCCAGTAGGCCTGCATCTTTCTTCTACGCTCAGCTCCGGCAAGAACAAGAACACCGTTAGGAACAGCCTTACCTTGCGGCGCTTCTGCCCATCATTCATCGCTCCTTCTGTTCTGCGGACATCTTCGGCGGTGTCATTCCCATCCCGGCACACCGCTTCCTAAGGAAAAGGGAAAAGAACAGAAAAAAGGCATTAGTAAGCATTCTGCAAATCTTCGCTTATTTTTAAATACTGTACGAGCTTCAAACGCTTACCTGAATCCCAGCCACTCTGGGGGAACTCTGTCTCCGGAACTTCTCATCCATCTGCAAGAGGGAAAAGACACTCCAGGTTAGCGTGGAAACATCTAGAGGCGCCGCATACCGCGCTTACCCACCGCATTTGTTCTTCATAACCGGCATCCACGCTGAAAACGTTGCGGCACCTAAAAGACACAGAAAAAGAACTCAGTTCAATGCAAATATGAAAGGGGTGCATCGCGCATCGTGCTCTCACTCACTTTCAGCGCTACTCATCTCAGCAGCACGCCGCCATCACCAGACGCAGGCCATCATCTAAGGAAGGAAAGGAACCAAGTTAGAGAACTGTTCAAAAGACTCATTATACTTACCTGTCAGACTCTTGCCAGTGAAGTAACTAGGCAGCAACGAGCCCGCATCAATCAACACGCCCCTGCGCTGAAAGCAGGACGGAGAGCACACTATCCAAGAAAACAAGGTGAGCTGTGGATCAGAGGGAAGGGTTGGACCCCGGGTAAGAAGTGGTTCAAGCACACAGAGACAATAGGGAGTTAAACTCTACCCAGTCTCCAGTCGAATAGCCTCCAGGGAAGGGTTTGAGGTCGCAAGAGGTCAGAACAGGCTGAGTGACGTCCCCGTGGATACCAGGTGAGCGTTACAGTGGGTTGGAGTCAGGCAATATTAGTTTGGGTAAGAGGTGGGAGGAGGGCAGGTGGTGGAGGGGCGACCTACCCCAAATTCTGTTGTAAAAAAAGAATTAGGTAGAAAACATTTGGAAAACAATCTGACTAGTTCAGGTTCAATTAGAACACATAGATCCATAATTATGCCAATGGATACGTTATTATCTTATACTTGGGTCCAATTAAATAGTTGTATGGAATACATCTTGAATATGATAAATAAGTAAGAACCATGAACTGACAGCACAAGTAATATAATAAAAAAAGAAAATAAGTTCTACTTAAACAATATAAATACTTTCATGGAATATGAATGACTGGAAATATAAAACAGTCAATGAACAGAATTACATACTGAGCACAACAATGAACTGAGTGACAGCATAAAAAGTGAGAGAACTGTGACAATGTTTCTAGGCAGACATGTGGGAATGGAGCTAGGGAGACCCTGGGGGACACCAACTGTCAGAAAGACAAAAGCCAGTATGTGGTATGTGGGGTATCCCCAAGGTGTCTACCCTATTCAATTTCTCCTTTGCCAGGTACCAGTTTGTAATACAAGACCTGGAAACCTTTTGAAAAGTGAACAACTCCTCATTAGAAGACCAAAAGGTCTGTGTGTATCGTCTTTGAGCCAACTAAAAGTGCATTTGACTACACAGTCCACAGGATGGATTGTGAACAAGACATACTTGAGCTTGAGGGTATGCAATGGAGTTGGCAGATGAGGGGGTTCACAGTCGGCAGAGTTATGTGCAACTGCCTGCAGGACGCACCATGATGGGGTCATGCAGCTGCCATGACAACGCTCCTTGACTTCAAGATACCACCTGACCGTTTATAACTGTGATACAAACAACTAGATCTGACAAGGAGAAGCGTCATGTATTAGGATCCTTTCTGACCAAGAAGGGGGTAATGAGTGCATTATATGCCATTCCATGTCTGCCTTCCCCTCCTACTGACTAGGCCTGACTGATAACAGATAACAGAAAGTAGTGCCTAGAATCATACCAAGTGCCTTGTGATATAAGTAATATGGTGCCTTGCATAGACAGGTAAATACTGAAAGCACTACATGCTGAATGAGTACTTAATACCTTTGTAATACAACATCTGCTTTTTAAGATTTTTTTTTCATTTAAATGTAATTCTGCACAGGGGGGCTCATTATAAGTCTGGCGGTAACCGACGGGTTGCCACTGGACTGTAACATTGTTTCCGGCACCTGAAATCCCAGCCCGGGATGTCAGGCGCTGGAAAATGGCAGTCCCCATTCCCGTGGAGTCTCATAGGACTCGGAAGCACCAGCACCGTTAGTAACGGTGCTTCCATGCTAACTGTGCCTACCAGGGCCCTTGTGCCTGGCCGGTTAGACCTGCCGCATGCAACGGTGCCGGCAGGCACAGTTGTAGGTTGCCAGTCGGGAAAGGGTGCCGTTACGTTGCTATTGGCATTCATATTTCCATAACAAGACACCACCCACTGTCACACTTCCTCCCAGTATCACATATATCTGTATAATTGTATAATTGTATATAACTGTTGCTTGATGTTCTCTGATCATTTTTGATCACTTGTATGTCATAGACTAAAACCGTTTTTAATATTTTGTACTGTAACGCACAGCAATGTAACCTAAGCTGAACAACCCTCTTTTCTTTCTCCTGCGCCCTAATACCCCTGGCTCTGGTGCGCACTACAAATTAAATAAACAAACAAACAAAACAAAGAAACCACCCATAAAAATCTCTTGTGGGACGTGATAAGCACATTCCCTCTAGATAGGGACGGTGTCTGTCGCTTCACTGCAGACTGGCTACGAGATCCGAGCCTGCACTGGTCCAAGCTATACTGCCAGAATATAATATCTGGCGCTTGGACCTAAAATGTCTGCCCACTCAGGAGGAGGTCTAGCAGTCACTTTTAAAACCAGATTGACTTGCATGTTGCAGCCCCTCCGATTTGATATTTAAATGGAGTCTCTGCTCTTGCGCATTACTTTGTCATCAACACAAACTGTATTTGCACTTCTGGTCTATCAACCCCCTGCGCAAGATTCAGTCATTTAGTCCATGTTCCTAGATGTGGTGGCTGACCATAGCCATCAGCACACAACCTGTTAATTCTAGGTGACTTTAATTTGCCTTCAATGAAAACTACACCGGGAACAATGCAAAATTGTATGCAGTCAATGGGTAACCTGAATCTCCGTCAACATACTATGGGTCCCACCCACATACAGGGTAATAGGTTGGATTTGTTTTTTTCAGCCCCCGCTTTGGTTACAGCATTCCCCTCTTATTGGGTTGTGGGGACTGACCATTTGGTACTTCCATTCAAGCTAAATGGTTTCAGCCCCCCAGACTCGGTGCTACATCCGCCCTCTCTTAGGCACACATGGGGCCTCATTAGGACCCAGGCGGAATTCGCGGTGCTAAATGCACCGCGAAGCACGGCGGAAAGCCGTCGATAGCGCCATGGGGGTTGGCGGATTTACCGCCCCATTCCGACCTCGGCGGAGCGGTAAATCCCCAATCCCCATTCTGCCCTTCCCCATTCCCATTCTTGCCCCATAGGGTATAATGGGAGTGGGGAAGGAGTTAATTACGCCACCGTAAAATACGGTGGCGTAATTAACAACGAGGTCCCGTAGCGCCATGGTTTTCTCCGCCTGGTAAAACCAGGCGGAGAAAACCTCCATGGCGCTAAGGGAACTCGTAGTACGGCGGACGGGTCCGCCGCGATTAGCGCTGGCGGAAACCCACTCCGCCTGGGTCCTAATGAGGCCCATGGTCTACTATTGCCCCCTCACTAATTTCTGCCAAAGTGGTATCATTATGCCAGCTAGAAAATATGAATTTATCTCAAATGGTCTCTGCCTTCAGTACTACGGCAAACCTTTAGGCTCCTTTAAAACCATCAGTGCTTCGAGCCTGCCCATCTGAGCCATGGTTTCCCACTGATCTGGCAAAGCTTTAACTGCTCCGAAGAATAGCAGAAAGGAAATGGCAGATTAACTATTCGATCTCCGCTAGGTCCCTCTATCGGGCAGCAACTCGTGCTTACCAGCAAGCTACAGTTGAAGCCAAGCGCTCCTTTTTCTCTGGTCAAATTATACAGGCTCTAAATCAGCCAAAAGAACTCTTTAAAATTGTCAGATCTCTAGCAGTTAGACCCACTCCCCCGAGCCCCCCCCCAACTCAGTCTCTATGCGATTCACTTTCCAATTTTTCTATCGATAAAATTAGTCAGATTCACCACTATTACTCAGATTCGCCAAACTATCTCAGTATCTGTGGGGCTTAGTAGCCCCAATCAGTATGGTAATAGTCTGGCCTCATCAGCCACCCGTATCAATCCCCTACTATGGACAACTATTTCTCCTTTGAGCACAGATAATATAATTTGGGTAACACTCAAACTTAAATCCACTTCCCCTTTGGATACTATTCCTCTTTCTATCTTGAAACTAAGGATAATGGACATGGAGCCTTTGATTACGGCAGCCGTAAATCACTCATTTTCTTTCTGTTCGATACCCAGCCAGTCTCAAACATGCTTTGGTGATCCCTCTTTTGAAAAAGGTTACACTTGACCCTGTGCTTCCCTCAAACTAGTGTCGTATTTCTCTGCTCTCGTACCCAATGAAGGTGTTGGAATCTTTGATCACACCTATGTTAAGTTCCTAGAAAACTCCACTTTTTAAAATCCATTTCAGTCAGGTTTCAGGCCGGGTTGGGGTACTGAGTCAGCTTTAGTGTCGGTCATGGACAATCTGGGGAGGCTAGCATATCTTGGTGGCGGAGGCGTGTTGAACCTATTAGATCTGTCGACCGCCTTCAACACCATAGATCATGCCATTTTCCTTTGCAGACTGTCCGAGACCAGCATTGCTGGCCAGGTCCTGGACTGGTTTGGCTCCTTTCTTGTTGATCATTCCCAAACTCTTTCCCTCCGTCCCTTACTTCAAGTTCTCAGTCTGTTACTTGTGGGGTGCCCCAGGGTTCTACTCTTTCACCTATCCTTCTTAATGTGTATGTCCAACCCCTTGCCCATCTCATTCAATCTTTCGTATTGCGTTGTTACATGTATGCGGATAACACGCACATCATTGTCCCCCATCACTTTTGGCAATCCCTCGGGAGCCTCCAACCTTAACAACTGCCTGAAGGTGGTTGGGCCAAAACTGACTGAAACTTAATGGCGACAAAACAGAGGTTCTGACCATTGGCTCGCCATCTGCTGCCTCCTTCTGGACGCCTGAGTTTCGGCAGTCATCCCTAGATCCATTTCCGCAGTCAGTTCCTGTAGCAAATAATTTGGGTATCAAAATAGCAGCCTCGCTCTCTATGGAAGTACAAGTAAGCTCAGTCTGTCAGCAAGGACATTTTAAGCTCAATACCTTGCGCCAGGTACTTCTGTTTCTCCCGTCCCCTCTGCGCACTCCAGTGGTGGCTTCTTTCATTTTAAGTACACTTGACTACTGTAATGTGCGCTAGCTTTCACAGCCAGCCTATCTACTACTACATCGCCTTCAAGTACTACAAAATACAGCTGCTCGTGCTGTTCTTGGCTTATCTTCCCGCGATCATATTTCATCTCCATTACATAGCCTTCACTGGGTACCGGTTACCCGTCGTGTTGATTTCAAAACCCTTTGCTTAGTCCATCTGGCTTTTAATGGCCAAGGAGCCGACTACTCACACAAAATGTTCTGCCACTGTGTCCCGACCCGACCGCTCTGCTCCTCTTCCGACTTGCTGATCGTAGTTCCCAGAGTATGTCGAGCCAGGATTGCTGGCCATGTTTTTTCGGTCTGAGCGGCTCACGTGTGGAACAAGCCTCTGCTGAATATCTGCAAAATTACCAATCATTTCACTTTTCGGCGCCCATTAAAAACATTCTTATTCAATTAAATTCCTATTTTTCAGGTTATAACGCTGCTCCTTAATAAAAAAGAATCAATCCCTTCTAGGGCCATGTTGCCTTTGGGTGTAAGTGCGCTTTATAAATTAGTCTAACATAATACAACAGTTTGAGCCATCTGAAATGACATCAGCAATACAGAATAATTCAATAAAACTATAAATTGGGCAAGCACTTTATAAGGATTAGGGGTGTGACAAACTGGACAGGGCAGGGTGTCAGAACCCTTGCCTCACAGGATTGCATTGGGAATACCAGGCACAGACAGCTCTCCATCACTGCCCATCAAACGAAAGATTTGGGTGATTTCCATCAGAAAGGTATATAACTGGTCAGCAACCTCTCTTGGGGAGACTGGCAGGCAAGCAGATTGAAGATGACTGTCCTGATGGGGCAGTGAGCTGAGAAGCAGTCCTGAGGATTCTACCATTTTCTTTACCATGCCAGACTCCCATCTTTGACAGGGAGTGTGTCTGCTAAAGAGCGGAGGGCATCCATGAAGTAATAAGGGTCTAAACTCTTAAATTGACATTAAGAAATGCTCATTCAGTATTCACTATGTTCCTACTTTTCCATTCTGGAAATGAACTCTAGCATTTAAAGGTTGAGCGGAATGTGTTTGCATTCTTTTTTATTTGCCTGATGAACTTGCATCATTTGCTTTTGATGAGCACATTTCTGAAATTGAGTGTAGTGCTTACTATTGGTTTCCATTTGCAGGTGCATTTGGTTTTTTGCAGGGTTCTCAGTTATTAAATGCATTTGCCTTGCAGTGCATGTTTTTTGAAGATTGCTTTTCTCTAGCATTGAGAACGAGATACATGGTCTAAGCTCACTAGAACAGGATTGGCAGTAAATAGCACTTTACGAGCATCCTGGGGTTTTGACTTTAACATGGTTTGAATTTGTTAATTCCAAAGGATTGGGATTTGCCCATTGGGGGCCTGGTGTAAGGAGCAGCTACCATGTGTTGATATAAAAAGGAGGGTTCTTTTTTTATTTTTCAGCACCTGCTTAGAGTGAGATGTTGAATGTGAATGATATGCTGTAAAATTATGTAATTTAATTAGATTAAGACGTCTTGACTTCTGGCATATTAAGGAGTAGGCTGAGAGATGTTTAAACATTTTATTTAAAAAAACATATTAAAGTACATTTTATGGTCAGTGCATTAATTCGAGTCCATTTTAATTTCCTGGAAATGTTATGCTGAGATGACAAATTGAAATGCTATTTATTCTGTTTGATTGCTTTTTTGTTTTGCTCATGAAATGCACAATAATTGAGGTACCACGCTCGGTACCTTGTCACACAATGACAGCACCCATTTAGGGTTGGATGTGCTTAAGGTGGGAGAAAGGGACAATTCTTATTATGAGTCTCATGAGATGAAACGCTAACTGAAACCCACAAATTAAAAATGAGTAGTTGCAAATATGAAAAAGGTTGTGTTCATATGCCAGCAGAGGCGTCTGTTAGAATTTATGTCACAGGGCCTCATTACGACCCTGGCGGAAAGTGACTGACCGGACCGCAACAGCGTAAATAGCGTTTCCGCCATTGCACGAAGGAGCAAAGTGCGGCTAATTACGACCCATCGGGCACGAGCATTACGCCATGGCGGAATCCGAAAGGCTGCGATGGCGGAAATGACCCCAAAACGGCCCTTACCGCCGCCGTACGCTGCACTAGGTGCAATACCGCCACCCATCTTAGCGGTCACCGTAATGAGCGGTCACCGTAACGAGCGGGCACCGCAAATTACGGGCACCGTAAATATACGGAAACGGAAGTAAAAGCATGTGGCCGGAACGGGAAACAGCACGCCGCACAACTATAAAATCCGAATCCCAACACAACCATTAAAAATCCGACCCTGACACACATCCCAACCCGTTAGCAACCCCAGTTAAAAAAATAAATATGGGAAAGGTAGCCAAGAAAGCGTGTGATCGCAAGCGGCAGGTCCACTTCTCCCGAGAGGAACTGACCGTGCTCACCGAGACCCTCCAGGAAAATGCCGCCGTCGTCTTCTCCAGTCAAATGACCAGGACGGCCCTTGCCAACAAGAAGGCCATATGGGCCCTGGTGGCACAGCGCGTAAGTGCGGTGGGGACAACACCCCGCACGCCACAGCAATGTCGCAAGCGGTGGGACGACCTGCGGATCCGCGTACGCAGCATACTTTCTGCGAACAGGAACATCGCCACAGCTACCGGGGGGGGTTCAGAGTCGCCCATCAAGTTGACCCCCTGGGAGGATATCTGCGCCTCCACCATAGGAATGGAGAGCATAGAGGGAGTCGGAGGGATGGAGAAAGGAGTGCCGACATCCGGAGAATCAGGTAGGTTGGCCAAGAGAAACAATGCGAAATCCACAAAACACGAACATGTGCAGTACCCTGTGACCCCATAGTGCAATACATACTTTGCCCTGACAGCGCCCTCTAAAAGTCAGAATGAATAAACAAATCAATCAAGATGCCATAAACAACCCCTACATGTGCAGCATGCACCCCCTAACTGCAGGCAGCCAAATGAATGCATCCTCAATCCACACGAAAATGAGACCACCTCCAAGGCCCAGTCCCAAATCAGCCTCATGTACCACCCCAATGCATTTGATACGTTGCCATTCCAAATCCGACAGACCCATAACTAACGCTCGCCCCTCTTTACTCCACCACAGGGTCCGATACCAACGACGAGCTGCAGGACACCCCTACCAGCACGCCTGCAAAGAGGGCCAGGACCAACGTCCCAAGAGCCTCCACCTCAGGTGCAAGGATCAAGACACGGCAGCAGCAGGAATCAAGTGGCAGCACACTGGAGGGGACTGCAACAGGCACCCCAGCAGCCAGCAAGTCCACAACCCCAGCACCACAGGTCCCCCCAAAGAACGTATCTGATGGCACTGCCTCTGGTGCTAGCAGCACCATAGGTGACACAGCTGTCATGCCAGCATGCTCCGACACGGAAAACAGTGCTGGCGACGTAGGTACCATCCATGACCTTTCCCAATCCCCCTGCATGTTCCATCCCCTACACCATGACGAAACCACGCAGGGGCACCCTGAAGACGACGACTGGCCAACCCCCACAAGTCCTGTGCCAAGGCAACATGTGTTGAGCAGCCCCCCTGTCACACCACCGCAAATGTCCATGGCCCAGCAGAGGCAACAGTCCCTCGACCTGCTGATCGAGCAACAGCAGGAAGTGTCCACGCTACTCAAGGACCATGCAAATGAATGCGGGGGTTCCAGGGCAGCCATGGAAACATCCACCGAGACACTCAGGGCACAAATAGAGAAAAGTAGTGAGAGCCTCAGGGGAGAAATGGAGAGAAGCACCGAGAGCCTGAGAGCACAAATGGAGAAAAGCACCGAGAGCCTGAGAGCACAAATGGAGAAAAGCACCGAAAGCCTGAGGGGGGAACTGCATGCGACGTCCAAAGACGTTTGTGCTGAACTTGCTGCTGTGCGCCGTGTGCTCTCGGAGCTCTCACAAACCCTCAGAGACATGCATGGACGCGAGCAGGCCGAGACATCATCCGTGGCAAGTTCCGTCCAGGGCAGCCCCCAACGCAGATCTGGCAGGAACCTGCGCTCCACGGGCAGGGGTGCCCCTGATACCCGTAGAGGGGGCTTGCAATAGCGTCTACCCACGGACAGCATGCATATTTGGACACTGGTGTTGGGGGGGGAGGTAGTCGGGTGGAGGGGGTGTGTTGGGCTTCACTGGGTGGCGGGTCCATAGGGTGTATAAATCAAATCACATTAACAATACAGCACCTCATTATCATCCAATGACATGTGTGGACATTGATATTTGCGTACGAGGCCTTCATAGGCGTACAGTCCACAATGTGCCTGTACTACACACACACAGTGCCACAGGTCCCCTTTCCGTGTAATAGGCACCATGCGTGGTTGCTAGAAGCATGCATCTATGATGCTCTGTCGGATTGCACGTGCATCCTGTGCCTCATGGACTCCTTGAGGTGCCTCCACATCCCCACCCTCATCATCATCATCATCTTCAGGTGCATGCAGTACAGCGTCAGGGGGCATGGGCACATTCCTACGTATGCACATGTTGTGCAGCATGACACATGCCATGACCATCTTAGAAACCTTCTCATGGCTGTACATGAGTGCCCCGCCAGACCTGCTGAGGCTGCGGAAACGAGCCTTCAGTAGGCCGAATGCCTGTTCAATGACCACACGGGTACGTGAGTGGGCATGGTTGTAGTCCTCCTCATGCTCGTTCTGTGGGTTCCGGATTGGTGTAAGGAGCCATCTCTTCAGTGGATACCCGGCATCACCTGTATGAGACGAATAAAGGGTGTCAGTGGAATGATAGTGCTAAGTAGCCCCCCCCCCCTCCTGCAAGGTCATTGACGCATCAAATGGGCCACGATGTCATGCATGGAATGAGACTCACCGAGTAGCCAGGATCTGTGCCCTGCGTGTCGCTCCATGTAGCGTGGTATTCTTGTGTTCCTCAGGACCATAGAATCATGGGTAGATCCTGGAAACCTGGCACAACAATGCGTAAAGATCTTGTTGGAGTCACACACCATTTGCACATTGATTGAATGAAATTGTTTCCGGTTGCGGTACTGGACCTCCATGGCATGTGGGACAACCAATTCAACATGGGTGCAGTCGATGGCACCAATGCAACCCGGGATGCCGCCAAGTGCATGGAATCCCACTTTTGCGTTGGTAATCTCCTGGTACGTGCGTGGTAGTGTGATGTGGTCGTCGGCGTGCTTCAGGAGGGCATCGTGCACTTGGAAGAGTGTCCGTGAGAACAGTGGCTGTGAAATGCCATGCAACTGTCCCACTGTGTGCTGGTAGGTGCCTGTGGCCAGGAAGTGGAGTACAGACACCACCTTCAGTAGGGGTGGGATGGCGGTTGGGCTATCTATCATGCTCACGAGGTCAGCATGTGTCATGTCCACAATGGCGATTATGGTGTCCCGGTCCAAACGGTAGAGGGTGTGGATCTGCTCAGCAGTGAGGTTGAACGGATCAGCTCGGAGGCGTGGGATTGCGGGCCGCCTGCGTGGTGGTAGTGGCAGTGCTTGTGGGCCTTGCTGACCCTGCCTTGGCCTCCTCTTCCTCCTTCTCCTCCGTCTCCCCTGTGCGCCCGGTTGTTGTACCTGTTGTTGTTCGTCGTCTTCTTGTAGTTGTAGCACTTGCAGTGCTATCTGGTCCCCCAGGCCCAACATCGCTAGTCCTGCCGGTAGCATTTTGGAGTGGGAGTGGTTGTGGGAGGGGTTTGGGTCTGCTATATATGTGCTGTCGGCCTGTATGGCCTCCACCTGTGCTGATTGAATGGATCTGTGGCAGATGCAATCCCTTCTGGCCGAGCACGTCCCGCACGTAAGGCTGCATTTGGCCGCATGGCATCTTGGGATTGGAATCATGTATCAAATCCCGATGGCAGTGTGATGTACTTTGACTGATTTTCATGCTATGCTCCCATTGTTACACATGCTATAATTGCAGCCGCTTACATACCTGTGAAGAGTCAGTGGTATGTAGGGCTCGATCGATGGCCGACCCTCATGCAGCACAGTAACGTACTTCACCGACGGGCGTGGCGTCCCATTTGTGATTGCAGCCAGTTAGCATTATGACACACAGCCGCACTACATTGATGTAATTGTGAATGCAAGCGTTCACAGAAGCCTTTTCGACGTAATGTTGCAAGTGAGGAATTCGAAGGCCAGCATTTTTGGTTTTGAAGTAGCGGCGAGGATACGCCCACAGGTCTGGGTGGAAATGTAACGTTCTATTGTAGAATGTCCTTGGGACATGGCCCATAACGAGCAAGCAATGAATGATATGAATTGAATGGGATGCGCAATAGCGTAGTGGACGATAAGGCAGGACGTTCCCAAATCCATCTTGCTTCACAACACTACAGATCCGGCCAGGAGCACAGTGGTTTTTGCAGACTGCATTACGCACAGACGCGATGGAAGTTTCACATATTATGTGAGTGAATATTCATGCGTTTTCATTGCGGGATGAGGGAATGATGAATGGATGCATGGACAGATGATTCCATTTAGGGTCTGCCATGTACATGGGTTTTTTGAATCACTCCCCTTCCCCTGCGCTATGTGATGCAAGGCTGCCATAGTGGGATTTACGTCTATCTGCCCTTGTCGGATCCTCCCTGTCTCGACGCGCCTTCATACACTTGTGTCTAGGCACGTTACTAATCCCATGTCATGGGTTCTATCTTGACGGACGCATGCACAGTAACCGACGTTGCCAATGGTGTATTTACCTCGATTGATTTCGTTATGAATCGATACTGATTTAGGGGTGTGTATATTCCTTTGGAGTGGGCTAGCATGCATATGGGTGTGGATTTGGTGTGTTGAATGAAGATTGTAATGCATCATGAGTCCCGTAATGCAATCGGTTAATTTGTGTTTCATTTGGGTGACAGGTATCTCCTGCCCTATTGCAGATGCCATCTCTACGCCACTCCTCCAGATGGGTTTTACTCTCGACACCTGCAGCTTCGGGTGAATCAGTGGAGCACCATTACGATCTTATGGGACGATCGCCAATGGGCCACATGCCCTTACGCTGTACTGGTGGCTAGGTGCAACATTTCGGCCTTTCAGCTCGACTAGTGCCTGCCTCATGGGACGGACCTGCGGTTCTTGCCGCTTCCATGTTGCCTTTTGGAACGTTGATGTAGGCCCTGTGTGCCATGATGGTACAGGGCGTCACACAAGTGGAAGCTGGTCAATTATTGCAGATGCAGCCCTCGGTGATGATGGATGTTTTGGTGTTATTTTGCAAATTGCTGTGGGGCCTTTGTCATTTGGATGTGCATTTAAATTGTATTCCGATATTTGTCGTGTTGCGTTATTCTTTGCAGGTGATGTGGCGATTTTCGATTTGTGGCGGTATGTATTGCGAGATGATCTGCATTGTGTTCCGCCTTCTGAGTTGAGTTGTGTGGTACAGTACTGGCCGCGTTTGCCTACGTAGCACAGTATGGTCACGGATAGGGGCTGCCATTGTGACTGTTTACATGATGTGCTGTTCAGGGGCGGGGGATTGGCTTTTGGCCGACTGGTGCCTGTCAGCCAGGTCGATTGGTGGAATGATGGGATGTTCAGAATGTGGCTGGTCACAGGTGCCTGTGTTTGCGTGCGTTTGTTGGAGGGGGACTGGGGTCATGTCCATTGGAATAGCTTCTGTATTCATGCCATCTGTGCCCTGCAGCTCCCATCGGCCCCTCTTGGGATGAGCCTGGCTGCTCAGTCACTCTGCCAACTTGTGTGGTACATGCTTCTGCTGATGGTTGGTTTGTTTACTGGCAAGAGTACAGGGCTGGTGCAATCCCCCTCAGGATGCTGTTTTGGATGTTGCCTTGCGCTGGTGGCAAGCGATGGGGGACTACTGTTGTTTTGTGTCATGTGTTCTTGATTTTCATTTTGATGTATTGTACCTTCACATTCCTGTGCTGCATCAGTACGGCTATGGTGACATGCCGTACATGGATGCCCACTCACGGGGCGCTTTGAGCCCCTGCATGCATTTCTACGTTGGCATGCATGGGTGAATTGTAGATTTCACTGGTTGCATAGTGTGAGTACATTGCGCCTGCCAGGAGTTGTGCAATGTGGCCAGGGAGTGGAGTACAGGCACTCAGTGGGCCATTTACGGTTGGTTCACGATGCCGTATTTCTCGCCATGGCGGAATGGTACTTTACGACGTGCTTGATGGCGTTCAGTACATGTCCGCTAGGGTCAGAATTCGCGTACCGTTGCACCATGGCGGTGATTCCGGTTTTGCAAGGCGCGCGTGCGCGTACTTGGTGCAGTTAGCGTTGCCGTTCACTGCGGTGTCGCTAATGGCATCGTACTTTACGGTGACGGGTCATAATCGCAACGAGCGGTGTTCGATGGCGGTATTGCATTTCCGCCATCATTTTTCCATTTCCGCCAGGGTCGTAATGAGGCCCACAATCTTTGCTGGTTATCGAGTTAGAAAGAATGATAGGCTGTTTCTGTTACAGTTGGGGATATTCCCTGTAAGAGTCGGCATTCCTCAGCTAGGCGCGGGTATTTCCAAGGAAAGGAAAATGAGACAGGTTAGTGTTACTCAGAAGAGCCAATCCCTTTGTCGCATCCACCCAAGGATCCAAGTACAGGGGACCCTTGCGTAGTGGAAACAAGGCAAATCACCACACACAAACTGATACGCCAGACACAAGGTTGTATTCCCAAAAGCTAGGGTTTATTGCAAAGCAAATAGTCTCAGTTGGCCAACTCAGTCTCACGCCCCGCGACGTGTGTCTCCAGACTTCGAGGGACGCAAGAGAGCAAATAACGTAAATCAGTTACATATATACAAACTGGTCATCTTACAATCAGTCATGACATGTTTAACATCGCCCATTGTATAGTTTCTTTGAACTGGGTCTGATGATTCACAATTTCGACGGATATGACACCTTTGAACATCTATTTTAGCAACAATATGCAACATTGCAAATCTAGAGACATATTTCTTTGTTGAACAGAACACAGTGCTTCTGTTCTTGCGAGCAAGCTGCATATGGGGGAAGAGTCGGATTCCAGGCCTTGCTATCTCCTATTTGCTATTCGTGTCCTGGGAGTCAGCACGCTCTACTGGGCTTAGGAAAGGGGGGCCGTAAGAAAAGCATACTTCAAGCCTTTAACTGTTCCTTTCTAGTTTTTCTACCATATTAACGAGACTGGCTGGCATCAGTGAAATGATTAAATGCCGTGTTGCTCTTCTCCAAGGCTACATGCGGGAGGGGATAGGGCATTCCTCTCTGTGGCTGGCTACGTTATGTTTCAACAAATTACTCCTGGCCTCTCGGCCTTGCTCTTTCGTGTTGAACAACAATGTAACAGTGAAGCAGAATGAACAGAATAAGCAGAATAATCTTTCGGCTAAGCAGTTTAGAACAAAATGCAATGAGCAAACGTTAGAGAACAAAATGGCGATTTTAGCTACATCAAAATGGCCGCACATTGGTCAAACTTATGAGTCTGTATTTCTGACGTTTAGTTCATGAGACGGTTGGTCTTCGGCCAATATGATACATTGCCATTGATCATGAGAGGTATCTATTTTTCTAGACTGACAATTAACACCCTTACTGTGTCAGTTGCAAAAGAGGCAGAACTATAAAGGGAGGCTGGGTTGAAGGCCTCGTATGGGAGTTTGGAAAATGGCAAACATTGCAGTAAAGAGCGGAGTAAAAGATGACAGACTAAGAAGGAAGGCGAAGGGAGTGGAAGGAGGGTAAGATTTAAAGAGTTGTATGATATAAAGGTGAAGGGAGCGGAGGATGCAGGACAAGGTCATGGTGAAGGGTGAATAGAAGGGAAAGGGGAGATGCATGAAGAGGGGAAAAACTGGAGGAAGGAGGAGGAATTAGGAGAGAGATGGAAGGGGAGACACAAGAGGAAGGAGGAAATTACTTGGAGGAGGAGAACAGTATGAAAGGTACAAAAGCGGTGTAGGAAGCTGAGGGCCACCCAGGGAGGAAGATTTGGGGAGAGGTACCAAGGAAGAAAAGGCTGGTAGAGGAATGAAGAAGTGCAGAAGGTGGACCCTGAAAATAAGGCACATACTGTGGGAGAAGGTTCAAGGCTTGTGTCAGTCAGAAGCATGCTAGCTGTCACCCAGTTGTACATCCTAACCTATTACCTAGCCTATAGAAGAAATCAGAAGTAGAGAGAGGGGGTGGAAAAGTGAGGAGGAGCGCAGAATCCTGGGTAAACCAACTTGATTGTAGTTTGATTCTCAACACCAAGGTGAGTGGTGCCTCTCTTCAGTTTCTGGCCCTGCCGTCGCATCACATCATCGGTTTCTGGCCTATCTTTGTCTACAAGCCCTGGAGGGCCAGGGCGTCTTCAAGCCCAGGAGGGAAAAAGGGTCCTTCTGTCCAGGAGAGAAATGTAATCTTCATGCCTAGTAGGGCCAATGCATCGTCAGTCCTAGCAGGGCCAACCCATGTATATAGAAGAGCAACAAGAGAAGTCAAGAAAAGTGTTTACCATAGAGGGTGAGTAACTGACCAATTCGTACTGGACAATACAACCCGAGAGAATACGGGAAGTGGACACAGGAATAAAGTCCTGTAGAAGAAAGGGTGCCTCCTCACGAGTGTTAGGAATGTCAGCAGAGGGAATGTTATGTGTGTGGAATGAGAACAGAGAACACTAGAAGACAATGCAAGGTAAGTAGTACGGTGGTTGGTGCCAGGGTGGGGATAGAGAGTCATTACTGCATAAAGATGAACTAAAAGGAACTAAAGGAGGAAGTCACACATACCAGCAGTGTCCTGGTTTGATTAATTAAGAACTGATGATGAGTTGTTGCAATGACGAAGAGCCTGCGCTTGCACACGCAATTGATTATGGCCGCACCATGGAGGTGACGTTGCCCTGGCTAGCAGGTACAAGGTTAGTTGAAGAGTTGAAGGGTAGCTCATTGGGACTCTCCAGGCCTGTGTTGGGCAGGATCTGGGCTGTGCATGAGCGGATGAGGACACAGGAAGCCCCTGTGACGGCTCAGCAATGCAAGACTCAAGATTCTGTTCAGTATTCTGAAGGTTCAACATTTTATTTTAAATCGAAAATAAGCAATAAACCCTAACTAAACCTACTCTACAAGGGGTTTCACTACCTAGTCTAGGATCTAAGGGACGCCTCCTACCATTCACAATACTAACCTTCAGACTAAACAATATGAACATTTAAATAAACATGAAAACAACATAAGTGAAGGTTTACCAAACAACCAGCGTCTTGGATGATGTATACCTGTCCTGGGCAGATCTTGCACCCCCAGAAATGTCCCAAAGTTAATTCTTGCAAGGAAAAGAAAAGTCTTGAAAAGTTCCAAAAGTTCACACAAATAAAAGTTTCCACAAAGAAAACAACAGTACCAATGGGATTCCTGGATAGCCTCTCTCCAGGAAAAGATGAACAAAATTGAAGACAAAGGTACAACTCTTCTGTTTGCAACTTCTGCAGCGTCTGCTATATACAGTTTTGTCAGGATGCTTCTGCTTCGGAATTGCTCTCTCTCCAGCAACTCCCTTGATTTTGCTCTGAGAGCAGGCTCCCGTGCCCCACAGTTGACCTTTGGCTTCTGCTACATTTGACTACTAAAGTTCTGATAAATGTATTTGCAACCACAGTTCTGCTGCTCTGCTGCTACTACAATTTGTACGGTTAGGCAACTTCCACAAGACTTTCGAGCTCTACAGGTTTGCAAGGCACTATTCTCTCTCATGTGGTAAGAGTGCACCCTCTTTGCCTTTCCTTCCGCCTTGTAGCTACCAACCACAAATATACTGCTACTGCTACAACTTTAAAATATTTAGGCAACTTCAACCTGACCTCTTCGACCTCTACAGGTTGGTAAGGCACTCTTGTCTCTTGTGTCACAAGAAAAGGCAGCCTCTTTGCCTTTCCTTCCGCCTTGTAGTTACCAACTACAGTTATTATGAACACGTATACAGTCCCCTTCCCCAGCTTCAATGACACAGTTTTTTCAGTGGTTATCCCAAGGTTATAGTGCCACTCTTTCCAACCTTGGATAACCTTTGTCACCCCTACCGTTAGAAGTCTCTGAGGTAACACAGCTTCAACAACTCTCAAACCATAGTGTTCAGTTCTTAAATGAGGCTGTATATGATGTAATAGGGTTTGGTCTATTGACTTTGGCTGTACATGTTGTGAGAATCTTGAGGGCATTCTTGAGTAGAGCCCAGGAATCCCTTATTCAGGTGGCCAGGGCACGGCCATCGCTGTTGGATCCAGTTCCTGGGGTGGACCAGTGGGGAGGATCACCTCGGTATGGGAGCCCAGGGTTGTGCTCGGGGAAATACCCAGGTTTGATGCGGTATAATACCGGGGAAGAAGGTGCAGAGGGCCAAATCCACAAAGTCTTTCTAGGCTGCTCTAAATCCACCTCCCTTCCTCCCAATAAATCTCCCTTATCCAAAGCCAGCAAACCATCCGCCTATGGTAAACCGTTTAAGAAACCAAACCCCAGTGCCGTGGGAAACTACATCTCTCAGGATCCCAGATTTTCTGTTACCTACCCGAACAGTCCCAGTCATTCTCCTTCTCGTCCATTTGATTATTGTTTTCCGCACTCTCAATCTGTTCAGACAACACACTACCATTCCCACAATCCTCCCCATTCAGATCACGATAAATACTCTAGTCATTTTCATTGGTTTCACGAACCCTACCAATCTCGCCCTCCTGAATTTACCAAAACCCCTAGGATGAAGGATATCATTTCTCATG
Organism: Ambystoma mexicanum; assembly: GCF_040938575.1. Taxonomy (NCBI): domain Eukaryota; kingdom Metazoa; phylum Chordata; class Amphibia; order Caudata; family Ambystomatidae; genus Ambystoma; species Ambystoma mexicanum. The sequence goes on from NC_090923.1 coordinate 1,178,337,225, forward strand.
TCAACCCCACCTTTTTCTATCCAACCCTTTCTCCTGACACAAAAAAAAGGACTAACCACCCTCTTTCTTATGACACCTTTTCCCCATCCTACCCCGTAGAACACTCAGAAACCCAAACCCCCTCTTTTTCCAATATGAACACTTTTGTGAACTATAATCAAAACTGGACTAATGTTAAACCTGTTTACCTGACATGTCCCTACCCAAGGGTCAGGCAAAGTCAGGCAATTAACTCATATCAACCACATCTGACAGCCCTTTCCTTTCCCCACAGGGATAAAATGTGGAGCACAACAGCACAGTCCGAGCAAGGTAGGCCGCTCGACAAGACAGCTATCAAGACCTGGCAGTTCAAGAGGAGGAGAAAGGCAGCAAATATCGAGAGGCTGACGAGGAGAGACACAACCTTGCCCTTTTCGACAAAACTCTGCAAACCCTCCGCCAAATGAAACGTAAGACTGATGACAATAGCCCAGGTGTGCTGAAACAGAAGTCAACGGTACACATAGCGTATTGACGCCCATAAGCCGGAGTGATGGAGACCGTTGATTCTGTGGCATAGTCTTTGACTCCAGTAAAGAGTAAAGCCAAGCAGTTCATCACAGCAGGTGAGTCGAGGGGAGAGCCACCGGGCTGTGGTGAATGAAAGTCGCAAAGTGGCAAAGTGAGAAAGATACCAGAACTGTAAAACATGGGTGCTGCTCCGAGAATCCCTGGTCGATCCCTATCTGAGTAAAGTTACAGAACCCAGAAGGCCGTAGGAGAGCCTCAGAGATAGGTCAAAGTGGTCATACAGGAGGTCAAGCAAAATCCCTGTACAGTCGAAAGCCTTTGATATACGAACTATAAAGAAAGCAAGGGAAGTGAATCCTGTAAACACTGAAAGTGAATGTGAAGTTGGCAAATGTGATCCCGGAAGAGGGATGCTGACGCGAAGGGGGCAAGTCTAAAGTCCCAAGAAACAGTGTGTTGACAAAGATTGAACCCGGCCGAGGGCTGTCCACTGGAATTGTTTAAAAGACATTAAGATTTGTGAATGAGAGACAGGACATAGTAAACCCAGTGGAGGGAGGCTGAAAGCAGAAAGGGGTCTGCGCCCAGAAGAGGGGGACCAAGGGGTGAATCCACCACCCAAGAAAAGCCATACTGAACCCGATGCAGGGAGGCTAAGAATAAAGAGTGGTCTTTGCCCAGAAGAGGGGGACCCAGAGGTGAAGCCGTCACTCGAGAGATATATAGACCAGAACATTATGTTTGTTAGTTGATTTGTGAAACTCGGAAACAGGAGACAACCACCAAAGGCCTCATATCAATAAAGACTAGTTTTGGATCTAAGCCCAGAAGAGGGAGTTCCAAAGGGTTGGAAAACGATCACCCAACAACATGAGGAACAAGGGTCAGCGCCCAGAAGACGGGGACCCAACGGTGAAGAATCCTCAGCCTAACCAAAACCAAGAAACAAACTTTCGTTTTGTTGAAGGAAGTTTTGTTTTATTGTTTGAACACATCAGACCCTCGAAAGCAAGCGACTTTCATGGGAAACGAGACTTGGCCGTCGAGGCTCCTGATAAACTGGAACAGAACTGTCGACTCGTGCTAAGGAAGCTCAAGTGTGTGCTGTGCTCCAAGATCCCACCTTACCCTGTGCTCAAAACGCATCATGACATATTATTTGCGAACACTTGTTTCTTTTCTTGAAAACCATCCCAGACTTTTTTTGTATTAGTTGTAAGGTTATGCAAAAGGTTTCTTAGTATAGGCCCTTTTATTTTGACACAATGCCATAAGGACTGCCTTATTTTCATTTGATGATCGACGCTTGTTCCCATCTTAGATTTAGGTTTAGATTAGGCGTTTTTCCAATCTGCACACATTTTAATAAGCACCATTGAACTGTGATAACTTGTGTCTGGCTTTACTGTTGCCACCATAAGTTCCTTACATTGCTCTCTGCTCAGTTTCTACTGCTTTTATAACTTCTGCTTCATTTTTCGGGATGTTACAAGATTTCAGTTTTCCAATAAAAACTAAATTAAGCACACGCAATTTCATTTTACATTAGAACTGCCACTTCAAAGTTATGCGTTCCCACCTTTCGATCAGCTTCTAGCCACCAAGGTACTCGGGATACAATGTTTCATGTGCAACTTCTCAAGATGTGAAAACTGTGCTTGTAATGCTCGGGAGAGTCAATTGAGATTCAGTAGCTTTATCGACAGCGTTCTTAGTGTCAACATGAGACACATGACCACTCAGCATTGAGTTATGCTTGACAATGGGAAAAGAAAATGCTTTTACAACACGCAGGTGTTTCAGCTTTGATATTTTCATCGCGTGTTACATTTTCCATTTTAATATGACTTCCCATTTCTACGAACAAGTTTATCTCGCTCAAATATGCACACAATTGATAGGAAAGCTGGCTACTGTTATCTGCAAGGTATTCTAGTTGATTTGCAGTATGGTGCTTCACTTTCCCGACTCCACAATCACTGCGACTGCAGGCTGCTTCTGCTTCCTGGCTTGGTTTCTTTAACTAGTACTGCTGCAGGCACTTTAGGGACCCACACCCCACTGCTGCACGGGTGTCTCTGATCCGTCCTCATCAAAGAAGAGACTTCTCCTCTCCAGTTCCCCACGGCTTGCTTCTGCAAATGGGCTTTGGGTGGATACACAACTTCAGCTTTGCATTCACAGCAATTAGGCGTACCTGGAAAGACTGCCTATTTCCTCCAGTCTCTTCCAATGCTGCCACAGCCAAACAGGGCTTGTGAGCACAGGACCAACGTCCCTTCTGTGGTCAAATTTACTTGTGAACTGCCAGCCTTGTGTTGTGCTCCTTTTACTTCTGCTACTGCTGACTTCCAGCTCTGACTCCAGCTTCTTTCTACTGCTCCTCCCTGCAGCAGCCTTTTGTGCCCCTCAGGTGGGTTAATTGGTTTCAGGTACAGGCCCTTAGAACTAATTGCCTGACCCTGCCAAAAGCTATTAGGCTTGCCTTTCTGACCTGAGCTCCTGCATATCTCTTTAACCTTCTTCTGCTTCACAATACCAGAGGGATTCTGGGACATGCAGTCCTTTGTAGAAGGTTTCAATTTCTCTACATCTTTAAAAGGATTAAGTAAAGATTTCTATCCCTTGATGTTAACCTTTTTAGAGACAGATGGGGCAGAGAAAGTCATAGTTTGGCATACCTTTGGCATTGTGGAGGATATGGATTTTTAGGAGTATAAAGGATAGGTTATTTGGGTTCAACACTAGATGGAAGTACTTTTCTAGATGTTACCTGTATAACCTTAGTAGGAGGCTGAGAGATTTTAAAATGTCAATAAGCCAATTCCTGCTCTAACTTTGGGATAAACAACCCGCCCCACCCCCATAAAAAGTACTGTCTCTCATCCTGTGAAATTGCCCCACCTCCCTGGAGTTTGTCTCAGCCCAGGTGATCCTCCCACAGTACACCACCCCCAGGATTGGGGTCAGGAAGCATCTGCCCTCTCCTGGCCCCCTGGGAGGAGACTTTAGGCAGGGTTTTTTTGGGGTATCCGCTGGATTCTCCACACCCCCTGGAAGCATAGCCGTGCATGCACGCGACAGGGTGGCATGATCCAAGGACTCATAATCCTGTGTTGATAGTTGTTACCTGGCAATGTGACACACAATAAGGAGTTCACTTGTCTTTTGCTTAACTATGTAACAAGCTGAACGACTTTGCTGTGAGTACTGCGCTCAGTGGTGTGCCCCTGCCATATGCAGTGTAGTGACCGAAAGGGACACTCGCACACACAAAGAAGGGACCACACTGTAGCACAATTGGCTGATACTCTGAGAGGATTTTTTTCATTGGACCTTAAAATGGAGATTACAGACATTTGTCCCTGTGAACAAGGTGACAGATACCAAGGACATGAAAATTGGGAAGCAGCTGAAACTAATTCAAAGATTAATGCAAACCCACCAGGCCCTGGGTTATTCCTAGGTTATTAAATGGAAAAATGTATTCATGGAGTATATGTTGGCAGAATATGGTCCTAATTATTCAAGTAAAAGGGAAGAGGCACTTTTGTTTCATTGTCGATGTCCATCTTAAGAAATTCTTAACTCTACCTGAATCCATTGAGATGGACAACACAAATCAGTTTGATATATGCATAGCCAAGATGGACAAGCATTACGAGGTAAAGGGGAATAGCATTTTGGCTTGCTATCACTTTGCCATCAGACAACAGAAACATTGTGAGACCATTGAGGAGTTTGTTACAGCACTGAGAGGGTTGGCTATGAAGTGTTGCTTTGGACATTGTGAGAAAGAGTACATTTGTGACAGGCTGATGATAAACAGGAGGGCAAAAGGTTCTCTTGTCTAATGGGAGCTGGCCTGTTCACAATGAAGCAGCTATTTCCGATTCAAGGAAGGGATCCCTAACACAAGGAGACCTCGAGGTCCTCTTGGCTAATGGGAACTAGCCTATTCACAATGAAGCATCTATTTCCCATTCGAGAAACTGACCCCCAGCTTGGGGAAACAGGTTGTCTCGTCTAATGGGAACTAGCCTATTCAAATTGAAGCAGCTAATTTCCATTAGGGAAATGGACCCCCTAACCCAAGGAGACACTGAGCTCCTGTTGTCTAATGAGAACTAGCAAACTTCACAGTGAGGCAGCAATTTCCCATTCGAGAAACAGACCTCCAACCTGGGGAAGAAGAAAAGTCCTTACATCTAATGGGAACTAGCCTATTCACAATGAAGCAGCTATTTCCCATTAGAGAAACTAACCTCCAACCTGGGGAAGCAGAAAGGTACTCTTCCCTAATCGGAACTAGCCTATTCACAATGAAGCAGCTATTTCCCATTAGAGAAATGGACCTCCAAACTAGGGAAGCGGAAAGGTATTCTCGTCTAATGGGAACTACACTCTTCACAATGAGCAGCTATTTCCCATTAGAGAAATGGACCTCCAACCTGGGGAAGCAGAAAGGTATTCTCATCTAATGGGAACTAGCCTATTCATAATGAAGCAGCTATTTCCCATTAGAGAAACAGACCTCCAACCTGGGGAAGCAGAAAGGTACTCTTGTCTAATGGGAACTAAACTATTCACAATGAAGCAGCTATTTCCCATTAGAGAAATGGACCTCCAACCTGGGGAAGCGGAAAGGTATTCTCGTCTAATGGGAACTAGCCTATTCATAATGAAGCAGCTATTTCCCATTAGAGAAACAGACCACCAACCAGGGGAAGCAGAAAGGTCCTCTTGTCTGATGGGGATTAGCTTATTTCCAAAGAAGCAGCTATTTCTCATTAGAGAAACGGACCTCCAATTGGGGGAAGCAGAAAGGTCCTCTCGTTTAATGGGAACTGGCCTATTCCCACTAGCCTATTCCCAGTGAAGCAGCTATTTCCCATTCAAGAAACGCACCTCCAACCTGGGGATGCAGAAAGGCCCGCTTGTCTAATGGGAACAAGCCTGTTCACAATAAAGCAGCTATTTCCCATTAGAGAAACTGACCCCTAACCCAAGGAGACACAGAGATCCTCTCGTCTAATGGGAACTAGCAAAGTTCACAGTGAGGCACCTATTTCACAATTGAGAAACACACCTCCAACCTGGGGCAGCAAAAAGGTCCTCTCGTCTAATGGGAACCAGCCTATTCACAATGAAGCAACTATTTCCTATTATTGTATTGTATTGTAGTCATTTATATAGTGCCCTCAACACACTTTGTGGTAGGAACGCCCTCGGGGATCGAAGTCCAGGCATGGGAAAAGTTCTAAGAGGAGACTTAAGATGCATGTGTGCATTTGGCCGAGATTAGCACTTACGAGGACTGGCTAGACTCCAGTAAGCAGCCCAAGAGGCCAGGTATGTGGGCAGGTGCCGAAGGTGGTCATGACAGAGTGCTAGTACAGGAGATTTGGTGTGTACTCAGGTAGACCGAATTTGTCATAGGTTTCCGCTGTATTATAATGGCAATGGTTTTGAGACAAGTCTGGAGTTTCAGTGCGAAAAGTTATGTGACCAGCCAGACCAAATTTGTCATAGCCGTAGCTGCATTCTAGAGTGCGGGGATGGAAAGCTGTGCCTGCGGCAGATGTCCATCGACGTGGTGCATTTACACATACCTTAAACTCGGAAGGAGCTCATCTTCGATGTCACTGTGTCAGATTTTCCTGTGTCGTAGAGCACCTTCTAGGTGGGGCAGACATGTTAACATGGAAAAACCTGGCTAATGGGATTCTCTGAGCGCAATAGGCAAATAAATTAAATAGACTTAGCTAATACATGTCTTCCACGTTCTACAGATGCTAACCAAGTAATCTAATAAGTGCGATATCTATTAATACCTGCATGTAACCACTGTGCATTCCAATGGCTAACCTAACCAGTTATAAGTGCTAACACATGTCTTGGAACATCATGGGTGAGCTGAACCTTGCAGGTGTAATGCTCTAAGTGAACCACATGTTTTAATTAGTTGCAGTGCCAGGCTACCCACATATCCACGGCCAACCCCATAGCATGTCCTTGCAGGTATTGTAAGGGTCTCATCTAGGTCCTATGACATATTTCCCTCCCCTAAGCATCCATCTAAGTGTGTCACATTTCATACTCCCAAGAACCATCTAAGTCAGGGGCAGGGATGTCATTTGGGGGTCACCAGGGGTCGCCAGTGCGACCCCTGTGGTCTCCTTTGCTACCCCTAAAAAAAGTAAAAATTAAAAAAGATCTTTTTTTATGCAAGCTCCTGGGCTGGTGGTGACCAGCACCATGTGACTCTTTGTTTCTGGAGTGGATGGCTTTCTTGTTCAGGCCTCTTAAAAAACAAACAGGGGGTTGCACAAGTGTAACATTTTGAACAGTGACCCTAAATAAGAAAGAATAGGATTAATACATCTGTCTTTCTGGAATTCTATACAACAATTGCCAGACTCATTAAAGGTTTATTTCAGGCACACTTCAGGGGTTGAGTCACTGATTTAGTCTATTCTTAAACACCTCACCTCAGCCTTTCATCCTTCCGATGTCGATAAATGAGTACCAACACAGGTTGGGTGACATTGTATGTATATTTGTTCTATATAAAGCACTTAAGCGTAAGTGTTTTATAATAACACATCATTATCATTTGGCTTTGGACGTCTGCTTGAATTCAGAGTCATTTGGTAATATAGGCCTACACACACTGATATGAACAATACATATGGGGATCCATTCTTGTATGAAATGTATATCACTTTATAGTGATATCGTAACCATATTTTTCATTGTGTACTTAGGAACAATGCCATGTGATGCCCTTTCCTGTTTTTTCAAGGGGTGAAAGTTCATGTTCCATGGCCTCCCGTGATGTCACTTTAAGGGTTGGTTCAAATTACATCACTTCCTGTGATGTCATCAGAGGTCAAGGGCCAGGTGATGTCACTTACGCTACCCCTGGAATTTTGGTGAAACGACGTCCCTGGGCAGGCCGGAGAGTAAACTCCTACATGCAGAAGTGTCAAGCCCGCCCTTCGATATGTCTGCTGGTCTCTTCTGGCTACTATGCCTTTGGAAGGGTTTGTGATAGGACTTGTTGGTTGTTCGGCTGGGTTTACAGCCAGATGTTCCCCAGCTGTGATGCATGGCTTGGTTAATGAGGGACTAATTGCCCACTATTTGTTATGTCCGATTGTCTCTATTTTCTGGCTACTATATCTTTGGAAAGCTTTGTGGTAGGACCTGTTGGTTGTACGGCTGGGTTTACTTGTTGGTTGTTCGGCTGGGTTTACATCCTGATGTTCCCCACTTGTGATGCAGGGCTTGGTGGTTAATGAGGGACATATTGATGCGAGTGGTATGGTGGTGACAGGGCTTGGTCGCACCATGCCTCGGGCAGACAAGGAGACAAATTTGAATGCAGTATATTATGGATAGTTACATAGTTACACAAGCAGTAGCTTTGTCCCTGTGAAGGGTGCAGCGAGCTAAAAGGTGTTCGTAGACCTGCCTGAGCTGGAGAAACCCCGTAGAACAGGGTAAATAACCCATGTTGGGTCGCAGTACAGGCCCCCCACACCATTTTCAAGGTGGGTCTGTGTGTTGAGTAAAAGGAGGAGCACCCCACAGGATTAGGAGGCAGCGCAGGAACGAGTACCATGTGACTTAACAATTTACAGCCACCATTCAGGATATACCAAGAAGGCAGTTCCACTGATGGAAAAGTTTACTGAGGGTTCCAAATTGTACAAATAGGATCGCTATTTTTGTATGTTGTGTCGCAAGAGAATGGACCAGCAGAATGGTGCGATAGATGTGGTTGTATGTTATGTTATGTTATTTTGCATTTATATAGCGCCTTATGTACCATTGGTATGGTCTCAAGGCGCTGGTAGGTTGAACGCCCTCGGGAACCGAAGTTCAAGTCAGCAGAGAGAGGTAGAGGGAGTCAAAAGGCACGTGTGAGCACCAGAATATGTGTGCAGCTGGTGTGGTATTCGTGTGATAGCTGCTTCTTAGCGGTAGGTGTGGTGGTTGAGAGATCAATGGTATGTGTATGTTCTGGCAGGTTGTTATCCAGACTGATACTGGCTACGTTAGGCCTGAGGAGAACACCTAGGCTGGAAGGTGTATAACCAGCAGTGTTTAGATAGGGTGATGGGAAGTATGAGGCAGAATGATGGTATGAGAACAGCTATACCGAATGGTGTCATAGTATCGCTGTGTTCTAAATGAGTGATGGTGTAAGGAAGAGAGTAAGCGTGGAGATGTGAATAAGCTGGTTTATCTTAGGTGCTTGCGGTCAAGCTCACTCCAAAGGTTCCATGCACGCCCTTCATTCCATGGACTCAGACTGTTCTACCCATTTACGACCATTTCAGGCACTCAAAGCCATTCGTATCATCCATCCGCACTACGCGCTCATCCAGACTGCACACTCATCGGCGCTCATCCGGACTACACACTCATCCGCACTACACACTCATCCGCTCTACCTACTCATCCGTTCAATATAATCGTCACGCTCTACGCACTCATCTGCTCTACACACTCATCCGCTCTACGCACTTGTCCGCTCTACATAATCATCCGCCCTACGCACTCATCCGCTCTATGTACTCATCCGCTCTACGCATTCATCTGCTCTATGCACTCATCCGCTCTACGCACACACCCGCTCTACGCACTGACCCGCTCTATGCACTGACCCGCTCTATTTACTCTCGTGCTCTATTTACTCATCCGCTCTATGTACTCACCGGTACTACGCATTCACCCGCTCTACTCACTCTTCCCCTCTAGGCACTCATCCCCTCTAGGCACTCATCCCCTCTAGGCACTCATCCGCTCTAGGCACTCATCCACTCTAGGCACTCATCCGCACTAGCCACTCATCCTCTCGCTCTATGCATTTATCTGTTCTACGCAATCATCCGCTCTACTCACTCATCAGCTCTACGCACTCATCCGCTCTGTGCACTCATCCACTCAGCACACTCATCCACTCTGCACACTCATCCGCTCTGCGCACTCATCCGCTCTGCACACTCATCCATTCTGCGCACTCATCCGCTCTAGGCACTCATCCGCTCTCCACACACGTCCGCTCTCCGGACTCGTCCGTTCTAGGGACTCATCCGTTCCAGGGACTCATCCGCTCTACGCATTCACCCACTTCACGCAATCATCGGCTTTAAGCACTCATCCGCTCTACGTAATCATCTGTTCTACATAATCATCCACTCTATGCAATCATCCATTTTACGCGCTCATCTGCTCTACGCATTCATCCGCTCTACGCACTTCATCTGCTCTCCGCACTCATCTGATTCTAGGGACTCATCCGCTCTACGCATTCACCCGCTCTTACGCAATCATCCGCTCTATGCACTCATCCGCTCTACGCACTCATTACCTCTACACACTCATCACCTCTACGCACTCATCACCTCTACGCATTCATTCGATCTACGCACTCATCGGCTCTATGCACCCATTTGCTCTATCTAGGCGCCCGTCTGGCATTCATCCGCACTAGACACTCATCCGCTCTACACGCTCAACCGGTCTACACACCCACCCGCTCTACACAATCATCGGTTCTACACACACATCCGCTCTGCACACTCATCTGCTCTGCACACTCATCCGCTCTGCACACTCATCTGCTCTACACTCATCCGCTCTATAGATTCATCTGCACAGCGCACTCATCCGTTCAATCCACTCATCTGCTCCACCTACTTCATCCACAACATTCACTTCGTTCATTATTCCTACATTATCGGTTCAGCCTATGTCACTTGTCGTATGCATTCAATTTGTTTCGAGTTCTCGATCAGTCCCATGCCCTACACCCGTCTCATCTACTCGAATTGTCTATTTTCTACTTTCCATTCATACCATGCACTCACAGAATACATGTCATCAGTCTTTGCACTGTTCCTTCTCCAGAAAATATCTTTCCATTTAAAAAAAAAAAAAAATGTGTTTCATTGTTCTGATCTGGTTTATTCATTCCATTCTGTGTGTCCTTTTTAGATTACATTAGAGGTTATTCGTTTTTGATTTCTCACTTGGTTCACGATGTTGTATTGCTATTTGTTTTAATGTTAATTAATATCTAGTCATTTGAGTTAGTTGACAAGTTGTTATCCACTTTATTCCTCACGTTCACATTGATCCTTGTGTCCATTACATTTATTTGTCTATTTCATTAATTTCAGCCACATTACTGTCTTCATACAACTAATCCTTCGTATTTACTTCACAGGTATGATCGTTTTTACTCAATCTATTTTGTTTGTCCTTTTTAGCTAATCGGTAGAGGTTATTAGTTTACGCTTTCTTGCTCGGAATCATGTTACTGCATTGATATTTATGATCAAGCATTTTGGCAACGTCTTTGAGATGCTGTTATCCAGTTTGAGTTAGATTGAGTTTGGGGTCGTTTTCAGGGGAAAAGCCAAGTTTTCAGCAATTTGCGGAAAGACATAAGGCAGTGAGTCGGATGTGGGGGGGGAGTGCGTTCCATAGCGTGGGGGCCAAGGCTGAGAATGATGATCCGCCTTACCTGACTGAGTTTGTTTTTGGTATGACTAGGAGGCCTACTGAGCTAGATCTTAGAGTATGTGCAGGGTGATAGGGTTTTAGTTTGTCTTGAAGATATTGTGGTCTGGTTTTGTGCAGTGCTTGGTGAGAAATGCATAAGGTTTTGAAAGTCAACCTTAGGGCGACCGGAAGCCAGTGCAGAGTTTTGAGGGCTGGGGAGATGTTGTCTCTCGGGCCAAGCGCTAGTAGCAGTTTTGCTGCAGCGTTTTGTGCTCTTTGTAGTTTAGTCAGTTGGTATGTGTGGACTCCGAGGTAGAGGAGGTTAGCGTATTCCAGTCTTGATATAACAATTGATTGGACAGTGGAGAGTCTGTTTGGAAAGGAGAGGTACAGAAAAATGTGTTGAAGAGTTTTAAGGTGGTAGTGGCAGGACTTTGAGACATTGTTGACTTGGCGCGAGAGTGTTAGGTCAGAATCTAGGACGCATCCAAGGTTTATTTACTGATTTAGAGGGGGTCGGTGAGTTGCCCATGGCAGATGGCTAGGGTAGTGGGTGTGGAAGAAGTTTGGTGTTGCCACATACCATGATTTCGGTTTTGGAGGGGTTTAGCAAGAGGTGGTTTGTGGTCATCCAGAGCTCTATGTCGAGGAGGCAGGAAGCGAGGTCAGGTCGGCCGTTGGGTTTTGAGTTCAGGATTTTCAGAATTAGCTGAGTGTCATCAGCGTATTTGTAGCACAGGATGTTGTGCATGCAAATTATTCGTGGGAGGGTGGCCATGTAGAGATTGAACACGAGGGCTGAAAGGCATGCTCCTTGTGAAACTCTGGTGTCGACTGGTTGGGCTTGGGACGAATAGGTTGAGAGTAGGGTTATTTGATTCCTGTTTTTGAGGAAGGATGCTATCCATTTGAGGGCGGTTCCACGAATTCCTAGGGAGTGGAGGCGGTCAAGAAGGATTGAGTGATTAATTGTGTCGAAAGCGGCGGATAGGTCAAGGAGGATTAATGCGGCGCAACCCGCAGAGTTGACTGTGTTTTTAAGGTCATCCCAAATTGAGATTAGGGTGGTTTCAGTTCTGTGTCGGGCTCTGAAACCTGATTGAGCGGGGTCTAGGAGATTGTTGGATTCGACAAATGCATTTAGTTGGGAGTAGGCGGTTCGGTCAATGAGTTTGCCAAGGAACCTGGTGTTAGAGATGGGGCGGTAGTTTTTGGGCTCGAGGGGGTCGAGGGAAGGTTTTTTTATTAGAGGTTTGACATGAACTGTTTTGAATGCGTCGGGAAAAATTCCTGAGGAAAGGGAGTCATTTATGATGGTTCTCGCGTGTTCTCCTGCGCAGGTCGAAGCAAAAATTTCTTTGAGGGTTGTGGCCAGGCAAGGGTCTAGTGGAGAGCCAGATGGTTTGCGGGCAGAGAGAAGTTTGAGAAAAGGGTCGGCAGATATTGGACTAAAGGAGTCGAACGTTGGTTGGGTAGTGGTCACAGGCGGTGGGTTGGCCGGTAAGGTGGGTGGGTTGCCTGGTGGGTGTAAGAGAGCTAGTTTGTTGGTTAGAGTGTTTGTTCTTTCGAGAGCTGTAGTGTAAAATTGGAGAGAGAGTGAGTTGAACAGAGATTGTGAGGCGGTCGCGGTGGTGGTGATGCATGACGGTTTGGTGAATTCAGTGATGATTTTGTGAAGTTCTTTGCTGGGGTTTTTACAGTTTAGGATTCGGGAGTTGTAATGGGCTTTTTTTGCTTTTCGGATTTCGGCCCTGGACTGATGAAGGTGCCGGGCTAAGGTGGATCTGCTCAGGAGAGTTTTGTCCTTCCGCCATTTGCGTTCTAGGTATTTATATAGTTGTTTACTGGTCTTCAACTCAGGTGTGAACCATCTAGGAAAGTTGCCACGGTGGGCTGATGGTTTACACGTGGGTGTGAGCCGCATTAGTGCTGTGTTGAGCCTTGAGTTAAAGGGGTTGGGGGTTAATTGATTATTGAGTAGGCAGGTAGGGGGGGGAGACTGGAGGAGTGCCTCGGCTAGGTCCGGAACGATTATTAGTTTCTTCCAGCATTTGTGCAGATTCGGAGGTTCAGGTTCGGGTACGGGAAGCCGGTTGGGTGAGCGAATGGTGAAAGAAACAATGAAATGGTCGGACCAGATGATAGGGATGGGGGGTGTTTAGCTGTATCAGGTTGTGGGAGCTGAAGATGGCATCAAGAGTGTGTCCTTTATAGTGATTCGGGCCGTTTGTGTGGGGTTGGAGGTTAATTGCGTCTAGGCCGTCAACCAGCGAGTGTGTCATAGGGTTGGTGGGAATGTCCAGCCATATGTTGAAATCACCTAGAATGGTGGAAATAGAGTCGCAGAGGTTTGAGAATTGTCTATCGTAGCCAGGGGGTCTGTAGATTATTAGGAAGCTGTACTAGAACAAAGGGGAAAGGGATAGTTTAACAAGTAGTGACTCGCAGGAAGGAATGGAAGGTTGGTTGTCGATGATTTAGGCGTGGAAGTGAGACTTGAAGGCGAAAGCTATTCCTCCTCCTCTAGAGGGACGGTTCAATGGGATGACGGAGTAGTCGGAGGGAAGGCTTCATTGGCGATAGGGGCGAAGTCGTCAGAGAACCAGGTTTCGGTGATGAAGACCAGGTCTGGTTTGTCAGAGGCGAGGAGGTCATTGATGCTGTGTCTGTTTTTTGCTACGGATCGAGCATTAAATAGGATGCAATTCACTTTGGTAGAAGATGTTGATGTCAGAGCTGCAGAGATGGGGGGTTGGGTGGGAGAGGGTGGAGACTGGAAAGCGAGAGGGGAGGGGTGGGTGATGGCTGATGGGAAGAGTGGGCGAGCAGTGGAGTTGTTGGGTTTCGGTTGGGAGTGGTTGGACGCATGTGTTGGGATGATTAGGTTTGGCACGGGGGATTTGGAGGTGGGGTGTGTGGGGGTAGGAGTTTTGGTTGTGGTCGGTGAGAAGTCAAGGGTGAGGAGTTTTAGGTAAGGTGAGGCGTGGGGGGAGGGTGGTGAGAGGGGGGATGAGGTAGTGGGTCGAGACAGGGAAGGCGATGAGTGCTGAGACATTGAGGGGGGGCAGGTACTTTTCCTCTTTAGTGTCTTTGTTGCGACTGGTGTGTGTGAGAGGGTAGGGGGGGTTCATAGGGGGAGAGGGATGAGGCTTCGGTTCTTGCTAGGGCTCTGCGTGCAGTTTTAAAGGAGGGGAAGGAGTGTGGTCGGTGTGGCATGATGGTGGGGGTTGATGGGAAAAGCGTGGGGTGCATGATTGCTGGGCAGGGGTGCCTGTGAGGCTAGTGAGGCAAGCGGGTATGCTCATAGCAGGCTGTTCGGTGGAGAGGATCAGGGGAGCAGTGGTTTTAGGGTGGTTGGCTCGCCATCGTGCCCCTCTGGTTTGGTGTTTGGAAAGGGGTAGGGTGGAGGCTGGGATGACTTGGAAAGGTTGGGATGGGAGGAAGGGTTGACAGGAGGGGGGCGGTGTACTGTGGTCGTTTCCGCTAGTCCTCTGTGGATCGGGTGCACTCATGGTGAGTAACTGTGATGTTAATGAAGGTTTCTGGGTTCAGATTAATAGGTATACTTCTAAGATCAGCCAGGGCACGCAATTAGGCACACTTCTGAATTCAGTTTTGTACAGGGAGGATATTAGGCATAAATCTAAATTCAACTTTGCACCTGGAGGATAATTAAGCACACTTCTATATTCAACCAGGGCAGGCCATTAGGCACACTTCTGAGTTAAACTTTGCACAGAGAGGATATTAGGCACACTTCTAAGTTCAGATTTGCACAGGGAGGATATTAGGGACACTTTTAAGTTCAGATTTGCACAGGGAGGATATTAGGAACACTTCTAAGTTCAGATTTGCACAGAGAGGATATTAGGAGCACTTCTAAGATCAGTTTTGCACGGAGAAGATATTAGGTAAGCAGATTCAGTTTTGTACAGAGAGGATATTAGGCACACTTCTAAAATCAAGCAGGCCAGGTTATTAGGCACAATTTTAAATTCAACTTTGTGGAGAGAGGATATTATGCACACTTCAAAATTCAACTTTCTACAGGGACGGTATTAGGCACACTTCTAAATACAACTTTGCACAGAGAGGATATAAGGCACACTTCTAAGTTCAACCTAGCACAGAGAGGATATTAGGCACACTTCTTAGTTCAACTTTGCACAGGGAGGATATTAGGCACACTTCATATTTCAACTTTGCACAGGGAGGATATTAGGTAACCAAGTTCAGTTTTGCACAGAGAGGATATTAGGCATACTTCTAAATTGAACTTTCCACAGGGAGGGTATTAGGCACACTTCTTATTTCAACTTTGCACAGGGAGGATATTAGGTAACTAAAATTCAATTTTGTACAGAGAGGATATTAGGTAACCAAATTCAACATTGCAAGGGAGGATATTAGGCACACTTCTAAGTTCAACTTTCCACAGGGAGGATATTAGGCACGCTTCTTAATTCAACTTTTCACAGAGAGGATATTAGGCACACTTCTTAATTCAACCTTTCACAGGGGGGATGTTAGGTAACCAAATTCAATTTTTTTGCACAGAGAGGATATTAGGCACACTTCTAGAGTCAGCCAGGCCAGGCTATTAAGCACACTTCTAAATTCAACCTTCCACAGGGATGGTATTAGGCACACTTCATAATTCAGCTTTGCACAGGGAGGATATTAGGTAATCAAATTCAGTTTTGCACAGAGAGGATATTAGGCATACTTCTAAATTGAACTTTCCACAGGGAGGGTATTAGGCACACTTCTTAGTTCAACTTTGCACAGGGAGGATATTAGGTAACTAAAATTCAATTTTGTACAGAGAGGATATTAGGTAACCAAATTCAACATTGCAAGGGAGGATATTAGGCACACTTCTAAATTCAACTTTCCACAGGGAGGATATTAGGCACGCTTCTTAATTCAACTTTTCACAGAGAGGATATTGGGCACACTTCTTAATTCAACTTTCCACAGGGAGGATATTAGGCACTTTTTTTAATTCAACTTTCACAGAGAGGATATTAGGCACACTTCTTAATTCAACTTTTCACAGGGGGGATGTTAGGTAACCAAATTCAATTTTTTTGCACAGAGAGGATATTAGGCACACTTCTAGAGTCAGCCAGGCCAGGCTATTAAGCACACTTCTAAATTCAACCTTCCACAGGGATGGTATTAGGCACACTTCATAATTCAGCTTTGCACAGGGAGGATATTAGGTAATCAAATTCAGTTTTGCACAGAGAGGATATTAGGCACACTTCTAAATTCAACTTTTCTCAGGGACGGTATTAGGCACACTTCTTAGTTCAACTGTGCGTAGGGAGGATATTAGGTAACCAAATTCAACTTTGCAAGGGGGAATATTAGGGCACACTTCTAGATTTAACTTTTCACAGAGAGGATATTGGGCACACTTCTAAATTCAACTTTTCACAGAGAGGATATTGGGCACACGTCTAAGTTCAACTTTGCACAGGGAGGATATTAGGCACACTTCTAAAGTCAACTTTTCACAGAGAGGATATTGGGCACACTTCCAAATTCAACTTTTCACAGAGAGGATATTGGACACACTTCTAGATTTGACCAGTGAACATAGAGGATATTAGGCACACTTCTAAATTCGAACAGGGCATGCTATTAGGTACACTTCTAAATTCAACGAGGGCACGCTATTAGGCACACTTCTAAATTCAACCAGGGCACAGAAGAAGATATTAGGCACAATTCTTAGTTCAACTTTGCAAAGGGAGGATATTAGGTAACCAAATTCAATTTTGCACAGAGAGGATATTAGGCACACTTCTAAAGACAATCAGGGGACGCAACTAGATATTAGGAAAACAAATTCAACTTTGCACAGAGAGGATTTTAGGCATACTTCTAAATTTTACTTTTCACAGAGAGGATATTAGGCACACTTCTAAATTCAACTTTGCACAGAGAGGATATTAGGCAGACTTCTAGATTCAACCAGGGCGCGGTATAATAGGCACACTTCTAAATTCAACTTTGCACAGAGTTGATAATTGGCACACTTCTAACTTCAACTTTTCACACAGATGATATTAGGCACACTTCCGACTTCAGCCAGGGCGCACTATTAGGCACACTTCCAAACTGAACTTTGCACAGAGATGATATTAGGCACACCTCTAGATTCAACCAGGGCGTGCTATAATAGGCACACTTCTAAATTCAACTTTGCACAGAGAGGATATTAGGCACACTTCTAGATTCAACCAGGGCGCGCTATTAGGCACACTTCTAAATTCAACTTTGCACAGAGATGATATTAGGCACACTTCCGACTTCAGCCAGGGCGCACTATTAGGCACACTTCCAAATTCAACTTTGCACAGAGATGATATTAGGCACGCCTCTAGATTCAACCAGGGCATGCTATAATAGGCACACTTCTAAATTCAACTTTGCACAGAGAGGATATTAGGCACACTTCTAGATTCAACCAGGGCGCGCTATTAGGCACACTTCTAAATTCAACTTTGCACAGAGGGGCTAATTGGCACACTTCTAAATTCAACTTTGCACAGAGATGATATTAGGCATACCTCTAGATTCAACCAGGATGCTCTATATTAAACATACTTCTAAATTCAACTTTACACAGAGAGGATATTAGGCACACTTCTAGATTCAACCACGGTGCGCTATTAGGCACACTTCTAAATTCAACTTTGCACAGAGGGGATAATTGGCACACTTCTAAATTCAACTTTGCACAGAGAGGATATTAGGCACACTTCTAAATTCAACTTTGCACAGAGAGGATATTAGGCACACTTCTAAATTCAACTTTGCACAGAGAGGATATTAGGCACACTTCTAACTTTAGCCAGGGCGCGCTGTTAGGCAGACTTCTAAATTCAACTTTGCACAGAGGGGATAATTGGCACACTTCTAAATTCAACTTTGCACAGAGAGGATATTAGACACACTTCTAAATTCAACTTTGCACAGAGAGGATATTAGGCACACTTCTAAATTCAACTTTCCGCAGGGACGGAGAACGTAACGGCCAGTCGAAAAGAAAGTGGAGTTGGTTACAGGTAGCAGGCTCGCAGGCCTCTGTGGCCCGGCAAAGTACGAGAATGAGTACAAGGAACGGTGCTTGGCCATGGAAAAGGTAACACTGTAAGGGGATTATGGAGATATCCTGATTGTAGGGTTGATATCGATGGTGCCAATTGGTTGGCCTGTATTGATAACACCATGGTAACGGAAGGATTGCCGAGAGATTTGTCTTTGCGGGGTCAGGCTCAAGGAAAAGAGTGCCTTTAAAAGTGGGATGGGGAACTCCCGAGTTTCAGGGCAAGGGTAGAGCGCAGTGCAACATAACACTTTGGTAAAGAAGGAAGGCAACTCTGAGCAGACAAGTAAAAATGCTTGTTTTTCAGGGAAGAACGGCACAGAGTGGTGGGAGTGCCTAGTGTCCCTGGAGTGTTGCATGCCACCTTCCTAGTAAGGCAGCTCAGCGAGTTAGATGGTGGCAACAAAAAATCCAGGGGGATTCCAATGTCACAGGTTTGAATATGGGCACAGCTGACCCAGCCTTCTATTTTTTAAGGTAGATAAAAATGCCCATTTTGGTTACTTAATAATAATGGTATATAGATATTGGTCTATATTGCTTTGGCAAAAGGGCATACAAATAATATGATTAAACTAAAAGAACGTGGTTGCATTGGACGAGCCGTGGCCGGTGCATCAGGTTCACCCTGTGCCGAGGGTTCGGGAGCAAATCAGTGCAACAATGCGCACTTGTTTTTTATGAATTGGGTCGCTTGGTAAAGGGACAGTACTGGTCCAACTTCTGGTGGATGGCGGTTTTGAAGGTGAAATTGGTGAAGTTAGGGAGCTGCCCCCTGTAAACAGTTGAATAGGACATGATCTGGTCATTGGGATTGAGGTTGTGAATGTATTGACTAAACTGTTAATCTTGTCTGTTATGTCACAGGAACAAGGGACCGGTGGGAGGTTCGGTAGATAAAGGTTCTGTATCAGGTAACAGCCCAGTTAAGGATTGAGGAGAACAAGGGCAGAGCGGTACTGTTAAGGTGGGTTCGCCATACAGGAAGAAAGGGCCCAGTTAAGGACAAGGGATGTCTTTAATTAAGAAGAAGAAGGGGAAAAAAAAGGTGGCGTGGAGCGGTGGTAGTTAGTTTGTGTATATATGCTGTAATCGCAGGGTGAATTCGGATATCGGCCTGGCCCAAGTGAACCATGCACACTGCAAAAACAGTGTATTTGCAGTTTCCAGGTAAGTCACACGTATTGAAAGAGAAGTTCGGGCAAGGACTATCATGGGGTCAGGAGAAAAGGGACTAGACGCTCTGTGAACTCTGGGAGCTTACGCTCCTGCTAGGAGTTAGGCCCAGGTACCAGCTTGCTGCATTATGTTCTGGAAGGGGGTGTCTGAAAGGTTAATGACCGCCAACGGGCTGCGGCCCTCATTGATATCTTGCGTTCTGTGTTGGTGCAGGATACTTTTTAAGGTGACATGGAGCTGGCAAAAGGGAGTTTTCACTGGACTACTCATAAGAGAAAAAAATGAGTTCAGCGAGGGTGGATAGGGTGGGGTTCGGCAGGAAATGGAGGGGCAATCCCAGCTGAGGAGGAATGATATCCTAGGGCTATAGGGGCCGGGGATGTTCAACAGGCAGTCTAGCCATAGGGACAGTTGGATCGAGTCCTCATCAATTGTGGAGTGGCCTGGGACAGCGTTCCATACATGGTTGCCTGGTGGGTGTAAGAGAGCTAGTTTGTTGGTTAGAGTGTTTGTTCTTTCGAGAGCTGTAGTGTAAAATTGGAGAGAGAGTGAGTTGAACAGAGATTGTGAGGCGGTCGCGGTGGTGGTGATGCATGACGGTTTGGTGAATTCAGTGATGATTTTGTGAAGTTCTTTGCTGGGGTTTTTACAGTTTAGGATTCGGGAGTTGTAATGGGCTTTTTTTGCTTTTCGGATTTCGGCCCTGGACTGATGAAGGTGCCGGGCTAAGGTGGATCTGCTCAGGAGAGTTTTGTCCTTCCGCCATTTGCGTTCTAGGTATTTATATAGTTGTTTACTGGTCTTCAACTCAGGTGTGAACCATCTAGGAAAGTTGCCACGGTGGGCTGATGGTTTACACGTGGTTGTGAGCCGCGTTAGTGCTGTGTTGAGCCATGAGTTAAAGGGGTTGGGGTTAATTGATTATTGAGTAGGCAGGTAGGGGGGGGAGACTGGAGGAGTGCCTCGGCTAGGTCTGGAACGATTATTAGTTTCTTCCAGCATTTGTGCAGATTCGGAGGTTCAGGTTCGGGTACGGGAAGCCGGTTGGGTGAGCGAATGGTGAAAGAAACAATGAAATGGTCGGACCAGATGATAGGGATGGGGGGTGTTTAGCTGTATCAGGTTGTGGGAGCTGAAGATGGCATCAAGAGTGTGTCCTTTATAGTGAGTCGGGCCGTTTGTGTGGGGTTGGAGGTTAATTGCGTCTAGGCCGTCAACCAGCGAGTGTGTCATAGGGTTGGTGGGAATGTCCAGCCATATGTTGAAATCACCTAGAATGGTGGAAATAGAGTCGCAGAGGTTTGAGAATTGTCTATCGTAGCCAGGGGGTCTGTAGATTATTAGGAAGCTGTACTAGAACGAAGGGGAAAGGGATAGTTTAACAAGTAGTGACTCGCAGGAAGGAATGGAAGGTTGGTTGTCGATGATTGAGGCGTGGAAGTGAGACTTGAAGGCAAAAGCTATTCCTCCTCCTCTAGAGGGACGGTTCAATAGGATGAGGGAGTAGTCGGAGGGAAGGCTTCATTGGCGATAGGGGCGAAGTCGTCAGAGAACCAGGTTTCGGTGATGAAGACCAGGTCTGATTTGTCAGAGGCGAGGAGGTCATTGATGCTGTGTCTGTTTTTTGCTACGGATCGAGCATTAAATAGGATGCAATTCACTTTGGTAGAAGATGTTGATGTCAGAGCTGCAGAGATGGGGGTTGGGTGGGAGAGGGTGGAGACTGGAAAGCGAGAGGGGAGGGGTGGGTGATGGCTGATGGGAAGAGTGGGCGAGCAGTGGAGTTGTTGGGTTTCGGGTGGGAGTGGTTGGACGCATGTGTTGGGATGATTAGGTTTGGCACGGGGGATTTGGAGGTGGGGTGTGTGGGGGTAGGAGTTTCGGTTGTGGTCGGTGAGAAGTCAAGGGTGAGGAGTTTTAGGTAAGGTGAGGCGTGGGGGGAGGGTGGTGAGAGGGGGGATGAGGAAGTGGGTCGAGACAGGGAAGGCGATGAGTGCTGAGACATTGAGGGGGGGCAGGTACTTTTCCTCTTTAGTGTCTTTGTTGCGACTGGTGTGTGTGAGAGGGTAGGGGGGTTCATAGGGGGAGAGGGATGAGGCTTCGGTTCTTGCTAGGGCTCTGCGTGCAGTTTTAAAGGAGGGGAAGGAGTGTGGTCGGTGTGGGATGATGGTGGGGGTTGATGGGAAAAGCGTGGGGTGCATGATTGCTGGGCAGGGGTGCCTGTGAGGCTAGTGAGGCAAGCGGGTATGCTCATAGCAGGCTGTTCGGTGGAGAGGATCAGGGGAGCAGTGGTTTTAGTGTGGTTGGCTCGCCATCGTGCCCCTCTGGTTTGGTGTTTGGAAAGGGGTGGGGTGGAGGCTGGGATGACTTGGAAAGGTTGGGATGGGAGGAAGGGTTGACAGGAGGGGGGCGGTGTACTGTGGTCGTTTCCGCTAGTCCTCTGTGGATCGGGTGCACTCATGGTGAGTAACTGTGATGTTAATGAAGGTTTCTGGGTTCAGATTAATAGGTATACTTCTAAAATCAGCCAGGGCACGCAATTAGGCACAATTCTGAATTCAGTTTTGCACAGGGAGGATATTAGGCATAAATCTAAATTCAACTTTGCACCTGGAGGATAATTAAGCACACTTCTATATTCAACCAGGGCAGGCCATTAGGCACACTTCTGAGTTCAACTTTGCACAGAGAGGATATTAGGCATACTTCTAAATTGAACTTTCCACAGGGAGGGTATTAGGCACACTTCTTATTTCAACTTTGCACAGGGAGGATATTAGGTAAGTAAAATTCAATTTTGTACAGAGAGGATATTAGGTAACCAAATTCAACATTGCAAGGGAGGATATTAGGCACACTTCTAAGTTCAACTTTCCACAGGGAGGATATTAGGCACGCTTCTTAATTCAACTTTTCACAGAGAGGATATTGGGCACACTTCTTAATTCAACTTTCCACAGGGAGGATATTAGGCACTTTTTTTAATTCAACTTTCACAGAGAGGATATTAGGCACACTTCTTAATTCAACCTTTCACAGGGGGGTTGTTAGGTAACCAAATTCAATTTTTTTGCACAGAGAGGATATTAGGCACACTTCTAGAGTCAGCCAGGCCAGGCTATTAAGCACACTTCTAAATTCAACCTTCCACAGGGATGGTATTAGGCACACTTCATAATTCAGCTTTGCACAGAGAGGATATTAGGTAATCAAATTCAGTTTTGCACAGAGAGGATATTAGGCATACTTCTAAATTGAACTTTCCACAGGGAGGGTATTAGGCACACTTCTTAGTTCAACTTTGCACAGGGAGGATATTAGGTAACTAAAATTCAATTTTGTACAGAGAGGATATTAGGTAACCAAATTCAACATTGCAAGGGAGGATATTAGGCACACTTCTAAATTCAACTTTCCACAGGGAGGATATTAGGCACGCTTCTTAATTCAACTTTTCACAGAGAGGATATTGGGCACACTTCTTAATTCAACTTTCCACAGGGAGGATATTAGGCACTTTTTTTAATTCAACTTTCACAGAGAGGATATTAGGCACACTTCCTAATTCAACTTTTCACAGGGGGGATGTTAGGTAACCAAATTCAATTTTTTTGCACAGAGAGGATATTAGGCACACTTCTAGAGTCAGCCAGGCCAGGCTATTAAGCACACTTCTAAATTCAACCTTCCACAGGGATGGTATTAGGCACACTTCATAATTCAGCTTTGCACAGGGAGGATATTAGGTAATCAAATTCAGTTTTGCACAGAGAGGATATTAGGCACACTTCTAAATTCAACTTTTCTCATGGACGGTATTAGGCACACTTCTTAGTTCAACTGTGCGTAGGGAGGATATTAGGTAACCAAATTCAACTTTGCAAGGGGGAATATTAGGGCACACTTCTAGATTTAACTTTTCACAGAGAGGATATTGGGCACACTTCTAAATTCAACTTTTCACAGAGAGGATATTGGGCACACGTCTAAGTTCAACTTTGCACAGGGAGGATATTAGGCACACTTCTAAAGTCAACTTTTCACAGAGAGGATATTGGGCACACTTCCAAATTCAACTTTTCACAGAGAGGATATTGGACACACTTCTAGATTTGACCAGTGAACATAGAGGATATTAGGCACACTTCTAAATTCGAACAGGGCATGCTATTAGGTACACTTCTAAATTCAACGAGGGCACGCTATTAGGCACACTTCTAAATTCAACCAGGGCACAGAAGAAGATATTAGGCACAATTCTTAGTTCAACTTTGCAAAGGGAGGATATTAGGTAACCAAATTCAATTTTGCACAGAGAGGATATTAGGCACACTTCTAAAGACAATCAGGGGACGCAACTAGATATTAGGAAAACAAATTCAACTTTGCACAGAGAGGATTTTAGGCATACTTCTAAATTTTACTTTTCACAGAGAGGATATTAGGCACACTTCTAAATTCAACTTTGCACAGAGAGGATATTAGGCAGACTTCTAGATTCAACCAGGGCGCGGTATAATAGGCACACTTCTAAATTCAACTTTGCACAGAGTTGATAATTGGCACACTTCTAACTTCAACTTTTCACACAGATGATATTAGGCACACTTCCGACTTCAGCCAGGGCGCACTATTAGGCACACTTCCAAACTGAACTTTGCACAGAGATGATATTAGGCACACCTCTAGATTCAACCAGGGCGTGCTATAATAGGCACACTTCTAAATTCAACTTTGCACAGAGAGGATATTAGGCACACTTCTAGATTCAACCAGGGCGCGCTATTAGGCACACTTCTAAATTCAACTTTGCACAGAGATGATATTAGGCACACTTCCGACTTCAGCCAGGGCGCACTATTAGGCACACTTCCAAATTCAACTTTGCACAGAGATGATATTAGGCACGCCTCTAGATTCAACCAGGGCATGCTATAATAGGCACACTTCTAAATTCAACTTTGCACAGAGAGGATATTAGGCACACTTCTAGATTCAACCAGGGCACGCTATTAGGCACACTTCTAAATTCAACTTTGCACAGAGGGGATAATTGGCACACTTCTAAATTCAACTTTGCACAGAGATGATATTAGGCATACCTCTAGATTCAACCAGGATGCTCTATATTAAACATACTTCTAAATTCAACTTTACACAGAGAGGATATTAGGCACACTTCTAGATTCAACCACGGTGCGCTATTAGGCACACTTCTAAATTCAACTTTGCACAGAGGGGATAATTGGCACACTTCTAAATTCAACTTTGCACAGAGAGGATATTAGGCACACTTCTAAATTCAACTTTGCACAGAGAGGATATTAGGCACACTTCTAAATTCAACTTTGCACAGAGAGGATATTAGGCACACTTCTAACTTTAGCCAGGGCGCGCTGTTAGGCAGACTTCTAAATTCAACTTTGCACAGAGGGGATAATTGGCACACTTCTAAATTCAACTTTGCACAGAGAGGATATTAGACACACTTCTAAATTCAACTTTGCACAGAGAGGATATTAGGCACACTTCTAAATTCAACTTTCCGCAGGGACGGAGAACGTAACGGCCAGTCGAAAAGAAAGTGGAGTTGGTTACAGGTAGCAGGCTCGCAGGCCTCTGTGGCCCGGCAAAGTACGAGAATGAGTACAAGGAACGGTGCTTGGCCATGGAAAAGGTAACACTGTAAGGGGATTATGGAGATATCCTGATTGTAGGGTTGATATCGATGGTGCCAATTGGTTGGCCTGTATTGATAACACCATGGTAACGGAAGGATTGCCGAGAGATTTGTCTTTGCGGGGTCAGGCTCAAGGAAAAGAGTGCCTTTAAAAGTGGGATGGGGAACTCCCGAGTTTCAGGGCAAGGGTAGAGCGCAGTGCAACATAACACTTTGGTAAAGAAGGAAGGCAACTCTGAGCAGACAAGTAAAAATGCTTGTTTTTCAGGGAAGAACGGCACAGAGTGGTGGGAGTGCCTAGTGTCCCTGGAGTGTTGCATGCCACCTTCCTAGTAAGGCAGCTCAGCGAGTTAGATGGTGGCAACAAAAAATCCAGGGGGATTCCAATGTCACAGGTTTGAATATGGGCACAGCTGACCTAGCCTTCTATTTTTTAAGGTAGATAAAAATGCCCATTTTGGTTACTTAATAATAATGGTATATAGATATTGGTCTATATTGCTTTGGCAAAAGGGCATACAAATAATATGATTAAACTAAAAGAACGTGGTTGCATTGGACGAGCCGTGGCCGGTGCATCAGGTTCACCCTGTGCCGAGGGTTCGGGAGCAAATCAGTGCAACAATGCGCACTTGTTTTTTATGAATTGGGTCGCTTGGTAAAGGGACAGTACTGGTCCAACTTCTGGTGGATGGCGGTTTTGAAGGTGAAATTGGTGAAGTTAGGGAGCTGCCCCCTGTAAACAGTTGAATAGGACATGATCTGGTCATTGGGATTGAGGTTGTGAATGTATTGACTAAACTGTTAATCTTGTCTGTTATGTCACAGGAACAAGGGACCGGTGGGAGGTTCGGTAGATAAAGGTTCTGTATCAGGTAACAGCCCAGTTAAGGATTGAGGAGAACAAGGGCAGAGCGGTACTGTTAAGGTGGATTCGCCATACAGGAAGAAAGGGCCCAGTTAAGGACAAGGGATGTCTTTAATTAAGAAGAAGAAGGGGAAAAAAAAGGTGGCGTGGAGCGGTGGTAGTTAGTTTGTGTATATATGCTGTAATCGCAGGGTGAATTCGGATATCGGCCTGGCCCAAGTGAACCATGCACACTGCAAAAACAGTGTATTTGCAGTTTCCAGGTAAGTCACACGTATTGAAAGAGAAGTTCGGGCAAGGACTATCATGGGGTCAGGAGAAAAGGGAGCTGTCAAGAAGTAAAGGTGGCAGCGGGTGATGTGGACTAGACGCTCTGTGAACTCTGGGAGCTTACGCTCCTGCTAGGAGTTAGGCCCAGGTACCAGCTTGCTGCATTATGTTCTGGAAGGGGGTGTCTGAAAGGTTAATGACCGCCAACGGGCTGCGGCCCTCATTGATATCTTGCGTTCTGTGTTGGTGCAGGATACTTTTTAAGGTGACATGGAGCTGGCAAAAGGGAGTTTTCACTGGACTACTCATAAGAGAAAAAAATGAGTTCAGCGAGGGTGGATAGGGTGGGGTTCGGCAGGAAATGGAGGGGCAATCCCAGCTGAGGAGGAATGATATCCTAGGGTTATAGGGGCCGGGGATGTTCAACAGGCAGTCTAGCCATAGGGACAGTTGGATCGAGTCCTCATCAACTGTGGAGTGGCCTGGGACAGCGTTCCATACATGGTTGCCTGGTGGGTGTAAGAGAGCTAGTTTGTTGGTTAGTGTGTTTGTTCTTTCGAGAGCTGTAGTGTAAAATTGGAGAGAGAGTGAGTTGAACAGAGATTGTGAGGCGGTCGCGGTGGTGGTGATGCATGACGGTTTGGTGAATTCAGTGATGATTTTGTGAAGTTCTTTGCTGGGGTTTTTACAGTTTAGGATTCGGGAGTTGTAATGGGCTTTTTTTGCTTTTCGGATTTCGGCCCTGGACTGATGAAGGTGCCGGGCTAAGGTGGATCTGCTCAGGAGAGTTTTGTCCTTCCGCCATTTGTGTTCTAGGTATTTATATAGTTGTTTACTGGTCTTCAACTCAGGTGTGAACCATCTAGGAAAGTTGCCACGGTGGGCTGATGGTTTACACGTGGGTGTGAGCCGCGTTAGTGCTGTGTTGAGCCATGAGTTAAAGGGGTTGGGGGTTAATTGATTATTGAGTAGGCAGGTAGGGGGGGGAGACTGGAGGAGTGCCTCGGCTAGGTCCGGAACGATTATTAGTTTCTTCCAGCATTTGTGCAGATTCGGAGGTTCAGGTTCGGGTACGGGAAGCCGGTTGGGTGAGCGAATGGTGAAAGAAACAATGAAATGGTCGGACCAGATGATAGGGATGGGGGGTGTTTAGCTGTATCAGGTTGTGGGAGCTGAAGATGGCATCAAGAGTGTGTCCTTTATAGTGAGTCGGGCCGTTTGTGTGGGGTTGGAGGTTAATTGCGTCTAGGCCGTCAACCAGCGAGTGTGTCATAGGGTTGGTGGGAATGTCCAGCCATATGTTGAAATCACCTAGAATGGTGGAAATAGAGTCGCAGAGGTTTGAGAATTGTCTATCGTAGCCAGGGGGTCTGTAGATTATTAGGAAGCTGTACTAGAACGAAGGGGAAAGGGATAGTTTAACAAGTAGTGACTCGCAGGAAGGAATGGAAGGTTGGTTGTCGATGATTGAGGCGTGGAAGTGAGACTTGAAGGCAAAAGCTATTCCTCCTCCTCTAGAGGGACGGTTCAATAGGATGAGGGAGTAGTCGGAGGGAAGGCTTCATTGGCGATAGGGGCGAAGTCGTCAGAGAACCAGGTTTCGGTGATGAAGACCAGGTCTGATTTGTCAGAGGCGAGGAGGTCATTGATGCTGTGTCTGTTTTTTGCTACGGATCGAGCATTAAATAGGATGCAATTCACTTTGGTAGAAGATGTTGATGTCAGAGCTGCAGAGATGGGGGGTTGGGTGGGAGAGGGTGGAGACTGGAAAGCGAGAGGGGAGGGGTGGGTGATGGCTGATGGGAAGAGTGGGCGAGCAGTGGAGTTGTTGGGTTTCGGGTGGGAGTGGTTGGACGCATGTGTTGGGATGATTAGGTTTGGCACGGGGGATTTGGAGGTGGGGTGTGTGGGGGTAGGAGTTTCGGTTGTGGTCGGTGAGAAGTCAAGGGTGAGGGGTTTTAGGTAAGGTGAGGCGTGGGGGGAGGGTGGTGAGAGGGGGGATGAGGAAGTGGGTCGAGACAGGGAAGGCGATGAGTGCTGAGACATTGAGGGGGGACAGGTACTTTTCCTCTTTAGTGTCTTTGTTGCGACTGGTGTGTGTGAGAGGGTAGGGGGGTTCATAGGGGGAGAGGGATGAGGCTTCGGTTCTTGCTAGGGCTCTGCGTGCAGTTTTAAAGGAGGGGAAGGAGTGTGGTCGGTGTGGGATGATGGTGGGGGTTGATGGGAAAAGCGTGGGGTGCATGATTGCTGGGCAGGGGTGCCTGTGAGGCTAGTGAGGCAAGCGGGTATGCTCATAGCAGGCTGTTCGGTGGAGAGGATCAGGGGAGCAGTGGTTTTAGTGTGGTTGGCTCGCCATCGTGCCCCTCTGGTTTGGTGTTTGGAAAGGGGTGGGGTGGAGGCTGGGATGACTTGGAAAGGTTGGGATGGGAGGAAGGGTTGACAGGAGGGGGGCGGTGTACTGTGGTCGTTTCCGCTAGTCCTCTGTGGATCGGGTGCACTCATGGTGAGTAACTGTGATGTTAATGAAGGTTTCTGGGTTCAGATTAATAGGTATACTTCTAAAATCAGCCAGGGCACGCAATTAGGCACACTTCTGAATTCAGTTTTGCACAGGGAGGATATTAGGCATAAATCTAAATTCAACTTTGCACCTGGAGGATAATTAAGCACACTTCTATATTCAACCAGGGCAGGCCATTAGGCACACTTCTGAGTTCAACTTTGCACAGAGAGGATATTAGGCACACTTCTAAGTTTAGATTTGCACAGGGAGGATATTAGGGACACTTTTAAGTTCAGATTTTCACAGGGAGGATATTAGGAACACTTCTAAGTTCAGATTTGCACAGAGAGGATATTAGGAGCACTTCTAAGATCAGTTTTGCACTGAGAAGATATTAGGTAAGCAGATTCAGTTTTGTACAGAGAGGATATTAGGCACACTTCTAAAATCAAGCAGGCCAGGTTATTAGGCACAATTTTAAATTCAACTTTGTGCAGAGAGGATATTATGCACACTTCAAAATTCAACTTTCTACAGGGACGGTATTAGGCACACTTCTAAATACAACTTTGCACAGAGAGGATATAAGGCACACTTCTAAGTTCAACTTTGCACAGAGAGGATATTAGGCACACTTCTTAGTTCAACTTTGCGCAGGGAGAATATTAGGCACACTTCATATTTCAACTTTGCACAGGGAGGATATTAGGTAACCAAGTTCAGTTTTGCACAGAGAGGATATTAGGCATACTTCTAAATTGAACTTTCCACAGGGAGGGTATTAGGCACACTTCTTAGTTCAACTTTGCACAGGGAGGATATTAGGTAACTAAAATTCAATTTTGTACAGAGAGGATATTAGGTAACCAAATTCAACATTGCAAGGGAGGATATTAGGCACACTTCTAAATTCAACTTTCCACAGGGAGGATATTAGGCACGCTTCTTAATTCAACTTTTCACAGAGAGGATATTGGGCACACTTCTTAATTCAACTTTCCACAGGGAGGATATTAGGCACTTTTTTTAATTCAACTTTCACAGAGAGGATATTAGGCACACTTCTTAATTCAACTTTTCACAGGGGGGATGTTAGGTAACCAAATTCAATTTTTTTGCACAGAGAGGATATTAGGCACACTTCTAGAGTCAGCCAGGCCAGGCTATTAAGCACACTTCTAAATTCAACCTTCCACCGGGATGGTATTAGGCACACTTCATAATTCAGCTTTGCACAGGGAGGATATTAGGTAATCAAATTCAGTTTTGCACAGAGAGGATATTAGGCACACTTCTAAATTCAACTTTTCTCAGGGACGGTATTAGGCACACTTCTTAGTTCAACTGTGCGTAGGGAGGATATTAGGTAACCAAATTCAACTTTGCAAGGGGGAATATTAGGGCACACTTCTAGATTTAACTTTTCACAGAGAGGATATTGGGCACACTTCTAAATTCAACTTTTCACAGAGAGGATATTGGGCACACGTCTAAGTTCAACTTTGCACAGGGAGGATATTAGGCACACTTCTAAAGTCAACTTTTCACAGAGAGGATATTGGGCACACTTCCAAATTCAACTTTTCACAGAGAGGATATTGGACACACTTCTAGATTTGACCAGTGAACATAGAGGATATTAGGCACACTTCTAAATTCGAACAGGGCATGCTATTAGGTACACTTCTAAATTCAACGAGGGCACGCTATTAGGCACACTTCTAAATTCAACCAGGGCACAGAAGAAGATATTAGGCACAATTCTTAGTTCAACTTTGCAAAGGGAGGATATTAGGTAACCAAATTCAATTTTGCACAGAGAGGATATTAGGCACACTTCTAAAGACAATCAGGGGACGCAACTAGATATTAGGAAAACAAATTCAACTTTGCACAGAGAGGATTTTAGGCATACTTCTAAATTTTACTTTTCACAGAGAGGATATTAGGCACACTTCTAAATTCAACTTTGCACAGAGAGGATATTAGGCAGACTTCTAGATTCAACCAGGGCGCGGTATAATAGGCACACTTCTAAATTCAACTTTGCACAGAGTTGATAATTGGCACACTTCTAACTTCAACTTTTCACACAGATGATATTAGGCACACTTCCGACTTCAGCCAGGGCGCACTATTAGGCACACTTCCAAACTGAACTTTGCACAGAGATGATATTAGGCACACCTCTAGATTCAACCAGGGCGTGCTATAATAGGCACACTTCTAAATTCAACTTTGCACAGAGAGGATATTAGGCACACTTCTAGATTCAACCAGGGCGCACTATTAGGCACACTTCTAAATTCAACTTTGCACAGAGATGATATTAGGCACACTTCCGACTTCAGCCAGGGCGCACTATTAGGCACACTTCCAAATTCAACTTTGCACAGAGATGATATTAGGCACGCCTCTAGATTCAACCAGGGCATGCTATAATAGGCACACTTCTAAATTCAACTTTGCACAGAGAGGATATTAGGCACACTTCTAGATTCAACCAGGGCGCGCTATTAGGCACACTTCTAAATTCAACTTTGCACAGAGGGGATAATTGGCACACTTCTAAATTCAACTTTGCACAGAGATGATATTAGGCATACCTCTAGATTCAACCAGGATGCGCTATAATAGACATACTTCTAAATTCAACTTTACACAGAGAGGATATTAGGCACACTTCTAGATTCAACCACGGTGCGCTATTAGGCACACTTCTAAATTCAACTTTGCACAGAGGGGATAATTGGCACACTTCTAAATTCAACTTTGCACAGAGAGGATATTAGGCACACTTCTAAATTCAACTTTGCACAGAGAGGATATTAGGCACACTTCTAAATTCAACTTTGCACAGAGAGGATATTAGGCACACTTCTAACTTTAGCCAGGGCGCGCTGTTAGGCAGACTTCTAAATTCAACTTTGCACAGAGGGGATAATTGGCACACTTCTAAATTCAACTTTGCACAGAGAGGATATTAGACACACTTCTAAATTCAACTTTGCACAGAGAGGATATTAGGCACACTTCTAAATTCAACTTTCCGCAGGGACGGAGAACGTAACGGCCAGTCGAAAAGAAAGTGGAGTTGGTTACAGGTAGCAGGCTCGCAGGCCTCTGTGGCCCGGCAAAGTACGAGAATGAGTACAAGGAACGGTGCTTGGCCATGGAAAAGGTAACACTGTAAGGGGATTATGGAGATATCTTGATTGTAGGGTTGATATCGATGGTGCCAATTGGTTGGCCTGTATTGATAACACCATGGTAACGGAAGGATTGCCGAGAGATTTGTCTTTGCGGGGTCAGGCTCAAGGAAAAGAGTGCCTTTAAAAGTGGGATGGGGAACTCCCGAGTTTCAGGGCAAGGGTAGAGCGCAGTGCAACATAACACTTTGGTAAAGAAGGAAGGCAACTCTGAGCAGACAAGTAAAAATGCTTGTTTTTCAGGGAAGAACGGCACAGAGTGGTGGGAGTGCCTAGTGTCCCTGGAGTGTTGCATGCCACCTTCCTAGTAAGGCAGCTCAGCGAGTTAGATGGTGGCAACAAAAAATCCAGGGGGATTCCAATGTCACAGGTTTGAATATGGGCACAGCTGACCCAGCCTTCTATTTTTTAAGGTAGATAAAAATGCCCATTTTGGTTACTTAATAA
Source organism: Ambystoma mexicanum (assembly GCF_040938575.1). Classification (NCBI taxonomy): domain Eukaryota; kingdom Metazoa; phylum Chordata; class Amphibia; order Caudata; family Ambystomatidae; genus Ambystoma; species Ambystoma mexicanum. The sequence goes on from NC_090923.1 coordinate 1,178,369,532, forward strand.
TAATGGTATATAGATATTGGTCTATATTGCTTTGGCAAAAGGGCATACAAATAATATGATTAAACTAAAAGAACGTGGTTGCATTGGACGAGACGTGGCCGGTGCATCAGGTTCACCCTGTGCCGAGGGTTCGGGAGCAAATCAGTGCAACAATGCGCACTTGTTTTTTATGAATTGGGTCGCTTGGTAAAGGGACAGTACTGGTCCAACTTCTGGTGGATGGCGGTTTTGAAGGTGAAATTGGTGAAGTTAGGGAGCTGCCCCCTGTAAACTGTTGAATAGGACATGATCTGGTCATTGGGATTGAGGTTGTGAATGTATTGACTAAACTGTTAATCTTGTCTGTTATGTCACAGGAACAAGGGACCGGTGGGAGGTTCGGTAGATAAAGGTTCTGTATCAGGTAACAGCCCAGTTAAGGATTGAGGAGAACAAGGGCAGAGCGGTACAGTTAAGGTGGGTTCGCCATACAGGAAGAAAGGGCCCAGTTAAGGACAAGGGATGTCTTTAATTAAGAAGAAGAAGGGGAAAAAAAAGGTGGCGTGGAGCGGTGGTAGTTAGTTTGTGTATATATGCTGTAATCGCAGGGTGAATTCGGATATCGGCCTGGCCCAAGTGAACCATGCACACTGCAAAAACAGTGTATTTGCAGTTTCCAGGTAAGTCACACGTATTGAAAGAGAAGTTCGGGCAAGGACTATCATGGGGTCAGGAGAAAAGGGAGCTGTCAAGAAGTAAAGGTGGCAGCGGGTGATGCGGACTAGACGCTCTGTGAACTCTGGGAGCTTACGCTCCTGCTAGGAGTTAGGCCCAGGTACCAGCTTGCTGCATTATGTTCTGGAAGGGGGTGTCTGAAAGGTTAATGACCGCCAACGGGCTGCGGCCCTCATTGATATCTTGCGTTCTGTGTTGGTGCAGGATACTTTTTAAGGTGACATGGAGCTGGCAAAAGGGAGTTTTCACTGGACTACTCATAAGAGAAAAAAATGAGTTCAGCGAGGGTGGATAGGGTGGGGTTCGGCAGGAAATGGAGGGGCAATCCCAGCTGAGGAGGAATGATATCCTAGGGTTATAGGGGCCGGGGATGTTCAACAGGCAGTCTAGCCATAGGGACAGTTGGATCGAGTCCTCATCAACTGTGGAGTGGCCTGGGACAGTGTTCCATACATGGTATGGGAGTGGATTACCGGTGAGCTGCTCGGAGGGATGAATGGTAATGCCAAAGGGCAACCCGGAATTCCCAGAAATCGCTAAGGGCCACCCGGAAAGAGTATGGGATAATCGACGGACACTTTTAACCATAGGGTGCAGTTGGACTCCTCAACAACTGCTAAGTGGGCCGGGGTTAGACAGTCATTGACACCCTTACGGACAGTTGAGACTCCTTGCCAACTGAATGCAGTGGACCCAGGGTTATTCGCCCCATGCAAGGGCATGAAAGCTACTGCCTGGCAGTTGGTAACCACAGGCAGTCGTCCGCTATGTAATAACCGGAAATGGCAAAGGTCACCCGAGAACAATAAGGTTTACAATTATTGGTTAAAGCCCGGGAATTGAAAAGGGCCACCAAAAAGGTGTTTTATGCCATAACGCTGAAGGAGGCTGGGACCACCAATTTGAGCTGACTCTAATCGAATGTGGTCTGTTTGTTCCAAAAAATATCATTGTCTCTGTCGTCTATTTATTTAAGTGCATATGGTCTGTAGTTCTTGGGAAGGGGCCATAGTAGGGGATGGCCCAGCTAAGTAAGAGCTGAAGTGCACTCAAAACTGTGTCTGCGCATTTCTCTGGGACCTGTGAAGGCATCATGAAGTTAGACACAGACAACAGGTTCAGGTTTGGTTCACAAAAGTTTAATTTACTTAAAATGCAGGATGGAGTAAGGACTAACTTGCCTTATGCTAATGTGGGATTTCCCTACCTAAAGAAAAGAAAGGATAGTCTGTGTCAAGAAGTCCAAATCAAATATCAGTCTGTGCCCATAACCTATACTTGCCCTCACAACTAACTCTATGCAATGTGTGGGGATGTCAGCATCAAAATGAATAGTATTCAAAATAAAGTTCCGAGCTTCTCCAGCTCTTGGCTTGTAATCAGCTTCCCCTTCCTCAAGTTCAAAACCAGTTCACAAGGTCTCTGGGTTCCCTTCCCCAATAGTTCAAATCTTCCAGCTTTTCAAAAACAACAGAATTCATTGGGACACTTCCCAGCTCTTTTAATATCAGTACTTTTCACTAGATCACATAGGCAGTTCTGTTTCTTTACTTCACAAACACATAAGAGGTTGTTGCAAAACACAAGCTTCTTTATGGATACTTTCAGTGGCTTCTCCATACAGGGGCACTCAGTCTAGGCGCAGTTGTTAGACCGCACGCTCCACCCATTACAGGTCACGCAACCGATACCCCTTTTTGCCTTCTTCCCAACAACAATGTGCCAATCCTTCCATTTGGCAGTGATGCTTGGTTTATTCATCTGTGTCACACTCCCCTGACACTGTACCGTGGCTTATTTGGCCACACTGTATTCTTACACTTTCTTGTACTCTTCTGGCTTTTGCCAATGCAGGTTTTCTCCTAACATGCAGTTCCTTGAACTCTTTTGGCTTTGGCCAATGCTTCGTTTCTCATATCATACCTTTCTTGGTATTCTCTTAACTTTCTCAATACTTGTATTTCAGATAATACAGTTGCGGTATCTGTCAAATGCACCACTTTCCTTTTCACTCCGCTCATGAGTGCTCGAAACTTGCTTGTACTCTGTTCAGCATTCAAAATGACTTTCAGTTTGTTCGGTATTCAAAAGTACTTGTTTCGGCATTCAAACGTACTTATAATGACTTTCAGTTTGTTCGACATTGAAAAGTACTTGCTTCAGCATTCAAAAGTACTTCTGATGACTTTCAGCTTGTTTCGTATTTAAAACAATGTGCATCGTATTGCATGCCAGCCCAGTGTTTCCCACACTCACGGGTCAGAGTTTACGGCACTGCGAGGTCACTGCCGCCACAGGCTTCTCCCCTTCCTGTGCGTTACCTCACTTCTTCTCCCAGCCCAGCAGCTCTTTGTGGAGTTGCTCCCAGGGATGCTCCACCTGCAGTTCAGGATCCTTGTGACCACTTTGCTCGGTCATGACGGTCTCCCTCTCGTGGTTTGCTACCGGCCTCCAACTTTCCTTTGCTTCGCTACCTGCTGCATAAACTCTGCATCTATGAATGGGTCTCAAGTTCTCTGCCTGCCACACCACTGATCTAGAGTTGCTTTTCCAGCTGCTGCTGCCTCCACAGCTGACTTCCTTTTTAAAAGGAAGTCAGTCTTTAAAGTTCCCACCACCATCATGAGTCCAGGAAAGACTAGACCGCTCACCACTAGAACGGTAGTTCTGCCTTACTCCTGCTGTCCTCCTCCTCATACCAGTACATAGCTGAGGCAGATAAATGTCAGTGTTAACAAAATGAGGCTGATAGGTGTTTGTTTACAAGGCGCCTGCGTGAAAGCACAATTCCAGTCCTCCGAGCCTGCTTACTGGATCCAAGATGGCAACCCCCATGGTTCCTCTGGGTTCCCCTTGCCTCGCTGCAGTCTAAAAAATCTTATCTGTTTTTTTCCATTGCATTGTATTTTAAAGCTTTAAATACACTCAATACACAGATTTGTGGTTTTTTACTCAAGATGTCCAGAATAACAAAAAAGTGAACAGTTTTATATGACAATAAGGAGACCTGAAAAAAGCTTGCCACAGAGCTGTGATATTGGTTCGGCTGTTTTCTGTCACAGATCCCTTTCAATCAAATGGCCTACATAAACAGGGCGAGCAGGCAAAGGCCTTAGTAATGTCACCAGAATGTGATAGGGCAAACATTTTTGAAGAAGACAGCACAGTACTATACAGTGACGTAAGATAGTTTGTCCAGGATCTCTGTTTCATTTAGTGATAAAGGGCCTCATAACGAGTTGGGCTGTAGCCCTTAAATGTGGCAGTAATCCTATTACCGCTGCATTTAAGGGTCAGCTGAAACATGAGTATGGCGTGTTTACCCCTAGCTCACAGCTGGGGGTAAACATAAGGGAGAAATGCAGATTTCTGGTGAAAATTACCATGCTGTAATACCGACAGCGGTAATTACGCTGAAAATTCCCCATTGGGTCCAATGGACCCAACGGGGAATTACGTTTACCGCTCAAATCATGATCCGACAGTAATACCACCAGATGGGAGGGCGGTAACGCAAATACAGTTGGGTGGTATCCCAATCGGGATACCGCTAAACTTGTGATGCGGCCCAAAGCATGAATATGAGCATCAGCACTGACATTCCAAAGTCTTGCATTTGGCCACCTGCGCCCCTTTGCCAACTAACGCTGTGTGCTCTTTGTTGGAGGTTGCCACCTAGTCTTTACAACCCTCTAGAAGTCTAGACGTGCATACACTGATGCTATGTTCTTCTTGTATAGCTGGTGTGATCTAGTACAGATATGTTGCTTTGTAACACTGTAGGTGTTGCCATCCCCAAAGGATATGTACACGCAAATTTACAAATCTCAGACACAGGCAAGACAGAGACAGCCTTGCCAGTATTGGATAGTGGGATATGGCATGTGAGCAAATATCTCTGCAACAAGTTCTTAACACACTGAACTATGGTCTGAACCGTAGTGGAACTCAAATGTATCAATACACTTTTCAACTTTTTTTTGCAAGTGCTCAATATATTGTTCACAAAAACGATAATACGCTACAAAAGTTGTACTAGGGTAAATGCAAAAACGGTATAAACTACAGTGAACACAGAAAGCATTACATGCATAATTGATCTGATGGAATGCACTTGTCAACAGCATCAATGCAGCACATTTATAGCCTCACAAGCACACTATGAAATCGCTGGGGCATGCATGTTCCCCTCCTGTCCTCCCATAGAGATGTCTATGTTTAGTTGATGCAGGCACAAAAAGAGAAGCAGGCTGCAGTGCCAGGCATGGGGAGGAACTGCAGAACCGAACAGATGCGGAGAAGCTGTGTAGGACCGGAAAGAGGAGAGAATCAGAGCTTAACAGGAGCAGGACGCATAGAAACACTAGCACCGTGGAAACAGGCTAGAAGGACTTTCAGGACAGTTGTGGCGCGCTGACTCTTCAGGCGTTGCCTCGGATATGCCGGCAAACATTTCCTGCTCACCCGGGAAATGATGGCCACCGTCTTGCTGGCGGCACACCTGGAGACCACGGGCCGCCAATTTTGGGTGGGGCCCGCGATTATTCCAGCACCTCATGGGCCACAACGACCAACCTACTGGTCGCGCAACCTGGTTCCTGACAAGCAAAGTCAAAGCCGGGAATATCAGGAGGGTACAAGAGGGCACGCTTGGTCTAAGGCATGGGATGGGGCGACAACTCAATCTGAAGTTGGCAAGCCCACGGTTGGAGAAGGAATTAGCATTTGGTGTAGTACTGAGGAGAAGCCGGACCAAAACGGGAGTAAAGAGATGGTGGAGTGGGGTGTGATAAGAGTCAATTTAAACTGTCCTGTGCAAACTGGAGAAGCCAAATCCACTTCTCCCTGTTATGAAGTAGATGGAAAGCTCAGCTACTCCCTACAGCCTATGGTGCAGATATAATGACATCTAGAGGAACTACAAGGCTAACTACTGGTGGTAGTATTCCACCAACAACCAGAGACAAGCCATTGAGATTGTGAGTGGCACAGAAGTACACCGAACCTTGTCAATTTTACAAGGAAAGCCTCACACTGTTGCAACGTGACTATCCTGGCACTTTGGGCGTCATTCGGGGTTTGGAGCTAACCATGGAGTAATTAGCTCCATGGTTGCCTCTGAAACCGTCCCAAATCCGGCATGGTGAATGGAGTAACTACCAGTCCATTCCAGGGCTGGAGGGACCGGTAATTCCCCATTGTCCTTTTGCCCTTCCCCATTCCCATTTCTGCCCCATAGGGCTCAATGGGAATGGGGAAGGAGGTAATTACGGCACCGTAAATTACGGTACCGTAATTACCTCCGAGGTACCTTTGCGGGTCCCGTACTTAACTCCTGCTAAAAGCAGGAGGTAAGGAAGGACCCGCAAAGGGAACTCGGAATACGGAGTTAAGGAATTACCGGCATCGGCACCCTTACCGGTGCCGGTAATCCCTTACCTCCAACCTCGGAATGGCCCCTTTGTTTGGAATTTGTCCCAGGAGTGGTTTGAGCTTGATTTGATAGGTTATTTATATCACGCTTAATATCCAGAGATTTCTATGTGCGGACGCTGGGATCGGACCTGTGTTGCTCCGTGTGTCTTGCTTCCAAGGCGAGCACATTGCCCCTGAGCTCTCCTCCCGAGACAAACGTGGTGCGTTTAAAACAAATTAAATCTGTTTTAACTAAAGAATTTTGTTTGGCATGTTTGTGGACAGGGTAGATGATTCGCCGCTTTGGAACCCTGAATTGCTACTCCTTCGGTGCATTTGCATGCCACCTGCAGCTCCACAAGGAAATCAGGGATGTGGGCTTATAGCCGAGGGGAATAACTGACTGTGTGAGGCGGAGGATGGTAGCGAGAACTCTGAGTGTGTTTATCAGATCCCACCGTGTTCTCTTGAATCGTATTCTAGTGTAACCTTTTAATATCATGCCACATCTGAAAAACCTGCATCCTTGTCCCAGAGTTTATTCAAGCCATCATGTAACTGTTTGTTAATGCATGTTGTTTAACCTAACCTTTGCTTTATAAGCTAACATTCTTTCACCTATTTAAGGGCTTCCTGGGGCATGTCCTAACACCTCGGGTGGGGGCACAGCCGACTACACTCAGGTTCGATACTCGATACTACACACATGTATATGGTTTGGAGAACACCTATATCAGGGCAGTTCTCTATTTCTCGGGGTGGGGGCGGGGGGAACAGCAAGATCTTCTGCTAGCCAAACATGTTGCACCGTGTATTACTTGATGTGCCCCGATCTGTCCGGGGAAGAGCTCTCTATAAATATGGACATTCGTAGAATATGAGTATAACATCTGTATAATTAAATTGGACTTGATTTAAGCATAAACATATTCAAATGCCTGAAATGATTCTATGAGAATTTTAGAAAATGTCTTTAATGCCAGCAGAGATTCTAGTATCCTCAGTTCTTGCCACACAGCAACTTAAAAACCCGGTGTCACAGCTGCAAGGCCCCTTAGCACGATTTCAAAGTCCCTTCCAGCCTCTGGTCAAGCCAAGGACATGTACAAAGAGCACGCGCCTTTTCATGAATTCCTGCAGGGCTCCTACATCGTCACAGGGAATCCAGGGCTCTCAAGTCCAGTGTAGCAGTTCAGGGAGTCCGGGTCACGTGATGTTTGGCGTAGGCTGTTTCAAAGTGCTGCCCAAGTGCATCACGACCAATGTGCTGATGTTGGGATATGGTGCTGAGGGTCTATGGCTCGTGGGCCCTCTTCTAGTTGGACGTTACCAGTGTTAGAAAGAGGACTTTCTCCTTTCCAATATCTGAGCCGCGCCCTGTTCTTATTTCGGGATGGCTGTGTCGGGCTGTGATTACCGGTACCCCCTGTTCCAGTGCTGCACGCTGCCGCTGTCATTTGCCAGCGCTTACTATGGAAGCAGCAGTGAAGTCATGGAGGCGCGTTGCAACTCTCGCATCTCTTGGTGGATGACCAGTGGCTATGGTGGGCATTCGTTGGTGTGAACTTCAGGGCTCAAGTCGAGGCTACACTTGGGTGGACAGAGTCCCCCCACTGTTTTAAGAAGTCCCCTCACTGTTTTTCTGAGGGCACCTTGATACGCTAATTTCTGGTGACGCCACATTCAACTGGTATGTTATTGAGTCCCCCCACTTTTTATTTTTAGGACTTGACCCATGGCTCTTGCTCCAGAGCCCAGATCTGCCCAGGATTTCTATTTTATGCCAACAGGCAGTTGCTTCCTTCCTGGAGACTTCCCCCGTGACAAAAGAACAACAGGTAGTAAAGTTCAACACCTACATTGTGAAACCTCCAAGGGTTGAGTAGAGTGAACTCCTGGACAGAGCAAATGGATACTTTTCCGATAATGGTCTAAGTAAACAGGGCTATGATACAGTGAACTACAAAGTGTTTGGCACTTGATTTAGTAGCGCTATAAACCTCCATTATTCTCTATAGGAGTCTCCAGCCCCTGGCGTATATCCTGTAGTGCAGCCCTTAGCTTTAATTGGGAGGGGCTGGGATGAAGGCCATTAGGCTCTGTGGGTGTCACTAAAACTTCAGAGATCTCCTATTTCTCTATCTCCAATATATCCAGTAGGCCACATCTCCTACCATCCCAATTTTCATTGTACTCGGACATACTAGGATTTTTGCATTGTGCTCTTTCATTAGCAGACATGGTTGTGTTTAACAAATGGGATATGTGAGGCACCAAACCACATTCTAAATGCATCTTAAAATATAATAGAAATCTTTACTGAAAGCTGTTTGGTAAAACAAGCATGATTAATTGTGAAGGGCTGCAAGAAGAACACAATAGCTAGCGGTAATCACTTAATTTGCTGAGCTAGCTCCACCATCCTTTACAGACTGCATACAAAAGTACAGTTTGTAAATGTCCAAAGTACATATAAATATTTGCTTTACACAGTTTAGAATGAAGGGTCACACGTAAGACATAAAACATCACACTTAGGCAAAATGCAAACACAGAGCGCACACACACAACTAACTCTCTCTCTCTCTCTCTCTCTCTCTCTCTCTCTCTCTCTCTGTCTCTCTCTCTCTCTCTCTCTCTCTGTATTCATAGAGACACAGCTACCCACACAATAATAATTCTGAAGATGCCATGGCAAGAGCTGTTCTGGAAAATTGTTAATTTCCTTATGAAAATCGACAAAGCACACACTCCTGCAACACATACTTGCTGCTGGGGCTCCCACTCATAATTTGCACAAGCAGTCATTATTGTGAAAAGGTGAACGGGAACAAACACACTTAGAGGGATTTATTTCAGCTCAGCATTGTTTTTTCAACGAGCAATAAATGACTCTGATATGTAAGTGTGAGGTCCAGTAGGCCTGGGGTTGCAGAGGCAGCACCAGGAGGGCTAAGAAAATTGCCAGCTGCTGCTACACCTAGATGCTCCCAAATGATGCCCATCACCCACGTGCATGCACATGAGAAGGGAAGCCGAGTCTCACCCGCCCGCAAACCGAGCAGTCAGAACGACGCACCAGTTCACCCGGCAAACACTGTTAGTCAAAGAGCACTGTGGACCACAGAACACAGCCACGGTGTGTTCCAAGGTGGCTTAAATGGCACGTCTGGAAAAGGGGGTCAATAAGTTGGCCCGAGACAGGTTGCCCAATAGACAGACGAATTCCAGACCCACTTACAAAGAAAAACTCTGGCTCAGGTGCATACATGTTGCCAGAGAAGACTAGTAAGAGACACAAACCAGGAGGAAGGAGACATGCTACTTGAAGCTCCCTGGGCATAAGGGGGGAGCGCTACCTGAAGAACCGCAGAGAGGTCTACAGTACAGAAGGAAACTGTAAGATCCTGGAGAGATCTACAAGACAAAACAGAAATCATGGAGAGGCCTGAAGAGATCCAGAAAGCAAAGAGACCCTGGAGAGGCCTGGAAAATTGTTTTTATTATTCATTTATTCAATGTGCTACTACATCAACAACAGAGAAATATAATGCTTCTCTCCGCTTCATAAGTACCAAACAACCGTACAAGGAATATGAAACAGTAGTGACCTACAGTAGAATGATACACAATGTTCTTATGGAAACCGTCATTTCATCTTAATCATTTCAACAATAATCCGTGAGAGTGTATTATTTTATTCCCCGCAGGGAAATGTCATGAAATAACAAATGGTGTGAAAAGACTTCAAGCTTCGGGGTCAACAGTGACTGAATCTTCCTCGTCCAAATAGCGTCGGAAATAACACCAAATGTCCCTAGGTTTGGCAGCTGTGTGTGATATGTCGGGTAGATCTCCTCCGCCTCATTAGTTATGAGCAGTTCATGTAGCCATTGACGTATGGTAGGTGGTGTTTTGTCCATCCGGCGTATTACTATACATTTCCGCACCAGTAGCAGAGCAAGCTTAATCATTTTACCAGAAAGGAGCGGGAGCTGACGGGGAAAGCCCAATAGACATGTCAAGGGATATTCTGTAGCATCAGTGTCTGTGATAGCCGCAATCTTCCATGTAACGTTCTACCAAAATTCACCAATCCCAGAGCAGGACCTTGTCATGTGGATGAAATCAGCATTTGGTTGTTTACACTTGGGGCAGGCACCGGATGTTGTGGGGTCAAATCGTTTCATCTTGAGAGGGGTATAATATGTTTGGCGTAAAAAACGATACTGTAACACTCGATGTATATAATATAAAGAAATACATTTTGGCTGCCAGCATATCCTCTCCCACTTCCCCTCATCGATCGTGCAGTTCAGTGCAGTTTCCCATCTAATTCTGCTTGAGTGCGACTATAGCCTGACTACACGGCGAGGAGCTCGGTCTAGAAGTGACATCTGCTGTCATCTGGTGTTTCACAAAAGGGCTACTGTGGGGTACTTCCGGGATACTTCAATATCTATCTTTTAGTTCCCGCTTTAATATGAGTATAAAGTAGAGTGTTAGTCTTGTTGGGGCAAACATTCCAAGAAATAATCTAGTGGTATCAGTTTACCGTCGACAAAAGATCTCCTGCTCTAGTGAACCATCCTCCACACAACAGAATATCCAAGGAAAGTGAAGGCACACATGGCGGCAGCAGGTTGCATTTACCATGCAGCTTCAGTGATGGCCACCTGGTATTTTCTACAGGGTCTAGTAGCAGGCAGCGACAGGCGCCGCTAATAGTAGGATTGACTTCCAACGCATGTGGCAGGGCAATAATCCTCTATCACTTTATGCAGTGAGGTGTGAGAGGAGGGTGATACCAGTATATTGTCTGATGGAACATGCATACCCAAGGGTACACCTCGAAATTAGAAACACCCCCCAGCCTTCCCCTGTGATATGGCAACGTCAGCGTAGCCCATTTAATGCGCAAAGTCGTCCCGCTCCAAATAAGATTCATTTGTGTCGATCTGAGTGTCCCAAAAAAGTAAGGGAGATTCTTTCCATAATAAAAGAGATTGGTAGTTTAGACCATCTCTCAGCTTTACGTTTCCTGCAATAATGTACATTAATATCAAGGTATCTGACCATCAATGGAGACAATTTGAATTGTTGACAATACCGCCCTTGCTGTGTGGAATTTGGCAGCAGGAACAGCTTAGACTTATTTACTCCAGTTGACCAAATTCCACTGGTTCTATGTTCTTTCATCACCGGAAATTACAACGCCTTGCATTTAAACGTGGAAAGAATTACGAAAGCGGTAATCAAATTATTATTTTATTTCCGGGATCCCCTCAAACGCCCTATTCACTACCCCCAACCCCTTATGTGCCCTTTCCCATCCCCCCTATAAATTTAGTTTTTCCACGTTTAAATGCCAGGTGTAATTTCTTGCGATGAAAGGACGTCGTACCATTCCACTATTTTGTCTACTATCGGGATGAGGTTGCACTCAGGCCATTTGATAAATACTACCAGATCATCTTCGTATAACGACAGTACCACATCCTGATCGGATAGTCGGAGACCTCTATATGCATGAGGCTCTCTAAGGAGCGCTGCGAGTGGTTAGATACCTAAAGCAAATAGAATTGAGGAAAGATGATAGCCCTGATGTGTACCTCTAGATCGTGTAAAGCAGTCGGACGTGATTGCATATGCCTAGGGCTAGAATACAATAATGTCATCAAAGATATTAAATATGATACCACCCCCTTCCTGGCAAGAAACCTCTTCATAAGTGACCACTGTAGTCAATCAAAAGCCTTTTCGGCATCAAGAAAAGCCGCAACAGCCGGGACTGCGGGGTCGATTATCGCCATAATGTTAAACAATTTCTTCAGGTTATGGGATGTGGAGTGGCCAGGCATGAATCCAGACTGATCGCCAATGACCATGTCCGGAAGTACACAGAGGAGTCTGCGGGCCAACACTTTTCCAACTATTTTGTTATCAAGGTTTAACATATATAATCATTGATAGGACCTACAGTCTTGTGGATCTTTTTCGGCCTTTGGTAGCACTACTATGCTGACTTTATTTGTGGTAGGGGGAAAATTGGCAGGTTCCAGTACTACATTATTCAAATGTAACAATTGTGGAGTCTGTATATCTTTGAATCCCTTATGGAATTCGGCCATCAGGTCATCAGGGCCCCGGGCGTTACAAGTTTGTAGTGCCACACACGCTGCTTTAATCTCTTCTATTTGTATTGGTAGCTTTAGTGGGGCCCTTTGTGCATCGCTCAGCCATAGCAAGATGGTCTTCTCTAAATGTGCATCCATCTGCCCCTCCGACCTATCCATTTTGGAAGTATACAGTGTTGTATGATACTGGAAAAGATTGAATTGATTACCTCACTTTGTGTTATGCATGTGTTATGCATGTGCCAGAGGAATCTGTCAGGGAGGCAATATTCGTGTGACCTTTGTCACACTTAACCAAACCCACAAGCAATTGTCCAGGCTTGTCAACTTCAGCATACGTCCTCGTCAGTAACCTACATTTACACAGCTTATATTCCCTATTGGCAGACATTTTCAAAACAAGATATCACAGAGCAGTCCCATGAAGGCTCTTAAAAGTCAAACAGAGGGTCTTGAACAGCACCCTCTGTTGTATAGGTAACCAGTGGAGCATCCTCTTAAACTGGGAGATGTGTGAGCATTCGGGTAGTGAAAAAAACAGCGTAACGACTGAATTCTGCTCAACCTGTAAACCCTGGATTTGCCTTTTTGGGATTCCCATTAAAAGAGCATTATAATAGTCTAGCCTGGAATTAATCAGGGAACCAACAGCCAGGGATCGATCTTTAGGTGAAATCAGCAGTAGCAAGGATTTTACCAATTTAAGTTGGTAATATACAGATTTTACCATATCGTTAACCTGCAGGTTGCAGCTTAGGTTTGCCTGCCAAGTACATCTGAGGTTCTTATGTAGTGTCTTACAGGCCTCACGTATAGTATGTCTCACTCTAGGGTGACCATGACCTAGCGCAGAGGATCTATTGAGGTGGTCCTGTAGTGTAGTGTTAAAATCCACACCTATCACCAATTCATGATTGGCATATAGCGTACACCTATCGAATAGGTTTAGGAAGAAAAGAGGATCATTTACGTTGGGCACAGATAGGCATAGAAACGTTGTATACACTCCATGGAGCTGTTTTATAACCGTAACATATCTACCCTCAGGGTCTGTCATGATCTCTTCCAATTTAACATCAGCATTTTTGCACATGAGAATCATCACCCCTCTCAAATAGTTAGAGTAGCCAGCCCCCCAAACACGGTTTCCCCATTCCCTCGAGACAGAAACTGAAGCATTTTTCAGCAAATTAATGTTCTGTAGCATAATATTATCTGCACCATGGTCTCAAAGAAATAAGAACACTTTGTGAGTTTTAATCAGATTATTTAACCCGTGCACATTCCAGGTAATATACCGTTACGAGAACATTTATAACAGTAAAATATAACCAGGATTGTGTTGTGCCTGACACATAGTAAACGCCAGTAGCAATTGTGTCAACAACAGTTGAGTAGAGTGCACCAGCAAAGGCAACTTGGAGCCATAAGGAATTTGCATATATTGTGAATGGCACAATTATCTTTAAACCCAAACCCCCACCCCCATCCTCACGGGCTACCCATCTTGCCAGTGAATACCCTATTTATCATCCAACCAATGTACCAAAACATTATGAAAATGTGAACAGTTAATAGGAAAGAAACAAAAATTGCGATTTGGTCTTTTGGGGATACTTCTGTACCTACTCACTATCAGCACATGAGCTGTGAGCACCAAACCCTTTATCTTACTCAATGTTTCACAGGGGAACACACCACCAATTAACAGACATCAGCGATGTGGGTGAGCCATATCAAATGTAGAGACACAGAAATCCATACCATCTGACGGAGAAGTGAAAAAGTGTAACTTATTATCATGAATGATCTTTAGCTTGGCTGGAAAGAGCATTGCATATGTGATCTGCCTATTGTGCAAATATGCCCTCACATCATTAAACTTTTCATATATGCTTGTAAAGCAGGGCCAAAATCCGGGAAGGTCTGAATGAAAGATTTTTGCAATAATTGGTCTGGGCCTAAATCCAGGGGCTGATCTTGGACCCAGCGATCATTGTGCCCTCTCAATTTAAAAATGCAAAGAGATGGGCGGGTTACCCAGTATTGTAGGCAGGTGTTTTTCCAGAAAGATTTGCATACGGCCTATTGTTGAAGATTCTGGGAGGCCCAAGATTCAAATGTTGTTACGTCTTGAGCGGTTTTCTAAATCGTCAGTCTTTGCTGTTGTCGTTTTGAGATCAGAGCATAGAGACCTCACTGCCGTGTTGAGGACCACAATCAGATCTTCAGACTAAGCAATTCTCTGTTCGGCTTCCATGAACCTATTGCACATCTTCTCGATCTTGGCATTATATGTTTCCATTTCTGCAGACAAGGTATGTATCTTATCGCCAATACATCCAATGCCCTCTTGAAGATTGCTCAAGGCAGCTGCAACTGGGTCTTCCTGAGTCCCCTCACTGATGTCTGTATCCCCACTATCTGCCTTTGGATTGCCTCGGCTAACTACGGGTTGCATCTTTTTGGTGTAACCATCCAATTTAGCTTGTTGCTTTGAAAGGGTTAACCTGTTTGTTATTGCTAAGATAGTATAGAACATTGTATGGAGACCGAAATGCAGAGTGGTGCAGTGGTTCAAGATGACAACATTATTTATGCATGCTGTGAAAGCATATGTAGTCCACTAGAGTTCTTACCAGAGGCTTCTCAGCCGCGTCCCTGTGACAGTGAGCATGTACTGCCCACAAAACTATTGAGCAGCTACTGATAATGGAGTGGCACACAGATAGAATTTACACCTGAACTAAACTGTGCACAGTCACCCCAATACCACCTGCCTAGGTGATGAAGCCTCCATGAAAACACCTAATCTGGGTATCACCAGCATAAACACTGCCTGCACTGCACAGGGCCAGATACATGGTTAACCGAGCAAGGCACTGCCGATCATCATCCGGGGAGCACCCAGGAATAATTCAGTGCATGCAATGTAGCTCTGCTTTCTGGATTCTGATCCTCCGCCTCACCGCTGATCGTGCACCAAAGATGCAGGCCTTCCAGGCATAGCCTCCATGGCCCGCTGGTAGGCCTTGACATCCGCTAACAGTTCTCACTGTAGATAGGGATTTACACCACCAAAGTTTGCTGAGATGATCCCAGCAAGTTCAGAGCGGATAGCCCTCCACGACAATACAAGGTTGGTGCTCAAATCAGAGGATATTAAAGATTAACAACTACGGATACCAAAGCTCTAACTATTAGTGGCCATCTTGTTAGCTGCACAACAGTGCCCCCCGAGGGCTGGAATTTTAGGTACTCCCCAGAGGATATGCCCAGCATTCTTACGGTGGGCTTGTAGAACTTTTCTGTTGGCCAAGATTGGGACTATTTGTGTTTTGGAAGCAAAGGGCTAGTCAAAAGGCTACAGAGCGGATTAATAATAGGTTTGGGCCTTTGTGTTGGCCACCATATTTCAACTTCATTTGTAGAATAGGGAGCCCCAGGAGGCACTAAAACTGGTTAAGAATAGGTTTTGAGACTTTTTTTTTGTTTTTTAGAATTTACATCCCAAGGTGCTGAGAGACCCTACTTTGTGTTGTCCCATTTTTGATGCTGTGTTAGAGATTTACTCGTTATTGTTTGTAGATTATTCCGCTAGCTCCTATAGGTGATTGAATAACCCAAACATTGAAGCACTAAAACATAATATAAAAATACACCATAACTCAGATGTGTGGTCTCTATTGTGTCATTGCTCTACTTTCATACAACACCAAAAGAGTTGAGGGGTTTCACTCAATCTCAAGGGGGACCACTGGATTGAAGGTGTCTGGTTGGGTTTACAGGTGCAAGATCCTATCTAAGGACTCCCTGTCAATCCCTAATCTAGTGGACGGTCTCAAGGATATAGTACCCAGCTCGCGTCTCAGCTCAAACTCGCAATATCTGGGTTATAGCACCCATTTCACATCCTTTCGATCTAGTCCTAGTGGTAGAGCATTAAGTGCACTTCTTGGCAATCCTAGGAATGTAGGTTGCTGCTCACTTGGTCAATTTGTACCCACAGGCATTTACCCTACAAGGATACTATGTGAATTTAAATATGTTCTCCCTTAAATCTGAATTAACTCTCTTGGGCCTAGCATGCTCTTTGGATAAACTGGTCCTACCAGCAAGTATTTATCCCCCCCCCCTTGATTACGATACTACCTTTGACATACTCCCACCAGCAATGATGTCTCCCCCTTGTTTAGGGTATTAGCTGTGACACACTGCTAGCAGCAAGTATTTGTTCCTTGATTTGGGTTTTTGTCAGGCTGCAACATTCTCACTCTCTGGCTATGGGTCGCCAAACTAGAGGCTAGAGTTTATTTCCTCCTTGATCTCTGGCTCCTACCAGGGTTGGGTATTTAGCCCTCAACAGGCTTGCAGCACATTGTTCTCCATTGGTACTGGTCTCAACCAGTGTCTGAGATGTAGCTCTCAACAGGCATTCAGCTCTCCTCTTTCCCAATAGGCTGATCTCTGCCAAGGTCTTTGTTGTAGGGTATTGCCCCAAAATCTCATATCAAAAATACTGAATGCACATTTTGTTTGCATTCAGCATAGTTGATAAGGTTGAATCCCAGCTGGTGTTTGCAGGTGTCCCTTGCTCTCGTTCGGTATTATGGGCTATGAGGCTTGCGGGGGTGTCCCCTACATACACTAAAGGCACAGTGTGGGACAAAAAACAAAAATCCGAAAATCTTGAATTACAAAATGCGAGCAAGCAGGCTTCGCAATGTTGTAATTCAAGCTTTTCAGATTTGGTTATTTAACATACACCCATGTTGTAACACTGAGTAAGCTCACGGCTCTCTCTCTTTTTAGCAATGTCTTTGTTCCTCCAGCCTCCAAGTAGGTAGTACAGAGTATGTCGCTACCGCGGTTCTCTGAGGCTTTTATAGTTCCCATAATTTCCCTGACTTTTCAACTCCTGATTGATGATCTTCCTGCCCCGTTCCCTGTCCCTTTCATAATTGCCTTTGCTCTCGTTCCTCATGGGCCTCCTCAGGTGTTTTCTGATTTCCCATTATGTTTCTCAGCTGTCCGTATTTGCGTTCTCTCCCACATGAGAGGCTAATAAGACCCACAACACTGTAGATCACCAGTTTGTGGGCTCTTCTCTATGGATAACATACTCCCAAATCCCTCCGTTAAACACATAGACAGAATGTTGGCACACAGGAAACAGGTACTTCCAACCCACACCCATCCTCTCCCACTGTCCCACTCATCACACTGACCCTTTTTCTTACAGATCCATGTGTGGTGAGACCACCAAATATGGCAGAAGGGCGCTATACAAGAACATTTACATTACATTATATTGTGTTCAGCTGAGATTAAGGGATGGGGTGGAACTGGTGCATTCACTTCCAGGCCATATACAGAGGCAAGACGTTGTGTGGTTCCAGCAGTTAGAGTGACACTCATAAACCAGCAACCCTGGAGACAAGCAATCAAAAATCCTCAAGTAAGCAGAGAGACAACCGTAAATCAGGCAAGAAAATTCCCAGTTTAGGAGACTCATTCGCCAAAACCAAAAAGGGACTGACAACTAATTTAGATCTCGAAACACTACCTCCCTGTCCGGGTGGTTTCATGTGTGGAAGAAAATCCCAAAAGACCCATGAGCTAAGGTATGTTACAGGAATTTGTAGAGCGTGGCGTTCAGCCAAGGGCATCTTGGCGCTGACCAGAAAGCAGAGCTAAAAAGGAACAGACTAAGTAGCAGAAAGATTAGAAAAGCTAGATTTTTAAGGCACGACGAAAAGAGAAATGATCCTCCCTTTCTCGTAAAACATAGGGTAGGGCATTGCAAGCTTTTTATGCAGCCACATTGAAGGTGCATCCGCCAACACGGGAAAGCTTCGTCCGGGGAATTTGGATGGTCAGAGAGGTTTGAGAGCAGAGTGCTCTAGATGGAGTATCGGGGAGACAGTTAGTTTGTAGAAGGCTTTATGTACAATACAGAGAGAATTTAAAAACACCCTCTTCTCAAGCGGAAGTCAGTGCAGTTGATGGAGAATAGGAGACACGTGCGCACCATAGGGAGGGTGAGTGACAACTCTAGCAGCCATGTTTTTTAGTAACTGAAGTCTGCGTAATAGATAGGCAGGTTGTGCCAAATAGAGCACACTGCAGTGGTCAATGCTGCTCATTACCAAAGAAGAGACTACAGGGGCACGACAATATGCAGGGATATAAGGAAGAATCTTACGGAGGAACATCAGCTTGAAATGACCAGATTTGCAAATTGCTGATATCTGGTCGGACATTGATAAGGTGTGAGAAATGTTTACACCTAGATCCTTCACCAAGGATACTGGAGAAGGAAAAGGGCCCTAACTAGATGGCCAAAACTCAGAGGTCCAGTACTGTGAGGGATCCGTTGTACCCACAACCAGTACCTCAGTTTTATCCGTGTTTAACTTCAGCCAATTCCTGGATATCAATTCACCCACATCCTCCAAGCAGCCCCTAAGCCAAGCGGCAGTGTCGGAGCAGGAGATATCAAGCTGAATGATAATCTGTGTGTTGTCAGCGTTGGAGTAGCATGGGAAGCTGTGAGACTGGATAATACCAAGAAGAGGCTGAATGTAAATGTTGAAAAGAATAGGGGATACTGCGGTGCCTTGAGGGACTCCGCACGACAGAGGGGTAGGTTTGGATTTGAAAGGGGCAAGGAGACCGATTGGGATCGTCTTGAGAGGAAGGAGGTGAACCACTTGAGCACTGTGCTAGTTAGGCCAGCAGAGGAGAGGCGGGCAACCAGGGTGCGGTGGTCAAAGGTGTCAAAGGCAGCTGATAGACCTAAAAGAATCAGTGCTCCAACCACACCATGGTCCACCAGCCATGTAGGATCACCCACCACCACCACCACAAGCACTGACTCAGTTCCTCTACCAGGGCGAGACCCAGACTAAAAAGGATCGATAAAATGAATTCTAGAAAATTGCCAAGAAGAGATTCAAGCACCTTCATAGTGAATGGGAGAAGAGAAATGGGATGGAAATTCAAGAGGACTGCGGGGTCCAGAGACGGCTTCTTCAGTAGGAGAAACACCAGAGCGTGTTTTACATCGTTAGGGATGTGACCCGAGGCAAGGGAGTCAATAATTGCCAATGTGAACTAAGGGCCAATGTTGGCAGAGATATCCTTCAGAATTGAAAGAGGAATAGGGTCCAAGGGGAAGCGGATTTTAACCTGTTTATGTCCCAAGAGCGCATAGTGGTGATGCAGAATATCATTGATATGGAAGCTGTTGAAGAATTCTCTTAATGAAAAGGGACTTAGGTTTCTATTCACATCTTGACACTGGAGAAGAAGGCCAAAGTCTTAGGTACTAAACTGAACCTCCTCAAGTTCAACAAGTTCACCCAACATGCATATTTCAAGATGGCCACTGTGCAGCAGACTTCTTTGTCTCTTCAACAGGATGAATGGATAGGCTTCATAGATCTGAAAGATCATTATCTGCATATTCCCTCTGGTGCCCACATATTTCCTTCCTGATGTTCCTTTCAAGTATTACTAGTGCCAATGCGATTTCTTTTGAACTGTGCCTCACATTCCTGCCACAATAACACTGGGGTTGCCTCTTATTTTTGATGGCAGTGGACACACATCCTTGCCTATCTAGATAACTGGTTTGTTTGACCAATATCTCAGTAGGAGGTTGGTGAACATCCAAAGACTATGCTGACCCCAGACAGAAAATACCATTCCGAAATGAGATCTTTGGTGCCGCAGGGGAAGGCCAGGCCTTTAGTTCTATAGGAGGACGTTGTTTTCTTAGATAATGTATACTGTATTATCTGCATAGGCCTTCCACTACCTTTCAATCCCCTTTGAGTCGCATGTAATGTTGTCTTCAGGCGCTCCCTTCTGCCCTGCTGAACTCAGTTGCAGCTGGCGTTTCATTGGGTTTAATATTGGTCTGCAGCTCCAACATACCTCCACCGCCAGTGTTGGAGTAACTTGAGTGGTGAACAGTGAAACCTCATCATATGGTGGGGGTTCCCTTCATTCTTCTGCAGTCTGAGATCGCCACCTCTGTCAGGTCTGTCTAACTTGGATCAAACCTGAGTGGTTCTTCTAGAGGATCGCTCAAAGAGGAACAGTCGACACCATGTAGCAGCCATGGTGTTTTTAGGCTATTGACAACTCAGAGTAACAGTGGGATTCCACACAGAATGCTGGGAGGGAAACCCTTGTGGGGAAGAAAACCCTCTAGCAGAGATGTCCAGATATAAAGTAGACTGCCGACCTTGAGGGGGAGACTGTAGATCCATGCAAAGCCAGAACTCAGGAAGACACCCAATAGGAGACAGAACAATGTGAACTCCTCAGACCTGAGGGCAAGGAGGGTTCATGGACAACACAGGGGAGCAGATGCAGGATAACAGAGGACAAGAGAGTGCAGGTGTACTGAAGGAGAAGGGGAAACAGGATGAATGAGGAAAGAGGAACACAGAGGTCACTACTCAAGAGGCAGGAGAATTACTAGTACCCAAGGACAAGGGGAAGAGCATCTGGAGCAGGAACAGAAGGCATACCTTTTCATTAAGACATGCATTGAGTCAGACAGGAAGACATTTTATTCAGAGTCGGCAGAAGAATATTGCAGTGACATCTGTCTCGACCACCATCTTAACATTGTATAGTGTTTTGATGGTGCTCCTGTTTTGGATGAGGCACTAGATGTGTGGTCCGAAGAAGATGGAAAGGGAGGTTAATCTGCCAATGCTGCCAGACACGCCCTACCGGTGACTGTTCCAAGGAAGGTCCACAACAATGCCCACTTATAAGTGGCCCAATCGTGACTGCCTGTCAGTTTTGCGCAAATCCTGACACAAACGCATAACTCTTCTGGGAAATCGGAACTTCTATTCAAACATTCACACTCTGGGGCACAAGAGCAAAGAGAAAATCTGCTGCATAATGCATACATTTTTCTTAGTAGAATGGAGCACCCATCATTTATGGTGCAAAAAGGAGTAGAGACACACACAGAGCTGTTTGGAGTTCTTGGCCATCTCAATCCTTCCTTTACCATGTGTTTCAATATTACATGTGAGTATAATGTATTCTTACACAGCGCCGCTAATGTGCCTTTTTCACTTTAGAAAGGCACTGGTAAGGAAGGATTTATTTCTATACAGTAGTAATTCACTGTACTCTACCACCACTCATATCCCTCTTGCTGAATTTTGCATATTCATTTTATTAACTTATAACCTATTTTCAAATCTGTGATTGCTGCAGCATAACTATTTACATTTTTGAATTTAATTATTTTACCATCAAACAAGTATTTCCTGTGAATTAGACAATCATCACCATATCATACTACATAATAAAAGGCCAGAAGTCTGTTTGTCCGAAGCTGTCCTGCCTGCTTCACCTGTTATCAACACTAGAAGGAGCTGTTGTCTTACGCATGCAACAATAAATCTTCACGTTGATCCTCCAGGTGAACACAATGTGTATTTCAACAATATCACTGCTAGAGGGGGCTGTTGCCTCACGCACACAACAATAAGACTTCTAGTTCTTCTTCCAGGTGAACAAAATGTGTACTTTAACAATGATGACATACAATTAACTGCAGAAAAGGCCCAAGACAGGGATACTAGTTTAACAGCACACTTCAATTCGCATACACTAAGAAAAATGATACATTTAAAAAACATGTAAACAGAAAATCATTTGATTAAGAACTATTTCTCTAACAAAATAAACTACTTGTTTCAATGTACTTATGTATTATGTAATTATTCATTCCAATATGTCTTGGTATGTATTAATATATCAATAATATTCATCATGTACATTTAAAACTTTATTTGACTTCAATTTACTTTCTTTTTTTGATCTCATGTTTATTTTGAATCATGCTGCATGTGAATTGTATTACTCTGACATCCCTCAATATTATATATTTGTTTGTTTGTTTGTTTGGTTTTATTACTTGTATTGCGCACCAGACCCGGGGGTAACCGGGCGCATTTTATAAGACAACTTGAAGCTTAGTTACAGGAGAAAATGGCAAAAATAGAGAAGCAAAACAAGGAAATATATAGTAATATACAACAGACATGTACAAAAATATATAATTGGCAAAAGAGGATGCATGTATTTACAGTCCTGATCAGAAACTACTATGGATAAATAAGTCCAGGCAATGGGTGAACTATTGTATGTCTGCGTTTTTGATCCACGTTATGAGGTTATGTCGGAAAGTGAGGTAGGGTTGGTCGGTCTTCAAGGTGGATGGTAGGGAGTTCCAGAGTTGAGCTGCTTTCACCTGAAAGCTACATCCACCGGCTCTAGTCAGTTTAACTCTGGGTATGGATATATTGTTGGAGTTAGCGGATCTGGTGATTCTTGTGGGTTTTGTTCTCGTGAATCTTGCGGAGAGGTAAAGTGGTGCGGCGTTATTAAGACATTTGTGGACCAGCAAGGCAACTTTTAGTTGGATTTTCTCCTGAGTGGAGAGCCAGTTATTGGCTCGTCTAAATTCGGTGATGTGGGCTCTCCTGGGAATACCTAGCGCTGCTCTAAGCGCATTGTTCTGCAGAGTTTGAATTCTTTTGACAACTTCCTTATTAGCCCCAATGTAGAGTGAATTCCAGTAGTCCAACTTTGATAACACGAGCGCTCTCGCAAGTGTGATGCAGCCGTTGGTTGATAGGAAGGGTTTGCCTGCTCTTATCAATTTACAGGTGTAGGCAGTTGCAGAGGCCATTGTGTTGACTTGTTTATTGAAAGAGAGGGTGGAGTCCAGGTAGAAGCCCAGAGTTTTAACCTTGTGGGCAGTTGTAATTTGTTGTTGTCAATATTAAAGGAAGAGTAGTTAGGGCCCAGTTGTTTGAGGGTAGGGGGTGTGCCCAGGATGATGATT
The DNA here is from genome assembly GCF_040938575.1 of Ambystoma mexicanum. Taxonomy (NCBI): domain Eukaryota; kingdom Metazoa; phylum Chordata; class Amphibia; order Caudata; family Ambystomatidae; genus Ambystoma; species Ambystoma mexicanum. The sequence continues at coordinate 1,178,392,689 of NC_090923.1, forward strand.
TCAGTTTTGTCATCATTCAGGCATAATCCGTGAGTGGCCATCCATGCCTGGATGATGAGATACACTTTGTTCACCAAGGCCAAATCCTTGTCGTAATCACCGGTAAGAGGTAGGAGAATCTGAGTATCATCTGCGTAATTAGTGTAGGTGATACCAAGATGGTCCAGATCATCGAAAAGGGGCTTAGTGAAGATGTTGTAAAGTGTGGGAGAAACACAAGATCCCTGAGGCACACAACATGTGATGAGGATGGAGTCTGCTGCCGCAGTGGTAGAGAAGACTCTCATAGTCCTATTGTTGAGGAAGGATTGGATCCAATTTATGGCTTCTTCTGAGAAGTGCGCAGCCATATCCAAGTGTCTGCAAAGGACCTTATGGTCAACAAGGTCGAATGCAGCTGATAGGTCCAGGAGGAGGAGTAGGGCTGGTTTGCCTTGATCCCTAAGCTCATCAATTTGCGCCTTGAGGTCTAAGAGGGCGGAAGCCAGACTGCCGTACTCCTAGTAAATTGTTGGTTTCAAGGTGTTTCTGTATTTGAGAGTATGCCACATTATCTATAATTTTTAAGAGGAATGGCACAGTGGTGATTGGGCGGTAGTTCGTAGGTATGGCTGGGTCTAGCGTCTGTTTTTTAAGCAATGGGAGTACCCAAGATTCTTTTAGGTTACTGGGTATGGACCCTGTTGCGAATGAGGCGTTAATGAGTTTTGAGATAAAGGGGGCCAGGTCTCTAGCTGCGTCCTTTATCAGTTGTGCTGGACATTGATCCCCCTGACAATTAGATGGTTTGAGTGACAGTATGATTTTTTCAGTCTCAATAATAGATACTTTAGAGAACTTGAAACGAGGAATGTCGATGTTATTTATGGGAGGGGTGGTAGTTATTTTGGGTTTAGTATCCAGACTGAGCGATGATTTTTTCATGGCAATTTTGGATTGGAGAGTTGTTACTTTGTTAGCTAGGGCTTGCTGAATGTTGGTGCACCATGTTTTATCTTTGACACAGTTGTCCGGCACTGGGATGGGAGATTCTATTTCCTTTAGGATAATGAAGAGTTCCTTCATGCTAGAGTTGGCTTGGGCTATTCTAGGTTTGTAGGTTTCCCGTTTTGCCGACAGTATTTCCTTTTTGTAAAGGGTGGAGATGTCTCTCAGGGTGCTCTTATTTTCTTCTGATGGTTGCAATTTCCATGTGACCTCGCATTGTCTTTTTTTGGTGCGAAGCGTTTTTAGGTAGGGGGTGTACCACGAGTTGAAGTGGGCTTTAGGTTTGCTTCGTCTCACTTTCAGTGGAGCAATTACGTCCAGAGCAGATGACATAATTTTGTTATACTCATTCACTAGAGTTTCAGGGTCCAGATTATCTGGTAATGAGTTGAGAGTGGGGAGGATAAGCGGGAGTAGGTTATCTGGGGTGATGTTTTTCTTATTCCTGGTTGGGATGGCTGGTGCTAGCTGGGCTAAGGTAGGAGTAGGTCGGTCTGTTTCTAGAAGAAATGTTATAAGGTGGTGGTCTGTCCAGATTAGTGGGGAGATCGATAGGACGGAGGCATTGCAATTGTGGTCTGCCATCCAGTCAAGTATTATACCCTTGTTGTGAGTAGGGTGGAGTACTTTTTGTGAAAAGCCTAGTTCAGAGAGTAAGTTAGCCATTCTGCTTGCTAGTGGGTCATTTTGATCATTGAAGCCCAAGTTTATATCCCCTAGTAGGATGACTTGTGAAGTTTGTTTTAGGTCATGTGAAAGAATGGTGGAGATGTCCTCCTCGAAGCTACCAATAGGGCCTGGAGGTCTATAAATGAGGTGGATGGTGATGGTTTGGGTATTGTTAATAGCAAATTTGGCTATTAGGCTTTCGCAAGATTTAGAGTCATTAGAGGAAGCTAGTCTGGTGGATAGGTTGGTTTTAACAATAAGGGCTATGCCTCCACCGCGGGCTTCGCTTCTGTCTGCTCTTAGGATGGTGTAGTCGTTTGGGATTGCTAACATAATAGCTGGTCCTGCCGCGGCATGTAACCAGGATTCCGTAATGGCCAGGAAGTCAAGGTTTTCGGTCTGGATAAGGTCAGCAATCTCTGTGGCGTGAGCAATCATGGACCTAGCGTTAATAAGTGCACCTTTTAGGTGGGGGAGAGTGGATGGCGGTGTACATATCTTTTCTTGGGTCGTGATAGAGGTGTGCATACATGCATTCTGTGTCTTCAAGTTTAGACTGTGTGGTTTTTCTGTGCCCCTAGTATGTGTAGGTTTGCTACGGTTAGATGAGGTCAGTGTTCTGGCACGTGGTTCGTAAAGTTTGGCCAGTCTGGCTCAGAGTCTAGAGTTTCTAGATGTGGTGTTGCATGGTTTGGATTCAAAGGTCCAACCTTGATGAGGTACTTCAGTTTGGTTATTACGACTCAACAGTAGTTGGGTTTGAGTCTGTGTCATGGTGGGGTAGTGGGTTGAGTGTTGAGGGGTAGTGTATTCAGTGGTGGGCGCGGGACTAATTCTGTAGACTATGAGTGTTGTTAATGTGAAAAGGGCAAGTATGGCTTGTGAGGTTTGCATCTTGTGGCGTTACCGTGGAGGGCTAGGCAATTGATTCAGGAGGAAACACCTAGATTTGAGAAAGGTAACAACTGACTAAACAATGCGATAGGCAGTACATATGATTCAGAGAATAGTGGACAGCATTTGACTCACGTAAGTGCACGGTGCAGAGGGACTCCAAAATAATTCACTCATATATAAAGGGCAACAACTAGGTTTACGATGGGGGCAACTGACTGAGGTGCAGTGGGGCCGCACATAGGTACCGTTGACTCAGAAGGCATTCGGGCAACACAGTTGGCTAGGATGCGGGACAGCACGTGAGAGTAGCTGACCCAAGATCAGGGGGCAGCACATAGGTATAAGGTACAAAGATACTCAAAAACAATGGGGTCGATAGGCTCCTATTTCAGAATTCTGGTCATGGAAGGTCACAGTAGGCAGGTTGGGTTATTGCGGTGAGGGATTAGAGCGCGCACATTATACAAATAGTTACAGAATCGCATGCTATCATTAAGCTTTTTAGAGATCTATTGCGGTGATAGCGTGTTCACACACGAGCGTGTGTAGGCACAGCTCGGTTCGAAGAAGAGGAAGTCATGCAAAGCGAGACTGGGCACATTTAGTGAGGGTTGCAACACGGGGCTCTCAAATTACAAACATAGTTGAGATCAGGGCGGAGCCGTGCCAGGCCGCTTAACGCATTAGCGCGTATGATTGAGGATGGAACAGATGAGGCAAGTCTGCTTGTGGTGTAGCGTCGATGACTTGTGGCACTATGAGTGCATGGATGGGCGGCCCATGCGTGCGTTGCCAGTGCAACAGTAGAAAGGTAGTTAATGGTTTGCACTAGGTTGCGGATGATGTACTGGTGGCTGTGGCCGGGATTACTTAGCCAGGAGGGACCCGAAGACGTTTGTGCCACAGGTAGTTATTTTGATGTACTGTGGGAAGGCGAGAGCCGTGGGCATTGATCGTGCATATGCAAGGCGCGGAGTGCTGAGTTACCTTAGTGACGAGGCAGCGATGCAGGGCCAGGGGGACTGGCAGACGGCAGCCTCGGCAGAAACAGGCTGCAAACAGGCGAGGGCCTTGATCAGGTGGGCCTTCGTCAGTGGTGGGCCGGCTACGCCTGCCGGCCACCAATCAGGGCAATAAGCAGGTGGGCCAATGGGGCGGAGGCTGATGGGCCTGTTTAGGCTCTGGAGGAGCCCCAGTATAGGCGGGCGGCCATCTTGGAATGGAAAGGTACCTTGTGTACCGTAATGGCGAAAGCTGCGATCGGATGCAACATTCTTTGTTGTGTCGCTCGTCGGTGGATTATTCCAATTCCCCAGTCGTAGGGTGGGGCGTGTAAGTGGCGTGCAGTTTCGGTATGCAATATGAAGGGTAGGCACAGCGCTTACCGCACGCATTCATAAGCACTGCAAATCAGCTGGGCTTGGAGCGGAGACGCCGACTGCTCCTGCAGTGGCGGGTCCAGCTCGGAAGGAGCACCTGCTCCGGCGCTGGATGTAGAGAAGTGGTCCCAGGCTGCAAACAGGCGTTTGGATTTGGGACAAACAGTCCAAAACCCATAAGTGGAATCCAAAACAATGGGGAGCCGTATGTATTATGTTGAACTTTCAACGGATTCTGTGAGATTTTCTTTGAGGTTACTACTCCTCCCCGTAAAGGGAGCAAGATCCTTTAGATTTATTTCTATTAACATAAATTATGTTACAATACACACCATACTATATTTACACTCTGAAAATGTTTTCATTTAAGAATATTAGCCTGTGTACAAAGACTTTTCCATTAGTCAGCTAATAATTGCCCTATAATAGCAACAGAATATCAGTACGTAGAGACAAACATGGAGGGTATTCAGGATCCTCGATCCGTGAACTCTTTCAGGACTGTATGGACCCAGAATGTTTTTCATCAGACGGAGGAGCAATTTAGGCTATTGCACTATATCCGATACCTAGTATCAGATCCGATTTCATCTGAAACCTTGAGGACAATGCTCCTCATTGTTGGGAGAGACCTTATGATTGTATTTGAATAGATGTCAGATCTCTGAAAGGAGATCCCTTTTGTACTGTACATATTTCACTCATAGGAGCTATATGTCCATTGTTAATGTTTTCAGCATTTATTCCCCCTGGTGACTTCTCCACTATTTGTTACCTTACCTTCCCTCAGGTGCACTTCACTATTCATAATTTGCAGAGAGGCTCAGGGTATTTTTTGACAAAAGATTCCTCTATAAAGGATGCAATAATGAAATATGACCTTTCTAATAATCAAGTGCATTATTTATAATACAAGAATGCTATACAAATTAATGTATTTGTCTATGTCTACAAGAATTTATTATTGCATCTCTGCAATCAACATAGGACCATTTGTGTTACCAAATACAAAAATGTGGGTCTTTGTCTAGAAACTGTCCTCTATTGATATAATTTACTATAAATAATTGAATTGTTATTCTTTTCCATCACTTACAAAAGTGAACATGTCTGTGATTACTTTGACAACATAGTTTTTTAAGCCCCCTCTTTTTACTGTTTCTATTGGCTTCTTTAACTACTGGGGCTTTAATATGCTGTGGCTCTTTTTTCACTAAGTAATATCACTAAGACTCCTCTTTCTTTCCTTTCTTACACTCCGGTTTGGAAACGCATATTCCCAAAAAACGGTATTTCTTTTTTACATATGTTATGTGATACATTGAAACCTGAGAACTGTTGTGTGACTCATGCTTTAGTATACTTTATTTGTCATTTTGTGTTTATTTGCTGGCATGAAGTGTGAGTAAAACAAGACAACTCTTACTGGTCTGTGTGTTTTTTCTGGCATCTAGCATAAGCAATTTGACTAATAGCTTTTTTTAAATTATTGGTTGAACCAATTACCAAATTCAAATAATATAATCCTTTTGTTGTCAACCTTGGGTAGCAGCCTTTTCTTCATTCTTGTACTGAGAGGCTCAGGGTCTACAGGAGCTCATGAACCCCTTATTTTAAATCCCCAGAACCGATATTCACATAAGGACCCTAGTTTAGGTTTGCAGCAGCCTACATTGATACCTGGAAAGTATCTATCTCTTCCTACTACAAAGAGTTTTCAGCCAAGCAGTTCCCAGAATGTCCTCTGCTTGCCTGTCCATCACTTTCTCAATGGAAATTTGAAATACTCACAAGGGCCTTCAACTGGACTGAAAGGAACACCAAGCTCAGAACACCCCACCAGAGGCATTCATTTTAGCTGCCAACGCTGCCTGCAGAGGTCAGGGGACCTACAAGAACCAATCAGGGTCGATCGACGGGCTGATCACATGATCCCTGATCCCAGAAATGACATCTTTGAAGGGTCTTTCCATCCTCAGAAGGAGTTTCACCTGGGCTGAGAGCATCACCAAGCTCAGCACAACACCACCAGAGGCACCAATTCCAGCTGCCAGAGGCTGCCTGCAGAGGGCAGGGGACCTACAAGAACCAACTAGGATCCATCTATGTGCTGATAACATGATCCTGCAGAGGCTTTATGGAGGAACTCACTTAGGGGCATCCTGCTCCTGGGCACCCAGTTGATGGCAGAAGGTACGGTAGATCCTTCTCCCTCGCCTCTTAGGGGTGCTTACTAGCATCCTGTGATCCTGCAGCTGCTGCTTTCATTGTCAAAGGAAGACTGTTTCCTGACTGTTTCACATGTTTCCTGGCAATATTGCTTTGCTGCTGGAGTACTTCCAGGTTAATTGGGGAATTTAAGGGATTTCCTTATAGCGTCCGTAGCAAAGGGTTGACAGTGCCTAGGATTCATGCAATTATCTTTTCCCCATTTCATTCTTTGTTCCCCGTTAGCCTCTGTTTGCCACTGGATGCCACAAAATATGCCTCATCGAAGTGCACAATCAACATTCAAATCTAACTCCACCACAGTGCTCCACTAAAACAACTAATTGCATACACTTGTATTCTTCTTAACTGCCACTCTGCACCTGCACACACACATGAAATTAATGAAATGATCTCTGTGACATCTAACAACTCCGCCGCACTTTTCAAAATCTGCAAGAAGCTGGCCAATCCTGCTGCAGTCTCTACCTCTCCTGTTCCCTCCCGGCCCCTCTGCATGTCCTCAGGACATCCTGTCCATCCTCTCTTCCTCTGCCTCCTTAACCTCCTCTTCTTCCTCCTCCTCTACCATTCCTCGCCCACCTGAGGCTGTCTCACCTCCTACGTTCTCCTCCTTTCCCCTGTTCACCCCTGACGATGTTTCTAGACAAGTCACCCTTGCTCCAGCCTTGGCCAATTTTTTTTTCTTTTTTTTTTTTTTGTGTTTAATCAACAGATTTTTACAAAAAGGTAGAATTCGCATAAAGCTGGTGCTGTCGCTAAAATGTTGCTTAAAATGTTGCTTGAAATGTTGCTTAAAAAGTGCCGCCCTCGCGGACTATGCCCGTGGCAGGTTTAGTGATTCTAGAATTTTGTACGTGGCTATCTGCCATTTTGTCTTGTCTCCTCCCATTAAGCGAGCCCAACAAGTGTCTTCGTCAGCTATAGTAAAGTCCGAAAAGATATGTCTCAGGTAACGGCTTCTTACTTGTTGGTTAGCAGCACATTTTAGCAGTAGATGGCGTATTGACTCTATTTCTTGTATGTTGCAAAAACGACAGAAGTTGGATTCAGTTTTGCCTCTTATCGCCAAGATCTCGTTTGTTGGCAATAGATTGAGGCGAGCACGTAGTAACATGTCTCTCCCCTTCCTACAAGGGAATTTTTTAATGAATTCTTGTAGTTCATTCAGTCTTTTTACGTTTGGTGGCAGATGTGCAGTTAACTTGTTTTTTTCTGCAGTTTCCAGAGTTCGTATCCAATCGTATTCTCTTAATTTTTTGAGGACAAGTTTCGGGTTAGTGGTTAATGTTTCTTCGTTCTCCTGAATTTGTTCCAACACTTGGATGTTATCGTTTTTCCATTTCGTTAGACTTCCAGTCGTGGTTCGTTCAAGTTCCTGGTTTATTAAATTGTAAATTGATGGAGGCTCCGCCATCCGGCATTTCCTATAGAGCATCAATTTTGCCTGTTCAACAGAGCTTTTGAGGGACGGCAAGCTGAGCTCTTTACGAATCGAGGCACCTGATGTTGAGTTGGGCAGCATGAGGACTTTTCTCCAAAACTTTGACTCCATTTTTGTCCAGATGTCTAAAGGCAGGTTTATCATGGCATCGCCTCCATATGATAGAGTTGGCATAACTTTTTTCTTATAGAATTCTCGCACTGGTATCAGCGAGTATCTGCCAAACTTTCTATCTATTGCCCTGGCTTGGGCTGCCATTAGGTTTACTTTCGTTGTTAGTGCTGCTTGCATGGCTTTGTCTTGTTTTGTACTGTCTAATATGACTCCTAGGTATTTAAAGACCAAGACAGTTTCAATCGGTTCGCCCTCCAGATTTAAGCTCGGTCCTTTGCTTTTTCTAGTCGCCTTCCCGAATCTCAGCAATTTGGTTTTTTTGATGTTGATTTCTAGTCGGTTTTCTTGCATATACTTCTGGAGACTTGTCATTTGTCGCTGTAGTCCCACAGGAGTGTAGTCCAAAAGTACTAGGTCGTCCGCGTACAAGAGCCTCGTTATTGGTGTTTTGCAAATTTTCGGTGGGAAAGATCGTATAGTTGTGTCCGAGCTATTTATGTCGCCAATAAATGCTAAGAATAAGGACGGGGCCAATGGGCACCCCTGTTTCACACCTCTAGCTGTTGGTATCTGGTTTGATAGTAAGCCGTTTTGGTCCAAACGAATCCGCATGTTGGTGTCTGTGTATAGTGCCTTAATTGGGTTCAGCAAGGTTGCAGGACAGTCCCATGCCTCCAATTTAGACCAGAGCCTAGCCCTGTCAATACGATCAAAGGCCTGGGTCAGGTCGATGAATGCCACAAAGATGCTTGGGCCCCCTTCCAGGACTTTATTTTTCAGGACAGAAAGGAGTAGGATATTGGCCGTCGTGCCCATATTTTTCTTAAATCCCGTTTGAAATGGGTCTTCACAAGGAGCTTTTGCTGCCCATCGCTTGAAGTGGTCTAGTAACATTGCTCCAAACACTTTCCCTATGACATCGAGAAGCGCAATTGGTCTATAGTTTGTTGGATTTTTTTTGTCACCTTTTTTGAAAATAGGTACCACTATTGCTGATTTCCAGGACGACGGTATAGTTCTCAAATCCGCACATTTTCTGAAGATTTTGCTCAGAAGACTTGCCCACTCTTCGGGGTTTGTTTTTAAATCCACGTTTGTGACCCCGTCGGGCCCCGGGGCTCTTGAGTTCTTTAGACTTGATATCTTTAGACGGATCTCCTCGGAGTCGTCTACTTTTAGCCATGGGCCTTGCTTATATCCAGCAGGTTCACTAGAGGGTTTCGTTGGAGCCAAGTACATTGTTTCAAAGTGTTTTAACCATGTTGTTTCACCCACCTCACTTATTAATGATTTTTCTTGTACGTCCGTCGTGGCTCTCAAGGTGCTCCAAAATTCTCTTGTGTTTCTCCCACTAATCATTTTCAAGATATTTTCCGAATCTTGTTGGTAGAGTTTTGACTTGTGTTCTCTGACCCAGGCTTTGTAGTGCTTTGCTGCCGCCGCTGCTTCTTCGTATGCTGCCGGTGTGTCTTTAATTTTTGCTCTTCGTTGGATTTTGCGAAGGATGCGGCGTTTCTCAACCAAAGGTTTATCGAATACATGTTTTGGTGGGTTTCCACCAAACTTTTTTACAAATGTAGTTTTTTTGTACTTTGTTAGAAGTGGGATGTAGTTGGTTTTGTTCTCCTCCACTATTTCCGTCATGGAATTAAATCGATTTTCTAATTCCACAATGTGTTCCTTTGATAGTTTTAATCGGTTGCCTTGTCCGTTTATTGTGATGTCGGCTTTCATGTAGTCATTCGGGGGGCTAGATGCCTCCCAGGAAGTTGAGAGCAAATTGTGATCACTGGCCCTTGTTCTGATTATTCCAAAATCTTTTGTTATAGCCAAGATCGGTTCTGTGACGAACATGTAATCTATTGTTGCCTTTGAATTATTTCTTTCCCATGTTGGCAGATGCTTTGGATCTGGGAAGGCTTCATGCAAATTATGCAGATTTCTTGATTTCATCAGACAAGTCCATAGTGTTCCGCGCTGTTCTCCCCGCTGTTTGTTTACTTGACTGGTTCCTTTCTCTGGATCTGTATTGCATGTTGCGTTTAGATCTCCGCAGATCATGAAGTGGTTTACTAAGTGTTCCGCCATGGCGATATCCAGTGCTTCTTCCACTTTCTCTAGGAAGGTAGTTGTTTCTGTAGATGCTGGATTCCAGTAGACATTTGCTATTATTAATGGTGTTTTTCCATAGCCCTCTTTGTTGTTTGTCTTGCGGGTCCATGAGGCTTTCACCATCAGTATTTCCAGATTACTGATCAATGTCTTATCTAGTGTGATCCCACTTCCGTTTTTGCAGGCGATCAAGAGCCCTGAAGATGGTCTTCCCAAACGGCCCTTGTTTGCGGGTGCCAAGATTAAATCAAATCCTCGCATAGAGGGTGGTTCACACAGCCAGGTTTCTTGGAGGCATATTAAATCATATGCTCCTAACGTAATGTCGCTGGCCGATAGGAGGTGAAGATGTCCTCTCGTGTTCCACGAGCACATTTTTATTGACTGCTTCTGTTCTCCTCCCTTGCATTGCCCTTGTTGAATGTGCTCGACTCCGGGAAACTGCTATTTTTGCTTCTTTTCGGTTAGTGCTTTTGGCAGCCAGGACCATATTCCTTTCATAGGGGCACATTTTAGTGAAGGTTCGCTCTCAATTTTATTTTGTTGTAGCTCTTGGTTTTGTTTCCTGCGAGTCGCTGTTTCACTGGCTCTGTGGCTATTTCTTGGATCTTCTTGTTTTCGTTCCTGTTTCCGCGAGGATGTTTCCATGTCACTGTAGCTATGCCTCTTGTCTTCTTTCTGGTTTCTTCCATGCTGGATGTTTTCCTTTAGCTTTAATGATTTTTGACCTTCTCGCTTTTTCGTTGCTTCCATCTTTTCCCTAACTCCAGAACTTGTGTGACTTTTCTTTGTTTGTAAGTTGGAGTTACTGTGTTTTTTTGAGTTTTTATCTGGAGATTCTTTCCTCTTCCTTTCATTGCTGTCGTGTTGTTGCTTTGTCTGCGTCACTTGGTACACCCTTAGGTCGTATCCCATGTTTTCTAGTTCTCTTTTGTTTTCAAGGAGGGTGTTTTTTAACTTCGTTGACGCTATATGCAAGTAAGTTCTGGCCTTGGTGTTTCTATGACTTGGTTCTACCACTAATAAGTCTTCTGATTTGATGTATTTTAGGTTTCGGATGTATTTGAACAACTTTAATACCGAATTTCTGTTTAGTGTTACCTTGTCCTCATTTTCTTCTACTTGCGTTATTTTAATCTGCCATTTCGCTTGGTCCCATTTCCTAGGCTTTGGATTGGGCCATTTGGACCTGTCTCTATGCTGTGGACTCTGTTCTCCGTAGGCACTTGATGAAGTTGTGATGATCTTTTCATTTCTTCCGCGTTTGTCATGTTTATATTTCATGTCCTTGCTCGTTGGCGTGTATCCTCTTAAGTTTTTACTTTTTCTCTCTTGCTCGTCTTGGCGATACTGAAAGTTAACTTGCTGAGTTAGATTTGAGCGTTCTCCCTCGCGGGCCTCTGGTTTTACGCGGGAATGATGGTCTACCTTCTTTAGAGATCTGCCACTCCGTTGATCTGGTGTTCTTGATCTCGCCCTTTCTCTCTCCTTTTTTGTTTCCATCATTTGTTTTATAGTTTTTTGTCTCAACGTTTCAGTGGCCTCAATTTCGTTTTTGTCTCTGCTGCTGGTCTTCACCAATTTTTGTTTTTGGCGTTGTTCGATCCGTTGTAGGTTTACCTCTGCTTTGTTGTCTGCTTTATTGCTTTTACCGGCCGCTTGTGAGTACAGACTTTTGGAGGTTTTCTTTGGGCTTGAGTCTAAGGTAGCGTCTTCTGACACATATTGACTCAGGTTCATTAATTCATCGTTTTCCAGAAAGTCATAAGTTATCTTCGGTGATATTGTTTTATTCGTTTCCGAGTTTACCTGCTTGATCATGGGTTCTATATTTATATCCAGGCTCTCCTCCATGCGTACTTTATCTTTGTGGTTTGCTGGCCGCTTAAAGACTTGAAAAATCGCCTCTGCTGATTCTGTGCGTGATTTAGGCTGCTTAGGTAACGATTTTTTTGTTCCCTCTTTTTTTTTTTTGGGCGGTTTCTCCTCCCTGTAGTTGGTCACTAGGTACTTCAATTGTAATTTCTGGTTTGCTTGTGTTTAGTGCACACTCTGGTTGTCCTAGACGGGTATTCATCTCAACTACTTTAGTGACTTTTTCTGTGGATGATGTGCTCTCAGTTAAGTCTATCGTGATAATTGTTTGAGTTTCTATAGTTTTTGTCGTCTTTGCCTGCGCCTCATCTTTCCCGCATATTTGGTTGGGCGTGGCTGATGTATCTTGGTTCGCTTCTTGGTTGTTTTTTTTTCTGGCTTCTAAAGCCATGATATATGCTTCTAGAAAGATGACTTTGCTGTACATCATTGCTTGGATACTGGTGTGATCCTTCAATGAGTCAGCGATGGTTTCGTAGAGCTTCATGAATGGGGCAAGTGCTATATTTACAGATGACATGATGGAGAGTAGGTCAGTCTTTTTGTTTGAGTGTTCCGCTGAGCTCGAAGGGTATTGCTGCGTTGGAGTTCTCCCTAGTGGGGCGTCAATTATATTTGTTGTCTTGTTTCCCCCCTGATTTTGTGATGGAGCAACAGTGTCAAGTAAACGACTTTGATGTTGGGTCGTATCTGTTCGAGGACTAAATGGTTCATGGCCCCACTGATTTTGATGGTGGTTCTGTCCATGTTTTTTCATTGGGGCCTGAACTGGAGTTGACACCTTGGACGGGGTTGGTTGATCAACTGAGTGTGTGTTTTCCTCCATTTTGCTCAGATGTCGTTCCCGTATGGTCTCGTCATTTACTATCGGGTCGGACTCCAGGAGTGGATTTGTGGATGTTATGTTGTCTGATTCAGACGTATCTCCTTTGTCCAAATTTGAATCTAGTGCAGTATCTATTTCCCGCAGTGTTTTGTTTGTCTTATCCAGCCCTGTTTGTATACCGCCCGAGGATTCTTCTTTCTCCCCGGTATCTGGTTTTTCAAATAGACTTTCCATTTCCTGTTGGTGTTTTGGTTTCTCCTGCTCCCTGGCCCTTAAGTTGTCTCGGTTCTCCCCTTCTTCTGTTGTTTTTGTGTCGATTTGCAAGTGCAAATCGCCATTGAGTGTCTCTATTTCTTGCGAGGCCGTTGGGGAGAGAAGTGTCTTAAGTGCCGCTGGGTCTTCACTTTCTCTTTCGTTTAACTGATTCAATGATCCCTCTTTCTCCTCTGTTGTTAAGACGTTCTTCGTTCCTGGTTTTCCACTCTTTTTACAGTCTAACCTTCGTAGTTTGAAAGGGGGTAAGCATTCGTTTATGGCCTCGAGTATCTCCATGTCTGATAGCTCCATATGATGTCTGCTTATCCCTTTTGTGTTAGATCGAGACGTGAAGTAATTTGTCACTGGATTTTTTTCATTTATTGTTGTCCTATTTTTATTGAGGTGTTTACCACCCTTATTTCTTTTTGTGGTGATTTTGACCATTTGCCTTTGTCTTTTTTTGTTGTTAGTAGTTTTACTGCCTTCGCTGGCCGTGGGAGCTTCTTCCATGTCTGTTTGATTGTTCTTATCGTCTATGCTGTCTTCTGCCTCTGCGTGGATTGTCGCCTCCACTTGGATTTGGCCCAACGTCACCTCCCCCTGATGGGCCGTGCTGAGAGGTGCTCGGCTAAACTCGCCGGATGGTGCGTGTTTTGTTGTCTCTGCGGCATCTACTCCTCCCCCGTCTTCCTGGCCGTTCTCCACCCCACTCGTAGCTATGGAGCCAACTCTGAGAGCCCCCGGTGTCCCCGTCGCGGAGTCCTCGCACTGGTCAACCAGGTCCATCGAGGGCGGCTCTACAGCGGGGTCCGGGTCGGGCTCGGGTAGTAGTTGCGGTGGTGGCGATAGCTGCAGTTGTGGTTTTTTCGTTGCATTTTGCATAATCACCCCTATTGTAGTCAGTAATGAGTTTGAGGGGTCTGTTTGTTGTATTTCTACGTTTTGTTCTAAATGCAGATCCGAAATCTGATGTGAAGTCTGTTGGCCACCCTTATCTAGCAGACCCCAATCACTAGTTCTGTCATTTTCGTTTCTCTTGGGACTATGTGTAGGTGTTCTCTCATGACCCCTTGAGGTGCTTCCCTGTAGTTTTTGGGTCAATTTCATGCTTCTCAGGCACCTGCCTTCTTCTTCTTCTGGGAGGGCAACGCTGGTCTCCGTTTTTCTATTTGGTCTTACTGCCCTAGCTGACATGTCTTTGTCAGGGATCACGGACTTCCTGGCTTAGTCGTGCGCCACCAGCGCCTAACAGCCGCACAACAGCCGACGCCCTCTACTCCTATCGGGCTCAACGCCGCGAGGGTGCGCTGTCTCTGCTTTTGTGGCAGAGGATGTCACGTGAGCGGTCACGTGAGTCAAAAAGCTCCGCCTCCTCCAGGAAGCTAAGTGGTTGCCTGCAACTGCCTGCGGGTGTTCGCGCGAGTAAAGGAAACTCCCAGCGCTTACTCCAGGCACAGGCACAGGTACAGAGGCTTCCAGGACTCGGGAGCTTCACAGTGTTCCGTTGATTCTCTCGTGTGAGAAGTGCGCCGCTCGGCAGCGCTGTCTCTGCTTTTGTGGCAGAGGATGTCACGTGAGCGGTCACGTGAGTCAAAAAGCTCCGCCTCCTCCAGGAAGCTAAGTGGTTGCCTGCAACTGCCTGCGGGTGTTCGCGCGAGTAAAGGAAACTCCCAGCGCTTACTCCAGGCACAGGCACAGGTACAGAGGCTTCCAGGACTCGGGAGCTTCACAGTGTTCCGTTGATTCTCTCGTGTGTTGGCCAATTTCTGCAATCACTCCTTTGCCACTGGAACGTTCCCCTCACCCCTTAAGCACTCTCTTGTGCACCCCCTTTTAAAGAAGCCGTCAGCCGATCCTTCCTCTTCAGCTATCTGTTGGTTGCCTCCATGACTACCAGTCTGGCTTCAGAGCTGCCAGGAGCATGGAAACTGCTCTTCTGGACACCTGTGAAGACTTGCTCTCCAATCTTGACTCTAATCTCTCTTGTGTTCTCATTCTCCTCGATCTACCCTCTGCTTTTGACATGGTCAACCATGCCATCCTGCTCAATTGCCTCTGTGATAACCTTGGTATTACTGACCAGGCCCTGTCTTGGTTGACCTCCTTTATCACCGACCGACCCTCTCAGGTCCAACTGGGGTCTATCATCTCTTTTATCCCTCTCTCTACTTGTGGTGTTCCCCAGGGGTATAACCTCTCTCCCTTGCTCTTCAACCACTACCTTGCACGTCTTGCCCACTGCATCTCTACTTTCTGCTCCAATTTTAAATGTTTGCAGATGACACTCAGCTCTCTTTCAGGCTCCCCTCAGCCACCTCTGCTTCTTCTCTCATACCAGACTGTTTGGCCGCAACTGAGGAATGGTGTGCCATCAATGATCTCTGCCTTAATGCCAGTAAGACTGAGATCCTCCTCATTGGGACACCCGCTTCCTCCTTTCCTCTTTCTCTCTGGCTGCCCACTCTGAGACCTCTTCCTGCACCTTCCTGTGAGGCTAAGAATCTTGGTGTCATCTTCAACACTACCCTCTCCTTCTCTCCTCAAATCTCTGTCATCTCTAAGAAATCAAACAATCAGCTGCACCTCCTCAGAGGTATTCTTCCTTTTCTCACTTTCCCCCAGAAGCTCACTGTCTCCAGAGCTCTGGTCCTCTCTAAGCTGGACTATTGCAGCAGCCTCTTTCTAAATCTTCCTGCCTCTACTCTTCCACCATTACAACTTATCCAGAACAGAACTGCGAGACTTGTCCTTGGCCTCAAGCCCAGGGATCGTAACTCTCAAGCTCTGAAATCTCTTTACTGGCTCCTTGTTGCTACAAGGATCAAGTTCAAGACCCTCTGCATCGTCCACAAGGCTTTCTGGGGCCTGGCACCGCTCTATCTCCAACCTTCTCTTGCAAAACATCTTCCTTCTCGAGCTCTCCAGTCATCCACCTCCAACTCTCTGAGGGTCAGACGCTTCTCCAAGCAGGTAGTTGGGGGCAGATTTATCTCCTCGGCTGGGGCCTCCCTCTGGAACAGCCTCCCAGCCTCTCTCAAACTTGACCAGAACCACTTCTGGTTCCGGGCGCAACTGAAGACCTTCCTTTTCGCTTCCGCCTTCTCTCTTCCCCTCCCCTGCTGACGCACCTGACTGCTCTGCGCACTGGTCACCTGCTCACCCTCTGAACTCGGGCCCAGGCTCCTGCATGTCCAGTTGCCCTCACACTGCCTCCGAGCTCCTCAGCACTTAAGGGTCTGTATCTGCAACCCTACTGTCCTTTCTCTCTAAGCCACCTGCTGGCTGCACTTGTGAGTTAACTGGTACTTCTCCCCTTCCCTCTTCCCCACACTTGCGCGATCTGAATGACACAAGGCTTAGTAAGATCGTTATTTTTGTCCTCCCTTTGTTTCCTGCCTCCTTGTCTTGTCGCGCCTAGAAACACTTGTGTACAGGCGTGTTATAAATGCCACATCATATCATATCATATCATTGAATCACACTGCCCAGATACATGGGCTCAAACCCCACCATGCTCATATTATCCCTAACATTCTTCCCGGACACTATTTTATCCACTACAGCGACTACCCACACAAAGAAGGTGGTGGCATTTCAATCATATATAGCCACTCACAGTTAGCAACCCCCATACACATCCTTTGTAGCACTCTCTCTCTCATTTGCTACCCTTCATCAAACACCCACACCCCACATTTCTGCATCCCATTTACCACACCCCAACACACAATCCCAAATTTTACACCGACTGGGCTGACTTCACAACTAACAGCCACAGCCCCCCTTGCATCAATATCTACCTTGGCGACTTCTACCCTGGTAATTCCACTCACCCTCTATGACCTCACACAACTCATCACCTACCCCACACACAGGTGACAACACCCTGGACCTTTTGATTTCAAGCAAAAATAAAGTCTCTTTGGAAAATCGAATCTGTGTGTTGTGGTCAGATCATTTTGCTATCCCCTTCATGCTCACTCTACCACACAAGATCCCACCCCTGCCACCCATCCCCCTTGCCCCCCAGCCAGAGAAACCAAACACAGTACAGACTGCACCACTCATGTCACGCCTACTCCCCACATGCATATCCCTCCACTAACCTCAACAATTGCAACACCATCATAAACAGGCACTTGACAAAATGTCCCCCCTCAAATCACAAAAACGCTGCAGCCATCACCGTAAAACCTGATTCAACAGCTTAGTTTTTTCTATATCATACAGGAAGCCATATGTATAGCAAGAGCCCCACCACCAGAACACCCCTCAAACACTGCTGCAACAAATATAAAACAGCCATACGCAATGCCAGAGTCACCCGTTAACTCCAAAAACACCAATCCGCCACCAATCACACACAGAAACTATTTAACATTGTGAAATCCCTCTCCAAACCTTAACCCACACCTTCCACAACCCCATCCACTGCAGTATGCAACTCCCCCATGGACTACTTAAACTCCAAACTACACATCAGGCTCACCCTCCTTTCTGGTCCCCTACCCCCTAACCATTCCAACATATGGGACACCTTCCACCCCGTCGACACAGACACCCTCATCACCCTTAATACCAAAACAAAACCTTTACACTTCCCGGCAGATGCATGCCCACCTCTAGCCACATCAAATTGCATCACCACCCTCACTTACCGCTGGCTCAACACCAACAACGCCATCAACTCCTGTCTCTCATATGGCACTATAACCTCTGCACTCAAAACTCGACAAATCTCACCCCTCCACAAAAACAATTTTTCAACCCCATACCTCCTAACAACTACCACCCCATCACTATCCTGCCATACCTCACCGGGACCATCAAATGCTTTGACACTACCCAACTGAAACAACACACCACCACGAACAACCTACAAATCTCTCCCAATCTTGCTTTCGACCTGGACACAGCACCGAGACCACTACGCTTCACATCTACAATGACCTCCACAACATCAGTGTCAAAGGACACAGAACACTGCTTTTAATCCTCATCCTCTCTACAACCTCCAAAACAATTGAACACACCATTCTACTCAACATCCTATCAACATTCAACATCCTATCAACATCCTATCCCAGAGGATGAAACTCTCAAGCACCGTCCTCGACTGGTTCACCTCTTTCCTTACTGAAAGGACACACTTCATGACCCCTTTTCGATACAACCACACCCCGCGCACTGGCGGGTCTCTGCTTTGATTCATTAAATCAAAGGCCTGCTCACAAGCACGGTGAGCGGAGCTCCTCGTGGTGGTGAGGGGGCATTTTTATTTAATGAATCAAAGCAGGGACCTGCCGTTGAGCGGGTCTCTGCTGTGATTCATTAGATCAAAGACCCGCTCACTAGCATGGTGAGTGTCACTCCCCATGCTGGTGAGCGGGCCTTTAATTTAATAAATGGGGTTTCCATCCCCTCTTGACAAGGGCAGATTACTGGCCTTGTTATATCTATGTACCCCCTAAACCCCCGGCCATACAAATCAATGACCACATGGTGGGATGTCAAAAGCATGCATATAAGCCACATAAACAGTTGCATTTTTCCACTTTCCATTTTGGGCTACTGTTTTGCACTCCCTCTGTATCCCACCCCTTTTAGATGCTGCGCTGCGACCTTCGAAGAAATCATCAACAATAAAAGATCAAACACATAAGAAGAGTTCTGGGAGCCAAGATAATACCTTACTGTGTGCATACTTAGAACAATATTGTTATTGAAGTAAGTCCTAGGTTACACACCAAGCAGAATCCTATTATTAGTGCTGAACCGCTCTAGAAAATGTAAAGAATCATTAACTGTTACCCATTTCCCACCTTTAAGTTGCCCATTGAAAATGAAAAATGTACACTTTTGACACAGTAATGCAATAGAAAAACCACTCAAGGAAATTTAGCAAACATATGCTTTCATTTGGTAAGTGATTCACATGCGGGAATGTTAAGCTTGTCTTGCAATTGAGTTTTCTAGAACTCTGCTTAAAATTATTCCGACATGTTCACTGAGTGGTGGGGGAAGCCATTTATTTTTAACGAGTAAGAACTAGAGAGACTTAGATAGGCAGGGAAGTTCTGATTTAATTTGATCTCTTATAAAATGACAATTTTATCCCGAGCACTCATACACTGTTTAGCACATGGTGGATGTGTGCTCAGGATAAATCAAATGTACATATGGTGTTGTGTGTACTTTAAAAGTTCCTTTCAAGTTAATGCCGTTTTCACTATTTAAGTGACCAGTGTATAGATCATTTGTTTTCGTAGCCACTACTGTCATTTAAATTTCATAGATGCATAACTTGTTTATGTTTAATTGAATTTACTGATTTCAATTGTATTATTACCTTCTGTGCAACCCTGCGTGTTTCCTGTCCCGAAAGGGAGGGAGGCTGGTGGGCAGTGTTCTTCAAACAGTGGGGCACGCCCCCTGGTGGGGTGTGACACCCTGCCTGTGGGGGGTGCGAATCCCCCAGCTTGAAGAACAATTACTAGCCCATCAACGTTTATCGGTTTCAGGTTACATTATCCCCATAAATGATGTCGCCATATATATAGTTGCCGGGAAACGACATAGGCAACATTATTTATGGAGACAATATATGGGTTAAATGGGAGCCTGGGTTGTGTGGGCGTCCCCCGCTCCATTAGAAAAGATGTGTGGGTGCAGGGGTGTCCCCCGCACGTTCAATATGATAATGTCGTGGCAAAAAAAAGGGTGCCATTCTTGTATTTCGACATTTCTGCGGGGATATCATCACATGGAACCTGTTTATCTGCAGTGGCGCAGCAATGCAAAGGCAGTTTCTGATGCTTCTTTCAATAAGTAAACACAGCAACATGCTGTGTTTACTTCTTGAAAGGAGCATCTGACAAAGGCAGAATGCAAAGGCAGGGCTTTCCGCAACACAGCCACTAAACACTGATCACTGTTAAGCGACTGTGTTGTGGGAAGCGCTGCATTTCAGTAAGGTGTTACTTTCAAGAAGTAAATTCAGTGTGGGCTCTTCTGTGCTGTTGAACCATTATGGTCCTTTTAATTAGGGTAACAAATCGTACGATGGACAGGATGCAGGAAAACTCTCACACCAATAATAAGACTGACTCAGGAAGTTGGCAAAATGCCTCTGTTTTATTCTCAATGATCTAAAACAGGAAGTACAACGGACATCAACGGACATCACACAGCATAGTCTCAAAGGAGTTCATAAAAAACAGTACTTTCATCATACGTGACGTCATACTACGTGGCAAGCTAATAAAACCTACACGGACTTGTGATTGTAATAAGGGGAGTATCTACGTATACTTTATATAAGGGATTGGATTGTGATTGGGTCTCTATAGTCAGGTGGGCAACTTATGCCATCCCTTAGTGCAAGACATCTTCAACAGTTTTTATAAACACGATACATCATTGGCTCTCAAACTATAAGGCCCTTCGTTATGTGGCCCTCTACAGTTGGTTGGCATGCTTGTACCCTTCTGTATTCTCTAGCAGCATGTAAGCTGGTACCCCAGGTGCTGGTGGGTGGACTTGACCGTTCCTCCCCACCCAATTAGCCCAACATCTCTCATGCCGTCTGCCATTCAGATTGTCTTTGAACTTGGCCGTGTAGTCTCTTTTCTTCTCTGGGAATATAAGGGAGTGTGAGCATGTTCTTTTCAATGTTAAGGTCTACATGCCCACTTCTATTTCCACCCTGGACTCTCATGACAGAAGACCCTGAATCGGCCCATTTTATAGCATTTTATTGTCTCAAATAAAGAAACTTGGCACTCATGGTGTTCTCTCTTTGCAACTTAACAAGGGATGCCTCTGCGTCTCACATTCACTGTTCTTCAAGGACTGATAACCAGTTTTGGCTGCCTTAGCCTTTGACACCAGGCCAAGCAGCCTTCCTTTGGTCCATCTTCGAGCTTCGGCTTATTTCTTTGTGCGGCACACACTCAGCTATCAGTCCTCCTTTCTCCACGGGTTGAGTTTACTAAAATTGTGACATCGTATGTCCAAATTCTACATACATATATATATTGGTGGCACGTTCACGATTACTTAGTCTACATGCGTTACGGCATCTGTACAGTTATAAAACGGCTTGCACTTTCTGCAGTGCTTCTTTACATATGCAATCTTCATTCCGCACATGAAAGTCTTCTCGATTTTTTACTTTGCCATCAGATTCTATAAAGTCCATGCATTTGCGTCTTCAGTCATCCTTCTCAGTGCGTCACGCTCATTTGGTATGATATGATAATTTATTTATATCCCAAGGGAGGGAACAAGGGAAGATACAATGACATTCTTACAGGCCATGAACCGTAAGGATGTGAATTTAACTATCGTGCTCTGCCTGACGACATTTCAGATAGTGCAAGAGCTAAGACATGGATGAGGAATGGAGGGGGAGAGTGGGAAGGAAATGGAAACAGACAGGCGACTACCATACTAGGCCTGATGACATTTCTGGTAGAGCCGGAGAAAAACAAAAGGTGAGGGAGAGGGGTGCAGAAAGAGAGGGGAGGAACAAAACAAGCGACTATCGTACTAGGCCTGACGACATTTCAGATAGTGCTGGGGGGAACAATTAAGGGGAGGGGAGAGGAGACAGACAATGTTGCTATCATACGAGGTCCAGGGACAATTCTGATAGAGTAAGTGCATGGAAGAAAGTGAGGGGAGGAGGGGAAGAGATAGGAAAAGGGATAAAGGGAGAGGAGGAGAGAACAGAGAGTAAACAGTCAAAAAGAGTGGAGCAGCAAGAGGGGAGAGCGAATCCAATTGCAGAAGTCAGTAGTAACACATAATGTTGCAAGCTAGGATACAAGATGAAGATGGGAACAGCATGATTCAGGGCCACCATGAGTACAGGATGCAAAGGAAGTCCAGCATGAGAGTTGAGAAAGGGTGACGCACTGTGAATCAATGAAGTCCATAAAAGTCAAATCCAACATTGGCAACACAAACATCAAAGAACATTTGGTACACTCTCTTTACCAACCAGATACCACATGCGGCAGTTCCCGCACACTTCGTCCCCTACAAGGTCATCATCCATGCGGCAGTTTTGTCGCGTGCAAATTTACAAAGAAGATAAAATCCTTCTCAATCGGTGCTCGACAATGGACCCTAAAAGATCTGTCCAACTGTAAAAGCTACAACGTGATCTATTGTATTGAGTGCCCATGTGGCCTTAGATACATAGGCCAGACCACCCGGGCTGTTAACACTCGCATTTTGGAACACCGTTCTAAAATCAGATGTAAAAATCTGACAGCTCCCTTAGTGGAGCATTATCTGACTATGAACCACACCCCCAACGACATTCTGTGGTGGGTGGTGGAAAAAGCGAAAGGCGGAGTGGACATCCAACACAGTCTTCTAAAAAAATAATCCAGATGGATCCACCGCCGAGACACATACCACCACGGTCTGAATGAGATTTTTCAGCCTCTCATTTAAGCAATACCTCAATGAGGAGCCTGTTGCAGTGCACCTCACTATGCACCTTGCCTGGCGTTAAAACAACCCCCCCCCTCATGCCCGGACACTTTGCAGCACCACATGTGCAATTTGCCCTCAACGGGCTCTTACAGCCCCCGTGGACTTGCATGCCAGCAGCCACACAATTTTGGGGCGTCGGTACACCGCACATGAGGTCTCTGGCCCATGTGCCCTGTTACCACCAACTATTTTTTTATGTCCCACACATCATCGTGCAAGGACCCATCAGCCTCGTACTGGGACGCATTATTATCACCCCCCCTTTTTACCTTAATCAGCCCCGAGAGATGAGGTTCTGTCGTTCCACGAGTAGCTGTCCAGCGACTGCAGCCCTGCGTCGCCTCAGGGATCCCATGGCCACCACATATCAACAAACGAGAACGCGCTTCCCTAACCTCGCTCGACACTGCTTCCGTGTTGCAGGGGATTGGCCAGCGTCACGGAGCTTCGGGCCCCGTGCACGCGCGGTTGCCATGAACGCTGCTTCTTCTACAACGGCACCCAGCGCCCGCGCCACCATTTACAACGCGTACTCGCGGCCTCCGCCAGCCGGACAGCGTTCTTCCCTGCGCGCGGCTGGAATGCCTGAGCCGCTCACAAAGGTAATCTAACTCCCAGCTTTTTTGAGTTTGCCTGCTTGTGAACCGATACACATCGGGTGAAATATTTGGCCACAGCTCACTCAAGCTATAATCTGCACTTTCGGCACACGGTCACGAACGTTCGGCTTGCAAGCACCATAAGGGCGTCAGGGGATAGCTTCATTCCCTCTTTTTTCAGACCATGACGCGCACGCCATTAGTGTCTGTTGTTAGTCCTTCACTAGTAACACGACCGTGGTGCAATCTCTCGCCATGCATTCATGTTCCCCCCACACAGCACGGCTAGCGCATGTTACTCACACTTCAACCATTCGTTTGATAGTCAGCCTTGGTTTCCCACCTTACCTTGGGTTTTTCTTCTCCTTCTTTGTCCCGGATTTCCCTAGGACTAATTTCAGCAAATACGCCTGATGCTTATGAAGAATTTCTACGCTTCAACCTTAATTTACCCATCACTCAGTGACCCATCACCCTTCGACCTGCAGGTACCTACCTTATGAATTTGTTTCACCGCTCAATGGTCTTTGCCCGCAAGATACTGTAGCCAGCAGTGAGGTACACACAACAGCCCTCATTATATCACTCCAATCTCCATTTTGTCCCCTGCGCAGAATAACGTTGAAGACCACGACTACTGCCTTGGGCCCGCACACCCTCCAGCAGGACCCATTTGAGAACCCTCCTTGCTCAGCCCCTTGCCCTTCGGTGATTGAAGACCGAGCTTTTGGGATTACAGCACCGGCAGGTAAGCCGCCGACACGGTGCTTGTGAGAACATGTATATTGTCATTTATGCTCAATGACCATTGGCATTCATCTAAATTACTCACTGTAGCTCTTTATACACATTGCAGGGTCGCCCCTAAGGAGCCCTGGTGAAGGCGGACGCTACCTCACAGCACATCCGCCGACACGTGTCAATCCGGGAACAGCTGCGTGTAGTGGTTCCCGTTTGAACCAGACTCTGTTTATTCAGTCTCTGCCACGTTGGCTTTAAAAGATATCGTATTCTCCATAGGACCCTGGAACATATATTGTTGTAACTAGAAATAACACTGAAAGGAAACTAGGAAACTTTCCACCAATTAGGACACCCTTATGAAATTGAGCAATGATATAGCCTCTTTCGCCTTTAATTTCTGGCCTTGGGATTCATTTACAAAGGACCTATGTGTCCAAACGAATAGGTACATTATTATGCAATAATGAAATATTTGTTCAGATTTATCTGTATACTAAATAATACAGTATATTTTTTTGTTCACTTTGTTGTAAATATTGCACTTTTCTCTTTTTTGTTAAATTGATGGTATCATTCATTGTTATTACTCTTTGTTTATGTATGTTGCACCTCCCAACATCCTCTCTGAAGTTTTTTATGTACTAAATGCCTGTTTGTATGACTAGCAAATAAATCTTTGCTTGCTACTCTCTGTATTTTTCAGCTCAGTGAGCGGTTAGCACACCTTTGACCTCAGGTTTGGATCTGCTACTTAGCCGGCCAACCTTCACACTAATTTGCGGACAGGCCCATAACCCTGTTTCTATATAACATAATTGCCTTGAGCTTTGTCCACTAGGAAGGGTACATTTCTTTGTTTACACAAATCCAACATTGGCAACAAGACAGTGATGGTGAAACCAGAATGTATCAGGACAGACTCCTGCAGAAGTAGTCTGGAGGGGGGCAGGAGGGTAGGGGGAGCAGGGTAGAAGAATCAAGCTAACAGGCAACACCTGTGTGCGAGAAGGGTGGAGGGAACAAGTGAACATCACAGGGGACCAGAGGGGGTCGGGAGGGCCTGTGGGGACAGAGGGAGTAAACCCATGTTGGTGCATGCTTACCTGCTGTCTGAGCAGGGGGTCGGGCCCTGGGTCCTCCTGGTCCAAACAGGTCCAAACAGGAATTGCCCTTTTCTTCGTCAGCCATTCGCTTCGCACGCCCTGGCGAGAGATGGCCTTGATCTAAGAGTTAAGAGCAGGAAGGAAGAGGCAGGGCTAAGAAGGTGGGTGGTGTTTAGGCCAAGTGACCTAGATCCACTTGCCCCTCTCTGCATTTCTTGTGACGTCACCAGTCTCTCCTTTTCATATCTTCACACTTCTTCAGGGATCTCGCTCAGGAGACTGTCATCTCTTCGGGGATACATCACATAGGGTTTTCTCAGTGGATACCTTATCTCAAAGACTTTTTGTGTAATAGGCACCATTACTGGCATTGCACATGTCACAATTTCCGGTTTCCAAGATATAGGCAGAATAGGGGCGGGACTTCCTGCTGCTCCTCTACACTGTGTTTACTTCATGAAAGCAGAACTTTACTGAAAGGTAGATGGCAATGTCAGCGCCAGCCACAACACAGCCGCGTTGGTAGTGTTGCGGCAAGCGCTGCCTTTCAGTAAGATGCTAATGTCAGGAAGTAAACGCTGCGAGGACTTTTCCATTCTCTGTTCACTTCATGAAAGGAGCGCCTGATTGAAAGGCAGAATGCAAAAATAGCGCTTGTCACAACACAGGCCCTTTGGCAGTGTTATGATTAGCACTGCCTTTGCATTATGCCTTTGCGTGAGATGCTACTTTCAAGAAGTAAACAAGGCGTGGACTGTTGCATGCTGTGCTCACTTCAAGAAAGGAGCAGGCAGAATGCAAAGATAACGCTTGCCACAACACAGGCCCTTTGGTTGTGTTGTGACAAGCACTGCCATTGCTTTATGCCTTTGAATTATGCATCTACCCATCTGCTTCAGCACACATTTACAGGCAAACGTTTGTTTGAACTGTGCAGGAAAGCAACCTGAGCTACATTGCGCCATTTAATGATCATATAGTTCAAGGACTCACACACTGTACTTTGGTGTACTCTACCAGCGTTCCAATATAGTCTGAAGCCATTTTATGGGCTTGTGAGTATTGTGCATGATGGGATTGGGGGAAGGTGGAAGTGGGATTAAAGCCTGCAGAGTTTAGGACATTTTTAATGATTCTGTCATCATTACACACATTCGAAAATTAAAAAATGTAAATATTGTGGAACATAGCTTTATATTTAGGGAAACTATGCCTAATTGAAACCAAGATGGACGGATACTGATCGTGCAAAATAGCAGGCACATGACCTGATGGTGCTCTCACGATTGAATTTACGTTGTTTAAACTGGTTTTTCATGATATGATAGGTTATTTATAACACGTGTAATACCCAGTCGAACCTGTGTTGCTCCGTGCCGTCTTGCTTCCAAGGCGAGCACGTTCCCCCTGAGCTATCCTCCCATCCAAATCAGAAATGTACCAATAAGCATTGTGCGCTTTGATCAACACATATCCACCTTCTCCTCCCCAACACCAATTGCAAATTTCAAACTGTTTGGCTTTTTACCCAATTTCTTTTAAAGTGTGCTCTAAAATGCAACATTTTAACCCATTATTTAAAAACAGTTTCCCAGGGAGAGCCCTCCGAACCCTTCTTGGTTGGTTCGGGCTCCCTCTCACCCCTCCCCGTGAACAGACCACGCACCCTCCTCAACAAGGCTGCATTCTAGCTGAGGCCCTGCCCCACTTTTCCTTTTAGGCCACCATGAGGAGAGGAAAGAATTGCAAACCCTAAACAACCTTGATTCTAAGGTTCTCTGTATCCCCGAAGGACTTCTTCATTAAAGTGGTGCTCAGAATTACCTACGTGTAAAAAGCTGCTCTCCGTTCAGAGCTGTGTGAAATCCATCACCTGGGACACAACTCGAGGCCTGAAACTATATTTAGAAAGAAATTGTTTATTTATACAGGTCTAATGCTCCCTCTAATTTTTTGTCTCTATGTGCGGTACCGTCTAGCTGTTGTGCGCGCATTATTTTTCATGTGTGAAACTGACGAAAAGGTGAACCACTTTGCGAGCATGTGTATTTAGTACACTAGCATCTCAAAAGAGTGTTTGGAAAGGAATTCCTCTTCCCAGCCACTGCAATTCATTAAGAATCTGTGTAAAATGTCCGTTTTACAGCACTTTTTCCAAACACATGAACTAAAAAATATTTTTTATATGCTATTATAAAGAGAACTCATCAACCAGTCCATGACTTCAACACCTGCCATAGTAACTTGCAAACATACTTCTGGGCAGAGACAAATGTGTGGTTTATGCCACTACAAAAATACTCATGTGTATTACAAAAAACAAATAGCTTGTCATAACTGATGTGGCTGTCTAAAAATTCAGACACAATGCAACACTTGCAGATGGATTAATTGCAGTTAAAAAGCAATATGTCAAACAACATGCGAATAGGAGTTCAAGTGCCACTTTAATGAAGTCATTCAAGGGCCAGGAGAACATGCCTCTAATAATTTGTGTAAGGATAATAATTGCATCAGAATAACTGCATCTCAGAATATGATGATCACAAATTCCTGTGTCTCTGCTTGCTACCCACATTATGTTGTCCTGTGAATTGTGGCAACACCAGCCTTACAGCTAAGAGACATACACACCATACATGTTTACTCCCCAAAAAAGGCACAGTGTGCCTAACAAAAACGAGAAAAAATGAACATATAGGAGCCATCTCCCCCTGCTTCATCCTAAAAAGCTCCACTGATATTTTTTCAAATAAGTGACCAGCAGAGCAGTGGCATTGGAAGGAACTCTAATAATAATGCCCAATCACAAGAGGAGATTTAAGGGGAAAGAACATCTTTTAATAAGCATACAGTGTCCCTATTGGCAAAGCGAATTACTTTTTTACCCTATGAAAAATCACGTGACTCCGAGTAGGGAGTAACATCTGGTTAGAGCCATGTTTGTAACCCTGACGTAGGAAGTGAAATGACAGGTCACATAATAAAGGCTATCCTTGTGTCCACCCTTCCTCACCCCAGCCAGGCAAAATTAAACAAGAACCTTACTGAGGTTTATGATGTAGCCCTGTTGAAAAATCACATATATGCCTTTTAAGCATCCATTCTCAGAGGTACAATAGACTGAGTGCCCTCTTCTGCAAATGAGAATACCTCTACTGTAATTCTTTGTTATTAGTTAAATAAGATGCAGGGAGATGCTAGAGACAATACATATAGAGCACATGGTTATTTTGAAAAGTCCTCAGCAGCTAAGCATAGAAAGAAAAAGGAGGTGCCATTGTCTAGACTGTTGCTAGAAAATCCTGTCTTTTAGCGAACAAGCAGTCCATTTCCTTCACTGTGCTGTACTGCTGAAACGGCTGACTTGGTTTCTAAGGTGTGCTGTTTCGCTTATCACCCGCAAGGAGTGTTCTGTGCCCTTCCAATCATACCCTTCCCCAGCCCCTGTGCTAGCCTCCAATACTAGTTGATAGAGCACTGTAAAAAGTGAGGGATTGTAGCAGTAAACACGCACTCGGATATTTGCAGACCCACAATACTTGGCAAGCAAGGCATACTTAATGCCTCACCATGATATTATGTGCATTTTAAGAATCTCATGAATCTGTATGTGCACAATTATTTTGCAGTACATACAAGATTTCTTGCAACATACCCCGCCCTTATATCATTGTGTAGGATAATACAAGTGATCAGTGAAACCGTTTTTGCATGGCAGCAAGTTACCATCTGGTGTGTGAAGGTCTATGCCCATTGTGTGAAAAGCATTCTACTGTCTGACTATCTGGTGCCCTTATAATATAGAAAAGTAATGGCAGGCATAGTCCATACCCATTATCCCTTCTGGGCCAAGTAAATGATGTTGCAATGTTGCTCTCCACGTATAGGGTAATGTTAGCAATGCTAAAGTAGGAGATGCTGAGCATCACATTTGTCTTCTCCAAATCCTTGATGGCAAATTAACATTTGAATTTTATAATGCGCTAACTTGCAGGAGGGCCACTTCAAGGTGCTTGTCTGACATATGTACAAGGAATTGGAAGCATAGGATGACGTTACACATCCAGGTAGCGTGCTTACTTAAGAGTCAGTATCTGATATTTGAGCTTGTACTTCGATTACATAGTGTGTCTGACACTTTTGGTAAGGCAACATGACTAACATAAATTCTGGTGCATGAACTTTATTCATATTACAACAAACATAAAACAAGTGGATGCAGGTACATGTCTGGTAGCCTTTCGCAGAGCCAAGAGAGGAAGAGTCAAGGTTGTCCGGTAGTATCTAAATGTGTTCTGGAGCAGAAGTTAGAGTCATAAGGTAAAAGCTTGGTAGGGTCAAGTTTGGGAGTCATGGTTGGGGAGGCAATATTATTTGGTTAATATGTGCAGGCATATCTTGGTTAGATTCTTCTGTTAATGTGTGTATTTTGTTGTTAGCGATTTTACGTGTTTAAGGTCACACTTGCAAATAAGCAGATTATCAAGAATAGTTA
Organism: Ambystoma mexicanum; assembly: GCF_040938575.1. NCBI lineage: Eukaryota > Metazoa > Chordata > Amphibia > Caudata > Ambystomatidae > Ambystoma > Ambystoma mexicanum. The sequence goes on from NC_090923.1 coordinate 1,178,421,930, forward strand.
ATTATTTTAAGAGAAAGAACATTTATTTCATTGTTTATTTATAATGCGCTTAATACCAGCAAGTGGTTTCTAAGCACGGGATCGGGATTCAAACGTGTGTTGCGCCGCATTGTATTTTTTCCAAGACAAACGCGTTGCCCCCGAGCTATCCTTCCTCTGGGTAATTGCTGCAGCTTGTTCCTTATTAAATCTTTTTGAATAGGTGAGACTTGGCCTGGAGGGGCTAGTCTGGACTGTAGTCATGAAGCACATGGGCAACAATAGCGCCAGGCCTTTCATCTGTTAACTTCGCCCTTTCCACACCACTGCTGCTGGTCCACGAGAGTACGTCATTGATGGATGAGTGAGTGTCATGAATTACTAGCCAACAAACAGACTGTCTGGGAGGTGCCAAGCAAAGCAGGAGCAAGTCTCCCTGAGAATTCTTTGGGGGGTACAGGGAAAAGCACTGGAGAAGAGGCTGCACATCTGTACTGGACCCCAAGGCAGAAGGCGAACAAGAAACAAAGGTTTAGGCACGAACGGTCGGACTTGGATTAAAAGTAATTCTACTAAAGAAAAGTGAGCCACTCTCACACGTTTCCATTCAGGACTCCACGTGGTGAATTGTTTGCATATCTGGGCCATATTGGTGGGATCATTCGTTTGAAACCCTATGAAATCTTAAGGCCATCTGACAGCACGGTGGGCCATTGGCGCTGGATCAAACGACCTGCTGAATTGTGGCCGGCGGCCCACATTGGCTCAGAAAGATGCCCCATACTGAGACAGTGGACCAGCCCTTCGGGCATTGCCTCGTCGTCCTATGGATCACTCCCAGCCCGAAGGCAAGTAAATAGCACAGAGCAGCAGATTATCAGATCCGTTAGGATCCAGTGCTGCCCTCCAGGCCATTTGCTGTGGGGAAAGGACACGTTCATGGGACCTTCGGAAAACTTCCTGATCCGACGCTTCCTGGGCGGAGACAGCACATTCCACAGAAAAGCCTCTGCCCCAGGGCACCACTAACTGAACTGCGGCATCTGTAATAAGTGCTCATTGCATGGATGGGCTCACTGACAATTGCACTTTTGTGCGCTTCCGTCCAATCCATGCAATTTTCCACATTTGCAAAGCAGAGTGCAAAAGCAATGTTGACAAACAGGCAAAATAACCTTTATTTCTTGTTTTACGTTCTGTTTTTTCATAAAAAGAAGGTGTAAATGCTGCCTGCCATCAATGCATGGCAGGCAGCATTTACAATGGATTCCTGTGACATCAGCTTGCTTTTAGCAGATGCGAAAAACAGGCGGATTCCATAGGACTCCATCCGTGTACGCTTGCATTCAAATCTCCAATGGAGGAATGCATGGTGGAAACTCTGCCGAAAGCGATGAAAGTCCCCTGAAGAGTAAAAGTGAGGCGTAAATGAGTTACACCTTAGTTTTGCACACAGTGCTGTGTTTTGTCAGTCAGAAATTGTAACTACTACATGGCGGATACATGGGCTCCGATTGAAAGCCAGTGAAGTGGTTGATGTGCTGTCTGTGACTCTTTGGATGGAGACATGTAGCAGAATTCTGGCCTCTTCTCTAATGTCCCATCAAGCATACTTGCTGACCAGATAGTGCCTCCAGCTCAGTGAGTTTATTGCTTGCTGCTGTGATATGTGTCCAACCTGCAGGCCACAGATTGCATATCCCGTCACCCTTCCCCAGACAATAAATTCAGTAAGGCAGATTGATGTTACGAAATGGCTGAAACTGTGGAAGCAAGTGCTGCATAAAACACACATATTATTATTCAGATAAGTATATTTAAAAAGCCAAGAACCATATTTCTAGACAATGAAGATAACAAACATGAATAAAGCCCATTAGTGAGCTCAGATGAACATTTAAACGATACTTGCGGAAGGGTAGGACCCTGAGAAGGCCCCACAAGTCATCACCACTGACTGGAAGCAATATGGAGGACTAGGTACTGCTTCCGTCCTCCGTGACAGAAGTATCTTGATTGGTCAGGAACCTTGTGACAGAGTCCTCGCTGATAGAAGTATCTTGATTGGTCAGGGGCCTTGTGACAGAGTCCTCCCTGATAGAAGTATCTTGATTGGTCAGGGGCCTTGTGACAGAGTCCTCCCTGATAAAAGTATCTTGATTGGTCAGGGGCCTTGTGACAGAGTCCTCCCTGATAGAAGTATCTTGATTGGTCAGGGGCCTTGTGATCGGTCAGGGGCCTTGTGATCGGTCAGGGGCCTTGTGACAGAGTCCTCCCTGATAGAAGTATCTTTATTTTATATAACATTTTATTGATTTTGTAAACAACAGATCCGTACAAACATTCACATTATCATAGCATGCCAGTATAGTCATTACATTGGTATTCAATAATTCCTTGACAAACTTACCTCCAACCATATTACTCAAACAGGCAGAACATCATATATCTGTCAATTCCTTTCTTCCCATTTCCCACAGATTTTCTTTTCCTTGTCCGGGCATCCCCGTGCTGTGTATATTCGGCATTCCACGGCCATACACATTTCTATATCGGCAACCCATTGTGCAAATTGAGGGTGTTCATGTGGTCACCATCGTTGAGCTATGTTACATTTGATTATTCCAAACGTTGTGGACAGAAATCGTTTTTCATCCTCCTCTCCAATGCCCAACAACAGCCTCTTCGCATCCATTGCTACCTCTCTCCCCAACACCCTGGTCAGTTTATTACAATATTTTTGCCAGAAGTTCCAGATATGAGGCCATTCCCAGAGAATGTGGATAAACCTACCCACGCCCACCTGACATCGCAAACAATTTGGGCTAGTGGCCCAGTTCCATCTGTATAATGCCACCCAGGGATAATACATTAGATGCAGAACTTTTAGCTGTAGCGGCCGAAGTCTAGAAGCAATTGCTTTCTCCTGTTGGCACCTCCACCCTGTCCTCCGGTTCAATAGCGCCCACATCTACGTCCCATTTCGCTTTAAGGTGAGACAGTTCCGGTGTTGCAAAAGCAGTTATAACATTGTAGAGTGTAGAGGTGACTTTGATAGATATGTGTTCCGGGAGAATGTTACGTTCTAGTGGGGTATATTGTGGCGTGTCTGAAAGCAAGTGTTGATAACTATGTAATGCATGAGCGAGTTGCATATTGTGATATTGTTCCATATTCAGGAGTACGGACCTCTGTCTCAGCTCCTCAAAGGGGACAATCTTCCCCTCCATGAGCATGTCTCCGACCACCATGATCCGGGCCTCCACCCACTCCGGCCAGTCCAGTAGTTTATCCACTTCGGCGAGGTTACCATTTTTCTATATAGGTTGTAGCAGGGTTACCCTATTATTCCAACCGATGTGCTTGTGTGCCTCTCTCCATATTATTGTGGTGTGTGTCGCCATCGTCTGTGGGGAAGATCTGGTTAAGGGTTGATAGAGATTCATGAGTGGTGACATATCTCGTAATCCCAACAACTCTGCGCTGATATGCGGCAGTTTTCGGTCTCCATGTAGTATATCATTAATGAACATCATTTGGCTCGCCCAGTAGTACGAACGAAGACATGGCAGCCCTATACCCCCTTCCCAGACTGAGTGTTGTAGGGAATGGATGGTGAGTCACGGGTGCCCCCCCCCACAGGAGATTCCTAAGAATACCATCAATCCTATGAAATTCTAAGTCAGGGATTCGCAAAGGGGCATTCTGCAGGATGCATAAAAAGCGTGGTAGTGCAAGCATCTTAAAAAGGGCTGCCCTAACTAGTAGGGTCAGTGGCAGTAGTGTCCAGTGTCAGGCATCAGTGGAGAATCGTTCAATCACCGGGTGTAGGTTATGAGTAAGATACTCTGAGAGGTCAGCCGACATCCGGATCCCCAGATAGCGGAAGTGGTCTCATTCTATAAGGTATGGGCAGCTTTTTGGGATTGTGTGCTCTCCACCCTTAATTGGGAAGAGGACGGATTTACCCCAGTTCACCCTCAGTCCGCTAAAAACTCTGTATTGTTCTAGTATTTGTGTGACTATTGGGCAAGCCTGAATCGGATCACTCAAGTATAACAGGAGATCATCCGCATACATGGTAAGTTTATCTTCTCTGCTGTGAGGCCATCGAAATTCCGACCACGTCCCGATCTGGCAGAGCAGCAGGGTTAAAGGCTCAATGGCAATTGCGAACCGCAAGGGAGATAGGGGACATCCCTGGCGCGTCCCCCTGCCCAGAGAAAAGATCTTGAAGGGCCAAACATTAACCCAAACTTCTGCCTGCGGGGCTTCATATAAGAATCGAACCCAGCTCAAAAAGGTCTCCCCGAATCCCATTTTCCACATGATTCCCCAGAGACTATCCCATATCACTGTGACGAAAGGCTTCTCGAAATCAATCACCAGCAAGGCAAGGGGCTCTCGAAGGACCAGTGTTTGCTCTAGCAGCAGATGTAAGTGCTGTATGTTCATGCGTGTCGATTTGTTCGGCATAACGCCAAATTGATCTGGCTGGACTAGGGAGGAGATCACTGTCTGCAGTCTAGCTGCAAGCACCTTTGCCAAGATTTTCGTTTACACATTTATTAATGAGATTGGCCTATAAGAGCTGCATAATTCAGTAGGCTTCCCGGGTTTGGGAATAACCACGATGCTAGCTGTACGTAAATCGTTCTTTGCAGTGGAGAAACATTTTATGAAGCTGGGCTGCCATTTTCTCCCCTACCAGTTTTTTCCACATTTCCGTGGGGAGACCATTAGGTCCCGGTGCCTTGCCTGAGTGGAGTTGGGCAATAGCTTCCGCGATTTCCATTTCCGTAACATCTACGTCCAGCTGCGCATGTTGCGCATCAGACAGACAGAGGAGTGTGACGTTCCCAAGTATAGCATCATCTATTGGGTAATCCGGACCCTTATATAATGCGGCATAATATTCTGCAAAGGCCTCTGCAATCTCTCAATCTGTCTGAACTACCCTGTTTTGTGATTGCTTTATTTCCCTAACATGACAGTGTCCTTCGTCTCTTCTTTCAAGCCACGCCAGCATCTTACCAGCCTTATCCCCATTTTCATAAATGCGTGCATTCGATTCCCAGTGGGCATGTTTGGGGTTGTCTAGTGCAATATTTCGAAGGCGTTCCCTGGCCGCGAGGAGTGATCTATGTGTATCAGGAGTTCCAGTAATAACATATTTTGTTTCCCATTCGTCTACCTCTTTCTCTGCCTCCAATACCTTCTGTGAATGAGATTTTTTTTGTTGCCGAAATCCAGGAAATCATTTCCCCTCAGAGCATTGGATTGTAGGCTTCTCATATTGTCTCTGGACTATCGACTGATGTGATGTTAATTTCAAAATATTCGGTGGTTTTGCCCTGAATATATTCTATGAACTCCAGAAAGCCAAGATAGTAACTGTTAAGTCACCATGAAGTGGGGGGCACGTCTATTCATCTTGATCCCCATCAGCAGGGGTGAGTGATCAGAGATGCCTCGGGGTAGTAGTCCCACTGCATTCGCCCTAGATGCTTCTGAGTTCGGGAGAAAGAAATAATCCAATCTAGATAGAGAGGCATGGGCTCCGGAGTGAAAGGAATAGGAATGGTCCTGTGGGTGGAGCTCTCGCCACTCGTCACACAATCAGAGTGCTGATGTAAAGCCCTCTAATTTGGTGGGTACATTGTGGTTTCTTCTTTGTATATGTGTGCAATCTAGTGTTACATCCAGCACATCGTTAAAGTCGCGACCCAGGATCCATAAGTCGGGTCGGTGATTAGCAACTATTGTCACTAAGTCATCAATCAATTCTGCAGTGAGCGATGGTGGAGCATATATAGCCAATATACCTACGGATTCCCCCCATATTGTACCTTCTAGCATTACAAATCTGCCCCTAGGATCTTGTTTCACAAAGGTAAGTGCGAGTGAGAGCCGTTTGTGTATTAGAACCAAGACACCTTGGGACCCCATGGAGAAGCCAGCACGTAGTGCTGTTCGATAGTTGGTCCTAGGAAAGAGGGTACATGTTGTGCCTGCCACATGTGTCTCAGTCAGAAGGGCAATATCAGGGGAGTGCTTGTTAAGAAATTGGATAACAAGACGACGTTTGATCCCTGACCACAAGCCGTTGACATTCTATGTGAGTAATTTCAGGGATTTGTCATCATTACTGTTCCTTGCCATAAACTAATTGTGAACAATGGGTGCAACTGGGTGATTGGCGGTGTGTAGGTAGCATCATCTGCACGTGCATCTCTATGTGGATAAGTGAATGTATACCTATTCCAATCAAACCAATTAGGAAACAAGAATCCCTCCATCCCCCCACCCCAAACTCCTTCCCAACATGAAGCATCTGTCGCCCGAACGTTTTCTGGCGGCCCAGAGAACATGCCGACAGTTTAAACCAAGAACATAATCCACCCTAGGGAATTAACCTGTGATGTAGTATACATCAAACAGTTGAGAAATGTTAACTGATACTTTTAAACCCTAGGGGGTGGGGGTAATGGGCTACACAAAAGGTGTTCAGGCCATGGCAGCCCTGTGGGTCTTTCACTGCCGAGCCTTGGAGAACGTCAGAGCATTTGTCTACCTGTGTTGTGTTGCCACTACCTCTTGTTCCTCAACATTTTTTAAGTATCCCTTTCAAGTATTTTCTGTGGATTCGGCAATGTCTGAGTCTTGTGGGTTAGGTATACGCCCTGAGAGGACTTGGTTGGGGCCTGTCGCCCTTTTACCATTTGATCCTTTTGTTTCTGGTCTCCAGTCACCCTCTATGTGTTGCTCGGCCCATTTACAAGCCTCTCGGGGGTCGGTAAAATGCACTGTGGTGCATTTATGGTAGATCTTCAGCTGTGCTGGAAACAGCAGACCATATTTTACATTCATGGATTGAAGACATCGCTTTAGTTGATCAAAAGATTGTCTGGCTCACTGAAACTCCCGGATGTAGTCTGGAAAGAATGTAGAAGCAATAACAGTTGCACTGAGCCAAATTCCAAAAAGTTCCAAGCTTAATTGCATGTAATTTATTTAATGAAAAGACAGCCTAACACGTGTTTTTAGCTAAAGGCTCTTCTTCTGAGGCATCAGTCTTCTGGTATTCCTGAATATCTCAAACAGGATTTTAACCTGCTGAAAGTCCACTTTGCCTGCTTGATCACTCTATATCTTCGCAATTGCGGAATAGTGCGGATCTCCAGTGCCTTTCGGCTGCTGTCTGTATTTTCTGGAAAATCCAGTTTCAGGAATAGCAGAAGACTCAAGCCTCAGAAGAAGACCCTTTAGCTCGAAACACATGTTAGGCTGTCTTTTCATTCAAAAAATTACATGCAATTAAGCTTGGAACGTTTTGGAATTTGGCGCAGTGCAACTGTTATTGCTTCTACATTGTTCCCTAACTGGGGATTATCAGGCAACATACCCACACCTTACAGTCACCTGCAGCCTTTTTTCCACCCCGAGTTCTGCTGTAAGCACTTTGGACTCAACAGACTGTGTTGCTACTGCCTGGTCTTAGTCTGGAAAGAAGGCGATTCGAGATCCATTGTACGTGATTGATCCTTTTGCACAGGCCATATGGATTAACGCATCTCTGCCTCTGTAATTCAACTGTTTAGCAATGACTGTGTGGGGGGGTGCCCCTGGGTTAGGCCTTCCCGATGGCATGCGATGAGCTCTCTTCACTGAGAAATATTTAGAAAAGGTCTTGGGTGCGAAGACATCCAGCAGCCACTGCTCTAGGAAGAGCTCCATACTATGCCCTTGCACTTTCTCAGGGAGCCCTAGGATGCATACATTATTACAGCGTGACCTGACCTCCTCCTCGTCGATGTTGGCCTCCATAGTTTTAACTCCTGTCATCATTCTTGACATTTGCTGATCCATATTTCTAAGTCCATCTTCTGCCTCAGAGATGCGATGTTCGTCCTCTCAGGTACGGGAGGATAGTTTCTGTAAATCGTGGCCGAGGAATGACACCTTTGCGGTATTGTTGTCCATTTTCTTCTCCATAGAGGAGCGCAAGTTGGCTATAGCAGCCATCATGTCTTTCAGGGAGAGGGGCTCCTCCGTTACAGAAGTGTCGGATTGTGTCATTTGCTCAACAGGGGGAGTGGCGACACTCATCACATATTGTTCCATTTTGCTTCGCGCAGTCAACTTCTTTTGTTTCTCTTTGGCCATGTTGTGTGAACAAGTCAGCGAAGCACAGCGCCCAGACCTATGTATGATGTTAGCAGAGGCACCCCAGCAGATGTACAAATAAAGACTGTTATTGTGTAGTTGGACAATGGTCTCTGCAGGGTCATAGGGTCTGTGGGGGACAGTTCAGAGTGCTCCAGAGTCCGACAGCTCTCACAGCACTGTGTTATGCTTTAGGTTTCTCAGATTTCCAGCATATAGAAGCAAAGGTCTCGCCCTGTGGTGGGGTCCAGCCAAGCGTGTTGTCTAGTAGAGGTTTGACATAGAGGCGGTAAACTTAGGGTCACCTGTCGCCTCCGCTCCGCAGCTCAGGTCCTGTCATTCAGTTAGGTTGCACGCACACTGCATTCTTGCTTTGCATCACAGTCTTGTCATAAAAGCGATAGTATCTCTCAATGCCTTCCTCCCCCAGAGTATTGACTCCCCCTTGGGCCACCAGAGTGCCCAGGCGTCCAATGATCAAGTGTTGCCGCACTGGTCGTGCATTGAGCAGGGCTGCACCCCTTTCAGTTCTGCAGTGTTGGCGGGTATACCTTCCTACCGTAGTAGTAGCCGGGCAACTACAGGGCCTGCCCCGGCTGCCCAAAGGGTCTCGTGCGCCCGGCCAGTGGGGGCGGATGGTCCGGGTAACCACCTCATATGTTAAAAGCAGGCTATGTGGCTCACGCTCCAGGGGCTGAGAATGCCAGGAGTTCAGCGTTAGCCAGTATGCAGGGAACACAGTGTCGGGACTGGGTTTTATATTGAGGTCGGGGGACGGATATTTGCTCTCTCAACGGTCACTGGGAAGCGTTGTTACCAATGCCATTCATATGCCCACTGTGGGCCACACAATACATTGGGGCTGTGCTTTGACCGGCTCTCCTTACCTCCAGGCACTGAAACTGCTTCAAACCGCCTCCCCTCCTGTGCGGTATCTTGTTGAGTCGTTAGGTAGTCCCACACTGCAGTGCCATTCAACCTTCACCAGGTCCGCGGCACGCCGTCCCCACCTGCCAAAGTGCCCGCTCCTCCAGCTGTGGCTCGGGAGACACGTGTATGAGGCCCCGAGTCACGTTCCGTGCTGAACAGTACTCCTGCCGGATCATTCAGGGATTAGGGACAATGGCCCCTCTGCATCTGTCCGCTGTGAGGAGAGTGTCGCTCCGACCGCAGTCACCGGGAATTCTTCCTGCTCCGTGGGTCTGAATTATATGAGCCCTGTTGAGCTAGTGTGTTACTCGATCTGGCGGTGGTCCGAAGTTCACTTGCATAGGCGTCCGGGCGGCAGCCCACAGTGTCCCAGCCACCCGGCTCACGACACTGGAGTCAAAGACCCACGGCGCATCAATTTAGTCTGCAGTGCTGTAAGTCTTGCCCCCTCCACGTTCAAGGGAAGTTCTGAGGCTTGTAATGTTGCGCCCTCCAGGCAAGCCCCAGGTGCCAATACGCCTCGCAAAATGGAAGTTGATGCAGGCCTATCGCACAACCAGCAGTACCAGCCGCTGGCGCCACTACTGTCTCCCCGCTACGTTCTCCTTGATGTTAACTCACAGCTAGCGAGGCAGTGGTCCAGATTGTAGGCAACATAACAGAATAATGATCATGATGTATTGCGCTCCCACGGAGCTGCTCACCGACACGTCCTCACTCGTCCATCGTCGAACAGCTCCCCCATCCTGATAGAAGTATCTTGATTGGTCAGGGACCTTGTGAAAGAGTCCTCCCTGATAGTATCTTGATTGGTCAGGGGCCTTGTGACAGAGTCCACCCTGTTAGAAGTATCTTGATTGGTCAGGGGCCTTGTGACAGAGGCCGTACCATTCTAAGAGGATCTCCTGGTCGATGGTGGAGCCAGGCACTAGCAGAGCTCCCAAGATCAGATCACCAGCACCCCTTCCGCTTCCATCACCGTGCAGTGGATAGGGCAACCCCAGAGGGTTCAAGGTTAGGTTCTGAAGTGGGAGGATTTTACTAAACACATTTTTGAAGTTGCGAGTACAATTCTTTTTTAGGGAGTAAAAGAATTCCCATTCCCGATCAGGGTACTTTTTTAGGCGAGTAAAGATATATTGTATCATTTAAACAGAGCTACATTTGTAATCTGAACTCTTTTGCACCTAGTGTATCATGCGTACTAAAAGTTGTATTTTTACCTTAAAGTTCCTCTTCAGATCATGCAGTGGAGATAGTAGTCCCTCATCCTGTAGCACCGCTGAGCTGTTGCCACTGATCTCTGTGTGGGTGGAATCAGGTTCAGGAGCCTTTGTGCCTAGTTTTGCTGCATTTTTGTTGGGAGAGTTTTATCCCCTGGTTTTTTGTTGGGAGTATTTGCCTCTTTTTAGAGAGCACAAGTGGTGTGTACGTTGCTTATCTGTGAGGGCCGTATCTGGGGGAACACCTGGGGGCTTCTTTTTTTAAGAGCTCACATGGGCTTTTTTGAGCTTGAAGTGCGTGAGTGGGTGCCTGTGAGTCTATTTTCGGGCTGTGCGGCACACGATCTAAGATGGGGAACGGCTCGATATATAAGATCAGTAAACATGTTTTCATGGCCTCCAGCGAATACTGATAGGATCACTGCAGGGCCTTGTGATAGCAGCACCTCGCCTGCCACGGCAGCTGGGTCGCAAGTTGTGTTTTCCCACACTTTACATACAAACAGTATAAAAGGATTCCGGCGTTTTGAAGTCCATGGACTGAGAGTACCCGGCGAACCACCACTGAGGCGTATCACTCTTCTACCATCACGAAAACGAGACTGGTGTCTTGCAGATAAAAGGTAAGAACTCACCTTTGCCAAACAGAGCTATCTAGTCCCTACATCCCTCCATAATCAGTAATCATCCCTATCCATGCCTGTGTGACATTAACCAGTGCAGAATGCAGCTACCCAGGTCCAATTGGCCCTGCTGCACACATTCTACTGATCTCACACAACCCCTGCACCACGCCTAGCACTAGAATGCAGCTACACACCACTTAATCCGCCCTGACTGCACTCATACCGAGTGCACCAAGCATGTTTTATTACATTACTCTCTCCACTGACCTGGACTACGGTCCCCGAGGGCGTTCAACCCACAGCGCTTTGGAATCATACCCATGGTAAGAGGCACTATACAAATACCCAATAAAATAACATAACATAACATAACATAAGATATAATGTTTAATACTGGTGTTCATCTAGCTTCCAAGCATTCTCACGTTTGACAGATACGGGGACAGAGGCACTGGGAGTGAAGCATCAAGGATGGTCAAAGCAGGTTAAGAACTCAGGTCATCTGCTACAAGACCCTTTAGTGATGCTGTCTTTATTGACTTTGCTTGTATTTGTAGCTACTGGGCAAACATAGTATCTGTCACTTCACATTTATTTCCCCTGTTATGTCTGCTTTCTTTTCGTACTGCATATCCAGGGGCAATCTATTGAAACTGACTAATTCATGAGTGTCCGATGTAGGAGGCCCGTGCAGGACGTGCAAAGTCCACACCGGTGTGGGGTTTCTGAGCCGGTGGGGAGAATGTGCATATGTGGTTATAACCCACAAAGGTTTTGCGTTGGTTTCGTCCACTGCTGTGGCCATACGAATGCGTCTGTCTGTGGAGCTCCTTGAAAGGGAAAAGGGCCATGTACTCCCTGCCCACCGGCTTCCAGTCAGTTGATTACAGCAGATCTCTTAGCCACTGATCTGCCGCATTGGGATCTGAAAAGCGCCTCAAACTTCCATTTTGGTACCTCCTGCCATCTTGAATCTATCCAGGTGCCTGCACTTCCTATGAGGTTTGAACCTTTGTGGAGATTCAAGGACAGTGTAGATGGTTCTGAAACCCACTCCAACTCTCTCCTGTTTTGAGCAAAAAAGTTTGTGGCCTGGTTATCCTGTGATCAAGACGTTTTCTCATGATGCCTGCTATGTTGCTTAGAGGCGGACTGGCCTCCTGGGGAACCGGGCCATTTTATATTAGGTTAATAGTAGTGTATCCAGTGCCAAATCACCACCGTACCAGTCTCAGAGCCCCATGGCTTGTTTGAGGGTTGGCGTGTTGTGCCCCTTGTAGGGGTTTCAGATCTTAGTCTGCGGAATGAAGAGAAGCAAATTAGGGAGAAGAGGAAATATGTGCCACAGACAAAAGGAGGGAGGAAGGAAGCGGGGAAGCATGCTTGGTGATAGCATGGGTGAATGTCCCAGTACAGTCCTCTGAAAGGATGATAGGCTTGTGGCTTGTGCCTAATGAGACTGATCCAGTTCCAGCCGCACCGGCCTGTAGGAGGTACCCACTTCTTTTCTAAATAGCCACCCCTGCCTCCAATCACAGTACATCCAACATAAGAGGCCTTATTCTTGTGGGAGGAGGAATGTGGCAGAGCCTACACACAGGTGTAACACAGACCCGAGCCTCAACTTTGAAAGCAAAATAGCTCCAGTGACCTCAGAAGGTTTATGGTTCCTGAGTTCGGCTAGGCTTGGGCAGCACAGTGCCCTCATTGTTGGCACAACCCGCCTGCTATCCGGAGAGCACGGCCTGCAGTTTGCAATTACAGCACTTTCGTAAAAAGCCTGGAGAGGTATTTCCAATAGTGTTTAGCACACACAATGCACCTGTACTCTATGGGCGGGTGGAGCCAGGATGTGGGTGCAGCCTGGCAGTGGTACTTCTCATCATTCCCTCTCCCTGCACTCCACAGCTGGGCACCATGGTGGCATTGTGGCTGTCGCTCCTCCTCGCCGCTTCATTTCACTGTACCACTGATGCCTTCAAGGTCGCCTCCTTCAACATCGCCAGGTTCGGCATGTCAAAAGTCACCGATCCCACGGTGAAGGACCTCCTCATTCAGGTGAGACTTGTTATGAGCTGGGCAGGGGTGGTGTGGGAACAATATGTGTGATGGTGGCCGTTGGGGTGTATGACTCATTGTAGCCAAGGTCAGATTCTTATTCATGTGGCACCTGCTACTGGCTTTAGCTCTTTTCTGAACTCTCCCAGGCGTAGATATGGAAAACGAAGCTCATGGAGTTGAAGGCCTGTTCCTAGGATTGCACAATGTCATCATGGGGAGAATCGTGGGATGTCCCCTGCATAAATAATCTGCAAGGCGACCACTTCCTAAGAAAGCCAATGGAACACATCACCAGGCCACATGTTATGTTAGTCACCAGATCACATCCCAACTCAGCCACTAAACCTCACGTCAAATTAGCCAATGCGCCACATTTAAATTAGGCCACAAGTTCACATCACAGGAACACGACTGACCTCAGTCATCAGAGAACCCTTCCATTCGCCCAATAGAACACATCTCGATTTAGCCGCTAGACTTCATTTATTTATTTATTTAGTGAACTTTTGTATGGCGCCTATCCATCAAAACGTGTTTACAGGTGCCACAAGATAATGGTGGGAGGGGAGCAGGGGGCAGAGGAGAAATGAACAATAACGGGCCTACTAGGCCTTGTGACATATGGATCGTGCAAGTGCAGTATCAGGAAGTGGAGGCAGAGGGGAAGAGGGAGAAGTGAAGGGGTAGCGGAGAGGGGGTCCCGGGGATAGGCCAGTGATTAAGGGAGGCCCAGGAGGGCAAGTGCTCAGGGGAGAAGGGATGGTCAGCTACTGCAAAAGAGGGGGGGTGGACCAGACTCAGTGGGCAAGTCGGGGAAGGGTGCCTGAGGCAAGTGATGCTTGGGGGTGAGGGGGAAGACTGGTCGAAGGAGGGACTGGCCACAATAAGACTCATAAGGGATACAGGCAACCAGACAAAAAGGCAGGTGGAGACTAGCAGGGGAGGGGAAGAGGGAAGGAGGAGGATAAAAGTAATGTCTTGAGCAGCTTCAGGAACTTAAGGAGATCCGGCTCAAGATGGAGAGGGGCAGGGAGGCAGTTCCAGATTAAGAGATCTACGCAACCACAGGGAGCCAGTGGAGAGATTTTGGGCTGGAGAGATGTGGTCCCTGGGCTTGAAGCCAAGGATAAATCTCACAGTCCTATTCTGGATTAGTTGGAGAGGGCGAAGGGAGGAAAGAGGCTGGTTAAGAAGAGGCTGGTCAATAGTCCAGCCTGCAGAGGACCAGAGCTCTGGAGACATTGAGTTTCTGGGGGAAGGTGAGGTTGGGGAGAATGGCTCTGAGGAGGTGAAGCTGAAAGTGAGATTTCTTGACAAGGTCAGCAATGCGAGGTGAGAAGGAGATGTGAACTGGCAGCTACTTTGACTGACCGGCTAAAGGGAAATGCTAGTTTGTGGCTAAGTATAAATATGGGTAATTGACTAGGTTGAGATGAGGTCAGATGATCCCATCATAATGTGATCTAGTAATTAAGATGATGGGTGGTGTAGTCGTTACCTGGAAAGGTGGTCCGTGGTTGAGATGATACATGTTTAAGCAGCTCTTTTGTGCAGAAGTGCTTAAATTGTGATGCGGCCTAATGGTAAGTTGTTGGTGAGGTTAGGGACTGTTACCTACCACAGTGCCTAGTGTACTCGTGGTCCTTAGTACCCCTTGCACCATACTGATGGATTTAAGATATTCCTTAGGATTATCAGTGAACCTCAGGAAATCCTCTCTCTCTCTCCGAGCCAGACGATTACCTACAAAGGTTTCCAATGGGACGCTTTTTTCGCAAAAGTGTTCCCTAGCCTGGAGAGGATACATTCCATTCAAGAATGGGTGACTATGTTTCCCGGTTTGGACCTGACCCCGACCTTCTCCTTCCAGAGATTGCTGGGGCTTCCGTCCTCTTGCATTCTAAGGGCCCCTCCTGCAAGTCGCTTTATGGGGAACCCCCAATTTCTTCTAGCGGTTCACTGAAGCTAGGATGTTGGGCCTCCGTCAGCTCTGTCCTCGGAGGACCGTGGCTGGCAGGGGTGTTGCTAGGTCTGGAAAAGATCCGGGCTACGCTAATCTTGGGGCTGGCGGGATTCGGGGCTAGCTATCTTTTTGGTTGTAACCCCTGAGCTTCTAGCCGGGGATACAATTAAAAGACGCGGGGCTATAGTCCCCTAAGCCCCCCCCCCTAGCAACGCCTCTGTCGGCAGGTGACTCACCTGTCTACCGATCCCCTGTATGCAGTTGAGCGGTCAGTGCGCTGAGGACAGAGGTATTTTGCTTGTGCTGCGTCATGATGGATATGTTCGCTTCCTCGAGCTTGCTGAATTGGGAGCTCTGTCTGCTACGACTATTCACGATGCCAAGCGGGAGACTTGTCCCGCTTCATCTCGGGTTGGCACCGCACAGCTTATGATTGTGGAGCAGACTGCCAAAAGGAGACTCCTGCAGCGTGAAGCTGAAACGAGGTTGCATTGGCTGGCCAATCCATTAACTGTAGGAAAATACAGATGTCTGTCAGTTGCAAAAAGATTCTTATTGTGGCTCCATTGAATTCCTCTGGCTTGTGTACTGTATTTGACTGCATGCCATATATTGGTCATTGTCCAGTAAATCTAGAAGGAAGCTTTGCAGTCCACAAACCTCCAATCAGAGAGTGAGGGCCGCATCCCACTTTGAACTGGGACCATACTGCCTGCTTTCTCAAGCGCTTTAGAAGTTCAATAGAACACCCCAACCCGTTGGGGGCCGATTAAGGACCTTACATAGAAGCACCGGTTGGTCCTGACACTTCTTACTACTCTCTGCTGACTCAACATTGAGCCATCAGGTTCCCCCTCTTCCCAATTTACCCACATTTAAGGATGGTTTATCATGTAGAGCTACATCAAAATACTGTTCGAATACTGATTCCCTCTATCAGGGTTGTCCAACTGCAGGCCCAGAGTGCCTGATCCATGTCAGGTTTTTAGGATACCCCTCATTAATAGTCATGAGAATATTTGCATACAATGATTCTAAATGTGTGCACATTTTTCCTCATGTATAAAACTGAGGGATATCCTGAAAACCCGTCTGGATCCCAACACTCGAGGCCTGTAGTTGGAGGACCCGGCAGGATCCTTGGGAGAAAAACGCCTGCACCCGGAAGTGCAATTGGACAGCCATCCACACAGATGTGCGGTGTGTGTGTGGCTTCCTAGGCTTCTCTTGCACCGTGACCCAGCAAAGCCCTGCAAAAACGAAAAAAAACCCAACAACTACTCATCACTCTTGTTTTCAGCTGGAAGACGTTCTGTGCTGTGAGCACTGAACTTCTTCCTGCAGGAGTCCCCATTCTGCTTGTTCTTCCCTGAAAGTGCCTTTTCTTTCCCGCAGATCCTGCGGCGCTATGAACTGATCAGCATTCAGGAAGTCATGGATTCAGACAACGACCCCATCTTCACCCTGGTCAGGGAGCTCAACCAGTGAGTATTGCCCCTCTACCTGCCCATGTGATGAAGTGGCCACAAACACGTGGTGGTTGTGCAATGGGGGCATTGTGGCGCCTGGCAGACGATTGGGTGTGGAAAGATGTTGAGGGGCAAAGCCTCATCAATATATACAAGAATGTTTAAATATGCAAAAAACAAAAATTCAGTAATGAACTGTAATGACGTATTAAACATTAGAATAACCCATTAATCAAGTAGCCCGTCAAATGCTGTCCACAAAAAATCATTGCACAATACACGTATCAAAACATAAGCAGAATTGTTTTTCCAAAAAAACAAGATTTTCCCCAAAACGGTGCAAGCTGCATTACACAGTGTAAATGTCCAAATAGTCCAGCTCAGTGTGTTTCGACCAGTGATCCAGATAAGATTTTGAGGTGGGAGTATTTTACTGCCTATTTTTAAACTTTCCGAGTAAATGTGATTTTAAGAGAGTAAAAATTACTTTTTTCCTTTGCAAAAGAGTAACATGCATGTGACATCCAGCCGACGCATGCACAAACTGAATGGAAATCATTACCGTACGGCATGTTTCTGCATTGTGACAGAATACACCTTTCATTATTTCTCTAAGGTCTGGCCATTTGATCTCTCCTGTATATATTTAAATGTTGAAAACACAAAACCTAGCCAATTACCTAGTAAAGCAAGCATTAATTGTATTGTATGTTTTGAGGTTCGATAGCAGAATTGTCTTTTGATGTTAATGAAAGTCTTGGTTTCCTGGAGCTATTGCTACATAATGGTATGCCAATGTTATGAAACAACAGGGAAGGGAGGTAAGGACTCCCTGCTAAATTCTATATCTAATCTCATGGCTAAATGGTTATTTACATAGCGCTTTTGGAAAAGCGCTGTACATAGAACATATTTATCACAATTATCACCAAACCCTTGAAAGGCTGAGTTGGCCTTGCCAGGATCCGAACCTGCAACCTACAGATCACGCACAGATCACAGCAGAGAGTGCTCAACCGGCTGAGCTATGTTATTGGCTAACATCCTTCAGAGTTCGGTTAACTGAGTATCGACTGAGGTATAATAATCACAGTGCCTAGATGTTGGACCAACCATGTATGAAGCGCTACATAAAGTTTCTAGTTCAATTGCAAATGTCTCTTTCATTTTGAACAGCACTTGCACTTCCTGGATAGTAAGGTTTTGGGTGTTTTAAATGTCTTGAAGATTTGAGAGGCTAGAACACCTGTGATTGGTGTAATGCCAATCACTCACCCTTGAACAAAGACTCTGCTGTCACTGACCATTTATACTAATGTACCCCATTGACTGCAAGGTTGAATGGATGTAAACTAGACCGTGCATAGTCATCATTTTACACACTGTTTTTATAATTAGAGTTTAAATTAAATTATAAGAGTAAAAATGATCTGCCTCCGCATGATTATGCACACAGCACCGGAACTCTGAAAAATACAATTGTGCAATACTGGTTTGCTTTCACTGGAAGAAAAAAAAGCATCATTTGTTACAAAATATGAATTCTTTTTTTATTTTTATTTTAATTTTTATTAGTGTACATAGTTTATCACAAACTTTTCACTATTTAGTTTTTGTTGTCTAAAAAGAACCATAATGAAAACAAACATGATACAACTATACAAACACAGAAAGACAATTGCCTTAAAACATACATTAGAAATACAAAGTATAGAAAAGAGTGAAATAAAATAAAACAATAAGATAAGCAAAGAAATAAAAGAGAATTGACTAGAATCAGCAATCACAGCTGTCTTGAGCAAATTTCATTGTTATTGTCCATAGTCATCAACTTTCTTGCAACTTTCACTCATCTCTTCCAGTCTTTTGAATGCAGACTCAAGGAATTTTGTAGTTGCATAGTTTCTTTTCTTGTTTCGGCATTGATATATTAGTTCCCACAATTTCTTTGCCTCTAGACCACACAAGTCCACGATACAATCATGTCGATAAATGCCCCTCAGTTCTTTTAATTCTGAACAGAATAGGATCAAATGTCTTAGCGTTTCACTTTCTTGCATACACAGTCAGCATTTAATACAACTCTGTTCTTTCCCGTATCGTTCCATGGTGGTCTTACTATGTAGTACATTCAACCTGAAACATAGCAGTAAATCTCTTTGTTTGCAATGCGGGAACTTCATCAAATATTCCGGTGTCACACTCATTGGTCCCCGGTTGTTTTTAACAGAGTATGTGTCTGGGATTTTGCTCTTATTTCTTCAGTTTTTTGCCAGTCATCAGCACAAATTACTCTCTTTATCAATGCTGGATTTTCTGTTAAGTTTTTTATCTCAATTCCTAGTTTAGTCAGAATGGTATTGCAGTCTGTTTTCCATTCTGCTATGACCCAATCTATTTTTCTAGGTCTATCTGTTCTAAGAACTTCAAATTGTGGTGGACAGTTGCTGAGCATGGCCTTTCTGTATAGTATTAGTTTATTATGTGTTTTGTGAGTCTACAGCAAAGTCAGACCCAATTCATGGCGGATTACTGCCATTGGAATGGCTTTGGGTAGGAACAAGATGTTTTTTCAAAATTGTCCTTTCCGAAACATTCAAGAAATCTGCTCTTATATCCATACAAGTTTTACCACCAAATGCCAGAGATGGAATCACTTATTGTGTATAAAATACAATTATTGGCTGTAACGAGAATTTCCTGTATCTTTTGTTAATGGCTTTTCCTTGAGCAGTTAATCTTTTTGCTTTTACTTTCAAGCTGTCCATCCAGGGATTTTCTCCTTTAGCTGAACTTAATTGTACGCCGAGGTATTTCATTTCACTACTCGCTTCAATTTGTTTTCCATTCAATTCCCGTTTTTCTCTTTTATTCTTTGCCCATCTCCTGTTGCCGAACACCATGACTTCAGATTTTGCTGCATTAATTTTCAGTTCTTTTTCTGCTACATTTTTTTCCAGTAAATTCAAGGATCTTTGTAAGCTGATCTTAGTCTGATCTAAAATGATCAGATCATCAGAGTACAAGAGTCTCACTACCAGTGATCCATTTATTTTCGGTGGAAAAGGGGTAGTATTTCCTGGTATTGTTTTCAGGTCCTCTATACAGAAACAGAATAGGGTTGCGGCTAAGGGGCATCCCTGTTTTAAGCCTTTACTTATTGCCATTTATTTTGAGAGATTACCAACGTTGTCCAGCTTTACCTTCATAGCTGTGTTAGAATATAGATCTTTTATTGCTGTTAATAACTCGCTTGTGCATCCCTTCTCTTCTAACTTTCTCCATAGCAAATTTCGATTTATGCTATTGAAGGCCTGTTGAAGAACAATGCTGACCATATATAACCTCTGTTTATTGTTGAAAGCTCTCTTTTTTAACAGTGCCAGTAACAAAAGGTTTAAGCTGCAGCCCACTTGTTCGACAAAGCCCGACTGTCGGATGTCATATGCTTTGGACTCTTTGATCCATTTCTTTAGCCGAACCAGTTGTAGGGTAGCAAAGATCTTACCTATACCTTCTAACAGAGCAATTGGACGATAATTTGCTGGGTCCATTCGGTCCCCCTTTTAAAAAATGGGGACAACAATGGCCAATTTCCATGACTCTGGTATTCTTCCTACTTTAACTAGTCTTCTGAATAGTATCTCACAATACTCTGACCAATGATCTGGATTTGATTTTAGCACCCCGTGTGACAATCCGTCAGGTCCCGGAGCGCGGGATGTACTTGCTTTCTTAATCAAGGTCTTGATATCTTCTCTATCGAACTCTAATTTCCACGGCTCAGATACAGTGTGGGACTTGTCTGTTACATCATGATTGTCACCTGTTTGATCAAATAGTTTCTCAAAGTGACTTATCCAGATGGTTTCTGGAATCAGTTTTAATAAGCATGGATCTTTTTGTGCTTTGATTCTCATTTAATAGTTCCCATAGATTTCTACTATTGGTGTTATTTAAGGCTCTAAGCATGTGTTCTGCATCTCTTTGGAGAAGGATTGTTTTGTGTCACTTTTGCCAATTCTTATACTGTTGTTTTATTTTTTGTATAAGTTATTTTTTTTGTTGGTGTTTAGATGTTTTTATTAGCCATAAGTATTTCCTCAGTTGTTTTTTTCATTTAATGACTTCTGTGTCGTAAATATGGTTTGTTTTGAATTGTGGTTTCATTGTCCTTGTGAGGTTTTCCTTGAAACTCTGTAGTGTCAGATTATTTTCTACTGAGTTTGATTCCTTACTTTGCCACAATTTCAAATCCTTTATTAGAATTGACACATCTTTTTGTCTTATCCGTAGTCTATTTCATCCCATTTCAAGCTCTACCTTCACATTACATGCAGATATTATCACTTTCTTGCCTCTCGATATTGTAGCGATAATAGCATCGGGGTCACTATGTGAGTCTGGTATCACATTCAAACTCAGAGTTTTTTTGAGTTAATTTTCAGAGATGAATATGTAATCTAGTGTCTCTTTTGACTTGCCATTTGACCAAGTTGGAGCTGGTGGTATATCACCTCTGATGTTGCCATTCTATCTATGAATTCCTCCCACCTCCATTTCCTCCATACAGCTTTTTCTACATAGACATTTTCTTCCTTTATGACTTGCAGCTTTGTTTTCCATTTTATTAATTTTAGAATCCTAAAATGCTGGGAAAATAAATATGCACAGTGCTTCTGTTTACCCCATGAGCATCAACAAAATAGAAGCTAAAT